>NC_091638.1:50622302-51834802 GCF_027580195.1 Bos mutus
CCCAGGCCTCGTCTCCCATCGCTTCCCGCCTCTCATTTTCCTCTCTGGCACACCGGCTCTGGCACACCTCTCCAGGCTGTGCTGGGCTGCCGCTGGCACCTCTGCCACTGTTCACACTGTGCCCTCCGCCCTCTGCACCGGAGCCGCTTGTGCTCAACCTCGAAAGCAGCTCAAGCAGCAAACATGCGCCACCTCACCCCACGCCACGCCTCACCGAGACCCCGAGGTTCCCCTCCCCCTGCTCCATCAGCCCTGGATTTCATGACAGGGCTCCCAGACCTCCTCTGGGGTGGATGCAGGGGAAGGAATAGCCGGACGACAGCCGGAGGCAAGGAGGGAGAGCAGCATCTTCCCCGCTGAGCAGGTGGGAAGCTCAGGCGCCCTCTGGTGGACATAGCGCAGCTCAGCAGTCAAGGCAGGGCTGGCTCAGGAGCTGCCCTGCTCACCACCCACAGGCCCACGCACACCTTTGAGCGTCTTCCGAAGGTGTGAAAGGAGGCCTCCGAGGCGCTGCAGGTCGAAGTAGTCCACCTTGCCGTTATAGAAGATCTGGGGTGGGACGTAGGCCTCTGCGAGGTCAGACCAGCAGTCAGAGCCCAGCAGGACCCCTGGCCTAGGCCACCAACCTGACCAGCCTTCCCCTACAACTCCTGCCCTCTGCCGTTTCACGCCAGTTCCAGGAACAGCACAACTTGGGATGAAGGGGGCATTCTTGGTTGTGCGTCACCCAGGGGAGAATCAGAGGGCCCTGACCCAGCCCTGTGGGAGATCCCCCAATCCAGGCTGCTCCCACTGAGTCTAGAGGACTCTGTTCCACGCAAATGCAGGGCCCCCAACACCTCAGAGCCCACCCAAGGCAACCCCGACGAAGGGATGGGCGGGCAAGGACCGAGGAAAGGGGCCTATGGAGGACAGGAAGCTGGGGACCATCAGAGCAAACACTGTGCCCCAGGGAGCAGGGCTCCATCAGGCAGGAGGCCTGGGACAGTGCCCCCAGCCCTGGCCTCAGCCAACGCCCAGAGGCTGCCCGGTGTCCAGCTCTGCCCAGCGCCTGCCATGTGGGGCCCGGGTCACACTCACCCTCACTGAAGGAGGTGCGTGGTTTCGAAGCCTTGTACTCGTCCCAGTAGAAGCGCAGGGCTGAGATCAAGCGGTGCAGGAAGCAGACCATGTACTCGGGGGGGCAGAGCATGGGTGTGTTCTGTAGACACAGGTGAGAGACACATGTCTGTGTGGCCCAGGGGCCAGCCTGCTCCTCATCCGAGGCCCTGCCCTGGGACCCGGGACTCAGTGGGGAGGGCAGGGCAGCAGGGGACGAGCAGACGGTGCCCGAAGCCAGGTGCAAACCACACGACACAGCTGGGGGGCCGTGGTGGGGACACCTACCCCCCGGCCGCTGGCATTCTCCTGCAGAAACTTCCGGAACTTGGTCAGGAAGATGTACCTGGAAGCTTCACCCTTTGGGGGAGGGAAAGCTGAGGCTGTGAGGAACTGAGGACGCTGGCCCCAGGCTGGACCCAGTGGTGCGTCCCAGCCCCCGCCCTGCACCCTGCCACAGGGCCCATGCCAGCCCTGCCCTCTGGGTCTCTGGGGCCCGTCTGGCACCCTCCCCACCAGGGACGCAGGCAGGCCTGGGAGTCACTCACCCCGTTGTTATCCTTATTGTTCAGCAGCAGCTTCAGGATCTGGGCCTGTAGTTCTTCCACCACTGGGGGTGGGGTGGAGAGCAGGACACCCTCAGGCTCCCGGAGACGGGCAGGGGAGCAGCTTTGGATCAGGGCTCCACCACCAGGGATCCCTGCGTCCCACCTAGGCATGCTCTCCACGAAGTGCCCCAAGTACACCTGCACGCAAATCCTCCACCCCCACCCAGTGCCCAAGGCTGGGGGCCAACCTTCAATGCGCTTCTTGAGCCTCTGGCAGCCCCGTTCGTAGGCACGCCGCCGGAGCCTCTCCTCAGAGGTCTCTTCCCTCACCTCCTCTTTGCCCTGGGCAGGGGCAGGGGGATCCGAGACAGCAAGACTCACCCAGGACCCAGGAGACCCCTGCTCCAGCCCTCAGCCCAGGAAGTGGCCTCGTGTGCCAAGCACAGGTGGTTCAGACAGCCCAGGTCAGCCCTCGCTGAGACCGCGCCCACCCGCCTCAGGCCTGCTCACCTCCCTGGGGGAGCGGTGGGGCCACCACGTGGTCGGGATAAGCTCCTGGAGGCCAGCCTCCTCCACACGCAGTGGGCTCTTGATATAAAAGAAGACGACAGACCGCAGCACATCGAAGCTGGTGGTCGTCAAGGCAGAGCTCCACTCACTGCCAGGGCCCCGGACACCCTCGCGAGTCCTCCCTGGGAAGCCCTCCCAGAGCCTGCCCGCCTCCCTCCCAGGGGCCCGTGGCTGCTGTGTGCCTGTCTGCCCTGCCTGTGAGCCCTGAGAAAGGGCTGTGGTTGTCAATTCCCTGCCCAATTCCCTGCAAGCACCCAATCACGGCTTGTCACAGGAGAAGATGCTGGGACAGCTGGGCGGAGGGCTGTGGCCTATCCATATGCTTCTGCCTCCTAGAGGCTGAGGACCCCAGAGAGACAGGACAGCTACCGGCACAGGCTTCCCAGCCAGGGGCCCGAAACCACGCTCTCTTTCCTACTCCTGCCATTCTCCATGTTTTTCTGGAAACACAAGAGCTGACTCCATAAAGAAGGTCTCGCAGGAACATCCGCCATGGACCACAGATAAAAGTGCGGCACTTTGGCTGAAGAGTGCAGGCGCGGGTGGCACCTCACTCACCTCTGCGTAGCGCTACCCTCCCTGCTCTGGAGAGAAAGTGCTGGAAGGCTGAGTCCTGAAACAAGGTGGCTCTGGCCCTCCTGAGCCTCCGTGGCGAGCCCTGGCTGAAGGCACACCGCCCTCCCAGGGCCTCCGCTGACCCCAGCGGGCACCGCAGGGCTGGCCTGCCTGGCAGCAAGGGGAGGATACAGGACGTTGCTAAGCAGAAACTTGCGGGATTTCTCGTGACTGAGGATGGCGATGGTGAGCCGCAGGTAGTGGATCTGTGGGGAGAGGGTGCTCAGAGGGGGCGGGGGAGGCCTGGGGGGCTCAGGGCTGGGGCGGGAGCTCCCACCTGCAGGCTCAGGTCGGGGACGATGGGCGAGAAGCGGTACAGCCGCAACAGGGACATCATCAGCTGCTTGAGGCAGTCCTGCACCTCGTAGTCCTGGAAGAGGGGTCAGGTTGCACGGCGAGCCGCCGAGGGCAGCCCCGAGCCAGCCGTCCGCGCGGCCTTCTCCGATACCTGCCCGCACCTCCCCCGTCCTGGCCTCACCTCCATGAAGAGCCACAGGAGGTCCAGGACGTGGTGTACCACGGTCTGCGCCTGCTCGGGGGGGCCCGCCTCCACGACGCCCAGCAGGAAGCTCATAAGCACGGCCTCCACCACGTACACCTCGCACTGCACCAGGGCCGGGTGCTGGTGAGGCGGCGGCCTTCTATCCCTCTCAGGCCGCCCCCCACCCCCACCCCACCCTGCTCCTGGGCCCCCTGGAGGACCCCTAAGACATGGAGGAGCCCTTCCGGGGTCTGATGGAGACACAGGAAAGGCCGCTGCCCCACGGCCCCTCTGGGGCTCTGCAAAGGCTGTTCCCTTGGCCTCGGATGTCACCACCCCTGGATCTTTTCTAGAAAGCCCGATACCCTCAGCTGGAAGCATCTCCTCCTCCCCGCCCCCGCTGCCCCATGACATCCTTGAGGTCTGAGAGCTCTGGTCATGGGGGTCCTGCCAGGTGAGGCGACTGGACCTCACACACCTCAGCACCCCAGCCCTCAACCTGGGCCTTTCCCCTCCCTCACATCCCCTCACCAGGAGCGGTGCAAAGTGATGGAAGATGTGGGCCAGGGTGAGGAGGACGGTGGGCTGTCCCTGCAACTGCCACTCAGAGCTCTCCTTCTCCACCAGCCGCCCTTCCTGGGGATGCGGGGGAGGAGAGGACGGTGAGGGGCGGAGGGCTGCAGAAAGCCCCCAGCCCACCCAGCCCGGATGCCGGCTCACCACGGGGTCCAGCTCCATGCTGAGCACTGCCCGGAAGCAGCCCAGCAACCTCTGTGCCCGCACCAGGCTGGTGCTCGGCGGGTCCTGCAGGGGCCGGTAGCCCGCCACTGGGTAGGTACCACCGAGTTAAGCCAGCAACAGCTGCTCTGTGGCTCAGCACGCCCACCGCTCCCGCCAAGACCCCTGCGGTGGGGCCTGGGCTCCAGGGCAGGGCTGTGAGGTCAGACTGCCTAGTCTGCACCACACCCCTCCCTCCCCTTTCTCTGTGGACTGAACCTCCACTTGCCACTTCATGCTCTTCACTGTTCAACTAAAGCAACGATGGTTAGTGTAAGCATCATCCTTGACATTCACCTAAGCCTACCCGTTCACTCCTCACGGCAGCAGGGCCCGCCCCAGCCCACAGAGCTCTGGGAGCAGGGAGCCCTGCTCCTAACTTCCTCAAGCGCACCCAAGCGGCCCACTGCCTTCTTCATAAAAGGATATCGCAGCGGACGGCTGCCAAAGTTGAACGCCACAGACTCCTTAAAGGAGAGGCTGATGGCTGGGAAGTAAGCCATGCCCAGGCCCCTGGATAAGTTCTCAAAGGCGGTGCCCAGTGACACACCATTCCTGGAGCAGAAAGGAGGGCCCGTGAGCCAGGGCTAAGAAAGAAGGAGGTAGCTGAAAGGGACCCGTGAGCAGCCCTCTGTCGGGGCTGCCCACCCTCCGGCTGCCAGAGCCAAAGCCCTTACAGTAGGGCCTGGACCGTGAGGGCAGCCTGGGGTGCCCCAGAGGCCAGGCCTGGGGACAGAGGGGAGACTCACAGGGAGAAGGACAGAGTGCCTTCATCCAGGTCGATCAGGCAGCTCACGATGTCCCCCGCTGCCCATGCCTGCCAGGGGAGGACGCCGTGCAGATGAGCAGGAGCCCAGGGCCCTGCCCACGCTGCCCCTCCACCTGCGTCTGCACTGCACCAGGGGAGACTGGCCCCAGGACAGAGGACCTGAGTCCGTGCCCCCTGTGGTGCCCTCCACCCCCTCACTGCTGCCCGCACCGAGCCACGGGAGGGGCAGAGGGCAGGTGGCAGCTGGTGAGGTGGCCTCACCTTTCCGTAGTTCGTTGTGGTCACGTTCCACTTGCGTACCCGGTTGCCGTCGTAGGCATAGGAGTTGTGTGTATCTCCAACCCCCTCCTAGGGAGGAGCCATCCATGAGGTCCGGGGAGTGGGGAGGGGCAGGACCAGAGCCCGCCAGGCACCAGCCTTGGACCCACACGGCTCTACTGAAGGGGGCTGATGCGCCCAGGGAAGGCAGGAGGGCTGTTTTGGGGCCGCGGTGTCCTGGGATGGGGTGGGACATGGTCCTCCTCCCGAGGACAGTCCAGGTGAGGGTCCTCAAAGGACCGCATTGGGCTGGGGGTTGCCTGAGCCCTGCTGAGGCCTGGGCAGGGCCCCTCTCCGCCGGTACCTCCTGATTGAAGCGGCAGTTGATTGTGCACCAGCCAATCTGCATGAGCCCCTGGGAGGAGATGAGCACCTCGTAGATCCATTTCCCTGGAAAGAGTCGTGTCAGACCCTGCAGGGTTTTAAACAAAAACTGCCTCCTGCCTGAGGCCTGGGCCCTCGAACTCCCTGCCAGCTCCCTGGGCCATGGTGGAGCATGGTCTCACCTTTGTACACACACGTGGTGGAGCGGATCGTCCCAAAGTTGCTGTGTCCAATCACCTGGGTGGGGAGCAGGGGGTGGTGAGCCTCCTCCTGGGCACACGGGGGCCTCCCCAAGGGAGCACAGTCCCATGCCAACTCGGCTCGCCTCAGTGGCGACACCTGTCGTGGCCAATGCTGAACCGTGCCGGAACAGGGCGGAAGGGCCCAGGCCCGGGTCAGGAGGGATCCTGGGCTGGAAGCATGATGGGAGGGGGCTGTGTTGGGAAGACCTCGGGGTTGGGGTCACACCAAGAGCGTTTCGGGGCTACTGTCAGGAAGGTTTGGGGGATGGGGACTCAATGGGCCACATCAGGAGGGGCTTGGATATGGGGCCCCAGGCCTTGCCCTTGCTCACCCCCAAGAGGTCATCATCCACTAGAAGCAGCCCTTCAAAGCCACCTGTGTGGTCGAGGACCACAGTGGACGGGCCAAGCCGCCCCTCAACCTGTTCTGAAAAACAGAGAAGAGGGTGAGGGGTTGGGCCGGGCACAGGCTCAGGCAGACACAGAGAGGGCACCGAGCCCCCCAGGCCCACCCAGCCCCCGAACCCCCTTCTAGATTGACGCTGTCATCTACCCTGGCTCTCCTCGTCTTCCTTGTCATCCACATGTAACAGCTGGTCCAGATGCTCTGGCAGGTTCTGGAAGTTCAGGGGTTTCCTGGGGAGAGTGAGAGGCTGAGAGGGGGCCCCCAAGTCCTTGAAACCAGCCAGATGACGCCAAACCCCTCTCCCAGTCCCCTTCTCCTGAGCTGAGGAGGGTGGCTGCCCAGACTCCAGAACAAGGGGTGTGCCAGTCCCACATTCTGGGATGCTGGGGGTCAGAGACTGGGTTATCCACTAAACTTGGAGCATTGCAAGACTGATTTGAAAAGAAAAAAGAAGAAGAAGGAAGATCCCTCTGTCAGCCTTAATCCCCTCATCTGTACAAATGGAGCAGCTGTATGTCAGAGATACTGTGAAGAGTCCGAGCAATAATGCTCCCTGTGCAGCCCAGGACCTGCCCACTCCTGAAGGTGGCTTGTTGATTACGCCTGGGCCAGGAGGGCTGGGAGAAGCGCAGAACCCCAGGATGCTCAGTACCAAGACCAGCCAGTCCAATCCTTGACCCCAGGTCTGTGGTCCCATCCAGGGAAGCCTGTGTGTTGAATGAGACATGTCCTGGGAGGATGCAGGGCTCAGCCCTCTTAGCTTCTGGCTGGCTGTGTCCTGGACCCACCTGCAGAGGAGAGGAGAGCACACGGCAGGCCACCTGCCCCGGCCAGAGGGGCCGGGAGGATGTGTCTGAGTGGCCCCCTCATCCTCCCAGCACACATGCCCAGAGGAGAAAGAGCTCTGCCTAATGCTGGCCAGCTAATCCTGAGCTCAGCTGCTAAGAATAGCCAGGAATGAGGTGGTGGTAACTAGCAGGGCTCCAGGAGCAGAGGCCCAAGGCCCATCCGGATCCAGCCCACAGACTGCTGGCACCTGCTCTTCCATGTCGAATCCCAGGTCACAGCCTGCTCACCGCCCGAGAGGTCAGGCCCTGGAAGAGCACATGGATGGGCCAGCACACCGACTCTATGGCTAAGTAGCTTCAGCCCAGGCCCAGGGGCCGTATGTTCCCACACCATGAGCTACAACTGACCTTGAGCTGCAAGAAGGAGAGACTCACGAAGCCTCCTCCCCACTGCTGTGGAGCCCCAGGTCAAGGCCAGGAGGCAGCTGTGCAGTGGGGTGCCTTGCCAGTAATGTGGAAGGCTGGAGCCCCTCTGTGTCTTAACACCCCCAGCGGGCCCACAGATCAAGCAGGCTTCCTCAAGGGCACTTCTTACAGGCCCACGCTGGGAGGGCTGCCCCAGTCCTGTGCCTGCTTTTAAGAGCAGCTGCGGGCAGGCAGTCTGAGACTCGGCCTCAGTGAATGCCTGCAGCACCTCCCATTTGGCCACCCTCAGCCCTGGCCTGGCCTTTCTGGCCTGCCCAGGTCCTGACCCAGAATTCTGCGTCCCCAGCACCACTGACTAACGGCTCCGCCACCTGCTCTCACTCCTGGCAATAGCGGTGCCAGTGGCAGCAGGATCACTCCTGCTGTCACATGAGGGAGGGATCGGGTGGCCTGGGGACAGGCCAGGACTGGGGCTGGGATAGAGGCGGGCCCAGCCCTCCACAAGTGGAAACCCTTTGGCCACCATGGCTGCTAAAATGGAAGGGGGGCCCTTTGGGCCTGCCCAGTGAGCAGAGACTGTGCAAGACAGAACACGGCCGGCTGGCGAGGGAGCTGAGACACAGGGACACCCATGCCTCACTGCAGGAGGAAGAATGTTCAGAACCCTTTGAAGAAGAAGAAATTCACCAGCAGTCCTACGAGTGACTGAGATTCAAACACTCCAGGCACGTGATCCCAACCCTGGGCGTCCATGCAGCACTGTTTACAAAAACCAAAGCCCCCCAAACCAGGGCAGTGCTCAGGCAGATTCCTGGCCCTAAAAGATGCCCACCAGTATCAATCTGTAGCGTAGAAAACCAGGCAGGAATAACCTCTGATGACAAAAACAGGATTTAAAACTCCGATAAGCTTTTGGGGTATGTCCATGCAGTGATGGTTTCTCAGGTTATCTGTGTCACAGCTTACTAGATGGTGTGCTTTAAATACACGCAGTTTATGGTATGCCACTTATTCCTCAATAACTTTAAAGAAACTGACAGTGACAAAAATTTTAAGCAAATTTCGCACACGACAAAACCCAAACTGCATACATTATGAGATAACACAAAATGGAATCATGAGCGGTCGTTTATATTAGAAGAAGATGGCAGATGCTTTTGCTTCTACAAGTTGCTGCTAAACTGCACTTATAACTTGGAAATAAGCTCAACTTAAATACATTAAATGTACAGGGAATAAAGGGCTGGTGGAGTCTGCATATTATAGATCCAGCAGAGGCTACAGAGGGCCAGGGTGCGTTGGAGGTAAGGGCAGGGGCGCACAGACCAGATGCTGCGTGTAGAGCAGGTGTGAAGTGCCACACTGAGGACTAAGCCTGCACCGTGCCCCTGACCTCCGCTACTCCCTCAAGGGAGGTACCAGCACCGCCAGGGCAGAGACTCTGGTACTCTCTGGGCCACAGGTCTCGCAGTCAGGAGCATCAGAGCGAGGACAGAACGCAAGCCAGCCTCCCCAGAGCCCAGCCTCCCTCCCCACACCCCAGCCTCCTGCCTCTGGTCTGGCCCCGCAGAGGAAGGGGAGAGCCATCCGGCCATACCTGCTGGTGGCTGCCGCGGGTCTGTGATCAGGAGAGGCAAAGACACGGTGCAGGTAGTCGCTCAGCAGCTTCTCATGCACGATGCCTGGGCCACAGGTTAGAAGGGAGAAAGGACGCATGGTCAGTGTGGCTCCCAGCCCCTGCCAGCACACAGGCCAGAGGAGCAGTCCCGGTGGGTGCCCTGCTCCATGGCTGCTGGTGGAGAAGAGGCGGCTCATAGGTCCAGGGAGGTGCAAGAGGGCCTGGGGCTCAATGGACCCGGGACATGCTTGCCTCTGTGTCTTCTTCCTGCTTCCCTCAACACTGGGAGCCTCCTCCCTGCCCTGCCAGCCCTTACCTGTGACCCTGGATCTCTCAGCATCTGAAGTCAGTTTGTAGCTCTTGCGCGAGAAAGCCATGCCGCCCTCCTTGGACGCCATCTTTCATCTCTTGTGGGCAGCCTGTAGTCCTGAGGGCTTAAGCAGAGGCAGAGCCTGTCTATTCGAAGGAAGCCAAGGGCTCCCATGTTGACCTCAATCCTGGGGTGTCAGGAAGGCCTAGGAACAGGTGAAGCCGCTGCACGGGCACTCACACACGCATCAACCCAGGAAGTCTCTCACCGCTCTGCCAGACTCTGGGGCCCTCCAAGCAGGGGTTTCCCACTTCCTACACAGGGAGGGTGGGTGGGGGTCTGACGGTGGGACAGACCTCACCTGGCCCAGTGCTCACCCAGGCCCCAACAGGGAGCAGATGCCAGATATGTGTTTGTTAAACCAAACTAGTAACGAACGCCTCAACCCAGTGGGAAATCAGACCAAGGCGTCCAAAGGGAGGTGGCTCAGGAGCAGAGCTCCTGCATCCTTCTCAGCTATCAGCCACGCTGGGTCCAAATGTGGAAGAGAGAACCCTACACCTAGTCCACCATCCAAAGGCCTTGGTGCCATCTCCAGCTGCAAATCTTACTGACATCCAAGGCCAGGACCCCCTGCCTCAGTTCCAGGATCCTCCTCCCTTCTCTATTCCAAAGGTCTGCAAGTTTTCTTGTCCCTACTCACACACACAGCATCCTATCCCCTTACAGCAGCACCCCTGCCCTCATTACAGAACACACTGTTCCCACTGCTGTTCGTCCCTCACACACCATGGTGTTGCTACAGCTGCTTCCGAAGGGGCACTGAGTCGCTGGTGCCAGCCTTACTGATCTAGAGTTGTGCAGCCCAACACAGCAGCTACTAGCCACATGTGGCTCTTTAAATTTCAGTTCAAGTTTCAGAGGGCTTCCCAGGCAGAGCTAGTGGTAAAGAACCCGCCTGCCAATGCAGAAAGACCTAAGAGATGCGGGTTCAATCCCTGGGTCGGGAACAGTTAAAAAATTTTAAAGTCAATTTCTCAATTACAGCGGTCACGTTTCAAGGATTTCCGTGGCCCCATGTGGTTAATGGTTACTGGACTACACACCAAAAATAAAGAACATTGCCATCATCACAGAAAGTTCTATTAGTCGGTGCGGCTGTAGAGCCTAGTCCGCCAGCAATGCCTGAGACAGAACTCCTCTCTGTTATCTCACCCCAAACAGCTCCTCTGCTCCCGCCACACACTCTTGCCCGCTCCCAGTCGGCACCACGCCTGCCCCTCAGGAAGGCGACTCCCTGCCCTGCCGCCCAACACCGGCCCTCTGACACAGAGCAGGTGCACGACAGGTTAGACGTCGTCATGGAACCCATGAGCAAACCTCCAGACATCCACTCCAGGTGTCAGGTGTTGAGGACCCAGGTGGGAGGCGGGCCTTGACTTGCCCGGGGGCTCCCTGCCACGTCGTCCCGTTCAACCCCGCCGAGGGTTCCGGGCTCGGAACCGAAGCCACCCCCAAGGACGCGAGGGCACCGCTAGTCTCCCCCAAGTCGCCTCGGTCCCGGCCCCAAGCTCTGGCGGACCCTCCAGGCCAGCTCCGGCCCGGACTCCGGCACCACAGGCTGCGATCCCTCGCGCGGCGAGCACTTTCACAACTGGACGGGCCGGGGACGCAAGGGGAGCCACGGGGAAGCCCGCCCATCTCGGAACCCGGCCGCCCCTCACTCACCCCCCAGCCTCCGCCGCCGAGTCCCGGCTCACAACATCCGCCCAACACTCGACTACGGCGCCCGTCCGTGGCCAAACCGCGGGCCGCCGCGCACGCGCACGCGCACGCGCACGCGCACCGACCCGCGCCCGGCCTCCGCTAGGTGGCGCCCCTCTCTGTAGCCTCCAAGCCGGGATGTTCCCGGAGCCCGCCTCGCCCCGACTGCCCAACCTCTTTCGCCTCCGTCCCCTACCTGCGCGGGAGGAGCTCCTGGCCCAGCCGTGCCGTTAACGCTGTGTCCTGAGAGACCTTGGCCGCCTATCTTTCTACTCCTGCCCGTATTTGGAGATCCGGCCCAAAGGTCCGCTAGGACGTCCGAAAGGCTGCTCCTCCCAAGGGTCTCTGCCACCTGTCACCCTCACCTCCATTCAGGCCAGACGCGTGGCCTCGCTCACCTTTCCCAGGGATGGCACCTCTGGCCGGGCGAGGAGAGCTTCCCTGGGCTCTGCTGACAGAGGCGTAGGCAGACCTGCCCCCGTGGGGGCCCATCAGTCATCAAAGCAACAGGGAATTTTCTCCACTTTACAGGGGAAAGCTGAAACTCAGGAAAATTTAATATCATCACTTTAAGGCTGGAACCCTGGCCCCTGGCAGCAAGCATATCCATACAGCCCTTCCCTTCAGAGGGGCCTAGGCTGTGAGGGCTGCACACCCCCACCCCACAGCACCTCAAGTATCCCCAGTGAACCCTTCCAACACTGCCCACTATATTGGGAGGCTTCTTGGGGGTAACTATGCCAGAGTGAGGGCCCCTGTACCTCACCTAGGGGGCTTGAGACCTGGCACCACCCCCATTACTGCCACTGGGTCTCAGGTCAGATCCCAGCAAGCCTAGAGTGGGGGTGTGGAGACAGAGCCACCCAATCCCGTAGGGACAGGTTTCACAACTTCCCGGATGGGGCTGTGGTGGGTCACAGTGCAGCCTCCAGCCAGGAGGATGGGGTGGCTGCCACTCCTGCTGCTTCTGATATGGTTCTCAGGGGCCCCTGGTAAGTGCCCTTCCCCTCAGCCCTGATCCCCATCTGCCTTCAGAAAGGGGCCGGCCCCAGGCCCATCCTGCTATCTGAGCCAGGAACTTGCTTTCCTACTGAGCCTGTAGCAGTGAGTGACCTTGGCTTCTTTCACAGAGCTGGGCAGCCAAAGGAACACAAACACATTGCCTATTCAGGCCTGCGGTGAAATGTCTGCTGTAGCTTTGAGGCAGTGTTAGGACCATAGACACATACACACATGCAGGCATTTATCCCTTATGAACCAGACCTAATCCTCCTACCTAGCATATACCCTTATGCTGGTTAGGTGGCTCAGACAGTAAAGAATCTGTCTGCGATGCAGGAGACCTAGGTTGGGAAGATCCCCTGGAGAAGGAAATGGCAACCCACTCCAGTATTCTTGCCATGAGAATCCCATGGACAGAGGAGCTTGGCAGGCTACAGTCCATGGGGTCGCAAAGAGTTGGACAGGACTGAGCGACCAACACTTTCAGCATTTACCCTTATGCTGGTTAGAACTTAGACTTGGAGTCAGAATGCTTGGGTTGGGCCTTTGCCTTGTTAATAAGATAGCTCTGGGCCTTCACATCCTCACGTGAGAAACGAGCTAGCATAAGCTCCATAGGGCCAGCACCAGCAGGCACTGCGCTCAGAGTATATGTTTTACAGCTGAGCCCAGTGCCTTGCCCACTAAACAGGTGCACTAGTGATTACAGTCACGTCTGAGCCTGCTCCTCCCATCCAGTACAGGGGTCTGACCCTTGAAGGGTCACTGACCCACTCCAGAGGCCTTGTATTTTGATCTCCTGAATGAATAAAGTGTGCACATGCTGATATGCATGTGCTGATTCGCATGCCCACCCTGCAGGGCAGCGCTCGCCCTTGAATGACTTCCAGGTGCTTCGGGGTACGGAGCTGCAACACCTGCTACACTCAGTGGGGCCCGGGCCTTGGCAAGAAGATGTGGCAAATGCTGAGGAATGTGCAGGCCTCTGTGGGCCCCTCCTGGACTGCAGGTGAGTGGCCACTGGACCTAGATAAGACTGGAGGGAGCGGAACCTGGGCAATGGTGACCCTGTGCCTCTTCTTCCCAGGGCCTTCCACTACAACTTGAGCAGCCATGGTTGCCAGTTGCTGCCATGGACCCAGCACTCACCTCATACACGACTGCAGCGTTCCGGGCGCTGTGACCTCTTCCAAAAGAAAAGTGAGTGGCTGCGAAGGGTGCTCTGGGGAGAGGGCTGCTGAGGTCTCCAGCCTTATTGATTCTGGGTCTTTTGCTCCCAGACTATGTTCGCACCTGCATCGTGGACAACGGGGTCGAGTACCGGGGCACTGTGGCCATCACCGTGGGTGGCCTACCCTGCCAGCGCTGGAGCCACAGGTTTCCCAATGACCACAAGTGAGACAGACAGCAGCTTCCCTCTGCTTCTGCCCGCCTGGCGCCGCCCCCCCCCCCCCCCAGCTCGCACTGTATTGCTGCTCTCACAGGTTCACACCCACACTCCGGAACGGCTTGGAGGAGAACTTCTGCCGCAACCCGGACAGGGACCCGGGAGGTCCCTGGTGCTATACAACCGACCCTGCCGTGCGCTTCCAGAGCTGCGGCATAAAGTCCTGCCGAGAGGGTAAGCGGCTCCCGGTCAAGCCTGGGGCGGGAGGCGCGTGCCCACGCCCGTCCACGAACCCATCGGCCCCGTGTGTCTCCAGCCGCTTGCCTTTGGTGCAATGGCGAGGATTACCGCGGCTCAGTGGACAGCACCGAGTCAGGACGCGAATGTCAACGCTGGGACCTGCAGCACCCGCACCCACACCCCTTCGAGCCCGGCAAGTACGCGGGGGCGGGCTCGGCGCGAGAGGAGGGTGGGCAAGGGGAGGGCCGAGGTCTCCAGGGGCGGGGCGATAGAATGCCCAGTGGATGGGATCAGACAGGGGAGTACCAGGCTCTTGTTTACGCCTGGCCACCGCCCCCAGGTTTCTGGACAAAAATCTGGACGACAACTATTGCCGGAATCCGGACGGCTCGGAGCGGCCCTGGTGCTATACCACCGACCCGCAGATGGAGAGAGAGTTCTGCGACCTCCCCCGCTGCGGTACAGCGTGAGGGCGGGGCCTGGGAGGGCACCTGGGATACGTGGGGGCGTGGCCTGGGGGCGAGAGGCAGGGCTGGGCGTGACCCGGCGAAGGGCCAGAGACCCTGGGGCTCCGCACCAGCCCGCGACCGGGTCTCAGCTCCGACTCCGGCTCCGACCGGCCTCGGTCCATCCAAGGGTCCGAGGCACAGCCGAGCCAGGAAGCCACGACGCTCAACTGCTTCCGCGGAAAAGGCGAGGGCTACCGGGGCACAGTCAACACCACCGCCGCGGGCGTGCCCTGCCAGCGTTGGGATGCACAGCTCCCACATCAGCATCGCTTTGCGCCGGAAAAGTATGTGTGCAAGTGAGTTGGCTGGCAGCCACTGGGAGCTGAGTACTCCTGGGGATGGGACCTGAGGGGGTGTCCCGGGCGGCGCTTGAAGGAAGGCGAGACCTGGGGAGAAGCTGAAGGCTGGACTGCGGCTCCTGCTGGCGGGCTGGGACCCACCTGGGCTAAGCAGCGTGCCTGCTCAGAGACCTTCGGGAGAACTTCTGTCGAAACCCCGACGGATCGGAGGCGCCCTGGTGCTTCACATCGCGGCCTGGCATGCGCATGGCCTTCTGTTACCAGATCCGGCGCTGCACCGACGACGTGCGGCCCGAGGGTAAGGCCTAAGCTGGGGCTGGAGGCACGGAGCCAGAGGGCTAGGGCGAGAACCGGCTGACGGTCTCCCTTGTCCGCCCACTGCAGACTGCTATCATGGCGCGGGGGAACTGTACCGCGGCTCTGTTAGCAAGACCCGAAAGGGCATCCGGTGTCAGAACTGGTCGGCTGAGACGCCACATAAGCCGCAGTAAGCTTGTCCGCGCACCTGGCACCTCCCAGACCCAGGCCACAGGCCCCACCCGGGACAACGCCTAGGGTGCCAAGCCTAGGCATCTTGGTCAGTGCTTGGAGTGCTTGGGGTTACCCTTTGATCTTGCTCCCCTCTTCGGCCTAGGTTCAAGCACACTTCTGCCCCACACACGCCCCTGGAGGAAAACTTCTGCCGGAACCCAGACGGGGATAGTCACGGGCCCTGGTGCTACACCACGGACCCAGGGACTCCATTCGACTACTGTGCACTGCGGCGCTGTGGTAAGCACCCGCGACTCAACCCCGGCCCCGCCTTTAGCCTCCACTGCCAAAGGCTGGCTCCCTTAATGCTGAATTTGGATCTTTCAGATGATGACCAACAGCCGTCCATCCTGGAGACTGCACGTATGGACCTGGGCCAGGCGTTCCTTGTGGCCCCTTTGCACCCCCAGGTCCATCCAGTCGGGGGTCTCACCCAGCACACTCTGTCCCCCAGACCAGGTGCTGTTTGATAAATGTGGCAAGAGAGTGACACGAGTGGACCCGTTGCACTCCAAGCTGCGTGTGGTCGGGGGCCAGCCTGGGAACTCACCCTGGACAGTCAGCTTGCGCAACCGGTGAGGCATGACTGCCTGACTCCCCAAGATGGGCTGAAGCTATATCCTCTATGCCTGTGCCAGTAGCAGGGTGGGAACCTGCCCCCATCTGGAGGGGACCTGGAGATGGCAGGTCCAGCCTGGGTCTCAGGACCATTTCCTAACCCGCATTCCTGCAGGCAGGGCCAGCACTTCTGCGGAGGCTCCCTAGTGAAGGAGCAGTGGGTTCTGACTGCCCGGCAGTGTTTCTCCTCCTGGTGAGCCTCCCTTAGGTTTGGGGACCCAGTCCCAACCCCCAGCCTTCGTCTCCCCCTCAGCCACCTTCCCTGGCAAGTCACCAGGTGAGCGCTGGGCGGCAGACCCTGAGTCTCAACTCATCTAGCAGAGCTTCTCTCTCAGCCATATGTCTCTCGTGGGCTATGAGGTGTGGCTGGGCACCCTGTTCCAGGACCCACAGCCTGGGGAGCCAGACCTGCAGCACATCCCAATGGCCAAGATGGTCTGTGGGCCCTCTGGTTCCCAGCTTGTTCTGCTCAAGTTGGAGAGGTGTGTGAGAACTCAAGAGGGTGTGAGGTGGGGTTGGGCCTTGTGGCCTCAGACCCTGAAAGCCCTCATTCTCGCTCAAGACCTGTGATCCTGAACCAGCGTGTGGCCCTGATCTGCCTGCCCCCTGAGCGGTATGTGGTGCCTCCAGGCACCAGGTGTGAGATTGCAGGCTGGGGTGAGACCAAAGGTAAGAGAACAGCAGAGGCGTGGGCTTCTCCAGGCCAATAGGCCCCAACTTGGTTCCCACCCGCAGACCCTCTCCTTCTGCTCATTCCCTTCACCGTAGGTACAGGGGATGACACGGTCCTGAACATAGCCCTCCTGAGTGTCATCTCCAACCAGGAATGTAATGTCAAGCACCGAGGACGCGTACGGGAGAGTGAGATGTGTACTGCAGGACTGCTGGCCCCAGTGGGAGCCTGTGAGGTCAGTGGCAGGGTCCCTGGCCAGCTTCACCCCCGAGGGGGCTAGTCTCTGCCACAGCCCAGGCCCCCCTTACCAGTTCTTGCACCTACCAGGGTGACTACGGGGGCCCACTTGCCTGCTTTACTCATGACTGCTGGGTCCTGCAGGGAATTATAATCCCCAACCGAGTGTGCGCACGGCCCCGCTGGCCAGCCATCTTCATGCGTGTCTCTGTGTTTGTGGACTGGATTCACAAGGTCATGAGGCTGGGCTAGTCCCAGCCTCAATCCTGTGTGCCTTGGCAAGCCTGAAGCTTTCTGTCCGACATAAAGCCACCTTTCCTCTTGATGTCTGTGCAGGGTGCTTCTTAGCCTCTGCTTCTGGGGAATGAATTGGCAACCCCGCAGCAGGGCCTGCGTGACTCAAGCCCAGTACATCTTAGGCGGGGTGATCTGCCCTAGGACTGCCTTAACCTGTGGGTGCTATGGAAGGGCAGGGCCTCACTAGTCCCCTAAATCAATTGCAGGGAGGACAAAGTGGTGTAGGGCAGTTTCTAACACAAGGAGCTGCAGCTGAGGGAGCTAGCCTGGTGGAGAACTACTTGGCCAGGACAGGTGATAACTGAGCCTCTCACTGTCCCCTACCTCTCACCCTGGAGGTAGATGCCAACCTGATGGCTACCATACCCAGGGGCCTATAGTCTCTGAACCCCAAGGGTGGGGCTGGGGTTAGCGGTGGCTTGGTACAAAGTACCAGCAGGAACCAGACTCTGTGTCTTCATTTATTATGAGTACGCAGCCCATGTTCCTCGGCTCACCCGTCCATTGAAGTCCAGAGACCAGGAAGCCTCTCGCCGCTCTGCCAGAGAGCCCAGTGTGGCATATGCCACCCAGCTCGTGCCGAGGGGCAGGGCTTCAGTGGCCCAAGTGCGTACACATCCAGATCACAGCATTCATGAAGCTGTCGGATTCCACCTCCACCTCTGAGAGTGAGTGGGTGCTCTTGGGATAGAGCAGGAGCCTGGGGGATTGAGCAGCAGTGTGTGAGGATCGAGGTGCTTTTGCTGCTCACCAGCCTACCAGCTGCGAGGGCTGTCTTGCTGCATGCACTCACCGAACAGGCACGTTCCGGGCCTTGAGGGCACGGTAATACTCCATGCCCTGCTTGAAGGGCACACGCCGGTCCTCCTGGCCAAGCATCAGTAACACTGGTGTCTTCACCTAAGTATGTGGGGAGCAGTGGTGAGCAGGGCCCAGGGCCCTGGACAGACTGGTGGTGCACTGCTGGTGGGGAGGCGAGGAGGGCTCCATACCTGAGGGGTGTACTTGATGGGTGACTTGTTCAGCATCTCAGACCACACGCTGGGGTCTGGCAGGCAATCACTGCTGTAGAGGTAGCCAGCCTCCACCACACACCTACAAGACACCATGCTAATGCAGGTCCGGGAGCGCTGGGGCCCTTGGGAGCTCCATGAAGATATGGAGGGGAGGGGAGACGGGCAGGGGGCCTGTGGGCACACCCACCAGTCAGGGATGTCCGTGGAGCCCATCATGGAGGCAATGTTGATCACAGGGTTCCGCACCACGCAGGCGCCGTAGGTCTCGGGATACTGACCAATCAGGTGGCAGGACAGGAAGCCGCCATGGGAACCACCCAACAGGGCCACTCGGCCTGCGTCAAAGTGTTCCTCCTGGAGCACCTGCTCGACTGCAAACTACAGGGTGGGGCAGATCATGCTGCAGCCAGTAGCCTGCCCAGCTGAATGGAGCCACACCCCCGCTGTCCCACCCTCCCAGCCTGTCCAGAAGCCCCAGTCCCTGCTACCTGGACATCCTTCACATCCTGGCTGCCCACATTGCCGGGGAGGGAGAGGATGCTGTCCTGGCCAAAGCCCGTGGAGCCACGATAGTTCACTGGAAGCCAAGGAGGGACCAGACAGGGTGGTCAAGTGACATTCCTGGAGCCCTGGATACCCTTTCACCTCTATGTGAAGTAGGCCTTGGGGCTAGCTGCATCAGATGCCAGGGGAAGGGGCCAAGAGGTTGGAGATGGCCCAGTGGCCACATGCCCTTTCATGGGAGTTCCAAGTTAGTCCATGGTGCCTGAGGCTGGGTCAGGGCAGTTTCTGATAGTGATTACCAGTTCAGGGCTGCAGAGAGGCCTGGAGATGAGGGCAGTACCCACAACACTTGCACCAACCAGGCCCACCCCATGACCACCCCACGGCCCCACCAGAGCTGCAGGGCCCTGCCCCCTCACCTAGTAGAGCTGCAAAGCCCATCTTGCAAAGCATGGCTGGGAGTAGCATCCAGGAAGTGACAAAGGATGAATGGGGTCCCCCTGCAGATAGGGAACAGACAGAGGGTGAAATAGCCAGCTAAGGAGGGGTGGAGAGGAAGGGCAGGGGCTGTTAGGTTAGTTGCCTACCGTGGGGCATGACCACCATGGGCACCTGGGTCTTATCTGGAGGGTTGCTGGGCTGGATAAGGATCGCTTCAAAGTCAAGACCAACTGCAGGGGAGAAGCAGTAGTCAGCAGACCCAGGGCTACTGCCTAGGGCTCTGCCAGCTAAAGCCTCTGCTGTAGCTGCAGGTCTAGGGCTGACCTCTGACACAGGAGGCTGGGCCAAGGTAGCCCACACTGTGATGCATGGACCCCAGGGGGCTCATTCATGCTCCTTCTACCCTGGTTGGGGAGTCCTGTTCTCTGCAGGGACAGCATTCTGGAGGAGGTATGGTCACAGAGGCCTCGCGTACGCCTGGTTTCTTTGGGCTCCACTATCCCACCACAGATGACACGGCCCGATGATGCCCAGAGCAGGTGCTTAGATGCCTGGACACTACTCCCCATGATCATCCACAAGAGGAGCAGAACAGCTCTTAAGAGACAATCTCAAAACCCTCCCCTCCAAAATGTGAGACAGGAAAACGGGAAAGGTGACCACCGATGCTGTGTGCTTGGGGAACCTGGAGAAGGTGTCCCTCTGCCCCTGCCCAGCTCACCATACTGCGCATGCTCTTGCTCTGGGGGTGGCTGTAGTACCCGGATGCTCCAGGAGATGTCAGGAATGGGCTCGGCCTCCTCTAGGGACACCCAAACCACCTCTTGCTCCATCCCCGCAGGAGGCAGGAACCCGACTTTCTGCCAAGGGAAAAGAGTGGGTCACAGGTGGCCTGGCTGCCTCCCAGCCTTCCTACCACTGTGAGCATGGACAGCCCTCGCTCTACTAGGCTGTCTGCCCACCTCCAGAGGGCACGGCGTGGACTCCTGTCGTAAGCTGGTATATACACGGGCACTCACCCAACCACACAGAGGTACCCCTCCCTCCTCAGCCTCTAGGCTATTTTACGCCAGAGGACTGAGCACTTTCCCAGGCACCCTGTTCTGTACGGAGCAAACTTCAGCTCAGCCTAGTTCTCAGCTGAGCTGAAGCAAACTTCAGCTCAGCTCTAGCTGGTGCCAGATCTCGTGGACTATCCTGAGCTGAGTCTGCATACTGGCTACTCATGAACTGACCAGCCAGTCAAGACTTGGGTCAGTTCCTTGACCTGGGAACTCCACCTGCACAGAATCCCTGCCTCCTGGTCTGTGGCCCACCAACACTCACCAGGCACGGAGGAAGGTTGGGCGTGGAGAACTGGGCCACCATGAGGTCCCGGTCAATTGTGAGCAGCTTCCAGCTTCCACCTGACCCCCCTGGAAAAGGCAGAGGCCACCACTACTTCCATACCCCCCGCCCCACAACTGCAGAGCCAGAACCCCCAGAGTGGCAGCTTTAAAGCCAGTTGCCCCTTCCTCCCTGAACAGCAAAGGGATGCCCACAGAGAGATGTCACAGCCAATGACAGCCAACTGCACACAGCTCCGGGAGAGCCTCCTTCTCAGCCCACCCATCCAGTGGCTGTGCCCTGGTACTGCCAGATATGGAGACACACCAGACCCCATGGTACATCCACCCACCCCTTGACGAATGCACTCTGCAGGGTGGCAGCTGGGCCCAGGAGGCTGGGGCCGGGGGTGCGGTGCTGATTCTAGGCAGTGGGGTCCAAGGAGAGTAAGATTCCTAAGCCGGGGACTGTACGATGAAACGCAGTTTGGGAATAACGCTTTGGTAGCTTTGTGGAGGGGTGAGTACAGCCTGGGCAGGTGGAGGACTCAAAAAACATTTTAGGGGCAGGATCATCAGGCCTGGGTAAAAGGAAGATGAAGGAGCCAACAGGTCTTCTCCTGAGCCCTAGAGAAGCAGAGGTGCCTCTGCCTGAGGTTTGAAGAGTGGGGAGGGTGATTCTGGCCGATCCTGGCCAGAGAGACTTGTGTGGGTTTGAGGAGCCATGTGGGGGCTGTGCTGAGCAGTGCCGGGACACAGGGCGGGGGGAGCAGGCAGAGGCGGGGAGGCAGTCTGTTGGCTGGCGGAGGGTCCTGCAGAGGTAGGGTCTTCAAAGCTGTCAGTTGAGGCTGTGGGACAGTCAGTGGTGCAGAGTGGACGCGAGCGCTGCTGCAGCCCTGTGTGCTTGAGCTCCGGTCCCTCCCCCGGCCTGGCTGGCCCCTCCCTGGCCCTGCTCACCAGCCGTCAGAGGGGTCACAGTGCCCATCTGGGTGTCCACAGCAAACAGGTCCTAAAGCAGAGGGGAGGCCATGTGTGGCACCACATCCAAGGGCCCTTCGGGTCTTGCCCCCACCTCCTCTCTACCTTCCTGGGAACCCTGGGGCCAGGCCAGATCCGTGAGTGACTATGGCGACAGCTACTCCGAACAGTAGGTGTGGCCTGGGGACCTGGGTTCAAATCCCAGTTCCATCACAATGTGCTGAGTGACCCTGGGCAGGAGAGGGAATGCCTCTGAGCTCCTTCTAGCTACCCTGAGGACCCAATGATATCACACACCAAAGGAGGCTGGCATACTGTGGTGTCCCTGCTCAACCCTGAGGAGAAACCACTGTCCCACCTCCATCAACTCCCCATATGGTGGTGTTCAGGGGTCCACTCCCATGGCACCCCTATGTCCCCTAGATGTCCCAGGCCCGCAGCTCCTGGGGACTGGTCAAGGGCTGCCTCTCAATACAGCCCCTTACCTGCCGGCTGCGCTGAGCTGTGTCAAAAACCACTCTCTGGCTGTCAGCTGACCAGCATCCCAGAGGGAGCAGGCTGCAGTAGATCCCAGAGAAGTTCTCTGCAAAGGCAAAGAGCTGGGGGCCATGTCCAAGAGTGGAGGGGGTTGGGGGTGGGGAGCAGCAAGACTATAAGGAAGGCTGGGTTGCTGGGGAATTCACCTGGGGCCCCACACATGGGTACCCGAGGTGATGAGGAGCTGCCTGAAGTGTGGGCTGAAGGGCAGAGGCCTCTGAGGGCCCAGGAGAGGGGGAGATTAAGAGCTCCTGAGAGAAACAGTAGGCACTGGCATTCCTGTGAGCTGCTCTTATTGGGCCCCTCGTAGGAGCAGATGCTGTAACCAAGGTAACACCTGTCTGTCCGTTACCATACTTAGCTGACTGCCTGGCCCAGGAGCCTAAATAAATCCTACCCTCTAGTATCATCACTCATTTAACCCTCACTACAGTCTCACAAAGAGCAGGGACAACCACTTCCCCTTCACATAAAGGAATGGAAGCTCAGGGGGTCAGGATACTGCCCAGTAACACCCAGCTAATATGGGGCAGGGCCAGAATTCATACCAGCTGCATCCCTCTAGCCCAAAGAGAGGAAAAGGAGAGCATCCCTTGTCCCTGTGTCCTGGAACGGACCAGGTGGCCCAAGAAGGCAGGAGACTCACCCCTCACATCCTTGGGATAGCCTGGGATCCCAAGCAGAGCTGTGAGCACCTGAGACTGTGACTGGAGCTTATCAGCCAAGAGCCACCCTCCCAGAGGGCTTGGACTGGACAAACGCTGGGGTGGGGGTTCACCCTTGGGGGTAGGACCTGCCAACCTAGTGTACTTTCCGAGAGCCCGTGAAGGAGCAGGGGCTTTAATCAGCCACTGGAAGGACAAGAAAGGTAGTCCTTTGGGCTGCAGCCTGAATGAAACCGTCTCAGCTCTGGTCCAAGTAACTTCCTTCTGTCAGAACCATGCCTGATGGTGATGGCCCCACCTGCTGCGGCAGCTGAACCTGGGGTGGTCTGGCAGAAGGGAAGACTTCAGAAGGAACTCAGGACAGAAGAGCTGAGGGGGCTGGCCCTGAGCAAGGGGAACAGATGGCTAGAGAACAGAGCTGCAGGCTCCGAGCAGCCGCCCCGCCATACACCCCTTACCTCCCAGTTGCCGAGGCACGACATCCACCACCACCACCGTGACCCTGGTATACCAGTCATACTGCAAGACAACAGGGTGGTTAGGCCCACCAGGGGACTGGCAGCGCCCTAAGGGCAGGAAGGGGAGGACCTGAGAGGAGCCCAATGTATCTCCTTTCTGGTGACCTGGACCAGAAGTCTGGAGAGGCCTCTGACTTTCACGAGGGGCCCAGAGCCCACTATCTCCCAGCCCCTTGCAGAGCCCAGCCGCGTGCAGATGAGAAGCATTCCTGTAGACAGAGAATGCTCTCCAGGTGGTGAGTCTTGACTGTACAGAGCCTCCGAGGATAGCACTCTCAGCCTCTAGGCCCTGCCTGGAGAGAAGGCCGGGTGGAGCTCACACCATCACTGCACCCAGGACACGAGGTCCACTGAGGGGCTCGTGGGGAGTCGAAACTGACTCTTCAGCTCTTATCCACCATCCCCTCCTCCTGTTGACCTCCCCCCACCCCTGCCTCCCCCCAGCTCACCAGGCACAACTGGCCACACTGCTGATGGGGGACCAGAGATGGGAACTGCAGGTAGACGATGCGACACTGGTCTGGGCTCAGCCGGGGAGAAGTGACAGCCAGAGAGTCATCCGAGAGGAGCTCTGGACCAGACAGAAATGTAAGCATCGTGCAGGCTGCCCGGGCCCAGTGTGTGTCAGTAAAGCACGGGCAGGTGCTAGCACGTACCGCAGTTCCCCCCAGTGAGGTCCACGTAGTACAGGGCTGACCTGGAACCACCAGAGAGACACTCAGCTTCAAGGCCAGTCTGAGCTGCAAGGCGCCCTGCCCCATCCCTTTGACTGTCCTCACCTCCGATTGGTGCAGAAGCGGATGCCCAACCGGAAGGGCTCATGCCACCAGCCTGCAAACACCACACCTGTGTCTCCAGGGGCCCAGAAGGCCTGTAAACAAGACCACGGGGCAGGTGTGAACAAGGGGCAGTCACTCAGGCAGGGCCCCCAGATTCCAGGAGTGATGCAGGCCAAGTCAGCACTAACCTGGCCAGGGGACACACTCTCAGGGACCCCCTCAAGCACAGAGATGTTGCCACTCTCGATATCCAGCACACAGAGTACAGGACTGCCTTTGGAAACCATGTTTTCTCCCCAGTCTTCGTAAAACAAAAACTGGTCCCCCTGAGAACACAAGACACTCAATGCCCAGCCTGTCTTGTGGGAGCCTGCCCTGCCACCTGGAAGCCAGTGCCTCCCCAGTTCTGGTAGGCACAGTGTGGGCAGACAGCGTACTGAGCTCGAGGGCTGCCCGGGGGAGCCTTCACCAACTGGCCATGGTCATGAGCACCTTAATGGCCTGGTCTGGCTTCTTCGGCCTGGCCATCTCATCATCGCTGCCACTGATGTCCAAGGCTTTGGTCTGAAAGAAGGACTCAGCCTTGGGGCGCTTCTTCTCTGCCACGTATAGTAAGTGTGTCTCCGAGTGTGACCAGGACAGGCAGCCAAAGCAGTCTGGGTGTAAGGAAGGCCGATCAGGGGGAGCCCGGGGCTACAGCTGCCCCTCCTGGCCGCCCTGCCTGCTCACCAGCCGGCTGCCTCACCATCCTCGTAAACCGGCCCATGTTTCTCCAGCGCTGACAGGTTGAAGCTCTTGAGCTTCCGGTTCTTCTCCCAGACCTGAGGACATCTGGTAGTCAGGCTGCCTGTCCTCAAACAGAGTCTCATCGGTGGGACAGAGCCCCCAGCTGCCCACCACCTGGTCCTGTGCAGACTCACCTCCAAAAACTGCTTCTCCTCCCCAGTGCTTCCAGCCTTGCGCAGCACGGCTTTCATGGTGCCTGAAGGAGATTCTCTGCTTAGCAGCCTGAGGACGACACAGGATAGCGGGTCAGGACGACCTCCCACCCAGTGACAGCCCATCCGGTCCCCTTACTGGTCAACCTCTTACACAAGATTCTTCAGGCTCCAGCCCACACCCACCCTTGCAGCCCTCTAGTCCTTTCCCAGCAGCTGCCTGCCTCCGCTTCCTGGGGCAGGGCCTCTAGTCCCATCCCAAGTTTGGAGCAGGCCTCCAGCGCTTATGACCATGTCACTAGAGGCTGTCTGAGCTCCCAAGGAGCAGGAACCTGACTCCAGGCTTCCCTTCTGGGTCATACCCACACCATGGCCCATGGTAGGCATTCAGAAAAGGCCTGCTGATGGCTGGGGCCTTGCGCACGAGCTTCCTCCCTCAAACTTACTCCCCCCGGGTCTCCACACTGTTGCCCGCAGGCCCTGCAAACACCACTGAGTCCCCATCATGGAACACCAGGTACTGGCGGCAGAATCGGATGTTCTCCATGCGTTCCAAGTCCCTCTGGGTCCATTCTGCGAGGAGAGGCATGAGACTGCTCAACCTGACCAGTCCTGGCACGGGCTCCCCTCCCCAGCCCCCACCTCCCTCAATCTGTCTCCAGATATTCTGGGGGCAGGATGGGTAACACCCAAACCCAGCTCAAGTCTAGGGCTCCAGAGCCTAAGCTGACAACATCTCAGGAGAGAAACCATTACTGCTCCTAGCATCCACCCTGGAACCTTGAGGGTGGGTGTGGGATAGGACGATGGGGGCAACCCTTACAAGGCCCAGGCTCTGCACTCATGGGCACCAGCTCCTAATACTCCAGGTAGCCCCACCCCCACCCCATACACCTGTGTGCACGGGCCTCTTGGGGAGGCACCCTTTCACACCCACTTTTCAAGAACGGCCTTCTTCCACACACCCGTGTGCACCGTCAGGCAGCGAGCCCTCCACGTCCCCCTCCTCTCCCCGAATCCCCTCCAAACACACACCAGTGTGCACCGTCCTGTAGCGACCCCCGTACTGCGTGGTGACCTCCGGGCCCAGGCAGGCGGCGCTCAGCGCGGGCTGGCGGCTAAGGCCCCGGTACAGCGCCGCCGCCTCTTCGGGCTCGCTCAGCAGCACCTGCGCAGGGGACACAGCAGGGTCAGGCCCGGCCCGGGCTTCAAAGACCACGGGAACCGCGGGCCGATCCCTCACCTGCCGCTCCATGGTGGCTCTGGGCCGCCAGGGCGAGGCGGGGCCTGCTGGCGCCCGGAAGTGAGGCTCCGGGGGCGGAGACCGGAGAGGCCCAGCCCGCCTTCGCCACGGGCTTGCAGTGAAGTGAGAGGGGCGGGATTTTCGACGAATGGGCGAGGACGGTTAGCCAGTGGGGGCGGGGCCTCGATGGTAAAGAGGCGGGGCCTGTAAGGAACAAGTAGGGGCTGCGGTCGCTGGAGTCCTGCAGGGGAAGAGCAGGGATCTCCCGGAAAGAAGGCAGCTTCTCGGGGCGGGTTAGGCTGATGAGAGGCGAGCTCTGTGGGCCAAGTCCTCGCCTATTACTGGGAAGGGACGGAATAAAGGCGCTGGTGTTTAGGGAGGGGCGAAGTGTGCGAGTAACTACAGGGCCCACGAGAAGAGGGGTTGAGGCCACACCATAGACTGAGGACTCTTCGAAGACGCGGGAGTCGGGGGCGGAGTGGGAGGTTCTGAGCCCAGCGAGGGTAAAGTCGAGTCCAGCGAGAGGTGAGGGGCAGAGCATAAGAGGCAGGATGCAAGCCAAAGTCAGCCCCAGCTGGGGTCTCCCGCAGCCCGGAGGCTGGCTGTCGGGTCCTCCTGGTCTATTGCTAGGCTTGCATTCACCAGACGCTGCTCTGCAGGGGGTTCTCTGGCCGAAGAGAAGGGCGGAGGTGTGCTCCTGGTAGAATGCAGAGCTCTGGCCTTATGGCAAAGAAGGGCGGGTACAAAGTTCACACAGGGTGTTGCCAGGTCTTATCGGACACCAAGCCTGCCCCAGAAGCTATCTGCCCCTCCAGCCCTCCCCCACCCTGCTCCGTGGCATGTGGATGAGCGCATGAGCCTCTGTCTGCCTTCCCAGGCCTCAGCCCAAGTTCTTGGGTGCAGAGGGCCTGGTGGGTACAGGCTCCACCCAGAAACAGAGTCCTTCCTGTGGAATGAGAAACCTGGGCAGAAAGGCTCCCTCAGGACACTGGCACTGGACAGGGCAGGTTACCATGGCAGGAGAGGCTGGCCAGTTGTCAAGCCAGAAGCAATGGATGTCTCCTGAGCTTGGCTGGAGCCAAGGACCCTGGCTCCCTCAAGACCCTGGGTCCCTGTGCCCTGCCTTGCCTGTGACTCACATCCCACTTGACTGGCCTGCAGCTTCCCCTTCCGCATCAGACTAGTCGGGTAAAAACAGTTTCCATTTTCTGCTGCTGCTGCTGCTGCTGAGTCGCTTCAGTTGTGTCCGACTCTGCGTGACCCCATGCATCCGTACGTGCAGGCCTGTTAAGGCCAGAACTGGGAGCAGAAAGAGTGGCCCCAGCCACCCATCTGAGTGGAAAGTTGGAAATGAGGATGTTCGCTACAGCATTGTTTACAACAGGAAAACTGGGAACATAGCACCTGTCTTTGAGGGCACTTTCAGCAGCCTGGCTGTAAACTCATGGTGCAGCTCTCTGGAGGCTGGGCACTGGAGGATGAACATCTAGGTATCTGGAATGAACGTGTAGAAATAAACAGAAGGCTAGAAAACAGGAACTTCTGTATCTTCTGGCTCTGTTTAAAATGAAAAACACAGGAAGGAAAAACATGCATCAAGGAAAGACATGCATCAAGATACTAACTTTGAGGAAGGCCAGAGGTGAGGCTGACACTCTTTTCACGTATCTGTGTTTTTATTTTTTTTTATTTTTACGTATCTGTGTTTTTAAACATTTCTAGAAACTCAGGGTTACTTTGATAAGAAGGCTTTCCTAGTCTGGGGAAGGACTAAGATCTAGTAACCCCCAAGAGTTTGGGTGTTGGAGTGGACACAGCCAAGGCAGACAGGTGTAGGGCTTGTTGGTGGCACCAGGGGGCAGCACCTGCTCACTTGCGTCCCCAGGAATCAGGCCCCAGAAAAGTGTGCACCCCAGACACTCGCAGACTGTGGAGGTACCCTCAACAGTCTGCCCTTGAGGGGGGGTAGGTGGGAGGGAGGGGATATATGTATACTTATAGCTGATTCACCTTGTTGTATAGCAGAAACTAACACAACACTATAAAGTAATTAAACCCCAATTTAAAAAACTTAAAAAAATTAACAAGTCTGCCCAGTGAACTAACTGCTCTCTCCAGGTTCAAGCATTAAACTTTGCCTTTGTGGAGGGACCCACTGTCTTTGGCCAGATTGCTGTGAGCTCTGCCCTGGCCTTGCCGGTACTTGCGCAACTTTGCCTTCTCATTCTTTCCCTTTAACCGTGAAAACACGGGGCTGTCACAGTTGGGGGATTTGTTCCTCTGCCTGCGCCTGCCCATTTCAGAAACCATCCCAGAGACAGTCTGTAGGTTGTTTATATCAAGTCCTTTTATTCTGATACCACAGAATTACCTTGTCACAATACAGGGGGAGGGACACTGAAGTACCACGAGTTCTCACAGAGCACGGAGGACGGCACACAGTTCACAAGGTCACGTGAAGGACTCGGGTCATTGCACTTACAACTGTAAACTTGTTTGTTTGACTTTGTACAGCACTCTTCCCCCCTCAAAGAAAGAAGGAGAGAAGGAAAGAAGGGAAGAGAGGAAAGAAGGGAGGCAGGGAAGGAGTGTGTGGGGGGACCCAAAACAAGACATAGAAGCTAGCAGAGGAAAGGCGTGGGGCGGCCACCACTCTCCAGGGCGCTGCTCTGAGAGAGGACGGGCTTATTGGGTCCCAGAGGCCGAGTGAGGCAGACACACACACACATACGCTCACACGCTTGTTCACATGCGCACACACACAATAACCTCACGACTCCCATGGCTCTCCCGCTCCCCCCAGTGCACATGGCACCAGGGCTGCTGGTACCCAGGGAGACAGAGGTGATGTCTCTGAGGCGCTTCAGTTGGTCAGGCCTGTCCCTTTGACGCTGTCGGAGTCCATGACGACAAGTATTTACAGAGTGCAAGGAGGGGGCACGAGGGCAAGGGAGGGGCCAACAGGCCAGGGCCTTGTTGCCATGGCAAAGGATCGGCCTGGAAAACTCCCCACAGGCTCCAGAAGACAGGACATAGTTGCTGCCACTGCTGCCTCTCACCATGGGCCCTGAGACCACAGTCTCTTCCCAAGGACTAAGCGATGGTGGGGCAGGGGTTGTTGCTGTGAATGCATTGGGCCCTGAAGTAGACAGAGGAGGCAGTGCCCTTACTCATGACACTGGGGCAGGGGAGGGTATAGAGAAGGCCTGGACTGCTTCCCAGAGACATCCCCTTGCCTGTGTGGAGATGTGCTTGGTGCTCCCCAGCACCCAAGGCATCGAACACTCGTCCCTCAGCCTCTGGTCCCTGGAGTCACAGCTGTATCTACATGAGGGCCAGCACACCTGTGGCCCAGAGGCCTGCTCCAGCCACCTTCACAAGGGGGTGATGGTACAGATGTGTCCTGTGGATATGTTGGGGGGGTAGGGAGTGGCAGATGTCAGAAATGTCCAACTCAGAGAGCTTGACCAGAAAGATTTGCTGAAAAGTCAATGTGTGAGAGCCTGAAACTAGCCTTGATGGGGGCTGGCCTGCTGTCATCTCCTTGCCTGTTCCCCGCTTCTGGACCCGTCCCTTGGCCTTCTTCGGGGAGGCTCACTGCATTAGTCCCTCACATACGTATCCAGCCACTAGGCACAGCTCACAAAAACCTGGCCCTGGGTGATCAGAGGGGCCAGATGATGGCCTCCCTCAGCCCTTGCACAGATGGGCTCACATAGCCCAGGCCTGCTCTCTGCAATGAGGCAGGTGTCCCGTTGGATGGGTGAAGCCCAAATCCAGAAGGGCAGGGCCTGGGCCCAACAAAGTGGGTAATAGCCTCCTATCTCATCCACAGCTGCCAGAGGTGGGCCAGGATCCCTCTCTGAAAGGGCTTGTAGACCTTTTTGGAAAGGAGAAATGCGGACCCCTGAGAAATGCATGGAGCAAACTCTGGAGGAAGGCCAGGCCTGGAGGGGTCAGGTGCCTGCTGCACGCTTGGCTCAGTCATGAGCAGTGGGACGCTGAGGCTCCAGAGATGGGGGCTGGTGGGGTGTTTAGATCCTGGGGACAGACGCAGAGAGTGTCACCACAGAACCTTCTGGAAGTCTTGTTATTGAGATTCTTCCCAAAAAACTCCGCTTGAAGCCACTGTGTATAGGAACACCCACTCTGATGCAAAGTGACTCTGTCAGCTGTCCGTGCCACAAATGCAAAGGTCCAGCCCTTCCTGAGCATCCTCTGGCCTCCAGTCCCGGCCTAGATCTCCTGGCTCACAGACCTTGGAGCTTACAAGCCAGAGGAGGGGCACAGATCAGGCACGGTCAGGAGCTGGGGTCCTAGGACACAGGCAGGCCCCACTCTTGGCTTCTGTCTCTGGCTGCAGAGGCAGCCCAGCTCTGCCCTCAAACACTGCCCCACTGGGAAGGGGCAGCCAGATGTCTCTGGCTCAGGGCCAGGGTAAGGGCGGGGGGCAACTTACAGATGGAAATCCCACAGCCAACCTTCCAAATGTTCACGTGCACACATCCTGTGTGGGCTCCCACCGTGTGTCTCCCCGGAGACGTCTTGGTCAGAGAAACACGCAGGGTGTGTGGGGCCTTGTACTGCCGGGCCGGCGGCCTGGCATGCTTGGGCAGCAATTCCGGCTGTCCTCACTAGCTCGTGCAGAAGTCAGCTAGAAGCACTCCTGAAGGAGGGGGTCTGAGACAAAAAGAACTCCAAGCAAGAGGGTCGAGCATTTAAAATGGATGAGATCGTGCAAAGAGGCTGCGAGCTGTGCATGCTCCGCTGTGGGACCGGCGGTGACTTGCTTGGCAGCAGCGAGTCCTGCCACAGGTCGAACATGCCACAGACTGAGAACTTCACACACACGGTGGGAGTGGGGGAGGGGGAGGGGAGTGAGGGGTCGGATATGAGCTGATCTATCCAGTTTCTCAATTGCATCTTCGCAATTAACTCCTTATACGTAACATGGAATTTAATAAATATTAACAGTTGTCTTTGAGGGTTTATATTTCATTGCATAGAACGTTAGAGATGAGACTTGCGGCTGTGCCCAAGATGAAGGGAGGCCCCAGACGGAAGGGCCTCAGGGAGGAGCCCCGCCCAGTCCACTGGGGTGGATTGGACGGCGCCACCCACCCCAGCACAGGACTCTGGGCCCTTCCCTCGCTCGGCTGGCAGAAGCCCTGGCCCCTCTGCTTTGAGCACGTCCACTGGTGATGGCTTAAGAAGGACTGGAGTTCCACGGTAAACAGAGGCGGGCTGAGGGGCCTCCCTAGACCCTGCCCTGGGCTTGTGCTCTTGGTGGCCTGCTGCCCACTATTGCTTCTTAGTCAACATTCTCCCTGTGCTGAGCAGGGGCAGAGCAAAGAGGAAACCAAACCATCAGTCACAAGGTGGTGGTGGAGGGGAGAGGCAAGGAGGTGAGCCGAGAGAGGGAAGAGAGAAAGGAGGGGTGGGAGGAGAAACCAAAGAACAATGTTTATGAGGTATACACTTAAATCAAACTGAAATGATTAAGGCTGTTCTCAAAATCAAAAGAAATCCCCAGGTGTACGAACGAGGAGCCGGCTGGTCGAGACAATGGAGGGGCCGCTGGGATGCTCATGATGATTGGGGGGGAATGGCTTTGAAGATAGCGGCGGGCGTGCTAGCACGCGGCCACCCAAAGGCTGGGAGAAGCCTCAGCCGGCGCCCACGCTGCTTTTCGGTGCTATGGCCTCTGATTTCAGCGATGAGACAGTGTTAGGTCCTAACGTTTGTAAAGTTCTCCCAATCCCACGCTAGCCACTTGGACACCTGCTCCGGTGTCACCCAGAGGGCAAGATGAGGTGGGGCAGGGCCCTGTGGCCACGGAAGGATCTGGGCCAGCTGGAATGTGAAGGAAACGGAGCCTGGGGCCCCCAGCCCTCGGTCAAAGCCCCTCTCCAAGGCTGTGGAAAAACTTCTGGCATGGTAGAGGGAGGGCAGCATCCGTCAAAAACAGGCAGCGTGCGCCCCAACTCTGTGTATAACGCATTGGAGGCCGGGCCGGCCGGGCCGCGGAGGGCAGCTATGGGAAGAGCAGCAAGACTGCCGTGTGGCAAGGTCTCCAGAGGGCGTTCCTCCCTCCCACCGATGGCTGCGCCTTGACGGTGGCGCCCGGAGGAGAGCAGGGTCTCTGGGAAGACAGTCACGGGTACCCGGGTCCAGTGGTCCCACGTGACCAGCACAGGCTTCACCCCGGCAGCTGCTGTTAGAAAACATCCTGTCCTCAACTGAGGCCCGACAGCCACGTCCCACCTCGTGTGAGTCTTTGGGCCGAAGGTTTGTCAGATTGTAGATGCTTGGAGGAGAAAAGGAGGAAGGAGAGAAGGAAAAAGGAAAGAGAAAATTTTGGTCAAGCACCGTGGACAGCTGCCTCTCGCCCGCCCTCCTTCCAGCTGTCAGCCACAGGCTGATGGCCCGGCTCCTCCACACCCACGGGATCCCAGCCCCACTGAGGTGGAGGAGATGGGTGCTGGGGCAGGTTTGAGGTCATAAAGAGAAGGTCAGGAAGAAAGAAGAATCATGTTGGCCAGGAAGGGACATTTCTTTAACACAAGTTGCTTCATATATATCTATTATACATAATCTCCAGTCTGTGTGAATTTATCTGTATTGAGAGAGTCTGTGTTGTGCTATTTTGTTACTATAAAGTTAAATCGGCCATTTCTGAGACAGCTTTGGTTTCCAAAAAAAAAAAAAGAATGGTGCCCTTTGACTGATTAATACTAGCAAATAAGCAACAAAATGTGGCTCTGAAAACAATAATACTGAAAAATAATACTGATTTGATGTACAGTCTATGGCACCTCATTAGAATCCTTAACAACATGGTACTTAGAGCCATGATGTGCTTTAAAGGATACACAGTTGTGGTTTTGCTTGGCACATTCATCTCTGTCAGATTCCTCCCTCACCACATCTTAAAATCTATTACATTAAAAATATTACTCAAACAAAAATGACTCTGTATGCATGTTCTCATCTATAATGGCAATTTTAAATACAAGGTGCACCTGTGTTATTTGTAAACCTTGAAACAAATAAACTTATTTTTAAAAATTTTTTTAAAAAAAGAATGAGGGAGATGGGGTTTTGTTTAAAATGACGAGCCTCTCCCAGCCCACTTCTGAAATCTCCACAAAAGGCACCGGGAGACGGACACTCACAGCAGCGCTGACCGCTTGGCCCCATCAGCTGGATGCCAGACCTTGAGGGAGACTCCTTGAAGTCCACAGTCAGTGGCTTCAGTGGCCCATGCATGTCACGGGGCAGAACGTGGGACGAAGCCACGCCAGTGGCTCCTTTTGCTCCCCAGTGACATAGCCCTGGCCCTACACCCGAGGCAGATCCTGCCATGGGCCTGGTCCCGAGCTGCCCCTACCTCCCCTTCCTTCAACACAAATTGCCATTTCACCTCTGTTCCAGGGCAACTCAGAGAAAACATGTGGTGGAGCAGGAAGGCAACAGGGAGTCCGCTGCCCTGGGGCTGAAGGCGGGATGAACACTGGAGTGCTGCGCTGTGACTAGTCTCCTTGGAACGAATTCTGGGCTCTCCACTTTGGCCTGCAAAGCCCAGCCCAGCTGGCTCCTCCGACTACACCCTTGGACACTCTCCCCTCCTCTATGGCTCCGACTGTACTGGCCTTCTGTCTGTCCCTGAAGTCTGTCTGTCTCATTGGAAGCTCTGCAGGTGCCGTTCCTCACCTGGGCACATTCCACAGCAGCCTCTTCTCCCTGCTTGAGCCTTACCTGTTACTAACCACCTTCTCTAGAGTAGACCCCTCTGAGCCATAACTGCCTTTAGAACACTTAAAACCTTCAGAAATTCCTTTTTTTTTTTTTAAGACTTTTTTTATAGATTCATATGCTTCTCATTTAAAAAAATATTTTCTTTTTACTTAAGGACTCAATTTCATTTTATTTAACATTTTTGGCCATGCTCTGTGGTATGTGGGATCTTAGTTCCTTGACCAGGGATTGAACATGCACCCCCTGCATTGGAAGTGCAGAATCTTAACCACTGGACCTCCAGGGATACCCCAGAAATTACCTTCTCATTTTTTTTTAACTTATTTCTTCTCTGCTCCTCTTAACAGGCTGCCAGCTTCAGAGGGCAGGGACCCAGTCCTGTTCTCTGCTGGATCCTCAGCACTCTTCAGAACAGGGCCCAGCACCTACTTGTACCTGACAAACACTTACTGAATAAATGAATAAATGGATGGGAACTGGACCTTTCCAGTCTCCCCACTGGTCCTCCAGAGACAGGTGACCTTTTCGATCTCACTCCTTCCTACAAGCAGGCCAGGCCTGGGCAGAGGCCCTGGCTGGTCCCAGGGCTCCCTTGTGATTTGACTGCTGAGCACCTGGCCCTGCCACCCACATGACTGCCCACCATGAGAAGCACCCATACCTCTGTACTCTTAGCAGCAGAAGTGGCAAAGGAGGGGTAGGAAGAGGACCCTAAGGCTATGGAATTCGAGGAGGTAGTCCCTGGTTTCCCACAGAGCAACGCAGACAGCCAACCTACCCTACCCACCATCCTGCAGGAGGTACCACTTCCTCTTGCCTGCCCAGAGGCAAGGCCAGGGCCAGAGAAGGCTCTAGGTCCAGGCTTCTGATCCTGCTTTGATCACCACAGCCCAGCAAGAGCCAGGGCCCCCGTCCTGAGGCCCTTCTGCTCTCTTCCTGGGCTTACCTGGTCTGGAGCTGAGACTCCCGTCTGGGTGTCCTCCCCTGACTCTCTGTCCCTTTCCCATCCACCTCTCCGCTCATTCTTCATGTCCCTCTTGCAACTGTGAGGTCGATTTTATTTTGACGTCACACTGAGGACTGCTAACTCTACAGGGTTTGGGGACTCCAGCTTCATCTGAACATCTGGAACAAAGTGACCAGCACTAGGCCTCAGAGACGGGGCTCTGGAATCAGCGCCCAGTGTATGGAGCCCCAGTTGTGGGGCACAGTTGGTTGCCCGGCCCTTTCCTGAGGTTACTACCTGAGTCATCTCAGCCAGCTCAGTTGTTTCTGCCTCCAGGTAGCTGCTGGGCCTGTCCCAGCTGAAGGAAGCTCCCGTAGGCCCCTCCTAGTTCACACTTGTAGAAGCTGGATCGGAGGCCTGGGCCCTTCACCTCCTCCTCCGCCCAGCCCAGCCTGGTCCTGATACTCACTGTTATACGCAGAGTCCAGAGCTGCGCCCAGGCCTCTGGCTCCAGAGATTTTTCCACAGCAATGATATCATCTCCCTTCATTTCTTCAAGAGCCTGTGGAGTATACACAAGGGAGGGCTGGGAGGAGCTGCACCCCTGTGGAACCCCCTACAACCTAATGTCAACGCGTAGCTCTCAGAACCCTGTCAGGGGCTGGGATGCTGAAAAAGGACAAAGGGAAGCTGGCCCTGGCTTCCCTTAGCTGGGGATCTCTACTGTATAGGCCCCACGTTGGGCCCTCTGTGCAGAGGGCCCCTCCTCCCTTTCCTCCTCCTACACTCACTGCAGCTCTGACCACATCACCCGCTCCTGAAGTGAATGCTTCAGTGAATGCTTCCGCATCACTGAAGACCATGCTCCTCCCAGAAGACCTCCCCAAAGTCCAATGCCTCAGGCCTTTCCCAGGGGAAGGTGGGTACAGGAGGCTCATACTCACCCTGAGGGCATGGTCACCAGAAGGAGGAGAATTTTTTACCAAAAGCAGACACAGCTGTGACACGGGAGAAAGGAGAGAGGTGTCAGGAAAGTGGGCAAGGCTTCCTCCTAGTCAAGGCCATTTGGTGCAAAGCCAAGCTTGGCCTGAGGGGCAGGGACTGCCTTCAGAATAACTAGGCAGCAGCAGGTGCACCCTTGGGCTGGCCCGTGCCCGGATGGCCCAGCCCGGAACCATTCCCCAGACCCGAACTCTGCCATGGTAGGGCCCGTGAGCACCGCCCACCACGGACCCGGCCGTAGGCACTGCTTACCTTCCGTCAGCTTGCCGGCCTGCTCCGCGGCCCCACCGGGGAGGATCTTGGAGAGCACGCTCTCCCCTTCGGCACCTGGCTGGCCGGCAGGAGCCCCTGGGGTCCCTCCAGGCTTGGCTCCAGCCTTCACGCCTAGGGGGAAAGAAGCCACCATCATGAGCCGTGCCTGGACCGGCTCTTCAGAGTCTGAGCAGGCAAGTAATGGCAACACAGGTGCCCTGTGCAATGAAAGGTGAGGAGGATGACAGAGAAATCAAGAGAGGAAGGTAAGAACAGGAAGAAAAGAGGTGTGAAGAAGCAGAAAAAAGAAAGAAGTTGAGGACGATAAAGAAGGAGCAAGGAAGGGAAAGGCAGGAAAAGAAAGGGAGGAGGGAGGAAGGAAAATAAGGAGCTAGGTCGTGGCACTGTGCTCACCAGCCCCTTCCAGGCTCTCCATTCGGAGCTGCCTGGGCCCTAAGTCCCCCGTGCTGGTGACCCATTGGCTAATTCTAACTCCAGGCTCGTTTCTGCTGGGGACGCCTGCAGTGCTGCACTGGGCACTTCTCAGGAACCAGTGACAGCACGCAGTGTGGGGAAGCTCAGGGTCCCGGTCAGCGTAGGAAGAGGGCAGCCCAGGTACTCTGGGTGATAGCCAAGGGTGCCCAAAGGCAGGCTCACCTGCAGGGCCAGGTCCTGGTGGTGGCTGGGCCTGAGGAGGCCTCCCCTGCTGGGGCGCTTTGGCTGTCCCTTTAGAGCTGTTCGCCTGCTCTGCCCGTGGCTGCAAAACACAGAACACAGCTGAGCTACTGTCCATCCACTCTGCCCAGCCTGGAACCCAGGGCCCATCCAAGATGCGGTCCCAGCATCCACCCTGCAGGGGATCCATGTGCCGGAGCCCTACTTACTGGTCCTGACGGCTGGGGGCCTGTGGCTGTCGGGGGGCCTGCCTGAGGCTTCCCTGCTGACTGGCTGGCAGCAGAGGCCGGACCCCGGGCAGCTGGCTGGCCCTGCTGCTGCAGCCGTGCCTGCGATGGGGCCTGCTGCGGAGGCTGCAGCCCAAGACCTTGCTGTGGCTGCGGCTGTGTCTGCGGCTGGCGCGACGCTGTTGCCGAGGGCATCTGCCTGGATGGCGGCGGCTGGGACGGCTGTGGCCCTGGGGCTGCCTGCCGGCCTTGAGGCTGCGGTTGGGATTCTAGCTTTGGCTGCAGCGCCGCGGGCCCAGGGTGGGCCTGTCGGGAGCTCTTCTTGCTCTCAGAAGAGTGATGGTATGCTGATGGGGCACGGGATGGCTGTGAGTATTCGGCGGAGCTGGGGTACCCAGGCTGACCTTTCTTCTGCACGGCCGGGGCAGGGCTGGGCTGCGGGTGAGGCCGGGCCTCATGGCGACCCACGTCCCGAACGTGTGGTTTGGCAGCCCGTCGGCTCGGCTCCTCGCCGGCGTGGCGGCCCGAGTGCCGCCCGTGGTCACCGTGGTGTCGGTGTTCCTTGGCTGAGGCGTGGCGGCCGGGGCCACCCTCATCGTGTGGCCACAGGCCCTCCTCGGGGGGCTCATCGTAGTCGTGGTAGCCGTGCCTGGCAGGGCCTCGCTTCTGGGAGGAGGAGGAGACTGCGTGGCCCCCATGGTGCCTGAACCGGTCAGAGCGGGCATCCCGGGGCTTATCAAACCAGTCTGTCTCCTCCTGGCCCAGGTGATACGCTTCAGAGACCAAAAACAGAACACGGTCAACCCCCGGGCTGGCCGCAGGGGGCTGGCCCAGCTGAAGCCATGCAAGGAAAACAGAGTGGGCGCCACAGCCACAAGCGTTAACGCCAGGCCCCCAGCCCCCCCCCACCGCTGGGGCCAGGGCACAGGCGGAGCAGGAGGAAGGGCAGCCAGCAGCAGGGCCCACCAGGTGAGGCACCTGGCCCGGCCCTGCTGGGACACCTCAGGGCTCAGGACCCCACGGGTAGGCAAGGCCCCCCAGGTGCTGAGCATCCGCAGACATCACCCCCAGCTGCCATTACCTTCGCTGTCGGAAACTACGCAGTGGGCATCATCCAGGATGTAGCCCTCGTCACGCTTATATGAGTGGGACCGCGGTCCCTCCTTGACGTGCTCCTGGACGTCAGGCATGGAGTGGCTGGAGCAGAATGGTGGGCAGGTGTCCCCGGGGGGAAGAGGGCCCCCAGCAGGGCGGGGCCGCCCCAAGGGGCTGACGGGGCTCTCTTCTTCAGAGGCCTGGCTCCGCATGGGGGGCCGGGTCCGGCCGTGGGCCATGCTCAGAGATGAGGGCTTGGGGCCCGCTTTTTGAAGTCGCTCCACAGCCTCCCGTTCCCGCTCGTATCCCTTGGCCCGGCCCCCGAAGTCGTGGCTGGACAGCTTCTCCCCGCTGTATGCAGGTGCCCCCCGGGACCTGCTGCTCCCACCATACATGCGGTCATCCTCCTCCGCTGGGTCCCGGCTGGACACCCCGTAATACCGCTGCTGCTCATACACGTTCTTCTTGAGCCCATAGGTGATTTCGTCCTGGAACTTCCTTCCCCGAGAAGCCAGGCTACTGCTGACTGCAGAGGAGGGGTAGGAAGCCAGGTCTGACTCCACATCCTTGGCCTCTTCGATAGGTGAGAACTTGGAGATCTTTTGCTCCATTCCCTGCTTCCGGTGCTTGCTGCGCTTCGAGGGGACGGCAGCTGGGGCCAGGCTCTTAGAGGGGTGCTTGGGCCCCGCAGGGCCTGGACTATACTTGTCCGCTCGAGTGCTGTGTCTGTAGTCGCTGTCGCTGTAATAGTGCGTGCTGGCTGGTCGGCCATTGCTCTCCACACCCCGGTGGTGGCCACTCTTACCACGGGGCTCGTAAGAGTCTTCCTCGGATTCTTCCTCCCCTCTGGTGTAGCAGCAGGGCAGTGCGGACCCCTCAAGGACCCCTGGTTCTCCTGGCTCTTTCGCTGGACGCCCACTGCTGCTTGGCCCCAGGGGCTCCAGGCGCTGGCTCTCGGGGGCAGTGGAGGTGCTGTCCTTGGTCAGTTCGCTGATGTCATCAATCATCACGTAGTTCCGGGGGACAGTCTGCTCCAGGCTGGTGTAGTGTGAGTCAGAGGAGTAGATGGGGGCTGGGCTCAGGCTCACACCGCTGCGGTCACTGACCCGTGGCAGCTCGGGAGCCTTGCCCTGTTCGTAGCTGCTGCTGGCGGCGGGGCCAGGGCCGCTGTAGCTGGTTTCCGACGGGGCTGAAGACATGGCCACGACGGGGCTGGCGATCACCTCGTAGTTAGTGGGCACTTTCTGCTCCAAGTCGGCCAGTGATGTCTGGCGCGGCTTCTGGTGGGGGGCACGGCTGTCAGCCGGGGCTGGGAAAAGGGTGGTCTGTGTGGTTGGCAGGGGCGTCTGGGCTGTATAATGGCCCGGGGGACGGAACGCTTGCTGGCTGGGCAGGCCAGGCTCAGCAGGGTAACTGGTGCCGGGAGGAAAAGCAGGTGCTGGGTATGTGCTGGGACCAGGGTAGGTGGGTGCCTGGTGGGCTGCGAATCCATTCTGAGTTGGCCCAGCGCTGCCTGCAGGGTACAGTGGCGCTGGAGGTGGGAACTGGGGCGGCTGGAAAGCAGCGGAGCCGGAGGGAGTAGCAGGGGCGGCGGCAGTGACAGGGAACTCCGCATACTGGCCAGCCGGGGTGGCACAGCCCTGGAGCCGCAGCTGGTTGAGCTCACTGTCCGACAGGTAGTCGCGATGCTCGCTGAGACCACGCAAAGGTGGGTAGTCCCGGCCACCCCGGTCTTTGGCCAGAGACTCTTTGCGCTGGGTGATGCCCAGCTCCAGGTACTTGAGCTTGGCGTCGATCTCCTTCTCCTCCTCGTCCAGCTCCGCCTGCTTCTTGCGCAGCTTGGTGGACTCATGCTCCACCAGCCGTAGGTCCCGGTCAAGCTCCCGGAGCAGGCTGGCCTTGGTGGCGGGGACAGCGGCGGGCCCCACCAGCCCGCGCTGCAGCAGGCTGGCTGCATACAGCTGCGGGGGAGCAGCCTGGCCAGCCAGGGGCAGGTGAGCCTCCTCTGGAGGGGGGCTGGGCAGCGTCCGCTTCACCTTGCGGACCAGGCCGTTGGGCGGCGGCGCCGACACCTGAGACAGAGGGAAGGGCGGGCAGCACTGAGACCCAAGGTGTGGGTGGCTTGCTGGGGCACGGGGTAGAAAAGCCCTGGCCTGGCCGGGGTCAACGCCCTGGTTCTCCAGGCAGCCTCGAGGCCTGCCCTGCCCACCCAATGGCCTTGGAAGGAGGACCTGTGATTGTTTTATGGGCCTTTTCCTTCCCAGAGCTCAGGGCAGTGGGAGGGGAGGAAGGAGCAGAGGCCCCTCTGGCTGATGCCCAGTACTGGCCTGGCCCCCAGCAGCTCTGAGAACCCCTGCTCATCTCCAGTGGGCTTAGCACCTTCTGCATCCCACTGAGTGTACTGAGGGCAGGAGAGTACAAATTTGGCTCTGGGTGTGGGTCTGAGCAGGCACCAAGGGCAGCGGAGGGCCATGGACAGGAGTGGAGAGAGTCCTGGGCCCACTGGGTTCCCTAGAGGGTCGTGGTCAGGGGTGCGTGCTGACAAAGTCAGGGGCTGCAGGCTCTTTTCTGCCTCCTGCCTTCCTCCTCTCTCAAGTGAAAGGCAGTTCAGCTGTCTGTTTGCAGTCTCCTGCCCTGCAGCCCTATATCACCCTCTGCCAGGCCATGCTCTCCACCTGGCCCCAGCTTCCTCCACGTCCCCATCAGGCCCCGAACTCTGAGGCTGCCAGACCCCTCGAGGGCCTCTGCAATCGTATCTCTGGCTCCTTAGTTTCCTGGTCCGGGCTCCCTAATGTGCGCTCCGTGGGGCCCTGTTCACCTGCTCATTCTGTGTTGCCGCAAGGTCCACCCTGCCAGAAGCTTTGCCCTCCAACTTTGCCCTCTAGCTCCCTGGCCTCTGGGTTTTATGGCCCACCCAAACCCCCAAATACACTGGGGACTAACACTGGACTTGCCAAGCAACTCTCAACCTGCTTTCAACACGTGTCCTAAAGGAAATGCTAATGTGTCCCTAAACCTCAGGACGAAGGGTGGCCTTTGAGGAAATGGAACAAATTTCCCTCTTTGAATTCCTCACGCTGTTGTCCATTGCTTGTCATTTTGACCACACGCCATGAGTGCTCACGGTAGAGCGCCCAGTGCACGGGACCTCTGTGCTGACCCTTGTGTGGAGGCAGGACCCCCGCCTCTCTGTCCTGCCCTCCCTGCCAGCACTGACTCTGTATCGCACCCCCTCCCCTCTGGGCTGCATACCCTAGGGCTCTCCTACACAACCCCACCCATCGAGGCCTCACCTCTCCCCTCTCTGCATCCTACCCAGAAGTATACCTCACAACGCCTCTGGCTCCTCCAGGCTCTCCCCAGGGCCACTGTACAGGCGCTTCCTTCAGTCCACCTGCCCACATTCTGCCCAGGAAGCTTCCTAAGATACTCATCTCGTCCTGTCTCACCTGCCTGAAACATCCAGAAGCTTCAAGGGCCTTTGAGAAAAGCCCTCCCCTCCTGGCCTGGCATTCAAAGTCCTTGGTGTCAGGCCCTAGCCATCCCCATCTTCCCAACATGCCAGGCCCTCTCTCACAGTTCCAGGACATCACTGGCAACTAAAGTCACAGACAAGGAGCTGCTATCTAGGGGAGCAGACAGGTATGTGAACAGATTCGCTGAGGGTTGGATGTGGGCACGGGACAAGATGAGGTGGAGTGCACACTGCAACCTACGGGGATGGGCCCTGAAGGGTAGTTCAGGGGGCTGGGGCTTAGTGTGGGGCAAGGGGAGCCAGGCTGGAGCTGGGGACTGGGAAGCAGCCCAGCCAGGTCCATGTTACTCATTTTCCCAGGAAAAATCCAGAGAAGAGGTTTGCACTAGGAGGGGCACAGGCCAGATGGGAGAGCTGAGGAGGCCACAAGGAGGAAGTGGCAGAGCCTAGGCCAGCTGTGGGCCGTGAAGAGGCAGCTCTAGGGAGGAGCTGAAGTTTCCAGCAGGGTCTGGATGGCCGCGGGGGCCCAAGTGTGAGTTTGTCTTGCCCAGGATCACCTTGCTGGGCTATGGGCTCCACCAGATATGGACCCAATGTGCCTCCGACTCTCGACTTCTAGCTCTGGGCCTCTGGAGCTGGAGGTGACTCCACCCCCACCCCAGGAGATGCCCCTCCCTGTGGGGCCCCCCAGGCTAGGCCGAGACCCCTGTCCCACCCTGGCCCAGCCCCGGTGCCCATACCTGGCTACCCAGTCCCCCCTGGTGCTGGTAGAGGGGGAACCTCTCTTTGGCAGACTCCTCGGCGGTGGGGCTGAGGGGCTTAGGGTCGGACAGGGAGCGCTGCAGGGTCTTCATGGGGCGCGGCAGCGTCTGCTGGCGGAAAGCGCTGTCAGCTGTGAAGTGCTTCTGGGGACTCACGTGAGCCTTGTTCAGCCTCTCACTGGAAGCAAAGGAGGTGTCCAGGAGCCGGTGTGGGGACAGAGGGGAGACTGGTGAGTACAGGACCTGGGGGGACTTGGGAGGCTGGCGGCTCACGAGCTGAGAGAGGGACTCCGGGGGCAGGTGGGCCTGGTATCCGATCTCCAGGGGATCCGGCTTCTTTTTTTCAAATCTGCCCAGGGGCCCTGGGGTGACGATCTGGATGCCAGGCAGGTAGGGACTGATGGCGGTCGGCCCCATGAGCTGCGGCCCGGCCACGCCCTGGGCTTGCCCCTCTGGCTCCGTCTGGCAGGCCAGGCTCTCACCGCGCCCAGTCTTCTCGGGCGCCGATATGTACCTGACGATCTCCACCTTGGGGTCAGTGACGGCTGTGATGTGAATGGCTGGAGAGACTCGGGGTAGCTGGTCAGGCTCCGTCTGCACAGAGCAGTCACTGATGGTCTGGATGCCCACGCTGCTCGTGGCCCTTGTGGTGGGGGCAGCAGCGGAGGAGGAGGCCGTGGCATCGTGCTTGCTGTCAGAGCCAGAGTCTGAGTGGCGGGAGAGACGGGACCGACGGCGGCGCACGGGCTGCTCCCACTCGGCGCTGTCCTCGTCGTCGGTCTGCACGCTGCAGTCGGTGCTCCGCCGTGCCCGGCGCCGTCGGGTCAGAAGGTAGCGGCCCTCTCCATCCTCCTCGTCCGTCTGCACACTGCTGTCCGCGATCCTCCTGACCCCGCAGGGCTCAGGCCCCGACTCCGGCTCGCACGCATCCCGCAGGCGTGGCATGGAGTGCCGCTTCTTGAGGCCACCACTGCGGCCCACCTCCCACGGCTCCTCCGTCTGCAGCGACATGTCCGAGGCAGAGCTGGGGAGACCGCGGTGCGGCATGGGCTCACGCGGCTGCCCGGACCCCTCGGGCACGGCGATGAAGGCTGCATGGGTCAGGGGTGGCCAGTATTGGCCATTCTGGGCCATCTCTGGGGCAGCCGGGGGTGGCCCTCTGCCAGGTGCCTCACAGGCCATGGGGAAGGGCGGCTTCTGCCGCTGCTTCTGTTCCTCCAGCTGCTGCTGCAGCTGCTGCTGCAGCTGCTGGATCTGCTCCAGCTGCAGGCGCTGTTGGGCCAGCTGCTCCCGCTGCAGGGCGAACTGTGCCTGCCGCTCCTCCTGCTGCTGCTGCAGCACGTGATGCTTGAGGGTCTGCAGCTCCTGCAGCTCCCGCTGCACCAGCAGCTGCTCCTCCTCACGGTGCCGCTGCAACTCCACGCGCTCCCGCTCCAGCTCCTCCTGCAGCCGCAGCTGCCGCAGCTTTTCCAGCTCCACCCTCTCTCGCTCCAGCTGCAGCAGCTGCTCCTGCTGCTTACGCTGCCTCTCCTCCGGCAAGGCATCCTCCTTCTCGAGCCCCGGCCGGCCCAGGGCCCCGCTGCCACCACCGGGAGTGGCCTCTCCCAGCGGCTTCTGGCCCGCCCCCAGGGCTGGGGCTGCTCCTGTCTCCTTGGCAGCAGCAGGGGGTGCTGTGGAAAGGGGTTCTTCCCGAGCAGCCCCGGCAGGCAGCTCTGGCCTGGGGGGCCCCCCAGTCCCTGGGCCCTTGGCAGCAGCCGGCTTCCCCAGGTAGACAGGACCCTCAGTGGGTGGAACACTGGCAGGGGTGGGGAATCTACTTGGTACAGGGTATCGGTACAGCCCCGTGGGCCCGAGAGGTACGCGCGGGGCAATCACAGGCATGCGCGTCAGGCTGGCAAGTGGCACGGCTGCGACTCCACCGGGTGGGTAAGGCCTGTACATGCCGCCACGCACCATGGGTCGCAGGACTGAGGCAGGCTGCGTGGTGATGGGCAGTGTTGCAGCAATTGGAGTATTGATGGTCGAGTAGATCATGCCATCGGCCGCCCGCACGGTGGCTGTGGATGGCAGCAGCTGTCTGACTGCTGCGGCCTGGCCAGCTGTAGGCCGGTACTGGGCGAGGCTTCCAGGACTACCCTGGCCCTCTGGGAAGGTGGGGTTCCCAAGGAGGCCAGGTCTCAGGGGAGCCAGGCCCTGTGGGGCACTGAGCCCGGGCTGGGGCTGATACTGCATGAGGTCGGGGCCCCCAACACCGCTGCCGTGCCTCCCTCCATACTGGTCCATGGAGTTGAGGGCCGCACACATACGACTTATCTCACGCGCTGTGGTGGCGCTGTACTGGGCCAGGCTGGCCTCCTGGAAGCCAGCTGCATCTCCCCGTGGGCCATACCTGTGGTCCGAGTAGATGTTTGACACTGAGCTGTAGCGCCGCATGGGAAGCGGGTGAGTCAAAAGGTCTGTGGGGTGACGCAGGTCAGTGAATGAACCGTACTGCAAGCCCTGCCCAAGGTAGCGGCCATCTGCAAAGCCCAGGCTGTAGGAGTGCTTCAAGGAGCTGAGGTCCATGGCTGAGTCTCGCCCTGGGCCCTGGAAGAGCTGCCCAAACCTGTGGGCATGATAGTTTAGGCCGGCCTCAGCCAGATTAGTGTCAGACATAGAGGAGTACAGCCTGCCAGGGAGGCCCTGTGGGTAGGGCCTCTGCTCGTCATGGGGGCCGGGTGCCCCGATCACCTGCGCCCGGTAGGTGGGGGGCTCGGGAGGTTCTGGGTCCCGGGGACTGTAGAAGGGGCCGCTGCTTTGGCCAGGTGGGGCAACTTCTGCCACACTCCTCTCAGGTGCACTTGGGGTGGCGCGGAAGCTGCCCGTGCAGCTGCTGCCAAACGGGAACTTGTAGACCATGTCGCAGCATGCCAGCTGGCTCTCTGGCCTCATCCCCGTGAGGTCTAGGGCCCCTGCCGGCTCCTCTGGGAGCAGTGTGCTCACGGTGCCTGCTGCACCTTCGCCCACCTGCACCACCACTGTGTGCGGCTTCCTGGCGCCTGGCAGGGCGTGCGACCGAAGCTCTGTAGGGGCGGCCCGATGGGGTTCAGTACTGGGCTCTGGCACTGGGCCCGACTTGAGGCCAACACTTTGGGCCGGGCCCACCTGAGTGATCAAAACGTCCCTTCTGGCCAGAGGTGCTACCTGGTTGGACAGGTTATACCTGGCAAACTTAGTCTCCCGGGGTCTTCCCCGAGGCCCACCACGATACGGCGTGGTCTGGACGGCCTGCTCTACCTGCTTGACCTGGGCCAGGCACACTGGGCTCCCTGCACCCTGGCCAAAGTCAAGCCGGCTCTGGAAGGGGTCTCCATAGACCACAGGCTGCTTCTGCTGAGCCATGAGCACAGAGGAGGCCATGGTGATGCTCACGGTGGTGGCGGTGCTGAGGAAGGCATGTGTCTGCTCCTGGGCATTGAGGTTGATCACCAGAGGCTGCACAGCAGTTGACTGGCGTCCTGGGACTGGATCCAGAGCCAGGCCGTACTTCCTCGCTTCCACGGCCAGAGAGGTCAGGTCCATGCCCTGGTCGGTGAGGATGATGGGCGTGGGCTTGACGGCAGTGCGAAGGTCTACCACGGCACTGCCCGGGGCTCTGGGGCCAGGCTCAACCCTAGACGTTCCAGGGACGGAGGAGATCCGGCACAAGGAGATGTTCTCAGCAGGCAGGGCGCCCCAGCCATACACTGCCAGGGGCCCATCTGCACCAGCGCTGGGTGCCCTCGGGAAGCCAGGGGGCCCAGGTGGCTCAGGGGGCTGAGACTCACTTGGAGGTGTTGTCTGGCTGTAGCTGTGGGTGATGGGCTGGGTGTCAACAGGTGAGCACACTGGGGAAGTGGAGGCACTGGCATGGACCATCTTGGTCTGGCTGGAGGCATCTGATGCCAGGGTGATAACCATGAATGGGGCATCCTGAGAGGACTGCTGCCATACCAGGCGAGGCGTGCTGGGTCGATGTGGCGTTTGTGTGCCCTGAGCCACCGTGGGTGTCGGTGCAGGGGCACCAGGGCTCCGTGGTGTGTCCGAGGCAGGGGTCAGGCTTGGCGTCTGTGTAGAGAACTCTGCGGTGGCCCTTGGGCCCAGCTTGCCAGGGGAGAATGTGGGACTCTCTGAGGGAGAAGATGGAGAAAGAGGGGGGCTGGAGCCCGCAAAGTAGGGATATCCCCCGGAGGTCTGTGGGGGGCCACTCTCACCCTCACTCATGCCCAGGGGCTTCTCTCTGGTAGCCCGCCCACTGACAGCTGGGCCACGGGGGGCTTGGGGTAGCTCCTCAGTTTGAGACCCATAGTTTGCAGTGGCCGGGCTCTGTCCATAGCCATGGCCAGTGAAAGAGGGTGAAAGGCTACGCTCCGAGGCTGCTGGGGAAGTCGGAGCCATGTACCCTCGTGGCAGGCCAGCCGGACTAGGGGTCACAGGCATGGAGGCCGAGGCCCCGAGGCCCTGGGCAAAGCCTATGCCTACTTCCTTGGAGGTGGAGCTGGGGGAGGCAGGAGTGCTGTGCAGCTTGATGGGGTCCTGAGGCTCTTTTGCAAAATGCTGAGTCACACGGACATCAGGGATGACTCGGCCCCCGCTGCTGTCTGAGGTGGTGGAGGTGGCGAAAGACACAGGGGCAGCGAGCTGGGTGGGACTGGTACCAGGGGTGAGTGGGCCGCCATTCTGTTTCATCGGGTCCATGTACGCGCTCTCGGCGTTCAGAAACTGCTTCTCCTTCTTCTTGTCCTCAGCAAAGGCCAGGTCCCGCGAGGAGGCCTGGTGCATTCGGGCGATGCTCTGGGACGTCTGGAGGATCTCCTGGTACACGGCTGCTCCCAAGCCGGCTGGCGTGCCCTCCGCGGCCGGCTGAGCAACCCCGCTGTAGTCGCGGTCTGGGCTGTCCTGGTATTCAAAGGAACCCTGAGCCCGGGGAGCTACGGGCTGAGAGGGACCACTGTGGGGCCCGCGGCCCACTGCCGCCTGGCCCTGTTGCCGCTGAAGCAGCTCGGCCTTCCGCATCATCTCCTCATAGGCCTCCTCAGCGCTCTTGAGGGGCCGGCCGGAGCTGGGGGTTGTGGCGCTGCCCGAGGGGGTCTCGGTTGGAGAGTAGAGGGACATGAAGGTGGGCAGGTTGTACTCGCTGCCCGACTTGTAGAGCCGGCCGGGGCCCCCCTCCGGGGCCTCAGCCTCCGAGTCGAGGGAAGGTGAGGGCGAGTACTCGGAACAGGAGGAGCGATGGAGCTCCTCCATCTCGGCCGCCTGCCTCAGCTCCTCCGTGGGCGAGGCGTCCTCGATGGGCGACAGGTTGCTGGGCGGGGTCTTGGAGCGCTCGCGCCGCCGCTGGGCCCGCAGCTCCTCCTTGTCCCGCCGGGTCTTGCGGGCCGTGCTGCGGATGCGCTGCTGCTCCACCTCCCGCATCTTCTCCTGCTCCCGCAGCAGCTCCTCCTCCTCCCGCAGCTCCTCCTCCTCCGAGGAGTCCTCGATGGTGGGCAGCAGGGGCCCATGCGACCGGTGCCGGGCCTTGCGCTGCTGCTTGGCTTCCTCCAGCCGCTGCCGGCGGCTGGGGCTGCTGTCGCTGTCCTCCTCCAGCGAGGACAGGGAAGTGGGCGAGGTGCCCGACGTGTAGCTGGGCGTGGAGGCTGGCAGCGTGGATGAGTGCTCCCCACGGGAGCGGTCCTCGGGCGAGCCTGTCAGGCTCTCCATCTCCAACTCTGGCTCCCGGTCCAGGCTGGGGTCGGGGCCTGGGCCCATGTCCAGCTCATGGCCATAGCTGCCCGTGCTATTGAGCTCGATGGTCTTGAAGCGGCGGAGCCCACCCTGCAGGGCCCCAGCAGTGCCGTCTACGTCCTCTGCAGGGCCTCCCTCGGACAGCAGTTCCTCGTAGCCCGTGGTGGCGTTGTGGGGCAGGCGCCTCTTGGGCAGTGCTCCCGGCTCTTGGCTGGGCTCGGGCCGGGGCCGGGGGCCACCCTTCTGGGAGGCGTGTTTGGCGGGGGCGGCCTCATCCTCCTCCAGGTTGTCTTCCTCCGCGCTCATCTCCAGGATCTGCCGCCGCATGAACTCCCTCGTCGGTCAGGTCTGCCGCCCGGGCCGGGGGCTGGGGCGGGAGGGGGGACAGGCCACCTTCACTGCTGTCCTCCACGTAGTCGTGCCTCAGCTGGCTCCCGAAGTCGTCGGAGGACTCTGCTGCATCCTGCTGCTCCCCCCGGCGCCCCCACTCTGTGGAGTCTTCTTCCTCCTCCAGGATCTCCTCCAGCTCCTCATCGGAGTTGAAGGCCTCGGGCATGATGGACAAAGAGTGGGGCCGCCGCTTCTGCTCCTCGGCACTGCCGCTCGGTGGCCTGCTCCGCTCGCCACTGGGCGCCGGGCCCTGGGCCTCCAGCGAAGGCCGCATGCTACTCCCCACCTTGTGGAGCTCCGAGGGGCTGGGTGGGCGGGGCCCCGTCACCCCGGCGCTGTCCAGCTGCTCCACCTCCTGCCGCACAATACCGGTGATCTCGCTCTGCGAGCTGGAGATGCCGTCAGAGGAATAGCCTGTGTCGCTGAGGCTCTGTGGGCTCCGAGACAGGTCCTGAGAGTAAGGCTTGCCCCCAGGCTCCTACAGCGGGCAAGAAGTAGATGCTGACTGCCAATGGCAGACGGCTCCTGGGGGAGCCCCAGCCTCTCTGTCAACCCCCGGAGCCCTAGGGAGGGGGTGCCTCCACTCCTGGGGGAATCAGGGCCCGCCACCCACTCCATTGCTCTGGGCTTGCATAACTCACAGGTTCCATGTCAAACCACAAGCATCCCTAGGTTCTCAAAGAGAAGTGTTACTAGATCTAATGGTAGCAAAGATGCAACAAAGCATCTAAAAAGGCGTCAAACACAGGATCAGCCTAGAACCCACAGGCTCCAGGCCCACCATGCCTCAGCAAGGCGGCCCTGCTGTCCTCTCTGGCCCAAAGGGCCGTCCCAGGTCCATATCCCAGTCCCGCAGGGAGCTAAACCCTTCTCCACACTCCCCTGCCTGAAAGCCAGGACCCCTGGGAATGATGACTGACCTCTGTCTCCCCACCCTTGGGGGCTTCTGGAACAGCCTTGGTGATGGGGGTGGTGGGTTCGGTCCTCCGCACCCCAGCTTTTGCCTTAGGAGTCCCAGGGGGCAGGGTGGTCTCTGGAGGGGGCTTCGGCACAGGCTCGGCTTTAGCTGGGACTCCTATCTTCTTTTCCTGGGCACTGCTCGGGGTTCTGCTGGGTTCAGAAGCCCTAGAGGGCTTGGCCTGGGGACTGGCCTTGGTGGGCAGGGGACTGGCCTTAGTGGGCAGGGGACTGGCCTTGGTGGGCAGGGGGGTGGCCTTGGCAGGCGGGGGGCCTGATGGCTGGCCCAGCCCCTGTGGCCCTTTCTGCTTTGGAGGGGCTGTTCCAGCTGTACGGTGAGGGGCCCCCGCAGGGGGCTGCTGTGAGCTGGGCAGCGGCAGGGGCGTCGGCTCTCCCAGGCTGCCCTCGAGAAGCCGCTTAGTTTGGCAGTTCAGACAGAGCCACTCGGTTTTCTGTAAGGAAACGAGAGAGGAGGGTTTTGATGAAAATCACAAAGACACTGAAGTACTTAAAGATGACTTCCATGACTATTTCTATAAACATGAGGAGAAAGACTCCCAAAGCATGACACTACAGGCAAAAGGACTGATGAGGAGCAAAAGACTGATGGGTCTGTTGGTCCCAAATGACAGAGGGCCCCAGCCTTTAGATGCTCGTGTACAGCATTAAAAAGACAAACCCCAAGGAAGGATCCCTTCCTTACCCCACAGGGAGCTTTTTACTAGGCTGAAAAGGAGGACCTGTATGAGAGAGGAGGCTACAAAAGCAGCACATGGTCTAGGGAAGAGGGGGGCTGGGGACCCCCCCCAGGTTGTGAACACCCCTGGGAGTGGAGCAGAGTCCCCCAGGTGAGCACACCCTTTCAGGAAGGGCATCAGGCTGAGAGCACCTCCCAGATGCACTGCCCCTCCCCAGCCTCCTAATTCTCAGGCCTCAGGCACCATCCTTCTCCATTCCCAAGTAAGTGCTGTGCTGGGAGGAGACCGGCTTGCGGGGCCAGGGGAGGCGGTCTAGAGGAAGTCCTGCTTGGTGGTTGGGGGTGGGGCCGAGCAGTCCCCTTTGCTCACACCTTCCAACCCAACTCACCTTGTCTTAGACCAGCAAAGACCCCCATGCAAAAGCCTCCTCCTGCTCCCCAGGCTCTGGGCTGTTCTGATGGGGACTGTGTGCTGGCTCTGAGGCCAGGGGCCCTGCTCCCTCCAGAGCCAGGCTGGGATCCTCCTCCACCATCAGCCCCTCACTTTCAAGACTACTCTCTTTGTGTCAGTCTCAGTGCTGGGGGCTGGAGACACAGCCATAACTAAGACGGACACATGGGCTGGTACACAGTCTTCTTGGAAGCCAGAGCCCAAAGGGGTTGTTCCAAGTATGACATGGACATCAATGGTGAAGTTTCCAGAACCCCAGCAACCAAGTCGAACTCCCCCCCCAGGTGCCACTGTCTGTACAGGGAAGGGTCTGAGCACCTCTGAGCAGGTGATTTCTGTAGCAGCTCAGCGGCGGGCAGGGGATGTCTTCCAAGGGCCTCCTCCAGAGTCAGAGCTCCTCCCTGGTGGGACTTGGGCGGGGAATGAGAGTAACAGGCACCCCAGTGCCTATTCTCGCCCCAGGGGTGCAGAGCCTTGGCACCCCTACTGTCCTGCTCTTACACATGAGGGTGCCCAGACTCTTGGGATCCTGCCAGCAGCCTGACCATCAGGATGGGGAGTCAGGGGAACCAGAGGACATGGAACCACAAGGTCAGAGAGCCAGGGACAGGGCCAGAGAGCGCCCTCAGCCCTTACCAGCCCAGAGGACCAGAATCCTTAGCACTCTTAGCTCACATACCACCCCTGGGCCCACGACATCCCTGAGTCCACCCAACAGAACCCTGGAAGTATGGTACCTCCAAGATGTCTGCTCTTGGCCTGGCACCTGCAGGCCACCATAGTGGGTGCTGTATCAATGGTTCTGCCCTGGGCCCCGGCAGAAGGCCAGGCCAGGCTGGTGGCAGGGCCTGGGTGTTGACTGAGGGATAGGTCTGCTCCACAGGCTTGGGATTCGGGCCTTGAGACTGCTTCCCTGAGACTGGAGCTCCTGGAGGCTGAATTCCACACCCAGGTCCTGAGCAGAGGGGCTCTGCTATGGAGGGGAACCCTTCAGAGGTCCCACATGTCCTCACCCTGCTCCTTGCAGGGCCTGGTTCCAGCACCACTGCTGACTCCCTGGGACCTTATCTGATGCTCTGTGTGTCCCCTGTACAAACTCCTACAAGGTCATGGGTGCTGCCCCTGGCTGGGCCATGGGCTCACTTGGTGCCTAGGGAAACTGCTGGGTGGGCTGGGCCAGCATCACCTTGGGTCACAGTGGGAATCCCTCCATGTTGGAGATAGCTGTGAGGTGGCAAAAAGATTGAGAGGGGTGTCAGCATAGGCCCAGAGAAAGTTCTAGAAATGAGCAAACAGTCCCTTCCCTTGCCCCACGATCAGCATCACGGGGTGAGGATCTGGGCCTGGATAGGGGGGCTGGCCCAAGGTAACACTGCCCTGGCTCTCCCTTGGCCCCATGTAGATGGCCATCCAGGTTAGGCCTCTTGAAGCTTGGTCATCTGCCTTGCTCACCTTGGTAATCTGGCAAACCTCTGACCTCCACCTCTGGCTGGCAGACCCAGCCCCAGAAGAAACGGTCCAAATGAAGCAAGGACACCTTGGAAGGGTGGCCAGAATGGAGGCGACAGACTTCATGCCTAGAGCTCAGAACAGCCCCTGCAGCGGCCTGCTTACCCGAGCCCAGAGGCCCAGCCCTCAGCAGAGTGTGTCGACTGTGGTCACAGGCTCCCTGGGGCCTTGTTCCTTCCCACACTTACTCCTCACAGAGGCAGCCAGGCTGCAGAAGGGGTGCCCCAGTTGGCCCTCTTGCTCCTGGCTCTGCTATAGCAGGCAGCGGGGGAGGGAGGTGGGGGAGGCAGAGGCATGTGAGGGAACAGCTAAAAATAAACACCTGACCTGGTAGCTGGAGGCCCTTCCCGAGCCCCTTGGGGGTGGGGGGAGAAGGGTATAGGGCATTGAGACCATTAGAAGGGGAGCCAGAGGGAGACCTGGCCAAGGCCCAAGTCTTCTGGAGGATGGGAGGCTGGCCGTGCCTGGGGGTGGGAAGAAGCTGGAACTGCAGCCCTGAATCCTCTGTTTGTGCTGCTCGCATCTCTGGCCCTCACTTGCCCCTACTCCACCACCACCCCTTCATTCCCTGTTCATTCATTCCCTCTCCCCATTTAGTGTCTACCCCTCATTCATTCATTCACTTGCGTGTTCTCTGTCATACTCTCCGTCACCCAGCCCCAGCTTTGAGGAGCTGCTTGCTTGCTCTTTTCCTACCCCCTTTGGCAAGTGGGCTGGGGATGATCTGGGACCTGGGGATAGACAATGGGAGGCTCTGATGACCATGTCGGCTTTGCCTCCCTCTGTCCAGTGCCTTTCCGGGGGCAGGAAGGCAGCAGCCCCCAAGGGCAATCACCATCTCACGCGCTACCCTTCGGACGGAGCTAGGTGGGTTCGGGGCGAGGCAGGGGACGTTGAGTTGTCAGAGAGTTGGTAGGGAACCCCCGGCAGGCATGTGAGACCTCCTACCTTCCAGAATCACTAGCTGCTGTGCCTCGTGGGCCGAGAGAGCCCAGCGCGCCTCCTCCCCACACTGTGCCTGAATGACCCTGCTGAACACAGTCTCTCTGCAGGTATTGCTGGCTGAGGTGTCCACCTGGTTACAGTGACACTGGGCTGGCTGCCTAGCCCAACGTATCCCCAGTCCTACTGCAAGACCCGGGACAGCCAATGAGAACTCCTGAGACAAGGATGCCCAGAGGTTAAAAAAATAAAAGCCCAAGAGTGGCACACTGGACCACAGGCATGGCCATTACTGGGCTGCTGCTCCTCTCCTGACTGTGGCCTCTGCCTCCAATAAGAGGAATCCTTGCTGAGAGCCCCAAGGTGTGCCTTCACAGTTGGGTTGCCCTCTACTCACGCTGCAACAACAAATGTGTTCGTTCCCTGGGGCCAAACCTGATGAAACAAGGGGCTTGCACTGGCCACAGGCTCAATTCACACTCAGGCAGTCGGGGCTGGTAGGGACTTTCTTGTCCCTGCAGAGACTTCCTTTTCGGACACTCTGGTTCCAACCTCCTGGCTGAAGGGCTGCCTGTGTGCTGGACCTCGCACAAGGGTCTGAGGCATGGCATTTCACCGGTTCTCACAGAAACCTAAGAGAGAACGCTATGGCTCCCATTCCGCGTGGAGGAAATGAGGCTCCCTGAGATCTATTCCCAGAGGCAGACTGAGGCATGTGTAGAGCAGAGGTAGCCCCCTCCCCCAGCCCCTTCCACATCACAGGCACCAGGCCCTCTGCCACGGGAAGGTCTGACTTCTCAAGGCCATGGCTGCTAGTTCAGCAATTATAATAAAATAAGAAGCTGGCGGCATTACTGTAACTATTCCGATTGCACTAATTTCTTCACAAACCCTATTTTGAACCGAAAGCCAATTAAAAATTAAGCCAGAGGGTACTATTATCCTTCAAAAAGATAAATAGGTAAAAAAAATTTGGAATCAACAACTCTTAATTATGAAATGACTCACTAAGTAGCACTATGGTTAATTTTTCGGAGGAAATTTCAAAGGGAAAAGAGATCTAGCTTTTCAATGCCACCTCCATTGTGTGCTCTGGACTCCCTCTGGAGAAAGAAGGTGGAAAGGTTTTTACGGCTCAGAGATGTTGGGGATGGTCCCCACCCTGGCAGCCCAGACAGGTGGCTGGAGCCACAGCAGGTCTAAGAGGCCTGGAGGGAGCTGGTCTGTCCCCGCCAGGTACCCAGCACGCATGCTGACATGGCTCCCTCTGTTCCACGTTGTGCATAGAGGCAGCTTGATGGGGAGAGACTGCCAAGGCAGACCTAACCCTTGGTCCTGGAGAAGGCTCTCTTCCCTACCTCCTCCTGCCACCTCCCTCCCAGGGAGGGATGTGTCTGGGCCACCTGCTGAGAAACCAAGAGCCTCTTACCAAGAATACACAGGGAAACACAAAACTGCTCCAAGAGCCAAGCGGCCATTCGCTGAGACAACACCAAAGATGGCCCACTGAGGACAGGCAACAGTGCTGGTGGGAAAGGCGGGGGAGGGGGACACACCAAGCACCAGTCCCTTCCCATCAGCCCCTCGCAAGACCCAAAGAGGCAGAGCCGTGAGAAAACTCTGATCATTGTCTGCAGGGAGAGAGGACAAAGGCTTGGAGTAAGGCCGTGGCTACTGGGATGGAGAGATGAGGCCAGAGTCTTGACAGTGAGAAGGCAGAGCCGCAAGGCTTGGGCCATGGAGGATGTTCAGGGGGACAGGGAGCTGAGGATGTCCCAGATTGCCAGCTGGCACCTCTGATGGATAATGGTGGCATGGTCTAATGGTAGGAACCATGGGAAGTGGCATGATGGCTGCCCATCCACACTTCCCCAGGAGCAGCCCCGGGCCCTCTGGGGATAGCAGCTTTAAGCAACAGAGCCTTGAGGAGAAATGAGTCAGAGAAGCTGGGCAACCTCCGGACTGCTGTCAGGAGCACAGGACCAGGACACCCAGCAGCTCTGCCATCAAGCCCATGGAACCCACAGATCCTGTGGAGGCAAGGGTGGCCCTGGCCCAGGAGGAGGCAGTGGGGCAGGATGTGGAGACAGCGGGACATGGACGATGGGGGCAGAGGCTCCAGAGTCCAGGAAGATGACAAGCCAACCTCTCACGAGAGGCTGAGCTGAGAATCCAGACCGCTCACCCCGAGTCAGCATGTGACTGAGACTCTTCTGTTTGGGCAGAATCAGCACTTCCTCTGGCCCGGCCCGGAGGCCGCTGAAAGGCACTGTCGGGAACATTCATCCTCCTGGCCAGAGACAGTTCTGCCTTCCCCTCTGCACAGCCTGCCTAATGAGGAAATGTGGGCCAGGAGGTCTCCTGGGGACAAGGTCCTCTAGGCTAGGCAGCACAGTGGGCCAGAGGGGCTTGGCTCAGGTCCCCCCACCCAGCAGTGTGTGCGTGCCTGGCTCTGACCAGAGCGCCTCTGCTCTGCAGTGGCTCCTTGGTGTCCCCTCAGCTCTCTGGGCCGCCAGGCCAGCCATCTTCCGGTGAGCCACCAGACCTAGGGCTTGGGGCAGCGGCACTGAGGGCCTGGAGGGCCACACAGGCATCCATGAAGAGGTCATCTGTTTTGCTCAAGCCACCCCTCCCTGCATGTTGGAAAACATGGCCTCTCGCAGCCAAAGTTATTCTCATTATCGAGCTGCTCCCATGGAGGCCTGACCCAAGACAAGTCAGAACTAGGTGCCACAGAGCCCATTCCACCACCACACACATTCCTCTGTTGTCTCTGGGCCGGCAGTCATGGCACCACACTCTTCTGCCCACCATCAGTTACACATGGCTCAGCCCAGGGGCCCCAAGACTCAGGAAACTGCTGTGTGCCGGAGAAGGGGGCTTGACATCTCCTGATGTGACACAGCTAGGGACACATCAACCTGCCCAGATGAGCCAATCATAGACCCCATGGGCACTCTCGGAAGGGGACATACCCAGCTATGTGCAAGGCAGCAAAAGTGGAGTTCGCATGGATGAACCTGGTGGGACGGAGTGGGGTGAGGGGAGGAGCCACAGCAGCCTCCCAGCCCAGGCTCACCCTGCTCTGCCAGGGTAGCTCCATGGGCACCTTCGGAGCCTCCCAGGGTGGGCTCCAAGCTTCACGAGAATACCAAGCCTCCTGCCCACTTTCACCCCACTCTGCACAGGGCCAGAGCCCTCCAGGGGAAGAGGGACTACAGAGAGATGGGCCCCAACCCCAGTACTCCCTCAGACTTCCCTCTGGGTAAGAAGAACATCTCTGAGCATCTCCACAAATAGCTCCATGGACAGCCAGGCCCTGCCAGGGATAATCTGTGGACCAAAGGTTATGGCATTGACAAGTAAACATTAACACCCATGACCTCGGAAGAGGAAATGAAGGGAGGACATTGCCTGGCTGGGCTGTCGTGCTATGAGGAAGCCTTCTGCCCGGCCCTGGGCATGGGGGCATAGCCCACTGCCTAACTTCCCTTCAACCCCTGTGAGGGTCACAGACAGTGGGCAAGGTGGGACCTCAGGCCCTTCTTGCATGCACAGGGGTGACTGGAATCTTCCATCAGGGCCATGCCCATGATAGCTGGGAATGGGGAAGCCAGCACAGGGCCTCCTAAGCCTGGTTACCTTTGGGACCAGCCTCAGGCACTGGTCAGCTGGTCAGAGACAGTGGACACCAGGACTCCATTCACTGCACCACTTAACTCTCAGAGTGGAAGGAGAGGCTGGGGCCAAGGCCAGATAAGGGAGTGGAGCCCTGCTGCAGCGATAGGGACAGTCCCGTGACTGCTCCAGAATCAGCTTTCTGCCACCCTTTCTGACTCTGATGCCCTCCATCACCCCAGGCTCAGCCCCTCACCAAGGCCCAGAGGAACCTGCTTGGTCCAGCTCTTACCTCCACCAGGTGGGGCGTCGGGTTGAAGCCACACAGGTTGCACACCTGGAGTTTGCAGGTGGTGCAGGTGTTATAGTTGGCGGGGCCCTTGCTGCCCACGTTGAGCTCAGCTTGGCACAGTGGGCAGGTGGCCCTTTCCTTCGTCGTGGTCTTTGGCTTGGCAGCAGCCTTCGATGCTGCCTGGTGTTCTGTTCTGCCATGTTTTGGGCTGGTGGTTCCCCCCGTTCTCGCCTGGGCTCTGGGCCCTGAACCAGGCTCAGTTTTGGCTCCAGTTGTGGGCCCGGGCCCAGGCCCTGAGCCTGGGGGTCTTGGGCCAGCCTCCTTGCTGGCATCGCTGAAGACAATCTTGGGCGGCCCCTTGCTCGGGGCAGGCTGGCCCTGGGAGTCCGCTTCAGGCTGCGCAGACATGAGGGTGCTCGCCTGGGTCAGCAGCGACGCACCAAGGCCAAAAAGCTTCCCAGTGAGGCCCTCCTGGGTTGGCTCAGCAGCACCAGGCCCGGAGGGCGCTGCAGTGGCACTCTTGGCCGGGGCCTCTCCTGCTGGGGGCCTAGGCTCGGCTGTGGAAGGCTTGATGGGGAGAGAGGGCTGGGGAGACACCTTCCCCACTTCCGGAGGGGCGGCGGCTGGGGCAGGCCCCGGCACTGAGGTGGCCCTGGCTGTCTCGGCCTGCCGGGGCCCAGGCTGTGGTCCCCCTGGGCCCCGAGCTCTCTCTTGCTCTGGCTTCCCCAGGGGCTGTTTGGCTGGGGAGTGGGAAGGAGACAGGCCCGGGGAGTGCAGCTGCTGCTGGCTCTTGGAGCGAGGCGCCGTGGTCATGTCCATCCCTAGAGCCCTCTGCATCTGGCAGTTCAGACACAGCCACTCCTTCACCTGAGGAGGAAGCAGCAGGGTCACCAGGACGTTAAGGACTGGGGCACCCACGGCCCAGGTCCTCGCAGCCCCCAGCAGCCAGGGCCAGCTCCTCGCACAGGCAGGAGCACCAAGCCTGGGACAGGTGTTTCTGGGCTGCCAGGTACACGGAGATGAACGGAGGCACTCACACACCCCCCAGCCCCAAACTGCCGACCCACTGCCGGCCACAGTCCTCCCCACACCCACTGGCTGTACCTGGGTACATCGTGCGTCTCCACATCCCACCTCGCCAACCCACGCTCCCATCCTCCTGGTTGGATGACCCCTCGTTGTGCATGCTAAGTCACTTCAGGCATGTCTGACTCTTTGCGACCCCATGGACTGTAGCCCGCCAAGCTCCTCTATCCATGGGATTCTCCAGGCAAGAATATTGGAGTAGGTTGCCCTTTCCTTCTCCAAATGATCTTTCCGACCCAGGAATCAAACCCATGTCTCCTGTGTCTCCTGCACTGGCAGGTGGATTCTTTACCACTAGAGCCACCTAAGAATAGCCTCCAACTGCTCACTCTCTTTCCCCTGCTGCCTGCTTCAGGTCACTCCCACAGGGCAGCAGAGTGATCTTTTAAAACGTATATCAGGACAGACCGCATGGCCCTAGAACAAGTGCCTGGTATGCAACAGGCACTCAATAAAAACTTGCAGAATGAATAAAGGAGTGAAGAATAGTAGGTGGGAGAGGGAGGAAAAGAAAACAAAAAGAAACCATGATCCCTGTCCTTGAGGAGCTCACAGTCTTGCTGAGGAGAAAAGATACAAATGAAACTTCTTGAGAGCAAAATAAATGAGGGCAAAGTGATACGATGTGAGTGACGTAAGCCAAATGAAAAAATCTTTTGCTTTCTTAAGGAAGACAAATTTTTTTTTTAGGGATAATTTGTGCCTCCAGACTAAACAAGGCATGTGCTGCTGTTCACAGGATGGATGTGTCATTTCTCTCTGTCATTAGCTCCTTCCCAAGGAGAGCAGGCTCACATTTGGGTTGAGCCAATCACTGGCTTCAGCCAGGGTTGCAGGGATGGGCACATGACCTTGCAAACAGGGCCAATCAGTGCCCTTCCATATTTCAGGGTGAATGAACAGTAGGAGATAGCGTCACTCATCAGAAGGACGTAGCAGTGGCGTGGGCAGGAGCCTTCTTGCCCAGCGTGCAGAGAGGCGCTAAGAATGAAGTGAAGAGACAGTCAGAAGTGGAGCCAAGACAGGAGAAACGAGCAGACCCCATGGCTTCATTTATTTCTCTGGATTCAGCTCTGCCTTAAATCTACCCTCAGATTCCCAGTTACATGAGCCAATATTATCTTCCTCTCAAAATCCAAATATAAATCAGAGCATGTCACTTACAGGCTCAAAGCCCTCTAGTGGACTCCCCCCTCACTTACCATGGGAACTCTCTTCTGTAATCCAGGAGTGCCCCCATCTACTCCAGCCTATGCCTCTCTCTGTCCCTCTCTCCTGCCCTCTCACCTCAGGCATGTTGGTCTCCTCTTCTACCAAGAGATCCTTTGCGCTCTCTTCCATAACCAGGCCTTTCACTCACCCTTTCCTCAGCCCCGGAGCCAGCTACCTGCACATGTCTCAGCCAGGATCACTTCCCCATCAGGGCCCTTCCTGGCCATATGATTGAAAATCCCTCCGAAGTACTCTGTAGCTAACCACCCAGTTTGTCTTCATGGTACTTGTTCTTTCCCAAAGCGTATGCTACTTTATTCCTCTGGGTGTCTCCTTGCCCTGCCCATGAGCTCTTATTGAGGTGGTCCAGGGACAGTGCATAGTACCGGGCACAGAGCAGAGCTTACGCCACAGAGTCTTGCTGGGGGATGAAGCCTGATAACCTATCAATAGGGGCATGGCTCTTACAAGGCTACAGCCATGAGACTGGAGAGTCAGCACCCCATGGTGTGGAAGGAGCTCCTCCTTCTCAACCTGAGCCAAGGCAGAGGACAAGTCTGCTCATCCATGGTTGCAACTAGAGTCTGAATGCACCACAGTAGCCTAGTTGCCAGGGAAAGTTCAGTCTGGTCCCTGGGGCAGAAAGCCCCTTCTGCCCATCCTCAGTAGGTACCACTGGCCCTGCTCTCTGCCTTGAGGTCACAAGGCTGTACGGCTGCCACTGTGGCTGACTTGGAGTTTGGGAGCCTGGGCTTGGCTGTCTTGCCATGAAACCAAGAGTAGCATCTGAGACAGGGGAGAAACATGCACTTTGGTGAGTACCCCATGGCGCCCTGCATCATGCAGGGCATGTTTTGCAGGCATTCTTTCATTTTGTCTTCACAGTAGAGAAAAACCAAGGTCTAATATGATTTAGCCTCTGGCTCTTGCGGTTACCCAGCTAGGAAGTGATGCTGCTGGAGAGACTGGCCCTGCCAGCCCTGCCCAGCTCCTGAGCTGCAGCCTGGAGCCCAGTGCCTTTCATATGTCTACCTCTTCTTCAGGCCACTGAGCCTCATGCAAGTCAAGTGAGAGGTCTAGAAGCTGCCCTCGAGAAACTCAAAGACCAAGCCCAGCTCTGGAAACCATAAGATTAGTCATGCCATAGCACTGGGTGTGAACTGCCCCGCCCCAAGCCGGGAACTGTGAACTCATCTAAGCGCTTTGAAGACCCAAGGCAGCTCTGTATACTTTTGGACGGAGAAAGTCACAGAGAAGACAATGTGTGTCCTTGGGACTCAGCCCCAAGACTCCTTTAAAGAAGTCATATTTGGTAGGGGTGTCAGGATTCATTTTTGTCCAAAGTAGGAGCTTGCAGAGGCGAGCTGTTTGGGCTAACCCTCAAAGAAACCCAGGAGATGATCACCCTCCTGAGCAGGATGCCAAGGCCCTGGCCCAGGGCGGAAGCCACAGACTCAGCTCCTGAGGTGAGTACACTGCTCACACCCAAGGTTCTGTCTGTGAAGCATGCCCTGAGGTGGGATTTCCGGAGAAGAGGAATCTGGGAGGTGAGACCCTTTGATTCTGAGACTTCAGGGAGACCCTGTTTTGGGTCCCGGATCAACAAGGGGTCAACAAGGGCCTGTGCTAAAACTGCACTTAACACAAGAAGCTCCCCTTATCCAGCCCCCGGCACCCAGGCTGTCACAGGCGTCTCACCCAAAATAGAACCTCGCCAAGAAACGGCTAAAACGCCCCTCAGTGAGTCATCTCCCAGATGGGCGCAACTATTTCTATCTAGCATCTTCCAGACGGCGAGGAGCCTGCACTGTGCCCTCTCCCAGCCCCTCCCAGGCCCAGGCCTGGGCCGAGAGGACCAGCACACAGGCCTCCTGGGGAGGATGCTGGCTGAGCAAATCTCTGAATCCATAAGACTCCCCTCTCTGGCTCCCCCGTGGACCCCTGGGAGCCTGCTGGGAGGGGGTCATCCTCAGCCTCTTCCTCCCTACTCCAAGATCCTTATCCCACGTTAGGGACATGTGGGTGGCCCACTGGTTGGGCAGGGAGATGGCTGTGCATCACCAGCCCACCTAGGCTATGGATCCATGACCAGGCCTGGGGCAGGTCCCCAGACTCCGGGACCAACCACAGAGAGAGTCTTCCTTGGCTGGACCGTGTCTGTGGCTCCTGGGCACCCTCCTAGCCTACTGCCCACTAGAATCAGAGGGCAGGCCTTCCATCAGTGTGACAGAGGACCTCTTTTAGAGCCTTGTTATCAGATAACTCCGTAAGCCTAACTTGGCACTCGGCTGGGAGATGTGCCAGTCACAGACCTCCTGTCCCAAGACCCAGAGGTGGAGCTAAGGGGACCTCCCAGGGCTCCAGCTACCAGGTAGATGGCTCTGCCAGGTGGTGGCTGATCCTTCTTGAAAGCGAGGGGCCCATCCTGCCATCTCAGAGGCGCAGAGGCCCCTGGACCCCGCCCAGTGGGGGCCTGAGCAGCAGTGGGGGTGGGGAGGCTCAGGGCGGTGTGCTGGTCTGGAGGCAGGGAAGCAGAGGCTCTAGGAAAGTGGCTTCCAGCAGGGAGGCAGTGCCTGTGGTGTAGGAGCCAGCTCGAGGGTGAGCACAGCAAGCCCCGTGGGCTCTGAAGGGAGGTCCTCCCCGGGAGAGCCTTCTCAGCTGCTCCCTTCCTCGCACCGTTCAGTGCACAACAGGGCAATGGAAGTGATGCCATCCTCCAGGAGCCGGAGGCTGGGGGCTCTGGGAACCGCACGTCTGCGTGGCCTCTCCCTCCATGGGGCTCCGGGGCAGGAAGGGGAGTGGGGACACCTTTCGGGACGGGTTTCTCTATCTTTCCCACAGGGACGCTGGTGGCACTGCACCTGCCGCCCTGTGTCTCAGCCCCAGAGGGTAGAATCCAGCCTTGCATGTGGTTATTTGGCCCCAAAGAAGGCTGCCCAGGGTGGGGCCTGTGGCGCTGTCACCTCCAGGGCTGCCGGGAAGCTCTGGGCCCCCAGCAGTAATGGGTGCTCCTGCAGCATCCCCTTCCACGGCGCCATCAGCAAGGAGGAAGGAGGGTGGCACACGTCACGTGGCCCACCTTCCTGCGGAGAGCAGCCGCTTGCCTCGGAGCCCAGCCCTCCCAGGGAGAGCAGGCAGGCTGCGTGTCGGATCACTGCACTGACATCATACCTGATGCTGCATTCACGCCTTTTTCCATTTTGGTACAAGCTGAAACATCACAGAAGCGGGTTATAAATGAGCCCTCCCTGCTGGTGCCAAGTCCAGAGGCTCCTGGGAGGGCCCCACTGGCCAGTATGATGCCATGCCCTTCCGGGCTGTGAGTCATGGGCCAGGCCGCGACTGGAGGCATGCAGCCCACTGTGGGCCAGGGACGGGGGCAGGACTGTGTGCTCACACTGCCCACGGCATCAACACGTCACCTGCCTCATCCAGCATCCGACTGTCTCAAGTCTGCCACTAAACTGATTCCCCTGTCAACTGGTTGACCTCAGGCCTAGAGGTGGGCACCACAGGGTCCCACAGGACAGGGCACGTTGGCCCAGAGCCTGTTCAGCCAGGCCTGGCCCACAGGGGAGGTCCGTGCCAATGTCATTGGGTCAGGACCCTGAGAAAGGTCCTCGGAACCTGCCTAGCATCCGAGGCCAGGATTTGGGTAGTGGAGGCTGAACCCAATTGCTGCTTGGTGCTGGAAGGCCTCACTAGCCTGAAGCTCCATGAAAGGGAGAGAGTTTATACCTTGCTGGTCCTTCCCCACCTCCCAAGAGCCCTCAACTCCCCCGGTCCTACACCAGATGGCCCCCCTCCCTCCCAGGCCTATCTTCTCTGCGCTATATATTCATTCTCAGATAATTTTACAGCCTCCTCTCATAGCTAAAGTTAGGTGTGCCACGCCTGATGGCCGCAGCAGTGAAAAACCCCCTCTCCTGCACAGCAGCCTCATCGGTCTGCCCCAGTGACTCTAGCCTCCACCTCGCAGTGATCCAAGCAAGACAACCGAGAGGCCCAGCTCCTGGGACCAGGGCTGGTAGGGCTAGCTGCCCAGGGCTGGCTGAAGCTTCAGGGCATTTCCCTATTGACTCAGAGATGGTTTGGGTCAAAGTGGCTACTGCCAAGCAAACCCACCCAGAAGGGACAAAGGCCACCTAGAGGTCCTTTCACATCCCCTCTGCTTGGAGGTGGAACAGGGAGGGCTAGGCCCAGGAAGAGAGGAAGACACCTTAGCCGCTCCGCAGCCCACCGCTGATCCATGTCCTTCTAACACCTGCTCCTCTTTCCTCACGGCCTGGGCGGGTGGCAAGGTGACCAGGAAGGAACGGAGGGAACGGGGCAAGGCTGGAGGCTGCGGCAGAGGGATCCAGGCTGCACTCACAGCACCACCCCCAGGCCATCTGGTGGCCCGGCCCTCGCCGCCGGAAAGAGTGGGATGCAGTCAGGAGAGGAAGAGGCTTGTGGCCACTGCGTCTCTCCCTCCCTTCTCCACACCACCCACCCTGGGTACATACCTAAGCCCAAGGTTTGCCAGGGGGGTGGGGGTGGGGTGATGGCACAGTAGCTTGATCTCAACAACATCTAGACCTTGGAACAGGTGAAGAAAGACCGTGATCATGTTTCCATAGTTTTCTTAGAGGGGGCTTGTGAGTGATTCTGACTAGAGCAAGGGGGTGGAAGGCACACGGGTTCCTGGACCTGGAGGAGTGGGGAGGAGGTGGCAGCCCTGCTGTACCCACAGGGGCAGAGGGTGGGCGCCCCTGGGTGCAGGCTGCAGCATCATTTCAGGTGGTGCTCCAGGAGAATTCTGCTGATTGGAGTGAGACGCAGGCGTGCAGTCAACCCTGCCTCCGCACAGCACTCATTCCCGTGGTGCTGTTCCTGGAGTGAGGACGGACTCCTCTGGAGGAGTTCCAAGCCAGCATGCGTTGCTGGGGCAGCTCCGAGCGGGGCAAGGAGACCCCTGATGGGGCTGACAGACAGGGCACGGCTCATCCTCTCCAGGAGTGGCTCCCACCCCGACCTCACTGTTCCCCTCTACTTGCTGGCCCACGGCCACACCTGTCTGCTTCGCCCAGCTATCAGAACAGGTGTCTCTGTCCTGGAGGAGAAAGGGGTGGCAGACCTGAATACAGAGTCACTGAAGAGCAGAGAGGCGGGCTAACAGGGTGGAGCAGGCTTGGGGCATCAGCAAAGCCACCGAGGCTGGCACCCACAGCCTGCTTCTCCCTGAGAGAAATGCAATCTTCGGGAGGTTATGGTGCTTGTGTAGGAACCCACATCCAGGGAGAGAACAGCCTTCCTGTCTTGTCCCCATCACTGGGCACTGGATAGGCTTAAATGTGAACACCTCTGGGCTCCTGGTCAGTGCGTCCTCACTGGGAGGGTCTCCTGGGGCTGGCGAGAAACATTCGGACCCTGTCAGGTGAGCACCTGGAGAATGGTCAGCATTTCCCAAACTGGGTTCCATAACCGCAGCCATGAAAGCAGGTCTGGGGAAGGCGGCCAGTGACAGCCCTGTCTCGGAGCTCCTGCCTGGACGTGCCATGAAGGGCCTGGCCCGGAGGCCTGCTCTTCCTCTGCAGTAAGTTGGGGGCCCCTTTCCTCCTGGACCAGAGCCTCGGCTCCTCCAGGCACAATGAGACAGATGGACCGAGTGTCGCCAGGCCCTCCCACTCTGCTGTTTTTCCAGGCACAGCCCAAGGCTGGCTCCCCTCCCTGCTCACCGAAGGTCCTCGGTGTAGGGGAAAGGCTGGGAGGCCCACCGTGGAACTGGTGCTGCATGTGTGGCTCTCCCTTGATCTCCGCCCACCACACCCAGCGTCATTCAGGTCCTGCTGCTCTATGAGCCTCTCCAGAGGCTGGATCCCAGGGGGCAGGGCCAGCATAAGGCGGCGGGGGGTGGGGTGGGGAGATTCCCGCAGTGGCCTCTCATCCCTGCCTGCCAAACCCCCTGCTCCTGCGAGGCTGGGTGCTTCTGGCTTCTCGGCAGCAGGATCACAGGTGAGCTTCCCTGGCCTTCATCACAGTGCTCTAGATACTACGGAGCAACACTTACCTAACTGATCAGCGCAGGGACGGGCTGTTTCTAATCACAGATGTAATAATCACGAGTGTGCACGCCTCCGCAGGAAGCCCCCACACTCCAGGAGCGACTCCAAACGCACTGAGTCATCATCCTACACCGGCAGCTCCTTCCTCGGAATCTCACACTTACCTCTCGCAAACCACACGTCCCACACCCACAGCACCTCATGTCACAAATAGACCCCGACCTGTGAACGATTCTCACTCAGCCCTCCCCCACCCACGTGATCCAAACGGCTCCTGCTGCTGCTAATCCCAGCTGCAGCCACAGCCACGCAGTCACCATGCTCCAACCAGCCCAAGAGCAGAGCTCTGGGGGGACAATCGGAGACTTCCGGGGGTTACTGCAGCAGGGAGGGAGGGAGCCACTCATTTCAGAGGCACGGGCCCCAGCCCAGCTAGTAAACTGGAGCACCTGGCCTCCAGGGCACCTAAGAGAGGCTCCTGGGCTTGGATGAGCACTCCACAGCAATTCAAAGCATCCCAACACAGCCAGGGTAGGGCTGGGGACCCTGGGTCCTCTAGGGCAGAAAGGAGGCCAATCTCATGGAAATGGCCTTCCAGTGGCCTCGGAGTGAGGGTAGGACACTGTCACCATGTGAATCCTGGCTCCTCACCGGCGAAGGGGAGCTGCTCTGCCCCCTCAGGCCCCAGCTAACCGGAAGGGGACACAGAGGAGGCTCTTCCCAAAGCCCAGTCCCCTGCCTCCCTTAACACCTGCTCCCCTCCCCTGGTCCCCTCTCCAGGACCCACTGGAGGGAGGCTGGCCAGGGGTCAGGGAGATTTGCCTCTCTTTGGGTCCTGAGGCTGCTCATGACCCTCTCCAAGTGTGCACCCATGGGAAAAGCTATCCGTAAGGCTCTCTTTGGCCTCCCTAGGGCATTTTTCCAGGTCGGACTTGGAGCAGATAGGAAAGCACCTTCTACACAGGACTGAGCCCAAGCTTTCAGGAGGCGCAGTAATCAGCTCCTCTGGAGATCTGGGACCAGGACTTGCTCTCTACTTCCACACCTGGGAGCCAGAATCCCAGCCCAGGGAAGACGCAGGGGCTGACGGCCAAGGGAAATGACCAGGAAGAGAAAGGGAACCAGGGGAGGCCTGGGAAGGCAGGTGGGGTGGGGGGAGCCGGCGCAGAGGTGATTACCTGGGTGAGGTGAGGGTTGGGGTTGAACCCACACTGGTTGCAGACCTTGTTGTGACACTGGGTACAGGTGTTGAAGTTCGGCTGGCTGGGGGTTGACGTGAGGTCCGAGGTCTTACATATGGGACACAGCGTGCTGCTGGGAAGGGGGGCGATCTGGGGGACGGAGTAGGGTGATGTGGGGGTGCTGCCTCTGTCTGGTGACACAGAGGGGGACCGCCCTGATCTCTGCGTCCTGCTGTCTACCTGCAGCGTCCTGCGGGGGCCGTCGGCCTCTTGGCCTGCAGGGCCCTGTGCCCTCGTCTCCCGGGGGCTCTCACGGCCGGGAGTGGTAGCAGAAGGCTGCTTCGGGGTTGGGGAAGCTGCTCTCTGGCTACCCAGGGGCTCCTTGGGGTCCAGTCTCCGGGGAACACTGAAATGACATTGAAAATGACAAGGTTAGAGAAGTTGCTTGCAGAGGTCTCCACCAACCCAGGTGGCTGCCAGCCGGTGCCATTAGCACAGCCCTCCACCAGCCCAGTGCTAACTGTGCTCCATGCTGAGCCCTGACAAGTGTCCCCACCTGAGCCGTCAGCACCAGGCCATGTGGTCGGCTCAGGAATGTTCCCTTCATTCCCTGAAATGCAGAGTCTGATTCAGTAGGTCTGCGGTATAGTCTGTATTTTTACGATCTCTAAGGTGATGCCTTTACTATGGTCTGCAGACCACACTTTGAGAACCAAGGTTCTAAACTATATATGAATAACACCTAGACTGATTTTAACATTTCTGACTCTTAGACTGCACACCAAATTACATCAATATCTGTGAGGGCAGGACCCTGGCATTAGTATTTTTTCCCTCCCTAGGTGATTTCAACATGCAGCTAGTTTAGATCAACTGCTCTGGCAGGTCTGTTACTTTCTGGCTTGTCTGCTTCAGAGGCCCATATTGGGCAGCTGGAGGTAAGCAGGGGAGGCCCTCGAAGGCCCAGCTAATGCCACCTCCAGCAGGGACAATGGAGCCTTCCTTCTGGTGGTCTTCCAGAATGTCTAATGCCAGACCAAGTCCATCAAGATGGGTGATGTGTTTGTTACTTTTCTGCTACTGTAAGAAAGGACAGGGCCAGAGCTCTAGGATCCAGGCCTTGAGGAACCATTGAGGGGAGTTCAATATGCCTGACCCCCACCTCCATCCGACATGGCCCAGCTGCAGCAGAGGCATCAGAGCTGAGTAGAAGGCAAACCATGAGGCTAAACTCAATGCCCCACATTCCTTCGTTTGACCCCCCTCCCAGTTTTCCAGTTTGAAGAAAGCCACGTACAAAAAGCCAAAGGCAAGGCTTCACACTGCTTCCATGACATTTTATACTTGCTTCAGTGTGTATTCATTTGGGTGGATGCTGGAACCTAGGCAACAGGGCAGCCTGGCTGAAAGTCACTGCGGAGGCCTGGCCACAGCCGCCTGCGGAGCATCCTGGCCTGGCCCCTTCGGCCCCTGTGCCCCCAGTCCTTGTAGGGTCTGACTAACAGAAGGAGACTCTAAGTCTGCTGCCCTTATGTGAACGCCATCTGCTTGCCAAAAAGATTCAGGAGCCCACTGGTAGGCTGTCTCAGGTAAAGCCATTTTAGAGGGGAACCGCAGAGCCCGCCGGGAGATCCACTCCAAGACACTCTATGGTCCTTCCTCCCTTCCAAGGGACTGCCAGGGAGGAGACACACCCTCGGTCTAATAAAGACTCTTCCAGGAAAAAGAAAAAGGACACTGTTAACTGTCTGTCAGCCAACACAGCACACATCCACCCATCCAGTCTCACAGACTGGCCACTTCGGATGGCCAGAGCCTGAGTCTAGCCCTCTGGAAGTCACCTTTGCCGCCAGCTGTGAGGCCCATTGCAGTGTGGTGGCTGGTGGTGGCTGCAGCCATCTCTAGGCCCAAAGGGCTCCAGGGCCTTTCAGTAGACTAATTTCTAGGTGTCATAAAGAAATAACCCCACTTGGTTAAATGCATCGTTTCATATCTTACTTAAATTACTTGGGGCTGCAAGCTCATCAGAAGCTATGGAGAGCCCTTTATAATATGCAAAGGGACCAGAACCCTGTTTCCAGGCTGGGCAAGGTCCGTGGTTTCTTCTGAGAAAGTAAGCAATTTCTACTGTGTTTGTTTTGCATGCTGTGTGACACGCAGTCTTTTGTGTACACAGTGACTTTTTAATTCAATGTTGCGTCAAAATGCAGTCTTTCTGGGGACACTGTATGTGACCATCAGGGATCCAAATTCAGGTTAACTTTCAACTCAGCTGTGGTGGCAGTGAACAAACAAGCAATGCCCTCTGCACCCAGCAGAGCCTGTGTGGCGAGGCTGGTGCCCCCTGCACACAGGCCCGATGTGTGTCCACACACCATGTGGTGGCTGCAACTGACGCCCGGCAATCGCGACACACACCCGTGGACCCTTAACTCTCCTGTCTCCTGGACGACTCCTCACACCTTCTCCTTGATCTCCAGGCCGCCAGCCACCTCCCTCTGCTCACTGCCACTGACAGACTGTCCACAATCTTGCTGGGAAAGTGGGAGCGGCTGGAGGGGAATTTGTACAACTAAGGCCTCTTGACGACTGTCCCTATGTTTGCCAGTCTCCTGCTCCCAAGGCCCACTTCTCACCTTCATAAATTCTCCCCTCTCCTTCATCATCCTTGCTTACCTCTCTACTCAGATGATTTTAATGTCCATACAAAGATGCTTCTCCCATCTTGAAAAAGAAAAAGGAAATCTGGCCCACTTTCCCCTTCAGCTACTGCCTCATTTCTCTGCTTCTCTTACAGCAAAACTCCCTGAAAGAGTGGCCTCCACTCATGGCCTCCAGCCCCACTCCTCCCTTCCTCTCAACCAGGCCACCTGGCTTCGCCCATCCTTCCACAGAAGTCTCTCAGGTCATAGTCATTGGTGACCTCCACGGCATCAAATCCAAAAGTCGCTTCTAGGTTCCTCCTCTCACCTGATCATCCCCTGACCCGACAGCGCTGAGGCCTCCCTCTCTCCCGAAAGAAATTCTCAGCTTCCTCTGGGAACACCACCCTCTGCCAGGCGGCTTCCTCCCTCCTGGTCATGCTGTTCTGAGCTCTTCTGCAGGTGCTTCCTCGTCTCCCAAACCCAGAATCCCACTTCCAACATTGCAGGGACTCAGCCTTTGTGCACACGAGGCTTTCCAAGCCCACAGCTGCCTGAGGCTCAAGGCTTTATCTCCTACTCCCCACTGGTAACTGCAAATGTGTGTCTGGCCCAGACCCCTCCCCTGAACTCCCCTCTCCTCTCCCTGCCGACCCCATGTCTTCACCGAGATGTCTTACAGACACCTCGAACGTGACATGCCCAAACTGAGGCCCCCATCTGCCCACATACGTGCTCCTCCCCATTTTCCCCTTGGAGACTCTGACTCCTTCTCCTCTCAGGCCTTATCAGTCATCAGTAAATCTTGGGCTTCAGTGTCTGGACATCCCGCTGCCTCCTCGCTCCACCTAGTTCAAGTTGCGGTGCCCTCTGTTCTCCAGTTTTGCACAAGCTGGGCTGCTCCCTCTTGCCCGTCTACGGTCTTCTCTGTGCGGCAGCTGGGATAATCCTTTATACACATGAATCAAACTGCTTCCCTTGTTTGCTTAAACCCTCCTTTCCCTCCCACAGGAAGAGCCAAAGGCTTTATAATGGCCCGTGAGGTCCCGTGAGGTTCGGGCCCTTTCCCTCCAGCCTCCTACTCTCTCTCTCGCCCTGGGTCTGCTGCCCTTCCGCCAGGCCCGCTCCTGTCTCTGGATGTTGGCACCTGCTGGCACTTGCACGCACACTCAAGGGAGTGCATGTAGATACAAACACCCAGAGACAGGAGCGGGACCGGCAGAAGGGGAGCAGACACAGGGAGAGTCTTGGCTCTGGTGGCATTGTTGTTGGGACACTTTTGCGGACCAACCTATTAAAAAACGCAGCTTCCGGATTTCCCTGGCCATCCAGGGGTTAAGACTTCACCTTCCTGTGCCGGGGGTGTGGGTTCAATTCCTGGTGAAGGAGGCCAAAAAACCAAAATATAAAACAGAAGCAATACTGTAACAAATTCAAGCCCATTCTTTACCGTCTGAGCCACCAGGGAAGCCCAAGAATACTGGAGTGGGTAGCCTTTCCCTTCTCCAGGCGATCTTTTCGACCCAGAAATCGAACTGGGGTCTCCTGCATTGCAGGCAGATTCTTTACCAGCTGAGCTACCAGGGAGGCCCTAACAAATTCAATAAAGACTTTAAAACTGGTCCATCTAAAAAAAAAAAATGCAGCTTCCGTCCCTCCGGCCTCTCTGTGCTCCAGGGCACTGAGACCTCCTGACTCATCATTGCTGCACCCGTGCACCCTCTGTGGTCCTGGCAAGACCTCTGGGCTTCCTCCACAGCGTTGCCCCAGAACTCAGCACTCACTGGATGCTCATACGTGTCTCCTGGGTGGATGGACTGCACTCATATCACGACTCAGAACAGTAAAACGTGGCCCCTAAATGTGTTTGAGCTGAGGAAACACGGCACATGATGGGCGTGCACTTGGCCCACCCTGGATCTGGCCTCATGCAGGGCAGAACGGCAGGAGCAACACTCCAAGCCCTCTCTGGCCACTTGCTGTATACCCCCAGTTCCACCACACAGAACACTCCACTGACCACAGAAGTGCTTGTGCCAACCGTGCACTTGCACACACCTGAACACCACCATATGCCAGGTACCTGTCACGGCAAATCCATGTGGTAGGATGCAACTTGCCTATTTCACAGATGAGAACACTGCCACACATAGAAGTTAAGGAACTTGCAAAGCCATTATGACCTGTAAGTGGTGGTGCTGTGATTCCAATACCAAGCCCAATAGTTCAGACTTCTCTGGCAGCCCAGTGGTTAAGACTGTGATTCCACTGCGAGCGGCATGGGTTCGATCTCTGGTTGTGGAACTAAGATACCACATGCCGCACAGTGTGGTCAAAAAAAAAAAAAAGGCCACCAGTCCTTGTCCTAAAACATTCCGCGTTGCCTCTGGGTGAGCACAGTGAGGCTGTAGAGGAGTGGGAAGCACGGCAATGTGATTCACAGAGAAAACCACACTCAAGTCACTTGCTCATTCGAGCATTCAGTCATTCACAAACATTCACTGACCCCTGGAATGATAGCTCCAGGCTGTGTGATAGGTGCTGATGGTATGAATGGATTGCAACTCACAAATGCAAGGTGGGTCCACAGGTGCTCATTGTATTGCTATTCTTTACATTTTATACATATTTTATAAGTATTCTTATATTCTGTATAATTGCTAAGTCACTTCAGTCGTGTCCGACTCTGTGTGACCCCATAGATGGCAGCCCATCAGGCTTACCCGTCCCTGGGATTCTCCAGGCAAGAACACTGGAGTGGGTTGCCATTTCCTTCTCCAATGCATGAAAGTGAAAAGTGAAAGTGAAGTCGCTCAGTCGTGTCCGACCCTCAGCGACCCCATGGACTGCAGCCTTCTAGGCTCCTCCATCCATGGGATTTTCCAGGCAAGAGTACTGCAGTGGGGTGCCATTGCCTTCTCCGATTCTGTATAAACACCTATTCAATATTTAATTAAAATATATTTTTTAAAAAGTGGATCAGATAGGGATCCAGTCTTCGGGGAGCCTCCAGTCCAGAGATGAGACCAGATGTGCAAACAAATCATTGCAAGACACGTCCACACAGTCCGGGGTGGAGTTTGAGAAGGCTTTGAGAACTCGGAGGCGTCTAAACCAAGTCTTCGTGGATGGGCTGCCTGCCGCCCCCCTCCCAGGTAAAGGGGAACTGAGGCAGAAGGGAAAACATGTGCAAAGACCCAGATGCATGACAAGGTGTTGCTGTTGTTGACTCGCTAAGTCAAGTCCGACTCCTTGCAACTGCATGGACTGTAGCCTGCCAGGCTCCTCTGTCCATTGGATTTCCCAGGCAAAAATACTGGAGTGGATTGCCATTTCCTTCTCCAGGGGTTCTTTCTGACCCAGGGATCCAACCCGTATCTCCTGCATTGGCAGGTGGGTTCTTTATCACTAAGTCACTGGGGTAGCTCCATGACAGGGTGTAAGTCAGTGCTGTTCTCAGCATTTAGAACAGCTCCTGGAGACAGCGTGCAGCAAACAACTTGAATTCAGAGACAAGATGGGAAGGGCCAGGAGAGCAGGGCCTTTAAGCTTTTCAAACAAGGAAGTATTCCACTCTGTGACAAAGAGACGGTGGAGGTAGGGAGATAGAGAGAATAACTGAAAGTTGCTCAGTCGTGTCCGACTCTTTGTGACCCCATGAACTATACAGTCCATGGAATTCTCCAGGCCAGAATACTGGAGTGGGTAGCCTTTCCCTTCTCCAGCGGATCTTCCTAACCAAGGATCGAACCCAGGTCTCCCACATTGCAGGCGGATTCTTTACCAGCTGAGCCACCGGGGAAGTCCAAGAATACTGGAGTGGGTAGCCTATCGCTTCTCCAGCAGATCTTCCTGACCCATGAATCAAACCAGGGTCTCCTGCATTGCAGGCTGATTTTTTTCTAGCTGAGCTAGCAGGGAAACCCTACCAGGAAGATAGAATAAGGTGACAGCCCAAAAGACAGTCCAGGGGCTGAGAGAGAGGGAAGGCTTAGCAGGAGTATTCTGGCCTGGGGTCTGGGGAGCAGGGTCCTTTTGACTGAACTGGAGGATCCGGGGAGAGAAGCCAATTGGTGGGTGGAGACTGGGGGGTGAAATGGCAAAATCACAAGGTTGAGCTGGTTTTGTCGAATTGGTGATCTCCGTGGGGGCATCCAAGAGACATCAAGAGATGGGTTGGAGCTTGGGTTCAATTCAGACAGGTCTAGATATTTTTACCTGGGAGAGTTAAGGGTTCAGTTCATAGGCAAATCTCCAGAGGAACCTCCTTAACAAAGGTCTCCACTGGGCACAGAAGGGAGGGAGGGAGGTGTCCATAGGCAGGACCCAGCCCAGCCTCAGGAAGCCCTGGTTTCATGGATGTGGCTCATCAGCAGTGAGAGCCCTGGAGGCCAGTGTACCTCCCTCAGCCTCCGGGAGCCCTGCTCCCTGGGGAGGGCTGGGATGAGGACAGGTGAGCAAGAGGGGGAGAGGAAACTGCCATGAAGTGGGAAAGACACAGGAGGACAGGCAGGCGGAGGAGGGAGAGGGCAGAAGCACGGAGGAGTGGCTGGAAGACAAGGAGGGGAAGACTAAAAATGCCTTATCCAGGCTAGATATTTTTAAAAGATGGCCACGAAAGGTGGAGGATGTAAAAATAGCTGTATTTCCACCAGCTCTCCTCCCTTTCAGCATTTAAGGCTACTGACTAATCAGAGACAAGTCTTAAAGCTGGTTAGCAAAGCAGGAAGGAGCCTCCGCCACAAGGCCCAGCCCATCGGCCTCCCCCGCAACTCTCCTCAGTAACCTGAGGCCTGCTGTCCCATTCCATGACCAGTGCCAGGAGGAATAATCCAGATTGCGCTGGTCAGAAGCTGGGCTCTGCTCTGTCAAAAACCCCCAAGAAAGGCAGGAGGCCAACAAGCTCCAGTGGCTGAAGATGCTCTGACCCCAGGTATGTCCCTAGGGTCAGAGCCGGGGCTGCCCTGGCAGGTGTGCTCAGGGGGGCCTGCTCAGGCTGGGCAGACTGGCCGGAAAAGCGGGGAGAGACTGTGCGGGGTCCCAAGGGAAAACTAGGCTGGGTTCCACATGGCAGCCTTCTAGAGCATCACACCCCACCCCCCGCCCGCCCCCTGCCGCCTCCAGTTGAGTATTTGAAAGAAAGATACTTCACACAAATAAATAGCTGTCTTTGCTCACCAGGAGGGGAGTGAACTTAAGGACACTGTTTTTTCTAAGTCAGAGCAGCCGGAAGAGCCCTGCAGGGTTCAAACAAGGTTTTTGATAAATCCCTGGCTGACCTTTCTGTAACGGGCAATTACAGCCAAGGAGATGCAGGGGGAGGACTTCTTTAAGGCCCAGGCTAGGAAGGACCGCTAGGATGGTCACACACACCAGTGTGTCCAGGCAGAGAATCAGGGGCTGCAGAACAGTGGGCACCAGGATCTAGTTCTGGGCCCTGGAGCAGCTCTCTCAAGAAGGGATGGTAGAATTGAGAAAGTTTGAGTTAAAAAAAAAAAGCCAGTTTTCACATAAGAAAACATTTCCTGACTTGCCCACTTTCAGGCCAGTAGCCTCCTGCCTTTTTGATCACCAGTCCCTATCGCTAAAACATGTTCACGTATCCCCGACAGATGACTATTTACCAATTAAGTGCATATATATTACTGCTAAAACACACCTCCCTAACTGGCAATGTTTGAAAGAATGAGATAGGGCACAATGTAAATAGGAGTTTTCATGTTTTTCTCCATGCCTCACTTGACTGTCCTGTCTCCCTCCTCTCCCAGCACGTGTGCTCCGGTTCAGAGGGAATTCTTACTTTCCCAGTCTTTAAAGGGGTCTCTGCCGGTTGCCAAGACCAGGTTCTCTCCTGCTCTCAGCCCTGCCCCATCGCAGGTGTACTGAGGTCAGGGTCGGGGAGGCCTGAGGCTATCGGGGGGCCCTCCCCAGCCTTTCTGACCAGATGAACCAAAAAGGAATTGTCTTGCTAAGAGCAGCAGCACAGAGGTGAGGTCTCCGCAACACTCAGCTGCAGGCCTCAGGAGCCTGTGAGTGGACACAAAGCCAGCACCAGGGGCTCAGAGTGCATCTCTAGACGTTTTTATTCATTCATTCATTTTTTAAAAGTTCATAGGAACCTTGTTCCCTAGTCTGGGTCTCAAGTCACAGGCCGCTACCTTCCACACCATCCTGTCTCTCAAGCATTGTCCACACATCCCCTAATGCAAGCCCTGCCTGAGGTCTGGGAACTCCCCAAGGGGCCAGAGGCCTTCCTGCATCCGTGCCCACAGGCTCCCCAGAGCGCTGGCTGAACAGCACCATTCCAATGCGGCTTCTGGCGCGGAGCCTCCCGGGGTCCCCCTCCCTGTGTGTCCCCCACCAGCCCGGTCCCAGTGCTGCCCCACTGCAAGGCACTGCCCACTGTCTGTCTCTTTGGTCAGACTGGGCACCCCCAGGAGGCCAGGGGCTCCCAGAATCTAATTTGGTTGCAATCTCTGTTTGCCAGTCGAAGGAAGCAGAAGTTCACACAGGTAGTTAAAATCAACTGATGAAAAATAACTTGCAATTAGGCAAGATTTGTAGGAAATGAGTCTGGTAGGGCTTGAAAGCAACTTCGTATTTTAGGTGAATTAAACAGTCATATTTACATCATTTACCTTTTACAAATGTCTGGTTCAGCCAATTACCACAAATTCCAAGGGGAAGGGATCCAAACATTGTTTTTACTATAGCATATAAAGGAACCGGCTTCCTTAGGTAGAACTCAGTAGGAGGGGAGCGTTACTGCTTTTAGTGCTCTAATGTCTTATTCCCACTTATTCATCAGTCTTGGGTAACAGCACATCAGTAGGAGATTACTGAGGGAGCCGGGAGCAGGGGCCCCGGAGCCAAGAGGGCCAGAGGAGGGAAGAAGCAGCAGGTCAGAGCAGAGTGACCAGAGTCACCGCCCAGAGCTGAGACCCAGGTCAGCAGCTCCTCAAAGGCTCTCCCCAACCCCTGCCAGGCGTTCCAGGTGGCCTGACCTGGGACATTAGAGGAAACAAGGGCCCCACCTTAGGGACCCTTCCCTTTGGGCACCATAAGGACTGGACCTAGTATGCTGACATTCGTATGGACTAATCCCTGCACATTCCTGTCCTAAGGGCTACGGCATCGACAGCATTTGAACTTTAAAGAACTCCCTGGCCTTTCTAGCCTGTGGTGACTGGGGTACCCTTCAACAGTGCATCCAGGCCAGTCACATGCCCCCGTGGACTCCCCTCCCAGGCTCAGCTTTCTGAGGGCACACATGGCAGACAGGCAAATTCTTCACCCCTCCTACAGCCTTCTCAAGATCTCTGGCCCCAGTCCAGCCCTTGGTTCTCATTTACCAACCCTGTCTTCTGGGAGTGCTGTGGCTTCCAGGCATGGCCCAGGAGCTCTAACCCAGCCCAAGCCACTGAGGCACCTGCCCCCAGACAGCCCTGGGTTTGCAGACATCTGCACCGGGACCCCACATGAGGACCACTTGGAGCTGCAAAGCCTCCCAGTTTTCTGGCTCAGGGGGAAGATTTCTGAGCTAGGAAGCTCTAATCAGGAGCCAGGCATTATTACATAAAGCTGAGCCAGCCCTTCCCTGCTTCTCGCTCCAGCAAATTCTACAACTGTAGCCTTTTACCAAGGGGACAGCGTTATGCTTGTCAGCTCGCCTCCAGATTCTGCTGAAACTAGGAGATAAGTCAAGAGGAGACTCTAACTCTTTGTGACAACGGAGGCGGCAGGCCTAACCCCTCACTCCAATTGGAAGCCAGGACTCTGGCTCACAAAGCTTGAGAAGCTTCAGTCCTGTCTTCAGACCTAGCACAGCAGCCTGAGCCCTCAGCCTGGCCTAAGGGCCAGGGACACATCCTGTGCCACAAACACGGCTACGGGCCCGCTTCATGTCCGGCCATGATCCAAGCGCTGGAAGGAAGACAGGCCAGAACAATGCTGTGAGTAAGATAAGCCAGCGCCTGCATCATTAATACGTGAGTTAGCTGAACATCTGCCGAGCGCAGGCAACCAGGTGGGACCTGAACACACCTCAAGTGTCTGAGGCTTCCCACTGCCTGATCTTCCAAGACCAGCAGGGAAACCCCACCAAGCCTGAGGAACCCTTAGCTCCCTTCTCCTGGAAGCCAGTGGGATCCAAAAACTACAACTATTGTGTATTCTGGGAGAGAAAGAAACACCAAAATAATATCTCCATGTTAAAAACCTCTCTGTCCAGAAATAAGGCCTGCTCTTTTCCTTTCCGCCCCCCCTAGTTTAACATTTTTTAAACTAGTAAGAGCTTGTCTGCTCTTTATGCTTCTATACCATAAGGAAAAACTTACCTGTGACCCAAAAATGGTAAAAGAAAATTGTGACCGAGGGTCTGGCCCCTAGTTTCAGCTCTAAATGAAACAACAGAAGAGGGTCCCCGCCTGCTCATCTTCCAGAGCCACCCTGCCTGCACCTGCCTTCTGTCACTTGCGCCCACAGCCCAGGGCACAGAGCTAGTCCTTGGGCAGGGCTATTCCAACCGCTAAAGAGTCCTGCCTTCCGACAAGGACCTGCAGCACTGGAAACCGCAGGTCCTGAAAAGAGAAGAGAAGCCTCTGAACAACGCCTTTGCCTGGCGACTTCAAATTTATTACAGTCAAGGTGCTGAGGAAGTGTTTAACTAGTGAATGCAATTCTTTACAGGGCCTGTGAAAAAAATCAGAATGACAAAAAACTGACATCTCAAGATGGGAAATGAGACTCAAGATTCCATCAGGAAAAAGCAGGCCTTAAACGACACTGCAAAAGCAAGAGTTCCCACCACCCTTCCAGCCTTCAGCATCCCCGTGTCCATTGTTCTACCTGCCCCCTCAGCCTAGTTGCAGAAAAATGCACATGGCTGGGGGCTCAGTTTCCTTGTTTGCCAATTTCACAGCCTTTCCTCTGTGGCTCTCTTGTCTTTCACTTCTGAGGGCTCTAACTCAGAGGGAGAAATCTAACATCTACTTGTGGCACTTGGGTTCCTGAACCTCCCTCTCCCTTAGACTGTGAGGGCTAGGAAGGTGCTGGGAGTTCCTTTCTAGATTCCTCCTGTTGAAGGTTCACCTACCAGCCTCCCAGGGAGCTTGCCTGCCACTGGGAGAGATTTCCCAATAACATGAGAGGCCAGGGAGGCTTCCTGTAGGAGGCGCTCCCCTTTCCCCACCCCTCCTCACCCCACCCCATTCTTCCTCCTGCTTCAAGGGGCTGATTCCCACGGCTCAGCCTGCTGCTGTAGGATAGCTCTCTTGCAAGGTCCCTTGGGCCTGACCTAAGGCCAGAACTTCCTATCCAAGCAGCCTAAGTCCTTTTCAGTGGGGGCCCTTGGCCAGGAAAAGCCCTCGACCAAGAGCTCCCTTCCCTACTCTCCTCCCTTTCCCAGGGCTCAGCCTCCGACCAGCACAGGCTTGGGGATGACCGTGTTCCTACCTGACACGTGTTCACATGTCGAGAGCATTAAACTCAGCCACTTGGGCTTAAAAAATCTATTAAGACAGATGTACTCATAAGGAAAATGTGGGTCTGAGAGTGGTGATTAAGACTGAGATGATGAGATGCTCTGTGAGTACACATGCACACGTGTGAGTGGGGGGTACGCGTGAGTGCTCACATGTGTGTGCAAGGTTGGGTGTGCATGTGGGCACTAGTGTGGGTGCTGTTGTGTGCGTGGGCAGTTCACTGCACATACACATGTGTGAGCACATGTGTGACCACGTTTTTCATGGTACATGGAGTTACCTCTCTGAGTAACAAGTAAAGTCCAGGATGTCTGCTCCCCAGGGGAAGGGCCGATGTCCTGAGGGACTAACCCAACCCTGCGTCCTCACCCAGAGTGCCCAGGCCAGCCTGAGCCAGCAGAGAGAACAGGGTCACCCAGCCTGCAGAAGAGCAATGCCAGGTGCCCAGCAGGCGCTGAGAAAAACATGCGCTCTTTCCTTCCTCCCTTCCTTCCTTCCCTGGCTTACAGCAAGGGGAGTGGGCAGGGAGCCTGGGATTCTGATGCCAAAGTCTTTAGAGAAGTGGCAAGTAATGAGAGGTGCAGGCAGCGATGCCGAGGGAGAGAAAGGACTAGAACCATATGGCCAGTGGCTGACAGGAGAGGAAGGACCGGGGTCTGAGGGCTGGGCTCATGCCACCCCAAAGGCCCCCTGGCCAGGAGGGACAAGTGAGTGAGAGGGGGTCTGGATCGCCCTGCCGAGGGGGTGAGGGGAACACTGCGGCCTCACGCAGAGCCAGGCGCTCAGCTGGCAGAAGTGGAGGGAATGTCTGGGGAAGGTGCTGGGGACTCAGGTGGTCTGGGGTTCCTGATAACGGGGTGATGCCTGGACAGAGGATGTGGTGGGTGCAATCCAAACACACGATGGGGAGATAAAAGGGGGTTGGGCTCCGGCAGCAGCCACAGCGGCACAAGTGTGAGGCATCACTGAACACCCATTTTCCCAAGAGCTCCAGGGCGCCTGGCACTGCGCTGCACTGCAGACCATGGTTACCTAGCAGTGAGCAAGGCAAACAAGGCCTCTCTTCTCCTGGAACTTGCCGTGTGGTGCAGAGACAAGCAAACACCAAGAAGACAAATGGGTAAACCTGACTTGTTCAGAACAATATAGATGAGAAAGGAGTGGGGGGGGCCCTCGGAAGAGGGGACACTTGAGCAGAGCCACACAAAGGCCATGGGACGTGGGAGCAGACCCTGCTTCTGGACTCGTCCCCAAGCCTCAGGACCTCATCCCAGGGCTGGGCTATGTCTGTGCTCTCCCTGTCCACCAGGATACCGAGATGCAGGATCCCTGCGTTATTCATAACAGCCTAAAAATGGAAACAACCCCAAAGCCCATGGATGGCTAAATGGATACACAGAATGTGGCATATATACACTATGACATGTTATTCAGACTTACAAAGGAATGGAGCGCTGATACATGTCACAACATGGATGTTCATACTGAAGACATTACGTTAAATTAAGTCTGAGTAAATATTACATGATTCCACTTATATGAAGTACCTAGAACCGTTAAGTTCATAGAGGCAGAAGGGAGAGCAGTGGTTACCAGGGGCTGGGGAGGGGGATGGGGAATTCTGTTGAATGGCCACAGTTTCAATCTGGGATGATGAAAAAGTTCTGGAGACGGACAGAACTGTGGAGATGGCTCCACAACAATGAACGTACCTAACGCTCATATACTATACACTTAAAAATCATTAAAATGGTAAATTGTATGTGATGTATAGTTTACCACAATAAACAAAACAAAACAAAAGGAATGAAATCCTGATTCATGCAGGTAGTGTAGAGGAACCCTGAAAATATTAGGCTCACTGAAAGAAGCCAGACAAAAAGGCTACATATGTTGTGGTTCCATTTATGTGAAATATCTAGAATAAGTAAATCAATAGAAAGGGAAAGCAGACTACTGGGTGCCAGAGGCTGGGGGAAGAAACGGGGAGCAACTACTTCATGGGTGTGGGGTTTTCTGTGGGGTGAAGAGAATGTTTTAGAACTGGACAGGTGTGGGGGCTCTGCACTCACTGGGAGCTGGTGAGCTTAGCTGGCCACTTCTTTGGGCTGAGCTGGGCCTTAAGCTTCAGCACACAGTGACAGCGAGGCTCACCAAAACCTGCTAGAAGAACAGCCAACAGGAACGCTATCTCCCTGGGCCTTCAGAGCTACCAGTATCCCTGTAGGGAAGAGCTTCTGGGAGTCTCCAGCAGTGGAGTGGGGTCCACTCAGGACTCCTCACACAAGGCTCGCTCTTGAGAAAGGCCTCTGGTCGTTTGCCAGTTCTGTACTCATAATGCAACCTGATAGGCCTGTGTGGACTGGGGTGCCAATCAATCCTGTGACACACCTGGGTAGTTGGGAAACTGAAGAAGGAATCAGGTGGAGCTGATGGCATCTGCTTACAGTGGCCTCACAGTCACTTTGTGAGCCCCTAGGAGGAGGAGCCCACTGAGGCTATACGTTGGCCGGGCAGCACACCACCAACCGGCAGAGGTGAGGGGCACGGCGTGTCCAATGACAGTTCAGAACAAGGCCTCCCAGCTCGAGCAGAAGAGGAAAGCAGCAGTGTAGCACCTGTGCCCCTCCGGAGTCCCCAGGCTCCTGGTCCTGGAGGAGCCGGCAGAAGCTGGGCACGGCTCTATGGGCCCAGCCCCTCTGATGGGTGTGGAAGGCCAGGCCCCAGCTGCCCAGCAAGAGGCAGGTCTGTGAGCAGGCGAGTGAGGCAGGCCAATCTGCTGATGGCAACGAGGCTGGGATCTGAGAGCAACTTGCTCCGCCCACAGAGCAGCCAGCCTCGCAGGGTGAAAGGGGACATGACCACCTCACGTGCTGTGCCCCTGACTCCCAGCTCACCTCTTCTTTCACTCAGCACGTGAGAGAGACCTGTCACTGATGAAGGAGCTGGCAGAGGTCAGTGGACAAGGAGCCCTGGGTGTGAGCTCCTGCCCATACCCACCTCACCCAAGCTCAGTGGACAAATTGCATGGATCACACGTTGAGAAGTTCTCAGGAAACAGGGTCCTCTTCCCCACATCTTTGCTTGTGAGACTTGGGCCTGACAGGCAGGGCCAGTCATGGTGAGCGCCCGGAACACCAAGTTCTCCTGCCTCCTTTATAGCTTAGTCACAGAGAACAGAACTGGAGACCACGCAAAGGCAACAGATGGAGTCCTATCTATTTCAGCCAACTGCTGTGACTCATTTAAACAAACCCCACATTTCCCAGAAATCTAATAATTACCTCCTATGGAGAAATAAAAGTATAAATTCTTCAGAAGCAAACAATGCTAGTGATAACACACAAAAACTTGGGAAGCTTTCTGGTGTCTTTCTGAGACTAGATAGAGAGCCTTCACTCTGAAGCATCATGGAGCGAATTCATCGAGGAAAACCACATCCGGGGCATCTGCCCCGGGGACTAGTGCCAGAGCCTTGGCCTCTGTTTACCAGCTCTGGACTTAGCTTCGCCCTCAAATTTTTTGGCCAAGACACAGAGCCATAAGGTAGCACTGGAAGAGGTGTTACAATCAGAAGACCAACCTCAAAGAAACCACGTTTTTACTGAGGTCTTTCTAGGTTTCTGGTTATTCACATAGCTCTCTAGGCCTCAGAAAGGAAAGCAGAGTTAAGCTCATTGCACACTGGAGTGCAAGTAAGGACCTTCTTAACTTCTCCAGAACCTTCAGGGGGCAGGTCTCATGTATGATGTTCAGGTAGTTCTGAAGGTTGCCACCTGTACTGCAGGCCACCTCCTCAGTCCCTCCAATTTTTCTTCCAGCCTACCGCACCCACCATGGCTTCCCTTTTTTCTGGAGCCTAGGAGCCTCCCTACTTTCTCTCTTCTCTGCTCCCCGAGAGGAGTTCCCCTGATACAGCATTGGTACCTGCCACTGGTCACTGACCATGTCACGGGGGCAAGGAAAATAAATGGGGGCTTCTTGTCTTGCCTTGGTCTAGTCTTGAAGATGGCGCCTCATCTACTTCTTCCTCACTTCCTGTATGCCATTCTTCTATCTCAGGCCCATGTTCAGCAACCTCTGACACTGGCTCCAAGATGAGGCTCTGGGCTGTGACTATAGCCTCCACTCATTCCCAGGGCTCCAGGCTCCCCTCCTTGATGAATGTCACAGACAGTGTCCAGAAGAATTTCCTGTCCAAGTCAACTCAAGTCCAAATCCCGCTGGCCACTCCAAGCCCTTTGGTCTCTGGCCTCATTGCCCCCTTAAACCTGATACCCAGACATCCCTTGGCCCAGCACTCCCTTACCACTCTTAGTCAACGTAGTACTGCAAATTCTAACTGCTGTAATAAGGCAAGTAAAAGGAATAAAAGACATCCATACTGGAAAGGAAGAAGTAAAACTTAATATATTGCAGATGACATGATTATCTACATTAAAAATCCCAGAGTCCACAAAAAAAAATAGAGTTATTAAATAAGTTCAACAAGGTTGAAAGATACAAAATAAATATATAAAACCAATTCTATTTCTAGATACTAACAATAAACATGAAGAAATCACAAGTAAAAACACAATGTCACTTATAATCATTCCAAAGAAAATAAAACTTAGGTAAACAAAGTTTTTTTTATAGAATCTGTAGCTAAAAATTACCAAATGCTGATGAAAGAAATCAAAGAAGTCCTAAGTAAATGGAAGAGCATACTATGCTCATGAACTAGAAGATTCAGCATAGAAAAGATGTCAACTCTCCCCAGACTGATCTATTAGGTTTAATGCAATTCATATCGAAATTCCAGTAAAGTTTTTATAGACATAGACAAACTTATTTTAGAAGTTATATGGAAAAGAATGTGACCTACAACACTAAAATAATCTTGTTAAAGGAGAGTAAAGTGAGAGGAATAACTATCCAGTATTAACACTTACTATATAATTATGTTAAGAAAACGGTATTGTTAAGATGATAGACATATAAGTTGATGGAAAAGATTAAAGGATTCAGAAATATATGCACACAAATCTGCTCAACTGACTTTTTACAAAGGTGCAAAACCAAACAACTGAGGAAGGACAGCGTTTTCAACAAACTGTATTGAAGCAACTGGACATCCAAAGACAGGGGAAAAAAGACAAAACACAACTCTTTGGCCTAAGCCTCAGACTTAATACAAAAACTAATTCAAAATAAATAATAAACATTAAGGTCAGGAAAATATTCAAGATCTAGCTAGGCAAATAGTTCCTAAACTTGATACTGTAAGTATGATCCATTACAGAAAAATTGATTAATGGACTTCACCAAATTTCACAAGTTTTGCTTTGTAAATGCCTATGTAAGGAGACTGAAAAGAAAAGCTACAGAGTAAGAGAAAGTATCTGAAATCACATGTTCAATAAAGGACTAGTATTCAGAACATATGAAGAACTCTCAAAACTCGACAGAAAAAATATCAATTCAAAAATGGGCAAAAGACATGAACAGACTAAAGAGCATATATAAATGGCAAATAAGCATATGAAAAGATGGTTCTACATCATTAGCCATTAGGGAAATGCAAACTGAAACCAAAATGCATATCAGAATAACTAAACTAAACAAGTAATGAATATACCATAGGCTGGAAAGGATGCAAAGAAACTGGATCGCTCACATACTGCTGATGAAAATGTAAATGGTACAGCCACTTTGGAAAACGTTTTGGCAACTTCTTTAAAAACTAAACTTGCAACTGTCAAAAGACTCAGCAGTTGCATTCCTGACATTTATCCCAGAGAAATGAAAACTTATGTTCACATAAAAACCTGTGCACGAGTGTTCCTAAGAGCTTTATTTGTAAAAGACCAAAACTCAAGCCAGCCCAGATGTCCTTCAACAGTGACTGGTTGAACAAACTGTGGCATATACATACCATGAAGTACTATTTAGCAATAAAAAGGAACGAACAACTGATAGACACATCAGCTTAGACAAATCTTGATAGAATTATAGGTTAAAAAAGGGAAAAGAGCCAATCCCAAAAGGTTATGCACTGTAGTGACTGCACTTGTGCAACAGTCTTGAAAGGACAAAATTTAAAAATGGAGGACAGACTGGTGTAGCCAGGGATTAGGGATGGAGAGGAGAGCAGAGGCAGGAGGGAGGCTGGACACAATTATACAAGGACAACACAAGAGAAATGTGCAGTTGGAACTGTTCAGAATCTTGACTACGGTAGTGGGTACCCAAATCTACGCAGGTGATAAAAGTGTATACCTTAGTAATTAATAAGCACACATACAAATGAGTACAAGTAAAACTAGGGAAACCTGAATAAGATGGTATGAATGTCAGTGTCTTGGCTATGATATTATACTGTAGTTTTACAAAGTGTCACCACTGGGAGAAACTGGGCAAAATATAGAAGGAATGTCTCTGCATTGTTTCTGAAACCACATGTGAATCTACAATAATTTAAATTAAAAAATGTGTCTCAAATTGTCCATTTTTAATAAAGCCAATTGTCCATTGGCTTGCCATTAAAATTTTTTTGAACATTTTTAATAGTTTTTAAAAACTGAATAAGAAATATGTTGATATTTCATCATTTCATAATATTACTTTGTCCTTTTGGTTCTCAATCTTATCAGCGCCAACAATTTTTTTAATAACATAAAATGAGTTTAAAAATCTCTGGAAAAAACAGATATTTTTAAATGAAGGCAAAATAAAGCATTCTCAGATAAACAAAAGCAGAAAAAAAAAAGTGTTGATATCAAATTGCCCCATAAGAAACAATAAAAGTCAATTATAGCTCAATAAAGCTAAGAAAATAAAGAAAGAAATAATAGAGGAAATTATTTCGACAGATAACAAGTGATACCATATAGTAATTCAAATCCACACACAAAAAGACAGTGCTGGTGAAGATAATTATGAAACCAAGTATAAAAGGATGTATAATTGCATATTCTTCTCTTAACTGATAAGAAGGCAACTGCATAAAACCGTGTGTGTTGTTGAGCTTATAATGTATAGAAACATAATATGTTTGACAAAAAGAGCAGAAAAGAGGTGCGTGGGAACAAAGCTATATTGAGGTAGGGAAATGACATCAGCTAGTAACTCGAAGTCTCAGGAAAAAATGAGGAGACTCAGTAAATAAGAAAGTCAGTATAACAAATTCTGCAAATATATACTTTCTCCCCTCTTTCTCTCAATTTCTGTAAAAGGTCTTATATGATTGTATATAACATTACACAATATTATATAAAGTGCTGGGAAAGATTAAGGGCAAGAGGAGAAGGGGGCAACGGAAGATGAGATGGTTGGATGGCCTCACTGACTCAGTGGACATGAGTTTGAGCAAACCCTGGGAGATAACAAGGCACAGGGAAGGCTGGCATGCTGCAGCTCATGGTGGCAAAGAGTCAGACATGATTTAGCAACTGAGCAACAACAATAATTATAATAATGTACTTGTTCAGTTCAGTTCAGTTGCTCATTCATGTCCAACTCTTTGCGACCCCATGAACCGCAGCACACCAGGCCTCCCTGTCCATCACCAACTCCTGGAGTTTACCCAAACTCATGTCCATTGAGTCGGTGATGCCATCCAACCATCTCATCCTCTATTGTCCCCTTCTCCTCCCACCCTCAATCTTTCCCAGCATCAGGGTCTTTTCAAATGAGTCAGCTCTTCACATCAGGTGGCCAATGTATTGGAGTTTCAGCTTCAACATCAGTCCTTCCAATGAATACCCAGGGCTGATCTCCTTTAGGATGACAGGTTGGATCTCCTTGCAGTCCAAGGGTAAGAGACATAGTAAGTGTAACAATAATCATATAAAAAACGGGGGTAAAGTAATAGAATTGTAAAGGAGTGACATTACTATATTTCAATGAAATTAAGTTAGCATAAATCTGAAGTAGATTCTGACAAACCAAGATGTATACTGTGTCAGTCTTAAAGCAACTACCTGGCAGATAATCTAAACATAAGTAATTTAAAAATCATCGGAGGAACTAAAATGTTACTCCAAAAAGTGAGTACACTTAATACAGAACAAGGCAGTAAACAGGAAAAAATGAATTAAAAGCAATGAGAACATAAAAACTAAACTGGCAAATGTAAACCCAACTACATCAATAACATCACTTAAATAAAAATCAAACAATCGAATCAAAAGGCAGAAACTAGTAGACTGATTTTTAAAATTCAACTATATATGCTCTATAAGAGACATATTTTGAAGTCAAAGGTATGGTTCGAAATTTTTTAAATGGGAAAAGATTACCACACAAACAGCAACCATAAGAGAGCTAGAGTGGCTATACTAATATCAGACAAAATAGACTATAGAAGAAAAGTGTACTGAAGATAAAGATTGATTTTAAGAAATCAATTCATTATAAAGATTTAAATTATATATAACTATATATAATCAGTATACAATATCTAACTGTATATAATTATAAACATATATACATCTAGAACTGCTGCCAAGTCACTTCAGTCGTGTCCGACTCTGTGCGACCCCACAGACAGCACCCAACAGGCTCCTCTGTCCCTGGGATTCTCGAGGCAAGAACAGTGGAGTGGGTTGCCATTTCCTTCTCCAGTGCATGAAAAGTGAAAAGTGAAAGTGAAGTCGCTCAGTCGTGTCCGACTCTTCGTGACCCCATGGACTGCAGCCCACCAGGCTCCTCCATCCATGGGGTTTTCCAGGCAAGAGTACTGGAGTGGGCTGCCATCGCCTTCTCAGAGTGCCAAAATACATGAAGCAAACACTGACAGAATTAAAGGGAAAAACGGAAAATTCAACAACGATAATTGGAGACTTCAATATCTTTTTTTTTAAATTGTTCGGTTGCACTGCGTGGCTTGCGGGATTTTAGTTCCTCAACCAGGGACTGAATACAGGCCCTTGGTGGTGAAAAGTGCAAGTCCTAGTCACTGGACCACCAGGAAATTTCCTTCGATACCCTACTAACCATGGATAGAATAACCAGGCAGAAAATCAACAAGAAAACAGACTTGAACAACACTATAAACCAACTAGAATTAACAGGCATCTATGAAACACTCTGCCCACCAATGCAGAATGCTCATTCTTCTCAAGTGCACATGGAACATTCTACAGGTCAGACCACATGCCAGGCCATAAAACAAGGCTCAATAAATTTAAAAGACACGGAATCATAAAAAGGATGTTCTCTGAACACAACCTACAAACGAGTAAATTAGAAATCACTAGCAGAAAGAAATTTAGGGAATTCATAAGTAACTGTAACTTATACAACAGACTCCTAAACAGCCAATGGGTCAAAGAAGAAATCACAAGGGAAATTAGAAAATCAATCAGAGAGAAAGATAACGACACACATGGGCAAGGATGCAGAAAAAAGGAACCATCATTTACTGCTTGTTGGAATGTAAAATGGTGCAGTTACTTTAGAAAAGAGTCCAGTAGTTCTCCAAATGTTACACGTAAAGCTATCAAATGACCCAGCAATTTCACTTCTAGGAATTCATCCAAAATAATTTAAAACATATGTCTACAGAAAAACTTGTACTCAGACATTCATAACAGAATTATTCATAATAGCCAAAGCCAAAAGTGCAAACAACCCAAATGTCCATGAGCCGATGAAGGAATAAAATTTGGTAGATCCATATAAGGGCATATTATTGGGCAGTAAAAAGGAATAAACAAATGACATATGCAACATCATGGAGGAACCCTGAACACATGCTGAGTGAGAGAAGTCTGACACAAACAACCACAATTGCATGATTCTATTTAATCATGAAATGTCCGAAGTAGGCAAATCTATAGACACAAATAGTATAATAGATTATTGGCTGCCTGACCCTAGGGGTGGGAAAGAATAACAAGTGACTGTTAATGGATGTGAGATTTCTTTTGGGGGTGATGAAAATGTTTTAAACTTAGATTATAGCTTTTGTGATCCAACTCTGTTCTAAAAACCATTGAATGGTACACTTAAAATTGGGTGAATTTTATAGTATGTGAATTATAACTTAGAAAAGGATTTCAAAATAGTACCCTCAAATACGCAATATTTATTTCAAAATTATAAGCATGTGCTATTGTGCTAATGTATTAAGCATTCACAAAATCAGAAAATAAAAAGTAATATTTAAAGAAAAATCCTGGCTGATGAAATACATAATAGCTTCACTGCCTTTCGTTCACTGGGAGTCAGGTTACAAACATCATCACCCCCAGCACCATCACGCTCTCAGCTCACTCAGTGTGCCAGACTGGCCCTTTACGTAATTGACCTCCTAACAGCCACGCAGGGTGGGTATTCTTATCATTTCCATTTTTTTCCAATGAGAAGACTGAAGATTAAAAAAACAAAGCAGTAGGGATCTCCCTGGTGGTCCAGTTGTTAAGATTCCATGCTTCCAATGCAGAGGGCATGGGTTCAATCCCTAGTTGGGGAACTAGGATCCCGTAGGCTGTGTGGCCAAAAAATAAAATAAACAGAGAAACAAAGCAGCTTAAGGGCACCAGAAAAACAGACAGCAAGGCTGGGTCCTGGCCTAAGAACTGCTGCCCCTCCAAGCCCCTCTCTCAAACTCCCAATCCTTAAAACTAAGTGCCTGGGCTTCCCTGGTGGCTCAGTGGGAACAATCACCTGCCATGCAGGAGACACAGATTCCATCCCTGATCCGGGAAGATCCCACATGCCGTGGAGCAACTAAGCCCATTCACCACAGCTACTGAGCTGGTGCTCTGGACCTGGGAGCCACAACAACTGAGCCCCATGTGCCTAACTACTAAAGCCCAAGTGCCCCAGAACCTGTGCTCGGCAACAGGAGAAGCTACTGTAGTGAGAAGCCCACACACTGCAACTAGAGGGTAGCCCCTGCTCACCACACTGGAGAAGCCCCACAGCACAAACACCTGGCACAGCCAAAAAGCAAACAGAGCTGCATTAAAAATAAACGCCTCATCAGAAACATACCAAGGCTAGTTTCTAGGAAACATGCCTCCTGTTTGTTTGGCATTTCAAAGGAGATTAAAACTTTAGTTCCTGGTAGGATAGAATTTGAGTAAAAACTCAGGGAAAAAATTCTTGTGATTTATTTAGCTGGACATTTAATTTTCATGTTCCTGAGGCAAATTTAGAGGCAAAAGCCTGTGCAAGCAGTGAGGAAACCAGCAAAGCAAAGAAGAAATTTGGGAGGAGGACATGATTAATAGGCAACAGCAAGGACTGCCTAGAACAGTACTTAGCATGTAGCATGTGCTCAATAAATATTTACTGAATACATAAATGACCTCAAGTACATTCTGTCCTGGAGTGGAGGTCTGACCCAACATGGAGCTGGGCTGCATTAAAAAACCTTCAAGTTTCAAACCTCAAAACTCTTGGTGGGAAGAGTTAGAGAGTTGGAGTCCAGCCTCCATCAGATTGGGGGTTGGGTCTCTGCAGGGGCACAGGCAGTGTGTACTAATACAGGCCACCAGGGGGACCAAGAAGAAACACAAGATGCTGGCTCAGGCGATTCCTCGTGCTGTAGGTGGCCCTGCCCTGCAAGCCGTCTTCTACTCAGATGACTGAACTGCAAAAGCTACGAAGAGAGAAAGGGAATTCACACCACATGTCAGGGAAGAAAAAGGAACTTTGCAGGGACCTCTGCATCCAGGAGACAGCCCTAGATGGCAAAACAGACCAGGACCCTGAAACTCTCTGAAGCTTGGAGGCAGAGCCTCAGGGTCAAGACCACTGTTATACCCCTGCAGGCTGCTGCTGTAGCTCATGCTACCCTGAAGGCTGAGCAGTTAGGTGTCCAGCTAGACAAAGGTCTGGTAGCTTGCCTGGAGATACGTCTGGGACACAGGGGTGACCAACAGACCCCAAAAGGCACAAGGATTACTCCCATTCAGGAAGGGACAAGGTGACAAAAGGTTATCTAGGGCCCAAACTGCTGATTCTTTGAAAAGCGGGAGGGTAGGAAGAAATGTTTCCTCACACTGTTCTGTGGGGTGGGGTGGGGGGAGCTGGCTACAAGACAACATATTCAATGTGATCCCATTTCTTTAAAAAAAAAAAAAAAGTATGTGTGTTGATCTTTTAGTGGCCAGTGGAGAGGGTGGGCGGATTCAAGATGGCAGACGGTGAAGGAGCCACAAGCACAGTGGAGAAAGGTACAGGAGCCATGGCCAGTGCAGCGGATGCAGTCGGTAGTGCCAACCGCCAAGGCAGGCCAGGTGGTCCTGGAAGCCCGAGCAGCTCAGGGCCTGGCACCCTAGGGACTCTGGGTGATCCTAAGGCCCTGGCATCACAGGAGAGGAAGATGCCATAGCCTGTGGCACCCCCCAGATAGAACAGGTACCCAGATGTATACACCAAGGCCCGGTGGCTCGAGGGCCATGTAACTCAGTGCTCCAATCCAAGCTTCACTGTTCCTCTGCTAGGACCCATGGAGGCGGAGATCACCCACCAGTTTCTGACTCCAAATGGTTACCTCTGAGGGACAGTTCAGATATAGCTCCATGTGAATGGCTGAAAACCCTGGTCAACTCTGAATTTCCCATCCCTTCCTGTCTTGACCAGCTTTCTCTGGTGGTGCAGAGCTTTGTGGCATATTTTTTGTGAAGCCTAGCAGGGGAAAAGGGAGCTGAGTCTAACTCCATGCCCCTCCCAGACAGCACATCCTTCCCCAGGGCGCTGATTTCTGGATTAGCTGCCACTTTATTGTTGCAGCCAAACATTCTGCCTGTCCAGAGGGGGCACAAGATTTGTTTGGTGAGTAAATGTTTGTTACTAGAGAAAATAACATTGAGCTATTTTTAAAAAGTGTGTGTGTGTGTGTACACAACAGATTCAAGAATATAAATACTTGGAGAAAGATCTTAGAAGTATAGATAGAAAAGCAATAATGCTAGAAAGCAAAACAGAAGTTTTACTCAGTACATGATTGGATGGTTTGAAGGTTTACATCAAAAATAAATTCAAGTCTTACTTGTATAATTTTTAATTAATTCCAAAAGAGTCTCATCAACAAAGCTAAAACTCAGAATTACCTGGATATATCAGGAGGAGGGAGAGTCACATAAAACAGGGAAGCCAAGAAAAAGCCCAGGAACAGAGACAGAAAATAAGCCTCACTGGCAACAGGAGTCCTGGTCAGGCAAGATCTCCGAGAAGCAAGGGGGCAGCGGGATCCAAAGACGACCCTTCCCCAAGATTCATTCCCAAAGTCCCTGCTGAGGGTCCAGCCCATTCCTGGGGCCCCCACTATGTCTGGGATGAAAACGTAGTAAACTTGCTCTCCATGTCCCAGTCATGCTAAGCAAGCACACAGTCAGCACCTTGGTCAGTGGTATCACGGTCACCCAGTGGAAGCCACCCCAGGCAGGCTTTCCTGCTCCCCTGCCATTCTCCCTGCCTCTCCTTCTGGTCAGTCCTGGGGAGGGGGAGTGGGCGAGGGGGAGGCAGGGTCTCTGTTCCATCTGTCTGGAGGCCTGGCCTTGGCTTCCCAAAGGTGTGACTTGTGCTGTGGGGGTTTGAAGAGGCTCACCTTGAAGCCAAAGTTGCAAGAAGGCCTCCCTGGGAGCACTGTCACAAGCTGATAAGGCTGATGAGAGCTAGCGGGCTTGCTCCAGAGAGACCTTGCTGCACACCTGCTTAAAAAAGGGAAATTGGCAGCATCCTCAGGGGAGATTCCAACAGGACAGAGTTCAACTCTAAGAGAAACACCTGGGCCCACCCAGAAGCTTCTCCCCAGGGAGGCCACGATTCACCACCCTGCCCTGAGCCCCATCCCACCCCAGCACTTCTCACTCCTTTCTCTGAACTGGGTGGCTCTGGCTGAGTTCCTCATGCTCACTCGGACTGTGGGGTCCAAGTAGGCTAACTACTGCATTTCCTCTGTAAACCCAGAGCCTGCACAGACCCAGATACACTGCGGGATTAATAAAGGCTTGTTGAATGAACAAACACTGAACAAAAATAAATAATGAACAAAAATGTGGGACAAAGAAACCGCATTCTCAGGATGGGAATCGTTTGAGAGCAAAGCCTTCCCTGGGGATAAAGCAGGGCCTCTGGAGAAATCAATTTGTCAGGGGAAAGTGTTGGTGCTGCAGAGATCCTAGGTGTCTGTCTACACCTACCTCCCAAGGCAGGTCATGGGGTAATAACTAGCATGCTTTATCAGAATCGCTTATATGGCTGTGGGTCTTAATCTGAAGGCTGTGCATGCCACAAGACCCTGGAGCTTGTGGGCTTGTACACAAGGGGCCCCTGCATCCACGCCAGCATGTGAGACGACTGAACCGTCTCTGTGCTTGCTCCCGACTGCACCCTGAGGTCTGGCACGAAGTGAGTGCACTACAAGACTAAGCTGTTTGGAGTCTGCGGCAGGGGCCTTGCCCCTGAACTCCACCTAGTGGGGGCTGGGCTTTTCTCTCTGGCCCTGGAGCTTTATACCCCCAGGCCACCCTGAGATTGTCACCGGCTTCCCACCCTGAGCCCACTCTACCCAGGGGCAGAGGGGGTACCAAGCAGACCAGTCCTGGACTCTAGATGTCTGATCCATTTGCTGGACACACAAGAATCTCCTTATCCGGAGCGGCCATGGAGACTTCCTGACCCTGTCCCACACCACAGTACAGCCTTCCTGGGGTTTATGAACACAAGGGAGGGTCAAGAGGGAACAGTGATACTCTCCCTACAGCGAGAGGGTGTTCTCTGTGGCTCTGGTGGTCTGGGCTTCAGACCCAACCAGCAATGAATTCTGAGAGCCTATGGTACGGGCCAGGACTTTCAAGTAAACTGTCAGGTCTAAGGTTCAAATTTCTGTATCTGCTTTAGTAGCTTTTTGTGAAGATGAGCAGGATGGACCACAGTCCTCTCTGCATCCTCTGAGCATCTCCCAGAGGGCAGAGACCATACCTTTAATCAAGTTTAATTCAAAGATGCTCTGTAGCAGGAAACAGGGATGCTAATCTACCTGTTCATCTTTATATCCTCAGCCCTGGGCAGGAACCGGGCACCAGCTGGTATTTAATGCCAGGCCTCTTGTGAGTGCTTTCATTTCTAGCATTTCATTTGATAAAGTAAATGCTTGTAGAGCTAAATATACTTGACTTGCCCTCTTGGAACTCCAGTACTGCCTCAATTTATTCCTCTTCCTTATCTCTGACTCCAAGTGCTTGTAGCAACCAGGTGGCATTAATATTAAAGCATTTGAAGGTGAAATGCTGCTTTTTTAGCCCAGACCAGACTTAACGACCCCACTGCCTACCTAACATCTCTCCTGGATGCCCCTAAAACACAAGCTGTCCTGGAACAAAATCCTGATCTTAGGCCCATCCTTGTTGCCTCCAGTGTACACAGACACACAGGCCAAAACTCAGGGGTCCTCCTGACTCCTCTCTTTTTCTAACTCTTCACAGTCAACCCTCCAGCCACCCAGCTGACTCTACGTCCAGAATCTATTCAGAAGTCGAGCACTTACCAGCACTCTCAGCCCCCTCCCCACTCCATCACCCCTTCCTCATCCTCATCCAGTGACTATTCTCTCTCACCTGAATACTGCCCAAACCCCTCACTAGCTCCCAGCTTCCGCCTTTGCCCCTCAGACTTGGCAACACAGAGAAAAATATGCATTTACCATTTCATTTCCACATCCAACAGGAAACTATCCTATAGGTACACTGGAAAAAACACAATGTATCCCATAGACACACTGGTAAAAATACAAATGACATATACACCAGGTCTCTCACTGTGGTGCACTTTGTAAGAGCAAAAGACTGGACACAGGCTGATGCTCATGGATTAACCATGGCATGACCGCGTGCTAGAGCAGTGCACACACGGAAAAAGGAATCAGGAGGATTTCTGGATTCTGCTAGGAAATGATCTTCAGGAGACATTAAGTGAAAAAAAGGCAAAGTATAGCATAGTGTTTAGGGTTTGTTGACTCATATATAGAAAAGAAAAGAAATGTATTTTTTCCTTACATTTTCAAAGAGAAACAATCTAATAAAAAATGGTTTCTTATCAGGGAAGGCAGAGAACAAGGTGGAAGGGAACAAGATGGAGCTAGCCCTCTTTCAGTACACCTTGTTTTATTTGTAATCACATGAAAGTTGTACATAATTTTAAGAAAATTAAGTGGAAAAGAAAAAATAGGGTAGATGGCATTGTTCTTCAATCTTTACCTTCCCTGGATCTCTGCTCTTTACCATGTGACTCTGCAATTTTTCCCACTAGAGGTGCAGTATATTTTTCCAGCTGCAGCAGACTCTATTTTTGAAAATAATCTCAGCAAGATTTCCAGTCTCATATGCTTTTTTTTTTTTTGGCCAAGCCACATGGCATGCAGGATCTTAGTTCCTTGACCAGGGATGGAATTCATGTCCCCTGCAGTGGAAGCACAGAGTCCTAACCACTAGACCACCAGGGAATTCCCTCATATGCTCTTATAAAACCTGGACACTCTCAATCAAGAGATGGAGTCTGTCTCCCCCTCTCAAATCTGGGCAGGACTTTGTGACTGCACCAATGAATGGAATGTGGCAGAAGTAACAACGTGTCTTTTGAGATTAGGTAATAAAGAAGTGGGCTTCCCTGGTGGCTTTCCACCAGGGAAAGGTAGGCTTTCCTGCCTGCCAGAAGGAAACGTACAGTTTGATCCCTGGATAGGGAAGACCCCCTGCAGAAGGAAATGGCAACCCACTCCAGTATTCTTGCCTAGAGAATTCCATGGACAGAGGAGCTTGGTAAGCTACAGTCTACGGAGTCACAAAAGAGACGGGCATGACTTAGCAACTAAACAACAACAATAAAGGCAGCACAGCCCCTACCTGCTTCCTTTCTCAGGACACCCTTGGAACCCAGGAACCATGTTGTGAGGAAGCTCAATCTAGTCCGCACTGGGAAGTACTGAGGCCCCAGCTAATAGCCAGCATAAGCTGTGAGACGCATTAATGATGAAGACATGTCAAATGACTCCAGTCCGCAGCCTTCAAGTCTTCCAGCTGAAGATCCAGACATTGTAGAGCGGAAATAACCATCCCTCTGTTCTCTGCCTCAGTTTCTGACCTATAGAATCTGTGAGCAAAGCAATGATGTTTTACAGCACTAACTTTTGGGGTAATTTGTTATATCGCCACTGTAACTACAGTACCACACCTTGATGTTGGGCTTAACTATAAATTACTTTGACTCAAGAAATCTTAGTGGATGTGTCATTCCAAGCAGTGGCTTGGAATGTGTGTGTATGGTTAGGCATGCCCTCCTGTGCCTCTGTCATCACCATGGGAAACACGCCCTGGGCAGCCTGCTATCTGAGGAGGATGGGAGACACGGAGCAGACCTGGACTCACCTGCAGCCTGGAGTCCAGCCTGGATCAGTGAATTCTACCCAGCAGGCAAATGCATGAGATACCTGTGATGGATTCATTTTGATATTTGGCAAAACTAATACAATTATGTAAAGTTTAAAAATAAAATAAAAATTTTAAAAAATGGTAAAAAAAAAAAAACAACTGCTTTTGAAGCCACTGAGTTTGGTTGATTTATTGTGCAGTATGACAATAGCAACAGATAAGTGATCAAAAAGCGATCTCTACAAGCTGAACACAAACTGGAAAAACAAACTTAATTGCATATCCTCTTAGTAGCATAACTAGACAGAGAAGAATCATTTATAATAACTCTAGAACACAAACTTTGACTACAAATTCCTGAAAAGATAAAAGCTAAGGACAAAAGAAACCACAAGGGAATCTTAAACTACACTCATTATTAGTATTAAGTGAAGTCACTCAGTCGTGTCAGACTCTTTGTGACCCCATGGACTATAGCCTACCAGGCTCATTAGTATTACTGCTAGTAAAAATATCTATATTATTATTTTGAAACAAGCACATATATATATATATACATATATCAGTCTATATATATGCAAGATTTGTTTGCATTCTGATGTGAAAGAACAAATTCTAAAGTGTCATTTTTGGAAATCACATTTTTCTCTGAACTCCCCCAGACATACATAAATAAAAATCTATCTTTTCTCTTGCTAAAAAAAAAGTTTAATTTAAAAATTAAAAATAAAGAGTCATTTTTGAGATAATCAAGGAAAACTGAACATGGACTAGGTTTAGATTATATTAAGAATTTACTAACTTTGTTGTCTGTGATAATGTCACTGGATGAAAATAAAAATATCTTTTAACTATTAGACGTACATCCTAAAGTATTTATGACTCAAATGATACATTAGGATTTTCATTGAAAATACTCCAGCCAAAAAAAAGTGGGGGGAATATATATGAAACAAGTTGGCGAAACATTGATCATTGCCGATGTGATGGGTTCATAGGAGGGAGTTCACCCTGTCATCTTTTCTCCTTTTACGTGTTTCTGAAACTCACCTTCAGAGCATCTGCAGTCCCAGGGACATCTAACCTACAGAGCCAAAGGCCAAGGCACCCTGAAGAGTGGTCAGCATGACCTGGCCACCAGCGAAGGACAAGCCTGCACCGGGTCTGCCATGGCAAGGATGCCGGCAGTGGCTGCCTCTCCATTTGAGCCCTGACTCTGCCACCATCCTCAGCTGGCACCGCTCCAAACCCAAGCCGGCAAGGCTGTGGCCTCTAGACCCAACACTGGCCACTCAAGAGCAGATAAAGGGGTTTGGAAAGTGGGCTCGAGGGGCCATAGGAAGGGGAGAAGTTCTCATAACATAATTACCAAAACAATGACTGCCTTAGTTATTACCCCAATTCAGAGGTAAGAATCAGGATCCAAAAGAGGTCTCACTAGGTTGGAAGGGATCTTTAAGTGCAACCAGAGAAGTCATGCCAGGGACCCCTGCAGAACCCCCAAAGATTCACACTCAGGTCGCACAAGCCCAGGAAGGAGGGAACCCAGCCTTCACGATGAGATGCCCAGAATGAGGCTGGACAACCATGGAGTGCAGGGCCACGGGAGTGCTCAGGAAGGTGTAGGGTGGTGTTTTCAGGCTGTATGAGCCAAGGCACTTCATCCTCAGGCTGTGTCACTCACAGTCCACGTGACCTGCTGAGCCCTGTTCTCCGAGCCTCCCTGGCCTCAGGATCTGACAGCCCTGGGTGGACAGCCCTGGTCAGCAAGGGTCCCAGAGCCACTTCCCAGCCACGGGAGCTGGAGAAGTCATCTCGAGAAAGGACCGGGGTTGAGGAGGTAAAGGCATCATGCAATCCTGCCAAATCTGTAGCGGGTAAGTCAGTGGGGCCAGAGGGCGGAGCCAGGACCAAGAGACGGGAGGTGCAAGGAAACCCACAAAGGGAGAGAAGAACTTCCCAACATGGGAGTCATCTGCCTGGGTGGGAGCAAAGGCCTGGACCACTGGGGAAGTCACACCAAGGCGGAGCTCCTACCTTTGGGGAACATGGAAGCCGCCGTCTTGGCATCTCTTAGGGGTTTGATTAGATGCTCAAAATAAAAGGAGGACAGAGCAAACATATCAGGTGCTGAAGCTCAAACATGCTCCTGAAGGAAGTGGCCTCACAGGCCAGACCTTGACATTGAACGAGACCTGGCCTGAGCCCACAGAACCCACGCAGCTGCAGGAGAAACTGCAGAGAAGACCACATCCAGCTCCTCGCTTTACAAGTGGAGGAAGCCGAACAGCTGCCTGACTGGAGAGGGCAGAACTAGGGTCTCCTTCAGGCCAGCCCCTTCCATGCCCCCCCTCCCCCACCACGAAGGGTTTGCCAACCCCCGCTCCCCTGGAAGTCCTGAGCACACAGGCTGCCGCCAGAGCTCCTGTGGAATGTGGAGGGGACAACACTCAGGAGGTGAGCCGTCGAGCACAGCTGGGGAGAGGGCGCCGGCAGCGGGCTCTGCCGGCCCGCCTGAGCGCCTTGCTGGCCCGCCGGCAGAGCCAGTAGGAGGCCGTCAGCTTTTCAAGAGCCCCTGCTTACCAGGAGCGACCAAGTGGCAAGGCGGCAGCCAGTCCCCCTCCTGGCTCCCGGCTTGATTGAGAAGTCATTTTGTCCACTCCGGAAGATTTCCGGGCCACAATAGGAGAGCAATCCTCTTCATTTAAAGCTCTTCTAATTAACCTAAAGGCAGCCGGTTGGACTTGTTTTCTCTACTCTGTGAAGCTGAACAGCGGGAAGCTTCCCCTTTCCTTTTCAATCATCTCACAGAAATAAGCTGTCAGAGGTGGAGGGGACTTTGGAGATTAGTTAAATTTCTCAGTTTACAGATGGAAAAAAACCGAGGACCAAGCCCACAGGTACAGTCCATTTCAGGCAATGTCAGGACTCATTACAACCTGAGTTTCTGACCCCCCTTTCCCACCGCCCAGTGTCCACTGTTCTTCATCCCCCACCCCACCCTACCCTCTCCTTTGCTCAAATGTCCTACTTCCAGATCTTTTCCCTGTCCTCAAAGCCCTCGCCATCCTCTTGCTAAATTTTCCATCTTCTGAGAGCAGGAGGCAGGGAAGTGACGTGGTTCTCCAGCTGTGCTCAGTGTATGGCATTTGGGTTTGCTAAAGTCAGCGAAGCTGGCTGTTCTTCTGAATCTCTCATGTTAGACCTTTGGAGCTCCCAACAGAGTAAGTCAGTGCTGTGAATGTGTTTTGTAAACTGTAAAACATCATACAAATATGTGCTCTACTATTTTAGAAGATGAAATGATACAATCCCTTTTCATGGTGCGCTCTTTCCCCTTACCTCTGTGAGACAAAGGCAGGAGTGAACTCTAATTTAGGGAAGGCAAGGGTAAAGATCTGAACTGAAGTGTCTCTTTCTCTCCTACCACACTGTGAGCCCCTTGAGGGCAGAGCCTACCTCCTGAGCTTCTTTCTTCCTCTCATTTCACCTAGGGATAGGCATCTGATAGGTGTTGAGCAAAGGTTTCCAGAATACATGGATGAACTTCACTTTAAAGTCCTCCTACTTCTAAGTAGAATTTAACTGTAGAAATCCCTCACATATATGACTCCTCATATCCACTCCCATATATGAGAAGTGCAGATGACCCTGATTACCTACCAGCACACACAAATGTATCCAGTGTACGGATGTGCCTACTGGCAAATTTCCTTACCTCCCCTTTCTTTCAAAGCACCCAATGTCTTACTGGTTCTTCCAGCATCCTTGGGGGGACAGCCCCCTCCCTGAGCCTGGGGCAGTGGAGAGCTTGGGCTCCTCTGGGTACAAGTGGTGGTGCCAGATGGGACCAGGCCCAGTGACCCCTTGTGTGAGCTCCTGGACAATCTGTGGAGGCTCTGTGATCTCCTCAGTGGTTGAGACCAAGCTCTTCTACAACTCCTTAGGGAAAATCTCATCCTCACCTTTGGTCCTGACAGTGGTCTCACCATTTCAGAAGTAGCCAGGTCCCTCCAAAGAAATTTGGATTTGGCCCCAGGGGTGACCTACAATGCCTTGGAGACTCACAATATGCTTCCAGGTGAGCCTCTTGTTAGAAAGAAGTGAGGATACCAGGTAAGAAATGTCTGCTAGAGCAAAGTTCTCTTAAGAACCCTAGATGCCCCTAACAGCAAAGTACAGGAAGGAGAGAGCAGCTTGGGTGCCCAGGGGAATCGGAACATGAACCTTGGCTCCATCCCACAGGCCCAGCTGTCCCACAGGCTGAAGGATAAGACCACGGGCTCAGAGAATACCAGAAGAGGACAGGCCCCCACCAGAGGCCCAATCCACAGCGGGTGGGTCACCAGAATCCCATCTCCCTGAACACAGGCCAGGGTCCCAAGTCATCCCCCAGCTTCGACCAGCTCCCATCACCGCACTGGTGAATGGAGACGGCAGATGGCCCTGTTGGAAAGGCGCCTGAGCAAGTCCTCCAGAGGCAGGACCAATACCCACATGACATACTCAGGCATCACCTGAGATGGGAGTCCCCACAGCTGGAGTGTCCACTGAGGCCCAGCTGACCAGGAGGGCCTCTAGTCCTAGTGTGACACTCGGCCCTTGCTGCAGGCATGCAGGTCTCTGCTCACCATTTCACCATTTAAAAAAGTGAATCCCTAGACAGGAAGGGCAAGTGAGGCCAGGGCAGACAGAGCCTGCGGCAGCTGCATGGCCAGGTAGGTGGAGTGAGAAATGTGTGCATGCTCCGTTGCTCAGTCATGTCCGACTCTTTGTGATCCCACGGACTGTAGTCCACCAGGCTCCTCTGTCCATGGGGATTCTGCCAGCAAGAATACTAGGGTGGGTAGCCATTTCCTACTCAAGGGGATCTTCCTGACCCAGGGATTGAACCAGCGTCTGATGCATTGGCAGGCAGATTCTTTACCGCTGAGCCACCTGGGAAGCCCGGAGTGAGGAATAAGTATGTATAAACACCTAGAGGAGTGACTGTGACGGAGCAGGCACCCAGCAGTGGTAGTTCTAACTGTTACAACAGCTCTGCCAGCCTACCTCCACAATCAGCCCCAACTCACAGCACACAGGCCAAAGGCTCCAGAACAGATTCTCCCCAGGTAACCAACACATAGCAAGGTCTGTCCCTCCCTGCCTCTATCACAGACACGGGGAAAGGGGTCCACTGAAATGGGCAGGACCTAGGAGAAGAGGGAGGATTTACTGAAGCCCCAGATCTTATCTCCTGGCAGCTACTTATACATATATAGTACATAAAATACACATACAGGGAAGGCTCCACCTGTGATGCTGGGGTGAAAAGGCATGAGCTAGGGGGTCCGCAAGCTTTGATTTCTTAAACTCAGAACCAAACCTACTCGGTGGAAGGAGAACTTTAGAAAAAGAATGGAAAAATGACCCATGGAATCGATCTTTGTTCTCAAACTAGCCCAAAGTCTGGATCTTCTTTCAACGAACTCCTAGCCGCTTCCAATCAGAAGTGCTCAACAAACTCTTTCTTAAAAAGCTAGGATTTCTTGGCCAAAAAAACCCTGATGCGATTCTGAATGCCTTCTGGATGTAATTCCCTGTTTTGAGGAAAAATATGGGACACGGGAACATCTTAAATGACACCACAGGGATATAATCAGCATAATCCAGAATATGAGTGTGTGTGTGTGTGTGTGTGTGCGTGTGTGTGTGTGTGTGTGTGTGAAACCACAGGAAAAACCACACAGACAATCATAAATCCCAAGCGGAACTTACGGACTTAAAGAAACTGAAGAGACATAGCAAACAAATGCTCTGTGCAGATCTCGTTCAGATTACAATTCAAACAAACCATTATAAAAATAAATTAATAAAATAATCCAAAAACACTGAACCCTGATGGAATATTCACTGAGGTTAAGAAGAGATTGTTACCCTTTTTAGATGTAATAATGGTGCTGTGGCAATGTTTATGCTGCTGCTGCTAAGTCGCTTCAGTCTTGTTCGACTCTGTGCGACCCCATAGACGGCAGCCCACCAGGCTCCCCCGTCCCTGGGATTCTCCAGGCAAGAACACTGGAGTGGGTTGCCATTTCCTTCTCCAATGCATGAAAGTGAAAAGTGAAAGTGAAGTCGCTCAGTCGCGTCCGACTCACAGCGACCCCACAGACTGCAGCCTACCAGGCTCCTCCGTCCATGGGATGTTCTAGGCAAGAGTACTAGAGTGGCTTGCCATTGCCTTCTCCAGTAATGTTTATATAAAGCCCTTATTTCCTTTCTTTTTCACCTCACCATGCAGCATGCCAGAGCTTAGTTTCCCGTGAACACGTGCTAAAGTCGCTTCAGTTGTGTCCAGCTCTTTGTAACCCCATGGACTGTAGCCCACCAAGCTCCTCTGTCCAGGGGATTCTCCAGGCAAGAATACAGGAGTGGGTTGCCATGCCCTCCTCCAAGGGATCTTCCCAACCCAGGAATCAAATCTGCATCTCTTACGTCTCCTGCATTGGCAGGTGGGTTCTTTACCACTAGTAGCACTTGGGAAGCCCCTTAGGTCCCCGACCAGGGATCACACCTGTGTCCCCTGCATTGGCAGCATGAAGTCTTAACCACTGGACCACCAGGAAAGTCCCCAAAGCCCTTATTTCTTAGAAATATACACCGAAACATTGATGATGAAATGTTTGAATATCTGGAAGACGCTCCCATTGAAGATGCTTTAAGCAGAGTAAGGGAGATAGATAAACTTGATCAGCTGTGAGTTGATGATGGCTGTGGCTAGGCAATGGGAACATGGCAGTTCACTAACTTATTTTCTCTACTTTTATGTATGTGTGTTTGAAATTTTCCATAATATAAAAAACTTTAAATAAAATAGACTTTCTCTCCCTAAAAAATCCATAGCTTTTTTTTTTTTTTTTTTGGACCTATGGCATCTTATCAGTCTTACCAAGGCTACAAATAGCTATATTATCAAAACTGCCCCTGTCTCCCAGGCAAGAAATGCAAAAATGGCTTCCCTCTTAGGGTGAGTTTTTGACAACATCACCATCCAGATATTGGGGTCACTTTAGCACAAACTCCATGACATGTCCTGCATGAGAATCCAGTGGCCTAACATAATCTCTAAATGATAAAGGCCCATTATTTCTAAACCTAATAATTGTATCCTTTCTTTCTGGCCTTACAAATTAATCCCAGATTTTTCTAGAGCCTGACTGTTAGCTGATATAGTATAACAAGTCTGGCTAATCTCAGACCAGAGATACTTTGCCTGACAAACCTAGTTATTCGTTCATTAACTTATCTTCGAGAGATAATTATGGCAAACCTATCTTGAGAAAGGAACTCTTGGTATGGTTCTTAGGGCAGCCTCGCCTACCTTCCCACAAATGCCCAGGCTCTCTGTGCCCAGCTGCATTGGGCTCAAGATGTCTCCCTGACATATGGTCTGGAAGTGAGTGACAGCTCAGCACTGATCACTGATTTCAACGGGGTAACAAGGAGGAGCCTTATCTGGCTTGCCACAGTTTTTCACACCCCTGCACTCAGCCCCAGTCTCTGCCTGTGTAGACCACGTGCCTCATGTCATTTCTTCCTCTCTCTACCTCTCAGGGCCACCTCCCTTACTTTCCCAAGGAGACCTGGGATTCTCCTTCTTTTGAAGCCTGGCTCTGCCTCTCTACTCTTCTCACTTGACAACCCTTCTATAAGCGTTACCTACTAGAATGCTCCTCAGACCTGAGCTGCCTACGGTGTCACTCCTAGGATCCTTCCGTATTCTCCAAGAGCTCTTCAAGAGCTTTCTGATCAACCAGACTGTGAGGTGCTAGAGGCCAGGGGAGCATTGTATATACTTCCAGAACCTCCACAAAGCCCAGCACAGTGCTTGCTCTTGATACTGGCAAATATACCTTGCTTGATTGACTAAAGATCAGTTTGCAAATGTCAAAGCTCTGCAAGTCCACAGAGCTGGTGTCGATTAACCACATCGCTACTGGTCTACATGGCTTCTTTTTTTTTTTTTTTTTGGCCAGTAAACAACTTAGTCTTTTATTTGCCCAAGGCCAGCTGTTGCAGGCATTGAGGCCCCTAGACTTCCAGAAGGGATGGGGGTGGGGGAGTCACCCTGCCTCCCAGGTGCTGCCTGCCCCATCCTGCTTCCTGCAGGAGATGGGAGAGTAGAGAAAGTGTGCCCTTGCACCATCAAGTATCTCAATTGTGTGTGTGTGTCAGTCGCTCAGTCGTATCCGACTCTTGCGACCCCATGGACTGTAGCTCACCAGGCTCCTCTGTCCAAGGGATTCTCCAGGCAAGAGTACTGGAGAGGGTTGCCATTTCCTTCTCCATACATGGCTTCTTTGTGCAATTTTTTTAAGGTGCTTTCTGGAGTACTGATAAAGTTTCTCTTGAACTGGTTTGTGTACAGGTAAAAATCCCATCAACTCAGGACCTTCACTGAACATCAGCCATTCAGCCATAAAATGAACTGAATGAATGAATAACTGAAAGGTGCCCCTTCCTGCAGGAAGATGCAGCCCACACCAAGGCATAGAACTTGGAGCCTGAGACAGAGTTCAGCCTTCTCTGATCTGGCACTCCTCAGGGAAGGCACAACCTATGTAACTGCGCATGTGACCCTGGGACCAGGAGCAGAGAGCCCTGCCCTGACAGACTCTCTGATGCCCAAAGTGCCGTATCATCCAAACAGGTTAAGAGGCAGCACTATGGGTGTGGCGGACTGCTACTCACAGGGTTCTAGCCGAGCTCTTCAGCCTCAAATGGTGAAGCTGGCCCCTCGCAGGGCCCAAGCCAGCTCAGTATTAGGAAGAAAAGACTAATTCAGCCTGAGGTGACAAGGGGTAATACAGCAACAGGAAAGAGCCAGGAGTCCAGTCCCCAACAGCCTCAGTTCCATTCCCCTCTGGGGTCAATAAAATGATCTTCCCCTTACCTGGCCCTCCACCTATTTCTATTCACCATGTAATTCCCCCAAATTCACAAGCGGGCTTGAAACTATGCCAATGCTCTTTCCCAAATGCCCAGAAGCACATGCCACAGGGCTTTTTCTCCATCAATGGGCCAATCTGTTCAGCAGCATCTCAGAACAGAACATGCTAAATTTGGCATTAGGTACCTGAGACGCTGGGTGAGAGGAAGTGAAGCTATACGGATGCTGAAGGAGAGACATATCATGGAGCCGCGGCTTGGCTGAGGTGCCCAGACAAGCGAATATCAGCTGGAAGAGTAAACCCCATGTCCTAAGGACCTCCAATCCCCAGCTTTGGTGACAAATAGCCAGCTCACCCTCTGAGCTTGATAGCTATAGGACCATAGCTAAACAGGCCCGTGTATATGCACTGCCTACAGCCAAGAGCAAAATTACGTGACAGCTAAATCCAGCAGGAGCCCATGATTCCCTACCCCACAGTGGTTCATGGGTCTGCCCTGTAGTAGAACATGTAGACAGGGTAGAAATTAAATACTGAAAAGGAATATGAATAGACACTAGCCTCTTCCTGTCTCTTTGAGATGTCCAAGTCTTTCCAAATTTTCATATGCTTGGCTCTGCAACATCAGATAAACGATAAGCAGAGTAGCCTGCTTGGTTACCAGAAGGGAAATGTCGAGTTTCCCATATAGAGAACTCCCAATAACAAGCTGTTTTTCCACACAGCTATAGAGGCTTTCCCTTGGAGGGAGTGCTCAAAGCCTGAGTGAGCCTCCCTTGAGCTAAAACTCAAAGAGCAGCTCAACACGCAGCAAAATGGACAGTATTTGCAGTGCTAAGAACTGTATGCTCTACAACTGCATTACCAAAAAGGCTAACGTAAAATGGGCAAATCCCCCCTCTAAAAGGGATGGTCACAAGCTGGCTTGTCTGAGGCAGGTTTCAGGCTACCAAGCGCTTTTCATTACCGTTAATTGTCTAAGAAATGATTTCTGAGAAAACAAGCCCATGAGAGGCATAGTTGGGCAGCTGAAGAACCAAAAATTATGCTCCCTTACAGTTTGTGGGACACACAGAAAAACCAAGGCAACATTTATCAGCAGACTCACGTGGACCCCAAGCACACCCCAGCTTCGCTACTCCCCGGGTCTATCTGCTGTGAAGATAACGCCTTCCATTTTATTTTGTCGTCTCTTAGGTTTCCTGAGTTTTCAGTCGACTGATTTATTATATATTGGTATTTCCTTCCACTGCATTTACTGCCACTTAATTGTTTATAGGACCATCACATGCATTTTAAACAGCTGGTTTCATAGTATTTGATCAGATATCAAATACTGTTTGTTTTGACATGTTCTGTTTAAAACATGTCACTGATTTGAGGTGGGACTCTAGATCATGAGGCAACAGAACATATTTGGTTCTAGATGATTCAACAGCATTTTTGCTTCACCCCAAAGTGTTTCACTAAACCCTGGTGAAAGCACATGACCCTGTTAGTACTGTTGAGCCTAAATAAGTGCCTTTTGGTGTCCAGTTCCCCTCCTCCAAAGATTTTAGCTACTAAATGCCTGAGGAAAGCGAATGACCAAGTTCATGGTTCAACTATTTCCACATCTTTCTGCTCCTCACAGTGACACTTATCTTTCCTGACAGCCACTCCCATTGTGCTCTTTCCTCGGCCCAACACAATGGACACAGGCAGATAGCAGCAGGCAGGGAGGACGTTTTCCATCCCATTGCTCCCCAGTGCAGAGGGACCAGGCTGAGGTTACATAAGCCCCTCCTTAGCCCAGCATTGGGGTGAAGAGAATTTGGGGTTCGTGACGAAGTCACGGTCTGCAGGCCCGGACTGACCCTGTGCTCAGCATCGTGCTTTATACTAAGGCAGGGCGGCTATAAAGGGAGGGCCGCGTCCCGCGACCACCCTCCCTCATGCCACCTCCTCAAACCATCTGGGTTCAAAGTGCGGCCGGACGTCCGACCTCGCTGTCCAGACTAGACCGCAGGGTCGTGGGCCCCAGCACTGGCCTCCGCCTCAGGCTACACACTCCCGTGCCCTCCTGCCCCCGCCCCAGGGAGCTGTGCCGCGCGCTTACCTGCCCGGGCCACCCCCAGGCCCGGGGCCTGGACCCGCTGGTCCGGCGGTCGCCCGCGCCCCGCCGGTCGCCGGGAGCTGTCCTCCGCCTGCCAGTGCTGAAGGCGGCTTCCCGGCACCGGGGCCCGGGCCGGGGCCGGGGCCGGAGCCTCCGGGCGGCAGCGGCCCGTCGCCAGCGCCGCCCTCCAGGCTGGCCTCGTTGCCCATGGCGGGCAGGCGGGCGGGCGGGGTCGGGGTCGCACTGGGCCCGGGCCGGCGGCTCCCGGGCGACTCTCACACGCTCCGCTCCGCCGCCGCCGCCGCCGCCGCCATCTCCCAGCTCGGCTAGCGCCGCCGCCTGCCACTGCGCATGCGCGGCTCGCGTGCCCCTCTCTGCACACGCCCCCCCCCGCCGCCACCTCCACGCGTGCGCGCGCTCCCGCCGGCCTCTGAAGACTTTAGTCCACGAGCCTGAAGCTGGATCGCCGGGATACAGCCGCCGGCGCCGGCGCATGCGCCCTCCGAGGCCGACGCGGCCGGCGGGTACTACCAGGCGTGTGCCGCGAGGGTTGGTAGGAGCGTCCCGCCTAACCAGGATTGGAGGGACATGGACAACGAGATGGGTCCGTGGGGGCGTCACTCCGTGCCCTGTCCTGGAGTCAGTGGCGCTTTATGACTCGGGAAACTTGGGCGTGGGAGCTCTCATTTGGGTAACTTCCACGTCCCAGCTTTTGGCAGACTTTGTGGGAACTGGCCTCAGAGAGGGGACGCCGAGTGTGGCATTAAAGGATGTTTAAGATTTGGAAACGCTAATGAACGAAGAGTTTTCAGAGGCGCAATGTCATGGAAGGATGGAGATTTTAAAGGATGCTGAGATATGGGGCTGGTTATGAGGAGTCGGACACGACTGAGCGACTTCACTTTCACTTTTCACTTTCATGAAATGGCAACCCACTCCAGTGTTCTTGCCTGGAGAATCCCAGGGACGGGGGAGCCTGGTGGGCTGTCGTCTATGGGGTCGCACAGAGTCAGACACGACTGAAGAGACTTAGCAGCAGCAGCAGCATGAGGTTCTCAAAGGCTAGCTGGGGAGTGAAGACGTTATACAAGTGGCACGGTGCAACCATCTGGGATTCAGGTCCAGGCTTAGTCCCGGGAGATGGGAACCTCAAAAAGTGTCCCTGGGAAAGGTGGACGGTGTGTCAGGGTTGGCCTGAAGCCAGATGGAATGCTGCCTCAGTAGGCCCTGGAACAGTGACCTTGGGGATGGGTAGTGGGGAGAGTTGATACTTCTTGGAAATTTTGAACTGTGGTTCCCATGGACTGTCAGATGAAGGACTGCAGGCTGCCTCTGCATGGACCTGAGAGCTTACCAATTACTTTTCCCGTACCTCACTTTTACAGACTTCAGTGTTTGCATACTACTCTGACTTCTCGCTTCTCACACAAACCTGGGTTTTCCTGAGGGAGATTATTTCTTAAAAGATATTCCAAACTATTCCTGGCTTCATAAATCACAGCTGTGTAGAGGAACTTAAGTAAACTTGGACCTATTTTACAAACTCATCTAATTCTCCTAATGATGGAAGTGAAAAGTGAAAGTGTTAGTTGCTCAGTCATGTCCAACTCTTTGTGACCCATGGACTGTAGCGTGCCAGGCTCCTCTGCCCATAGGATTCTCCAGGCAAGAATACTGGAGTGGGTTGCCATACCCCACTTCATCCCCTTCTCCAGGGGATCTTCCCAACCCAAGGACTGAACCCCGGTCTCCTGCTTTGCAGGCAGATTCTTTACTGTCTGAACCACCAGGGAAACCTAATGATGGAGAATATATCAAATGGGATGTCAGCAGTTCTAACCTGACCTGGAATAATCCAGGGATCCCTATGAACTGATAACCAGATGGACAGACCTTAGCTGGGCCTTCCCACGCACACTGATCCGCTCCCTATGACCTCTCAGATGGAGTTTCCATGAAGCCTGGATTGCTGACTTGACTACCTGACTCTGACTGCCTGGAATAACGAGAGCCTCTCTGCCCATGTTATGATGATCTTCACTGTGTTTCCTCCTATGTTTCAATCATCTTTGTGTCTGGTGAGTATGTGTATCTAGGCTCCTCAAGGATCCACACCTCAGCCCTGCCACTTCCCAGATGGGACCTTGGCAACTGACTTAAACTCACCAAGCCTCCATGTCCTAACCTGCAAAGTTATAATACTAGCCCCCTCTAATGTGAGGGATTGTGAGAGTGGAGTGGCTGATACAAATAAAACACAAGAACAAGGGCCTGGTGTACACATAACCAAATTTATTATTAGTTGTTTCTCTGGTGGATGGTCTGGGATTTGGAGATTTTGTGCCACACCTTTTCTCCCGGGGAAGAACATGAACACAGGCACTATGAGCAGGCCAGTGACCTGACCTTGGTCTGACCCAGGCCCTTCCGGCTTCACAGACACAAGTCAGTGTGGGCTAGACTGCTTGAAAGTAGGGGAGAAAAGGATGTTTGTTTTTGTAAAAGCCATAAGAGCTATGGCTTCCCATAGATTTAAATCAACGTGCCCCTGGTTCCAGTGGGGGTAATTAGCCCTACCTGGGCAGTGGACCTGGGGAGTTGCCCTCGTCAGAGTCAATTGTTGGCTGTTAGCAGACCTCCAGGGTCTCTGCTACCTTGGTAACAAAGAACACAGTGCAGTGGAGACCTGGAAGTGTGAGTTAGTGGTTCCCCTGTCCTCCTTTCCAACTGTCAATCTCACTTCCTCCGAGAAACATCCGCAGGAACACGCCTGCTGTGTCCACATCCATCCCTCACATTTGGCCCAGGGACTCCTGCTGACCAAGGGATGGCGCTGGTCTCTGGTGGTTTGGGGCTCTGACTCAGTCTCTGGTTTTTATTCACTGTTCCAGGAGTTGTTTCCTTCCTTCTGACTTAGTAGGGGCTCTTCAAGAGCAGGATATTGTCTGGCTTGTCCTATTCCCTGGGCTGGCCTTCAGCAGGGCTTCGGGGTTGCTGGTTGGGCTGAGTTCTCTAGGCAGCTCCGGGCATTTCTCTCACTGGCACTTCCAAGGGCTTCACCAACCACCAGGCTAAAAGGACCCCAGAGGGACCTTTGAATTTAGCTCCTGCATCACTGCGCATGGGTTATTCACTTCATGAATAACAGGGACGGTGCTGAGGTTGCGCCCAAAGTGTCTCCTGCTGGAGGAGTCATAGATGAGCTACCTATACTAACTAGAAGAATTCACTAGGTTTGACTTCATGACAAGTGAATGCACAAATCTCTAAGTTTATACAAACCAGCAGTTGGGATGTCTGGTACCATTTCCTCCTGGGTTCAGCTGCTGCCCAGCCAGAGACAGGATGGACCTGGAGCCCCTACAGAAGTTTCCAAGCCCCCTAAACTTCACTTGCCAAAGGTATTTTCTTCCCACTTCGATGTGACATATGACCCACAGCAGTCGTTTTGGAGAAAGCCCAGATGGGAGGAGAATCAGTCTACATGCCAAAATAGAACTGATGGATGGACACACGTCCACTGACTTCTCCAGCCTGTTCTCTCAAACACTCATAAAAGACCAGAAGGAAAATGTAACTGGGGGAAAAAAACATCTATCCAGGTAGAAAAAGGCCTATTCAGAGCCAGCTTGCTGCTGGAGTTTGTGGAAATGATTAGTCATTGGGAGGCAAATCTTGAAAGCATGAAGAGATGCAAAGCCTTGGGACCTGCACCTGGATGCCAGCTGGGCCATGGGTGAGGCACCATGCAGGCGAGCCTAGGCACAGGAGGGGCAGTGTGCAAACTCTGAGGCTTTCCTGCTTCCCCACAGAGCCCAGTTTACCCCAGGCCGCTACTTTCAGCATGGTGACCTCCACAGGGAGGCTCAGGAGTCAAAGATGAAGATGCTGACAGTGGTGACAAGGAATGACAAACTTTGCCAGCAAGAAGGGGAGGCAGAGAGCATGGAGGTGGGAGGGAATGAGGATGGATGGCTGAGGACAGTTCTGGATGGCATGGTGCCACAGGCTGTGGACTGTCCCTGAAAGACTGGGAGAGCCAGCTCCCAGGGTCTCCTGACCTCTCTGCTCTTCTGTTTTGTTGTAGTGCTGCTGAGGCCTGTCTCACCTCCCAGGGAGAAGCCACTCAGGAAACTGGATCCCTGTCTGCATTCCTCCACCGGGATGGAAAAACAGAACTGAAGAGGAAGGAAGGAAGGAAGCACGAAGAAACAGAAGGTTTCCCTCCTGGCTGAGGTTTGTCAGCACCACCCACCAACACGAGCAATAAGGCAGCTCCCCAAGCAAGCGGCAGGCTGATATGAGGCTACAAATGAGAAACTCGATGGATCTGTGTCCTGCTCAGCAGCCCATCCGGGCTGGCCAGGACACTTTTGCTTGTGTACTAGGTTCTTCAGATGAGCCATGCCTTTGGTAGAGTAGGAAAAGGGAGCAAAACTGAAAGGTATAGAACTTGCTGGAGGCCTTGTCTGCCTAATTCCTTTCCTGTTGCACTATGCGAATCTTTACTTGCATTCTGTGAAAAGATCCAGGGGAAAAAAAAATGATCAGAAATGTTTATCACCAACCTAGCCCCACCGCCCATGCAGTGCTCCCAAGAAAGCTCATTAAGCTCCATTGCTATTAGAGTTATGTGCTTCCAAAGGCTTGTTGTGACAAGAAAAAAATAACGAAGACATGCTTTCTCCAAGTTGTAAGTGCCCAAGTCAAAACACGCTGCTTTTCCTTGTCCCTCTGCCTTCCCTCAGACAAGCCTCCAGGCTGGCTTTGTGGATCTCATTCATGCATACCCGCATACTCATCCTCCTTCAGCCAGTGCCAAGCCAGTATTTACTCAGTACCAGGCCCAGTGAAGACTAAGGGACCTTCCCTCAAGGAGTTCAGTTTGCAGAATGGGAGAGACAAGCACATAAACGGTTTCCTGTAAACTATAGAAAATACTATCTCAATCCCCATTGCAATCCTTCCCACTAGGATTCTAGTTTCCATGGAGTTGCCTCCACCTACCTCTGTCCCACAGGTGAGGAGGTAAAGGGTGGGGAACAGACCCAGGTGGCAAGTCATGTCTCTATGCCCTCTCCTGATGAGCCCATGTGCCTAGTCCAAGCAACAGAGGTTCAGACATGACTTGGACAGGACACTTCACGGGAAAGGGACAGTTAGCTCAGCCCCTTCATCAGACTCAGTTCCACAGTCTTCAGGGAAGTCTTTTAAAGGGAACCCTATCTCGTGAGACTCTGTGGCTCTCCTACTGCAAATCCAAGCCCATTACTGAGAATTACCCTTTACCACCAGGGATTTCATGGGACATAGCTATGCTCTGCACTGAGCTTTGCCTTTTCCTGGTCAGAGTGGATTAACATAGGGTTGGTTTGTCCAGGAAGCTTTCAGGAGTCACTGGAACAGTTCCTGCCTTCCAGGAAAAATAGAAAAGTGCAGGTCAGTGAAACAAAACCCTTTTGACAAGTAGAAAGGTCCACAGTCCCTTAGGCCTCTTCCAGGATGGATGATTTCAATTTCACTAAATTCAATGTAGTTAAATTTAAATTTCAGTTCAGTTTGGCACTTTCGAGCCCTAGGACAAAGACAGCATCACACTAGGCCCCAGGGATGCAGCAGAAACTAAGACCGTTGAGCCCACACTACCCTCACTGAAGCTGCAGTCTCCAAGTCTGGCCTTTGCCTGCTGCTCAAACCAGGCCCTGATTCTGGAGGCCCTGACGGCTGGCCCTCTGTGCAGGGACTGCTGGTATCCCCTGTAGCCCTGAATGTGGCCAAAGCAGACTCGACCAGGCGAGGGCTGAAGTCACATGCAGGTCTCCCCAGATTCTGGGGTGGGGAGCAGCAGGTGTCAGTTGTACAGAAGCATCTGGGTTACCACCGCTAGTTATGTACTGATAACTCCCCCAGTTGGCAGACCCGGCATGGGCATCAGCTCTCCCAGGTGGTAGCCTTTCTGACCAGAAGCTAATAATGCAGTCTGAGGAATTCCTAGTAAGGCTGAACAAGAGACAGCCTCCACTTGCCACTGAGCCTTCCCTCCCCCAGTCTCTGCTCATTTCAACCAAGCCCTCCCCCTCAGCCCCAGATCTGCTCCAGATATCTTCCTGGGGCTCACGGGGTAACTGTGTCCCTCTCTTAGCCCTACCTGGCCCAAGGCCTCTCTGAGGAGAGACCTGGGACACAGGGCTGGCCTCGGGAGGCACAGTGGCTGCTGAGTCAGAGCCACTGGGGTCACAGCGCATGCTCCTCCATCTCTCATTTGCACTCTAATCGCTGTAGTGGACATAGGGATGCAGAGCTGGCCTCCCCATTACACACATGTACACCTTGTGCTCCTCAAACAAGAGGAGGACTCCACCCTCTTCCGCATCCACCAAGCCCAGGCACGTGTTCCCTGAGGGCGAGTGCATTCAGGACCAAGCTGGTCCTCTCCCCCAGGCACACCCAGGGACAAGCTGCTGCCACCTCCCACAGGACCTCCCCACCCCTGCCATTGTGGGCTGGAGCCAGCCCCTTTCCTCACCTTTCTTTCTCCTGACCTTGTGCAACAGAGGTGCCAAGGGAAATAGGGTGTGATCCCTGAAAAAGGAGCAGACTGACTCGGCCCAATTCCCAGCCATTTTGGCAAATCCCAAACCTGGGCTTTGCCCTCTATGACCTGGGGCTGCAACGCCACGAGGAGGACACAAGACAAGAGTACCCTCGGGGTTAGGCCCTACCTATCGCCTTAGCCCTCCTCAAGACCTCAGTCCAGTCCCTGGCCGTCTTGGCGCAGCCCTAGGCGGGTTTCCACCCTCCCACAGCCAGCTTCTCCCAGCTCCCAGACTCTCCCAGGACCAGCTGTGACTTAACCCCGCCCACAGTCTGTTTGCCCATTGCTGTCAGGCTTACTCCAGCCTGTGGCGCCACCTCCTGGGAGCCAGTGGACACTGTCCCTCCTCTTTGGCCCAGAGGGCCTGGCAGTTGGCTCTCTGCGGGGCTTACACGGGACCCACCTAAATCACTACCAAGGTCGAGAGCTGCCCCTCCGACCGCCCAGAAACCACCCAGGGACACCTCCTGGACACACGGAGTCTTCACAGGGACACAAATAGACCAACTTCGCCCCATCTCAGCTGTGATTCTAGGGTCACCACCACTGAAACTGAGGGCAGAGCAGGTAGCGAGGGCCCCAGTGGCCAGGCCTCCATCTGCCTGCAGGTGCAGGAGTGCCCCACTCCCAGCGGATGGAAACCCTCACTTTGAATCTCTTGCCTACCTTCTCTGGGTCTGCTAGCCTCCTCATAAGGAAAAGGGGGCCCCTATCTCCTGGGGTGAGGGGACGGGGCTTCAGATAATTTGTTGCTGCTCTACCATAGGAACAAAATTTTCCAATCTGGGGGGAAAAAAAAAAACCCTACTTAGAATTGAATCTGTTTTGCACTGGCCACGGTACCTGGACCTTGCCTTCAAGATGGTGGATTGAGAAGGGAAGCATAGCAGGAAGTGTTAGCTTAAAAACTTTAACTGGTCTGTATTTTTAAGATACAGTAATAGAGAGAAATGAAGCGCACCTTTGAAAGCTGAGTGGGGCCTGAGTGGGGCTTTCCATGCTTTAGAGGAGCCAGAGAAAGGTCTCTTGTAGACTTTTCTGCCTGTGAGGAGCAAGGTGAGTCACGGGGAGCCTCCAATCCTCACCAAAGTGGTGATGTTCTAGACAAGGCTGGCTCTTAGGAGCTCTTAGACACCCTAGTATTCTGCAGCCAATGCCAGGACCCAGGCCTGGCCTGAGGCACTGCCTTTACACCGGGAGAGATGGAAGAGTCTTCTAGCCTTGCTTAGATTCCCTGCCCTTTCTAGAGACAGATGCACTGGGGGTGACTTGTTATCCCGACTCCACCCCACGGTTCCCAGGATTTCTCAGAATCCCTTGGAGACCAGCACCGTCCTATCTCACAGATGGGGAAGCCAGGCCTGACGGATCCTGGGAACTTGCCCTGGGTCAGAGGCAGAGGGGAAGGCAGATTTCTGTAGGTCAGACAGCTCCCTCTCCCTTACTATATCCTTTTTTTTTCCTGCCTCTGCCCTACACCACCCGCTCTAGCTTGAAAAAAAAATGTGAGTAGATGGTCCCTGTCCCCACCAAGGTGAAGCCACAGAGATCTGGCAGGAGTACGGTGGGGTAGGGCCCCGCCAGGCCAAGATCAGACATCCCTAAAGGAGAGAAAGGCAGGGCTGAGGCAGGAGAAACTTGTGGGTTCTCCAGTGCCCACCCCACTATCTTACTGTTCTTGGCTGAAACCAGAAATCCCTTTCCTCGAGTTCAAGAGTGAGTCCACTTAATCCAGTGGCTTTAGGTTAAACATTAAGCAGAACTTCCTGAGGCCAAGAGAGCAAAGGGCAGGGTCATTTCCTAGGTCCCTGCTGCTGGGTCCTGGGGTGAGGTATATGTGTGTCTGAACTCTTTCCTGGGGACAGCTTTTCCTGGAATTTATCAGTGTGGTATTTAGTATGAGGCACTGGTGGCTCAGAAGGTAAAGAATCTGCCTGCAGTGCAGGAGACCTGGGTTTAGTCCCTGAGTTGGGAAGATCCCCTGGAGAAGGAAATGGCAACCCACTCCAGTATTCTTGCCTGGACAGTTCCATGGATGGAGGAGCCTGGCGGGCTACATTCCCTAGGGTCACAGAGTCGGACACGACTGAGCAACTAACACTTTCACTTTCCTCCTCCAAGTAGTTGTCTGACCTTCAACTCCCTGCTCTGGGACTGAGTTCTAGCTGCAACATACGACCAGTCTCAGCACTGGGTCTTGAAGGTTCTGAGCAGAGCAGCAGCCTGGGGGCTGTAGGTGGTGAGGGCCCTGTGGCGGTGGGAGTGAGCCCAGAAGGGGCACCAGTTGTTCCGTGACCAATGGCCCCTGATCCTGCCTCTGAAGACACAGCTGCTGTATCCCCTGCCTCCCACGCCTTAGGCAGTGTCCTCAGACAACCCGGCCCTTCCTGGGCACTAAGTCATACTAAGCCTACCCAGCTGGCCTGTCCACCCCTGGCAGGGCACTTAGGGGGCAGACCCCCAGGAACTATAACCATAGGCCCAAAGAGGGCAGAACAGCCTGACCAGAAACCACCCTCCCCTTCTCCCCACTCAAGGCCAAGGCCAAACTGCCTGGAGACTCCCTGGGAGGTTTGGCCAGCCTCAACTCCACAAGGTGGTGGGCAAGGGGCCCAGCCTGATAGACCCCTGCCTGGGACCCACTCTGGGGCAGACCTCCTCTATAAGACCTCTTGCACCATCCTCCCCTCCCACCCAGTCTCACTGGGTTTTCCTGCCTATTCTTCCCCCCACCCAACTACAGATGAGGAAACTGACGCACAAGCTATGTCTCCGCTGGTTTAGGCAGAGGAGGTGCTAGGGAGGGCTCACTGGTTGCCAAAACTCCCAGTGCCAACCACCACCCCTCTCAGAAGCACAGAAATGGTAAGGATGTGAAGGCTATCTGGACAGCTGCTCAAAGGTCACCTCGGAGTGGGCCTAGCCGGGCCCCCTCTTTGCCTCTGCCACATGGACTCCAGTCCCACCCTACACTCAAGTCGTGTAGGGGCCAGGGAAATAGATGCTTGGAGGCAACGGCATTGTAATAAAGACACTGCTTTTATTTAGTTCGATATGTTTCTATACAGAATGCAGAAAACACATCTTAAAATCATATAGAAGGAAATAAAAACACGTCAGTGGTTGGTGAACACTTGAATGTGAGATTGGCTCTCTGTCTCACAGAGTCCAAAGACCATAGCCGGCCAGGCGCTCAGGGGAGGAGGCTGCCTGCAAGGGCATTGTTGCTGTTGTTATTCTGTTCACTGCCCCACTGCCTCCTGTTGCCATGGCAACAGGCCATTCTGGGCCAGCCACGTCTCTGCGTGGCAATGCCCAATGGTGGGGTTGCTAGGGGCAACGGAGCTTATTTGGAAGGCCTTTCAAAGCCCTCACCTGGAACACTGGAAATTGTTTATTTTTTGGCGAGGTCATCAAAAAAAAATCATCCCACCAGGTCAGATCCAGCTTGTGCTCCTGACTCTGGGGCACTGGGGGAACTCCAGCTTGGATCAGGACATGGAGGCACAAGGGCCAGTCACCACAGGTCCAATGAGCCCTCACTACAGGCTCCAGCCACCAGGGGCACCGCTCACCCCACCGGCGGGCCAGGCAGGAGAAAGAGGCTGGGCCCTGTTGGAGGAGGTGCAAAGGGGAACACCCTCCAGAGAAGGGCAGGGTGAAGACCCCTCCACTCTGACCATCCCTCCCGTCCTGAGGCAGCACACGCGAATCCTCTGCAAAACGGTCAATATGGCTTAGAAGTGGCTGCTTGATGTGCACAGGGAGCCTGGGTCCACCCACCTGCCCTTGATCACAGAAGGGACACATTATTGCAAAAGGCATTCCTCCCTAAAAGGTACCCAGACATCAAGAAGTCCTGCTCAAAACAGTTTCTTCCAAAGGAGGAGAATCAAAGCTGAGTGGGTGCCCCTGAGTCACGGGACAGAGATGCGGATGGATGGACGGACGTTCTGCTAAAAAAGGCAAAAGGAGCCCCAGTGTAATTCTGGAATTTAAACCATTAGGAAAAGAAGGGGGGGGAAAAATCAAAATGAGCAAAGCTGTCAGTCCCATGGAATCAACACTAAGAGCTTGTACAAACTGCTGTTAAGCATCACCGTTTTTAATCTTTTTTTTTAATAAAACAATTTGAGGCTGTATAAAAACTTTAGTAAAAAATTAGCTTTGAGAGCCCACAGATTTTTTTACTATGAACTATTGCTGGCACTCCTCCCCAGCCACCAGACCTTGCCCAGCTGTTCAGGCCCGAGGCCTGGGACTGGAGCGCCAGAGAAGAGGGGTGACGTGGGTCAGGGTGGGGCTGTGGACTATTGGGACAAAGTGGCCAGGGTCAAGTGAGGAAAGAGCATCACATGACATAAAAATATTGCATCTTCACCAAAATGTCCCCCACTGAGTGTTTCAGAAACCATGATATTCCTTGGGGCAGGTGGGGGTGGGGGGAGAAAAAAAACCACACACAGAAGAAGGATAAAAGAAAACAGATTGATGTGGTCGAGTTCCTCGACCTCCCCAGCCGTCCCCACGAGCAGCTGGCCCACCCTGGAGCACCTAGGTTGGGGGCCACGGCCACCGCTGCCTCTCAGAGTCCCCTTTCCATGGAAATGAAGACCCCTTGGTGGTGGGCCACTAGCGTGCATGGGGTGGGGGGTGTGGATGTCCTTGGCCTAAGAGGCCCCCTCCAGCTTCCAGCCCCTGGCAACGGTGGGACAGCAAGCCCAGCACCAGGGCCCTGGCCCCTGAGCCAGGGCCAGGAGGCCCCCAGGCGGGCTCTCTGGGGTATCAGAGCAACCAAGTTTACGTAGTGTGAAAAAATAGGATTCCTTTGATAAAAAATACTGTCCCTTGGTCTTCTCTAAGTTTGAAACACCCTGGGAGCTTATTTTTAGCAAAGCAATTTCCCATACCCACCCCCAAATGATACATACAAGTTTAGGTAAACAGCAGATTAAATGTAAAAACTTAACCTTAACGTCTGAAAGTCCTTTGAATTTAATCTTTAGCTACTGTTTTCCATGTTACATCCTGCAGCTAGACACACGTGAATAGAAAAAAACAGTACAGTTAGTGTTAAAGGCAAAACGCAGAGAGCCGCCGGGAGGCCGCCCAGCACTGCCTGCGAGTTCATTCACGGTTCCTCGCTCCCTCCATCTACCTCTACTCCAAACGGTGCTTTCAGAGCCAGCCAGCCTTCAAAAAACGCAGCGAAGGATTTTCTATGAACAAACAAGAAGCTGTTAGGCAAAAATTAAAAGGAAAAAAAAATGTCCCCAAAGTCTCTCCAGCGGCTTTGGGGTTTAGGAGGACCGGAGAGGGCGGGCTTGTCCAGGCCCCGTGTGTGTATCCGTGTGTGCTAGGTCAGGTGTCGGCTCCCAGTGGGCGCTGGTCTGCAGGCCACCGGCCTCCACAGACAACACCGTGTTGTCTCCAGGGCCCTGCCCTACCCCTACCTCCACCCAGGCGCTTGTGGGTTAAGGGGGCACGTAGGGAGGGGGCGACCGGTAGGGGGTCATGTTCTTGGGCCGGGAGCCCTTGCCCTCCATGGGGGCTGTGAAGGGCGGCGGGGGCTGGTAGGGCGGCGCGCTGGGATCCTCATCCCGCAGGGGCGCATACTCTCCCACGGTGTCCTGGTTCAGGGGAGTGGTCTCGGGCACGCTCTGGTTGGGGTACTCGGGAGGGGGGAGGGGGGCTTTCTCCTCCTGCAGGATCAGCGGCATGCTGGAGGAGGGCGGGGGCTTGGAGTCGTCCAGCTCGTCCGCAAAGATGATGGGCACCCCCTTCTTGATGAAGGTGGCTTGGTCCTCCAGGGTGAGCTTGCCCTTCCGCTTCTTGCGGTAGCAGATCATGGCAATGATGCCCGCGATGAGCAGGATGGCCGCCACCACCACGGCCGGGATGACCGTGTGCAAGTACACATCGTCCTCGCTGCTCTTCTCGGGGTCCCGGTCTGGCACCTCCGTGGCTGGTGCCTCCGAGGGCACCCTCATGGGCGGCGCCACTGGGACAAACTGGAGATGCCGGCAGCTGCCAGAGCCCGTCACTGTGATGCTCATGGCCTGGAAGTCAGGCTCCAGTGCGTTGACGAAGGCGCCTCGAGGCTTCCCGTCATCCTCAGCGATCCTCCGGCTCAGCGCCGTGATCTGCTCCTTGGGGCAGGGCTCCAGGGGCAGGGTATTGTTGGTCCACTCCACCACAATGGAGCCCCGGGTGATGTTCTGCAGGGTGATGGTACTGCAGTTGCGGTCCCCGAAGGCAAAGGCCAGCTTCTTCACCAGGGCAATCTTCTTGTGAATGTCGTTTGTCACGGCTGCAGGGTCACCTGTCAACTTAGCCTTGAAGCGTGCAGGAGCCTTGTCCCCTTGCGGGCGCCTGTGGACATGAATCTCAAAGGCGTCCACCGCCGACAGGCCCCCCTTGTCCGTGGCGTGCATGAAGTACTCGTGCTTGCCCACGTGGCTGCTGTCTGGCAGGCCATACATGAGCTGGCTGTTGCTGTTGAACTGCACCCACGACTTCTCGCCTACCAGCTGCTGCTCCCGAAGCTTCAGGGTCAACTTCAGCTTATCAGTGGTGGTGTCCTCATTGTCGTAGAAGGTATCCGATGGGATCTTTACCTCAAAGTAGGTGCCGACCCAGGCGTCCACCCTGTCGATGTGGTTCTTGAGCTCTGGACGCTGGTTGGGTTCCCCTCCATGGGGTACCCCGCTGGTGGTGGTGCGGATGCGCGTCGGCGGGGAGGCGGTTTCCAGTCTGGTGATGGGTGCCTTGGTGGTGACCCGGGGCACCGGTCGGGATGTCCGCGGCTTCTTGGTTGGCCTTCGAGTAGTGGTGGTAGAGGAGTCAGTAGAAGGTGTGGCTGGTCTGGGCGTGGACACTCGTGGCTTCTTGGTGGTCGTCGTAGGAGGGGTGATGACTGCTGTGGGCTCCACGTAACCAGGAATGGTCATTGTTGGGCGGATCTGGCTGGGAACTGTGGTGCCAGCTTCTGACACCCGAGTGGGCTGGATGGGGCCAAGGGTTGGGGTCTGAATAATGGCACCTCGAGTCCGAATGGTGACTGTGGGCTTCCCGGGAACAGGGTCCCTGACCGGAGGAGCCATGGTCTCTGTTGGAGGAGCAATGGCTGGAGACGTGGGGGTGGGCACAATTCTGGACGGTGGCTCCTGGATGGCCGTGGTGGGGGGCCCAATGGCCGTGACAGGCGTGGGCGTGGCATGGATCTGCCTCCGGATGCGTTTGGGCAGAGGGGGTTTCTTGTTGGCGATGTGCCAGCCCACCACAGGGTAGCCGAGCTGCGCAGACATGGCGCCCTCCCTGGCAGGGACCTCCACACCACGAATGTCAGGCACACTGTTCTGGTTCAGGGCGCAGCCCAGCTTCCAGGAGAGCAGGGCCCCGTTCTCCACCACCTTCTTTGCGTTGCCTGGGCCTGCCATGAAAGCCGACATGTCAAACAGTCTGTTGTTCACCACGGGTACCAGCTTCATGTTGTGCGGCTCAACTTCAGAGAAGCCCCGCATCCGGCGCAGCAGGTCGATCCTTTGCTTTGGGGTCATCTTGGTGAGGTCAGCGTCCAGAATGACTGTCAGGACGGTCACAGGCTCATCAGCAGCACAGACCGAGGACACCACCTCGCCGGGGTCCGGTGAGGCCGCCCGCAGCGACTGCGGCTCGCTGTGGTCTTCAGGGTAGACCTCGATAGAGAACACGCTGGAAGTCTGGGGGACGTGGCTCCCGTTGGCCCCCAGTCGTGCAGCGCTGACTGAAATGTAATGCACCCCCTTATCGGTGTCAAGGGGGAGACCCTCCAGGGTGTGGCTCTGCGGGTCCCAGTGCAGCCAGGATGGTAAGGCCTCCTTCCCCGCGGCTGATACCTACGAGAGACATCAGTGTGAGTTAGTCGCTACGCTCACTGCATAACGTGACCACAACAGTTAACAGGGGCCTAGCCTGTGGGGCAGGCCTGAGGTACAATTCAGAATTCCTGTTGGAGGAACCACCTCCGCTTCACCTGTCACAAAAGACTGGGGCCGCCAGATGGGCTAGTGTGGAAGGCCAATGACTCGCCCGAGAGTCACACAGTGGGGCAGTGCTGGCACAGGACTGGTGCCACAGAGCTCAAGAATGTTGCAGTGACATGCCTGCCACCTACTCACCCACTCTGCCTGCCCCAAGCCCGAGGCTCTCCCTCCTCAGCCCTCCTTTCCACCCTCACCTCAGACTTCTCCCCGGCCCTCCACAGACAACACAACTTTGCGCACGCCCTACGCTTGGCCTGGAGTGCCTTTCCTGCCCAGAAGCAGAAATACTGCGGGGTGCAGGGACAGCTCAGTGCCCCCAAGTGACTTATTTTACAAATACCACACTACATTCCAGTGCGGTGGGGCACATCTGGTTAGCTGTAGCTGATGTCCCCATTAACCCTGCTTTTCGAATCTCAAGCAAAACTGCAATGCCCAGAGAGGGAGGAATGGAAACAATGGCTCTAAGAAGAGTGTTTACCAAAGGCATCCCAAGGACCTCTGGTCTCTCTGAGAGAGAGTTCAGTAGTCCGCTTCATTTGGGAAATACACGGAGCTCACCTCTGCCCTTGGAAGACTGGAGCACAGAAGCAGGCCTCAGGAACTCATCCCCTTTTCCACCCAGCAGCACCTCCCAGACTTATTTCAGGGCCGAAGTCCTCTTCCACCGTGACGTGACTGGTGATACGTAAAGCCCCCCAAGGGAATGCCACCATAAAAACTTCCACTGTCAGCTGACGAGAGGGAAATGAGACTCACCTCTTGTCCAGGCCCTACCTCTGACTCCTCTCACCTTTGGGAAATACCCGCTCCTGCCCCCCGTGCAAGAAAGGGGGGACCTACTCTCTGGTCTGCCTCGAGGCACTCAGCTCCACTGTCCTGTCCGTCCAGTGCAGAGACACGCTGGCCAACAGACGGAATGTCTCACTGCCAGCCTCAGCCCAGGGACTGCCCTTCATGGTCACTGCTGCTCAGGAGAGGGACACCCTAACAGGCTTCCCTCCCTGTGGCAGGAAGGCCAGAGCTATGTCTGCTGGGTTCCCCAGGGGCCCTGGTTCCTCAGGCTTCCTCCTCCTAATTAGCCAAGTGGCTAAATGATTGGGGAGGAGACCCTGAACTTGTACCTACTCTTCCCAGCTGGGCTCTAGGTACACGTTCATGCGGCACGCCATTCCATCAGCCTTATCAGAGACCCGAAGTTTACCCCACTTCTAAAGAGATTTCCCACCTCCAGCAAACAAGCCATGAGAAGACATGTAACATTATCAGAAGTTGTCCTTCACTGACTACTCTCTGAACCACTGAGTTCACCGAGGGTCTGTGAACACATTCCACCTAATTAATGTACCATCGAGAATCACCCATCTCATCGCTCACCATGCACTGCAAACACAACCAATATTGGAAATATATTTTACTGTATACAGTTATATACAGTAAAATATATACTGTATAACTGTATAGTTATTTTACTGTAAACACGGGTGTCTTCAAATCCATGGAAAATACTAAATATATTCTTCCCTTACAATCTTTTTAACTACAAAAATACTTATTACAACTGCTTTCACTGAAAAACCTGTGCTTTAAAATTTTTCAGTTCATGTATGCTAAATACAAAAACTGCCACATCCACGTATAAACATGTCAAGCAAAGGCTGAACCATCCAGATTTGCGAAAAATGTGAAGCAAAGGTGTAAGGCCAAATGGAGTAGTCAAGGGACCATGACATGTTTCCCAGGGGTGGCGCAGGGACTGCGGTGCTGAGAGGAAGACAGTGGGTGGGCCAGGGTGTAGAGCCAGCTCTCCAGCCACCGACGGCCACTTCTCTTAAGCCCACTCCATGCCAGTGACCACCACTGGATGAGAGCACACCTGCAGGACAGAAAAAGGAGAAAGGGAGGCCAGAACGGAGCTCTGGGTGAGGTCAGCCAAGCAGAAGCCGCCTGTAGAGAAGATGCAACAGGGGCAAGAGACCAGCAGAGGCTCCAGGTGGCTGCCAAGTGGCCTGCCTCAGTGGTTGGGCAGTTAGGCCTGCGCCCAGCCCTGCGGGTTCCAGCAGTACAGACGAGCAAGCAGTCCCAGTGCTTTTTCAAGCCCGTCTCGGTTATGTAAGGGCGGCCTATGACAGAGAAGGGTGCCCACCTCCTCAAGCCGCCCTGCCTGCTCGCTTCTTGTTCTGTGGACCCCAAGAGCCACAGTTCTGCTGTCAGACATTTCCAAGGAATAAACCCAGGTTAGGCAAGATTCTCCACACGCCCAGTCTTCTTTAAACTATGCCAAGTTAACATTTTAACATGTTAATAATGTGTTAACATAAATAACAAACATTAAAGAAAACCCCAGGTTTTACCAAAAAGCAAGTTATAATGCTCAATCTCAAACTGGGCAATGGAAGAGCAGACTGTGTAGCTTTATTTTGGTTATGGAAATGAATTCTTTCACTACAGTCTACCCACAGCTTTATAGACATGCGGGGTAAGCCAAGTCAGAAAAACAGAGCCAAGTCACTCCAACCTGCACCTGCCTTCCCATCTGCAAATTCTCGCTCCTCGGAGTCCCAGAGCCCTGGCCACAGGGCAGGTGTTCCTCCCATATCTAGAGACCAAAGCAAACAGTTCCCAGCATCGTGGGTCCTCCTCAGACAGGAAGGAGAGACATTAACGTGCACAAACTGAAGTCCATGCATCTCTGAGCGTCTTGGCGCTGCAAACATCAGATCCAGGCTGCACTTTGGCTGGCACTGATTCATTTTAATAGAGGGGCTACAGGAAGCAAAACAAATCCAAGGTCCACAAGAAACCTAGCCAAGACACAGGTAAGCTGGCACCTCTACATTTTCAAGGCCATTTTAGGGAAAGTCCCTGAACTGGGAAGTCTGAACATGCCTGAAGGTCTGGCAGTGTCCACGTCCCCAAGGACTCCACCAGCTGCTCCTTCCCCTCAAGGGCCCTCAGTCAAGGAAACGCTCTGAGATGCAACACCTGCTCTACCTTGACAAAGCAGGAGACCCCCCAGCCCAGTCCACAGGAACTCCGGATATCCTCCCCAGCTTTCAAAACTTCCCAGTTCCAGACCACTTTTCCTCTTAGGGCCTGAGGGTGAAGCAGGATGTGAAAGTTCCTTCTCAGAGACACAGTGCCTATGACAAGCCAGGACTCATCTCTATAATAACACCCTACCCAAGGGGAAGCCCCATCTTCAGGAGCTCTTGGCTGACTCCCAGCTGCAGGCAGTCTAAAGCTTCATCCAGCCTCAGTTTTCTCATATCTAAAAACAGGGGGAAGATGCCAACCTTGTGTGATCACAGGGCCAGGCACACGCTGGACTCTGTCAGTGCTGGTTCCCTGCCCACCCCTCTGAGCTGAGAGAGGACACAGCACACATTGTGAGGCTCACAGCCACAGGAATGGGTCCAGGGTGTGTCCAGGCTCCACTCCCCAATCGTCCTGCCCAACTGGCCTCAGACCCAGCAGACACTGAGGCCTTGTCTCCCTGCTCATAGCCCAAAGCAGAAACTCAAAGCATCAAAGGAGAGCAGAGAGGCCAGAGGAAGAGGAAGCCAGGACCCTCTAAGGGAAGCAGGCCAAGGCTGGGGACCCTCAGGGACTTGCTTACCTGTTAAGACCTGTTTGCTAAGAGTGGATGAAAACATCGAGGGGGCCTGGGGGTGGGGAGAACCCACTGTCAGTGACAGCCCACAGCCAGCACTCACCTCCTCTAAGTCTAAAATGGGTGCGACTGATCCTGGCTCTTTTGCACTTGAGATTCTGACTATCCTTGGAAACCTTCGTTTACTCATACAGAAATTTCTGTCGTCACTGTACTGTAGCCAGCCATGACTAACCCCTAAGAGCTGCTAGGCTAGGAATGGCAGGCAAGAAGCAGGAATCAGAGCTCTGTGTGAAGTGCTCATAGCAGCAGCACATGTATTTAGGGTGACAGGCTGTCCTGGACATGAAACTCACCCCCCCCATTAAATACCGGCACAGCCTGAGAGTAAGGAGACCTCAGGCAATGGGAACAGGAGGCAGAAACGGCAGGAGGAAGCCTGACTTGACATCACAGGCTCCAGATCACAGGTCACCCAGAAAGAGCCAGAAACCTCGTCGGTTTCAGCAACCCTCAGAGAGACCACACTTCTGAGATGGAAGTTAAGCCCGGCACGGAGGAAAACAAGATCTTGAACAGCTATACACCCAGTTTTAGAGGTCTTGACCAATAAAGCCATCCAAAAACATTGGAATCAAATCACTGAATCAAAATCAAAAAACCTGAGCAGACCCACAAGGAGTTCTAAAGACTACCTGCCCTGTGATGCCCGCAATTAATCAGCACAACCAAGGACTGGGGAACTACCAAACAGAGAGGTTTTGGTCACGCCTCAGTCTATACTAGCAAATGACTAGTAACTGACTTCCTGTTCAGTTCTCAGACATTCTCTCCAATTGCTTATCTGGTACCTTCTCTTGCACAGTAGCCTGTCAAGCACGCAGTATGAAAAAAGACCTGTGTTGCAGGTAAGACCATGCAACATACGTAGAGTCTCTCAACCCAAAACGCAACTTCCGCACCTAGAACAATAAGAAACGGGCAGAGGAGCTTCTATTACTTCGCGCTTCATCAAAGAGCAGGTATCTGCCCACAGTCTGGGCCGTGGAGCTAGGCAGAACTGAAAGACAAAACTGAGGAGTTGGACTCTCACTAGGGCCTAATTAACTCTTATGATCACTGGCTCCTAAACTGAGAAAACCTAAGTTTTATCATTCAGAACCCACCAAGTGGTATCTTATCCATGCAGGTGTCACGAGACTTATAAACAGCAAGCAAAGACTCCAGAAAGATGGATGAGCACTTTCATATTCATGTCACTTGGAGGGGCTAATGACAGCCAGCAAAGAGGGATCTTAGGAATTAAGTATAATCAAGAAACTTCTCCTCATTTGGTGAGAAGTCCCTGACACTACAAACATTTTGGAGGGTCCTCTGGCACCTTCCAACCAACACCTTGAGCCAGGACAGTCCCAGGGGATCGGCCTGGGCCCTTCCCTGAATACCTAACCGATGTGCCAGCAGAGGGTGTTCTCAGAGGCCCATTTCACAGAGGCACAAACTGCTGCCCTGTGATACCACACTGCTTGGGCCCCTGAGCAGCCTGCCCTGGTTAAGCCCCCGCCTTCCCTCAGACCTGGTCACTGGCTCCTGGACCCTGCAGACCCTCTCCCCTCAGAAAAGCTACAGACCACCTGTCTATGGCTGGGAACCACAGGCAATACCCCTGGCACATGAAGCAACTGTGCGGTGGGTTCCTGTGCTGTTTGGGGTGATGGACTCAGCTTCCAGTTTCTGAGCCACCCCCCGCCCCACCCCATGGCACTGACTTACGTTCAGGATGAGCCTGTGTCTGGCCGTGGACTATGACAATGAGACAAATCTGCTCTGCGGCCAAGCTCAACTTCTGCAAATGATGCACATGGGCAGTCACATGGCTAGGCTGTGGGGAGATGGCACATGCCAACAGGAAGAGCCTCTGGCTGGAGGTCAAAGGGCCAAGGCTTTGCCCCCACATAGGGGAAGGAACCAGGGTGGACACACTTTGCTTTGCTGAAACACGACCATCGGTCCTGCTGCGTGACATTCAAAGCTCACACCAGAACATGTCCAATACCACAAAGGCCAAGGCCACGGGATCGTATGTTGAACACAACTTGTCCAGCCTAATCGGTGCCCCTCTGGTCTGAATTATGAAGCATTTTACCTGATGTTAACTGTTCTCATCTTAAAAAAAAAAAAATTCATCATTTTCCCCCCAAACTAAGGGACAGCTGAGCATAATTATAGCCACTAGTAAATTCTCAGAATCAGTCCATCAATCCCAAGCCCTGAGATCAACCATTTTCACTCTGTCATGTTCTTTCAGTCATCATCAGTAATTTTTTTTCCTCCTAAAACATAGAAGCCTATATATCCAGTAAGTATTTGAGCTGATGTGTCTGGGCAAATGCCATTCTGACGACCCACCCCCAAGGATGCCTGCCTTCGCCAACCCGCATTTCCCGGTGTGCCCTGTTCACAAGGGAGCCATTCAGAGCCAGGGAACACCCACTTGAGGCAGGAAGAAACTGCAGTTCATCTCACGCAGGCGGGGTGGCCGCAAAGCTCTCAAGCATCCAAAGAAATGCTCCTTTCATGAGCTCCCCTTCCTGGCCAAAAAGAGTGGCCATTGTTCTGCGGGGAACAATTGGGGGCCGATGCCAACGGCTGAGAGCACAGTCCCAGGAAGGGCTGCTCCCAGTCTGCCGACATCTTGGGCTGGGAGAAATTCCACATTGTCTCCAGACAAGGAGACTGAAGGGAAGCAGGGATGAAAAGCCATCCTCGAGGGCACTACCAAAATGAAACATCCGAGGGGGGCCCCAGAGGGGCAGCCCAATCGTTGTGTGAGACGCAAAGACTTCTGACCACCCCAGAGAGGAGGGGTTGGAAGGTCTTGTCATATAATCACCTTCCTCAGCTGTTCCTGCTTATGTGCATGCTTAGTCACTTCAGTCGTGTCTGACTCTTTGCGACCCCATGGACTGTAGCCTGCCAGGGTCCTCTATCCATGGAATTCTCCAGGCCAGAATACTGGAGTGGGTTGCCATGCCCTCCTCCAACGGATCTTCCCGACCCAGGGTCTGAACCCACGTCTCACGTCTCCTGCATTTGGCAGGCAGGTTCTTTACCACTAGCGCCACCTGGAAAGCCCTCAGCCATCCCTACACTCACTCAACTCAGAGGACAGGTGCCCTTAGGGAGCCGGCGCCAATCCTGCGGGAAGTCAGGAAGGTCACTTATACTATGGCCTACTTGGAACAGCTTCAGATCTGCCCAGCGAAGGCAAAGCTGGCTTCTGTGGGACCTCTCCCCACAGGACCTGAGAAATCTGCCTGCGTCAGGGTGGAGGAAAAGGGCTCCAATGCTAAAACAGCCTGAAAGAGGCGGCTGTACCCGTGCTGACAGAAGAGAAAATGAGCCAGAGGCCTGGGGTGGGTCCTGAGCTTGGCGTATCTGTGGGGCAGAAAGGGGCTGCTCTGCTGAGACATGGCATGCACAGGGCAAGGGGAGAGAGGAGCCAGAAGCCAGATCAAACAGGGCTTAATCCTAAGTGCAGGGGGCTTGGGAGGTCTGTTCTGAGCAGACTCGAACTTTACAAAGATGTCTCTTGCCTTGGTATGGAGAACAGACTGAGGGGTTAAGAACAGAGGCAGGGCACCTGGGAAGAGGTGAGCGAGTGCTACTTTGGCTGATAGCAATGTTGATGGATATGACTTGGAGGTCACCCCAACAAGGCTCCTTGGGACCAAGATCTGAAATGTTCCTCACATACCCAAGAATACTGGGCAGCCATTAAAGGTTACACTCCCAAAGAATACTTAAATAACAAAGGAGAAAAACTCAAAAGTACAGTGAATGAAAAAAGGTTAAAAAATATGATTTCAGGTCTGTCTAAAATGTCTGTGTGCCTATGTGACATCGATACTTGTTGACGAATGCAGAAAATGATGTACAAGTACACTGGTGGTAGGAACCACCAGAGTTTTTTTTTTTCCTCCCTTTCCTATACATTTATACATTGTTATTTTAACGGCGTGAAAAAAACTCCTTTACTGTAAAGGCTTTTCAATCCTGTTTTACACACAGGGAAACCAAAGCTCCAGGAATGAAGTCAAGCTTTAAGATTTTTTTTTTTTTTAATGTAGACCACTTTTAAAGTCTTCATTGAATTTGTTACAATATTGCTTCTGTTTTCTGTTTTGGTTTTCTGGCCGCAAGGCATGTGGGAACTTAGCTCCCCAACCAGGGATCCAGTCCACACCCCCTGCATTGGAAGGTGAAGGAAGTCTTAACCACTGGACCACCAAGGAAGTCCCTGAAGTCAGGCCTTCTGATCTGATTCCCACCCCACACAACCCTGATGTTAAGACTGTTTGGGACAAAGAGTCACACACTTTCATCTGTTTTTCTACAGGTTAATCAGCTACTAAATGGTCTGCTTTCCACAGATAAATACGCTCAGATAAAATCCTGTTTTCCTAATAAAATCTCTGCTCCCCTGGTGAGTAAGCCTGTTAAACATCTCTCTGCCAGCTATAGCAAATAGCCAGCTTGCTGTATCAACTCAAGGCAACTCTGGTCCAGACTAATCCATGTACAACATTCCAGTGGTCAACAGAACAAAGGTAATCAATCACTACAGGGTTTGGATACTCCGAAGATGAAATGTGATGCTGGGTAAGAAATGTACTACCAAAATTGCCATTCTTCATCTAATAGTGAGACTAGAATCTGGCTTACTGGGCTATTATGAAGATAACATGGAAACCTTTTGCAAAGACTCTAAAAGCCAGAAGGAGCTCCACGGAAGTGAGCTAGGATCTTCAGAAGTATGATGACCTCTGAGAACACGAGGCCACCCTAAGAGCAAGCTGTGACATAAAGAGAGGGGGCCAAAAAGGAAGAGAACACAGGGAGGGTCAGGGGAGGAGTGAGTCTGCCCAGATTCAAAGGTGCAGAGACACACCTCTCAATGCAAAGAGTGGTATGGAATTTGTGACCATTTCTAATCTAGAGGCCCTGGGTTTGTGGGTCAGAGAGAGGCAAGCTGGTGAAGACTCATTAGAGCCTCACTCTGCTTTGACCAACAGAGTACAAAGGAAGTTCCAAGCCCAGGCCTTAAAAGATGGGCAGCTTTCATTTCCTGTATCTTGGAATACTCAGTCTTCCAAGGAATACCTGTACACAGGTACAACCCAGCTATTGTACCTGTGAGGAAATCCAAGCACCGTGGAAAGGTCTACATGGGGAGAAACCAAAGACTCTGATGGGCAGCCCCAGCTAAGCTCCTTGTCAACAGGCAGCACCACCTTGCCAGCCATGAGTGAACCTCATGTTTGAAATGGATCCTCCAGGCCCAGGTGAGCCACTCTAATTAGTGCAGCAGAGATGAGATCCCCAGATGAGCTCTAAAGCCCTGAATTCTTGGCCACGAAATTGTGCACAAAACAAACTGGCCGTTTCAAACCACTATTTTTGATCCTTTGAATATACCAATAAATCTCCAGGACACTATATGTACGCAGAAGTCTAAATACAAAACCTATATAAAAACTACCATAACAAAGTATAGATCTTGGGATATTTTTAATTCATATTCAAGTTACGTCCCTGAGGAAAGTATGCTATAGTGTAAGGGTCAGAAAACTATGGCCATGAGTCAAATCTGGGCTGCCATCCATTTCTGTACAGCCCATGAGCTAGATATATTTTTTGCCATTTTTAAATGACTGAGGGGGGAAAAAAATCAAAAAAAGATACAGCATTACTTGACATGTGAAAATTATATGAAAGCAAAATTTCAGTTTCAGTCAAGTTTTTAAAAGTACAGTTTTACTGGAACAGAGCTACACGCATTCGTGTGCACAGGGTCGGCAACCGCTTTCATACTGCACTGGCCAAGATGGGGAACTGCAACAGAAACCGGACAGCCAGCCAAGCCAAAAAAATACTTACTCTCTGACTTTTTAAAAAGTTAGTGTGCCAACCTCTGCTCTAGGAGATGCTCATAGCCTGAGGGGTATACCCCACCCACCCACATTGCCACCTTGCAAACTCACTCAGGAGTTAGGGGAAATTCCATAACCCTAAAGGGATGGTCCTTCTTCAACAGAAGCTTCCGGTTGCACCAAGTTCCCATCCTTCATTGGCCATCTCTTCTGTTACCGAGATCTCAGGCTCCTTTGTTCTCTGGGTTGCTTGAGAACAAAGGAGATGAGGCGAGGCTAAAACGTATGTACTAATTTTGGGTCTTAAGGGACTGAATATATTAGTAAACATAGAACACCCAAGCACAGCAAAACTCTTGATATTTACTTATACCTTATATTTTTAAAATATTTTCAAAGCATTTAAAAGTTCCATATTTCTTAGGTTAATGAAAGGGGACTGCTTCCTTATACATAAGCCCTTCCATCAAATCCCTAATTGATGACCAAAAAAGTCTTCCAGAGAACAGATGTAAAAGCTTTTTAATAGTGACACTCTCAAAATGGGAGTAAGAATAAAGGTTTCGGATGCTACTCTGAGGAACATGGGGACCCTCTAGTGAATGTCAGCAGCTGTCCCTCTCTTAAGGAAGGAACACTTAATAGGTCCTGAAAGAACTTAGCTCAGAATTGCCGGAAAATTGAAAAACTAAACTTTAACTAAAATAACCTAAAACTAAGACTAAAATCAAAACTAAACTGCAAGATGAGAATTCTTCCTCAGTTACAGCTTCTATCCAGTCTCACCTTGATGACTTCTCCATTGGAAGCAATTAAATCTGTTGGAATGGTCACTCGAAATGAGCGTCCGACGACAGCCGTGCCATCAGGAATGCCAACCACGGTGGGAACAGCCTCGTGGAGGTCTGAGAGTGCTGAGTGCATGGACGCCTCGAGCTGGTTCTCCCAGTCCCTGACAGCCTCCGAAGGTTCACTGGGCCAGTGGGACTGAGTCACGGCCACAGACAACAGAAGGAGAAAGGTCCTCCCCCAGAGGGGAAGCGGCAGCGATGAGCCCACAGACATCCTCATCCCCGGTTCAAGTCTGTTCAGGCAGATAAGTCTCTCCAAGAAAAGAAGCAAGCGACGTGGTCCCAGGACTGGGTCCTCACCCTCTGCACACCTGCTCCATCCCAGAGCACCCAGAGCCTGAAAAAGAAGAGAAGACTTAGACTTCAGCAACTTCCACGGTTTCCAAGTTGAGCACAGGCAGTTAATACCCTCTAAGTGTTCCTGCCCAAAATATCTACCCTGAGTTGGATTAAGTCTCCCCCCGCACAGCCCAGGGTGAGAGCCACCAGCTACACGTGGCTCCTGAACACTGGAAACGTGGCTGGTCCATTACGTATAAAACACACAGCAGATTCTGAAAACTAAGTATAAAAAAGGAATGTACAATATCTCATTAATACCTTAAAAATATTGATTGCATATTAAAATAATATTTTGGATATAAAATATCTAATATAGTTAAGTAACTATTAATAAATAGTATATAATAAAAATATTAAATACATGATTAAAATTAACTCCACCTGCTTATTTTTATTTTTTTCCATATGGCCGCCAGAAAATATTAAATGACATAGTGGATCACATCATATTTTTGTTGGGTAGTGCTGCTCTATACCTAACTTCCAATTTATAGGAAACACAGGGCCATGAAGACACAGACAAATCTGGAATGTATGACAGGACCTTCTACAAGATAACTGATCTGGTCTTTCCAAATGCTGACACCTCTAAATATAAGGGGACTATTCTAGACTTGAAGACTGCAACCAGATGCAGTGTGTACATCCTGACTGGACCCTGGACTTACTTTTGTTTTTAATTAATTTTTTATAGAAGTACAGTTAAATTACAGTGTTAATTACTGTTGCACAGCAAAGTGACTCATATACTTTTACGTAAATGTGCATTCTTTTTCATATTCTTTTCCATTATGGTTTACCACGATACTGAATACCATTCCCTGTGCTATACAGCAGGGCCTTGTTCTTGTTTCATTCTATACATACCAGTTTGCATCCGCTAATTCCAAACTCCCAATCCAACCCTCTGCCACCTCCCGCCAGCTTGGTAACCACCAGTCAATCTTCTATGTCCCTGATTATATTTCTGGTTCAAAGATAGGTTCATTTGTGTTGGAGTTACTTTTAAAACAAAAAACAAAAAACACACACAAGACCAGCTCCCAAAGGGATAACTGACAAATTCTGTATGTGGGCTGGAGATTAAATTTATTGTTAATTTTCTTAGGCGAAATATGGCAGTGTGGCTTGATAATACCATCCTCAATTCTGACGTATTCAGAGATGAAGTGTCACAAATCTCTGCAACTCATTTTGAAATGGCCCACGGGGGGAAAGCGTGTGCACGTATACAATGAGGTAAGACAATGTGGCAAACACCACAAATACTTTTGGAAAAGCTGAAATACCAAGCATTTGCACAGAGGAGTGTGGCCAACTGCCCACTTCTTACACCCCCAATACTGCCTATATTTGCACTCAGTGCTAGTGAACAAAATTTACTTGAACTCTCTTACCCCCCACCCCCAACAGTGCCTAAAACCCTGCACATGTCCCCTGTCCGCCACACCAGCTTCAAGCAGCTCATGACCTGCACTGTGGGGCTTTCTGGGTGCCCACAGATGGCCACAACCATCACAAGCAATTTCCCATTCTGAAAAAGGAAGAAGCCCTGCCCCGAGCCAAGCTGTCTCGGGGCCACGTGATACTTTCTGACGTGGGTAATGAAAAGTAAATAAAAACGCTGAAGAAAACAAGGTCACTGCAACAGCCAGCATACTCTAAAGTCAGTGTAAGTCCAAGCCAAAGCCAAAAGGATTTTTTCAATGTTGATTTTGCTATTCTTGTTCTTATTTGTTGAACTAAAATTCATGAGACAAAAGCCAAAAGAGTGTAACAATCCTGAGGGTTGGAAGTCCTATCCTACCAAACCAAGACTTATCACAAAGCTACTGTATCAGGTGGGGCAGAGCAGACAGCAGACTGTGGAACCAGTCAAAGTGGAAGTTGCTCAGTCATGTCCGACTCTTTGCAAACTCATGGACTGTATAGTCCATGTATAGGAATTCTCCAAGCCAGAATACTGGAGTGGGTAGCCTTTCCCTTCTTCAGGGGATCTTCCCAACTCAGGGATCGAACCCAGGTCTCTTGCATTGCAGGCGGATTCTTTACCAGCTGAGCCACCAGGGAAGCAGAGGGACAGCCAAAACCAGCTCGCAAAGGAGATGTTCAAAGGCGCCAGGACAGGTGTCCGTCTATATAGAAAAAAAGTTAGGTTCTTCTGTCATTTCTCCATCGAAAATGAAACAAATCCCAGGTGGATTAGATACACAGATGTAAAAAGAACTCTGAAATTTTTAGAATATAGTAGAATATCAGCATAAGGAAAGATTTCATTTTTAAAAGATATCCCAAAACACAAAACTTTGAAAAGACAAAATGGACTTTCACTTCCAAGAAGATGAAGGAGGTGTATTTCTCCTTAGTTTCCCACTAAATACAAGGGAAAATTCTAGACACTATATAGAAAAAATAAACATGAGACTTTTTTTTAACATCAGACTCTTAAAAAAAGTCAAGAGAAGAAGGCAGAGCAGCTAGGGACCCCAGGATTCAAGGAATGATAAAAGTAGTGGGCTCCCTGGGTCTTCTTTTTGACTCATATATCCCAGAATTGGGAGCTGAAGAAGCTGGCAACCCAGAAATGCCAACAGAGGAGGCAAAAAACATTCTAACAAAAGTCTGTTCTCTTTAGCCAAAGGAGCAGGAAAGGGGTAGGCTAGCAAGACAGAAAACATTTAGACAATAAAAGCTCTATTCGAGCCAAACACCACAGAAAAAAACCGTGGCCCTACTCCTACCCATGCTGGCGAAGGCCAAGTGGGGGGCCTAGACTTCCACCCTCAGGAGGCTGTAATAAGACCCCCCAATATCTCCACTGGGGAGGGCGCTGGGACTTTCATCCCCACTGGCCAGTAACAATGCACCACCCTCTTCCTCCAGCCTCACGGTATCAGTGGAAACTACTTGGGAACCTAGACTTCTATAAATTCCCACCCAAGTAAGAAGCAGCAGCCTCTCCCCTTCCCTGCTGGATGGTGTCAGAGGAGGACTGGTCAAAGTCAGAACTTTATAATCACTGCTCAGCAGTGGCGAGGCCCACAGAACTAGAACTCCAGATCTTTGCTGCAGTGTGCAGGGTTTTCTCTAGTTGTAGCAAGCGGGCTCCAGAGTGCATGGGCTTAGCAATTGCATTTCAGGGGCTTAGGTGCCCCATGGCACGAGGGATCTTATTTCCCAGACTAGGGGTCAAACCCAAGTTCCCTGCATCGGAAGGTGGATTCTTAACCACTGGATCACCAGGGAAGTCCCCATTTATGTAATGTTCTTGAAGTGACAAAATTTTTTAGAGAGCAGATTAGTGGTTGCCAGGAGTTAAAGAGGGAGTTAGGACATAAAGAAAGCAGATGTGGCTCTGAAAGGGTAGCGTGATGGATCCTTCTGGTGACAAAAAGATTCTGTATTTGACTATATAAACATCAATATCCTGCTTGTAAGATTGTAATATTATTTAAGATGTTATCATGGGGGGAAATATGTATGGGTAAAGGGCATAGAGGATCTCTCAGTATTATTTTTAACAACTGCATATGAATTTACAATTTTTTTTTTAATGTTTTAACCTGCCCCCGAAAAAAAGAAATCGGAATTAGAATTTTAAATTTCTGTACAATAAAAGGATACCATAAAGAAAGTAAAAACGACCAACCACAGCCTGGGAGAGAGCTTTTTCAGGGCATACAGTAGCTGAAGCGTTCCTATCGAAATGTATCAGGTACCCTAAAACAATAAAAATGGGTTGAGAAGATAACAAGTACTTTACAGAAAATCTGAACAGCAACAAACATACAAAAAGATGCTCAACCTCCCTAGTCATCAAGGAAAAGGAAATTAAAGCAACGTGAAAAACACGTCTGCCCACCAGACTTGCCAGCAGTATTAAATGCCATACTTCTTGAGGGGGATACCAAACCACCATGGACTTAGAAGCTGGGGTCCTGCAGGCACTGGTGCCAAGAACAACTTAACTCCCAGTGAGGTTCTCTACCAGGAAAGGCAAAGTAGGAACACCCAAACTCTCCAACAGCTGGTGTTCACTGCACCCTGGGTGGAGGTCTTCTCCTGAGACCCTTATAAACTGCCCCAAATTAAAAGCTTTTCTTGAAGCTCTTTTCTGAGTTTTTGTTTGCTAGTTTGTTTTTAACTATCTCCCAGTTTCTTAACTGTCTGTGCTTCTGTACCCCTTTTACAGTTTATCACTTAATTTTTAAAATTTTCTGGGTCTTCTGTTTTATACTATCTTAAACTGTAACATTAGAGTTTCTTTTACTGTCCCATAGTGCTTTCTCCAATGGCCTTTTCCTTTCTTATACATAGTAATTATTATTTAGTAAATGGTGCAGCTTCATCAACACCCCACAAGACTGTACGCTGTGGAAGGCAAGGGCGGGGATGCAATCACTGATGTGTGCCAAGCTCACGCCTAATACACGAATGGAGAGGATACAAGAGGTGTTTTTTTGTTTGTTTGTTTAAATCTTGTTCCCATGTCTTCACTCTTCTGTGCACTTACTTTTCTATTTATTAGATCCAGACGATCTTTTACTTTTCCGATCCAATTCTCCATTTAAACATTCTCAGCTTATGTGAAAACAAGCCAACAGTATGAGACACACCCTTTCCTAGCAGGAACACAGGCTCAGTCTGCTATCTGCGGACATATGACGACACGGGGTATCTGGTTCATGAGCGTGACTAAGTGCTCTGCATTTAGCAAGCGGGCAATGACCAGGGCACAGCTCCAGCTGCTGCTATGTGCTGATTTTCCATGTTCTGGGGAGAAAAGGTCTTCTTGAAAGTTGGCCTTGCATCGTTCTGATACTGGCTTCCTATAAACAAGGGTCAGTCTCCCTGTGCTCGGAACTTGTCAGGCTGGATCCAAACACCAGGATTAGGACATCCCTCTGGGAGGTTTTTCAGTCAGTTCAGTGGCTCAGTCGTGTCCAACTCTTTGCGACCCCATGAATTGCAGCACGCCAGGCCACCCTGTCCATCACCAACTCCCAGAGGTTTTTAGACAGAGTCATATAGTAGGTCATCCAGAGGTGGAGGCACTACAGAGATCCTCCTCCCCATTCTTCGGAAGCAAAGCCTAAAGAGAGGTAAACACTCAACCATGATCACATACAGCCTAAGGTCAGAACATGGTGGGAGGAGAAGGTGCCCAGGAGCCAGAGAAAGACTGTGGTCAGAGGCATCCAGCCTCCCTGACACAGCTGCTCATTTCAACACTGCACATGCACACTCCCAGGATACCCTCCGGACCAGGAAATGCTAACAGTAGCCCAAGAATACGTCTTAGCTCAACTCACCACCGTGTGGCTGATGGAGGCTGCCGAAGCTCTCCTGCTGAGACGTGGGTAGTGGCTCTGGGTAACGTCCTCCTCTGTGCCAGCCCCTAGTGCAATGTCCACCATCGAGTCTGAGCTGAGCACTGCTCCAGACCCCAGCAAAGCCCCTCTGTGAAGAGGGCCTTCCCAGAGCCCGGGGGAAGCCCCTGGCACTCTGAACACCCGCTCGGCCAGCCACGGCATACAGTGTGGGAAAGGGGCACACTTCCTTTCTCCAGCTGTGACGCTGGGGACTCTGCAGTGATGGGCAGAAACAGAAAGCCAAGTTTTCAGCAGCTGTCTACAAAGTGGTGTCCTTTGTGAACCAAAATGCGTCCAACCTGCCTTGGAGGCAGGTGCATTTCAAGTTGACCACATCAGGCAGCAGGGACACAACTAGAGAATCAACAGCAATTACTCGATGACAGACGAGGGCCCCAGACACCGGAGGCAGAGTTCACCAGGAATGAATACTTCTGGCCTCCCTCTTGTCACTAATCTCTATCTCTAGGCAAATGAAGCACGTGGAGGGGGCAGGCAGAGCATCCTGTGACCCTGTCCAGACACACCTGGATCCCTGGGAACTAGAGGACCTCCTCTGGAATTCCAGCCCCAGCAAGGAAGCAGTTCTGTTCCACTAAGATTATCTCCCAGACCTCCAAATACCGCCAACACAGAGGAGGCTCAGGCAATAGAAACTTTTCACTCAAAAAACTCGAGGAACAAATGCATACCTGGCACTAACACAGTTCATAGTGAACTCAATGTTTCCTCACATGCAGGAAAAACCCACAGAGAATGAAACTTTAAAATATCTTAACTAACGTCTCTGAGAGAATGGCTCCCTACTAGTTTTTACTTTCTAGGAATGAAGGAAAAGTTGCGGGATTCAACCCATTATTAAGCACACAAAATGAGGCAGAGGCAGCCTACCCCACCGCTGGCAGGAACCCCCACATCTCCCACAGCTAGTTAGTTACCTAAAAATACTGGCTCCACCGCCCAGTTGCTACCATTCACCACGGTAATTAAGACATGTAAGGAAAAAAAAAAAGACATGTAAGGAAAATGGGATTTGTCTTTTTAAAACTGAATGAAAGTAATAACATCCCATGACTTTATTTTAAATGGTGAAAAGGAATCATCTTAACTGAAACCACCACTTTAGGTTCCATCCAGCAAGAAGGCTTTTGCCCAGACACTCTGAAGTTAAAAGTAAACGTTACATGTCTATTATTAATCTAAAAATCCGGGAAAGTTAACCAGTCTAAAACCGCTCAATCTGACTGCCAGCAAGATGTACTTAACACAATGTAAAACAACAGTGTGAAGTCACTGTTTATTTGGGTTTTAAATACCAAAAAGATGGGCAGATTCCTCTGCTCTGAGTTTAAGACAGGCCTTTTTCACACCTTGGTCAGATAAGGAAGGCGCTGAGCCACGTCAGTGGTGAAGACGCAAGGTGTCACCTTCAAATTGTTCACAGCGCGCAGGAGGCAGGAGAGGTTCCCCTGACCCGAGGCAGGTTCCTGTCTGGCCTGTGCCATGGGAGCATCACCAGAGGTGTGGGGGCAGCCTGGCAAAGACACCAGCAGGGAGCTCAGGAATGCACCAAGCGTCCGGGGCCACATACACAGCAAGAGTAAAAGTAAAGAAAATGTGGGAGGAAAAAATGACCACCTGTGAGAAGCAAGCATTACTCAACAGTCTATCAAACACACACTACGTGAAGGCCTTTCTCACCCAGAGAACTCTTGCAGACGTTCAGTGATCACAGATACCAAAAGCGGAGGTCCAGGAAGGGCAGTGGTTTCTGCTGACGGTGGTGTGGTTTTCTCAACAAAGGCAGGAAGGAAGTACAAGTCTTCTACCTGGGCACAAACCCATTCAGGTGCAAACACATCCCAGAGGAAGGGGAGAAAGACAAGGTTCAGAAGCCAGGGCCAAATGGCCATTTCTCCACTAGACTGTGATTTCAAACCTGGGTAGATTTTTAACATCCTATGTGATAGAGCTCACGGAAAAACCAGCTCCTGCTATACTCCACTGAACTCCATATGCTGCAGTTAAACATTACTCAGTACTCAAGTGCACACCGAAAACAATTAGGATGGTTAAGTTTTATGCTGTTTATCACAATTTAAAAAAAGTTAATGGTTAGTGTGGCAAACTTTGTTATATATATTTTACTACAATTATAAATATTTTTTGAAACTCCACATCACTCAAGAGTTACACCAATTAGACTTTAGGAAAAACACTTATATGAGCCTTAGATCAACTTTTAATTATTGCTTAAAAGCACCTCAGGCAAACTCCCTGGAGGTCCAGTGGTCTGGGCTCTGCGCTCTCACTGTCGAAAGCCTGGGTCCGATCTCTAGCTGGGGAACTAAGATCCCATAAGCTGTGTGGTACAGCCAGAAATCAATACAAGTGCCTCGGGTAAGGCTCCGAGGCTGGAAAAGGGTAGACCGAGCGCCCAAACACAAGGACCAGGCCTAAGTGTCCGTTTGGCCGCGGCAGCTGGACTTTGCAGGTGGGCAGAAGCAGTGGAGGAAGTGTGAGAGGTGGGGGCCAGACCCAGCAGAAACAAGCAGGAGTGAATTACTCCATTCACGTACCCTTGTGGCATCCAAGAATCCAATTAAATTACAATCATCCCAAAACAGCCCAACAATAATTAACACGTCAGTGCATGTTTACCGACTACCTACCCTGTACTATGTGTGCGGCTTCATTTGCTACGCACGTAGTCTTTCCAAGTTGCATACAAAAATAGTCAATTAAGATTTACATACATTACTAATAAGAGGTAATAAATGAAATACTTCTATGTTATACACAAGAGGCAATAAACTAAGCACAAGTGTTTTTCAAGTAGGTGCTTACTAGAAAATACAAGTTGTAATGATACCCCAAACTTCCTCTGGCTATCCAACCCATCTCAGGACAAAGGTAGGGCTGGGATAACATTGTAAGGGCAGGATGGCTGGGACCTGTCAGGTCAAGGCTGGACGCCAAGAGTTGCCCAGAGAGGAAAGGCAGGAGCAGAGGTCCCCCTCCTGGAGGGGTCTGGGGCCACGTAGGCTCTGCCGCCCTCTCCCCCACTGGCGCCTAGCAGGCCCTCAGCGGATACCAGGGTATAGTGACAAGGTTTCCACTGAATCCCCAAAATGATCCACCAAGCACAAAGCAAATAATCTTCTGACTTCACACTTTGAGGGCTTCCCTTGTGGCTCAGCTGGTAAAGAATCTACCTGCAATGCAGGAGACCTGGGTTCGATCCCTGGGCTGGAAAGATCCCCTGGAGAAGGGAATGGCTACTCACTCCAGTATTCTGGCCTGGAGAATTCCACGGACTGTATAGTCCATGGGGTCCCAAAGAGTGAGTTAGACATGACTGAGTGACTTTCACTTCACTTCACACTTTGACGTTAAAAGCTGAGCTTTCTGATATTTGTTTCCATTGTTCTACAAAAGACTAAAAATAAGTACCCTGGCTCAAAACTAACATGCTAATTAGGCTTCAGTGAATTAAGGTTAGAAAAAGATAGTTGACTGCTGGCCTTCCTGACCTAACTGGCTAATCAGATTTCAGAACAGAGGAGTGAGATGAAATATTCGGGAGACCCCAGCCACTACCAGCTCCCCCCTCAGGTCCCCCATTCCCACAGCCCCCTTGACCCCGCCAGCAACCTCTCAATACAGGCGTCAGGAGCCAGACAGGGGAATCCCAGCCCAGCCCCTGGGACTGGGAGCTCTTGCACCTTCACAGGAAGATGCCATTGTTCTGGGTGTTTATCTGGGCAAATACGCAACCTTCAGCATTAAAGCTATGACCTGGGTGGGAGGTAGGAGAGAGGTTCAAGAGGGAGAACATATGTATACCAATGACTGATTCATGTCGACGCACGGCAGAAACCAATACAATATTGTAAATCAATTCTCGTCCAATTAAAAAGACATAATTATAAAAAAATAAAGCTATGACTTGCTTTAGACCATAATCTTTTGGGGGGCCACATTCTTAAGTCCCGACCATCAAGAACATTTGAATCACGCCAGAAATGGCCAGATCAACAAACCTTGTTTACAAAAGGACAAGATACAAGTAGCACCCACTCCGTTCACTCAGACTTTCTTGCTAGCAGAATTCCTTCCCTCCCACATATGGCTCTGTCCAACTGGGCTTTCTACCTACCTCAGCCTTGCCACAGCTACAAAATCTAAATCATCACAAACTTCTCTGGTTGGTTTTAGGGGTATGCTTCCAAAGGCTGGAGCAAAAAAGCCAGAAGATGGCCTTGCAGACTCTGGGAACCCCTGCGCTGGAAAGCCACAGTGACTGTGTGACCAGGCAGTCAAGCAATGAAGAAGACCAATGCTGAGAAGGTTATGCCATGCGTGACCTCAGAATCAGGCCTGGAGTGGAACGGACTTACATCCGGGTTGAACACAGCTGAAGAAACCCTTGAGGACGCCCTTGTCCTCACCTCCCACTGCTTCTACCTCTTTGTTCTGCAGGCTTTGATCCCTCCCTGAGCACCAAGGAAGAAGTGGGTGTCCACTCAGTAGTAATTATTTGGAAATTCCTTCCTGACTTTTAGAACTCAAGGATTCAAAGTTAAAAGCAAAAACAGACAAGGAGAGGAAAAATGCAGAGGACCGTCTGTCTTATCAAAAGGGTGCAGACACAATTTACCTCTTCCCAAGTACTGGGGGGACAGTAGAGGCTACCCCGTATCGTACTTTTCAGCAGTGGCCAGCCTTTCCTAATGTACAAAGGTGTTGTTTTCTTCTTCCAGAGCCAAGATCTTCTAAATTTCCAAGCTGGGCCACCATCAAGCAAGAGTGGACTCCCACAGCACGAATGAACAGAGATTCCCACCAGCCCATAGCTTCATTCTTCAGATACTCTTCACATATTCTTTTCCCAAGGATCTTCAACTGGCTTCTGATGCAAGCACCAAGGCACCCTGCACCCTTCCCAGGCTCTAGGTAAATCATTTGTGCTGGGAGCTAACTGCCCCTTTTATAAATGACATTTATTTCATGTCTTCTCATTGTATACCAAATCCAGTGAACCTTAAAAGTTCTGCCGGCCTTAAGAACAGAGCTAATCAAGAGTCAGGAACCTCTGCATTTATCTTACACAGGGATAAAGCGGACATTGTGAGGGATTCATGGCAACACAGTCCTTCTAACAGGCTGGCCCCTCAAAGAACCACAGGGATAGCCGCTGCCCACCCATCAGAACGTCCTTGGTCAGGAAAGGAGACAGGAAGGCAGAAAGGTCACAGGCAAAAGAGAAAGTGTGAGTAAACTAGATGGAGCTCTGTTTCTATCTTCTCAGACCCAAGCTGCCCCCCGTAGAGCCTGACTGATAAGTGAGGACTTGGTCTCTGCCTCTCCATGTGTCCCGTCACCTAGTTATCCCTTGGTAAGATTTCTGTACGGGGGAGTGGGTGAAGCAGAAACAGTCAGGACAACAACCAACAGGAAGCGGAAAGAGTGCCCTCCACACCCTGTTCAAGCTGTTTATCCTAAGGCAGCAAGCTAGGCTGGAGACACTTTAGTGAGATGAGAAAATGGCCACAAAGACCGCAGTCCTCACTCTCTAGATGACTCTTGTAGGGGCCTTTCTGGGATTTCACTGACTGTTACAACCCAAGTAGATGTCTCACCATCAACGTGACCCAGAACTGGACATGGAGCAAACGGAGCCTCGAGCTCCTTGGAGATGCTTCTCATCTGAAGGGAGAGAGCAGCCCTCCAGTCCTGTGCCACAATCACTGCCTGGATCACTGCCTGCTGTATTCAGCAAATGAGTAGAGGAAAATCCTGACTTCTTTGTGACAAAGAACAACCGAGAGTAAATTCACCAGTTATCTGGAGCATTTATCTACAGCGTAGCTTTTTTGTTTTCAAGTCAAGCTCTCTTTATAAACTCATGCTCCTCAGACACCTCAAGTCACTCAAGCTCTCTAAAGCTAAGAAGAAGGAAGTCACCCAGCATGCTCTTGACACCAGAGTTGCCACCTCTCATACCCCAAAGATTAGTGCAGCTGCAAACTTGAGCAGCGGTCTCTGAGAGGGTCCACCCTGTAAACGACCGCAGCTAGTTCAAAGAAGAGCAATTTAAAGCGTGCATATGTTTTTGGTTTACCTGCAATGCAACCAGGGACCTCAGCTATCTCTTGCTTTTACAGACGATTAAGTGTTTGATTTTGACACTGACCGTGGAGCCAGGAAATCAACAAGGCCTGAACCTCAACAGGCACCTGAGACTCAGTGAGCACCTCACACAGGACTGAGGTGCACCTGCCTGGTACTGGTTACTCCGCTGCAGCTCACATCCTGCGGGATGACCCACAGCAACGAGTAGAGGGCCTGGGCACTGAAGCCTGTAAGGGGTTGCTTGCTTGCTAAGTCGCTTCAGTCGTGTCCGACTCTGTGCGACACCATAGACGGCAGCCCACCAGGCTCCCCCGTCCCTGGGATTCTCCAGGCAAGAACACTGGAGTGGGTTGCCATTTCCTTCTCCAATGCATGAAAGTGAAAAGTGAAAGTGAAGTTGCTCAGTCGTGTAGCTACCCCATGGACTGCAGCCTACCAGGCTCCTCCATCCATGGGATTTTCCAGCCAAGAGTACTGTAGTGGGGTGTGGGAAGGGGCACAACAGGCTTTAAAGGAATCACACCTGAAACATTCTCAAGGAGAATGAACATGTTCTAACTTCATCTACACCTCAACACTGCGGATGGGACAGGAAAGAGGTCAGTGGTTACCAAAGGTCGTAGCGGTCCAGAGTGGAGAGCTGCCAGCCTCCTAAATGCTGCTTCCTCGAGAAACCCACCCATCTCAGTCCTCCCTTAACAAATTAACCCTCCACTATGGTTTCCCTTCTTTATTAAATCCTCAGAATAGAGACAGCCCAGGGGCCGTATGTGATTTGTCCACATTGTCCTAACGATGGCACAGGAGGAACACAGGCCAGATCCAGGTCCTCCCACGACAGCAGAACCCACTTGGGGGACTCTGTCATAGGCTACCTGACACTCTAGGACACACGGGCTTCACTGCCTCGATGGACACCGCCGTTACTCCAAAGCTCTGACAACAGGGAAGGGCACAGCCTCGTGGGGCTGGGCTTCAGGCAGCCTACAGCCCGGAACAAGGCTCCCTAGCATCGATGTTCAGGTATATCCTTCCTCTTCAGAAATTAGCTCAGTGGTTCTGCTAATTTCTCTAACAGTTAAGCAGAAATAAATTATTTTTGAGCAGGTGAAATCTTTTATTTTGTTGCTAAAGTCCATCTCACTCTGTTAATGTCGTGTGTTTACTTGTTCCACTTACAGCAAAAATCAAGAACTGGAACTCTTTTATTCAGTTTGTGAAATGCCTTTATTGAACTGCAACAAGATTAAGTAACTGAATACAAAATTAGATTTATTTTAAAAGACTTTAGTAAATAAACATATGTACCATATGTATCCATATCCTGGTTTCTAACTGCTACTTTAACTAAAAGAAACCAAGGCTCCTTGTGGAAAGGGTTGACGACAGGCCAGGGAAAGAAACCTGAAACATCTTGCTGCACTGGAAAATCAGGAAGTGCTCAAACCATGATGAAGAAGACATGTCAAAAGAACACAGGAGCCAGCCTCTGTGTTCCTGCTAGCCAAACCTGGGACAATCTGGGCCTCAAAATGAATAATGACAAGAATGGGTGATATCACACTAAGTTATCAATGTGAAATCACATACACAAAGCAATGAATGGAGGCGAGAAGGCTCTTCGAGTGAGATGACAATACAGAAGGAATGATGGTCTTAGAAGCATCACTGCATGCTGAAAGCAGAGGGTCCAAGTCTGAAAAGGAACAGGATATTTACATAGTGTCCTCCCATGAATTACTTATTAATTGCAAAGGAAAAAATGGCAACTTTACAGAGGAAAAAACTGTTAGGTACCTTCCCAGCCAGGGCTGATCATCAGGACAAACCAGCACTGTGTACCTACTCACATGGGGCTGGTTATCAAAGACACTGTTGGACAACTGAGGAATCTAAACATGGAATGTATTAACAGATTAGACACTGTACCAATATGATATTTCCTCATACTGACAGACATATTGTGGTCATATAAGAGAAGATCCTTATTCTTAGGAAATACATGATTAGGTATTTAGGAGTGAAGGGGCATGGTGTTTGCCAATCACTCATAGATGGTTCAGGGGGAAAAAACGTATAGAGAGGGAAAAGAAAGAGAATGACAAAGCAAAAAGAAGGCAAAATAGAAACAAATAGCGACTCAAGGTAGCATATTTAGGAGTTTCCTGTACCACTCTAGCAATTTTTCTGCCAGTCTGAAGTTGTATCCAAATTTTGAGTTACAAAAATATAAGCTATGTGACATGAACATAAGTGCTAAGAGAAAGGAAGGTGGGGCATGGTCTGCCTCTCGTCTCACGACCTCAGTTCTTCCCCGACAAAGCAGCAATGTTCATCAGCAGTCGTGAGGCAAAGTCAGCAGTAGATGGGTTCTGTGAGCACTGAGGGCCTAAGCAACCCCCATCCGACCACTCACCTCACACCCTTGCACTCTGTCAACCAGCGCCCCAGGCCCCAAGCTCCGTGACTACGTGATTCAGAACACAGCCCACCAGGCCCCTACGTCCTCCTCTGTGAGGCGAAATGGGAGTATCTTAAAACCATTTCCCTCTAGAAACACCACAAATACAAAGTATACCAAAAAAGGACTTTGTTTATTTGTTTTAAAAGTGACTCGGATGATAATGGAAGAAAATGTCACACTGGGGCCTGAAATTACTACACTGGGCTATGTTTGCTCAAGATTAAAAATAGTTTCATCCTTCCTTCCCAGGAGCCTTCCCTCCTGGAGGGAAAAAACCCCTGACCAGACCTTCACCAAGTTCAGAGGCCCCAGAGCTAAACACAAGCTCTGGGCAGGCTGAAACCAGAGTTTCCCAGTATCAGATTTCCCACTAACAATCCCCGGGCATGACAGAGAAGACACACAGTAAGCCTCGCAATGACGCCATCAGCTGTCAGGTCCTTTGGACTTACTGCAATAAAAGTAATTCACATGGAGGTGAAACAGATTTCACCAATATCCTACGACGTACGTACATGAGAGGCTGGGTTTCTTCAGTAGCTTTCCACAAATGACACATTTAAAGTATCTCTAAACACTTAAACTAGGACATCTCTTTTTATTTCATTCTTACAAAGTTCAAATGGAATCACATAGCTCCTAACTAATACTTTTTACACTTTACTAGAACTGGAAGACCTCAGCTCGAGTAGATCCACCTCCTCACCCTCTACTGCTGCTTGTGGCACAGACCTGTCCAAGTATCCTGCGTGTTCTGGTCTGAAGGGTGCTCTCTCCCTCTCAGACATGCATGCTTCTGGCAAGAAACTGGTGGATAAAATCCTAGATGTAGAATTGCTGGGTCAAAGGTTATGTACCTTACTTAGAACTGCTAGAGACTGGCAAAATACCCTTCTATGTACATTCCAACTGAAAGAGATGAGTAACTTTCCCCTTACTTTCACTAAAACTGAGTTACCGTTAAACTCCTTTATTAATAACATGAGATGGAAGAGGAAGGAGGGAGAGACTGGTTGAAAGAGCATGAGACGGCCTGCCCCCCTCATGCTGTTGGATTAATGGGCAGAGTGGGCAGCAGGTGTCATAAATTCAAGCTGGGAGTAATGGTGCTTCATAGTTAGCCAGTGTGAAAACAGGGGAGTGTGAGTGTCCAGATGACTAATGAATCAAAACATGGCACTGTTTTTCTAGTCGGACTTGACTACCTCAGGAAAATTGCTATGGAAAATTTACGAGCTAATTACTCCCAATAATAAGGTATCTGTGGTGCTCTCTGCTCCTATTGTGGGCCAGCCCTGGGCCAGGGTGCCTCTTGGGCCCATCCCAGAACAACTCTGGGCTCAGGGTAGTGGGGACACAAATACTAGTGCTGAGCCCAAGGAGGACAGGAGAGGGACGCTAGAGGGCACTTGGGGGCTCCCAAGTCTAATCTTCATACTGTAGCTTCACTTTTCTGAAAAACATTAACCTTTTCTAAATCGTATCACTGAATCTAAGTTTGACGCCTGTTGTCTTTCAACTGAGGGGCACGGTCTCGGAGGAATGCTGGAGCCCAGCTGTCCTGGGGGTCACACCCTCCAGACTCTAGCAGCACTGCGGAAGAACCATCTGTCCCAGACCGGTGCAGCCATCTGGGAGAGGCAGTTGTGTATCTGAGCACCAAAGAAGTACTCACCAGTCCATTCCCACCTTCCTCTTGGATCAGCCTAACTTGTACACATGACAATTAATCCAACAGAAAGTGGTGCCCACCACAGTGACGGACATACCAACGTCCTAAGATGACCCTCCCAGCTCTACACCATGCTGGCTCCCGGTTCAAAAACTGCCGGCAAAAGCAGGTGACACAGGCAACTCGATCAAGATGAAGGGTAGACAGGAACCAGGAGCCACACTCTACCGTGAGGACAGAGAGGAGCAGGAAGCCCTTCAGCAGCTGCTGTGGCTCCATTACCTTTTACAGGAACACATTAAAATACTGAGGGATGAAATGACACGACGTCTGAGATGTGCTCCAAAACAGTGGCGGCTGCAGGGGGACAACAGTCAGGAGTGCAAACGCGCAAGACTGGCCCACTGATGAACGGAAGCTGATGGACGCTGGGGCTGGTGACAGGCCCATAGGATTCACATTACTCTGTCTTTGAGTGCACTTGAAATTCTCCACAAGACCAAAAACAGGGAGAAGGGAGGAGGGTTCAGGATGGGAACACATGTATACCTATGGCGGATTCATTTCGATATTTGGCAAAAGTAATACAATATTGTAAAGTTTAAAAATAAAATAAAATTTAAAAAAAAATTTTAAAAAGACCAAAAACAAAACACAACAAAGGCATATCAAGAAAACTCCCAGCAGTTTAAATGTGAAGTGTACCTAAGTCACTCTTAGGTGTTAGAAGCCATGGAAAAGGATGGCTTTTTATCAGTATTATTCATGATAGCCAAAAGTTGAGACTACCCACATGTCCACCAACAGGAAAAGCAGTAGACTGTGGTATATTCATGTGTGAAATACTAAACAAAAGAGAACAAACTGCTGTACAGACCCACAACGATGTCAGAGACCTAGCATTCAGCAAGAAAAGACAGGCACCTCAAAGTACATACAGTACATACATACTCTATACCATTGACGTACATAAAGGTCAAGAAAAGTGTGAGACTTCACTGGTGGTCCAGTGGTTACGAACTCACCTTACAATGCATGGGATGTGAGTTCGACCCCTGGTGGGGGAACTAAAATTATGCCACAACTAAGACCCAACACAGCCAAACAAATAAAGGTCATGAGGAGAAAACTAGGCTCAAGACCAGAACAGTGGTTACCTCTGCGGAGATGCTGATTGGGTAAAGGCATGAGAGAACCTACTGGAAATATTCTATACCTTAATCTCAGTGGTCTATACATATATAAAACTGTCAAGCTGTACATTTATGATTTATGCATATTGCTACACGTAAATTTTGCCTCAGCTGTTTTTCACAGTGAGCGTTAAAAAAAAAAAAAAATTAAACACTAATAGTCAGCAGGCGATTCAGTGAAACAACATCTATAACAGAATAGATTTTCAAGAATGAGATGACTCTGCTCTGGCCTGGGACCATTTTGGTTGGGGTCTGCTACTTACCTGCCACTTGTTAACACTTGAGGTAAAAGCAAGGACTACCTCTAAGGACCTTCACTCTTAGGAGTGAAGGACACCAGAGCAGCCAACACCAGAAAACATGGCTTTAACTCCTGCTTCACCACCTAAGCAACTAGCCAGATCTGCGGTCTGGACCTCACCAAATTCCAAGGAATTCAATTCTTAAATGTAGTAGTACAGATCTCGAATACAGAAAATTCAGCACTCCCCTCCCCGCCATGCCCGCTGCTGACATCGGCTCCTTCCGGCAGCCCCTGAGCAGTGCCCAGTAGCCTCTCCAGCCCTTCCACCAGCACAGCCCACGCCTCCCTGACTCTGGAATTCCTTACATTCTCCTCCCCAAAGGACAACCCTCAGAAAACTTGGATTCAAGGCAAGAAAACAAAGCCTGCTCAGCCTCCTTAGGCCTAAGCAACCTTGATGCATACAGAGGATGCAAAAATCTGAATGCACCTGGCTTCAAAAGTATTTAAGTGTAAAAATAAATGGAATTTTTAATGTGTGACTTTAATGAAAACACCACAGGCACATGGGAAGTGTCCTAGCAGGGGAAGGCCAGATCAATTCTGACCCATCAATCACAAGACACCTCTTCTCAGGGGCAGTTACCATCTGAAGGGCAATGAGCTTGCTATATATTGGGTTGGCCAAAAAGCTCATATGGGTTCTTCCATTACAGCGTATGGAAAAACCCAAACAAACTCTTCAGCCAACCCCACTCACAGGTAGAGGCCAGCCGTGAGCAGAGCCCTGATCCTCCAGGGCCTCATAGCAACAGCTCACCCGGCAGCAGCGCTCTGAGGTGACCACGTGGTTGGCCCCACGCCAGACCCTGGCTCAGGCTGCTCATCAAATTTTGGGGGTAAGCTGGGGTGGGCTTCAGACAAGAAAGCCAGGACTAGTGGACAAGTCCCTGGCCCTGAACCCTGAGGCTACCCTCACACCGAAGCAACACTCACCTTGGCCCTCCACATGCCCCCCTCTCCAGCTGCCAGCCAAAAACACTGGCAGCTGACATGCCTCCCCATCCTGTCAGGCGAGTCTCTGCACCCAGGGCTGGAGACCAGCAGGTGAGGCCACGACCACAGCCCACAAAGGGTCCCACTATCCTCCCAACCTCCGTGGCCTGATGGCGCAGATATGGCGAAAGACTATGGAGTCTGGCTGCTCTCTAAGCTCTGACCCCTGGGGCTGTGTGTGCCCTACGTGGAGAAGGCAGAGGCTCTGCCTTGGGGAGAAGGGTCAGTGTGGAGGAAGGAGAGAGGACCTGAGAGGGCCCTCTGTGAACCCACCTTGGTGAATTATGTTGTTTTTTAAAGTCATGACTCTTGTTTTGCATTTATTTATTTATTCACTAACTTTTGGCTGTGCTGGGTCTTCGTCCCTGAGTGCAGGCTTTTCTCTAGTTGCAGAGCATGGGCTTCTCATTTTGGTGACTTCTCTTGTTGCGGCTCAAGGGTTCCAGTGGGGCTCAGTAGTTCTGTGGTGCACGGGCTTAGCTGACCCGTGGCATGTGGCATCTTCCCAGACCAGGGATCGAATTCATGTCCCCTGCACTGGCAGGCGGATTCTTAACCATTGGACCACCAGGGAAGTCCCATCAGCGAATCAGACCAGAGAACACATCCAGCCTTTTCCCCTTGCCACACCTGTCACACCCATGCTGGGGAAACTGGTTTGACAAAGACGGTGGAGCCACTGAGAGGCTGAGCTGGCCTGACCTTTCCTCAGGCCCCACTGTCCTGCCACAGAAGTGGTGCTCTGGATCCCTGCCTATGAGCAAGATATGGAACAAAGGAAAGCAAAGGCCCAAACCACCTCCGCCTTGCCAGAAGGCCCAGAGCTGAGGCAGATCGAGCCTTTAGATCCAGCTGCCCATTCACAGTAAACACAGAGAAGGGTGTGCTGCTCTGCACCCTGGGACACAACTGCTCACTCTGGACTGGGAGAGACCCCACAGGTCTAATGGCCCAGGTTCTCCAGCAGATAACTGCCAGGAAACAGGACAGAGCAGGGAAATATAGATAAAGAAACTTAAAACACACGCCAATTAACAAAACATGCACAAATTAAACTGCAGTGCCTAAGGACAGACATTTGGGAGAATAAAACTATTTTTAAAAAAAAAAGTAAGGAAGCAGCTACAAAAGGACAGGATGGGGTCACCTTGGGAAGGAAGGGAAAGAGCAGGCTGTGGCAGGATTGGAGCGTGCCGAGAAGCCTCTGGGGGAACAGATAAAGCTCTTTTCTTGACCTTATAATTTACTAAGCTCTACTTTTTTTGAAGGGGGGTGGCCTTGTTTTCTCCATTTTTGTTTTATTTTTTACACTAGTGAAGTTTTTTCCAAGTCAAAAATATATTAAGTAAATAAATAAGATGAAGTAAACACAAAACTGGGTTTCCCTGGTGGCTCAGCTGGTAAAGAATCCACCTGCAATGTGGGAGACCTGGGTTTGACCCCTGGTTGGGAAGATCCCCTGAAGAAGGGAATGGCTACTTGGACTGTATAGTCCATGGGGCCGCAAAGAGTTGGACACAATTGAGTGACTTTCACTTTCAAACATAAAACCAGTCCTGGAAGAGCTTGAGGGCTTTGCGAAGCAGCATTTGCAGAAAGTGAACCGCACCAGGAAGCCTGGAAAAGAGAGGGTGGCCTCACAGGCAATTGGGAGGGGACCTCCTCTAATTCAGGGGTTCGGCCTTGGGAACCCCACTGGCGGCTCACTCTCTGCTGCTTGTTAAGCTGGCACTGCAGCCATAACTGGTTCCCCCGGGCAGGGTAAAGGTAGTGTAGTTTTTTTAAACTGGGTGCCCCCAAATCCCGACATGTCTAGTCATTAGTCCCTTCACAGCAGATTTTCCTGACTCCCAGGGCCTGAAGGGTTTTTAACTTGCTCCCTTGGCAAAGCACACCAGCACTGCCTTTCAGGCCCCCCAACTCGGGGCAAGTCCACCCTCACAGCCTCTGTTTCTGTTCAGCTGGCTCTATCTATGCGGCCAGAAGTCTGTCACCTCAGGATTGGCCAAAGTCACTATACTCGTCTCCCACTGCTACCACTAGCTGACCTGGCCCATGATGGCCTCCAGTCCCCACCCCTCACCATCCCCAGACAGTAACCCCTCGCACCCTTGCTTCCTACCTCCTCCGATGACTTGGGGATTAACAACGCAAACAGAGCAAGGTTCCTCCACACACTGGGAGTGATCCTTTCCCTCCCGACCTCTTGCTAAGGCTCACGTTCCCTAATTCCTCTCCCATCTCCTCTTGCAGCTTCCCCAATTATCCCCAAAGCACCCTCCCACACACACACATACACACTCTCATGCATATCAGCACCACACCAAAATGGCTCCCCACAGTCAACTCTGCCAACTCCCTGAAACTTCACCTTGAAGGCCCCGCCAGAATCACGACTAAGGTATGGCATCAGGGTCAGGAAAGAGCCCCACAGGTCACAGACACGTCAGTGTGCACCTGAATGTCAGCCTGGCTTTGAAAATAACCTATTACTGCCTGCCAGCTCTGTGAGGTCCTCTCCCCGATCCCTCACATCACACACCTTAAAATATATATACAAAATACAAATGACCTTAATCCAGTCACCCACAATCTCTTGACAGTTTTAATACTTTTGTGCTTCAGACAACCTAAATGAGCAGCCTAGCGAAGGAATGTGGACATCACTATGCACACCGCTGGGCATCCTGCTTTCTCCACCCCAGACCCAAATCTGAAATCAAACTGCCAAGGTCGATGATCCCCCTACAATGATAAGGAGTCTGTAGTGCCTGCAATAGAAATGGACTACTTCCACAGCAGGGTTTCCTTCTCTTGTCCTGAGCATCAACTCCTCACAGTGGCCTCCTCTGTGAGGCCCTTCCCTGACCCAGAGCTACTCTCAGGCTGGGAGAAGCCCTGTGGGCTCTGCTTCCTTTCAGAGGATTTAGTGACCATTTAGAGATTTTCCGCTCCCCTCTGGGGGGTATCAGGTCATTTTCTTATCTGATAACGGCCAACAGCTTTATCCTCAATGCCTCTAAAACAAAGGTCAGAGACCAAATGCCTTCACTATCTGGAAATCACCTGGAGCCTTCTCCAGTAGGAACCCACAGGCAGGCAGCTCCCTCTGGACACAGAATCATAAAGCCTGGTGCTTTCATTATCCGGAGGCTGGAACCCAATTTTTGTCTTTAGGATAATTATCCTCCACTCAGAAATCAGGCAACAGTGCCTGTACCCTCATCTTCCTTATACTCAGCAGCTCTAAGCTCGGTTTGTCCCTCAGGGAGTCAAGGAAGCCCCAAACACTTCAGGTTTCTAGGAAAGATGCTGACTTTACAGAGTAAGGTTCTGACATTCCAGACTAAATTCATCCTGCTGCTGCTGCTGCTGCTAAGTCGCTTCAGTCGTGTCCGACTCTGTGCGACCCCATAGACAGCAGCCCACCAGGCTCCTCCGTCCCTGGGATTCTCCAGGCAAGAACACTAATTTTAAGACTTAAAATTCCTGTTCTAAAGAGTTCCAGCCCTACAGCTCAGCTGGACTGTATGTTCCAGCTACAGAAACTGCTACTGCCCAACATTCAACCAGGCGCGCCCACTGGCTCCAAGTCTCTTAAAATGCATCTGCTAGCTGAAAAGTCAGTTTTATAAGTCCCCTAGTCAAGAAGTCATATGGTCACATGGGGAAAAAATAAGTATATGTTAAAAAAAAAAAATAAGCATACGTGTAGCCCTTTGAAAACCAAGGGCTTTTCAAACCAGGCATGCAGTGCAATTGAATATTCAGAGATAAATATTATACAAAAAAAAAAGGAAACCAAGCCCTTCTAGTCAATCAATTCATATGACAACCTTGCCAGGCTGAGCTCCTTCTACCACACTAGTGAGGCTCGAGAAAACAAGCTGGGCCCATCGAAGAATCGCCAAAGGAGCTCCTCACAAACACCACTGTCCAGCTACCAAAATCCTTGATCCTCAAACTATTTTTGTCTTTTATTCATCTTGCTGGGGCCAGTCCCTCCTGGATCAGCCACTCTAAGAGAGACAGCACAGCACGCAAAGCTCCACAGGTCAGCGAGCAGTCAAGCCAGTGCTGCCTTTTGGGAAGCACAGATGGGAGAATCCCATGGACAGAGGAGCCTGGACACAGAAGTCCACAGGGTTGCAAAGAGTTAGACATGACTGAAGTGACTTAGCACGATGTGCTCACAGCCTAAGGCTTTTTAAAAAAAATATATGATACTACTTGGTACACATAAAATATAATTACATATGTAAAATGAAACACAATTTAAAAAAAGCCCGAATCAATCACTTAGCCTAAGAAACATGTCCAGCCTTTATTAACTATTGGGCTTCCCTGGTGGCTCAGATGGTAACCAATCCGCCCGCAATGCAGGAGACCCAGGTTCAATCCCTGGGTTGGGAAGACCCCCCTGGAAAAGGGAAGGGCAACTCACTTTAATACTCTGCCTGGAAAATTTCATAGAGCAGCCTGTCGGGCTACAGTCCAAGGGGTTGCAAAGACTCAAGATGCGACTGAGCAACTAACACTTTTTTTTTTAATTATTAAATACTAGACTCTCAAGTTTATACCAGAAAAAGGTACAAGTGTAAGAATAACAGGTACCAATTACGGAGAGGTGTAGGACTCACTACCAGAAAGTTATACTTTCTCTTCAGCAGCCTACAGGGATGAGATTCCTGATTTTCCTGAGGCAGCGGGGACAAGAGAGCTCAGGACCTCTGAGCTCTCTTGGTATATACCTGAGAAGGTATATTCCCTTCTCAGGCTCAGGTTTCTACTGCTGAGGGTACTCAGTGTTTTCACTGTCCAACCTCATCGAACTTGTACCACAGGTCCTTGCCTGTCTTGCTAAAAAGCAAGGGCCTTTAGTGGATAGACCTCACCTCTTGGGAGGTCACGACCCAAGAGACCATAGCATGATGAGGCACTATCTGAAAGAACAACTCTCCTTTAGAAAACTCAGTATCATTTATAAAAAGAGCTGGCATCTGCAGTATTATCTCAGCACAGCAAGTTTTATTCCTTTATTTGATAAAAACGAGTGCCACTCCCAATCTTAAAACGGAGAAGGAAGCAGATCACTCTGCTCAGGTAGCAGGTTAAAATAGGCTTGAAATTTTTTTTTTTTCTGTAATAAAAGAAAAAAAAAAGTAGAAGGAAGGCAAACATCCAGGGCAATGCAAGTACCAGCTGCTCCTTTCACAAGACACTTCCCAGAAAACAAAGAAACTGTGCATGTTGAAGCATCATGGGAAGAATGGATTTTTTTTTTTTTTTACTATGAGCAAGAACAATTTCAAATCGAGGCATTCGTGGTATAGTGGGTAGCTTAGCTGCCTTCCAAGAACAACTTCCAGGACCGTTCCAAAGTCAACCTACCTGGGTTTTAGAGGAGCAAATTTCTCAGTGGCCTTCCAGGCAATCAATATAGACCTCATGTAGAAAAGGCCTTCGCCAGCTCCAGGAAGGCCTGACTGGGCCTTCTCCATCTCCCGTTCCACTACCAGCTCGCTCAACTACCCTGCTCACAGAACCTGCTAAACAACTGCTGATGACAAACCTGGCTCCTTATCTGATGCCAACACCCTCGAAAGAGAAGCAGCCAGTGACCTCTATCTGTTCACTCTTTAAGTCTTTAAGGTCTCCTTTAAATCATTAAGTATCTCTTACATTTTTTTCCCAAGGACACACTGGCCTGGGGTCAGGAGAACTACCTGATGGGTAAGGCAGTTTGGTATCAAGAGAGAGCTCCCGTATCCAGAACAAACCTGTTTCTTAATAGGCTGAATCTCGGGACTTCCCTGGTGGGCCAGTGGCTTAGACTGCATTCCCAACGCAGGGGGCCTGGGTTCGATCCATACTCAGGGAACTAGATCCCGCACGCCACAACTGAGAGTTCTGCATGTCACAACCAGGACCCAGTGCAGTCAGATAAATTTAAAAAAACACACACACATTTTAAGTTGAGTCTCTCTGGCTTCCCCTATCCCATATTCCAGCATTTCACATCTTCAACACCAAAGTAAGTTTTTCCCCAGCTCTACTGAGATACAACTGAAGGCCAGAATAAATTTGAAAAGCAAGAATCTAAGTCCAGTTTCATTCACAAATAGATTAATCCGATGCTTCCCAGTGGATTCAAAACACAACAAAGGCCCGGAGCAACTCCCCAGCCTCGTGTGACCAGCACTCAGTCACCCTTGGGAGCAGCAGGCCTGCCTCTCCAAATATGGCCTGAGATCTGCCGCAAGAGTGAGCTCAGCCCTGGAAAGGGGTCCACAAGAATGCTGACCAAGACATAACAAAATCAGAGCGCAGCCCCGAGGGCAAACAGCACCGGCACCGTGGCTCAGAGCACTCCTGAATGGCAGGGCAGCCTGTGAGGAAATGACGGCTCGTCGGGCTCGTGGCCCCCTCAGCATCCCGTTGCCACAGCAGACTGAAGAGAGGCCACGGCAGGCCGGACACTTAAGTGGAGGGCTGTGCACAGCCCACAATGGGCCCCATTCTCCCTGGAAGCGCATGGCAGGAGGGGAGAGGGGAGGCCGGGACATTCCTTCACCCCCTCACATGGAGGGAAAGGGCACAGGCAGCCCAGGGCAGCAGAGGCCTGCGGAAGAAGACAGCCTGAGCAGCCATTTTCCCTTCTAGCTGCGCTAGCCAGAAAGGACCCCTCCTGAAAAACCAGAAGGGAGTCCTGAGGTGCCAACTGATTAAGTCATGTGGATGAGGTGGCCTACACAGGTGTCCTCTCTCTGGTCAACAGTGTCCAACCAGAAGGAAAAAAAAAATAAACAAACGCTCAGGCACCCCACGGTCCCCGTCAGCCCAGGGCTCGTACTGCAAGAACAATCAATCTTTCCCGCTAAAGATTTCTTCCCAGTGCCCAGGAATCCAGTCACTTTTTAGACTACTTTTAAAACTGGATAAAGCACATACTCAGACTGGCAAATGCAGTGTGTTAAGTCTGTACTATTGACCCTCCTGACAAAATACTGTGATCTTTTCCAGGTAAGCAGACACAACAGCTGGGAATAACCCAGAGAAGGAAAGGAGACAGGAATTCTGTTATCTGTGACTTTAATGAATTCTGTTTTTAGATCTTTAATAAAGAGTTTCTAGTCTCCTCCTACCAAGTTTCTCTACTCAGGCAATTCAGTCTTCCCAACCTTGCTCAAAAGTCTAAAAATAAAAGACACTTAGTCCAGGATGCTTAACATAACAGGTGGGGCAAAGTTCTCGACACTTCCTCATTTTCCACAAGACCCAGAATGCCCCCCTGTTCAAGGACTACTCATCAGGCTAGTCTCTACTACTCAAAAATCCAGTATGTGAGGCTCCCTGAGGTCAGAGCAGATCCAACGCAAAGACAACCCACCAGCCCAAGCAGAAGCAGGAACAGGATATTTACAGCGACGAGAGATGAACGCTTTATGAAAGCATTTCTTGTATAGTGAGGGCCCAGAAAATGGATGGTGTACCACGTGCTGATTAACAGCCAAATAAAAAGAAAATAGTATTTGCAATTCTATCATTGACTTCATCATTTTCCTTGGCAAAAACCAGCTAAAGAATCAACCCAGCCCTGGAGAACAACTAGGCTACTTAAAAGAGGCATTTCCGAAAACCAAGGCAGAACTGGTTCACTTCGGCCACAGACAGCCTCGGGAGCCTCCTTAAGTAATCCTTTATCAACCCCTGGAATTCCCGGGGGAAATGTTCCCAGTGCAGTGAGAAGTAAAACAGAGACAACTCTAACATTTGCCAAAACAGGCATCTTCCAACTCCACGAATTTGTTTCAATGCGTATACATTAACACCAGCTATTAGAAAGGACTCTGTAAGCAGTGCTTCTTATTTGTGGATTCCCATACTCCATATACAAAAACTCAACATCCACAGAAATGAAGAGCAAACGCCAAAACAGACGAAAATGGGCACTGGCCTCTTTTTCCCTGAGTATGACACATCCTTCCAAGGGCTTCACTCGTCCTTAAGCTTCCCTCAACTGGCACACTCCCCTATACTTAGGGTATCTGAGGGCTGTGACTGCCTCAGGAATGAATCTGTGGCTACACATACCCCCAATGGCAGGGAATATCGAGTCTTGGCCTCCAGGCAGCTCCAAAAATTGCACACACATGTAAGTCACAGAAAAGAGACTAGGGAAAATGTACACAGTGCTTAAAAAATGACATTCAATACAAACCTGCCTCACTTGATGTTATAAATGGGCTCCTTCAAAAGTGTAAGTCACACTGCACTTTTCCCAAAAGTTTTATATTTAATATTGTGGAGGTAAGAAAAAGATTCTTAAAAAAAAAAAAGGTTCGAAAAAAAAAAAAAAAAAACTACGTACAAAGATGTCAACTGCAATATTATCTACTATAACTAAAGTAAGATTAACAACCGTGTAAGAACTAAAGACAGGTTAACCATCAGAAATGTTATATTTATAGAACAATGAATACTATAATGCTGGGAGGGCAAAAGCAAGATTAAAAATTAAATTTTAACTCAGTAAAAGTGCTGCCCAAGAGCCATCTCTGGAGGACACCCAGGAATCAGGGGATGCCGGCTGCTTCTAGGGAGGGGAAGCAGTGACCGAGGGGATAGATCGAAGAAAGATTTCTTTCCCCTGTGCAAAAATCCTTTAGAATTTTTTGAGATTAACCATGTGTTGTTAGCATTAAAGAAGGAATAAAGTTGGGGAAGACAAGAGATTTTCCCCTTACTTTCGACTTTTTCATCGTCCACGTTTCTTTTTTTAAATACATGTATTATTTAATACAGCGTTTGCCCCACTACAGTGTTTTAAAATTCCATGATCATTTTGCCAAGTATGTGATTATCCCTCCTCTTGCTTTAGCAGCAACCTCCCTTTCCAAGTACCTTTCTTCAAGCTCTAGTGCCAGGCTGCTTTAAAACCCTTATCTTAAGGGGACTTCCCTGGTGGTCCAGTGGTTAAGACTCCTCATTTCCACTGCAGGGGGACTAAGATCCCACATCCCGTGCAGCAAGGACAGAAAAAAAAAAAAAAAGCCTTATCTTCCTGGAGAGCAGAAGCCCTACAGGAAAAGAAGGAACCGATATTGGTGAATGTCCACAACCAAGGCGGCATTACATACACCACAACCACCACCTCCAAAGGAAGTGGGGCGTGCCACTCAATCTGCCCACACCACCAGTCACCCTTTATTGCCAAAGGATGACAAAGAAAATGAAATGTCTTCTGTAGAGTCAGTCTAGGATCAAAAAATTATAAACAGTTTCAAAACATACAAAATTAATTTCGATGTCTAAAATTTAGACAGGGGTATTTTCAAAAATAATTAGCTCAAGAAGGTATAACTGAGAAGCAAAACCTAAACACTATTAAATGCATCACAGGATGTGTAGGTTAAAGACACTGTTATAAAAATGATTTTTTATATTCAGCTGATTATTCCCATTAGGATTCTACTTGTAAAATATAAATTAAGTCAACATACTGCAAAAGTTCATTCAGATTTACTTCATTCCAACAGAGAACACAGGACAGTTTCATCAACTTAGACACACTCAGTTCATGATACTGTACCATGGCAGGCCATCCATCCTTCCACCCTGGACCCAGAGCAAAGCTAAGAAAATGCTTAGCTCTCTCAAACCCAAGGAATGGGAAAATAGGAAACCCTATTCACTAGGGCTAAATTAAGCCCTCTGGCTGGTGTAATTTTGTAAACTACTCTAAAATCCTATTTATAGAAATTGCTATCTGAGCAGTATCACTGACTAATGATCAGAGTGAAGAGTGGCGGTCAAAAGGCGAAGCAGGTTATGCAACTCAAAGGAAGACTACTTTAAATTAGTGCCCAAAAACATGGGCACACACAGACCTACTGGGAAATGACCAGATTAATTACCTGCATATTGAAAACCACCAACATCTTATTCCAGGACTGGAGCGTCAACCCAGGAACAGCAGAGAAAGATGGGGGCTTAAGCAACAAAACCGTAACACTGGAAAAGCACAGAAATACTCCTGAACGTGGAGGAGGGAGAAATCCTTGACCAATACACAGAGCACCTAGAAGCCCACACTACCTGTATTCTCACTCAGAGTTCCCTTATGGTTCAATACTCTAGTCCCCCTCTGGGTCCCCTTCCATGTTCACACCCGCATTTCTTACTTCTCTGATACTCTGGAAGCCTCCAGCCTCCAAGCCGTTACCCTCTTGCAGTCGCTCAAACCTAAACAAGGTACCCCGGAACCTGGAATATTGAGTCAAACTTCTCAATGCTGACTTCCTACATTGGTTAGGGAAAAAACTCTTAAGACGGGACTTCCCTAATGGTCCAGTGGCTAAGATTCCACTCTCCCAACGCAGGGGGGCCGGGTTCAATCCCTGGTTGGGGAATAGATCTCACATGCGCCAACTAAGACCTGGCACACCAAGTAAAAATAATAAATAAACAAAATCTTAAAAAAAAAAACAACTCGGAAGACCTCACTCTTATTCTTGCCCACCCGCAAAATCAGTCTATCACCACTTGCCATTCAGCTCGACTAGTTATGTGCCTCTTATCAAGAAGGCTACGATCAAAAAAAAAACCAACTTAAAAAGGAAGCATGGGGTAAAGGGGCTCTGACGTCACACCATCATGGGACACCTTTAGTTTGCCTTGCACAGGTCAAATGTGCAAGTCACTGGCAATTCTTTACCTGAAATCCAGTCTAAAGCTACATTACACCCACCATGATTCTGAGTATCTGAAAGTATAGATGCTTCCCTCTACCTACCAAGTGGGTCAACAAGTTGTGCTCTCTCGTTAAGTTTACCTCTTTTTTGCCCTGTTGCTTGCCTGCCACAGAAACTCAAGCCTTCCCCACTTCAGGCAATCTAGAGGCCCTTCTTTTTTTTTTTTGGCCATGCCACACACCTTGTGGGATCTTAGTTCCCGGACCAAGGATCGAACCCAGTCCTCCGCAGTGACCCACAGGGTCCTAATCACTGGACCACCAGGGAATTCCCTAGGGGCCCTTCTTTATTCGGAGTTTCTCAAGTCCTTATCAGTGCTTGGCTAATGCAGCCTCATATCCTCATCTTTTCACTGTCAACCTTCTGCCTCAGTCTGTGGTAGATCCCTCCTGGTACCAGCAGCATTCAGGTCCCTAACATCTGCTGAACTGGCTCATCTTGAACCTTCTTCATCTCCACTGCCCTGCTGACCACTGTTCTAGTTCAGAGCCACTATCTCCCCAGTGGACCACAGCAGTAATTAACCAACCTGTCTCTAATCCAGCCCAACCTCAACATTCACAATGGGGGCTCACTTCTGAAAACCCAGAGCTGATCCCATCACAGTGTGTTTTGAGATCGCCAAGGTTTCCTGTTCTTCCATAACATCAAACTTCTCCATGTGGCCTTCTGACTCCAACTCAACCTTCCAGAACATACAGAAAAACAGCCCAGCCTTCTCCCCGCCCCAGCCCCTTTCCTCTGTTCACTTCTTTTTCTTCCACGCAATTGTGACCTTCTTGCCACCACTCCTTCACCAATCAAACCACTAACCCTTCTTGAAGGTCTAGCTCAAATCTAGTTCTCCCCTAAGGTCTGCCCTCTCCAGCCTAGGACCCAAGTTCACTGGCTTACTTTAGTACAGTGCCCAGAGCCACCAGCGCAGGGCTCAAGAAGGCTCTGATAAACCCTAGATTTCTGAAAATAGCCCCTCAAAGCATGTTCCTGGAGCTCCATGTGGGATCACTGATCCCTTTCTCATATCATCCCAGCATTCTGCCCACCACCAAACACCTGGGCTTGGTCTTTGCCAGAGAAGGACCCAACTGAGACCATTATTAGTCTGATACAACACAAACACAGATGGGTATAGCCAAACGTCCAACCAGGGTTCAAATCCTAAATCCGCCACATGACAGCTGTGTGACCTTGGGAACATTCCTTCATCTGTGACTCAGTTTGCTAAGCCACTGGAAAGGACTCTCAGAAGCATTCACAATAGTGCATGTAGAGCAGAAACTCCGAAGGCCCTAGACTGTGCTGGTGTAGATCCATCGCATCACTGATCTAGAGCTCAGGAAAGGCTGGAATGACTGTGAGGTTAAAGGACTGAACATGCGCTCATCTGCCTCAACAAGGATGAACACGTATCTATTTACTTCAGGGGTTAATATACCAGCCCTGCCCAAGAAAAACTGCGATGCTCCCAGTTCAAGTGAGAAATAAGGTTAAGGTTAACAAAAAAAAAAAAAAAAGCTATGCTTCTCCTTTCATAAACAACAACCCCAGTCTAAGTGGCCCAAGGGTCCCTCCAAATTCCACCATATTCAATGTTCAAGAGACACTAGCAAATTTACAAAAGAGGTGATTTAAAGCCTTGGTCATGTTAAATATTCTGGCCCACACATTCCTGAATAGAGCCTTCTCCCCCATCACAGCTTGGAATTCCCTTTGCTCAAACTTTTCAGCCAGTCTCCTAGGCTGGCTCCTTCACCCTCATCTGTCCTCTAAGGGTTTAACTCAGAGCCCTAGGTCCTTTTCCCATCCTCTCCTGCACCACCTATGTGGCCACCAACAAGACCTTTCTAAACATAGGTCTGGACCACACCACTCCACCGAGGAAAACCCTTCCCAGACTCTGGCACCTTGAATTTGAAGTCTGAATTCCTTGGCACAAGAGAAAGGCCAGGGGCCCCCACCTCTCAAGCTGGAGGACTCACAGGTGCTATTTTAGGCACTCATGTACATGTGGTTCCCTGAGTCGGGACCTTGCTGTCCCCCAGCTAATTTCTGCTGGCCCTGCAAGCCTTGGCTCAGGAATTCCCTCTCTCCTCAGGCTCCCAAGAACCATCTGAGCACACTGAGTGGGCAGACACTATCAATCACAGGTCCTCCATCCCCCACTGCCCACCATACTGACTTCCATAAGGGCAGAACCAGGTTCTTTCTTAGGGCTGGATAAAAAAAATTGTTAGGGCTTTTCTGGAAAAGTGTATGGACAAATCTCAATGAACTTTTTGGCCAACCCAATACATGGGTCCCCTGGACCTACCACAGAATCTGGTAAGTAGTGAAGTCAAGTATTTGTTAAATAAATGAATGTACTTTGCCAAATCACTTTTTCAGAACAGTGAAGGCTGGCTCTCTGCCTCTTTCAACAGAGGTACACAGCAACACAAGCTTTCATGTTCCAATCAGATGTCTGTTGCTCAAATTGCATTGCTTGCATCTCCTTTCACACAGTATCCTGCAAGCCTTCAATAGGCTCATCGAACTCCCTCCCCAAATCTCACTGCTCCAAGAAATGGCTCCTCAATCTCCTTTAAGCACGCAGGCCAGGAGCTCTGATTACTTGGCTCCAAGGCCAGCAAAGTTCAATTCAACTTCTCCATATTCAAACTATGCCTCCCATGTTGAATTCTTTTTTTTTTTTTTTTTTAAGAAAAAAGCACATCCCCAAATTACCTCTCTCAAGAGCTAAGCATAGAACAACCTGATAAAGTTACAACAACCCATCTACACCAAACTCCCAAACACCTGGTAGCACATTCAACTCTTCCTCTGAACTGATGTCCTGTAAACACCACCTCCCTGCACAGAAGTCTGGCTTCCAAGCCAGGAATCACGTCTACTCGCTTATTTAGGGAAGCAGCAGGCCGGGCTCTTAAGTTAGAACTCTAGGCTATAACCGTGCTGTCCCAGGCCGTGTAGCTCTCACCAAGGCCAAACTTTATGGTCACCATTAAAACTCATTCTGAAGTTCACAGGTCTTAGAGCTTCTCAAGTCATAGAGATTAAAATATGCAGTTTAAATCAGCAGCTGAGATGGTGTGAAATTAACTTGAAATTTACAGCAGAAGCCTTCTAAACCCAGAAAGCCATTTCTCCGAAGACATTTTTCCAAATATTCCTGCAGGTGAAGATCGTTTTCCAAAGACTAAGTGAAAAGGTGAAAAGGTAGCAGCAGGCTTCCAAAGAAGCCCAAGTGTGTCTGTGTGTGAAGGGGTGACCCCAAGCCTCTGAGCTCAGGCTCCGGCGGCTGCGGCGCCCTTCCCCGCCTCCTGAGGGGGCTCAACGCCCCAATCTCGGGATCTGGCCAAGCTGGGAGGCGCGACCCTCGGTGGAAGCCCCGGAGGCAGTCCGCAGGCCGGCCGCACACGCCCGCGGCCGACGCGCAGGCCCCGCGTTCCCGGGAGCGCGGGCCGGGCTGAGGCCTGGCCCATCGCCGCGGCGCGCAGCCCGGGCCCGGACTCTGGACGCCCCCAGCCTGTGCCTGAGGGGCCGAGAGCAAGGGGCGGCTCTACCCGGGCCCCGCCGCCGCCTCACCCGCAAGGACGTCTGCGACCGTGTCCCCGCCCCGGGCCAAATAGCGAGCAGCAGCAGGTGTTCCTCGGGAGGCTCCGCCGGCGACGGAGATGGGGGGGCCTGGGCTGGCAGGCTCGGCGGCAGTGCACGGGCGGCGCACACACCGAGCGCCGCCGGGCGGGCCGCGGCAGGTGCTCGCTCTTTCCGGCCGCGACACGCTGCCGCCGCCGCTGCTCCCCGGGGACTCGGCGCGAAGCTCCCGCCTCCGCCGCCGCCGCCGCCGCCGAGCCCCAGGAGCGCGAGCGCCGCACCGCAGCCTCCGCGCGAGCACGTACCGGGCGGCGAGAGGGCGCGGAGCGCAAGGGCGGGGCGCGCGACCGAAGCCTAGCAACCCCCTGACACGCGAGTGCCGCAGCCAATCCCGCGGCCAGCTCCGCGCGGCGCCGACCGGCAGTCCCCGCGACGCCCGCTTCTGCCTGCGTCGGCCGCCCCGCAGCGCGCCGCACCCGCGCACAGGCCCCGCCCCCGTCCGCGCCGCTCCGCTCATTGGCCCGCCACGCCCCCGCTCGAAAGGACACGCCCCCATCCTGGAAATCCCGCCCGCGGCCCGCCGGGTCGGTCCCTGGGACACGCCTCGGCCCGTCCGGGTTGCCCGGAGAGCTCAGGACTAGCGGTGGGGGAGGGGCTCCCCACCCTACCTCAGGCATTTGGGCGTCTGACAGACATCCAGCCTACCCGGGTGGTCAGGCTGGATAACTTGGCCCGGCCGCAACTGGCCACCCATAGACTGCCTTCCGCCTTCCTGATTTCCTTCAAACTCAGATCAGGTTATTTGTAAACCAAGAAAACAATCAGGAAGCGTCCTCCAGATTGGAACGATGATGGCCCCGTTGCCCGACTCTTATATTGATGGGGAAACTGAGGCGAGGGCCGGAAGAACAGGAAGCCGGCCCCTCTCCGGGGGGCCTAGCCCCCAGCAGGCCGGCGCGTCCGGGAAGCGCCTCAGGCCTGACCCTCCTCCATCCTCCTCCTCCTCCTCCTGCCCTGAACACCCGGAATCCAATGCCTCCTCAGCCGCCAGAAATAGCTCTGACCCGCTGGCACTGGTCACTCGCTCGAGGCCCCACATTCTTTCAGGGAGTTGGGTGAATAAAGGGCTGGGAGTTACTGCTGAGGTCTGTCTCCCTTCAAGGAGAGGGTCCTAAAGACTCTCTCACTCTCCCCAGGGCTTACCTAGACCCACTATCTCAAAGGCCCCAGACTCCACAGATAAGGGATGACTCTGGGGATGTGACCTGAGGTGGGCTCTGTTCCCCAAACCCTGTTCAGGATGGTTCCATCCCCTTCTGGGCCCGGGGCCAGCCTGGAATTCCAGGCCCGCACTCTTGTCAGCAAGTACATTCTGAACACAGAACTGGCTGCTGCCTGCCTCGGATTCCTCCCAGAGAATCCCAACAGCTCTTGGTCTCCCCTGCTTTCTCCCCCTCGATAGGGAGAACTGGAAGAAGCAAATTTCAGAGAGCAAAAAGAACGCCTTGTCTCCAGCACACATACCTGTTTGTGATTCTTTATACTTAAATGCAGAGGCTCCAAGGTTCATTCACTGGAAATGAACTGGAAAAAGAACTAAAAACCAGGAAAAAGTCCCCAATTCCCTGATCATCCCTTGGATGTTAAGCCTGAAAAATGGATGGCCTCTCAAATCCAGTTTTAAAACTCTGCTGCTTCATAAAGGCTAAAAATGCAGGAATTTATTCAGGTTTATAAACAAAATACATTCTTTCATTCACTCCTTCAGCTTACAGAGTTTCCCACCCACCCAAAAAGGCACACCAGACACTGCTTTGCAGCTTGAGATTCTGCTGCGTATTTTAGTGTCTGACTATATAATTACATATATGTGTGTGTGTGTGTGTGCGTGTGTGTGTGTTTTCCCAAAACAAAAGACAGCAGTGAGTACAGGCCTCATCCCTCATAGCATCTACACAGAAGCTGCTGTGTGTGTGTGTGTGTGTGTGTGTGTGTGTGTGTGTGTGTTAGTCGCTCAGTCATGTCCAACTCTTTGTGACCCCATAGACTGTAGCCCTCCAGGCTCCTCTGTCCATGGGATTTCCCAGGCAAGAATACTGGCGTGGGTTGCCATTCCCTTCACCAGGGGATCTTCCTGATCCAGGGATCGAACCCAGGTCTCCTGTGTTACAGGCAGATCCTTTACCATCTGAGCCACCAGAGGAGCCCAAAGACTACTAGCTGCTCTTTGGTCCTCACTGACCAGCAGTGGATGCTAGAGTAACAGTCCTTCTTCATTTTTGGCACTGGTCGTGCTAGATGAGGCACCAGGCTTCAATCTGGCCTCCAGAGTCCCAGCACCCCATCCATGCCCAAGCTCCCCCAGAGCTCCAACCAAGAGAAGGTCTCGCTACCTTGACTAGCTGATGCCAAAAGGTGGGATAGGCCCTTCCTAGTCCTAGGAGGAAAGGAGCAACAGCCAGAGTTTGCCTGAAACCCTTACAGCCAAATCTTTCCAGTCCTTGCTTCTCCAGGTTTGGGGCTCATTGGTGATGCTGTGGTCCCAGGCTGGCTCTGATGCTCTTCCCTTCCCCCAGTCCTCCAGCCTTGGCAGATCCTCCCACAAGGCCAGAACAGCTGCAAGCCCTGGGCCTCATTGCTGACTTTCTTATTTTTGCCTGGAGGTGGGGTTCCCCCAACCTCCTATTCCTTCAGGCCCCGAAGGTAGGGGGCCTGGACAGCCAGCCTCTTGGGGCCTAGCCAGTCCGCACTGGAGCCCAACCAGCCCACATGGAGACCACCCCAGAGTAAGAAGGGAGGCCGACAGTCTTCATGGGCCCATAGGTTGGTCAGGTGCTGTAAAGTCAAGGCCCTGTTATTTCCTGGAGTCCTGAAAGTTGAAGCCTTTCCCCTCCCGGGGGGTCTCACGGCTCACCCTAGGGCTCAGCACAGGGTCCCCAGTGATTCACCCTTGGGAGATTATACTGGAACCCCAGCAGTGCCTAAGCCATCGTAGGTCAGGCCTGGTATTCACAGCCAGTTGGAAAGCACAGCCAAGAGTGAGGCCCAGGGCACACCCAGGAACAGCTGCCCAAAGGCCCCACGTGGTATGCGCCCAGAGAGAACTGATCAAGAGATGGAGAATGAGACCCTTCAGGCGTGACAGCCGGCCCTCAACTCGCCTGGCCGTATAGCCTCCTGTGCATCCTCCACCCTCCACTTAGACCCCCAGTCAGAGGCTTTGGGAAGATTATCAGATTAAGTAAGGTTTGTCTTCCGCACTAGATTAAGAGCCCTCAAGGCCAGTTACGTGCACCTGCCTGATCCCAAGTCGCAATGATCGCCTAACATCACGCGCGTAATAGAGGCTCAACTTTTGTTTGGGAAGGTAGGAATCAGGGAGTGCTGGCTGCCTCTTGGTTGGCAATTATTCCCCAAAAGTCTAAGCCTTGTACAAGGCCCACGGCAAATGACCCAGTGCTTACTTGGGGCTGATATGATTGAAGCGAGGGCTTTGGTTCTAGCTCAAGTGAAATCCAGCAAACATCTACCTGGACCAAACTTTCTTCTGGTCCTAGGCTTCCAGACCTTTATTATTCTAGCATATTCCCTAGGAACTGAGGGCCAAGGGCCAGTGCCCAGCCTCAGACTTTTCCAGAGAGAGGGAGGCTGGTATTCCTGATACTCCCCCAAGGCCCCCAAGGAGAAGAGAAGGGGTCAGTGCTGGCTGAGGGTGGAGGCCCGATGATACAAATGCTGGGCCTGCAGGCCTGCCGGAGGCCGTGGGCTTGGCGAGCAGCAACAGCCAAATCAGAGCAAGGGAGGGGTCCCTTTTGTCTGGCTTTAACAGAAGGCAGATTGTCCAGCAGCTCTGGCAGAAAGAAAGGGCTGATAAGTTTATCCGGGAGAAACTGCCAGTAGGCGTGTTTGCTGGTCACTACCAGCCTTCCCAGAATGCAGTTCCTACCCTTGTAGGACCCTCTACCACAGCGCTTCCACCTGACCCCTTCATACGTGTCTGGCCAGGGCCTTCCTCTAGCCAGCCAGGTAGCTGGCCTTCCAAGAACACGCCGTCCTGTGGGGACAGGAACTCCATGGAAAGGGTGAGGGTTGGTCGAATGAATGAAAGTCACCTCTCGGGACTTCCCTGGTGGTCCAGTGGTTAAGACGTTGCCTTCCAGAGCAGGGGATACCACATGCCTCCTGGCCCCAAAAAACAAAGCATAAAACAGAAGCAATATTGGAACAAATTCAATAAAGACTTAAGGAAAAAAAAAAAGTCACCTCTCCCCTGGAAGGACACATGTCTGCTGCCCTTTCCCTTAGCCACATTCCACTCCTTTCTGACTCAGGGATAAGATAGTCCCCCAAGGCCAACTCTGGGTGATTATTCTCAAAACGCTGGGCTTGTGGCCTTGAGCACTGGACTAAACACCAGATTAGTTCTCGTCTGGCCGAGCAGCCAGTGGAGGCAAGCAAAGCTGAGGGACCCATTTGTTAATTCTTTTCAGTCACTGACCCGCTAGTCCCTAAACCCAGAGTCTTAGGGGAAGTTGCTCACATTCTTTTTTTTTTTCGCCACACTGAGTGGCTTCTGGGCTCTCAGTCCCCCCACCAGGGATCGAACCTGTGCCACCTGCAGTGGAAGCTCAGAGTCCAAACCACTGAACCACCAGGGGGTTTCCACCACCCACACTCTTCTTGTTAAGCCAGATTGAGAGTCCCTTCCCCATGCTTAGTCATATGTCCATGTCTGGCTCCGAGCTCAGCCAGAGTTTCTCCAGGACAGAAAGACCTCTTATTCTCAGAGGAGGCCTGTGATCTGGGCTTGTGCTTGTCATCAGCCTGGGCTCCTCTCAGTGGCCTCTTAGTCAAGAGACATTAATAGGCTACCCTACAACCATGGGTTCTGACTCTGCACTCATGGCTGATGTGTATGTCCTTAGAACACTGGAAAGCATTGAACCTCTAGTGGACAGATAGCCTTTGCTCTAAGCTGTGTTGACACATACAGGCAGAGCCCCTGGGAACTTCACCTGTGGTCTGGGAAATCCCCAGCATTGCGAGGAAGAATAAGAGGGATTCATCCAAACATCTTGAGGGGCACTAATAAACAGTGGGACTTCCCTGGTGGTACAGTGGATAGGATTCCGCCTGTCAATTCTGGGGACACAGGTTCGATCCCTGCTCTGGGAAGATTCCACACGCCACGGAGCAACAAAGCCTGTGCGCCGCAACTACCGAGTCTGGGTTCTAGAGTCCACGAGCCACAGCTACTGAAGCCCTTGTGCTCCACAACAAGAGAGGCTGCAAGAGAAGCTTCTCAGCAATGAGAAGCCCACACACCGTGCCAAAGTGTAGCCCCTGCTCGTCTCAACTAGAGAAAAGCCCACTCACAGCAACAAAGACCCAGCACAACCAAAAAATAAATAAGGGTAAAGAGCGATGGGACTTTCCTGGTGGTTCAGTGGCTAAGGTTCCATGTTCCCAAAGCAAAGGGACTTGGGTTCAATCCCTGGTCAGGGAACTAGATCCACATTGGGAAACTGAAGATCCTACATGCCCCAGTTGAAACCTGTCACAGTCAAATAAACTCAGTAAATATTTTTTTAAAAAGAGAGAGAATGTTAGCATATCGGCCAAATCTCCAGGTGTGTCCATAAGAGGAATAAGCCCCCGCTGGGACCCAGAGCTAAGTTCACTGTGTGACCTGGAAGAAGCTACTTGCCTTCTCTGAGCCTGTCCCTCATCACCAGGTGCCCTCCTATGTGGGCTTCAGACCTCCTGCTCACTGAGAGTGATAAAACAGCACTTTTGGGGACTGAGTCAGAACCAGTGTGAAACATCCATCAGTGTGTTGTTGATCCGCAGGTATCTGCTGAGCCTTTTGTATGCTGGAAACCCAGCAAAGGACAGAAGGAGCAAGCTGCTCTTGTGGGACCCAGATTCTAGTGTAACAAGCTCTACAGTAAACAAAAATGTAGTCATCAGGGGATGAGAGACCCGGGAGGGGCCGGGATCTGCTGTGTGCTACAGCTCATCAGGAACGCCCTTTCTTCGAAGGCAGAGGCCACAGGCGGTGAAGGAGGGAGTCCTGGGCGATTCTAAGGAAAGGCCACCGAGGTGAAGGCACAGGAGAAAGTGGCCAGACTGGTCTGAGGAAACCAGGCGGTCACCATGGCCTGACCAGTGAATGGAACACAAAACAAGGGAGAAAGAGTGACCGGGGATTGGGGGAGGGGGGAGGTAGCCGGCGCTGGAGCTGCACTGAACCAGGCTAGGCTTTGAAAGAAGTACAGGATCCCAGAAGCCAGCAGCAGGGAAGCTGGAGGTGGGAGTGAGGAGGAGGGGAGTGGGGACTGTGCCCTCAGGCCTCCTGGAAGGAATGCAGTGGGGCCAGGAAGGAGCGGGCAGGCGGCAGCTTGGCCCCAGCCCTAGAGCCCGTCCTTCCCTTACGTGGGAAAGGAGGTGGGTGAGCCGGCAGGGATGGGGCAGAGATGGGGGTCCCTCGGGGGAGGGGCACCAGGCGCCAGGGAAGTCAAGTCAGAACAAGTGTTTAGAAAACAAATTTCTCCCTTTCCTTGCCTCCACCTTCCACCGGAATGCAGCGAGGCCAGAGAGGCAGCAGCATCCTCTCCTTCCAGCCCCAGAGAAGGAAGGATGGGGAGTGTGCATGCCGGTGGGGTGAGGAATGGCCTGAGCAATTCCTGTTTTACCCTACAGGCTTTAGGAGACATCCTGCAGAGCCCACCAAAGGGCCTAGAACCTTCTCCCTGAGGAAGGGAAGCCCGTGGACTGGGTCCAGGTGAAGGCGGGGAGAGAATATAGGAATAGGGGAGGATGTCCCCCCCAAGACAGGGGGGCAATACCCACCCCCCCCACACACACACACCCGCCCACCCAACTCCCCTGGGACTGTTGCCAGACACAGCTTGCAGGAGGCCCTCAGGACACGCGGGGTGTCACCTGGCAAATGCACAAGGCTTCGGCCAGCTGTCCCATCCACCTCTCTTCCGCTCACCACTCAGGACCCATAACCTTCAAAGGTCCCTCCCTGCAGCTGCCACTTGGCCAGAATGGACGGAGGGCCCGGTTGGGGTCACCCGGAAATGGGCAGGAGAGGATCTGTATTCATGGGATGGGTTCCATTGCCTGAACCTAACAGGGGACCCCAGGGATCAGGAAGGCCTGGAAAGGGACAGACTGGGGACTGGACTCAGTATGGGCCCTTGAAGTAAGAGAGTCCCCAGCTTGAAGCCAGGGCGCTGGACCTCTGGCTGTGGGCACGACTGGCTGTAAGCATGGCGGTAACTCTTTGCACCCTGACAGGACTTAAGAGCCCTACAGAGACCCATTCATGATCCCTGGAGAATTTTTACAGAAAAGGTAAAAAGAAACATTTCCTCCCCATCCCAACTCTGTGCCCCTAAGTGTCTGAGGGAACGTGGCAGCTGGAAAAACACAACAGCGGGGACCTCAGGTGGAGAGACGGCTGCTCCCAAAGGGGAGTCTGGACCTCACAGAAGCGCCAAGCAGCTGCTCCTCTCAGGCTGCGGGGCCCCAGGACAGAACACTGGCCTCAACTGACCCCCTGGCTGCCCACTGCCTGAAACTTCCATGTACCCACCCCGCTACCCGGACCCTCAGCCATTGGTTCAATGGCGGTGGCGGTCCTGAGGCCCTGGGGTTGAGGTGAGCAGACGAGTGGGATCGAACAGGCCTCATTCCTGCACCTACAACCGCTGGGACCAGCCTCACTCCCCCTTAATTTCCAATCCACAGGAGGCAGTTCCTGGCCTGGGGGTGGATACCAGGCCTACTTGCTCAACATCCTTAGAGCTGAGGCCCCAAGGGCCAGGGCCACACAGGCAGGGGCCCTGGCACCTGCCTCTGATTGACTGGGACCTTGGGCAAACTCCTTTCTCTCCATGACCCATGGGCCGGAGCTTTCTGAAAGACGCTGGTTGTGGTTGTCTGCTTTCCTTCCCAGAAGAAGGGCCAAGGCACAGGTAAAAAAACAGGGAGTAGGGAGGGGGAGGATTCTAGAGGTTTCCTGAGGGAGCTAGTGCAGCCCAAGAGAATGGCCTGGGCAGTGGGTGCGGGGGAAACAACTGGAACACGGAGGAGATCCTTTGGCCATGATCCCCTACCCCCAAACTCAGCCCAACCTTTCCTTTTCAGAGTAATTCCAGTTGCCTCTGAAAGCCTGGAGCCAGGCTGGCCACTGTGGGCAGCAGATGCTGCGCCTCCCCCCCGCCCCCCGCCACCCCACCCACCCCCCCCCGCTCCCGCCCAGGCCCTCCCACTCCTCACTGGCTCTCTACCTCCGTTCCCACAGCCCAGCAGCCAGGGGGCTTCTTCACCTGCTGCTGCCCTGCGTCCCTCCCTCTTCCGGGCCAGCAGCTGTTCCCTGACAGCTGGATCAGAGCAGGACACTGCCTCCCGCTGAACTGCCACGACTTCCTCCTCCCCTGCCCCGGTGGCCCTGCTAGCCCACCCACAGCCCTGTGGTTCGGATGTCCTTGACCTAAAATTCTGGGGACCCGTCACAGCTGTGGGCTGCCTGCTGCTGCTCCCAGGCTCCTCCAGGGCCAAGGTCCCCTTGCCTCCTTGTCGGCCCAATGGTGAGGTGCCAACCCCCACCCTTCACATCCCCCTAGTCTTCTTGGGCCTCGGTCTCCCGAGCACCTTCTCCCATAAAACCCCAGGGGAACTTCCCTGGTGGTCCAGTGGCTAAGACTTCGTTCTCCCAGTGCAGGGGGTCCGGGTTCAATCTTTGGTCAGGGAACTGAATCCCACATGCCACAGCTAAGAGTTCACATGGCACAAATAAAATCAACGTGCTGCAACTAAGACCTGAAGCAGCCAAATTAAAAAAAAAATAAAAATAGACAAATAATTTTTAAAATCCACGGTGGCATGCCAGGAGGGGGCGCTGTGGGGCCGGGTCCACTGCTAACTCAGCCTTTGAGCGGCAGCCGCAAAGTCCATGGGGTCCCTAGGAGTCGGCCACCACTGAGCGACTTCACTTTCACTTTTCACTTTCATGCATTGGAGAAGGAAATGGCAACCCACTCCAGTGTTCTTGCCTGGAGAATCCCAGGGACGGGGGAGCCTAGTGGGCTTCCGTCTATGGGGTCGCGCAGAGTCGGACATGACTGAAGCGACTTAGCAGCAGCAGCAGCAGCACCAGAGATCATTCCTGTGTCCGGCTATGCGCTTCATCCTGGGAATCTATAGGACTGGAGACAGGGCCTGGCACTTAGAAGGTACCCAGTAAAATTGGAATGAGTGAATGAACACTTGATGGAAAGTGAGGTCTCTTCAGTTCAGTTCAGTTCAGTTCAGTCCCTCAGTCGTGTCCGACTGTTTGCGACCCCATGAATTGCAGCACACCAGGCCTCCCTGTCCATCACCAACTCCCGGAGTTCATTCAGACTCATGTCCATCGAGTCAGTGATGCCATCCAGCCATCTCATCCTCTGTCATCCCCTTCTCCTCTTGCCCCCAATCCCTCCCAGCATCAGAGTCTTTTCCAATGAGTCAACTCTTCGCATGAGGTGGCCAAAGTACTGGAGTTTCAGCTTCAGCATCATTCCTTCCAAAGAAATCCCAGGGCTGATCTCCTTCAGAATGGACTGGTTGGATCTCCTTGCAGTCCAAGGGACTCTCAAGAGTCTTCTCCAGCACCACAGTTCAAAAGCATCAATTCTTCGGCGCTCAGCCTTCTTCACAGTCCCACGCTCACATCCATACATGACCACAGGAAAAACCATAGCCTTGACTAGACGGACTTTTGTTGGCAAAGTAATGTCTCTGCTTTTCAATATGCTATCTAGGTTGGTCATAACTTTCCTTCCAAGGAGTAAGCATCTTTTAATTTCATGGCTGCAGTCACCATCTGCAGTGATTTTGGAGCCCCCAAAAATAAAGTCTGACACTGTTTCCACTGTTTCCCCACCTATTTCCCATGAAGTGATGGGACCAGATGCCATGATCTTTGTTTTCTGAATGTTGAGCTTTAAGCCAACTTTTTCACTCTCCTCTTTCACTTTCATCAAGAGGCTTTTTAGTTCCTCTTCACTTTCTGCCATAAGGGTGGTGTCATCTGCATATCTGACGTTATTGATATTTCTCCCGGCAATCTTGATTCCAGCTTGTGCTTCTTCCAGTCCAGTGTTTCTCATGATGTACTCTGCATAGAAGTTAAATAAGCAGGGTGACAATATACAGCCTTGACGCACTCCTTTTCCTATTTGGAACCAGTCTGTTGTTCCATGTCCAGTTCTAACTGTTGCTTCCTGACCTGCATACAGATTTCTCAAGAGGCAGGTCAGGTGGTCTGATATTTCCATCTCTTTCAGAATTTTCCACAGTTTATTGTGATCCACACAGTCAAAGGCTTTGGCATAGTCAATAAAGCAGAAATAGATGTTTTTCTGAAACTCTCTTGCTTTTTCCATGATCCAGAGGATGTTTGATCATGATCCAGCAATTTGATCTCTGGTTCCTCTGCCTTTTCTAAAACCAGCTTGAACATCAGGAAGTTCATGGTTCACGTATTGCTGAAGCCTGGCTTGGAGAATTTTGAGCATTACTTTACTAGCATGTGAGATGAGTGCAATTGTGTGATAGTTTGAGCATTCTTTGGCATTGCCTTTCTTTGGGATTGGAATGAAAACTGACCTTTTCCAGTCCTGTGGCCGCTGCTGAGTTTTCCAAATATGCTGGCATATTGAGTGCAGCACTTTCACAGCATCATCTTTCAGGATTTGAAATAGCTCAAATGGAATTCCATCACCTCCACTAGCTTTGCTCGTAGTGATGCTTTCTAAGGCCCACTTGACTTCACATTCCAGGATGTCTGGCTCTAGGTCAGTGATCACACTATTGTGATTATCTGAGTCATGAAGATCTTTTTTGTACAGTTCTTCTGTGTATTCTTGCCATCTCTTCTTAATATCTTCTGCTTCTGTTAGGTCCATACCATTTCTGTCCTTTATCGAGCCCATCTTTGCATGAAATGTTCCCTTGGTATCTCTAATTTTCTTGAAGAGATCTCTAGTCTTTTCCATTCTGTTGTTTTCCTCTATTTCTTTGCATTGATCGCTGAAGAAGGCTTTCTTATCTCTTCTTGCTATTCTTTGGAACTCTGCATTCAGATGCGTATATCTTTCCTTTTCTCCTTTGCTTTTCGCTTCTCTTCTTTTCACAGCTATTTGTAAGGCCTCCCTAGACAGCCATTTTGCTTTTTTGCATTTCTTTTCCATGGGGATGGTCTTGATCCCTGTCTCCTGTACAATGTCATGAACCTCAGTCCTTAGTTCATCAGGCACTCTATCTATCAGATCTAGGCCCTTAAATCTATTTCTCACTTCCACTGTATAATCAGAGGCCTCTTAGAGCCTTAAAACTGTGCTGGAGACCCGGAGCCTTCTGAAGAGACCTCCCAGTGAGTCCAATTGGCATTTTGGAGCCCAAATCTTACAAACCAACATATCTTCAGAGACTTCTAGCCTCCTACAGAGTAAATTTGCACTCCATTCTACACCACCCTGGGCTATAGGGACCTGCCCCAAGTGATCAAGATGCCCCTGTCTTGGATCTTCCCTGGTGGTCCAGTGGGTAAAAGTCTGCACTCCCAGTGCAGGGGGCTCAGGTTCAATGCCTGGTCGGGGAACTAGATCTCACATGTTGCAACTAAAGATCCTGTATGCCACAACTAAGGCCTGGCACAGGCAAAAAAAAAGATTTGCCAGTCTCACCGCTTTCCTTCAACTCACTGCAGAATGCCACCTGCCTGGGCCCCTCTTCCTCTACCTACTCAAGTCCTGCCTAGTCCATAGAAGAACAGCATCCACAAGCCTTCTCAGCACCTGACTCCCTATGTTTCAGGGAGACCTCAGGCTTCTGGAGGACAAACATACCCCCGATAATGACAGCTGCCATCGCTGACCTCTGTCCTGCACCCTGGACGTGCAAAATCTCACTTGGCCTCCTGACAACGCTCTGCAGAGGCTATTATTGTTGGCCCCGTGTTACAGGTGCAGAAACTGAGGCCCAAGGATAGAGTCACCAGAGGTCACGCAGCCAGTAAATAGCCAAGCTGCGGATCTGTGTTCACTGTCATAGCCTTCACTGTGCCTAGTCCAGAATAAGGAGCTCCACTGGCGCTTGCTGAATGAGCTGTTATTGTTGTTCAGTCGCTCAGTCATTTCCAATTCTTTGCGACCCCATGGACTGCAGCACACCAGGCTCCCCTTATGAGTGAGCAGATGGATACAGCTGGGTCAAAACCTCAACTCCCAAGAGGGAGGGCTTTCCAGACTTGGAAGAACAGGCCCAGGTCTTTGTCTTCTTCTCCCTTTGTTTGCACGGAGTCGCCTTGGTGGGGTCTTGACCGTGTTGAGTCGTGGGAGTGATCAGGGACTAGGGAGGGCAGGGAGAAATCAGTGAGGAAAAGGCAGAGGACTCTAGGTTCAGCCAGCCCCTTTCAAAGGGCGAAAAGAGGGACTTCCCTGGCAGTCCAATGATTAAGACTTTGCCTTCTAATGCAAGGGTGCAGGTTCGATCCCTGGTCGGGGAATTAAGATCCCACATGCTTCTTACATGGTCAAAAAAGAAAAAAAAATATCCCCAAGTCCTTTACTGTTTTCCCAGACATGCAAGAAGGTCAAAGGCAGAGAACTACAAGTCACAGCCAGGACAACAGAGAAGTGTGTGTTGCAACTCCCCTGGGAAAGCTGCAAACAAGGAGGGGGGCATCAGGCGGCCTGGCCCGGGCTAGGAGTGCACCTGGAGGAGAGGTCACTGAAGCTGGGTCTTTCCTGCTGGCTTGGGGAATTCCCAGGAGGGCTTCGGCCGCATCAGAGCCGGTCCAGGCCTGGCCACGTAGATGAGAATGGGGTAGAGGTGACTGCCTGAGCAGGCTCTGCTGAAACTTGCCTGACTCCAAACAGAAGGTTCTGGGATGGGATGGAGGGTGGGGGCTGAGACAGAGGAGCTCAGGGAAGGAGGGAAGGGAACTGACCGGACAAACCTCTGGGCAGCCTCCTGTCGGTCTCGCATTGCCCAGCACTAGAGTCATCTAGTTCCAGATTCCTTTCATAATGGGATAAAATGTACCAACGGTGAGGCCAGAGTGGGGCCTGGTGGGGCCCAGTGACTTCAGTGTCAAGAGAGCGGGTCCCAGGAAAGCCAGGGAAACACGGGCAAGCATTCCCTGGCTCCTTGTCCCTAGCAGCTGCAGGAAGCTGCTCCAAGTGCCCAGCTGTACCCAGCAGCTCCCAAGGACTAGAGAAAGTCTTATTTCCTGCCACCCCCTCCTACCATTGGACACAGGCTCCCTGGATGAGAGAAGCTGTGTCCTCCACAGGCCCCAAAGGACCTGGGGCTACTGGCCAACCTTTAGGAAGAAAGTGTAGAACCAGTGTGCACACCAACTCTGGGAAGTGGAGACCATGGATTTCATTCCCTGTGGCAGAGTCCCCAGCCTTCCTCACCTCCGTAATCGGAAAAAAACTATCGACATTTTCCCCCAAATACTCCCTAAACGCACAATCTTGCCTCTCATTTAAAAAGATCCAGACTTCCCTGGTGGTCCAGCAAATAAGAACCTGCCTGCCAGTGCAGGGTACACGGGTTGGATCCCGTTCAGGAAGACCCCCAGGTGCCGCAACTACTGAGCCCCTGTTCTAGAGCCCATGCTTCACAATAGGAGAAGCCACTGCAGTGAGAAGCCACGCATCGCAACAAAGAGTTGCCCTGCAACTAGAGAAAGCCCTGGCAGCGGCTACCCAGACCCACTATGGCCAAAAATAAATAAATAAAATAATTTAAGAAAATACAGAAGGCCCTGAACATCAGTGCTTGCAGGCCCTCCAGGCTAGAAAGCCCTGCAGTGTGCTTAAGGTCAGAGAAATGCCAGTCTGGTTCCGCCCCAAGTGGCTGAGCCGTGGGCCAACTCCTGGCCATCTTGACTTGCACTGCCCTCTAGAGCCTGAGAGGCTGGACCAGGGAGACTCAAGGGGCTGGTCTGCCATGCCACCTCTTTGGAGCAACTTCAAATTATCTTATTGGAGATACAGTAAAACAGCCGTCCGCAAAGTTTTGGGCATCAGGGACTGATTTCATGGAAGACAATTTTTCCACGGACTGAGGGTGGGGGTGGGGGGGATGGTTTGGGGATTATTCAAGTGCATTACACTTACTGTGCACTTTATTTCTTTTCTAATGTTGTCGCTGGTCTAACAGGAGGTACCAGTTCTCAGCCCAGAGGTTGGGGGCGCCTGGTGCGAAAGAAAGGGCAGCTTCAAACTCAGCTGAGGACTTTGTGCTGCACTCACCAGGGCTGGACTGGTTACACTTACACCCCAATAGAATCTGCTCCCCGCTTGCCTGGTTCCAGATGGGTCTGGCCACCAACCTGTGGGCCTCTAAGAATTCTGGAAGCTCTAAATGCTCATTTACACACACACACCCATCAACACACCTCCTGGGGTTTTGTTTTATTCCTTTCGATTATCAGCTCTATCAGTCAGCCATTGACTACCTTACCTGAGCACCTATTATGTACCACGCCTTAAGCTAAGCTCAGTTTAAATCATGCCTTATTTCTGGATCTTGCCTGAGTCTCAGACCCTCCCAACCTTCACTGCCCACTCAGCACAGCCTTCCCAATTGGTTCATCTTGAAACTGAATCCCTCATCTACTCATTCAGGGCTTTGGGTGTGGTCACCTTTAAGCAGAGCCTGGCCTTGTTAGTCACTTTCTTGCCACAAACTTTCTTTCCTGCTGCCAATCAAAATGCTGAACCCAGGGTAGGAAATGGGGAAAGAACTATTGTCTTCCCTAGGGTCCAGGTGGCCTGTTTTTTTTTTTTTTTTTTTTGCCACGGGGCTTGCAGCATCTCACTTCCCCCTTCAGGGATGGAACTGAACCCGGGTCACAGCAGTGAAAGCACCAAATCCTAACTACTAGACCACAAGGGAATGCCCCTGAAGGCTTTTAACAGAAAGCCTAGCTGAATCGTAGCAAGACTGTGTTGTATGTTTTACTTGTTGTTTTGTTCAGAGTGCTTCTCACTTGTAGACATTATATGTAAACTGATTTATTTGTCTTATCTCCTCCACAAGAATGAATATTCTATGAGAGGAGAGACTTGTTCACTGCTGTATGCCCACGTTAAAAAAAATGTGCTCAGTTTGTATTTATTAAATTACCAAAATCATAGAGTTGAAGCCAGATTCTGTTTACAACACGGTGTCCTTCTGCCAAAACTGAAACCCGGTTTGGCCACTCATCAGTTATATAGCCTAGGGCAAGTATTTCAACCTTGCCACTCATTTCTCTTACCTGTAATATATAATTGTGATTTCTACCTTGAAGGGGAGTGGAATGAAGGAAGAACACAAGCATAAAGAGACCAGTGCCCTTACTTAGTAAATGCTAAATGTTAGTGGTTGTTATTACTGTTATTATTACGATTCTCCTTTGTTTACTCAACATTGCTAGGTGCTTTCCCCACCTGGATCAGAAACTTGATTGTTATTGGAGACTATGCCATTAGACAAGGGTACCATTCATTCAGCACAATTTTATACATACGGACTCTTTCTGGAACCCCAAACATTACAAGCAAGAGCAGCTTGTGTGTGTGTATGTATGTGTGTGTGTGACTGGGCAAGGTATTCCCTGGCAGTTCAGTGGTTGGAATTCTTGGCTTTTACTGCTGAGGACACAGGTTCGATCCCTGGTCAGGGAACTAAGATTATACAATCTGCCAAGGCTGACCAAAAAAAAAAAAAAGAAGAAGAAAAGAATGATAATAAGGATTTGGCAGAGGGCTGGGTTGTAGGATACTCTTTCAGACAGTAATTTCCAGAGTTCAGGAGTAGACCAGGCAAAAGGGAGCCTGGCATAGTCTCCTTGTTTTTGATTATTGATAGAATTCTTAATATGATAGTTACTTTGGTAATACTAAGAGATAAGGTATGAGAAAGATTTTTGGAAAATTGAGGGTCCAAAACACAGGTAAGGAATAACGTTCCAGAGCCCACCTCCACCTTATATCCCCTCCACCAGCCTTGAGTCCAGGAGCCTGATTCTCATGGGTGCATTACCCATCATTCCCCACCAGATGGCGGTGTTGTCCCTATTATGTCCGAGGGTTGCCAGCAAGGCGCTATGTTCATAGCCCGGACCCGATTTCCATCGGTGTGTTACCCCCATTCCCCACCAGATGGTGCTGTTGTCCCTATTATGTCAGAGGGTTGCCAGTCAGGTCCGTCTAGTCAGAGCTACGGTTTTTCCAGTAGTCATGTATGAATGTGAGAGTTGGACTATAAAGAAAGCTGAGCGCCGAAAAATTGATGCTTTTGAACTGTGGTGTTGGAGAAGACTCTTGAGAGTCCCTTGGACACCAAGGAGATCCAACCAGTCCATCCTAAAGGAGATCAGTCCTGAATATTCATTGAAAGAACTGATGCTGAAGCTGAAACTCCAATACTTTGGCCACCTGATACGAAGAACTGACTCTTTGGAAAAGTCCCTGATGCTGGGAAAGATCGAAGGCAGGAGGAGAAGGGGACGACAAAGGATGAGATAGTTGGATGGCATCACTGACTTGATGGACATGAATTTAAGCAAGCTCCAGGAGTTGGTGATGGACAGAGAAACCTGGCGTGCTGCAGTCTATGGGGTCGTAAAGAGTCGGACACAACTGACTGACTGAACTGAACTGCCAGCCTCGGAGATGTGTTCGCAGAAAGCTGGGACGTGATTTTCATGAGTGCATTGCCCCTCACTCTCATCCAGATGGTGGTGGTGTCCTTATTATGTCAGAGGGTTGCCAGCCAGGAGATGTTTTCTCAGATTCCTGGGACCTGTTCTAGGGAAGGGTGCCAACTGCAGGCCATTCCAATCTATCTCTTGCACGTTCATTTATAAAATATTAAAAATACTTTTTTTTTAATGTTATAACATAACCACTGAGAATTTTAAAATTACATATGGGGCTCACATTTGTGGCTTGCATTTTATTTCTGTTCAACAGTGCAGTTCCAAAGGGTGGTCAGACATATAAATGAACATGTAATATGATGTTAGGTAAGGAGATATGGTGACTGCAGCCATGAAATTAAAACACGCTTACTCCTTGGAAGAAAAGTTATAACCAACCTAGATAGCATATTGAAAAGCAGAGACATTACTTTGCCAACAAAGGTCCGTCTAGTCAAGGCTATGGTTTTTCCTGTGGTCATGTATGGATTTGAGAGTTGGACTGTGAAGAAGGCTGAGCACCGAAGAATTGATGCTTTTGAACTGTGGTATTGGAGAAGACTCTTGAGAGTCCCTTGGACTGCAAGGAGATCCAACCAGTCCATTCTGAAGGAGATCAGCCCTGGGATTTCTTTGGAAGGAATGATGCTGAAGCTGAAACTCCAGTACTTTGGCCACCTCATGCGAAGAGTTGACTCATTGGAAAAGACTCTGATGCTGGGAGGGATTGGGGGCAGGAGGAGAAGGGGACGACAGAGGATGAGATGGCTGGATGGCATCACTGACTCGATGGATGTGAGTCTGAGCAAACTCTGGGAGTTGGTGATGGACAGGGAGGCCGGGCATGCTGCGATTCATGGGGTCACAAAGAGTTGGACATGACTGAGAGACTGAACTGAAATGAACTGAAGGAGGTATCAGGGCTGAGAAGGAGAAAGGAGAGAGAGTGAGCAAACAGGTGGAAGTAAACCCGTAAGCCTGGGACAATGTGGAGGATAACGTGGCCAGAGCAGGGAATAGAATAGTGTAAGAGATAGATGAGGAAGAGAGGGCCAGAGATGCAGTTTAAAAAGATTATTGCTTATTGTTATTTTGGGAAGCAAAGGACCATTTGGGGAAGAAGTTTGATGTTATTGATTAAATGTAAGAATATTCATTCTCTCACAGCCATGATCTAACACTTTATAAACCCTAGAACAGCGGATCTCAAAGTTTTTTATTTTGAGAACACATACACTCTTTTTATTTTTTGCCTTTCATATTTTTTTGTATTCTTTCTCAAAAGTTGCTTAATCTCCCCCCCAAAAAGTTGCTTGACCTAACATCTTTCTGTCTGCACTATACAATGAAAATACAAACTAAATGAAAACCAAAAAACAAATACAGTGTAAAATTTTACAAATAACAAATCTGTCCCAAAATATACTTAAATAAAATATGCATTTCATTAAGGGATCTACTGTGCATTCTGGGAAGCTTCATAACATCTAGGCAGGACCAACATTCGTGGAAGGAGCGAAAAGAATTTGCGTGCAATCACAGTTTGGAGCGTGTTTCTGATTGCCAAGTTTGAAGGCAAACTTCTTTTTTTTTTTAATATATGATTTTTTTTATTTTTGGCTGTGCTGGGTCTTCACTGTTTGCATGGGCTTTTCCCTAGTTGCAGTGCACAGGCTTCTCATCGCAGTGGCTTCTCGTGTTGCGGAGCGCGGGTTCTAGGGCGAGCGGGCTTCAGTAGCTGCGGTGTGTGGGCTCAGGTGTTGTGGCTCCTGGGCTCTAGAGCATAGGCTCAGTAGTTTTGGAGCACAGGCTTAGTTACTTCTTGGTATGTGGGATCTTCCCAGACCAGGGATTGGAAACCGTGTCTTCTGCATTGGCAGGTGGATTCTTTACCAGTGAGCCACTGCGGAAGCCTGGAGATAAACTTCTTAATGCGCGATCCATGGCCTTGCAGTCTGCTACTCCTGTCATCTGGCCTAACGCTTAATGTAGTCTTCAACTTTGTTCCGGAAGTCTTCCTTGTCCCACAAATGATGTTCTGCAGCTCCAATATTTAGTGGATCATCGAAACTCAAAATATTAGTAAACAGTTTAATCCCCAAACAACATCCTTCCGTGTCCTCGTGGGAGTCCAGCCAGTGCCCCAAAAATGTTGAGAACATTGAGTTTTCTCTCAGTAAACTTAGGGGTATTTCACCTGTCTCTGTGATGTTGGGGGTGCCAAATCCTGGACAAGCATTTCACTTTGGGAGGCAGCATGTTGTATGCATCAGAAACTTCAGTTTCAAACTGAAATTTGCCACCCTGGTAGTAACCCTTATCCGGAGTGACAGCTGAAAGCGATGGAACTTGTTCAGATTAGGAAAACGCACTTTGCACGTACAAGGTAAATTAGCTTCAGCTTCTGCCGCCTCTTTAACAAGCAGCCTGTCTCACGGACACCCACCGAGTGGAGTCAGAGGCTGTAAGTGGCACCCAGGACTCTTTGAGCCCACCACCCTGCTTCAATTTGCTTGGTAGTGAAACATCGTTGTTGGTTTTTCAAAGCTGAGCCCAGCTCTTTGTGACCCTGTGGACTGTAGCATGACAGGCTCCTCTGTCCTACACTCTTAAAATAACTGAGGACAACTCAAGAGAGATTTTATATGAGTTATATCTCTCTCGCGTAGATGTTTATGTGTTCGAAAATAAAACAGGAAACTTTAAACTTTTTTTTAAGCTACACTGCCAGGCACATGGGAATCTTAGCTCCCTGTGCTCTTCAGGTCGTTCAGTTGTGTCCAGCTCTTTGTGACCCCATGGACTGTAGCCCCCCAGGCTCCTCTGTCCACGGACTTTTCCAGGCACAAATACTAGAGTGGGTTGCCATTTCCTCTTCCATGGGCTCTTCCTGACCCAGGGATCAAACCTGTGTATCCTGCGTTGGAAGGCAGATTCTTCACCACTAGCGCCACCTAAGCTCCCTGAGAAGGGATCCAGCTTGTGCCCCCTGCTGGGGAAGGGTGGAATCTTAACCACAAGACAGGAAAGTCCCTATTTACTTATTTAAAATAAGCAACAATATAGCAGTAGACCTGCCCTACAAGAAATGCTAAAGGGAGTCTTTCAGGTTTAATGGAAAGGACACAATGTAACTTGAAACCATCATTGAAAATAAAGTGAAGTGGGTCCCACTCTTTGCAACCTCATGGACTGTAGCCTACCACTCTCCTCCTTTCATGGGATTCTCCAGGCAAGAGTACTGCAGTGGGTTGCCATTTCCTTCTCCAGGGGCATGTTCCCAACCCAGGGATTGAACCCGGGTCTCTCGCATTGTAGGCAGACGCTTTACCGTCTGAGCCACCAAAACCTCACTGCTGCTGCTTCTGCTGCTGCTGCTGCTAAGTCGCTTCAGTCGTGTCCGACTCTGTGCGACCCCAGAGACGGCAGCCCACCAGGCTTCCCCATCCCTGGGATTCTCCAGGCAAGAACACTGGAGTGGGTTGCCATTTCCTTCTCCAGTGCATGAAAGTGAAAAGTGAAAGTGAAGTCGCTCAGTCGTTCCGGACTCTTAGTGACCCCATGGAGTGCAGCCCACCAGGCTCCTCTGTCCATGGATTTTCCAGCAAGGGTACTGGAGTCGGTGCCACTGCCTTCTCCGTTCCTTCTCCTAGTTACCATTAAAAAGTATGACTCTCCTTGAATGGAATGATCAACAGTTAAATCACTGTGCTAAATGGTAAAGGTGAACACTCCTCTCTGAAATGAAAATCTTTTACAAAGCAATACCAAAAGCATAAGACAACTTCCAGTTACTACCAAAGACTGAAAGAATAATTCACCACCTGATTAATATACACGCTGAAGACACAAACACTATCAGCTGAAGTATAGTCTTAAATATGCATGCAAAAACCTAACTAATTTGCATACAGTGTTGAAAAAGGGCTTTCTACATTCAGTTATGTCTGGTAAATAAGCCTTGTTTTAAGACATGGATTTTGTAAATATGGTTATTATTGAGGTCTCCATCTCTTTGGGAATTAAAGGATCAACGTATTTTTTAGAAAGAATATGTAAATCACAATAATAAAACTATAATAGTATTCAGTTATAACTATGGCTTCCTTGAACCTTTAAAACAATTTTTCCTTAAAAAATTAATCTGAAACAAACTGAACTACATGTTTTCAACATATACTGATCTTTATCATGAATTAAATACTTCCATTGTAACTGTACTTCTAAGACAGACATTTCAGGAATGGTATGCAACAAATCCTATTAGAAATAAAGACGATATTCAATGAATAATAAGCCATTATCACTAAGATCTGATTAATTTTTAGTGCCTTTTTTATCCTGACACTTTTCACTGGGAGTTCAGTAGTCAATTCTAGAGACGGATGGTCATAAAGACTGAACTTGTTTGTTGATCTTGGTTAGCTATTCCATAAACTCCTACAGACTTTAAACATCATCAAATATCTATCTGGAGACAGAATCAAATTCCATGGGTCAAGGGCTCAGTCCCACAAGACTGCGCTCCACTGCAGATAGAGGTCACAAGGCCAGGTTGTTACCTGTGCTTCTGATTAACTGGCTACATATTGAGTTTACAATAACCCTCTCCAACTTATGCTGCCAATCTCAAATTTTGTCACCTGTACTTCTGACCCGCTGGCTGTACATCTGAACTTCCAAAGCCTGCTTCTCAATTTCCATTAATTTGCTAGAACAATTCACAGAACTCAGTGAAACATCTTAGTTACTAGATTACTGGTTTGTCCTAAGAGGATTATTAAAGGATAGCCATCAATAGCCAGAAGAAGAGATACAAAGAGCCAGGCATGGGAAGGGGTGTGGAGCTTCCATTCCCTCTCCAGGCACCACTCTCTGCCCATCTCCACATAGTCACCAACCCGGAAGGTCTCTGAACCCTGTCGTTCTGGGGTCTTTATGGGAGCTTCCCATTACATGATTGATTAAATCATTGGCCACTGGTGACTGACTTAACCTCCAGCCATTCTCCCCTCCCTTGGGGTCTGGGAGTGGGACTAAAATTTCTCCTGCAATCAGCCCCCACCCTTGGGTGGGACCCAAAAATCACTTTCCCTAAAGGGTTTTCAGGATTTGAGGACAAGAAGCCAAGTATTATCCCATTGCTCTTATCTCTCAGGAAATTCCAAGAGTTTTGAAAGGTTGTGAACCAGAAACTGTGGGTAAAGATCAAATATATATGAGAAATATGTATTTCGGTCATTCAGATGACATATATAGTATTTTTATTATGTATGTATTGGCCATGCTGCACAGTTTGTGGGATCTTAGTTCCCTGACCAGGGATTGAACCCAAGCCCTTGGCAGTGAAAACAGTTGCATGCTCAGCTGCTTTGTTGTGTCTGACTCTTTGTGACCCCGTGGACTGTAGCCCACCAAGCTCCTCTGTCCATGGGATTCTCCAGGCAAGAATACTGAAGTGGATTGCCATTTCCTTCTCCGGGCGATCTTCCCAACCCAGGGATCAAACCCACATCTCCTGCATCTCCTGCATTGGCAGGCGGATTCTTTACCACTGAGCCACCTGGGAAGCCCAGAGCTGTGAGTCCAGTTTTGACCACTGGACCGCCAGGGAATTCCCCAGATTGGACTTTTTCCCAGATTGGACTTTTTTTTTGTATCTATGTATACATATAGATACATACTATCTATATGTATCTATAAGAGACTCACTTTAGGTATAAGGGCACAAAGAAGTTGAAACTAAGGGGTGGAAAAATATATTCCATTTGAATAGTAACCAAAAGAGGGCTGGGTGGCTCTTTGATTGTAAGGCAAATTAGACCTAAGTCAAAACAGATTACAAGAGACAAAGAAGAAAAAAATTAATAAAAGGTACAAGAAGATATAACAGTTATGAATGTACATACATCTTACAACAGAGCCCCAAAATATTAATATATGAAGCAAAAATCGACAGAATTGAAAGGAGAAATACACGGTGCTCCAATAATAGTTCAGTATTCCACTATCAATGATGGATAGAACCAGACATAATCAATAAGGAAATGGAGGACTTGAGCAATACTATAAACCAACGAGACCTAACAGAGACGTACAAAACATTTTATCCAGCAATACCAGAATACACATTCTTCTCAAGTGGTCGTGGAACATTCTCCAGAGTAAGTCATGTGTTAGCCCACAAACAAGTCTGCTGCTGCTGCTGCTGAGTTGCTTCAGTCGGGTCTGACTCTGTGCGACCCCATAGACGGCAGCCCACCAGGCTCCCCCATCCCTGGGATTCTCCAGGCAAGAACACTGGAGTGGGTTGCCATTTCCTTCTCCAATGCATGAAAGTGAAAAGTGAAAGTGAAGTCTCGCTCAGTCGTGTCCGACTCCTATCGACCCCATGGACTGCAGCCTACCAGGCTCCTCCGCCCACGGGATTTTCCAGGCAGGAGTACTGGGGTGGGTTGCCATTGCCTTCTCCACAAACAAGTCTAGATAAATTTAAAAAGATTGAAATCACACAGAGTATTTTTTCCTTTTTAGTCATAATGGAATGAAACTAGATATCAATAAGATAAGGAAAACTGAAAAAAAAATCTTATATATGTGGAAATTTAAAAACATACTGGAAAAAAAAACCATACTGTGTGCTGATTAATTTTATACATCAATTTGAAATGACCAGGGAGTATCTAGATATTTAGCCAAGCTTTATTAGGTGTGTGGGTGTGTGTCTGAGGGTGTTTCTGTGTCAGATTAACATTGGTTTATTTCTTTTCTCTCCTTTTTTTTTTTTTTAGTTTTTGAGATTAATATTTGAATAGATTGAGTAAAGCAGATTACCCTCCCTAATATGGGCAGGCCTCATCCAATGAATTGAATTTCTGAATAGAACAAAAAGGTTGAGTATAAAAGGAAACCCTCACATCTGATTGCTTGAATGTGAACATTTTTTTTTCCAGCCTTTGGGCTATGACCAAAACATCAGCTCTTTTAGGGTCTCCAAGCCTGTCAGCTATTGGACTGGAATTTATACCATCAGCTCTCCTGGTTCTTACGCCTTCAGACTTGAACTAGAACTACTCATTGGTGGGACTTCCCTGGTGGTCCAGTGACTAAGAGTCAGTGGCGCTCCCAAAGCCTGGGATTCGAGCCCTAGTCAGAGAACTAGATCCCACATGCTGTGTGAACTAAAAAATAAAATAAAATGAAGACTCCACACACCACAAGAAGATCAAAGGCCCTGCCTGCCACAACTGAGACCTGGCAGAAGCAAATAAATAACAATAAATTATTTTTAAAAGAAGGACTATACACTGGCTCTCCTGGGTTTCAGATCTGCCAGCTGCAGATCGTGGGAGCTCTCAGCCTCTGTACTCATGGGAACCAACAGTCTGTAAGTTCATAAACTTAATCTTTCAGTTGAGCTCTCTCTCCATACATATATGGTGCAGAGGCAGCTGTCTACTGGAGAGATATGACGTGAGACTCATCTGTGATGAGGGTCCTCATGGGTCTGCTGTCAGAGCTGAGTCCTGAAGACCACAACCTGCCTGTGTCCTCTTGATTCTCAGGAGGCCTATAGTCCTCTGGAATGTAGGGAAGCCACTGCTCCAGTATGGGGCAGGGAGTGCTGCTCCCTAAAGGGGAAACCCTCAGGAACCTGGAAGGACCCAGGCGAGGAGTCTTTAGTCTGAGTCAAAACGGAGATAGCAGGGAGCAGTCTGGAAAGCCCAAGGTTCCAAATTACAATGAAGGAGGGAGGGTTTTCTGTCACTGGAGGCCTCTAGGTCTGGGCTGGGAAGGCTCAGCTCCTCCAGACTGCTCCTTGGACTGGCCTGGAATTGTGGTTTGTGTCTGTTTGATGCCCCACTATAAGAATTCTATGGGCTACACTGGGCCTGTGTCTCTTGGAGACCTCACACAGATAAGGCCCGGGTCACCAAAGGTGGAGGGTTTGTCTGGAGGGTTCTGACTTATAAGGAAGGAATGCAAAAGAGGCTCTGGTTCCAGCTCTACTCCATACTGCTTTCTTGGCTTCAGAAATCATTGAACTGTGTCTGGCCTCAGCTTTGTTATGGCCTCCATAAAGCAGGCTTAACTGACAATTTCTGGGGCATTGTTTCACGGGTATCTGGAAGGATGGTGATGATGATAAATATGACGGTGAATTTTTTTATTGTTGAATTATGTTCCTTGAGGTATAACTTACTTTTGTTTGTTTTTAAATTTGTTTATTTTTAATTGAAGGATAATTGCTTTACAATCTTGTATTGGTTTCTGCCATACATCAACACGAGTCAGCCATAGGCATACATATGTACCCACCCTCTTGAACCTCCCTCCCACCCCTTTTTTCTTATTATTATCTTATTTTTTATTTCTTTAATGAGGCTTTTTTTTTTTTTTTTTTTTTAACAAATCAATATTTATTTATTGTGGCCCTGCTGTGTGGCCTGTGGGATCCTACTTTCCTGACAAGGGATTGAACTCAAGCCCTAAGCACTGGAAGCCAAGGAAGTCCCAAATGCAGTATAATTTATATATAATAAAATGCACATATATTGAGACTTCCCTGGCAGTCCAGTGGTTAAGGTTCCATGCTTCCAATGCAGGGGTGCCAGGTTTGATCCCTGGTCAGGGAACTAAGATTCCCACATGCCCTGTGGGGCAGACAAAAAATTAAAAAAAAAACAAACTTTTTTTAATGCACATATCTTAAGGATTATTTAATGAACTATGACAAAAGTCTAAAGAAATACAACTACAGCCAATCAAGTCATAGCCCTAGGGAAAACTGTTCTGATTTATATTATTCTACATTATTGTCACTTTTCTAGAATTTCACATAAGTGGGACCATACCATATGAACTCACTTGAGTCTGACTTCTTTTGCTGAATATAGTACATTTGAAATCTAGTCGTGGTGCTGTGTATAACAGTTGTTCATTTGTTTTTTATTGTGGTAAAACATACATGACATCAAATTTACCATTTATTCATTTAACTGTATACATACTTCATTGGCCTTATGTACATTCATAGTGCTGTGTACTTCTCACCACTATTTCCAGATTTTTTTTTTTTCATCCATCTTGAACTAAACCTCTGTACTTGTTAAGCAACAACTCTGTATTTCTCCCTCCCCAGCTCCTGCAACCTCTATTTAACTTTCTGTCTCTCTGAGTTTGCCTCTTCTAGGTACCTCACATCAGCGGAATTATACAATATTCGCTCTTCTATATCTGGCTTATTTACTTAGTGTAATATTTTCAATGTTTATCCATGTTGAAGCCTATGCCAGAACTTCATTTCAAGGCTGAATAATTCCATTTTGTGTAATTACACTATTTACCCATTCATCTGTTGATAGACAAGTGGATTTGTTCATTTCTTTTTATTGTTGAATAGTATTTCATTGTATGGCTATACCACAATTACCTAATCTGTTCATTTGCTCATCTGTTGGACATCTGGATTATTTCCAAACTTTGGCGATTATGAATAAAGCCCTTGAATGGACGCTTAACTCATTTCTCTTGGGTAAATACTTAAAGAATGCAATGGCTGAATCATATTTTAGGTATAAATTTAGTCCATAAAAAAATGGCCAAACTGCTTTCAAAGTGGCAGGAAATTATCAGTGGATAAGAGTTCCACATTCTCCTCAGTTTTTTTTGTTTTTGTTTTTTCTTAGTACTTTGGCCACCTCATGCAAATCTCCTCAGTTTTTAATTGTAGCCTGTCTAGTGGGTGCAGGATTGGAGAAGGAAATGGCAACCCAGTCCAGTATTCTTGCCTGGAGAACCCCAGGGACAGAGGAGCCTGGTGGGCTCCTGTCTATGGGGTCGCACAGAGTTGGACACGACTGAAGCGACTTAGCAGCAGCAGCAGCAGTGGGTACAGGGAAGTTCTAATTTGTATTTCTCTGATGAATACTCATGTTAGGCATCTTTTCATGGGCATATTGGCTATTTATCTTCTTTTGTGAATTATCTCTTCAAATCCTTTGCCCTTTAAAAAAAGGGGGGAAGGGCAGTAAGGGGAAGGGAAGTAATATCTACTTCTGCAATCAATATCATGCTTGTAACTTTACGCGCTAAATTAAGTCAGCCCCGCACAGAGGCAGAAACGGAGTAAGACTTCAGGCGCCTAGAGAGTTTAGCACAGATTCTATCCAGACGGCTAGGCCGTTCCTGGGCGTGGTCTGCGGCTGACCTCTACGGTTCGCTCGCTCAGTGATTGGCTGAAGGAGCACTTCCGCAAGCACTTCCGAATTCCGGCCCGCCCCGAGCATCGTTGACTGGCCGGGCTGGCCTAGCGCGAGTCCTCTCGGGAGTTGTAGTTCCTGAGGCCCTGCTGAGGACGCCGGGAAGAACCATTGGGCAGAGGCCAGGAGCGGCGGTTGTGAGTAGTCGCGACCGCTGCCACCATGTCCCGCGTGTCGGTCCCCTGCCATGTGAAAGGTACAGTGGCCCTGCAGGTGGGCGACGTGCGGACCTCCCAAGGCCGGCCTGGTGTTCTGGTCATCGATGTCACCTTCCCCAGCGTCGCGCCCTTCGAGGTGAGCAAGCCCTGTGGGCGCGACCGGGGCTCCTGGGCGGGGCTTATCTGGGAACTCGGGCGTGTCCCAGGCAATGAATCGTTTGCTGAAAGCCTCTGCGGTATCTCGCCCGTAATAGTCAGTTAACCATTTCTTTATTCCTTTTGTTAACACATATTAGAGTGCAGTTTCCTCTTCTGTTCACTTCAACATCTCTCCCCCATGTCCAGAACGGTGTTAACACGGAAGTGCCAGAATAGTAGGCTAGGTGCTCGAAATAACAGTTTTGAACCAAACAGAGGTGCGAGGTGATTTTGTCCCTGGCCACTGGCTAGGTATCATTTGACAATGAATTACCCCCATACCTGCTGCCTGCCCATTCCAACAGACCCTGCTGTTCAACTCAAACTTCATCAGGATCTTCCCAGTGGCTGCAGTTTCCAGACTCCAGTTACCATGAGTAACTGGACACCTCAGGCCCTCAACACAGGACAAAGTCCACTTTCTAATGGCCTGACGTTCAGAGCCACTTTGTGTCTTTGCCCTCCTTGCCTCTCGGCCCCACCCACTTTGTTCTGTAGTGTATGGTTCTTACTCAAGCTGTTCCTTTCTCTAGGCTGGGAGACTTCATTAAAGTGCCCAACCCTGGTAATCCTGATTCAGTAGTTCTGGGGTGGAGCCTGTACACCTATGCTTCAAAAAATTTTTCCTTCAGTATTTTTTTTTTTGGCTGCATCATGTGGCATGTGAAATCCAAGTTCCCTAACCAGGGATTGAATCCCAGCCCTGGCAGTGAAAGTGCCGAGTTCTAACCACTGGACCACCAGGGAATCCCCTCCTTGATTAATTCTGATGACTATGCAGTGATGAGAACTACTGTAACTAGGCTGAATCACTCTCTGGCACAGGCATGTGCCAGGTTCGCTTCTTGGTGCTCCTTTGTATGTGCTACTTTTACATTTTCTACCCTTTGACCGTCCACTTGAGGAACTCATCTGTACATTTTCTGACTCCTCTAGAGGTAGGTAGGGCTCTGACCTCTGGCAGCATCAAGGACATGCGGCGAGACCTGAGATCATGGTTTGTTAGCATGATGTGCTTATTTAGACTGTGAGTTCTTCTAGGAAAGCAAAGCACCTGTGGATTCTTATTGAAATTGTTAGATTGGTACAAGAGTCCATTCCTCAGTGGAGGAAGAGGTGGTGCTTTTGAAACCCCTCCAGCCCTGGACCCTGGTCTGATTTGTTTTGGTGGGTTGTGTGTGCCCTAGTTGCAGGAGATCATGTTTAAGAATTACTACACAGCCTTTTTGACCATCCGTGTTCGCCAGCACACCTCAACACACACTCCAGCCAAGTGGGTGACCTGCCTGCGGGACTACTGCCTGATGCCCGATCCGCACAGTGAGGAGGGAGCCCAGGAGTACGTATCGCTGTTCAAGCACCAGGTCAGCTGGGACTCAGCGTGGCCAGGGCAGCCCAAATGAGGGCTCCCAAGGGGCCTGGGGTCTGGGCCAGGATACATGCGCGAAGAGGGGTGGGCAAGGCTGGTCTGGGCTGTGGTTCTTTGGTGAGTGCCTTGGAGGAACTACTTTTTCTTCTCCAAGGCCTGGGGAGAAGGCCCCTTGGCTCATTGCTGGTTGGCTCCTGGGCAGTGAGCTGGGGCCTCTCTGGGTCCTTGTGTGTGTGTGTGTGTGTCTGTGTGTTTATGCGTCAGATGCTGTGTGACATGGCCCAAGTACTGGAACTGCGCCTGATTCTGCGACAGCCATCACCACTGTGGTTGTCTTTCACGGTGGAGGAGCTTCAGATCTTCCAGCAGGGACCAAAGGTGAGTGACCAGCTCAGAGCTGTTGGCTGGCCCTTTCTCCACGGGGCTCCTAGCTATGGCTGGAAGGCCTGGGGGTGTGGGTGGCAGTGGATGGGTAAGGATGGGGAGACTCACAGGGAAATTAGCCAGGTGGGAATTCTGGAAGCTCATGATGAGCGGTGAGGGCATGCCCTCATATTTCCTGACTTTGGGGGCTACTTGCCTCTTTCATATCTGGAACTTTCATGGACCAGAATCTGCTTCTGACCCTTGTCTTTATGGGGCTTCCTTCTGCAGCAGAATTTAGGCAGTTTATGTGCCCGTGGGTCCTGAAAAGGATTTTCTCAGTGTCTGGGGCTCAGTGGCCTTTCTTCTGTCGTCAGGACCTTGGGCTCTGGTTCCAGGGCTCTCCTACTGTGCCCTTCTCAGGGCAGTATCCTTTGCTTTGCAGAGCCCTTCCATGACCTTCCCCAAGTGGCTGTCCCATCCAGTGCCTTGTGAACAGCCCACTCCCCTTCTTGAGGTAAGCCCTCGCCCTGGGTGAGAACCATGTGTGAACAGCTTTGGTGTCCAGCACAAGCCCAAGGGGACACCTTTCTGCAAGAATCTGGGGCTGGACCCAGGGCCCTTGGTTCACCCTGTGGGACCTCCCTTCTGGGATCTGAGGCATCTCTGTGGGGCTGGGCCACCTACTGCACATCAGGCCCTATCGTCCTGTTTTACAAGTCATCTGGGAATGTCAGCTGGAGGGCCCCACAGCCCCGCTTGGCCTCTCTGGAGTTCTGAGGGCACTGCTGGGGAGAGACCCATGGCCACTGACCCCTCCTTCTGGAGCAGGGTCTCCCAGACCCCAGCAGGGTATCCTCCGAGGTCCAGCAGATGTGGGCGCTGACAGAGATGATCCGGGCCAGCCACACCTCCACAAGGATCGGCCGCTTTGACGTGAGTGATCGCTTCCCTGTGAGTGGCTCCCTTTGGCCTGAGTGGGTCAGGTCTGATGGTCTTTTGTGTTGCAGGTGGATGGCTGTTATGACCTGAACTTGCTGTCCTACACTTGAGCCGTGGCTCGTCAAGACATTGGCCGTCCGTGCCCACCTAGGCCCAGTTTGGACCCCCATCAGAGGCTGAAGTGCTGTCCCCATGCATTCCAAGTGTTGCCTGCATGCACCTTCTGTCAGGACCACTTTCACAGAGTCAAGATTCCTGGGGGCTCACTGTGTTGCTTTAGCATGAGCTCCTAGAGGGGATGCATTCTGTCCTCAGCTGACTGCAACCCGAAACTCCTCCTCCTCCCTAAAAACACTCCAGTTCTGTTACTAAGAATCCCTCTGTACCCTCTGTTTCTCTGCCAAGCTGCACATTCCTGTCTTCTGCCTGCTCTCTCACCCCAGAGTGCAGCGGGCTAGGGTCACCTCCCAGAACCTTGGAAGTTGGCTAAATTAATAGCTTGGAAGCTTGAGGGAGAAACAAGAACCCCATTTCTTCCTTCTGCACCTCCTAATGGTCTCTCTCCCTTTGTGTTATGCCCACAAAAAGAAAAAATTCCTGTCTAAACCCTTCTGCTGCTCACCTTGGGAGCCACACAGGGCTGGGAAGTGGGGCAGCCTGAGTCCCTTGGTCCCTGAGCTGGCTCCTGGATGTGTGTTCAAATGGGTCTGTCCACCTATTGGGTCTGGGCGGGTGCCTCCAGCAAGGCTGGGGCCTGAAAATGAGTCCTGGGACTTGGCTGCCATCTGACGGAGCCCAAAGCATATCCTTGCCCCTCCTCCATTCACCCCCTTCTACAAGCCATGCTCAGAGTGATGAGGGATCAACTTTGGTGGGGTGGTGGGTCTGGGTGAGGGTTCTCAATGGTGCTTTTTGAGAAGCTGAGGTTTCCTACAACCCCAGGCCAGCAGTTGAAAAAGACAGGCTGTTTTCTTATGAGAAAATCCTGCTTCTCTCTGGTTTTTCGTGGCTTTCTTCTGGCGGCTATTGGGAGGCAGTTCGGCAATGTGTGTTGGACCTGGCCAACTGGATGTCTGTGTGGTTCAACAGCTTTCTGGGGGAAGGTCAGCCACCTTTTGTGGTCACCTTCTGCTCTCCACCATCAGAGTTCTTGCAAGTGGAATCTGCCTGCAGGGTCATTGACTTAGCCCCATTCAGCTTTTGCTAAGAGGGTAACGATCGCAGTCTTGTGCTCAAGGAGTAGCAGCCCTCAGTGTATATGGGTGGGAGCGGGGAGGTCCCTGGGATGGCAGACCTCCTGCACAGCTGTGTCCCCAGCACAGGGCCTAGTGTGCAGCAAGATCAATAAATACCTGTGGAATGCATCCCTGTGCTGGCTATCTATGTTCGCCCAGGGAGAGAGCAGGAGACCCTCCCAGGAGGCCAGGTTACAGTGGTATTCCACCTACCAGGCTGGCTCCACCCTCCTGTGCCCTCTCCACCCCTTCCCCTCCCCCCAGGTGACCTTACATGCCTGTTTTCCCAAACTGGTAATTCAGGCCTTTCAGCCCTTTGCAGTACTTTGGCCCTTTGGAGGCAGGGCGGTCAGCCCAGGGAGGTCTAGCCCCCAGCTCTATTTTTGGCTCTGATCAGATGGAAGAAGAGCCCGGGGCTATTTTCCTGCTAGAGGAGTCAAGGCACTGTGTGTGCTAAGGCCCCGCCTGCCCTTGGGGCTGCCCACTCTCTCTTGTAATTCCCCCAGGGCGGGGGGAGAGAGACCTATTTAAGCAGGGCCCGGACTACATCTCCCAGCGTGCCTGGCAGAGTGGTGGCCTCTGTGCGTCGGCTGTACCAGTTGTAGGCAAACATGCAGCAGGCTAGGAGCATGGTATCCCGTCTGAGCTCGCGTCTGCAAGCTCTGGCCTCGGCCCCATGCCGTTCGCTCAGTTGTGCGCAGGTGGGCCGGAGGCTGCTGGGTTGTGTTGCCAATCTTGGAGGGTGGGGGAGGGGAGAGGGCTGGGGTCTGGGGCCTTGGTGGCACTGAGCCTGGCCGCCCGCAGGACGTGCTCCACAGGACACCGCTCTATGACTTCCACCTGGCCCACGGCGGGAAGATGGTGGCGTTCGCGGGCTGGAGCCTGCCCGTGCAGTACCGGGATAGCCACGTGAATTCACACCTGCATACACGGCAGCACTGCTCGCTCTTTGACGTGTCCCACATGCTGCAGGTGAGCTGGGGGAGGGCGCCGACTGCCAAGCCTAGCGTCCTTGCCATCCACAGCTGTGCAACCCCTGGCCTTTGCTGGGAGCTGGATACCCAGAGCAGCCCTCTCAGAAGAGTTCGAGGTCTCGACGGTGTAATAATGGACTATGGCCAGACCAGTTTAGAGGGTCTCCTGCTCATCTCCCCATTTCATCTTTCCAGCCTGCTCCCACTTAGGGGTACCTCAACGTCCCGGGGGTTGCTGGGGCTACCACTCATTGTCATCCACCATTCTGGATGTTGGTTTGGAAGAAGGGGTATTTTAGGAGGGTGCCAGGCCCTTTCAAGTTCCCTAACTTCTCTCAGCGCATCTCTTGAATTGGCGGATGTGGGGGAGTTAAAGGGGGGCTTCTGCCTCTTGCAGAACAAAAAGACTAGTCAGGCACTTTGGCTGAGTTGGACCCGGGCCCTCGGGGGAGGGAAGATGCTTCCTTGTCCATTGCCTTCCAGACTAGCTACTGCAGTGACCTGACGCTTTTTGATCTCTTTCCCAGACCAAGATATTTGGCTGTGACCGGGTGAAGCTGATGGAGAGTCTAGTGGTTGGAGATATTGCAGAGCTGAAGCCAAACCAGGTGGGGCCCCTCTTTTATTTCTGCTCAGTGAGCATCCTTAGATATGAGCCAGCAAACCCATCTGAGTCCTGGCTTCAGGCCTGGGGGCACAGAGCTGGAGCAGACATAGTTTCTCAGGACCTGTATTCCTGGGGGATGGAGTACCTACGGGGCCTGGGCTGACCCAGCTTGCTCCCTGCACCACCATTTCAGCCCTGCACATGAGGCTTTATGAGTCTCTGGTGGCGGGGTGGGGCCAGGGGTGGTCTGCCTCACACTTCACCTTGGCCTCTTGGAGCTGGAGGCAATGATGCTCCACTTTGATGTTAGGGAACACTGTCGCTGTTTACCAGCGAGGCTGGAGGCATCTTAGATGACTTGATTGTGACCAGCGCCTCCGAGGGACACCTGTATGTGGTGTCCAATGCTGGCTGCAGGGAGAAGGACCTGACCCTCATGCAGGTAAGCCCCTCTTGTTGTGTTCTAGGTACCCTGTCCTCCTAAGTCACAGAGTTGCATCCTTGTCCAGGACAGACCTGGAATGGATAAGGGGTTCAGACAGTGACTGTGTGAAAGAAAGCAGGCCAGTGGGCACTCCAGTGTTGAAGTGGGGGGCAAGTAGGGAGGTGAAGCTGATCCTGGCCCCTAAGTGAGCATCCTCTGGTGAAGATGGAGGGCTGGAACCTGGTGTTAGAGCTTGCAAACCAGGGCTAGAGTCATCCCTACCATTTAGTAGTTATATGACCTTGGAAGACGAGAGCCCACTGTGCTGAGCTCTGTGGCACCTGGCCCACAGCAGGTGCTCAGGGAAAGGGATCCCGGAGCTAATGGGATATTTCTTTCCTTTCAGGACAAGGTTAGGGAGCTTCAGAACAAGGGCAGTGATGTGGCCCTGGAGGTGATGGATAATGCTCTGCTAGCCCTGCAAGGTAAGTGGGCCAGGCTGGGCTTGCAGTTGACTTCTGCCTTCCAGGTTTCCTCTACGGCTTGGCATGAAGGCCATGCTGGGGGAAGGTGAGGGTGTTGGAACCTAATTCTGTGTTTGGTATCATGCCCTCCTTATACCTGCCATGAGGCTCTGTGGGCAGGAACATCTCCTTCCATCTACAGGGTGGGGCTTGCTCGGGGCTTGTTCTTATCCCGGAGGGCTGTGATCCAGCTCCCTGGGGGCACTGGGACCCGGACACTTGGTTACTGGCTCCCTGGACCCAGGTCCCACTGCAGCCCAGGTGCTACAGGCTGGCGTGGCTGATGATCTGCGGAAACTGCCCTTCATGACCAGCGCTGTGATGGAGGTGTTTGGCGTGTCTGGCTGCCGTGTGACCCGCTGTGGCTACACAGGAGAGGACGGTGTGGAGGTTTGTCAAGAAGTGGGCATGGGGTGGTGCCGGGCACTGGACTCTGGGGCCAGCTGCCCACCTGCTCTGTCTGGTGTCCCTTGCAGATCTCAGTGCCGGCAGCGGAAGCCGTCCGCCTGGCAGCAGCTCTGTTGAAAAACCCTGAGGTGAAGCTGGCAGGACTGGCAGCCCGGGACAGCCTGCGCCTGGAGGCAGGCCTCTGCTTGTATGGGAACGACATTGATGAGCACACCACACCGGTGGAAGGCAGCCTGAGCTGGACACTCGGTGAGCTGGGCTAGCACTCAGGGAGGGGATCCTGAAGGCTGGAGGGACCCTCACTGAGACCAGCCCAGGACTGCTTCCAAGGCTGTGTAGCCTAGAGCAAGGGACACAGCCTCCCTGAGCCTTCATTCTCTGAAGGTGCCACAGTGGCTTTGCCCAGTAGAGGCTGAGGACTCTCAACAGAAGTGAGGTGGGCAGGTGAGCCTTCAAGACCAGGGGCAGGAGGTGGGTGACTAACTGCACTGCAGGGGAAGGAAAGGAATCAGGTGCAGGGGGGGCCTGAATGAAGGGGCCTTGATGCTGGATGGATGTTGTACAGGCGGGCATGCTCAGTTGTGTCCGACTCTTTGCGACCCTAAGGACTGTAGCCTGCCAGGCTCCTCTGTGCATGGAATTTTACAGGCAAGAATACTGGAGTGGGTTGCCATTTCCTATTCCAGGGCATCTTCCCAACCCTGGGATCAAACCCGTGTCTCCTGCACTGGCAGGTGGTTTCTTTACCACTGTGCCACCTGGGAAGCCCTGGAGGGATGTTACTTGGGGTCCTTGTTGCTGGGACCTTCTGTGGTCAGAGGTCTGATGGACGATGGTTTAAATCTATTGTGTTACGCTCCAGGGAAGCGCCGCCGAGCTGCTATGGACTTCCCAGGAGCCTCGGTCATTGTTCCCCAGCTGAAGAGCAAGGCACAGCGGAGGCGTGTGGGGTTAATGTGTGACGGGGCTCCCGTACGGGCACAGAGTCCCATCCTGAGTCCAGAGGGTACTGTGATCGGTAGGTGGACCAGGGAGGCTGGAGAGCCTTGTCCCTCCCCTAGGAGGGCAGGGGCCCTGGGCTGGCAGGGGGGTATTGACACACGGCCTCTGCCCGGACAGGTGCTGTGACCAGTGGCTGCCCCTCACCCTGCCTGAAAAAGAATGTGGCAATGGGTTATGTGCCCTATGAGTACAGTCGGCCAGGCACCCCACTGCTGGTAGAGGTGCGGCGGAAGCAGCAGCCAGCCGTGGTCAGCAAGATGCCCTTTGTGTCCACAAACTACTACATCCTTAAGTGAGGATGAGTGGGGGACGGGGCCTTTCCCTCCAGGAGCCTCACACTGAAGGGCATTCTACCAGGGGTTAGTCAGGAAGCTAAGGCAGAAACACACCCAAGGTGGGTGGCTAGGTGGATGCTGGTTCTTGTCTGGGTGAGCGGGGACACACCACCCGTTGCTGCCTCATCCCGTTGCCACTGTATCTTCAAGAGCGCATTTCTGAGTGATGGACCAGCCCACGTGCCAGTGACCCCTCTCTTGCCTGCTGGAGAAGATTGATTCTGGTATCTCATCCTTCCAAAAGGCTTACTTCAAGGGGAGAGAAAGCCTGCCCAACCTACCTCACCACGGTTTCTCACACTGCAGTGCCAGCTACCTCCTCTAGTTCACTGGCCATGAAGGCAAGCCATTGGCTTTCTCCGGGCAGGGGTGTGATTCCCGACTTATAGAGGGTTGGCCCAGGAGGGCTGCAGGGCCCATGTGTAAACTTGGGGATGGCTGAGGTGGGCATGGATCCACTCTTTCACATTCTCCAGTTGGCCCAGTCTGCTGCCCAGTAGTCAGCCACGCCAGGCTAGGCTCACCAGCTGTTCTGAGTCCCAGGGCTGCTGTGGACAGGCTGGGCCTCCTCCCCGGCTTGCCTTATCCTGAGCTGACCTTCACCCCTGGGACTTATTATTGGACTCCACAGACTACTAAAAAATAAATAAGTGAGCTTCCTTCTTGTTCTCCAGAGTCTCTAGCTTCATTGTTCTCTGTCCACAGACTTCCTGGGGGTGCCAGTCTAATGCCGGCCTGCCTGGCCGAGGCTCAGAGTGGGTTCCCCTTGAGACAAACAGCTCTATAAGAACTAAAGGGGTGCCCCTATAGGACACCATCACTGCTGGTAGGAAGCTGGTATGCCCTCTCCACCTCTGCAAGTCTGGGTGCTCAGGGGCAGCGGCCCCCAGGGTGTTCCCTCCCCAGTTTCTGCTGTGCATGCGCACTCCGTCCTGTCTGAATAACCACACACCTGATGCACTTCCAGGTTTAATAAGCCACATCCTCAGTTGAGCCTGGGGTGAAACGTGAGACCGACTGTGAGTGTGGTGTTTGTTGTCAGTAGGCGGGCCTGGGGCTGCAGAACCATCATCCCACCACCAGTCCTCATGCACGAGCTCAGCACAGCCCTACTCCAGTGCACACTCCAAAGATGGCCTAGGCTGCCAGATGGCAATGTGACATTTACCAGAGAGGAAGCAGGCAGTGGGACACTGAGATAGCTGCTAGCCCAGCAGAAGCAGGCAGACATACGACCATCCGGGAGGGAGGCTGGTCCAGGCCCACACTGCTCATCTGGAGCTCGTGTGGCCCACTGTGGAAGTTGCAGGGCTGCTTAGCATACGGGCAGGATGAAGCTCCTCTGGTCCCGGGTAAAGATGGGAAGTGGGGAGGCTGCAGGGCACAATGGGGTTGCTCTGCACTAGCTGCTTAGTTTGTCCCTGTGACTGGCAGGGCACAGATGCACAACCCCATGGGCACTTAGGCAGTGGGGGTGGGAAGTCACCCCTGAGACTCACCCTCTTTCAGGTACCCAGCTTCCTTCCGGGAGGGATTAGGTGGATGAGTATGATGCTTGGGAAAAGAACTTACACAGCCCGACTCCCACCTGGAGAGGTCAAAGGAGGTGGGTGTTTGGTGCCTCCATGTCTGGAGGGTGCCAGCTGCCCCCTGTCTTATACTAAATGGACAGCTAAGTAGCCACAGAATATAAGGCTGTGTCCAGGCCAGGATTCCCTGGCTCCCTGCCAGCAAAGCAAAAGCAAAGAAATACAGCAACCTCAAGGTTCAGGGGAAAACAGACCTGCCTGAAAAACCTCAGAGGTGATCAACCTCAGGATTCCTCTCAGGGACAAATCTCTACAGGATCACATTCCGGGGGATGGGAGGAAGAACAGGAAGAAGCCAAGACAGAAAATGGACTGTTGGCCTCCCCAACCGCAGAAGCTTCTGAGCTGACCCCTGAAAGGAGGAGGAGGTCTTCTCTCCTTAAGGCACCCAGATCAGGGTAGAGGCAAATTCTTTACTGGCCCAATGCCTGGGGCTGCTGAAGGCAAGGCCAAGGGCAGTGGAGGCCCAGCCCTGCAAACACTGGGGTACACCCTGCCCCCAAACCCATCCCTTCTGCCATCGTCCCTGGGGTCTGGGCAGCAACAGGACTCAGTGTGGGAGCCAGGAGACCCGGTGATACCCGTGGAGACCCCTCTGCTGGCTTCCCTTATTCTCTGTGGGTTTTGAGAGGTTCATTTGCTGCTGTTTCCCTGAAAATGACAGAAGAGAAGAGGAGTTACTCCACGGACAGTACAACAGTCTACTTACAGGGGCTGAGCTGGGCTCAGTAAGGCCACACTATAACCTAGATCTCTCTGCTGAACTTCCACAGCCCTCACTGTGGTGGGAAGGAGTCCCACCTTTCACCTGCAGGCTTATTCTTCCTCCTGCTTCTCCACTTTGTGCATGGTGCTCCCATCCTTCACGAGTTGCCAGGGACAGAAACCTGTGCATTGGCAGGCCTCCTAACTGGCCTTGTGCCCTCTCTATTGGATAGGGTGTTTCAAGTCCCTCCACGCCTTCATGTTTGACCTCAGACGTCACAGCCTTGTCTATCCTTCCAATATGTCACCCTTGTTCTTGCCTCCGGGCGTTGTTCTGTCCATTCTCTTTGCTTGGTACACCGCCTTGCCTTTGCTCTCTGTTTAGGTGTCTGACTTGGAAGACACCTGCTCTGACAGCCCTCACCTCTGCACTGCTGCCCGCCCTTCCTTTAAATCTCTAGCTCCCCCTCTGAGCAGGGCCTGGGTTGTTCTTCTCTGGACCCAGTGGGGACCCTGCCATGCGGTAGGAGCTCAGAGATCACCTGAATGAATGCTCTAACTAGTGACTTCATGTTTTACACATGAGGAGCTGATCCTGAGGAGGCCAGTCGGGGCACTAAGGACAGAGGGTCCTGCCTTTCCAACTGAGGGGCTTACAGTGGAGTGGAATCCTACAGACTTGCCACTTCATCTCTGAAATTGTGACAATAATACCATCTGCCCCACAGGTTACTGAACAGGTTATGGATGGCTATAAAGACATCAGTGTCATGAAGCCTGAGGTCTATTGCAGGCCCTGGAATGTGCTGCGAATGCCACTAAGCTGGTGGACTACCTTGAGAACTCCCTTTCCCTGTCCTCAGCTCAGGAGTGGCTTCTGCCTACTAAGCGCATGGAGTAGAAATCAGAATAGATTTACTCACCAGGAAGGGAAATGCGTGGAGCCATCAGGTGTGGATCCGTTCTGGCCGCCCAGACCTGGGGGCAGGAACACATCCAGAAATGCAACAGGCTGGGGGTGGGTATCCGAGCAGTTATCAGCCCAGGTCAGAGGTACTGTTTGCTGGACAGAGTAGTGGAAGCCCTAAGGGACTAGTGGTATTGTCTGATGGGGGGTTCAAAGGAATTTATACGTTATGGGTGGACTGGTGGGGTTTTCGGTGTGAAATGAATGTTGACATGGGTCAGGGGTACAGCATTAAGTTGTGATGAGGTTCTCAAGGGATCAGTGGTAATCTGGGGGGGATTCGGGAGAGCCCAAAGGTACACTCTATGGCGGAGGGAGTGTGGCCGGCCCACGGAAGCTGGTGGGGAGTCTCACCTGGGCGGTGATACAGCCCGGTCACCGTACTCCCGTAGAACCCCCACGCCAGCTGGATGCTCAGGAGACTTAACACCAACCAAAACAGCAGCAGCTTGAAGAGAGTCACGCGCATGTCTTGCGCCTCCCACTCCCGAAGGAACTCGCTGCCGAGGGCGCCCAGCGCGCCCAGCACCGTGGCCGGTAGAGCCTGCAAGGACTGCCCAGACCAAGGTTCCGCCATGACTGGCCGGCGCCTCACCCGGGGGACTGTCACTGTTGTCCCCACTGCGCAAGCGTCTGGTCTTCCGGGCCCAGGTCCTCTAGTGCGCACGCGTAAACCTAAGCAAGGCGCGTCTACCTCGCTTGCGCGAAGAGTTGGCAGTTTGGGGCGGAGTATCAAAACCGCGCACGCGCACCTAGCCCCACCCTACTAACTTAAAGGATGAGTGACTAGAGGGGTATAAAATAGCAACCAGGTCTTTTATAGCCCCGGAGTTCCCGTGATGCCCCACGCGGCTGCAATGATTGGTTAAGCGCCTTGCCTTTAGGGTGTGGACGCGCTCCTGAGCAATCGTGGCTGAGCAGGGAGTGCGCGCGCGTGCGCGGGGCCGCGACTGGGCCCGGCTCGAGCCCGCTGGGCACGCGGGGGCGCGCACGTCGCTCCCCGCCCTCCCGCCGCCGTCGCCGCCCGCTCTTGGTTTCTCGCGCTCCCCGCCCGTCGCTCTCCGTCGGTTGTCTCGTTAGTCAGCCGCCGCCTCCTCAACCACCCGCCGTAGTCCTCGAGCTTGCGACTCGAGGACAAGCGTCCTCAGCGCGGAGAGGCCGGACTCGGAGTCGTCGCCTGAGGTGAGTGAGACGGTTCCCTCCTAGCGCCGCGGCGCCGCGGGCCCGCCCGCCCGGCACTCTTCCGGCCGCCCGCCGGCCGCCGCCCCGCCGCGGCCGCGCCCCACCTGCTGCTCTTGGCCGGCAGCACCAGCACCAGGACCCTGGCCCCTGACCCCGACTCCAGGCCGGGGACCCAGGCCCGGCTTCCCAAAGCGGCGGCCCCGCCCGCGCAGTCCCCGGAAGCGCGCCCCGCGGCCTCCCGCGCCCCTTCCCCCGCCCGGCCAGGCCTGCTAGAGCCCAAGCCGCCCGCCCGCGGTCCCCGTCGCTTCCTCTCTCGGCCGAGCCGGCAGGGCGGGGGCTCTGAGCCGGGCCCCACGACCCGCCGGGCAGCCGGCCCCTGTGAAGCGCGCGTGGCTGTCGGAGTTGAAATGGGAAAGAAACTCTTTACAACTCCATTTTGGCTTTTTCATTTAATATGAAACATGAATCACCGTTTTATACTGCATGAAGTCCAGTTATGTTTTGGGTATTTTCTTTTTTAATGCAGTATTCTTTGAAATTTTGTAAGTAAAGCATAGTGTTGAAATCTTAGAGGTTAGGATTCTTCGGTATTGAAGGGAATTTTCCGGTTGAAAGGAACATTTTTTTTCATGATTTAAACTCTGTGGGATCACAATAAAGTAATAATTTGCTTAGTCTAAGTTGCTACCTTGATTAGGAATCAGCTAAACATCTGTGCTTAGTTACCTATTAGATCCAGTTACAAGTTCATTAAATGGCACTATTTGCAGTCAGTTTGGTCAGAACCATGTTTAGTAGTTTATAATGGAAAATTGGCATTCTTTCTACCTGGAGTTGGTTCACTCGTGTTTCTTAATAGTCCTGATTTAACATTTTTACCTCTGTTGGTAACTTGTTTGACTCTTTCTGTGTTTTAAGTCTTTTTAAATAAATCTTTCTTGCAGGTGTGTAATGGGATTATATTCCTGCCAGATCTGAAGGGGGGGAAATACTTCAAAAAAAATTCTTTTAAATGTTGTTTGTGGTGAGAATTTTTCTGCCACTTAGTGTCGCACACCCAGATGTGTAATGTTTATGTACCATTGCTTGATTGTCACTTTAGACATGGCTCAATTGCGAGAGATGTTGTTTTGAGCATTTGGCACAAGTGACATTGTTTGGACTGAAATACAAGATTAGTTCTTAATTGTAAAGGACAATTAAGAAAGATCTCTTTTGATAAATTGCCTTAGGTAGTTGTTTTTGTTTTGTTTTTTTTTTTAGAGCACTGGTGGGTGGCTCTTGGAGACATAAAATGTGTAAGATTAAAAACAAACAAAAATATATATAACATGGAATTTGGTTTTAGTCAACGTCTAGCCCTAGATTTATAGCCTCTGTTCTCATAAAAATCCATACTAGAGGCAAGAAGAGATTAGGAATCCACTAATTTTTTTCATTGATCAAGAATTTTAGACCTGAAAGCAATCTTCAGGACTTGTATTCCCAACCTTATTTGCAGATGGGAAGCTGAGTCCCAGAGACTTCAGTAAATTTCCCACAGTTGTATGTCTAGTCGGGTGCCAGCCAGAACTATTTCTCTGTAAGATCTTCTCCATGTCCTCCCAAACAGCTTGCTTAGAGTCAGCTAAAAGTCAGGACTTTCAGCTTATTCCAGTGCTTCTCCTTTTATGTATTGCTGGTTTTTTTTTTTTTTAATGTATTGAGAGAATCTAAAAGTTTTTTCAAGCAAAGTTCAATTCTTTAGCTTTTCTCTCCTTTCTGTAATTTGGATGGTCCTATAGCAGTTGATTGAAATAGGTAAATGAATATACAGGGTCTCTGCCTGGTGTAGTTTCTGGTTTTAGATGTTATGGCCTTTTCGAGGGACCCAGCTTATTCCAGAGGCAGGACCAGGCTCCCCTGTTCCAAATCCAATGTAATTATGCCCTGGTAAGTTCTAATAGGCAACTGTGGGCTCTTGATTTGAGGTGGGATGGGGAGAAAAAGCATATATCAAGAATATAGTTTCATATGTATGTGGTAGTGGTTTTGCTGGAGTGTTTTCAGCCCTGATTCCTTGTTTGTCAGTTAACTCTTTTTAAAAGTTTAACCTGGGAGACTTCCCTGGTGGTTCAGAGTTAAGACTGCAGATCCAGTGCAGAGGGCACAGGTTCAATTCCTGGTCAGTGAATTAAGATCCCAGATGTTTCATGGTGTGGCAGAAAAAAGTTTAACCTGGCTATGTGGGGGTGTAAGTTATTAGGAGAGTAAAAACATAGATCTTCAGGTGTTTCTTGTTCAGAGGGTGGAGTCCAGGCAGTGACTCGAGGAGGTGGGTTGCTACTTTGTCTTGGAGCTGAGAGATTTATGTTAACTTTGCCAGAAGAAAGACTGATATTTTCAACTTTTAAGAGCACTAATTTGGATTTGCTGGGCTTCTATAGATAGCACCTCAGATTTAATTGCATTGTGGCTGGTAGTGATAATTTTAAACGGGATTGAACATAATCAGTGGATTTTATCACATATTTGTAGTTTAAAAGGGAATTAAAAAGAGAAAAAAGGAATTAAGGGAATTTCTTCTTCCCTTACCACTTAGTTTATACCTTTATGCTTGCACTTTGACATTAATGTAACCAAATTTTAAACTTGTGTTAATGTATCTTCCTATAGTCTGCTCTCTGGGGACATGCTCACTGTTAAATACTTGTGAGATTAATAAATTAAAATTTTCAAGACAGTTTGAAGTTAGTAATTACTGCAAAATTCCTATTTCAAGTGACTCATTTTTAATCTGTGGTGCTGTAGTATTAAATAAGGGCCTTGTATACTCATAATTATGGTAGTCATGTGACCAAAAATCAGATAGACATCGAAGCTGCTCATTCTGAGTGTTGGTCTGAGTTTATTGGTGCTTCCTCCACGTGATTCGAAAAGATTTTTATAGCAAATAATCATCAAAAACATGAGATACTCTTAAATCTGAGCCAGTTTGTAGTTGATAGCAGAATGAGGTTTTTTTTTTTAAGAGGATGAGTAAAGTAAATGTGCTTAAGCATATTTATAATAGCATCTTAATATTCCAGGAAAGGGAAAGAGAACACAAACAGCCAGTGAAATAAGTTTGCAGTGTAGTGAAGGGAAAAGTAGGAGGTAAAATGAAATTAGAGAGGTGGGCAGGGACCACATCATGTAGGATCTTTTAGGATATGGGATGTTTTTGGATTTTTTATTTTAATCATCAGATTTTTTTTTAAAAATGAGGATGATGATACGATCCTACATTAAACAGTTAGAATCATTTACCAAGAGCAGGGGATATGTCTGAATCCACTCTGCCTTCAAAACAGTAAACTAATACCGCTCATTTCTGACAAAAGTATCAGAAGGATTTCATATTATTAATGTCTTTAGCCTAATAACTTCAACCTATGTTTTTGAAGCCATTGGCTTTTGGACAGTTGTCTTTTAGCCTGCAGTGTCTCTGTAATGCCTGTATTAAAAAGGAAATGTAATTTGATAAAGCAGGTCATTCAGATGTTCATGGTAGGCTGGGTGGTAGGCATACAGGTGTTCAGTGTAAAATTCTTTTACCTGTGCTGTGTGTTGATAATGCTGTGTGTTGCATGTCTATAATTTTGGAAATTTTACATAAAATTCATCTGCTTTTGATTTTAACTTTCAAAAGGGCAACATTATAACATTCAGAAAATAAGGTTGATACTGTGCATTTTGTTGAGTGAAAGAGGCCAAAACATTTAAAAGTGGTCACTTTCATGGTATGTTGATTAAAATTAAATTCTGCATTTATTCCTCCTCTGGATTCTGAATTACTTACCAGGTCTTTGTGCAAACCCGTTTTACATCTTGTGCTTTGTTTTTCTCCCCCATGAAATGAATAGACATAATTCCTGATTTCGTTTTATTTTGTGTGTGTTTTTATAGTGCCTTTCATCTGAGAAGTTCAGGGCACTTTGTAGAACTTCTGCCATACAGGCCGTGGGTCTTGCAGCACATTTGTAAGGTATGTAAATAACTTTCATTCCTCTTTCTCCATGGAAGAGAAATTATTATGTATTACATATTAACGTAAGTTCTAGGGAAATGTCCGTGCAGTACTGTTTTGATTTTCTTTTCCACCAACCTTGAGATCTTTATCTTACTCCATAACTTTCCCCTCTGGTCTTGTTTCCCTATGTCTCTCCATACAATACTCCTATAACTTCGTTTTTCTCTTCTGTTCTACCAGTATTTCTTCCTTAGTTGACAGTATATTTTCTAACCTCTTAATTTTTAAGATGTGTTTACCGCATTTTACACATACTTCTCTCACTTCTGTTTCACTCTCATCTTAATTCTTTTTTTAATGTCTTTACGTTTTCACTTTTTCTATAGTTTGGTCACCTTACACACATCTTACCACAGCCTGTGCTATGGGTATGTCTGATTGTCAATAAAAAATAATTCAGTCAGAGAATGAAGATTGGAGGATAATTCTTCCTCTTGCCAGAGGAGTCAGCAGTAGTACTGGTTTGAGTGGGAGCGGTGTTAATAGCAGGTGTAACAGCCCACTCTGGGGCTATTCAGGTATTTTAAACTGATTACAAATAAAGGAAATAGAATCGTCTAATTTAATTGATACCAAGTATCCTGATTTGGTACTATTTTGACTACCTTTTCTTGTTCTCCTTGGGTCGGAGGGAACTCTATATATAAAGAAGAGAGCTCTTAAGAGGATGAATATTCTCTTTTGGTGAGATGGGCTACCTGGCAGGGAAGTCACATAATGGTAATGGTTTGGGTTGGCTTTGAACTTCTTAGCATGGTAAGAGGAATGGCCAAGCTAGCTTGTCATTTTTCATTCATTGAAGAAATAGTTCCTCAATAGCTACTATGTGCCAGGTGCTGTCTTGGGACACATTTGAAGAAAACAAAGGCGGTCCCTGCCCTCAGATAGTTTTTTCTTTCTTTTACATTGTCTTCTTTATTCCTAAAAACATTAACATTTTGAATCATTTCATCTGCTTTTCTCAGTATCACTGATGATAAAGTAGAAAGCACATCCAGGGTTAATGGTCACAAAAACATTAGTAGCACTGCCCATTTGTATTCTAGTAGGGAATACTGATGACCTATGGCAAGAGATTAGCCAGTGCAACTGCTGGACATAGGATGACAGCTAGACTAGCACTGCTCGGCATGATGCTCTGTTGCAGTCCCATGAGGCTTGAAATTTCTCCTTTCAGCAGATTTGAGTGATGCTTTAAAGTGGTTTGATTGATGGCCTCTTTTTAAAAAAGGACATACTATGTTTCAGGGTTTTCTCAGTTCAGTTTTTACATTATTGAGTTAAAAACAAAAGTAAAGTTATGCTTTTGCTCTGTAGGTTTGCTTAAATCAGAATTTTTTTTTTTTAAACTGGGAAGGCTGATGGCCCTATAATTACAAAAGAATTCTGCCAAAGATGACCTGCCTGCCTGTCTAGCTAGCTATCCATCTGTCTTTAAGCAGATTATTTAATTTCTTTGAAACTCAGGACCTACATCTGTGAAATGAAGATTCCCTTTCATAGGAATTTTAGATGAAATAATATGTGAAGAGCATAGTGCTCGATACATGTTAATTTTCTCCGTTGGTGGAAATACTTGTTCTAACTCTGGTAGATTCTTCAGGTGTATTTTTCTTCTAGGATATCAGTGCATTGAATTTATATAGTGACTGTTTGCTTTCAGAATGATGAGGATTTTGATAGGAAGCTTAGTTATATGAATTTCTTTACTGCTGCCTGACCGTATAGGAGAAGCACACGTTTGTTGTTGTCTTTTGTTTGTTTAACTGTAGGAGTTGGTATGTTGGACTAAGGTTTCACCATCATTTTTATACATGTTAACTGACATCGTGAATAATAGTTTGGTAAACATGAGACCATGTTAATCACAAGTTGTCTAGATTCATTCTTGGGTTGTAGTAGTGATTCTGCCTTTATCTGACGATGTAATCATTTAGTTTTACGCTTAAGCATCAGTAAATAGTAGCAGCAGAGATGGCACTCTCCAAGAAATGGACAGAAAAGTAGATCCATGGGGTGGAGATTTTTTTCTATTACTTGCTGCCACTGCCTTTTATAACTGAAGGGGTTTTGAACAATATCTAATCCATGCCAACTCATACACATTCATGTGTCTAATTGTAGCTGAAGAATCTTCAATCACAAAGCATTTATTTATCCTGTACGAACTATATGCAAACTTCATTTATCTTTCAGACTTACTCTTTAGAAGTATTATTTTCCATTAATTAAGTGTTCTCACTTTGCATCCTTACCATAGTCCCTAAGGCTGCTGCTGCTACTGCTAAGTCGCTTCAGTCGTGTCCGACTCTGTGCAACCCCAGAGATGGCAGCCCACCAGGCTTCCCCGTCCCTGGGATTCTCCAGGCAAGAACACTGGAGTGGATTGCCATTTCCTTCTCCAATGCATGAAAGTGAAAAGTGAAAGTGAAGTCACTCAGTCTGTCCGACTCCTAGCAACCCCATGGACTGCAGCCTACCAGGCTCCTCCATCCATGGGATTTTTCAGGCAAGAGTACTGGAGTGGGGTGCCATTGCCTTCTCCGGGAAGACAGTATAAAGGGCCTTAAAAAATAGAATTATCATATGACCCAGAAATGTCACTTCTGGGTTAATACCCCAAAGAATTAAAAGCAGAGTCTTGAGATATTTGTACAGGTGTGTTCACAGTAGCATTATTCATAGGAGCTGAAACAGGGAAGCAGCATAGTGTCTTCTAGCCAGTGAATGGATAAGCAAACTATGCTATATACATACAATGGAGTATTATTTAGCCTTAAAATGAAAGGAAATTCTGCAGTGTGCTACAACATAGATGAACCTTGAGAACATGCTAACTGAAATAAGCCAGTCACAAAAAGACAAATACTATATGATTCCACTTATATGAGGTACTTAGAGTAGTCAAAACCATAGAGACAAAGTGGAATGGTGGTTGCCGAGGGTTGGGGAGGGGTGAAGAATAGTCGAGTAGGGGAGGGCAGTTAATGTGCAATGGGTATAGTTTTAGACTACAAGATGGAGAGTTAGTGGATACACTGTGGTGATGGTTGTGCAACATTATGACAGTATTTAATACCACTTAACTGTACACTGAAAAATGGTTAGGATAGTAAACTTTGTGCAGTCCTTCTCTCAGACTTCGGGCTTCTGTTGGAGCTTTAAAGGTATTTTAGGGCAAGCGGGTTGGTAAAGTGTGGATATTCAGTGCAGAGCAGAAGGGGTTGAGCTTGAAAACAACAAGCCTTTCTCACATCTCAGCCTCCCAAGGTTCTCACTTCAGAGAAAACCTTTGTACCTGTTTCCTGTATATAAACCAAGTAACTGTTTTATATGTATCCTTCTAGTCATACTCTGTCCCTTTTTTATATAAAGACTAATGCACATCCCACTGTTATACATCTGTTCTTTCCCCTTAACAATATGTCTTGGTAATTATTTGACAAGATAGTTGAAAGTATACATTGTGGAAAATAGTTTGGCAGTTCCTTAAATAGCTAAATATAGAATTACTGTGAGACCCAGCAATTCCATTCCTAGGTATATACCTAAAAGAATTGAAAACAGGTACACAAATGCTTGTACATAAATGTTCATAGCAGTCCTATTCAAATAGCCAAAGAGTGGAAATAATCCAAATGTGCGTCAACAGGTGAATGGGTAAACAGTGTACATACATACAATGGAATATTTTTTAAAAATGAGGCACTGATACATGCTGTAGTATGGATAAACCTTGAAAGCATTATGCTAAGTAAAAGAAATCAGACACACAAGGCCACATATTGTATGATTTCATTTATATGAAGTGTCTAGAATAGGTAAATCCGTAGAGACAGAAAGCAAATTGGTGGCTGTAAGGTGTTGAGGGGAGGGGAAACTGAGGAGTGACTGCTTAATGAGTATGGGATTTTCTTTGGTGGTGATGAAAATGAACATGTTTTGGAATTTGGTAGAATTGGTGGTTGCACAATATTGCAGATACACTAAACATTACTGAATGATGCACTTTTAGAAAGTTAACTTTATACTATGTGAATTTCACCTCAACTAAAAAAATTGTTAAAATATATGTTGAGGCCTGATCCTGAAGAGTTTTCAGTTTGTTAGTTGTGGAAACTTGAGAAGAACAGTGATTTTTGGGCCAAAATGCAGTGTGCCTGGCTATGCAGTGTCATTGCTGAAACATCTGCACAGGCCATGAGCAGCTTGGGGCTCTTGCTTCATTTTCCTCTGTGTGTCATTTCTCAAGTCAGGCACTGTCTTGGGGACAATGTCAGTGGAGAATTAGGTTGCACAAAGTCCAATTCTGATTCTGTGCATTTATTTAAAGTTCACCCTGAAATATTTACATTTTGAAGTCAGTGATACAATGATCCTATTAGGAAGCCAGGAGGTATGTTCTCTCCCAGTATTTCTTGGCCGCCTACCCTGCAAAGAATTTAAATCTGGGATGATTCCTTGTTGGCAGTGTTTCGGAGGCTTTGTCATTCTCCTCTGCTTATGTACCTTAGGCCTGCTGCTTTTGGTCTCCAAGGTCCCTTGAACTGATATTGACCCTTGGCAACTGCTTGATCAGGATGGCTAAATAATACTGATAGTACTAGGCTCAAGCTCATTTTGAGCAAATGGACAGATGGTAGTTTGGGCCTCCTTGCCACCCAGTTTCCAGTGTAGTTCATAAATGCATTTGTTTTCAGTTTACTTCCTCAAGTAGTTACTGGTGTTTCCAGTGTGCTCAGCACAGTCCTAGATATGGGTGAACCAGATTGTTGATAAGACAATTTCTGCTCATTGCATTGAAACATAGTTTCTTCCTTTGACTTAAGGAAGAAGTTTGTATTATATTCATTTGTATGTGTATTTTAACAAAAAGACCAAAACAGCAGTGTGGAGAAGGGAGTGCTTATTATGAAAATCTACACTTGTTTTCAGCCAGGTTTATTCTTTGAAGAAAAATCTGATTCTAGTTTGGTTGTTACTTTTAGGACTATCTGAAGGAAAGCCTGTATTTTGACTTTTATTTTCAGTTTTATAGCTCTGATAGCTTTGCTTCAGGAGAGTGCATTGCAGGGCATCCTGTAAACATTCATTTGTGTGTGTTTAAGGACAGGAAATATGGCTCGTGTAGAAAAATTGAGATCCTAAACCAACATAGTATCGTCGTGTTCTGGATAACTGAAGCTTGCATCTTTAAGCTTTACAACTTGTTTTATTCCTGTAGTGAATATCTTTTTCTCTCTTTGTGTCTGGGCCTTAAGCTTTCCTGTGTAATGAGGTTTCCTGTGTAATCCTTTCCTCCTAAAGGATTTTTAAGGTCTGTCCTTAGAGTATGTTGAATTGCTTTAGGACTCTGGCCTGGCCTGAGTGGCACTTCTCTGCCTCCCCATTTTACATTTCTAAGCCTGATTTACAGGGTTTTCTGCTTCCCTGTCATAGGCTACACCTCTTTCTCACTCACGCATGCATTTTCGTAAACTACTGTGCACTTAGTTGCTGCCCAACTAGAATTACGGAGTTGGCTAAAATAAGAACAAATAAGTTCATAGGGAGGATTTGAGTTTTAACACTCCTTCTATAGATAATTGCAGTTCCTGATTTTATGAGGGGTTTCTATATTCTTAAATTACAACAACTGTGTCTTAGAAGGTAGCTCACCACTGGTGTACACAGCTGATCTTTTTGTAACCATTTTCTTAAAAATTTGTATAGAGCAAATTGGTTATGTAAAGTTTCTTTGTGAAATGTATTTTTTTCATATTTGTTATTTGAACACTTAATTATTACATGCTTGGGCCTCTGCTTGTCCAACAATGATGAATAAGAGATGTGATTCTTAAACTAATTGGAGTTTGGCAGGAAGAAACTTCGGAGGGGTGTGATGAGTGAGGTAGAGAGAAATATTACGGATTCAGAGTACTTAAGGGGCCTGATCTAAATTGGGTCAGAGAAGGCCTGAGAGAAAGTGACTTAGCCTTAAGTATGAGGTTATCTAGGTGGGGGAAGGGTGGATGATGTACATCCAGGGGAGAGTAAAGAAAACATGGCTTAATATCCTGAATTACAGGATATTGTTTTGGCTGAGGGTGGTTGTATGCTTTGGGTTTTATAATTTTATGTTAGTGGTTTGGGAGTTGAAGTTTTTTCTTATCTGCAATATGACATTTTGTACCCATATTTCATCCAAAATATTTTTTACACCTCTTGAATTGACACTACTCCCTTCCATAGAAACCAACATTGACAAAACTTGGATAAAGTTGGGGGTAAGTTATTATGTACACTAGGATCATTGTTCTTCATGATGAAATTCACAGGATTTCTATGAGTCTTAAATTTTCCTTGTAAAATTTCAAGTTTAGTTTCCAAAAGACTAGACAGTTTTGGTTTTATAATAGTAATATGTACAAAACTGATTTGTAACTTAATTAGAGAAATAATATAAAATTTCAACTGGATTACATAATTGAGGCATAGGGATGCCAACAAGGTAAGTCTTATGAACTCAACTTCTAATCTGTTGTGTCCTCTGTGTTTAAAATAATGAATGCAGTACAAAAGTAAAAATTAAGTCATGTCCAAAGCTGTGCTGGTGTTAAATGCTTTTATTTCTTGGGTGATTGAGAGGTTGTAGAAAGCTTACTGTAGTCATCACTGTTTCTTTTATGCAACTAATCCCTTTGAAGAATTACGAGGTAAAATAATTTTCTCAAGTATGCTGAGTTAGTGATTTTTTTTCAAGCTGTGATTATTTTCTCTGCATGGAAATTTATTCATTATCTTTCCAAAATATTGTAAAGATCTTGATCCAGCAGAAGCAGTACAGTTACTCAGTTGAATTATTTCTACTTCTCTTTCTTGGCTGGAGAAGTGTTTTGTGCCTGCTTATAATGAATGTTTGGCTAATAAACGTCTGTGTATATAATGCATTCATTATAATCTGGTAGCATTATCTTAAAAGTCTTTGGTGGCTCCTTATATGCTAAAAACTGTGCACAGAGGCAGATTTCCTGTGAGTCTAAGAAAAAAAATTTTGTAAAAATGTGTGGTCCCTAACCAAATTATCAAAATTATTTAGCAAATTTACATTGTAGCATTCAAATTGCTGTCTGCCCCTACAGTTTAGCTTGAAGTCATAACTCAGCCAATCCCCTCCTCACCTAATTTAAAGCCTGTTTTGTTTTTATATCAGGAGGCGCTCAATCTATTTCCCTGAGATAAGAGCATGGTTATTGGTCATGGAAAAATCAGACTTTAGTGCATTACAAAAGGTGCTTAGAAAGTATTAATAGGAATGTGATTGTGTGTTTATAGCAGATTGACATTGGTTAAGGATTTCATAGTTGCCATTCAGAAAGTTATAAAAATCATAGACTCATTTGATGGCAAAACCTAAACTGAACTGGTGAGAAGTTGTGTAGTCTTCATCCAACTTGGTGTGATTGTTGATTTATTTTACTGAAGAACTGTTAACCCAGTGTGTGTGTTACAGAATATTTGGCATTTGTACCATATTGCCTTTCTAAATATGAAAAATTCTGAATTTAGAAACATCTAACCGCAAGACTGTTGGTTGAAGAATTGTGGATCTGTAGTTCTTGGCAGTGAGGGAAAAGCTAAGTCTTTTTCTTTAATGGTAAAGGAGAATGCAGGATGAAGTATGGATGGGATATGCACGTTGGAAAAATAATTATTTGCTGAGCTGGTTAAAGTTTCATTTTAGGAAAAATATTCCTTTCAGATCAGGCCATGTTATAAACTGTTCTTCAAATTCTGGACAGATAGAATTTGAAGGGACAGAGTTGCCGTTTGTATAAAATAAGACCTAAATAATAATGACACACATTTATTGAACATTGACCTATTTTCCATATATGGAAGCTCTTTTTGTATAATATATTATTTGATCTTTATGATAGTCCTGTTTGAAAGGTTCCATTCTTCACTTGACAGATAAGGAAATTGTAAAGGGGCACAAAGCTAGTAAGATAACTTCCAGGTAATGTAGCTCCTTTACTGCTACTGTAAACTGCCTTTTTTCTACTCAGTTGCTTCCTATAACTGGAAGTTAATTTCGCGAAGAACCTTTTCTTTGGCTAGTCTGTGTGGGACCTGTCCATGTAGTGAATATTTCTCATTTTATGTAGTAGTCCATATAGTAGATGCTGTATGCTTGTGAGACACACCCAGGATGGGACTCTGATTTTGAACCCCCAAAATAACGTTTGGTCAAATAACACTGATGAGAGTGTTTTGGGTTGGGAGGGGTGGTGGATCAGAATCACTGGGATGCTGAGAGCTTGTGTCAGCTGTCCCCTTCCTGAATCTGTGGATGGTGGAAGGGTTAAAGTGCATGTGCTTACACCTTCCTCCAACTACAGTGAATTATCAGGATTATTCATAAGGTAACATAACAGTGGACATGCACAGTTTCCAGGCCTTTTCCCCTTCTGCTTGGAAGGACTCAATAGAATGCAAGGAGGGAATGCTTATGGGCCTTAAAACATGTACTGAATTAGGGAATTTTTCATTTTAGGGAAAAAAACACCACTATATTCAGGTAACCTTGACTCTGCTTTAATTTATGGAAAAAATAAATTTCTTGTATCTTCAGTATTTTAGCTATTATTAACAAATTATTTCTGATCCCCTATAATGAATCTCTTCATCCTGGTTGAACACTGATGCCCCCTAAAATATTACCAGAGCATTGGGCTTTTGCTAAAGGCCTTTTGCCATACCTCATGTGGTAAGATAGACATCTAGCCCTTTTTTCTCCTTTTACGGTGTTGTTTCATGCACGAATGTAGGGGCTAGCTACAGTTTTTATATACAGTGGTTTGTTAATTGTAAGTCTTGTTTGAAAAGAAATAACTTCCTACTTGAAGAATGAGACTTAAGACTAATTCAGGAAAGCAGGCAAGTAACTAAGAGGAAGTAAATTTGAAGGGTAATGTCTATTTTTAGTAACTTGGGCTTTTAAAGGTTTCCTTTCAAAAAGTTAGAAAATTAACCCTTTGTTATACCAACACATTTCTATCTATGAACTTAGGAAGGCTACGTTTCTTATTAATTCATTTGGTGAACACATTTCTGTTCAGTGATATTTTTGACCTTGCTAGGGATTGTAGGGAATATAGAAATGAACATGGTTATCCCTCACAGATTTGACTCCAGCCTTCTCACAGATACCAAAACCTGTAGATGCTTATATCCCTTGTATAAAGTGGTATAGCATTTGTATATAACCTGTGCACATCCTTCCATATACTCTAAATCATCTCTTGCTCTAAATCATCTGTAGATTACTTATAATACCTAATACAGTGTAAATACTTGTTCCTTAGTTTACATGGGGATTGGTTTCAGGACCTGACCTGAATACCAAAATCTGGATACTTAAGTCCCAGTTAGTTGCATTCAGCCAACCATAGGTCGTGTGGTGGTATCGTATTTATTGAAGAGCCAAGTATAGGTGGACTTGGGGAGTTCAAGCTTGTGTTGTTCAAGGGTCAGCTGTAGACATAAATTCAGTGTATCACCGACTGAGCTATGAGGGAAGCACAAATTCAATGTAAATGATATATAAATAGTTGGAGGCATATGGCAAATTCAAGTTTGCTTTTCGGAACTTTCTGGACTTTTTTCCCCCCCCCAATATTTTGGATCCATAGATGAAGAACATATAGATAGAGGGGGACCGTAGAGGGGGGCTGACTACGTATTCTTTATTTTTTCTTTTAAATTGGAGCTTACAAATAATAGTATCCAGTAGTGAAGCATTGGCTGTTGTGTGCCGGGTGTTGTTTATTCTAAGTAGTTTCTTGTGTTAACTGAGTAATTAGCACTATCTTATGAGGGTAAGAGCCATTATTTTCCCCATTGCCAGATGAGGAAGTAGAAGATCAGAGGAGTTGAGTAACTTACTCAGAGATTGACAGTTGCTTTGTACCCTAGGCACCTGATTTCAGAAGCCTTCTCTATCAAGTGCAGCGCATCAAGTGATGCAAGCTTACACAGTCGTTTGGGAAACAGCTGTAAGGGTTTGAAGTTAAAGAAGAATTTGTGCTGGAGTAGCCAGGGTGTCATCTCTGGGGAGGGCGTAACTTGGCCTAAAAGGAGATAAAGAGGAGTGTTATGAGTAGTGTGAATCAGCCCTTGGCAGTGTTCAACTGCTTGAACACAGATAATCTTGTTTTACCTCCTTGTAGGGAAGAGAGGGTGGACAGTGTTGGTTACCCTAGGGAAGTTAAGTGAGAGAGGAGCAATATACTTCTGTTCGATTCAATATACAGGAAGTCAGATTCCAAGATGTGGTCTTACACATGTGCTGCTTTGCCCCCCGCCCTTTTTGCCTAATATACTACCTAGACCTTTCCAAGTCAGTCAATACTAAAATTCATTAATCATTTTAAAAAACATAGTACATACATTTCATGTTGCTCAGTTGCTAAATTGTGTCCGACTCTTTGCAACCCCATGGACTGCAGCATGCCAGACTTCCCTGTCCTTCACTGTCCCCTGGAGTTTGTTCAAACTCATGTCCATTGAGTCGGTGATGCCATCCAACTATCTTATTCCCTGTCGCCCTCTTCTCCTCCTGCCCTCAATACTTCCCAGCGTCAGGGTCTTTTCTGGTGAGTTGGCTCTTCATAACAGATGGCCAAAGTATTGGAGCTTCATCATCAGTCCTTCCAAAAAATATTCAGGGTTGATTTCCTTTAGGATTGACTGATATGATCTCCTTGCTCTCTCAGGAGTCTTCTTCAGCACCACAGTTCAAAAGCATCATTCTCAGCCTTCTTTATGGTCCAACTCACATCTGTACATGACTACTGGAAAAACCATACATTTTATAGATTGAGACGGTGCAAAAGAATGTATGGTTCCTAGAAGCAACCATTAAGAATTTCTTGTGTATTTTTTGAGAGAAAGTCTGTGTATATACCAGTGTTCATTGTCTCTGGTGAATGTTAATTGTGTCTCTCTGCCAGGTTCTGTTCTGTATATTTGTACATCCCACTAATACACAATGGCATGACTGTAAATACTTAATATCTTATTTTTTTTAATTTAGTCTTATCTTTGAGATCAGTCATTAACAGATCTTTAATGGTTGTATAACATGCCATTGTCAGTCACTTCAGTCAGTTCAGTCGCTCAGTTGTGTCCGACTCTTTATGACCCCATGAATCGCAGCATGCCAGGCCTCCCTGTCCATCACCAACTCCCAGAGTTTACTCAGACTCCATCGAGTCAGTGATGCCATCCAGCCATCTCATCCTTGGTCGTCCCCTTCTTCTCCTGCCCCCAATCCCTCCCAGCATCAGAGTCTTTTCCAATGAATCAACTCTGCGCATGAGGTGGCCAAAGTACTGGAGTTTCAGCTTTAGCATCATTCCTTCCAAAGAAGTGCCAGGGCTGATCTCCTTCAGGATGGACTGGTTGGATCTCCTTGTAGTCCAAGGGACTCTCAAGAGTCTTCTCCAGCACCACAGTTCAAAAGCATCAATTCTTCGGCGCTCAGCCTTCTTCACAGTCCCACTCTCACATCCATACACGACCACAGGAAAAACCATAGCCTTGACTAGACGGACCTTTGTTGGCAAAGTAATGTCTCTGCTTTTCAATATGCTATCTAGGTTGGTCATAACTTTCCTTCCAAGGAGTAAGCGTCTTTTAATTTCATGGCTGCAGTCACCATCTGCACTGATTTTGGAGCCCCCAAAAATAAAGTCTGACACTGTTTCCACTGTTTCCCCATGTATTTCCCATGAAATGATGGGGCCGGATGCCATGATCTTCGTTTTCTGAATGTTGAGCTTTAAGCCAACTTTTTCACTCTCCACTTTCACTTTCATCAAGAGGCTTTTGAGTTCCTCTTCACTTTCTGCCATAAGGGTGGTGTCATCTGCATATCTGACGTTATTGATATTTCTCCCGGCAATCTTGATTCCAGCTTGTGCTTCTTCCAGCCCAGTGTTTCTCATGATGTACTCTGCATAGAAGTTAAATAAGCAGGGTGACAATACACAGCCTTGCCGTACTCCTTTTCCTATTTGGAACCAGTCTGTTGTTCCATGTCCAGTTCTAACTGTTGCTTCCTGACCTGCATACAAATTTCTCAAGAGGCAGATCAGGTGGTCTGGTATTCCCATCTCTTTCAGAATTTTCCACAGTTTATTGTGATCTACACAGTCAAAGGCTTTGGCACAGTCAATAAAGCAGAAATAGATGTTTTTCTGGAACTCTCTTGCTTTTTCCATGATCCAGCAGATGTTGGCAATTTGATCTCTGGTTCCTCTGCCTTTTCTAAAACCAGCTTGAACATCAGGAAGTTCACGGTTCACATATTGCTGAAGCCTGGCTTGGAGAATTTTGAGCATTACTTTACTAGCATGTGAGATGAGTGCAATTGTGTGATAGTTTGAGCATTCTTTGGCATTGCCTTTCTTTGGGATTGGAGTGAAAACTGACCTTTTCTAGTCCTGTGGGCACTGCTGAGTTTTCCAAATATGCTGGCATATTGAGTGCAGCACTTTCACAGCATCATCTTTCAGGATTTGAAATAGCTCAACTGGAATTCCATCACCTCCACTAGCTTTGTTCGTAGTGATGCTTTCTAAGGCCCACTTGACTTCACATTCCAGAATGTCTGGCTCTAGGTCAGTGATCACATCATCATGATTATCTGGGGCGTGAAGATCTTTTTTGTACAGTTCTTCTGTGTATTCTTGCCATCTCTTCTTAATATCTTCTGCTTCTGTTAGGTCCATACCTATGCTATTGTATACATACTTAAATCAGTCCTCAAAAGGGACACCTAAGTTGTTTCTAATCTTTTGTTAATATATTAATAATAAAGCTATTGCTGAAGTAGACATTCTTGAACATAAGTATTTACATCCATGTGAATATATATATGAGATAAATTCTTGTAAGTAGAATTGGCTGGTTCAAGCAATGTATATGCAGTTTATTATTTACTTATTTTGACCACCCCTTGAGGTGTGCAGGATCTTAGTTCTCTGACCAGAGATCGAATCCATGTCACCTGCAGTGGAAATGTGGAGTCCTGACCACTGAACTTCCAGGGAATTCCCAATATATGCAGTTTAAATTCTAATATTGCCAATAACCCTAGAGAGAAGTTGCTCTCTCCATTAATAGTGTGTTCTTTTTATGGCTTAATCCCTTTACTACTCAGATACTGAAATCCTTCATTCCACTGGGGTTTACAGTCCATTGATCTTACTACCCTTTTACTGCCCTTCAATCTTCTTCACTTCCCAATTTCCTCCTCAGAGTTCATAGTTCACTGTAGTCACCTCCTTTTATATATTTTTAACTCATACCCTTTCTCACTTTATCTTATCTGGCAAAACCTCGGCCCTGGTTGAATCCACCTCTTCATTTATTCTACCCTTTCACTGATTGTCAGGAGCAGGAGAAAGATATGCTGACTGGTCTCATTTTGAACTCAGGATCCATAACCTCAAAAGTGGCTCTTTCCTAAGTTAAACAGTGACTAGCCATCCCACTAAGATTCCTTAGTCCATTTATTTTATTTTCAGGACAATATGGCACTACCTCCTTAGCTCAAACCTGTTTCCCTTCTCCAGCCTCACTGTCAACCAGTGATCTTGCCTCTTCCTTAATTGAGAAAATGGAAGCAATTAGAAGAGTCCACCACTGCACCTACTTACCTACACTTGGCTGTTAGGGGCTGCTTCCTCCTCTGTTCCCGTGGCGTGGTCCTTTGGGAGTCCATAGTTCATTTCCAGGACTAGCCTCCGCTTGTGTGCTAGTCCCCTCTGATCTCCTCAGAACTCTGCTTTAGCAGTTTTCCCCTCCCCTGCATCAGTTCTACATTCGGTCTATTGATGAGACCTTCATACCCCACCTAGCAGCCACAGAGGCAGGGAATGTAGTTTTTATTGTTGGTAGCCATTTGACCAGGAAAGAAAATGGCTGATTTGAGGGAAGCACTGAGCAGGGTCTGCCACACTTTCCAGACTTTTCTTCCCTCTTGCTGGCAGCAGTTTTATTGAGATATGATTCACATGCCATACAGTTTACCCATTAAAGGTGTATATAAGTCTGTGTGTTTTAGTATATTCGTTTATTTGTGGAGTCAACTTTAGAACACTTTTATCACCCTGAAAAGAAACTCCTGTACTCTCCAGCTGTCATCTTCCAGTCCCCCTATCACTAGTCCCCAACCTTAAGCAACCACATCTCTGTAGATTTGCCTGTCCTGGATGTTTCAAGTGGAACCACGTAATATTTGGTCTTTAGTGACTGGCTTCCTTTATTTAGCATAAAGTTTTTAAGGTTTGTCCATACTGTAACATGTATTTTCTAACTTGAAAGAGCATTTTATCCTGCCTTCCTCAGTGCCCTCATCTCCGTCTACCACAGTGCGGCCAGTGTAATCCTCACCTTGGGCCAGTTGAGAGGTTTCTACCCCTGTGCTGCTGGAGAACCGATGGCTGTGTCTGTGCCCTTTTTGCTAGTTGTATAATATGGAGCATTTCCTTGAAATGCTTTTTCTCTTGGTGCTGGTTCTGTCATAGCTTTCTGACTTCTCTGCTCAAAAATCTGACTTCCTCATGTCCACCTCTTTCGTGTTGCCAGCGATCTCTGTGGATGGATAGATCACTGTCTCCCTATTCCACACACTTGAAGGCTGTGCTGTTTTTACCTGGAATTAGAACTTGGTCTGAGTGCCAGTCATTTTCATCAGGTTGGGAGAAAATGTGCGTAGGGTTAGGAAAAAAGCATTCCAGACCCTCACCATGGTCTTCTCATTTCTACCCTCATTTCACCTCCTAGCTGTTTCTCATGCTGTTGCAAGGCTCTCTTTGTTAGTCACAGATCTGATGGTGCCATTCCATTGGTTTTCTCTTGTTTACAGAGTAGAAGTCAGGTTGCCATAAATGACATTCTGGACCTTTCAGTCTAACCATCACTCATCTTTCCAGCTTTATTGTCTCCTCTCTGACTGCTTTAGTTTAAGGTCATTTGCTCAGGCTGTTCCCTCATGTTAGAAAGTATTCTTGAGCCACCACCTCTCTTCTCAGCTCCTCCCAGGGGACTAATCCTCATTCTTCCAGGTCTGGGTCAGATGTTAGATTTTGTGAAGCCCTCTGGCAGAATTGCTTGCTTTTCTCTCCATTTAAACCAGAGAGCATAACGCTTCTCTTAAACGTTTAGTTATTGTGGTGTTTTCTATAAGAGTGTTTTTCAATAAGTCTGCTCTCTAGTACCTACAATAGAGAATGGCCCATAGAAAACTATAGGTTTCGGTTAGACTGATCAAAGGTAAGGGAAATAAGAATTGAGACAAGGCCACTGGATCTGGCAGGGACGTGATCACCATTGTGCTGCAGTAGTAAGAGTGTGGGTACTAAAGGATGTAAGAGTAACTAACTGGGGATTGGATGGGAGTGCCTTCTAGAATTTATCTTTAAATGACCTGATACTTTTTCTGTAATGTTTTCCAGAAAAATCTGTAACATGAAATTATCCTTGTAGCATGCAAAAATACAGAACACTGAATAAGAATCTTGTGTCTACCAAATAGCCGTGGGAGAATTGTTTAGAATCATTGTGTCTAGTAGACTTTCTGTGATGATGGATATATTGTGTATCTGTCTGTTCATACAGTACTCATATGTGGCTGATGAGCGTTTGACATGTGGCCAGTGTGACCAAAGTGAGTTTTTCAATTTAATTAAAATATTAAAAAAATTAGTCACATGTGACTGTGGCTATCATGTTAGGTGTTGAAAGTGTAACAGTACCAGTTTTGGGAGTAAATGCAAACCAAACATTCTGTCTCATATATTCATGCTTCAGGCAATGACTCTGCTTCTCTGAACATATTTTTTCATTGTTTTTGTATTCCAGTTGATAACTATTGTTGAAGTCTTTGACATCCTTCCTGCTTATGAATAATTTAGATATGAGAAAAGTCTTACTTAAGCATGTTGAGGAGAGCTTCACTAGTACTTCTTTCAAAGTCGGGTTGAAGTCAAGTTTTTATTTCTCTTGTGTAGCAGCCCCTGTGGTAAATTATATGGTGGCTTTCGTTCATTCATTCAGCAAACACGTGGAGAGCCTACTAGTGTCTGGCTTGGCCTTGGTCATCTAAAAATGAATAAGACTGTCCCTGCTCTAAGTTAGCTTTCAGTCAGTAGGAGGAGTCTTATTTGTGTCTGACTCTTTGCGACCCCATGGACTACAGGCCGCCAGGTTCTTCTGTTCCTCTGTCCAAGGAATTTTCCAGGCAAGAATACTGGAATGGGTTGCTATTTCCTACTCTAGGCGATCTTCCCAACCCAAGGGCTGAACGCACGTTTCCTTTTGTCTTCTGCAAATTGGCAGGCAGATTCTTCACCACTCTGCCACCTGGGAAGCCCCTTATTTAAGTAAGAATGATAAATAGGTATGAGGATATATATTATAAATATATAAAGGAGATTGTGTGGAGAAGGAAAAGGAAATGGAGGAGGAGATCAGGAAAGAAGTAACTTTGTCATCTTGAGAGGTAAATATTTGATAGAGAAGAGGTAGGGAGGCTTCTTGGGCAGAAGGGAAGTATATACAGGACCAGAATAGGCTTTTACTGTTTATAGAATTTTATCATGGTGCAAGTGTTAACGCAATAGACCTAGAGTGGATTGGACCGTTTACACCTTTAATGTCAGAAGGTTGTTGGAGAATGTTGCTTCTGCAGTGCAGTCCTTAAAACCCAAGTGTGTGTCTGTGGGTGACCTTGTGATCCAGGATTAAATCTCTGAACTTTGATCCATAAACTGATTTTTCTGTCCTCTGACCCTTCTTACCTAATTCTAGATGAAGTCCTTGTTCCGTTAACTTAATTGCTTAGTAAAGCCAACTTTTTAGGAAGTTATGCGGAATTAACTGTTGGTATATAAACATATATAGGTGCTTACTATATTGTCGTTGAAATGTCTCATGAATACTGAAGGTACCTTAGTTCAAGCATCTTTCTACTTGCCTTAGTTCTAGATAAAGTGTAAATAAGAACCTGGCAGACTACAGTCCATGGGGTCACAAAAGAGTCTGATGAGACTTAGTGACAGCATTGTTCCGGATAAACTGTAATTAAACTATGTTTCTTAAAATCCCAAATCAGTGATATTTGCAACAGTTGTTAGCTGCACTCACTTGTCACTTTGGGCTCTTTGAAGAACTGCTCGGTAACTTTTTCACTGTTAAGTAAATTTTTCACTTTGATTCCCCATTTTCCCCTTTGATTATCTCTTTCATATTAATAACCTTGACTTGTTTTTATTTATTCCTGAAAGAGTTTTATTTAGTTTTTCTAAGGCTGCCATTGTAACTCTTCCTTGAAATCCTGAGCCTAGGATAGGCCATATGTTTTCCCAGTCTAACTTTTGTTTGATCTGTATTTTTTTGTTACATGTTGCCTGTTCCAAAGTGAAACAGATTAGATTTCCTAAATCCTGACAGGAGCCCTTAGCCTGATTGCCTCTGATAGCCAGCCTGTGGTCTCTATAGATAGAAAGGGAAGCCTCCTTTTCTGATGGTATGGGGAGGGAGGTGGGAGGGGGGTTCAGGTTGGGGAACACATGTATACCCGTGGCAGATTCATGTTGATGTATGGCAAAACCAATACAATATTGTAAATTATTAGCCTCCAATTAAATAAATTTATATTAAAAAAAATTGATTTGCTTCTGTCTTCTAAATCAGTGTGAAGACTGGAGCCTACTGGTCACCTTTTTTTTTTTAATTACACAAAACATAAAATTTACCTTCTTAGCCTTTTTTTTTTTAATTATTTATTTACTGGTATTGGTTAACTCAATACCAGGAAAACAAACAACCCAATCAAAAAAGTGGGGAAAAGACCTAGACAGACATTTCTCCAAAGAAGACATACAGGTGGCTAACAAACACATAAAAAGATGCTCAACATTGCTCATTGTTAGAGAAATACAAATCAAAACCACAATGAGATACCACCTCACACAGGTCACAATGACCATCATCAAAAAGTCAACAAACAATAAATGCTGGAGAGGGTGTGGAGAAAAGGGAACGCTCTTGCACTGTTGGTGGGAATGTAGATTGATGCAGCCACTATGGAAGACAGTATGGAGATGCCTTAAAAACTAGGAATAAAACCACCATATGACCCAGCAATCCCACTCCTAGGCATATACCCTAGGTTGAAAAAGACACACTTATCCCATTGTTCACTGCAGCACTATTTAGCTAGAACAGGGAAGCAACCTAGATGCCCATGGACAGATGAATGGATGAAGAAGTTGTGGTACATACACACAATGGAATATTACTCAGCCATAAAAAGGAACTCATTTGAGTCAGTTCTGATGAGCTGGATGAACCTAGAACCTATTATACAGAGTGAAGTGAGTCAGAAAGAGAAGGATAAACGTATTGTATTCTAACGCTCATATATGGAATCTAGGAAAATGGTTCTGAAGAATTTATTTATAGGGCAGCAGTGAAGAAACAAACATAGAGAATAGACTTATGAACATAGGGAGAGGGGAGGAGAGGGTAAGATGTATGGAAAGAGAGTATCGTGGAAACTTAAATATAAAAATATTTATTTCTTTATTTACTTGGCAACTCTGGGTCTTGGTTGCAGCTTGTGGGATCTGGTTCCCTGACCAGGGATCAAACCCAGGCCCCTACATTGGGAGCTCGACGCCTTAGCCCCTGGACCACACAGAAGTCCCTGTCTTAGCCATTTTTAAGTGTACAGTTCAGGGGTATTACACATTAATACATTCATGTCAAGAGTTCCAAGGTGGATTCATGCTTAAGATTCCAGGCTTTCATTGCCCTGCCCCAGGTTCAGTCCCTTGGTGGGAAATAAAGATCCTGCCAGCCAAATAAAACTCACATTGTTGTGCACCCGTCACTACCATTTATTCCCATAACTCTCTTCATCTTGTAAATCTGAAACTCTATACCCATTTAATATTAATCCTCCATTCTCTTGTCCCCATGGACCTAGGCAAACACCACTCATTCCCCTTTGTATCTTTATGATTTTGACTAAAACATAAGTGGAATCATATATTTATTTTTTTGTGACTTATTTCAGTTGGCATGATGTCCTCCATGTTGTAGCAGACTGCAGAATTTCCTTCCTTCCTTGAAGCTGAATAATTCCTTGTATGTATATATACCACATTTTACGTGGCTGCACTCGGATTGCTTTCATGTTTTAGCTATTGTGAATAATATTGCTATGAACATGATTGTGCAACTATCTCTTCAAGGTCCTGCTTTTCAGTTATTTGATGTATATACCCAGAAGTGGAATGCTGGGTCATATGGTAATTCTGTTTATAATTTTTTGAGAGGCCTCTATACTGTTTTTCGTAGAGGCTGTAGCATTTTACATCCCTGTTTAACACTTGTTTTCTTTGTCTTTTTTAAAATATTGGCCATCCAAATAGATGTGAGGTGGTCTTTAATTGTAGTTTTGATTTGTATTTCCTTAATAATTTGTGATGTTGACCATCTTTTTCATGAGCTTATTGGCCATTTGTATATCTTCTGTTGCCCAGTTTTGAGTTGGGTTGTTTATTTTTTTGCAGGAGTTCTGTATATATTCTGAATATTAATCCCATGTCAGATACGTGGTTTGTAAATACTTTCTCCTGAAAAGTGGGTCATCTTTTTACTTGCTGATGGTGCTCTTTGAGATACAAAAGTTTTTATTTTTGATGAAGTTCAGTTTAACATTTTTTTTTTTTTTACTGACTTTGTTTGTAGTGTCATATCCAAAAAATTATTGTTAAATCCAATGACAAGATTTTTCCCCCGTATTTTAAGGTTTTTATGGTTTTCCTCTTTTACCTATTTGAGTTAACTTTTTTTATTGTGTAAACTCAGAATGGACTTTTGCATGTGAATATTCCAGTTCCCCCAGCACTATTTATTGGAATGACTGTCCTTTCCTTATAGAATGGCCCCTTGTTAGAAATCAACTGACCATATATGTGAAGGTGTACTTCTGGCCTCTTCTATTTGTCTGAATGTCTGTCTGTATACTAGTGCCACATTGCCTTTTGGTTTATTCCCGTAGCTTTGTGGTGAGTTTTGAAAGTAGGGAATCCTCCAACTTAATTTTTCTTTTTCAGTATTGTTTTGGCTATTCTGAGTCCCTTATTTCCATATGAATTTTAGGAGCAGCTTCTTAATTTCTGGCAAAGAACCCTGCTGAGATTTTGATAAGGAATGCATTGAATGTATAGATCAATTTGAGGAGTATTGCCACCTACATTACATGACCACAGATGTCTTTCCATTTATCTAAATCACCTTTCATTTTTGCAACCCACTCTCCCAACTTTCTTTTTTTCTATACTTGTACCCAGAAACATAGGCATTGAGTTAAAGGTAAAGAAGCCTTGTCTTCCACCACTTTATAGAAAATAAAAGGAAAATTGCAAGAAATAGGAAGCAGTTAAGTAATACTTTTATAGACTGTTTCCTTTATATGAACACATCTAACTCTCATAACAGCCCTACGGGTTAGAGTCTATATTTTTATTTTACAGAAAAAGAAATTGAAGCACAGAAAGGCTAACTTGTCCAGAGTCACACAGCTAACCAGTAAGGGGCAGAACAAGGCACTGAACTAATAAACAAATTTGTTCCACAGACTGTATTTCTAAACACGCTCTTCTCACCCTCCTCTCTGCCCCACAAGCATCAAGAAGCAATCCTGCAGGTTTTAGTATCCTTTTCTCTTGCCTCTTCAAGCAAATCTTGTTGATGTTGTGAAAGAATCAGTTAATCTGTAACTCAGAGTGATTGATTACTCTGAATCATTTCTCCTTAACTGAGTTTTTTTATATATTTGATCAAAAGTCTTGGGGTTGTAAACACTATAATTCACATTTCACCATCTTTCTATCCTTTTTTATTATTTTTTTGTACATATTCTTTTTAGACTATCATTTACACACCAGAGGAAGAGAGCTACCAAATGTCAAGTACGTTTGAGTTGCTGTAAAGTCATTGATTTAGTTCTAGTGTATCTTAGTCTGTTTACTGTCTTTGGGAGACAGATGATGTCAAGCAAGGGTAGCAGCTTTCTGACTTTCAGGAAGCTCTGCTACAGTTAGACTGATAAGTGGTGGCCAGCTCTTCTCACACTTCTTTTTATAAGTCTCATGATTCCCTCTGCTTACTACAGCCTGTTTGCACTCCTGCCTGTCACGCTTACCTTGTTGCAGTGTGGGAGTGGTCCTTCAGACATTTCTCAGCTGCTTCCTGCACTTGGGTAGGTAGACTACAACAATGCATTAACATTCAGTTCTCTCCATTTCACACAGCAGTCTTCCGAGATTTCCTCATGTTTGTATAACCATGATGTTGACTCACTTTTGTCTGAGTAGCTTCCTGAAGGCTTTCTGGAGCTGTTTTAGTGCCTTGAGTTTAGTATGCAACATTCTGGAGTCTTCTAGATTAAATTGAATTGAAAATTAAAAATAACTGTGAACTGAAGGTTAGCAGGCAGATATTGTAAGGCACTCATGAGTGGTTTAGTTCTCCCTTGGTTTTTTTTTTTTTTTTTTTTTTAGTCTTCAATTAATGAAATCGTCCTATTAAGGTGACTGTCTCAGACTTCAATTAATGAAATTATCCTATTAAGGCGACTGTCTCGGCCTTCAGTGGTTCTCAAAAGTGGTCCCTAGATTAGTGGTGTTAGCATCATATGGAATTTGATAGAAATGCAAAGTCTCAGCCCCTACCACAGAACTACTGAATCTGAACCTGTGGGAGTTGGGTCCATTAGTCTGGGTTTAAACAAGCCCTCTGTCCAGGTGATGCTGATGCAAGGCACATTTTGAGAACCTCTTAATCAGTGTATGTGCTATAGGAGTAAAATGAAGCACCATTTACCAGTTACCCCAGAGTAATTTTTACTGAATCTAAGTCTGAAATAGTTTTATTTGCTTCTCAGTGATTGATAGTCTGACCTACTCTGTTACTCTTGGCTTCTGTTAAAAAAAAAATTCAGCCTATATCTTCGTATGTTTCATAGCTATCTTATTTCCCTAGTAAAATTAAATTTCTTAGTTCAAAGTAATCATTTTTCACAAAAGCAGCTTTGTAAAATGGCCAGTAAATTCAGGAAAAGGTGTTCAACACCATTAATCATCAGAGATGTGCAAATTAAAGCACAATGGGATATCACTACACACCCACCAAGTTGGCTGAAATTTGAAGAAAATCATTGAATGGAAAGCACTTACTGCTTGTGGGTGTGTACAACTACTTTGCAAAGCTGTTTAGTAGTATGTACTAAAGCAAAACCTTCTCTTAGGTATAAACCCACAAAATTGTTTAGTAAATATAAGCCATGTGCAAGATTTGCCGTAACAGTATTTATTCCTAAAAGGCAGAAATCATCAGTTAAGAGCAGAATACAGCACAGCAGTGAAAGTAAACCAAATGCTATTGAAGCAGTCTGGATGAAATCTCTGAAAGATTGTTAAAGTAACTCCAAAGAAAGTTCAAAATCCAGCAAAGAAATTTAAACCCAGCGAAAACCAATCCACAAGGAAAGAAACGAGACTAGTCCAGGAATGACTTAGGAGGACGGAGACACAGGGACCTTCTGGGATGCTGGCTGTGCTGTTGATTGTGGTGGTGGTTACATGGATATGCTCACTTTGTGAAATTCCTTGTAAAAAAATTTTTTTTTACCCACCACCCCCAAATTAACTTCTTTCCCTTTACTTTGTTTCAGTTTTCGTTATTGCCTCCCACTGACATCTCAAGACCTTTTGAGATTTGGTTTTCTTCTTTTTTTTTTGTAACCCCGCCCCCTTTTTTTTTTGCATGTACAATTTAAGTTGAGAGTTATTGAGAAATAGTCAAGGAAGGTTCATCTCTCATGAAGTAACCATCTACTAGGTATTTATTTGTGTTTTCACTTCATATATTATTACTATACTCTTGGTTTTCCTCACACCTAGCTGACAGCATGACCCAAGGAATCAAAAATTTGTATTAAAAGAATTGATTTGGGGGAAGGGGGCTGAATTTTTTTTAGAAAAGCAGAATGCCTGCAGGCTTGTGTGTTTGCTTTCATTCCCTCTGAGAAAATGACTTTCCCTCTTTGTAGGGGTTCTCGCTTCATTGTTAAAGTTTTTTAAAGAATCAGGAGTAAGGCTGTGGTATGTATTCAAGGGTTCCACTTGACTCCATTTGTGTCATAAGGAAAGGTCCTTATGTAGACAATCTGGTAAAGCCAGAGAACTCTGGAATAACCTAAATTGTCTAAGTACACCTAGGTTATAAGGTTTAAAACTCAACTAAGATTTAAAACTCTTACATATAAGGCCTTGAGCAGAACACATCTCCCAGAGATATTACTGGGCATCACTTCATGTCTTCTGCTGCCGAATCTGGGCTTTCACAAGGAGCTTGAAAAATTCTAGCTTGTGGCTTGAGTAAGCCGATTATCTTGCTGCTACTTTGATGACTGCCTATGGGATTTTCCAGAAAAAAGTTGGAATGCTAGACCCTGGCCTGGACGTCCTGTGCAGTAAGACCTCAGGGTACTTTATTTGGGGAGAACTCCTATAGATCGTGCCCGGAAATGAATTTCAAGAAAGCTTTTTTTTTCTGCTAAAGGCTACTAGTAATATTAAATGGCAGTTGCCAAATTAGTCTTCCATTACCCTTCAATACGGAGAAGGCGATGGCACCCCACTCCAGTACTCTTTCCTGGAAAATCCCATGGACGGAGGAGCCTGGTGGGCTGCAGTCCATGGGGTCGCGAAGAGTCGGACACGACTGAGCGACTTCACTTTCACTTTTCACTTTCATGCATTGGAGAAGGAAATGGCAACCCACTCCAGTGTTCTTGCCTGGAGAATCCCAGGGACGGGGGAGCCTGGTGGGCTGCCGTCTATGGGGTCGCACAGAGTCGGACACGACTAAAGCGACTTACCAGCACCAGCACCCTTCAATAGCTCTTGTCCTGTGTACATAGAGATGGTTTAAGTTGCAGGTTTTCTAAGTAGATTCTTGCAGAGACCTTAACCTGGGCCAAATATAGATCTCATCTCTTTGAAGAAATGTAAATCACTCTGTAAGACATATGGAGGTGAAGCTGGTTAGTTAGATTTGGGTTCCTAATGTTTTGAGGTTAAAGATAACAAACAGTAACAGAATTTTGTTGAGTGAGTAATTCAATTAGAAAGAAACTTGACTTAGTTACCAAAGCAAGCAAAGTTTGGGTTAAAGTTTCAGATTTTGTATCTGAATCAAGTCAACTTTTAATTTTGAGAATCTGTCATTTACACCCAAAGAGCTCTCTTTTTATTGCTTTATAAACCCCAGGTTCCCACAGCCCCCTCTTGAAGTTCAGTTAATTTGCTAGAGTGACTCACAGCTCAGGAAAATATTTAACTTACTAGGTTACCAGTTTCTTAGAGAAAGAGCAGCCAGATGCATAGGGCAGGATATGAGAGAAGGGGCATAGCTTCCATATCCTCTTAGGGTGTGTCACTCTCACACCAGTCTGGATGTTCTCTGAACCGTTTTGGGTTTGGGAAGGGCTTCATTATGCTGGTATGATTGATTAAATCAACAGCCAGTGTTGATTGATCAACCTCCAGCAGCTCTTTCCTGCTTGTGATGGGAGGTGGACTGAAAGTTACAACACTAATCCCCTGGAGTTTACAAAGCAACCTAATTCTCCTGGCAATCAGCCCCCATCCTTAGGGATTTTCCAAAGTCACTTCATTAACTTAAACACAGGTATGATTGAAAAGCGCTTGTTATGAATAACAAGACATTTTTCACCCTGATCATTCTGGAGCTATTTCAGGAACTGAAGCTATTTGAGGACAAAAGACCAAATATTGTAACAAATAACTCTACATTGCTCATGTCACTTAGAAAGTTACTAAGGTTTTAGTAGCTATGTGCCAGGAGCTAGGACAAAGACCATATATATATTTCTTGTAAGTCATAATATCACAGTTTTGCATTTAAAATAAAATAGTTAAAATGGCAAATTTTGCTATATATTATCACAACTTCTAAAAATACTGTAAAATGCCAAAAACTATTTTGTACTTTTTTCCAAGCTTAATTGAGATATAATTGACATTGTATAAACTTAAGGTGCATGCTATTAATTTGATACACCTAAACTGCAAAATGACTACCACCAAAGCATTAGCTAACGACTGCATCATGTCACATAACAACCATTTTTGTGTGTGAAGTGACAGCATTTAAGATTTATTTCCTTAGCAACTTTCAAGTATATGATCAGATCAGATCAGTCACTCAGTTGTGTCCGACTCTTTGCGACTCCATGAATCGCAGCACGCCAGGCCTCCCTGTCCATCACCAACTCCCGGAGTTCACTCAGACTCACATCCACCCAGTCAGTGATGCCATCCAGCCATCTCATCCTCTGTTGTCCCCTTCTCCTCCTGCCCCCAATCCCTCCCAGCATCAGAGTTTTTTCCAATGAGTCAACTCTTCGCATGAGGTGGCCAAAGTACTGGAGTTTCAGCTTCAGCATCATTCCTTCCAAAGAAATCCCAGGGCTGATCTCCCTTAGAATGGACTGATTGGATCTCCTTGCAGCCCAAGGGACTCTCAAGAGTCTTCTCCAGCACCACAGTTCAAAAGCATCAATTCTTCGGCGCTCAGCCTTCTTCACAGTCCAACTCTCACATCTATACATGACCACAGGAAAAACCGTAGCCTTGACTAGACGAACCTTTGTTGGCAAAGTAATGTCTCTGCTTTTGAACATGCTATCTAGGTTGGTCATAACTTTCCTTCCAAGGAGTAAGCGTCTTTTAATTTCATGGCTGCAGTCACCATCTGCACTGATTTTGGAGCCCCCAAAAATAAAGTCTGACACTGTTTCCACTGTTTCCCCATCTATTTCCCATGAAGTGATGGGACTGGATGCCATGATCTTCGTTTTCTGAATGTTGAGCTTTAAGCCAACTTTTTCACTCTCCACTTTCACTTTCATCAAGAGGCTTTTGAGTTCCTCTTCACTTTCTGCCATAAGGGTGGTGTCGTCTGCATATCTGAGGTTATTGATATTTCTCCCGGCAGTCTTGATTCCAGCTTGTGTTTCTTCCAGTCTTGCGTTTCTCATGATGTACTCTGCATATAAGTTAGAGTATCATAATCTATAATCATTATGCTGTACCTTAGATACCCAGAATTATGGAATTCAAGTGGATAAATTGTATGTGAATTTTATTTCAATTGAGATATTTTTAAGAAAGATTTTATATGTGTGTTGCTCACACATATATCCACTATATAATGCACACATGTAATGCATACTGTAGAATAGCTTCTTTTCACATGTGTCGTGTTCTCCCTCTCCACTTGCCCCCTGACAGTTGGACACCACATGCCTTTCATTGGGTATCAGTACAGGGTTTCTGTGACATGTTTGCTTAGTAGACCTGGCCTGATTTATATGTTTACTGGCAGAAATTTAGGCTAATGGAGTTTGATTGATTTGTAAGGCTCTTCAGCAATGAGTAAATCCTTTGTTGTCAGTCCCAGTTGCACAAGTTACATTTCAGTAACCTCTCCAAAAACTGGGTACCTCGTGCTAGAACAGTGTTCCAGTTTTGAAAATGTATTTTAATAACTTAGTGGCCTTTTACTCAGTAAAATAGTAACTCTAAGCTTCTTTTCTCCTTAGTAAAATGAATGATAATTATATCTGCCTCTGGAGAAGTTCAGAATCAAATCAGTTCCTATCAAATGTATAGCAAGTGATTTGTGATACACCAGTGAAAAGGACCATGGTGGCTGATCAAACAGTGTAAGATCTGTTGTAGTATAGTGTATTTTGAAACTTACAACACTGTATCATTAAAGGGAGAACCAGAAGAATGATTAGCGTAGTGTGTTTTTTGAAGAAGTTGTGTGTCAGGTCATGGGGTGAGGCAGAAATGGAGTAGCTTGTGATGAGCGGTAGGCAGCACTGTCACATGTGGCAGTGAGGTGTCTTTCAGTGGTTGTCCTCCAAAAGCCCAAGCCTCTGATGGGCCAGTGAAGTCTGCTGTGGACAGTGCTTCATCATCAGTACCAGCAGAAGAGTCACCCTTGAATGGGGCATTGGTCCAAGTACTTAAGACTGTGCCAGCCAGGATTTGCACATTACAAAAAAGATATTCTTGCCCTCTGTCCTCAGTGCTGTTAAGGGAGGATGTTTATGTGCAGACAGCCCTTATTTCCTCCTGTGGAAGGAAGGTGGTGGTTTCCCAGAAGGGTGACCTCTTGAAATTCACTCCCAGCACTGCTGCTCAGCAGCACAGCCAGTCCTGTGCTGAGTCTTTGAACAAATAAAACAGAAGTTTCCTAATAGAAACCGTACAATAGGAATTAATATTTTTTTAGTTGTATTTTATGTTTTAACCACTAAATCATTGAGTGCCAGGCCCAGACAGCCCCACTGTGTGGCCTTGTTGAGTTCACCTTGTTGCTATAACTTAAAGTATCAAGCCTCTGGACACAGTCAGAAGGCCTAATTGGCTTTTTTGATGTGGTTATCAGTAACTTTGTGAATGAGACTATATATGGAAGACTGTGGTTCTTTCCTGTTGCCTATAGAATAGTAACTGTTACCACAGCAAAGCAACAGGAAGATTCCCGGGAGGTCCAGCGGGTAGTACTTGGTGCTGTCACTGCCAGGGCCCTGAGTTTGATTCCTGGTCGAGGAACAAAGATCGCACAAGTCGCCTGGCATGGCCAAAAAAGCAAACAGAGAACTCCCCAAACAAAAGCAGTGCAGCAGAGCCAAGGCAGACTCCACATCTAAGTCAGTTTAGTTAAGTCACTCAGTCGTGTCCGACTCTTGATGACCCTGTGGGCTTCAGCACGCTAGGCTTCCCTGTCCATCACCAACTCCTGGAGCCTACTCAAACTTGTGTCCATCATGTTGGTGATGCCATTCAGCCTTCTCATCCTCTGTCGTCCCCTTCTCCTCCCGCCTTCAATCTTTCTCAGCATCAGGATCTTTTCAAATGAGTTAGTTCTTCTCATCAGGTGGCCAAAGTATTGGAGTTTCAGCTTCAGCATCAGTCGTCCCAATGAACATTCAGGACCGATTTCCTTTAGGATGGACAGATTGGATCTCCTTGCAGTCCAAGGGACTCTGAAGAGTCTTCTCCAACATCACAGTTCAAAAGCATCAATTCTTTGGCACTCAGCTTTCTTTATAGTCCAACTCTCACATCCATACATGACTACTGGAAAAACCATAGCCTTGACTAAACAGACCTTTGTTGGTTTTTAATATGCTGTCTAGGTTGATCACAGCTTTTCTTCCAAAGAGCAAGCGTCTTTTAAAAATTTCATGGCTGCAGTCACCGTCTGCAGTGATTTTGGAGCCTCCCCAAAATAAAGTCTCTTCGCTGCTTCCATTGCTTTCCCATCTATTTGCCATGAAGTGATGGGACCAGATGCCATGATCTTAGTTTTCTGAATGTTGAGTTTTAAGCCAGCTTTTTCACTCTGCTCTTTCACTTTCATGATGAGGCTCTTTAGTTCATTTTCTGCCATGAGGCGGTGTGCAGTGTTGTCTGCATATCTGAGGTTATTGATACTTTCCCCGGCAATCTTGATTGCACCTTGTGCTTCATCCAGCCCGGTGTTTCTCATGATGTACTCTGCATATAAGTTAAATAAGCAGGGTGACAATATATAACCTTGGCGTACTCCTTTCCTAATTTGGAAACAGTCTGTTGTTCCATGTCCAGTTCTGACTATTGCTTCCTGACCTGCATCCAGATTTCTCAGGAGGCAGGTCAGGTGGTCTGGTATTCCCATCTCTTTAAAAATTTTCTACAGTTTGTTGTGATCCACACAGTCAAAGGCTTTGGCATAGTCAACAAAGCAGAAGTATTTGTTTTTCTGGAACTCTCTTGCTTTTTCCGTGATCCAGTGGATGTTGGCAATTTGATCTCTGGTTCCTCTTCCTTTTCTAAATCCAATTTGAACATCTGAAAGTTCATGGTTCACATACTGTTCAAGCCTGGCTTGGAGAATTTTGAGCATTACTTTGATAGTGTGTGAGATGAGTGCAATTGTGCAGTAGTTTGAACATTCTTTGGCATTGCCTTTCTTTGGGATTGGAATGAAAACTGACCTTTTTCAGTCCTGTGGCCACTGCTGAGTTTTCCAAATTTGCTGGCGTATTGAGTGCAGCACTTTCACAGCATCATCTTTCAGGATTTGGAAGAGCTCAACTGGAATTCCATCACCTCCACTAGCTTTGTTCATAGTGATGCTTCCTAAGGCCCACTTGACTTTGCATTCCAGGATGTCTGGCTCTAGGTGAGTGATCACACCATCTTGGTTATCTGGGTCATGAAGATCTTTTTTGTATAGTTCTTCTGTGTATTCTTGGCCACCTCTTCTTAATATCTTCATGTAAGTCAAGGTTACCTTAATTTGTCATTGTTGTGGTTGATATTGAGAGGTTGCAGCAACCACTGATACTGCCGTAGTTCCCATCCTGGGAATTTTCGAGCCCTTAAAAATCACAGGGCAGGACTGGGCCCAATATACTTGGTACACTGTCCCCTGTGAATAGTAATCTCTAACAGCAGGTATCTTTGCTGTGGTGCTACTTGGCTTTCTGATGGCATTTTACAGGGCTGTTTTCAGATGTGAAGGATCCAACTGCTATACAGTGGTGGTAGGAAGTATGTACTTAAAATTGGGGGCTTTTGTTTTTCCAGACTTTTATAAACTTTTTATTTTGTTTTGGGGTATAGCCTATTAACAAAGTACTTTCGGTGAACAGTGAAGGGACTCAGCTATACATATACATGTATTCATTCTCCCCCAAGCCCCCTCCCATCCAGGCTGGCACATAACGTTGAGCATAGTTCTGTGTGCCATGCAATAGGTCCCTGTTGGTTTTCCATTCTAAATATAGCAGTGTGTACATGACCTTCCCCAAATCCCTAACTATTCCTCCCCACCCCCACCCCCCCCCAGCAACCGTAAAGTTCCTTTTCTAAGTCTGTGAGTCTCTCTGTTTTTTTTAAGTAAGTTCATTTGTATCATTTCTTTTTCGATTCCCCATATAAGGCATGTCATATGATATTTCTCCTTCTGTCTCACTTCACTCAGTATGATACACTCTAGGTCCATCTATGATGTGGCAAGTGGCATTATTCTTTTTAATGGCTGAGTGATATGCCATTGTATATATGTAGCACATCTTTATCCATTCCTCTGTTGATGGACATTAAAGTTGCTTCCATGTCTTGGCTATTATAATCAGTGTTTATTTTAGCATATTTTGTCAGGGAGGTTCAAGGACAGGAAGGTAAGGTGGTAAAAAATATCAAGGAGAATCAGGACTGGATTTTGTGAAGGTAGGTCACTGGTGACTTTTGAGAAAGTTTCAGTAGAAGTTTGGGCAGAATGCACATTGGTAGAATTTAAGCAAGTGAATGGGTATGAAGCAACTGAAAATACATACCTTTTCTTTGAAACAGACCAGAGAGAGGAAGGTTAATAGAGGAAAGCATGGATGTGGGGAGATTCCCTGTTTTAAAATAGGCACCCTGCACTTTATGGTGGACTGGAAGGAACCAGTAGACAGGAGAGATGAAGGGGGTGTGTGGGATACCCCAGGTGGCAATACTCTATAAATTGAAAGGTGCTGGAGGCCGTAAGGTTAGGCCTGGGCAGGAGAGACCTTAGTAGGAGTAACTTGCTCACTGCATTCCTCTGTCTTATGCCAGACCCTGTGAGAGATGTAGAGATTTCCCATAACTCCTCTAAAGAAATATACACTCACTTGCATGCTATTACAGGTGACTTAAATAGATATCTTACAGCTGATTGTTACTGGAAAAACAAACCTCTACTCAAAATTTTTAAGAATTATATCTGAAACAATTCAGAGTCTAGAAAATAACACATCTGGCAGAGAGACTGCAGAGAGAGCTCAATATGATTTTCCTTCTCAAGCTGGCAAGCCATCTACTTGAAAAGATGCTGGATTATAACAACATGGAAAGGAAAGATACTAGAGTAAAAAAAAATTCCTGGGTCATTTCAGGAAAAAAAGTAGGGAGTTTCATTTTCTGATGTTTGTACTCTTCACATCTTGTCAACAACTTCTGGTTGTGTTGCCAGACTCCCAGCATCCCAGAAATCACCTTGTAATTATAGGCTTTCATTTTCATTTTGTCCCATAATCACTTGTGATTTCTTTATCATCAGTAGAAGCTGAATGGTTTTATATTTTTCCTGGGCAGAATATTCCCTAAGGGAAATATTCAAGAGCCTTTTTGGTCGCTCCCTGGAATTTTTATTTTGTGTCCTTAACTGTATTTGATTTACAGGAATTACTTCTTAAAAATTGAGTACTTTCTAGGAAGGATACTATTCAAAGATGGCAGTCTTTTTTAATAATTTAGGGAATTACAGATACATTTTGTTTGCATCCTATAAGGTCCTGATTGCTGGACTTTGGGCATACACCAATACCAAGATAGGCCTAGGAGGTAAAATTGTGACATGAATTTGAGAACATAAGAAAAAAAACAGAAAATGATTTGTGAATCCTATCAAGATGTTAGCAGTCAGACTGAACATAGAGGAAAGAGTTTTTAAAAAAGGTAAATTAGCGTCTGTGCCCTGGATTATTTCATAGGAGACTGAAAATGAAGTAGTCTGTCTCTCCTTTTTCATTGAAAAAATGTTTTGTTTTTGGATTTTCTTAATACGTATCCCACACCCCCCTTCATCACTCCTGTCTATTGGCTCCTTCTTTGAGTCTACCATAAAGTGCAGGGTGCCTATTTTAAAACAAGGAACCTCCCCACGTCCGTGCTTTCCTCTACTAACCTTCTTCTCTCTGGTCTGTTTCAAAGAAAAGTTATACATTTCCACTTGCTTCATACCCTTCACTTGCTTAAATTCTACTACATGTCCACTCAAGTATGGAGCCACATAGGGCTGTGAAGAAATAGAAGCTATTTCCTTTGCTCTGAGGTGATTTGCAGTCTGGTTGGAAGACAAAACACAAGTGAATCAAGTAGGAATCAAAAACAAAAATGGAGGGATATAAGGAGCTGAATGGGTGTCAGAAGTGCTGCTGCTGCTGCTGCTGCTAAGTCGCGTCAGTCGTGTCCGACTCTGCAACCCCACAGACAGCAGCCCAACAGGCTCCTCTGTCCCTGAGTTATAGTTTAAAGGGCTAGTCTCTATACAGTACTGTTTTCATTGTGTGGTCCTATGTTTTAAAGAATTGTATTGAACACATTTCCCTTTTATGTATATGCTGGTTATTATGCTTGCATTAGGAGTATTATCCCTAATCCTTATTTTGCTTTTTCACAGAAAATAAGTCTTTAACTATTACTAGATAATATTGTGAGTTGGTTAAAACTTCATAATATATATGTATATTCTTAGCCAGCCACATATTCATTGCACTACACCACATGTTCTCAGAACTCACAAATGAGCGACAGCAGCGTCAGCCCTTCGCATTACAGAACCTTATGAGTTTATGTGCATTAAATTTTAAAGCTAAATTTCCTATGTTTTCCAGACTAAAAAAAATAGTTTCTGATGTTTACTTCATGTATGTACCCCAATGGATTGTGTCACCCACTCCAGTTTGAGAAACGTTCCCTTGAGACAGTATGGTTTTGTCAGTGAATGTATTGTTGAGGATTAGTTTGACTATAGATAATGGGGACCTGAAAAATACTACCTTAAACAAGACAGTTATTTTTCATTCACATAAAAGAAGTATGGAAGTAGGCAGTCTTGGGCTGAGACGGTGGCTCCCAAGATATCTGGGATCTAGGTGCCTTCCATCCTTTATTCCTTCAACTCCAGGGTGTGGCACTCATATTCTAGGATGACTGTTTAGAAAGCAGCCGTGACTCCAGCTTTAAGCAGCAGGAAGGAGGAAGGAGATGAAGAAGGGCAGGGACTTCCAACTTTAAGGAAGATTTTCTGGAAGTCCCACAGAATACTGCTGATTACATCTCAGGGGCTAGAAGTTTGTACCTGGCTGTATCTAGTCTAAGGGAAACTAAGAAATGTCTTTTAGCTGGGCAGCAAAGTGCACAATTAAAAATTGGAGTGCTGTTCTAAGAGGTAATGGTGAGAGTTCGGGTTGACCTCTAGGCTGTAGCAAGTGGAGGTAGGGAGTCTTCATGCTTTTCCTTTTTTTGGTAACAGCTTTGGTAATATCCACACACATTATAATTCACCCATTAAAAGTTTACAATTCAGTTGTATATAGAATATTCGAGTTACATAACCATCTGAGAATCATTTTGGAAAAATTTATCACCTTATAAAAAACCTCACTATTCTTTTGGTAGTCATTCCCTATTCCTCCCTCCTCTAGTTCCCTTCCCCTGGAAGTCACGAGTCTACTATCTCTGCATTTGCCCGTTCTGGACATTTCATATAAATGGAATGACACAACATGTGTTTCTTTGTAACTAGCTTCTTTCACAAATTGTAATGTTTTCAGGGTTCATCCATGTTGTAGCATGTATTAGTATCCCCCCACTTCATTGTTGAATAATATTCCATTGTGTAGATAAATCACATTTTGTACATTCATCAGTTGTTAGATGTTTGGTTTGTTTCTACTTTTTGATGGTGATGAATAATGCTGCTGTGAACATTCATGTAAATTTTTTGTGTGAATACATTTTTATTTCTCTTGGAGTTATGAGTAGAATTGCTGGGTCATAGATATAGCCAGATCCTTCGCCCAGTTTTAAATCGGATTGTCTGTCTAGTTATTATTGAGTTGTAGGAGTTCTTTACATGTTGTGGGTCCACATCAACCTTGACTGCAACGAGAGATCCCAAGTCAGACCACCAACCTAAGCTGCTTTTTTCTTATTCAGTTGTAGGAGTTCTTTATATATTCTGGATATAGGTCCCATATAATTTTCTCCTATTCTGTGGATTATCTTGTCATTTTCTTGATGCTATCCCTTGAACCACAAAAGCTTTAAAATTTTTTATGAAGTCCAATTTATCTTTCTTCTTTGTTTCTTGATATTTGTGAATACACTGTTCACAATACATTGTGAGAAATGTATTTTTTAACCAAAAGATGGAAGCAACCCAAGCGTCTGTTTGCAGATAGATGGATAAATAAGATGTGGTATATATCAGTACATACAATGGAATATTATTCAATCTAAAAAGAAAGGAAATTCTGATACATGCTACAAAGAGAGGAAACCTCTAAGACATGCTGAGTGCAATAAACCAGTCACAAAATGACAAATACTGTATGATTCCACTTACATGAGGTAGTTAGAGCAGGAAAATTCATAGAGGTAGACAGTGGAATGGTGGTTGCCAACAGTGGAAGTAGGGGAGATGGGGTGATAATTGTGTAATGAATATAGAATTTCAGTTTTAGAAGGTGAAAAAAGTTCTGGAAATGGATGATGGTGATAATTGTACAACAGTGTTGAATATATGTAATGCCACTAAAGTATTTACTTAGAAATTGTTTAAATGGCAAGTTTTCTGTGTATTTTACTGCATTTTAAAAAATATCTTGTAGTTTTAGCTCTTACATTTGGGTCTGTAATCCATTGTGAGTTAATTTTGTATATGATGTGAGGTAGTGTTCTAACTTCCTTCTTTTGCATGTTATCTGTTCAGTTGTCTCAGCGCCATTTGTTGAAAAGGCTGTTTTTTCTCCATTGGATTGTCTTGGCATCCTCTTTGAAAATTTACTTGACCCTAAATGGGAGGGCTTATTTTTGGATTCTCAAATCTACTCTATTGATCTATGAACGTGTTAGTTGCTCAGTCGTGTCTCTTTGGGATCCCATGGACTCTAGCTTGCCAGGCTCCTCCATCCATGGAATTCTCTAGGCAAGAATACTGGAGTGGGTAGTCATTCCCTCCTCCAGAGGATCTTCCGTCCCAGGGATCGAACCCAGGTCTCCTGCATTGCAGGTGCTCTTTACTGTCTGAGCCACCAGGGAATTGTTTATTGTTTATATCTTTATAACAGTGCAATACTGCCTTGATTACTGTACCTTAAATAGTAAGTTTTGACATCAGGAAGTGTGAGTCCTTTAACTTTGCTGAGTCCTTTAACTTTACTCTTCATTTTCAAAATTGCTTTGGCTGTTCTGAGTCCGTTGAATTTCCATTTGCATTTTCTGATCAGTTGTCAGTTTCTGCAAAGAAGCTGGCTCAGATTTTGATAGATCGTAAGAGTCTGTAGATTGATTTGGAGGGTATTGCCATTTAACAGTATTGGCCTTTAGTCCTTAAACATGAATGTCTTCCCATTTAGATCTTTTATTTCTCTCTATGTTTTTTAAAGTTTTCAGAGTATGCTTCATGCTTTTTTGTTACTTATTCATATTTTATTCTTTTTGATGCTGTTGTAAGTGAAATTGCTTTCTTAATTTCAGTTTCAGGTTCATTACTAGGGTATAGAAATACAATTGATTTTATATGTTAATCTTATATCCTGTAAATTGCTGAATTTATTATTTCTAATAGCTCTTTATAATTTTACTTCTTTTCCAGTCTGGATGTCTTTTATGTTGTCTTCTGCCTAATTGCCACAACCCCCTTAGAAGTGGCAAGAGTGGACTTTCTTGTTTTGTTCCTGTTCTTAAGGAAACCTTTCAATATTTTCACCATCAAGTATAATGTTAGTTATGGGGTTTTAGTATGACTTTTTGATGCCACGTGGAAAGGTGTTACTAGCATTTTATCTTATATTTTTCGTGTGCTAATAGAGTCTTGTGCCCCGTGGGCAGAAAGTATGTGCTATAGATTAAAGCTATCATGGATTCTCATGCATTTAGACAACACTTTTGTTTTGTTTCAGCAATGGCTGCCATCCGGAAGAAACTGGTGATTGTTGGAGATGGAGCCTGTGGCAAGACTTGCTTGCTCATTGTCTTTAGCAAGGACCAGTTCCCAGAGGTGTATGTCCCTACGGTGTTTGAGAACTATGTGGCAGATATTGAAGTGGATGGAAAGCAGGTGAGTATACTTTTCAGAATAACTGCTACTGTTTTTTATGTTAGGCTATTCATAGAGCCTTGAGAGAATTAGGTCTCTTTGTCTCTTCAGTACATAACAACAAAAAGTTAAAATGAGAAATCTGTTCTTGCCTTTTCAGTTCAGTTCAGTCGCTCAGTTGTGTCTGACTATTTGCAACCCTGTGGACTGCAGCACGCCAGGCTTACCTGTCCATCACCAACTCCTGGAGTTTACTCAGACTCATTTCCATTGAGTTGGTGATGCCATTCAACCATCTCATCCTCTGTCGTCCCCTTCTGCTGCCTTCAGTCCCTCCCAGCATCAGGGTCTTTTCAAATGAGTCCGTTCTTTGCATCAGGTGGCCAAAGTATTGAAGTTTCAGCTTCAGCATCAGTCCTCCCAATGAATATTCAGGACTAATTTCCTTTAGGATGGACAGGTTGGATCTCCTTGCAGTCCAAGGGACTCTCAAGAGTCTTCTCCAACACCACAGTTCAAAAGCATCAATTCTTTGGCACTCAGCTTTCTTTACAGTCCAACTCTCACATCCATACATGACTACTGGAAAAACCATAGCTTTGACTAGACGAACCTTTGTTGATTTTTAATATTCTGTCTAGGTTAGTCATAGCTTTTCTTCCAAGGACTAAGCTTCTTTTAATTTCATGGCTGTAGTTGCCATCTGCATTGATTTTGGAGCCCCCAAAAAGAAAGTCTCGCTCTTTCTGTTGTTTCCCCATCTATTTGCCATGAAGTGATGGGACTGGATGCCATGATTTTAGTTTTCTGAATGTTGAGCTTTAAGGCAGTTTTTTTCACTCTCCTCTTTCACTTTCATGACGAGGCTCTTTAGTTCTTCACTTTCTGCCATAAGGTGGTGTCATCTGCATATCTGTTATTGATATTTTCCCCAGCAGTCTTGATTCCACCTTGTGCTTCTTCCAGCCCAGCGTTTCTCATGATGTACTCTGCATATAAGTTAAATAAGCAGGGTGACGATATACAGCCGTGACATACTCCTTTCCCTATTAGGAACCAATCTGTTGTTCAGGTCCAGTTCTAACTGTTGCTTTCTGACCTGCATGCAGATTTCTCAGCAGGCAGGTCTGGTGGTCCCATCTCATTAAAAATTTTCAACAGTTTGTTGTGATCCATACAAAGGCTTTGGTATAGTCAGTAAAGCAGAAGTAGATGTTTTCCTGGAACTCTCTTGCTTAGTCCAATTTTATTCATTTTAAATTATTATCATCTAGATTATGTCCACATTCATGCGTATTTCACATGAGGAAGCCTTAGAATATTTGTTCTTTCCAGCTTTTTTTATATTTGAAATTTAGTTTGTTGCCAAATGGTTAATACTAAAATGAACCTTTGTATGGATGGTTCTGTCATAGTATTTCATTAAGTGCTGAAGTTTGAGATTACTAGGTCAATGTGTTCTTGCTGATTATGCTTCTCAAAGGGTTGTACGGCTCTGTACCACCAACAGTGTGACATTTAAACAACATGCTCACATTTAGGTTTTGGGTTTGGTTTTTTTTTTTTTTTTTAATGTCTTTTGACTTTAACATAAACAGGCTGCTGCATTTGCTTCAGTTACTTGTCACTGGCCGTGAGGACAGTGTTTCCTCCTGTCTGCCCTGAAAGCGCACCAGCAAGACTGGAGCAAAACTGCTGAAATTAGAATTGTCTCTCCCTCTTCTCCTCCCTTTTGTTGTCAAAATAATATCCAGGTCCCTGTCCATCTTTTGAAGAGAAATGAAATTCTCATTGCAAATGGGTTAGCTGAAAAGAAAAGTAGAACAACGGGCTATTTTCCAACACAGTCCTCTTAGGCATTCAGTCACATGTCTCATGGTGCTAGCACCTAATTTATTGGCTTCCACAATTCTGTCTTCTTTCTTCCTTCTCCTGTTCTTGCTTTCCTGCTGTCCCTTTCTGTCCTAGTACTACCTAACCTCATTTTGTGGGACTGTGTGTGGAAAGCACATTAGGCCAGCTGCTTCGAATTCTAGGGTTCGTCATTACAGGATGCCTTGATACTTCTATGACCATGAGTAAGCTGTCTAATCTTGGAGCCACTTTGATTTGTAAAGTGGTTTAAGCCATTTTACGGTTGACAGCAAGGGTCTGTGAAGTGACTGAAGGCATTTGGAAGCACCAAAGCACTTGACATATTGGACTGGACAAGAACATACTCAACACCCCCTATTATAGTGTCCCCAGTAGCCATGTGGGCCACAGTGGCTGCTCTCAGGCCATCAGGAGCCCCATGGCGCCCTTCTGGTCACGAATGGATGAAAAAAACCACAATGAATTCGTGCCTAAGAGAACTTTGTCTGGGTCCTATACCCTGCAGGTAGCCCATAAGTGTTGCCAGTTCAACTTTCAGTCAGTTCTCTGAGTGGATGCTTGGGTACAGGTTTCTGTGGGCTTCATAGGAAGATTGGTTTTGTGTAGAGACAGGGCCCAATTCTGACAAGCTGGTGAAAATTTGGGCCTGCTGTCACATACCAGACCTCTCACCCAATTTAGATGGCCCCCCACACACACACACACACACACATACACAGAAAGACCCAGTGGCTTGAAGGAAACAAACAGGTTTAGGTTGGTGTTTTCATAGCACATTTCTCAAAAGGTGTACTGAATGTATATTGTTTATAAGTTTATATTGTGTATATTGTTTATATGTTTATCTTGTCATTTAGAGAATGACAGCTGTTGGTTGCGATGTGTCTGCAGTCAGAAGTTGGGAAAGTCTTTTCCATTTGTGGCAGTATATGTTTGGGGGGTACTATTGGCTCTTCTGTCCTCTTGGAAGCATCATCTTTGCCTTGGGGTCTTGGAATGACCAGGATCTTTTTACCCTTAAGAAGTATAGGGATTTTGACTTACAAACCTTGAGGAATGATCAGTGAATATCTTTCTTGCTGTGCCTGACCCTGGCAAAATGAAAGCCCTTGAACCAGGGAGAGGAACCCTGAAAAAAGGGTACTCGATCTGGAAGAGGGTATCATATCCTAGCTACCTGCCTCAGAGCAAGTCAGTATCCCAGGGTGAGAGAGGGCGCCTCGTGCGAATGTTCTCATAAGAGTATGCACCCACAGATCCCAGGGAGCCATCCAGGATTCTAGGTGGTTATGGGCCAGGGAATAGGTGTGCCAAAAATGGAAAGGCCCTGACGTGAGACAGGCTTGGCACCCTGGAATCATTTATCAGGAGACAGAGTTAGCTCTTCTGTCTGACTGAATGCTCATGAGGTGTGGGGGTGCCAGGGGAGTGGGATTTGTGAGAGAATGAGCTGTAGCATCCTGAGGTCAGACCAGTTGTGAGGGTTGGGCATCAATATATTATGGATTCCTGTACCAAGCTGATGGTAATATGCGTGACAGAGGCACAGTGGGACTTGAAGTTGTGAGTGACACATCCTGGGGCAGAGGTTGAGGGTGGAAGAAATAATTAGCCATCAACTTTAAGGTAGGAATAATATTTAGATACTGAACACTCTGAAGGTGTTAGGAGGAGAAGGCTACTCGAGGCATTGGAGGGAGAACTCCTTGGGCCACAAGAGCTAAAAACCACTGTGACTGTAAGAAGTGACTGGGCTGAGTACAGTCTCTGACAGGCGTGGGGGTGGTGGATCCTGTCCAAGTCCAGGTGTCTGCCCTCCTCCCACTGGAAAGTGAACAGGTTCCCAAGGTGAAAGGAGTACCCCCTACCTATATGATGCTTTCATTGAGACATTTTTTTTGAGCAGTAAAAGCAGAGCCATAGGCCTTTCCTGTCAGCTCAGACCTTGCCCAACACCCAGGACAGTCACTTTTCTTATCCATCAATTCAGATACAATCTTGTTTCCTCATTGGAGCAGAGTGATGAGACAAGGTAAGGAAATGGTTGAGTGAGACTGTATTAAGAAAAGTTACTTGTTCTGGTTTTTCCCTGTCTTGCCTTGTATACCTGGTGGGATGGTTCATTCACTTTCTTTCCTCTGTAGAATGTTATTTGTGTACTTATAAGTACTTATAAGCTACAAAATTACTTTTGACTTGACACTAATAAAACTGACCATTTTTGTATTTTACTATGTGGACAGTCTATCATTTGAAGGTACAGTGGTTTCACTTCTTCTGAAAGTAAGTAGTGGGATTAACCTGCACTCTTATGTTCATTTTTCCTGTCATAGGTAGAGTTGGCTTTATGGGACACAGCTGGGCAGGAAGATTATGATCGCTTGAGGCCTCTCTCCTACCCGGATACCGACGTTATACTGATGTGTTTCTCCATTGATAGCCCTGATAGTTTAGGTGAGTAGCCCTGCAGCCTGACGTTTGTCACTGCCTGTGTGGTGGTCAGTTTTTGGTTTCTCAGGTCCTTTCTGGACATCAAGTGGCTGAAAAGCATACATGAGTTTCAGAGGAGATCATAAGTGGCCAGAGTCCTAGAGTCTCAGGACTGTAGACCCTGAGCCCTGAATCCCTTTTCAGCTTTGGTCTCCCTTGACTGCCATGTTCACCTTGTAAAGTAGGTGGGTTCCAATAGAAAGCTATTTTTTGCCCTCCTTTCTTTTTTTAAAGGGGACAGGGGTTGGGGGTGGGCATGCAGCATGCTCTGACCAGGGCATTGAACCTGTGCCCTCAGCAGTGAAAGCACGGAGTCCTAACCACTGGATATCCAGGGCATTCCCCAAAGCTATTTTCTGGACTGAGATTTGGGGAAGGCTTTTTTTGGGTGTCCACATCTTTTTTCAGTACTTAATGTTGAGCCTGCTGCCTCCCAACATCTAGACTGATGATTTGCTGATTCCTAGTGGTGTTTTTAAACCCCTGCTTTAGCCCTTTTTTATATAAAGCCCCTCAGCTAGTGGATAGAGACTTAAACCTGACATTACACTGGCTCAGTTGGTCACATGTTACAGAAGCTGCTTTCCTCCAAAGAAAAAAAAAATGTGTGAAAGATGCTGATCTCTTACTCTGCAAAACAGCACCGGGGCCTGAAACAGAACTTGCTTTCGGTTTGTACTAAAGATGATAAAACGTCTTGCTCGGTGCTGTGGTGCCCTGTTTTAACAGGGCAGTGGATGGGGCAAAGACACTGTCATTATTACCACAGATGACAGTTGAGGGCTGGCTGGTAGCCTGGGCTGTTCCTGCGGGGTTAGGGTGGAGTGACTCTTTGTGTGTCCTGCTTGTACTCACGTAAATGACAATACTGAGGGGTGCTCTGAGACTTAGATCCGTTTGCTCAGCGTCATGCAGCCCAAGGAACCAAGTTGAGATGGAGCCTCCTGTGTGATACTTCCCAGGACTGAGACTGTGGGTACTGCCTGCCATTGTCTCACTTTGGTTCAACAGTTGTGTTTTAGTTTCGGTTTTCAAATTAATCTGGCTTCCTTTGGTGGGACTCTGCGGAGGCCCTTGAGGCTGAACTTTAGAGAGAAAATGGACACCTTCCATTGAAACACACACATGATGAACTTTGCCTAAATCCTGTAGGAATGAGGAGTGTGCACCCTTTGCCACCTCATCCAGGGTATAATCCTTGAGGGACAAGAGTACCTTCAGAGCAAAATATTACTCTTATTCTGTCTTACTTTTTTTTTTGAACACTGTATATCTCCTGGTCTCAAGAAATCTTCTGCTTTTGACCTCTTGTCTGTTTACTATGACTTGTTTTTTGCTATCCCCTCACCCAGAGAGCAGGTTCTAGGGAGGAACACAGAGGTAGAAAGCAGAGGGAGATTGAGCTCCCTCTCAGGATACACCTGGGGGTGGGGTGGGGCTGATGCTGTGCCTTCACTGGTGGTCTTGGCAGGAGTATCATAGGTAGGTAGGGCCCCTTTGCTGACCTGAGTTACCTTAGTTTTGCCAAGGGCCTTTTAAAAGTTCTCTCATTTTGGCTAGGGAGTAGCAGAGAATTCCACTGGTAGTTTGCCCCGGTAAAATGTGTCTTGGGAACTCAAAGTTTATATCAAGAAAATGAAAAGCTAATGTCAACCAAACATTGCAGTTTGCTTTTTATGTATGGTTGGATGTTAGACCATAGCCCAGAGTCTGGGTATAGAATAACAAGTTTGATCAGCAATCAGAATGTTGGTGTGCAGGTTTCAGCCCTGTTGCTGGCCGATCCTGTGTAAAAGGCCAAATAGTAAATAGTTTAGGCTTGTCAGCCGTGTGTTCTCTTGTTGCATTTCCTGAATTTGCCATAACTACTCAGCTATACTGTTGTAACACAAAAGCAGTCATAAAAAATATATCCATGAATGAGCTTGGCTCTGTTCCAGTAAAACTTGACTTATAAAAGTAGACTCTGGATCTAGATAAGAATTAATGGAATTCACAAGGACATCCAAAGCACTCCACTGTAAATCTGTGTAAAGTGATGTGTCCTGATATGATCAGATTACTTTGAGGGTAGGAGCAATTATAGGTGATTGCCATTACTGAATTAAAAGGTAAAAAAATTAAATTTTAAAATTATTCATGAAAAGTGAACATAAGAGAGGCAGTTCATTTTATTTTACATGTCCTGTATTCTGGAGGTGGGGAGACTATTAGAGTAATAATTTTGTATGTTTAGCAAATAATTATTGAGCACCTACTTATAGAACCTATATTCTAGATGGAGACAGAAGAGCCAAAATCTAAATCTGATAGCAGGAAAGGTTACAAATAACATTCATGGTGGTGGAAATGGAATAGGCTGTGGTAGTATGTAGTGTTAGAAGATGACCACATGCTGCTGGTCAGGAGCCTCACTGAAAAGGAGACCTCTGAGCATAGGTGAGAGAGGCCAACAAAAGACTCCCCAGGTGGAAGGAAGGAGTCCAGTGTGCTGTGCTGTACAGAGAGCGAGGGTTGCAGAGCCATGTGGTTAATGGTGTGGACCTCTCCTTTGATCATGAGAGAGATGGGAACTCTCAGATGGTTTGAACACAAGAGAGATGTGTGTGATCTCACCTACTCTTTAAAGTGATCACTGTTGCAGCTTCACTGAAAACTGACCACAGGGTGCAGAGCCAGGAGCAAGATTGACCACCCAGGCTGTTGGGCTTCAGTGTCAGATATGCTGGCCCTTGTGTCTTTATTGCTCTGCGGTTCTTAAGGAACCCTTTGTTCTAGAATAAGGCTTTGAGTTTTAAGTTGTAACATTAGTGATTGACTGTAGCTGCTGTAGCTGCTCTAGCAAAGGAGGAAAGTATCTGTCTTGTGGGCTGAGGAGTGGAGCATTGAATTGAGTTTTCTGACCTTACTCATATAATTTCTCTACATTCTAGCCAGAAGGCAGGGCATCTTTCCATATTGTAACTCCTGCCTTTTGGTGTTGAAGTCATAGAGTGAACAGTTTACGCCTAAAACATAGTGCCAAATTATGTTCAGTACCATTTAAATGATCATCATACTAAGTATGCTGTACACATTGAATCAGAATAACCTCATGTGGAGTCTTAGTTATCTCCATTTTGTAACGTCATCCCTGACTCTGAGATGCTCAAGGTGGTGGGTGTGGGAGGTTGAACTCAGGCCACCTTATCTAAATTAGTATTGGCAAGAAGCTGCAACTGGTCATGATTCATTTTCAGAAGCCACTGAAGCCCTTTGAAATTCCAGTAACCCAAGGGTAGGTCATTCTGAAGGCCCATGAGTAAGGTGTAGAGAAAGTGTGTGAACCCTGGGCTAGCTGTAGCCACAGCCGTAGAATGGGGACTCCTGTAAGCTGTGGTCAGAATCATCCAACAGTGACGTGGATGGCTGGCCGGTGGGGCAGGGGGCACCGTTGTGGAGCCACCCCGTGTTCTGAATCCTTTGCTCCTCTGTAGCCTTCACCTGGCACCACCTGCAGGAGATGAGCTCCTTGGTATGACTGAGAAAAGCTGGTGATTCTGTGCTTAAGAGAAAGGGGGTTAGATTTTGCCTTTTTCATGGTTTTGAAACTAGTGAAATTCCATTATATGTCCAGCATGATTCTGAAGTTTCTTCACAATTTAACTAGGGCTTCTGGAGATTCTTCAAGATAATTATGTGTATTTTGCTGCTTTCAGAAAACATACCAGAAAAATGGACTCCGGAAGTCAAGCATTTCTGTCCCAACGTGCCCATCATCCTGGTTGGGAACAAGAAGGATCTTCGAAACGACGAGCACACAAGGCGGGAGCTGGCCAAGATGAAGCAGGTGGGTCTGGGGTGGGGCTCTGTCTTCTGTAGCATTGGGGACCCTGGACCCACGATGGGAGATTCAGGGAACGAGGCAGAAACCCACATAGGCCAGGCTGTTTCAGAGAGAGTCCCAGAAGCCTCTGTCTGTGCCTCATGGACTGGGGCCTGCACAGAGGGTCCCTAAGGCTCCCTAGTCCTGTAAGATGGGACCTCTCTCGTGCAGATTGCCTCCCTGAGAAGGGACCATCACAGCAGTAGTCAGTGTGTCAGATGCAGGAGCTTTATCAGGCTCTCAGTCTCCCTGTCCAGTTATTACCTTCGTATACATGAGGCTAGAGATAAATTGGTGGCAACTGAAGGATCAGGCAACCTGGGAGTCCAAACAGAGAGCCCCTAATAGCCTTTTAAAAGTGATGGGGCTGACACCTTGGCTTCTGAAGTCTTTTAGCGGAGTTAAAATGCTCTGCACCTACTTACTATATGTAACACTGTTAACTAAAGTGCTCTCTTCTCTTTGCTAGGAGCCAGTAAAACCCGAAGAAGGCAGAGATATGGCAAACAGGATTGGTGCTTTTGGGTACATGGAGTGTTCAGCAAAGACCAAAGATGGAGTGAGGGAGGTTTTTGAAATGGCCACGAGAGCTGCTCTGCAAGCCAGACGTGGGAAGAAAAAATCTGGGTGCCTTGTCTTGTGAAACCCCTGCTGCAAGCACAGCCCTCATGCGGTTAATTTTGAAGTGCTGTTTATTAATCTTAGTGTATGATTACTGGCCTTTTTCATTTATCTATAATTTACCTAAGATTACAAATCAGAAGTCATCTTGCTACCAGTATTTAGAAGCCAACCATGATTATTAATGATGTCCAACCCACCTGACCCACCAGGGTCCTTCTGACACTGCTCTTAACAGCCCTCCTCTGCACTCCCACCTGACACACCAGGCGCTAATTCAAGGAATTTCTTAACTTCTTGCTTCTTTCTAGAAAGAGAAACCATTGGTAACTTTTGTGAATTAGGCTGTAACTACTTTATAACTAACATGTCCTGTCTGTCATCTATCAGCTGCAAGGTACTCTGGTGAGTCACCACTTCAGAGCTTTACTCCTTTTAACAGATTTCATTGGCATAGCTCTGGGTGGCTATCCAGTTTTTTGAAAATGTGCTCAGCCAGAAAGGCCCAAATCCACGCAGCTGTGGTAAAGTTACAGTTCTGTGGTTTCATGTTAGTTACCTTATAGTTACTGTGTAATTAGTGCCGCTTAATGTATGTTACCAAAAATAAATATATCTACCCCAGACTAGATGTAGTATTTTTTGTATAATTGGATTTCCTAATACTGATATTTGTCATCTTCACAGAAAGTGTATTGGTTTTTTTTTTTTTTTTTTTTTTAAAGAAAGTGTATTTGAAAATAAAGTCAGATGGAAAATTCATTTTTTAAATTCCCGTTTTGTCAGTTTCTCGGATAAAAGATGGCCATGTCCCCCCATTTCGGCCCCACATGTTCCAGTACCCCCTTCCCCAGAGCTGGGCTAAGTAAGTAAGAATTCAGTCTTCTGCTTGAGGCACTTAGACACTCAGAAGGTGGCATAACCTGTCTCACCTGGACTGCAGGGTCTGGCTCTGTAGTTCACAGTGCTCTTTCTTCTCACTGTATCCAGGTTCCCTCCCAGAGGAGCCGCCAGTTCTCTTGGGCGGCCCTCAGTTTCTCTCTCCTCTCCAGCTGACTAAACTTTTTTTCTGTACCAGTTAATTTTTCCAACTACTAATAGAATAAAGGCAGTTTTCTAAACTTCCTGTATCCTGGTGTTTGTGTTGCTCTCTCCAGGGCTGGGAGTGGGAGGATGAATTCTGCCTAGCTCACCTTTCCTTCAGGGGGCAAAGTACCAGCTTGCCCACCCACTCCCCCAAACCGGCACTAACCTGACTTCAGCCAAGGAGGTGGGAATGAGTATTTTGTCACGTTCAAGTTCAGAGGCGGGTGGAGTAGGGAATACAGCCTACTGAGGAGTAGGAGGTATTCCAAGCAGTCATTCTTCCATACAAATCTCAGGAGTGTGATACTTTACTCTTCTTACTACCTGTCCATTCTCAGTGTCTTTTACTGGCAAGCCTGAGCTCCAGATGAAGTTGACTAGGTACGAGGATGGTCTGAAATCCACTTCAGTCTCCTTGGCCCTGCATGCTTTTGGGCTCCCCTCCAGGAGTCTGGAGCAGGGCCTTAACAGTGACCCCAGAAACCCTGTGTAAAGGCAGTGCTGCGCTGGGGGTGTCAAAGTAGGCGGGAAACCGGAGGCTAGGATGAGAGCACAGTCTAGGGTAGCGCCAGAATGCAAGGTTAGGAGAAAGCTGGCTTTTGCAGTCCCATCCCTGACTGCCTGCCCCCTTCTCCGCAGCACTGCCCACCCTCCTGCAATTTAACCTTCAAAGTTCCCAGACGCCGCCAACTGCACCATCCCCGCGCCTGCCAATAGGGCTCGTTCTTCAGGAGTAGTGATACAGCACAGGTGGGGTGGGCTGTGCAGCCACAGACAGCACACGCTCCTGTTGCTGGTCACCCTCCCGGGGCCAGGTCCAATCCCTGAAGAACCACTGAGAAAGAATCCGGAGCCCGTCTGGGCCCTGGGCGGGAATCATTCGGGCCACTACCGCAGTGCCCGCGCTGCACTCCCTGGGTTGGACCAAACGCGCCCGCGCCGCCGCACGGTCTGGGCGGTGTCCGCATCCGGCACGGCCGCACCCTCCCGCCCCGTGGGCCCGCAGCTGGGGGCCGGAGGCCGGATGAGGCGGGACCCAGGCAGGGAGGAGCCGCGGCCGGAAAAGTGCCTGCACCACGTGACCCCCCCGGTCGCCCGCCTTTTAAAAGCAGGCGCTTCCCGACCCCCTTGTTCTTCAAGTCCGCGGCGCTCTCCTCTCGATTCGGGAACGGATACCATGTGCGCCGCTCAGCGCTCGGCGGCCGCCCTGGCGGCGGCAGCCCCGCGCACAGTGTACGCCTTCTCCGCGCGCCCTCTGGCCGGCGGGGAGCCCTTCAACCTGTCCTCCCTGCGGGGCAAGGTGCTGCTCATTGAGAACGTAGCATCGCTCTGAGGCACAACGGTGCGGGACTACACCCAGATGAATGACCTGCAGCGGCGCCTTGGACCCCGGGGCCTGGTCGTGCTCGGCTTCCCCTGCAACCAGTTTGGGCATCAGGTGCGCCTAACCGGGCGGAGCGGGGGTGGGCGTGCTACCCGGGTTAGGAGCGCCCGCTGGTGCTCCGCCGGGTCCCAGGGCGCGGAGAGGCGGGCCTTCGCCTCGCAGCACTCCGACGCTTTTCCCGGCTGAGGTTCAAATCCACCCTGGAGTTACGCAACAAAGGTCACAGTCGGGTGACTCATGGAAAACTCCAGGTTTGCGGTTAGGCTTCCCTTCCCCCTCGCAGCCCTGGTTCCCAGCTGCTCTCCCCTCTCGCAGGAAAACGCCAAGAACGAGGAGATCCTGAATTGCCTGAAGTACGTCCGACCAGGCGGCGGGTTCGAGCCCAACTTTATGCTCTTCGAAAAGTGCGAGGTGAATGGCGAGAAGGCGCATCCGCTCTTCGCCTTCCTTCGGGAGGTTCTGCCCACGCCAAGTGACGACGCCACTGCTCTCATGACCGACCCTAAGTTCATCACCTGGTCCCCGGTGTGCCGCAACGACGTCTCCTGGAACTTCGAGAAGTTCCTGGTGGGCCCAGACGGTGTGCCCGTGCGCAGGTACAGCCGCCGCTTTCTGACCATCGACATCGAGCCTGACATTGAAACCCTGCTGTCCCAGGGGGCCTCTGCCTAGGGTGCCCCTCCCACCCTTGCTGCTTGGCGGTCAGCGCTGCTCTCCAGGGATTTTGCCCATGAAGGTGTTCCCTCTAAACCTACGTGGAGGAATGCCTGATGTCCAGGAAAATCCCCTGAGGTGGGCGCTGGTCCTATCCATCCCAGCCTCCCCTTTCCCAGACCACAGCTCCTCATGAATAAAGTGCCAGATGTGAGCAGAACTGTGTGTGTCCTGTGTCATTGTCAGTGGGGGACACCTTTCCTACTAATCTCATTGTCCTAGGGCTGGGAGCTTAAGCCCCCATTTCTTAGCTGGCCTTACCTAGCCAAACATGAATATTCCAACACTTTGTCTGCAGTGGAATCCACTCTTTCCTTTGTGGGAATCCAGGCTTCTCTCCCAGTGTTTCTCCCTCTGCCAAGACATTCAGCAAGGCCATCCTGAGGCCCTGTTACAAAAGAAAGTCTTTATTTAAAAAAGAGGAAGATGAGTCAAGGGCTGAAACTGCCTAACCCCCTCCCTGGAGTTATGCCTCTCCTTTCTGAGTATCTGTTCAGCTCAAAATGACCTTCACAAATAACACCCTGAGCTGCCATTCACATTTGTTTAGTTTGTGGCCTTGTAACTGCAGAGCCAGCCCAAACTGGCCCTCCTCTGTTGATACCAAGATAGTGAGTTGTTCTTCAGAGACAACAGAACAAAACCACAAATGCAGCCCAGAGCGTGTGCAGAGGAGAAAATTTTTAACCTCTAATAATGCCTGAAATCAAAGTTTCTCCACCTCCACCCCTCCTCCCTGACATAGAATCAAAAGAACCTGGACATAACCATAACCTGAACACTTTGAAAAGTGAAAGGTCCATTGTCCAGGAAGACCATACCTTAAATGGCCAAGTTCTAATGCCCTCCAATCAAAACCTGCCACACTAGCGCTTCTGCATACTAACCCATCCTCCCCTAACTCAATAAAGTTTGATCAAACTCCAGATTCAGTTCAGTTTAGTGGTGTCCAACTCTTTGCGACCCCATGGACTGCAGCATGCCAGGCCTCCCTGTCCATCACCAACTGCCAGAGTTTACTCAAACTCATGTCCATCGAGTTGGTCATGCCATCCAGCCATCTCATCCTCTGTCATCCCCTGCTCTTCCCACCTTCAATCTTTCCCAGCATCAGGGTCTTTTCCAATGAGTCAGTTCTTTGCATCAGGTGGCCAAAGTATTGGAGTTTCAGCTTCAGCATCAGTCCTTCCAGTGAATATTCAGGACTGATTTCCTTTAGGATGGACTGGTTGGATCTCCTTGCAGTCCAAGGGACTCTCAAGAGTTCTCCAACACCACAGTTTAAAAGCATCAATTCTGCGCTCAGCTTTCTTTATAGTCCAACTCTCATATCCATACATGACTACTGGAAAAACCATAGCTTTGACTAGACAGACCTTTGTTGACAAGGTAAGGTCTCTGCTTTTTAATATGCTGTCTAGGTTGGTCATAACTTTTCTTCAAGGAGTAAGCGTCTTTTAATTTCATGGCTGCAGTCATCATTTGCAGTGATTTTGGATTAGGGACACGGATTTGAGTCTTGCCTCCTGAGTCCTTGCCCATTGACCTCCCAGGTAAGGTCACCTCCCAGTAAAACTCTTCTTCTGGATGCCAGAGACTTCCCTAGTGTTTCAGTGGCTAAGACTCCAAGCTCCCAACTTGGGGGCCAGTGTACAGTCTCTGGTCAGGGAACTAGAACCCAGGTGCTACAACTAAGGATCCCATGTGCCACAACTGAGATCTAGTGCAGACATAAAAGAAGTAGGTACTTCTATGCCCATCAGGCAGCCAGTCCTGTTTTTGGTAATAGCTTCTCCAGGTGTTAGGACCATATAAGTCTACTTTACACAGTTGGTAGCTCATGTGACATAACTTTCCCCAGAACACTGCTAGATCTTTGCATAGGTCTACCCAGCGCTTCTGTCTGCTCTGAAGCTGTGCTTACTGGTTGCTGCCACTCAGGTAGTCAACAGAGTACACAGTTGGTTGCTCTGACCCTGCCCAGCAGTTGCAATTTCAAAGCCAGGCTCAGGGCCGGGCATATCTTGGAGGCCAGCTGCCATTTCCCAGGTGTGGCTCAGTTCCAGCCCCTCTATCTGTGGTCCCTGCTGTCAGTAATCTCTTGAGACAGACAGATCTGGAGCCACTTCCTATCACTGCACAAGGGACTCTGCAGGGGTATACACAGTGAAGCTGCTTCTATATTTTTTTCAATTTTTTTTTTAAAATACGGACCGCTTCTCGAATTTGTATGTCATCCTTGCACAGAGGTCATGCTAATCTCTTATCACTGCAATTGGAGTATATCTGCTCCCGAAGTGAGCATTGCAATGAAGCTTCTGTTTGGACAGACAAGCACCCAGATACTTCGTTTATCACTCCAGAATGTGGTCCAGAGATTCTGGGGTCCCAGTGTTCATGGTCACATCAGTGACTCAAGTCCCTGCTGTGTTGGAATCAACTCTGAAGAACTTCTCTTCCAACCCTAAGCAGAAAGCTTTGCTGCTGTTCTCCCCCTCCGTCTGCCCTTAGTTCATTAAGGGCAGTAACTGTTCTGGCTCCCTCTTCCTCCATCAACAGGCCTACCACCTCCCTCTGGCTTCAAGGCCTCTCCACCTCAGCTTTTTTTTTTTACTTTTTGGCTGCTCCACATAGCGTGTGGGATCTTAGTTGCCCAACCTGGGATGAAACCTGTGTTCCTGGCATTGGAAGCACGGAGTCTTCACCACTAAACTGCTAGGGAAATCCCCTCCACCTCAGATTTTGAGTCCCCTCTGAGGTGACCAAAGGCCAAGTTCCATTGCCCATTTAGACCCCACCCTATCTGTGCCCCTCTTAGAACCAAGACTTGATGACATCTGTGAATGACTTGTCTCACCTCAGAGGGTGAGAGTCTGGGTGCCCAGTGACTCACCCCTCATCACCTACTTTTTTTTCTTCTTCAGTTTATGCCTTGAGCTCTAAGAGAAAGGAACTTCTGAGATCCCCCCATGTAGCTGACGCAGCCTGGCTGGTGACTACTCCTCCTCAGACTTGGAAGTTGCCCGCCTCCTTTAACTGTCTTTTCCAACTCTCTCTTTTTCAGGAAGACTCAGTTTAAAGCTCCACTAAGGGTTCATCTTTCTTCGCATAAACTAGACCTCTTCCCCGAAAACACACACCACCCTACTGCTACTGGCTGGGACCTGTACCCACTCCACCCCATTATGAATCAGCAGCTCGAATTAACAAGTAAAAGTGAAGGAATCCCAGCAAGTCTGCCTGAGGTAGTACTGCCTCTGGGACACTGCCTGATCTGGGAGCGGGCAGCAGAACTGAGTCCACAGGTCTTCCGAGAAGGGCTGGGCCCTGCTGTTATGCAACAGGTTCAGAAGCCTCCATTTCAGAAGCTCTTCCAGAAAGGCTAGTTTAAACTTTTTAAACATTAAATCTGATAAATCACGTATGTGTATATTGCACCATTACGTACACAGTAAATAGTTTAAATAGTAAATAGTTTACAGATTTGTCAACTATACCCCAGCAAAGCTGAAAAAACAAAATCTGATACAACCCATTTGGTCAGGCCCTTCTTGCACAATTAGCCCTTTATCAGATGACTTCCTTCTTCGGTCTCCATGGAGTTTAACGGACAACACTTAAAACAAGTTTATTTTCAGAGAGGCATTCCTGGCCTGATCAATCTTTTCTCTTATTTTTTTTTTTTTTGGGGGGGGGGGAAACACACCCTGCAGCATGCAGGATCTTAGTTCCCAGATTAGGGATCCACCCTGTGTCCCCTGAATTGGAAGCACAGAGTCTTAACCACTGGACCACCAGGGAAGTCCCTCTCATAAGTTTTAACTTTGGGGTAATACTGAGTGAAAAATACCGGCTAACAATTTCCCCAGGAGAAATAAATCCATCCATGGCATGGATTTATAAAGACTGAACAGGGATCCAGGTCCAGTACTCCAAATTTGGCAGGTTTTTGTTACTATGGTCACCAAATAGGCTGGAAGAGCGTGCTTTCATAGAGGTGTGACACACCTGTGCTGGCACTAAAATAAAACCCAGCTGGCGCTGCTCAGCAAGTTACTGGGCATCGGGAACTGCTGGACTGGGAAGTGGGAGCTCAGATGAGAGAGGTTCTTGCCCAAGGAGTGAGGGCTCATGGGCCCTGGCCCTGAGGGTAACAGGGAAGCCGACTTGAGATCGGACATCCTTCAGCTTTGACCTACCCAAGAGCTCAACTCCAGACCTGTCACGTGAAAAAGCAAAAACAAAATCACCAGGTGGGTCACTTGGTGGTGGGCATTCTGTAAGTTGCATCCAGAAGCATTGAAACTGACAGGACATGACAGTGATGTACTGGGCAGAGGTCCAGCAGCCTTGCCGTCATTCATCCTGCAGACAGAAATCCTATTCCCAGCACCCCTGCCAGGTCTAGGGTAGCCGTGGCCAGCAAGGCCAAGACAGGAGACCCAAGAACAGGCGCACTTAATCCAACTGCCTAGGGTCAGGCAGTATCCAGGCACACATGCAGCCCACCTTGGATGGCGTCCTACAGTCCTGCCTATCTGTTGCCCCGGCCTCTGTCCCCAGCTTGTGACTGTGCCTGGGTACCTGTGTATGAATCTAAAGAAGCCCTGGTCTGGGACTTCCCTAGCGGTCTCCAGTGGTTAAGACTCTGTTGTTCCAATGTAGGCGGTGTAGGTTCGATCCATCACTGATCAGAGAATTAAGATCCCACATGCCCCAAGGCGTGGTTCAAAAAATAAATAAAATAAAACAGCCTATTCCTAAGCTCTCTAAAAAAAATTTTTTTTAATTTTTTTTTAAGGTTTGTAGTTATTTTATTTCCACAGAAATTTCCCTCATTAAATGCCCAATGGCTCATATCATCCAGCAAATATCCTCTACTTCTTAGTCTTAACATATGGTTCAACTGGCATCTAATAAACAAAAGGTGACCAGATGAGAAATGGACTTAAATTGTTTAGAGAAAAGAATAATATCTTTTCTTTGGTCTGTCCAAAAATGAAAAATAAAGAAGCCCTGGCCCCTGAGGATTTCTTGGCAGACTCACTATGCATCCTCAGAGGCCAGGAGGGATGTTAAGCATACCTTTGTTTCCTACACCAGTTGCTTATATTACATTATTTTCTTCCTAGGCAAGTGTCTACAGCATCACCCTTCATGTTCCCCTAGCACTTCCCCCCCCCCGGCACTTTTATCACACAATGCACTATAATTACACGTGAAAACATCTTCCCCAGCCACGATGGCTGTGAACCCCTGGAGGGTAGGGGCTGTTAGTACATAATAGACTATTACTCAAAGGAAAAAATGACTACTATCTGGATAATTCTTTCATTCATTCACCCAAGAAATGCCTACTGAGAATTTGCTCTGTGCAAAGGGCAAACACACACAATTAATACCTAAATACTTTTTTAAGGTTCAGATATTGATGGTAACAGAATTCAAGCAGGAAGAGAAGGCACTGCCACACCCAGGCCCAGGGTGCAACACCTTCCTTGCCCAATCAGGGCTGCCTATTGACAGGGGCATAACCAGAATGGAATCTGTGCAACAGCATGAGTCTCCAACATGGGAAAAAATGACCCCACATCCTCTGTGAGATTCCTTCAGTTTTTTGCCTCTGTTACCTTCCTCGGTGTATGTGTTCAGTTGCTCAGTTGGGTCCAGCGATTTGTGACCCCCATGGACTGCAGCCCACCAAGCTCCTCTGCCCTTGGAATTTTCCAGGCAAGAATACTGGAGAGGGTTACCATTTCCTTTTCCAGGGGATCCTCTCAACCCAGGGATGGAACCCATGTCTCCCACATCTCCTGTACTGGCAGGCATATCCTTTACCACTGAGCCACCCTGGAAACATCACCCTCCCCCAGTAAATCTACCCCTTATACCACAGAGGTGATAGTGTCACTGATAAGACATTTAATTCTTCTAAAATGTATCTCTAGAGCCTTTCTCTTTTTCACTGTCCCCAGGCAAGCTAAAAAAGCAGGCAAAAAAAAAAAAAGCACAGGCAAGGAGGAAACAAAAAATACTTCTCTCCTGATGCCACCTCTAATCCAAAGGTGCTCAATATTTGTGAATACAGCCACACGTGCTCTGTGACTGCTAGGCAGGTGTAGACCAAGGGTGACTGGGGAGGAGGTTTAGAGTAAGCCATAGCACCAGCCAAGGAAAGGACTTTATGATTTGAAACCAAATAAAGCTTAAAGTTTACACACCCAGACATTACAAACCCTCAATTAGATCATCCCCATCCAAGACCGCGGGTATGTGACCAGTCAGTCAGGCCTGTTCCCTCTAGTTCCCTTTCCTGCTTTCCTTCCTGTTGTTGTGCTCCAAGGTCCCATGGCAATGGGTGAGTTGTTCAGTTCTGAGGTTTGGTTACCGGGCCAACAGAGGGGCCTACCAGGCCTATACCCCTCCCCTAGGGGAAACGGCCCAACAGAGAATCCAGTCCTGGGGCCAGGGTGTGTCCTGAGTTGAATTACTCAACTCCTTCCCTCCCAAATCCGTGGGTCACTCCCACAATAGCAGGAACATGCACGCCAATGTTCATGGTTTCTAGTTCTGTTTTTAATGTGTAATAATCAAACGCACTATGAAAGTTTGAAAACTTTAGAAACAATGGTGATCTTCTGCTTATGAAATGTCACTTTATTCCCTGCATTTTAACTTACAACACTTGGTTATTTGAACATAAATTTTTAGGAACTACTCATAATTAGTGTTTTTTTTTTTTTTTTTTTTCACAGCTACTGAATAGCATTGAAGAGATCCAGGCTCAAAAAAGATTTTCCAAAGTTTTCATTTTTATAATTAGGTTTTGTCCCCCTTTCTAGTGGTGCTGACTTGTCCTACTTCCTTAAGAATCTGACCCATGCCATAAATGGTATAGGAGGAACTGCTAAAAAAGGAAGAGGGAAGCAGACACTGTAATGTAGGTTCAGTCATGCCCATTAACCCAGCTTTCATTTTCCATAAATAGGACTAAAAGCAGTGGTTCTAGTTTGTTAACAACTTTAACAATTTAAAAGAATTTCCACAGACAGGCACTTGGGGGTGTCAAGATCGAGATGTAGAATTATCATCATTTGATGGTAATTCTTATGCACATGGGATTAACTGCTATGTAGTTATTCAAGGCATTTCTTACAATTATTATTTATTTATTTGGCTGCTATGGGTCCGAGTTGTGGCATGTGGCATGTAGTTCCCTGATTAGGGATTGAACCCGGTCCCCCTACATCGGGAGTTCAAAGTCTTAACCACGGGACCACAAAGGAAGTCCCTCAAGGCAGTTTTAATTCCAAATTACCTTGCCCCACTATCTACCCAGCTGCCAAGGGGCCTCTGTTAGCAGATAGTGCTTAATATATTAATTTCAATTAGCCAAAACTCAACCTAAAAAAAGTAGTAATTCTGTTCAAATGACCTACCTCAACTTCACCAGGCCAGTTCTTTCTTCTGCACCTGTTTTTTCTCTTTCCTCACAGACGTCTTTCCAAAGGGTTCTTAGTAGGTCTGGGCTGTACCAGACCTACTGTGGGCTGTACCTCTGTGCAAAGTACCCTCAGCTATTTCTCTCTGTTCTCAAACCTCCTACAATATCTGTATGTAGGATATATGGGACCAGCCTCCCTTCTAGCCAGAGATCTCAGGCCCTTTCAGTAGTCTGTGTCCAGCTCAACTGGCCTAATCTTCACTCTATGAGTTTCCCTGCTTGTTCCAGAAATTTCCTTTAACCCCTTTAGTCTCCTCCCCTTTAACATGCACCATCATTTCTATGCTTTCAAGATCACACTCAAAAGGTACTCAAGTGAAAGGCTCCGTTTCACAGCTTGGGGTCTCAGTCTTTGATTTATACCCTTTAATGGTGCTTATCACACACTACTTGACTTGGTGCTTATTTGTGGAATAGCTCCTCTTCTCTATTAGATTGGGTAAAGCAGGGGTCTTCATCCTCTGCGATCTAATGTCTGACTGTCTGAGGTGGAGCTGGTGTAAAAACAATAAAGGGCACAAGAAATGTAATGCGCTTGAATCTTCCCCAAGGCCACCCAACACTCCGCCTCCCACCTCAAGAAAACAGTTCTTCCACGAAATAGGCCCCTGGTGCATAAAAAAATGGGGATCTGGAGAAGGAAATGGCAACCCACTGCAGTATTCTTGCCTGGAAAAGTCCATGGACAGAGGAGCTTGACGGGCTGCAGTCCATGGGGTTACATGACTGAGCATGTGTGCATGAGGGTGGAGGGTGATGGGTTGGTAGCAATAAACTGGCAGAACTAAAAAAAAAAAAAGGGATTACTGGATAAAGGCAGGTACTGAGTCATATTTGTCTAATTTTTCTGAGGGCAGGAGGTGCTAGACACATATAGTCTAGCCCTCCAGAAGGAGGGCTGTGTTTCTTGTAGGCACGGTCGAGTGGGAGCCATAACGTGTTCAGGCTATTGCACTTTGTTGCAACAACAAAGCAGCAGCCTGGGTACCTGATGTGGAGAATATACCTTGACCGCTCCTCCCACCCCCGTTGCTATCGCCCCCCTGTGGCTGCTTGCCTGCCCGATAAAGTAGGTAGCTCATTGGAGGGCTTGTGGAATTCGGCCTGGGCCAAGTGATTCTGGGGTTCAGACAGAGATGATTGAGAATATTCCCGCAGCGCCTGCCGGACAGGGATCAGGAGTTCACGTTTGGGCAGATAAGGGCTCGCCTGAGGTCTCCGCTGAAAGCGGAATGGCTGGAGTGAAAACAAGAAAATCTAGTTTCAGGACTCCTCGCACCTGGCGCTGCGTTGATTTAAGACCAGGATAACCCCGCAGGCCAGAAGAGGTACCCGAAGGGTCGTGGAGCCTGTGGTGTGACTCCTCGAGATCGCCGGGCTGGACTCAAAAAGGTGTGCCGGACGGCGCCGGCTCCGCGACGCCTGCCTGGCTGAGAACACTGCAGCTCTTTCCCGACGCCCGCCTCCTCTTCCGGCCCCGCTCCCGGCTCCACTGCGCACGCGCGGAGGAGTCCGGGGCGGGTGGGGGTTGCGGTGGTGCGCCGTTAGGGGTGGGGGAAAGCAAGGGGCGGGCCGGCGGCCCCGGCCGCCGCAAGAGGAGAGGCTTGCGTGCGCGCACGTGAGTGCGTGCGTGCGCGCGTGGGCGCGGTCCACAGCACGCTGTGCGCGAGGCGGATGTCCGGGCCGGCTGGGCTGGGGCCGCGGACGAGATGGCGGAAGGCGGAGGGTACCGTGAGCGACCGGATGCGGAGACCCAGAAATCCGAGCTCGGGGCCTTGATGAGGACCACTCTCCAGCGAGGGGCGCAGTGGTGAGCGCCGGGCCCGCCTTTCTGCCCCACTGGGCCAGGGGCCGGCGCTCGGGTGTTCAGGCCCGGCCCCTCTTGCCCGGCTTGGCTAGAGGCTGGGCAGGGCAGATGTTGGTGACTCTGAGAGTGGCTGGACTCCCGCCCCTTAGGGAAGAGAGCACTGGATGAAAGCGTGGGTGGAGCTGAGGGTCGTCCGGTCTTCTTGGAGCCCCAGGGGGCGTATCCAGCGGAGGCTGGGGCTACGAGATGGAAAGAAGGGGAGTACTCCCGGGGACCTTGCGGTTGAGGAGAGTCCTTTACCTTTGAGAATTCACTTTGTGATTTTGGGCGAAGGCGTTCACACTTCAGAGACCCTGGCTTCTTATTTTTAAGATCAAGATAACGATATTTGGTGCCCTCGCCCTCAGGTGCTTGAGGTGTAGATAAGTAGATACTCTGTAACTTGTAAGCTGCTGGACAGACGTCAAGGTCAGTAGCTGAACAATTGTCTGAGAGTCCCAGGTTATTTTGGTAGCAAATGTTAAAAATAATGGCAGCAGCGTTTCGGGAGTGAAAGAGGCGGGTTAGCCTAGAGCCTAGTCGAGCAAGTCTGAGTAAGTTTTTCTTAATAAATTATCTAGTACCAGGGACAGTACTTCCGCTAGTGAAGAGATTCCTGGGTGTTATTATTGTGTGGAAACAGAAACTGGGGCTTGGCGTTGCACTGAATGTGGTTGAGCAACCCTTTTTTAAGAAACGATGGTGGTGGTGATAATGGCTGTATTACAGTGACAGAGAAATTGAACAGGGAAGAGAAACTAGGAATTCAGTCGTTACAGTGTCCTTGAGCTGGCCAAGCTGTGATAGGCAGAGGAGGCAGAAGTACTTGATATCCCGAATCGTGGTGACACGTGAAGAATAGTCAGCAGAAGCAGAGGAGGTTTCAGATAGACTAAAATCACACAGTAAAAGTGTTCGGAGAGAAGAGAGCATTTTAGAGATGTGGATATATTTATGGATCCTTGTGGCCTCAGGGAAGCTGGCTGGTCTCTGAAGTGTGTTGGTTATAAAATTTGAAGGACTCACCAATGTAATTGTTATGCTTTGTTCCCCTACAGAGGTTTCCCCCTCCTTCTGTCTTAATTGTATTAATAAAACAGCATGATGATACTTTTAAAATATAACCAGGTCAACATAATGCTTTTTGATAAGATAAACACACCACGACATTGTATGTATATATGTGTGTATATATCTATGTAAGTCTGTATGTATATATGTGCACGTGTCTGTATATATACATAATATTTATATATACACACACACACACACACACGTTTGGTCCTCAAAGGAAAACTGAAGTGTGTTATGTTGTTACCTTATTTTTAGAAAGAAAATTGGTTTAATGCTCTTCACATGAAGCAAAGCAGTGTATCCAAACTGTCTGCCTGGACAAGGACCTCTGTAAAGATCATTATGAAAGTAATGACATGGTCATTAGCAAATAAGGTTTTCCCCATAGAAAGAATTTCTTTAAACAAGCATTTTTGAAGCTAGCCATTTCCTTCCTTTTACTTATTCTTTTAACAGCCGTTTCACTTAGTCAGTGCATCCCCTGGGCCAGGCTTTCTGTTCCAGGCCCAAGAGGGCCTGGCCTGCTCCTGCTCTTGAGAGTGTGTTTTTTTAGTAGGGATTGCTTGTTCCCCAAGTGGAAGGACCCTAAAAAATGTAGGGAGCAGCTGCAGAAACGTAGAACCTCAGGTTTTCGGGTACAGTCCCTTTGTCTGTCTCTAGGTATCTTATTGACAGCCGGTGGTTCAAGCAGTGGAAGAAGTACGTGGGCTTCGACAGCTGGGATGTGTACGATGTGGGTGAGCAGAATCTGTATCCTGGCCCGATAGATAACTCCGGCCTCTTTTCAGGTACAGTACCCTGTTGCTTTTCTAACTGCAGTGTCCACTGGGGTCAGCTGAGGTCATGGTGGCCTGAGGCTGTGTTCATACCTGTTTGCCACAGGTATCATGAACCTGACTTTCTTACTGTGAGAGGATAGAAACAAGGGGCCTTGACTTGGGCCTATAGCAGAAGTGTTTGCAGGCCCTCACAGAGAAGTGAAGCTGCTTTTTTCCTGAATTAACTCCTTTTAGTAAAAGCAGAAATGTCCTAGTGAGGAATGTCTGGAGGAATGTCTGCCTGTCCCTCTTTATCATTTCTTTTTTTCAAGTTCTGCTAGAGATTTGAGATTACTATATTGAATGGAAAGAAACAGGATATTATTTTGAAACTGCATCTGGAATCTGAAATTTAGGAACCAGAATTTTCTGTTACCTTTGCAGTGGGACAAATTGTAGACCTGACAACATTCATCAGGCATTGCTGTGGTGGCCGTGTTTGTCAGAGAAGTAGTGTGAGGGGAGGTGGAAGTTTAGTAGAGTTAGGAACACAGACCAGCTCGTCATGGAAGAAGTGACTGAAAAAGTGAAGTATGACATGGCCGAGCTTGGCTTGCGCCTTTGGATGCATAGAAACGGCAGTTGGCCTTTCCTCGGCCTTTTTTCTGCCTTGCTTTTAGACTCCCGTGCGAGCATGACAGATGATCTGTTGCCTGGGCCCACAGTCAAGGCAGCAGGAAGGCAGACGGTGCATGAGGCTTGATTCAGGTACCTAACACCATCCTGGGTGTTTTAAAAAAACGAGCAGTGCTTCAGTGTATACCTTATTTTTTGGGAGATATGAATGACATAGTAATGTTACAGGCTTTTCTTCCTGTTGTAGGTGGAAGTATACCATGAAGTTGCCCCAAAGGATCATTGTATTGTATTTGCACTTTGTTCATTTCCATCTTTATTTGAGAAGGAGAATTCTTAAGGCTTAGAAAAAATTTTTTTTAATTGAAAGATACTGCTTTATAATATTGTATCGGTTTCTGCCATACATCAGCATGAATCAGCCATAAGTATACATATGTCCCCTCCCCTTTGAACCTCCATCCCACCTCCCATCCCACTTAAGGCTCTTAATAGTATTGGTGTTGAGAATCCTAGAGCTGGAGGGACCCTCAAGTCATTTGCTATGACCTTCAGCTGAGGGCAAGCATTTCTTCTGTTGTCTTTCAATTCGATGTCACTGGATTAGGCTGGAAACATTTGTTGTGTGCTTGGGAGGCGAGAAGTACATTCCGTTCAGACCCTGGAACATTGACAGAGCAGGAATGGCCTATCTCTAGCCAATGAGGGCCGCCCTCTTAGCTCTTGGACTCTCAGTCACCTGCCAGTCCCAGTCTGGCTGCCTGCCGCCTACGGTCATGGGAGTTGCCTCTATAGAAGGGGCTCTTGAAGGAGTGGGAAGGAGTGGGTAGGGCATATCCTCACTAATGCAGTCTGCTCATTTCCTCTCTCATTTTCCACTTCTGCCCCTCCTGTATATATGAGGGAACCCTTATGCCAAGACCAAGTTGTGCTCTCATTTTTTCCCCTTTATTTGCTCTGTTGAAGAAATTTGCAAAGGCTCAGTCCTTATTGCAAAACCCCTGTGTGCTTTTTACTATGATGCCCTTTGACTGATGCAATTTTAAGTAAAAATGATGAACTGTATTGAAAATTCCAGTTAAGGTCCTGTGTTTGCCTTGAGTGTCATAAGAATGACATGTTTGAGAAAATCGTCACTGAGCCTCAGAGGAGAAAGCCCTGTAGAACTGATGTACTTGGGGTTAATGATGCTAAAAGCTCTTGGCTCCTTTCCCACCTTTAAAGGTCTGTGGCTGCTGTTGGGCACAGCATGGGTAGCCAGACCTGCATAGTTTTAGTGTTAGAAATGAAGAAGGTATATGTCTCCAGGTAAGATTGGTGAAGAACGTTCGTGAGTTTTAATTTGCAAATCAGAGAAGACCTTGGAGTTGAGGTGTGAAGCTTTCGTTTCAAGTACTCCTCCTGGATCATCCTTCTGTTGCTGAATAGAAAACGTATGATCTGTCAGTGTGAATAATTGTGCCAGAGCTGCTGTGGAAAACAGTTGGCTCATCAGTGAGGAGCCACTTTTTTTTTCCCTTTTAAATTATGGTGAAATACACATAAAACTTACCATCTAAATTTATTTTATTGTTACTGTTATTTTGGCCTTGCCTTGTGACATATGGGGACTTAGTTCCTTGACCAGGAGTTGAATCTGTGCTCCCTGCAGTGTAAGTGCAGAGTCTCAATCACCAGACCATCAGGAAAGTTGTACTATGTAAATATTTTTAAGTGTTGAGTAGTATAAAGTATATTTACATTGGTGTGAAGCCAATCTCCAGAACTTTTTTATTTTGTAAAACTGAATCTCACAACTTCCCTGGTGGTTCAGTGCCTAAGACTCTGCGTTCCCAAAGCAAGGGGTCTGGGTGCAATCCCTGGCCAGGGAACTAGATCCCACATGCCACAACCAAGCACGCATGGAGTAGCGAGAGCCCGCACACCACAGTGAAGACCCAGCATGTCCTAAAGAAATAAATACAAATGTCAAAATAGCAGCAACTGAATCTCCATACCCATTAGACAGTAGTTCCAGTCTCCTTTCTCCCAGACCCTGGCAGCCATCATTGTACTTTTTGTCTCTGATTACTCTTCATTCCTAGTATAAGTGGAGTCATACAGTATTTGTCTGTCTCTGACCAGCTTTTTGCATTCAGCATAAGGTCCTCAAGGTTTATCCATATTATGGCCTGTCAGAATTTCTTTCTTTTTAAAGGTTAAATGATACACCACTGTGCTTATACACAGCATTTTGTTTATCCATGCATCCTTCTCACTTTGGGATTCCTGTTCTCCAAGGCTATTTAGTGTCTTTCCTTTTTCCTTGGAAATGACAGAGGCAAAGGTGAACCAGATAGGAAGCCCTGGTCATCTTGTGAGTGCTGCTTTTGGCTTTTATTTTTAACATTGCCTGCCTTGTACAGGTGAGTTACACCATTGTGGGCACTGTCTGCTCCCCTGGCTGTGTGGCTTCGCTTGTCTGGGAGAGAATAGTGGCACTGTTGCGGGAGTGGGTGCTGATGTGCACAGGCTTAGCAGGGGCGCTCCCTGGGTGGGAGGTGGTCAGTCTTCCCTTGATCCAGTCCTGTGGGCTTCCCTTAAGAGAGTGTATTTCAAACCGTGCATGTCCTTTTCTTTCTTTTTTGGTTGTGCTGGGTCCTCTTTGCTGCACATGGGCTTTCTCTCATTGCAGTGAGCAGAGACTACTCTTTGTTGTGGTGCACCGGCTTTTCATTGCAGTCGCTTCTCTTGTTGCAGAGCACAGGCTCTAGGCACCTGGGCTTCAGTAGTTGTAGCACGCAGGCTCAGTAACTGTGGCTCGAGGGTTTTAGTTGCTTGGTGGCATGTGGAATCTTCCAGGACCAGGGATGGAACCCGTGTCCCCTGCATTGGCAGGCAGATTCCTATGCAGTGTACCACCAAGGAAGTCCATGGATGTCCTTTTCTGAATCCCAGTTGCCTCCATGTGGGGGTGTAAGATGGATGCTTCACATGTTAAAGAAATCCTCTCTCTGTATGGCTAGTGTCCAGCTGAGTTTTTGTCTTGGAGTTTTGGACACTAAGAATGGTAAATGACTCTTGGTAAAAATAAATTTAACTTCATTGACGTGTTCATTTGCTTGCTTAGTAAATCTTTCAAAGAAAGGTGATATCTGATTTCAATGCAGTTTCATTCAGCAGAATATTGTTAAATATTCATAATAAAACATTTTTAATTGTGGAGCTGGATGCACTTTGAAAATGTAAATCGGGGTTTTTCTCTTCTTTCTTTCCTTCTCCCTCCAATTTTGGAAGAAATACAAGTTCCTCACAAACTGCTCAGAAATCACAGCTAAAGATAATCATCCAGGTCTGCTCTATGTTATAGCCAGTGACAGAATTTTGGAGTTTTGTACTTGTTCCCATAAATACTTTTCTTGTTTCTGAAAAGTAGATGAAAATCATGTAAAACAAGCATTTCTGGGGAGAAGAGCAGTGAGCTATGTGCTGTTTTCCTTTTTCAGATCCTGAGAGTCAGACCTTAAAGGAACATTTAATTGATGAATTGGACTATGTTTTGGTCCCAGCAGAGGCCTGGAATAAGTTACTAAACTGGTATGGCTGCGTAGAAGGCCAGCAGCCCATTGTCAGAAAAGTGAGTACCTGCATTGTCCCACCCGCTGGTCAGTGTCCGTGAGTGCTCCCTGGCACTGACTGCTTTTGCTTTCCTGGGGTACAGACGTTCCTAAGCTGTTGAATGGAGGCCTCCAAACATCACAGCTGCCCAGTGGCTTGGGATATGTCCAGAAGTACAGTGAGATCGCATTCTGGAAGCTTCTTTGAGGGAAAGTTCACTTGGCATATGGACACATAGTAATGTGCTGCTTCTTGTTTAACTTAACTTTTCTGATACTGCTCTTCCGCCTGTAGTTAGGAATCTCTGATCACATTGTTGAGTACCTCGGAAAACAGGTGTTAATAGCCGAGAAAAGAACAATATCTAAGGGAAGGCAGGCCCTGGGAGAGAAACCCAGCTTGTCAACCCCTCTGGTGGCCAGAACTCACAAGAATACCACCACCCTGACTGCCACAGTTGTTTGCTTGTCCCATCGTGGGGGACATCTCCTCTGGTGGAGGAGTAGGCACTGGGTGTGTTTCTCACTCTGCATGGTGTGCTGTTTCCCTTCTTAGCAGAGCAGGGAAGGGCTGCAGTGCTGAGGTCAAGCTTCTAAGTGTCACTCTTCAGGGCTGGAATACGTTCTTTCTCCAACCTGAAACCTGGGACTCTGAGAGGGGTTAGGAATCAAATGGTGAGGGGCAGGCCAGCTTTCACAGGTGTCCCCTAATGCCGACAGTCCTGCTGTGTGGTGAGCATACTGCCCAAGGATTTAACTGTGTTCTCCAGGCCCTGATTCCACAGACCGTGCAAGGGGAATCATCACGATCTCCACTTAGAGATGAACAGTGACTTTCCTGTTGTGCCCTCTTGTTGTTAGCTCTGGTTCCATCACGATGCTCTTGGTTGGTCCTAATGAGTGGAAATAAGATTTTTTTTTTCCTTTGAGAGTTAGGTTTTATTTGGTGGAAATTTTTAGAACTTCAAGCCCCCAGGAGACAGTATCTCAAGTGACCCTGAGAGACTTCCTCTGAGGAGGCGAGGCTTGGGGAGCCAGGTTATGGAGAAGTTTTGCAACAAAGGGCAGGTAGTCTGAACATTGAAAGATTATTGTTAAGTAAAGGAAAACCACATAATCTCAAGTGAAGGAATTTAGTGCTTTTCTGTATGGGAATATGCAAGAGTCTGGGCTCACTGAAAATATTTCTTCTTAGGCATCTCATCTATCTGGGGCCATTGGAAATAAGATTTTTACACTCCTGAGACACACGCCGGTGACTTTAAAGCTCACACTCGTTGTCATATATACTCTGCCTTTTGTCACTGATGAGCCATGTTGCTTCCCCAGACTGTCCGGTGTGGGGCCAGCGCTCCTTCACCCGCGCTCTCGTTTGCAGGTGGTAGAACATGGCCTGTTTGTCAAGCACTGCAAGGTGGAGGTATATTTGCTGGAACTGAAGCTTTGTGAGAACAGTGACCCCACCAACGTGCTGAGCTGCCATTTCAGCAAGGCAGACACCATCGGTGAGTCCCCTGGCTGGCATTCCAGGAAGCTAGTGAGTGTGCAGGGCATGGTGGCTAATGACTGGGCAGGTGGGGCGCCCTCTTTAGACTTGTTACCCAGATAGTCTCGGATTATGGTTACCTGTCCTGACCTGGGCGCCTGCTTTCCAGGGCTCTCTTGTGGACAGCTAAGCCTGGCAATCATATTGTAAGAAGCACTACACATGTTCTCTGCTTACTTAACGTATGGTATGGTAATAAAGGTGAAGAAATCTCAGTGAGAAAATGGCAGACCTAGTATTTGAAACCAAATCTGTCTTAGTTCCAGAGGTTAGTTTTCTAACTATACCATGTTGCTTTTGTGTTGTAAACGGGGACCCACATCATCGAATAATGAGAAGCCTAGGGGCTGTCTTTGGGTATTTGAGTATAAAAGACGCCCCATGCAAGATGTTTGGCCTTAGGAGTCACCAAGGGGCTGAGGTCAGTCAGATCTTTTGATCCTGAGCATCCCATGACCGTCCAAAAGGACGGAAGATGAGCCTCAGCTTGCTGTGGCGGCTGTTGTCCTTGCACCGGGAGAAAGCCCACAGTGATGTGTCTCCCTGTCCCCAGCAACCATCGAGAAGGAGATGAGGAAGCTCTTCAACATCCCTGCAGAGCGTGAGACACGGCTGTGGAACAAATACATGAGCAACACCTACGAGCAGCTGAGCAAGCTGGACAACACTGTGCAGGATGCCGGGCTGTACCAGGGTCAGGTAGGAGGGCCCAGGCGTGCCCCCTCAGACAGCTCCACCAGGATGTGTGGACAGATACCTTTTTGGTCCTGAGCATGTCAGCAAGTGAGATGGTTTGCACGTTCCTAATATGGTTTCCTCTTTCACTCAGGTGCTAGTAATTGAGCCCCAAAATGAAGATGGCACATGGCCAAGGCAGACCCAGCAATCAAAGTAAGTGAACTTGTTCTCTCTTGTGGCCGGGCACACGGGTATAAGAGAGACGCCAAAGAAAAACATTTAAACCAGATGGAAAACATTTGCTTTTGTATCCAAAGTCTGTAATCCTGGCCTTTGGTAACCAGCATGCTGGGCAGCCATCCCAGGGAAAGCTGTCAGACTTGTCAACCAGGCACTGAGCCTCTGCTTTTGAGGAGGAGATGGGGAAGAGGAGGGGCCGGGATCTGGGGATGCTGCCCTGCCAAGATGTGGCTTTGTTTCTGTCAAGGGCGTTTATTTTTTCCACCTATAGGCAGGGGCTTTGATGGAGGAAGAGAGGGCTCAGACATAGGGTCTTAACTACTTAAAGGTAATAGTTCCATTCCATCCCACTCTTTACCCCAGGGAGTGTTTCTGATAGTTGCCCTTGTCACTTCCTGGGGGAATTACTCTAGTACTAAACTGGGACTCCAGGCACCCCTGTCTTCAGGAGACGTTCTTGTGTGGTGTGGAGTTAATGCATGTTCTGAGAAGGGGACAGAAAGGAGTGGTGGATTTTTCATACATTGTAAGATTGGGGAATCGTGTCTGTATTCCAGTAGTTACTGGGAGGATGTTGGTCTTTGCTGTCTTCCTCAGTCAGATTTTGGACAGTGAGTGTTTTGTGGTAATGGGCTCATAGCTCTTCTATGAAATTTACAAAAGCTGTGAGCTCTCTCTTGAGAAACACAGGAAGAGGCAGCATTTTGCCAACAATCTCAAGGGTTTTATAGACCCCCCGCTAAAGCTTAGCCATGGACTTCAGTGTAAGAAACTCTGATCCCCAATTCCTGAAAAGATGACGGAATAGCTGTGTCATGCAGAATAGTGATTGTGTTCCTCCCCCACCTGACAAAGTCCATGTCCTAATCCCCAGAACCTATGAATGTGTTAGGTTCCTGGCAGGAGGGACTTTGCAGATGTGATTAAGGATCTTGAGATGGGAGATGATCCTGGATTATCTGGGTAGGCCCAGCATAATCACAAGGTCCTTATAAACAGAAGAGGGAGACAGAGAAGAGTCAGATGTGAAGGTGGAAGCAGAGTCAGAGCAATGAAATGTGAGACAGAGTCGACTGGCCGTGAGCCAGGGAAGCTGGGCAGCCTCTGGAAGTCCCTAGAGCCTTCACCAGGGAACATAGCTCTGCCCATACCTTGAGTTAGCTCGGTGACAATCATTTTGACCTTCGGACCTCCAAAACCATAAGATAATAAACTTGTGTTGTTTAAGCTACTAAGTTTGTGGTGATTTGTGACAGCAGCCTAAGAAACAGGTAACAGTAGCCCAGCAGCCTTCTCACTCCCTTCTTGGAACTGGAAATGCCACAGAACTAAGAGAAAATAACATAAAAACTGAGACAACCTCCTTAGGAGACAGAAGGTACTTGGATTCTAGTCTCTGAGGTAGGTCTGACAGCTTGGAGTGAAAGAGCCCAAGTGTATGGGCCAAGGCAGACTGTTGGCAGTTACTGGGTCTTTTTCTCTTCCTCCTGTTGTGTCTCCCTACTCCTTCCAGAGCCTCAGACCTAAGAGGTTCCAGGGAAGGGAAACCACTTTTGGAAAAGAGCACTGCCTCACTGAGACACCCCTAACGTTAGAGTCTCCTGGTAGAGGGTGTCCAGTCCTGAATGAGCTCAGAGCAGAATTCCTAAGGCATAGCTCACCTTACTGCTCCCCCAGTAGTGCCAGGCACTGTTCTAGGTGCCGGGGATGCAGCAATAAAGGGAACAAAATTTCTGTCCTCAAGGAGCAGAAAATAAGAAAGGCACATGTTTGTAGATTTACAAGTACTCTGGGAAAAAAATCAAGGAAGATAAATGAGCAAGTGCTAAGGCTTTGGGCATAAACGGGATGATAATGAGGCCCCGCTGAGGTGCCATTTGAACAGGGTCATGAAGGAGGCAAGGGAAACAGCAGGGCGTGGGTGCTTCCTGAGCAGACAGTTTTGTGAGGCCGAGGTGACAGCAGCTGCAGAGACCTGGGGCCGAGTGGGCCTGGTTGAAGAGCAGCAGGAGTTCGTTGTGGCTGGGCTCAGAGGAGTGACAGGACTGAGGTGAGCCGTGTGGGATGCTGGATTCCACCTCTGCCTCTGGGAGCCCCTTGGAGGGCTATGGTAAATGAGAACGGGTGGATCTCACCTGGCCAAAGGCTGACAGGGAGCCACAGTGTGAAGCTGACAACCAGAGTCAGAATAGAAGGAAAGTGATAGATTGACAGGCGGTGCTAGTTGGAGCAGAATTCACAGCCCCAGCTGCTTAGGAGAACGCAGTCAATGCTGAAAATCCTCATGAAAAAGAGGAAATGGGTATATGAAACAGAAACAAGGAGAGAAGTAACATGGGAACAAAGAATTCAGGGCGGGGTTGAGTTGCAGAAGGAATGTAGCTGAAGACTGAAGGTAGAAGTCGAAAGCTCAGGTTGAAGAATTCTAGGGGATAAGGAGGTAGAAGATAATAGAAAAATGCTGGCACTACATTGTAAATGAATCAAACGTAAATTAAAAAAAAAAAGCATACTATGGAGGCTGGGAGTAGAACTGCCCATGTCCAGATAATAGGAATTTCAGGAGCAGAGAGGAAATGATGGGCAAGGGAAAGAAAACGTTAGAAGGAGCGGCCATGAGTTTTTCATAATCACGAAAGAGGAAACATCTTCAATGTAAAGAGTGCTAAACAGGACAGATAAAAGAAAGCCCACACCAAGACAGGTTCGATTGAAATGTAACAACAGAGATGTAGCAAAAATGTCAAATCTGTTTGAAAGAGAAAGTCATGAGTGAGAAGCAGATTGATATCAAATTTCCCAGTGGCATCTGTGGACCTAAGGAATACTTTTTCAGTATCAAAGTTGTTGTCATTCAGTCGCTGTCACGTATGACTGTGACCCCATGGACTGCAGCACGACAGGCTTCCCCGTCCTTCACCATCTCCTGGAGCTTGCTCAAACTCATGTTTAAGTAGGATAACTTTAAAACTAGAATTTACAAGCTACTACACTATTATCTAAATGTGAGGATAAAGTAAATTTTTTCTCTGGCTGAAGATGACCTTGGAAGGTTTTCTACACAGAGGTCCTCTTGGAAACCTCTTGGGAGAAGTGGCGGTAGGGAGCAGGCAGTAAAATCCAGCATACAGATCTACTGGCGTGCAGCTAGTAAAGTGTGCTCTTGACTGGAAAGCAAGGACTTCGGGAGAAACAAAGATTGCTTAAACAAGACACAGCACCACAAACTGTAGAGGAGGAAATCGAGTTGGATGATTTAAATTAAGAACTGTTCATGGTGGAGTAAAAAGGCAAGCCGCAGAGTGAGACAGGTATTTGCAGTGCGTATGTCTGACAGATTGTTTATACCTAGAATTTCAGAGAAACCCCTTTAGGTCAGTGAGAAAAAGTCAGACACCCCTTTTAGAAAAAGGGACAAGAAAACCTGTAACAGTGACTTGAAGAAAGAAGTTATCCCTGTGGCTAGTGAGCATGCGGAGAGGCGTTCAGCCTTGGCAAGCATCCAGAAATGGTGAATTCAAGCCATAATGCGGCACCTCTGCACATCCCCAGCGTGGCTAAATGAAAACGGTGGGTAGTAGCAAGTGTGGTTGAGGTGTTGGACCCTGCTGGTGGGGTGTATAAAGTGGTATAGCAAGTTTAGAAGATTTAGCAGCAAGCACTAAATGAATAATTGTGTGCATCTACAGCCCAGCGAGCCTCTCCTAGGCTTACAACCAACAGAAATACATCTCACATTCACTTAAAGATACGTTCAAAGATGTTCATGACAGCACAGCTTGTCATAGTCACAAACTGGAGCTAACCCAAATAGCCACCCAAAATAGAATGAATTGTGGTGTGTGCATGTGACAGAATTCTCTCCGGCCATGACAGCCTTGAGGCTCATCAGTGATGTTGAATGAGAGAGGCCAGACCCAAAACATGGCCTACTGTATGAGTCCCTGATACTAAGCTTAAGAACAGGCACAACCGATCTGTGCGTCTCAAGGTCACCATGGAGGTTAGCTTTGGAAAGAATTGTGACTGCAGGGAGCGTGAGGAGGACACGTGGGAGGTAGTGCTGTCCTGCTTCTTGGTCTGGGGGAGAGTGCAGTAGTGATTATATAGGTGCATGGCTTCCCTGGTGGCTCAGACAGTAAAGAATCTGCCTGCAGTGCAGGACACTCGGGTTCAGTCCCTGGGTCAGGAAGATCCCCTGGAGGAGGTCATCGCTACCGGCTCCAGTATGCTTGCCTGGAGAATTCCATGGACAGAGGAGCCTGGCAGGCTGTACAGTCCATGGGGTTGCAAAGAGTTGGACATGACTGAGTAATTAACATTTTTGCCATCATTTGATAAGAACGTCTTTTGAGGGGTTTTTTTTGGCCATACTGATGGCTTGTGGGATTTTCATTCCCCAACCAGGAATCAGACCGGGCCTCAGCAGTGAAAACACCAAGTCCTCACCACTGGACCACCAGGGAATTCCCAAGAAAGTCTTCACTTTTGTACTCTCATGATTTATATATTTCTGTATGTAACACTTCAATAAAAAGTTTAGTAATAGTTAAGAAGAAAGGTTTAAGAAAGCCTGCATCAATAGCAATCCAGAAGTAAATACCGAATAATCCTGACATGGAAGACAGGTGAGGAGAGGAGGCAGTAAAGAGAGATGGAAATGTAGTTAGTAAGTTGAAGTAATTGATGGGGAAAGAGAAAAATAGTTAACAGATCCTAATAAGTTAATGGAATAACTACCAGAAGTACAAAAGTAGAATTTATGTCTTTTATTTAACATGTTGTATTGATTAGGAAAGGTTTGCTAGCAGTGAAGAAAGACCTGAAAATTAGTCTGTTAAGTAGGGTACACACACATCTTTCCAAAAAGAATCTCTGAGGAGGACAGTGCAGTACTGCTGCTGTTAGAAACCCGGCTGCTCTGCCATGTGACTGCTTTGTGTGGGCTCAGCTCCCAAGGTGGTCACCTCAGGGTCCAGGGTGACCGCTGTAGTTGAACCGATCCCATGTGCATTCAGGTAGCTGAGGAGGAATCAGGAGAAAGGGCGTGCCCCTCCCTTGTAAGGATATTTCTCAGAAATCACATAGAAGATGGCCCTTTATACCTCTCTGGCAAATTCTGTGACCACACTTGGCTTCAAAGGAGGCTGGGAAATGCCTTTCAGCAGTTGCAAGGGGTCTAGCTAAAACTCGGAATTTAGAAACTAAAGAAGAATGGAAGAATAGCTATTGGGAGGTGAAAAAACCAGAACAACAACTTTATTCCACTAGTACTTCTAGCCACCCAGTATGTGAGGGTTTTCCCTCATGCTAATCAGTTCTCTGAAACCAGCTGAGTGTCCTGCAATTTAACTCAGTTCTGCAGCTGTTCATCTGGAGATGGCATCAGACCCCACAGGCTCAGGGCTCAGTCCCACCAGGTTGCCTCCCCTACAGATGCCACTCCCAAAGCCAGGGTGTTAACCTGTGCTTCTGATGACCCACTGGCTGTAAATCAGAAGTTCCCACAACCCTCTTCTCGGGCTTGATACTTTGCTATAACAGTTTACAGAACTCAGGTAGCTTGCTATTTGACCACTTTATTATGGAAATGTATAACTCTGGAACAGTGAAGTGGTAGAGATGGATAGCCAGGATGCAGGAGAAGAGTGAGGTGCTTGTGTGCCTTCTCCAGGCAGTCACCCTTTTAGCACCTCCGTGTGTTCACCAACCTGGAGGCTCAGCAAAACTCATACTTCAGGGGTTTTTGTGGATGCTTCAGTAAGCAGGCAGAATTGATTCAACTGCTTGGCCATTGGTGGCAGAACTCAATCCCCAGCCCCTCTCCCCTCTCCAGAGGTGGGTGTGGGGGGGTAAGGGCAAAAGAGCCAACCTTCTCATCACAAGGTTGATTCCCCTGGCCAGCAGCAAGCCGCCCCCCACCCCCACCAATCCTTTGGAACTTTCCAAAAGTCATATGCATGAATTGAGATGTGGGTGAAAGATCTGTGTCCGGAGGAACAACAGACACTTTTCACCTTTATCACTTTGGAGCAATTTCAGGAGCCAAAGATAGAAGACCAAAATGTAACGAAAGATGTTCCCATTCCTCTTACCACTTGAGACATTGCAACAATTTCAGAAGCTGTGTACCAAGAACCTTGCACCAAACCAAAGCATGTATTTCCTCTTCTAAATCACAGCACCATAGGATGCAGCTAGGAAACTGTCATCTAAAAGGGAAATTGAGATGGAAGGCAAGAATGAGGGGAAAAAACAACGGCAAAGTATGGTAATTAAAAAACATAGACTGAATTAGGTCCAGCTATAACGGTAATTAGAATACCTATGGATGCGTTCAGCTTATTCAAAAGACAAATCGAATTTTTTTTAAAAATAATGTTCAGTAACGTGTTGTCTGTAAGAGAAGATGTAGGATGAAATTGAGGGAATGTGAAAAGTATGTCAAGTCAATATATCATCCAGGGAATGTCAGTGATTGGCTTAATCACTGTTTTTCTTTTAAAAAAACAACCCACTCATAAAATCAGTTTTCCATGTATCCTGGCAAGAGGAAAGCATAATGAAATTGTTTCCATTCAGCTTTTTTTTCACCAGTTAAAGCCACCTGATTAATTGTGAGCATCTGCAATTATTTTTTTTCCCTTTTCTGTGGATTACTCCAACCTCTCTGTTCTGCCAAGGTTTTCTGTAGATCCGGTCGCAATTTTTTTGTCTCTTTCTTAATTCTAACTTTACTTGCCTGATATCTATAAGGCCTAGTTAGCTCTGTACCACCGTCCCCTTTATTTATTTATTTATTTTCCATCATCTCCTTCTAGCTCTTGTTAACAGTGTTGGTGTGTGTGGGGAAGATCACAGCCTAGCATGTTGTGAAGGCGGTGAGGATTGTGGCTACTAGTTGGTTGTTGTCTTAAGGATAATGCCAGATGCTGGGCTCTGGGTTTAGAGGGTAGACTTAAAGAGTGGACTCCTCCGCATAGCATTCAGCCTGGAGAGCGTCTGAGAGGCAGGCAGAGCGCGACGGAGCAAGGAGGGCAGGCGTGAGTGTTACAGAGCCGTTGGTCAGTGCTTGCTTCCGTGTGATGGTAACGACCTGGTGTGCCTGGGATCAGGAGATGCCTCAGGAGAAAGGTGCCAGGAGACCAGAGGCTTGGCCAGAGTATCTTTTGGGAGCAGGGGGACCATTATTTGGAGACGTAGCCTCTGTTTTCAGAATGTTCGTGGCATGAGACTCGGTCACAGTTGGTAGTGAGGTCTTGCCCCATGTCAGCTCCTTCCTACCATTGCCTGCTTCCCAGCTCGCAGTGCCCTCGGGTGTGCTCGCAAGTTGCCTGACAAGTGACAAGCGCCCAAGCGTTTCCCAGGTACAGGTCAAGGCATTGTGTACAGAGGTCTTACTTTTTGATTTGTCTTTCGAAGGTAGAGTTTAAAAAACAACAAAGAGCACTTTGTATTATGTAAGTTTTCAGGCATATAAAACATATCCTTAGATAGTCATCATTAGGTTTTTTTTTTTTTTTTTTTTTATTTACCTATGGCTGTGTTGGATCTCAGCTGGGTCATCGTTCATTGCGGCGTGTGACCACAAGGCATGTGGGATTTTAGTTCCTTGATCAGGTATTGAACCCGCATCCCCTGAAGTGGAAGGCAGATTCTTAACCACCAGACCACCAGGGAAGTCCCTGGGTTTCTTTTTGACTGAGTTTACTCTGAAAACTACTGGCACTATTTTCTGAAACATTGTATATGAATGTCAAATAAAATTTTTCTCATTTTCTTTCATTTCAACCAGAAGGGTTGTCTGTTTAAGAAGTTGACAGATGCTGAATACGTGTAATGGCCTTATATGGATTTTTGCCCTCTTAAGTTCAGAGAATAAAATAAGTTACCAGTGAACGATGACTAAAAAAGGGAGTATTAAGCCATGTGCCTTGAGGTTTGTATGTCAGAAATTGAATTTCACTGTCTTATAGTATCTGTAGACCTGAGTTAACAGAATCTGCTGTATGAGCCCAGCCTTGGGTAGCGACTTGTCTGCATAGGAGGTTGGGCGTTCTGGCAGCACCTGGGACAGGCCTTAGATGTTTGTTGAAGTCCCCTGTGTGCCATAAGAGTGTGTCCCTTGGCTCTGCCAGGCCTCACTTAAGGAGCTGCCATAGTTCTTGGACTTCTCTGCAGCATGAAGATGAGGCTCAGTGAAGCAAATGTTCTTCAGGATTAGCGAAGGTGCATTTCTGTGGGTGGTTGAGAGCCTGGGGAGCCCTCTTTCCCTTTCCCTTGCTGTAACTTCAGAGTGTGAAGCAGAACTCAGTTCCTGACACCCATTGAGGCCCCTCAATAGTCCCTGACATCTGCCTGCAGTGTGGGTACAGGATCGCTCATCTTTATTGCTACACCCCACTTTCTTCTCACAGGGAGCCCTGGTTGACATCAGATCCAATGAGGCTGGGCACTCTGCAGGGACAACCCAGCTTAATTATTTTCTCTATTCTAAAAATAACTCCCAATCTGGAAGGAAAATCATCATTGTACTACGTATTTGAAACATTGCAGATAACTCATTTTCTTCTACCTGTCTTATGTGGATTTTGGTAGAAAACTTGATAAAATTGTTGTCAATTTAAGATTTGGGGCAATTAGTCCTTGAGTTAATTAGTCCAAAATTATGAATAAATCTAAAATAAGACACTCTGAAAAATACTGAAACAGAAGTTTGAAACAGAGAGGTTTTTCACTTTGGTAAATTTCAGGAAACAAAAGCAGTTGCCTGGAATAGCACAGTGACACTAAATTGCCATTTTCGTGTTCTGGTGTACTTACAGCCATCTGTTTAATTTAGGTCTAGCGTTTTGAGATAATTCATCTCTTATCACCATTTTTCTTTCTCTTTCACTGGCAACTCTTATAATTCAGGGAAGCTGATGATTTATCAATCAAACCAGGATGCCCTGAAGGTCAGCCTTGTGGTTTATCTCACTGAAAGATTCAGTGTATGACCATGTGGATGAATGAGACAGGAAGACCAATTAATTTCTTTACTCTCACGTCAATAAAAATTTACCTTGAAGTAGCATGAAAACGGGCTATTTGCAATTAATTTTAAATAACTGAATGTGGAGAACATGTGTTTCTTGAGAAGACACCTTCTTCTCAAGCAAGCCTTAAAGAGGACTTGCTTCTGTGCACAAAGTCAGTAGCATTGTTTCTGCTTCTCTCTCCCAGATCAAGCACTGCGCCTAGCAGAAATTTTACTACCTCTCCAAAATCATCAGCAAGTCCCTATTCCTCAGTGTCTGCCTCTCCCATTGCAAATGGTGATAGCACTAACACCTCGGGGATGCACAGCTCCGGTGTCAGCAGGGGGTAAGAGCAGGTCCTTTCACTTTCCTTCCTCTCCCGGGCCCTCCCTCCCAGCTCCTCTGCTGCTGCCCTGAGCACATGCAGGACTCAGGTTCCCCGTGAGAACCCGCTGCACGTGGCTTCTCGTTCCATTTCATCCCCCCAGTAAAGAGTGCTTCCTAGTTCTGGTGTACGTTTCTTGTCTTCCTACCAGCTGATGTTTCCCATCACTGCGTTTGTCTGTGAAGGGATGGGCTGGCCTTCTGGCAGAATGGTTATCAGGGTGACTGTCAGCTGCTGGGGGGGTGGGGCATGGACTGCCTGCTTCTCCTCTGTGTGTCTGTGATCCTTTTTCCAGGTGTGTCAGAGCACCTCCCGTAGAGTGCAGATAGAGTGGTAGAGGAAGGTGAGGCGAGAGAGAGAGTGCACGTACACTCAGGCACTGCCAAGACCAAGCGTGGCCGGGTGGGTGTTGGCAGGCGCAGGCTTCCATATTGGTAACCACAGTGCTCTTCCCCAAAATCACCTGGCAGTTAGCCCTCTGGAGGGATATAGAATTAGCATTTGCTGAAGCCTTTGCAACCCCGTGGACTGTAGCCCACTAAGCGCCTCTGTCCATGGGATTTCCAAAGCAAGAATACTGGAGTGGGTTGCCATTTCTTTCTCCATAATAAAGCTAGAGAGCAGAGGATTCAAACGGCATCTCTTCCCCTTAAGGATGTGCTTACCACCTATTATGTCAGGTCATGGCAACCCACTCCAGTGTTCTTGCCTGGAGAATCCCAGGGACAGCGGAGCCTGGTGGGCTGCCGTCTATGGGGTTGCACAGAGTCGGACACGACTGAAGCGACTTAGCAGCAGCAGCATGTCAGGTCAAGGTGGGGGTTGGGGGAGCTGGAGGGCTGGGGAGGGGAGTAAAGAGAATTTATATCATGGGGTCATTATCAAGTGAGAATTCTAGAGGCCCAGGTGAAGCCCCAAGAGGCATCTTGAGGGCATGTGAGCAGCACTCACTTGATTGCTGGTGTGGGTTGTGTTTTCCAGTGGATCTGGCTTCTCTGCTTCGTATAATTGTCAGGAGTCCCCATTGACTCACGTCCAACCTGGGCTCTGCGGACTTGGAAACCTGGGGAACACCTGCTTCATGAACTCCGCTTTGCAGGTAAGGGGGAGAGCTGCCATCTCAGTTAACACCGGGTCTCCACAGTACTTGAGGCTGGGGTGGGAGTGGCCTCTGCGGTGTTGGGAGGATCCTCTCCAGGGTCCCTAACGACCCATGGTTAGTACTTCAGGAATCTGCCAGTGCATAGCCACTGGGTGGTACAGAATGGCCTCATCAGTGTTCCTGGCTTCAAAATGTCTTCTCAGTTTGGTTTGGTTTTATAGTGAAAATATTTTGAGTTTTGTTGACCCTTAGAGAATGATCTCAAAAAGTACTGAAATACATGCCTGGTTGGTTTCTAATGGGATGAGATCTCAGAGCAGCTGGTACCGTGCCACTGTATTCTTGCCTGAGGCTGACCATCTTCACCAGTGAGCTATCTCAGCTCATGCCGGTTGAAACCTCATTTATTCATCCACCAAATATTTATTGGGTGCTTACTGTGTAATGGGACTGTTGGGGTCATGGGCTGGAGTTAGAGCCCAGCTACAAAGTTAAGAGGGCACAGTCCCTAATAACTGCCTTCATTTCTGACACCATTGCAAGTTTGGGGGTCCCTAAAGATGACCCTCAGTTTGTTAATTTGCTCAGACTCATAGACTTCACTTGAAAGTAATTCTCCTTACAGTTACAGTATATTATAGGGAAAGAATACAGATTACTTGCTGCTATACTTGTGAGATATGGTAATGTAGATAACATTTTAGCAAATCAAAATCAGTAAGGTCTAAGTAAAAGTAACACATAACAAGCGGGAGGGGTTTGTGCTAGGAAAACCAGACTGCTTTAAACACCTGAAAAATTAAGCAGTGTCTGTAAATATACTGACAGAGTGAAGGAGTAAACTGCGTGATCAGGCACTTGGGATCAATGGCCTCTGCTCTCAGCTTGTCTCAGAGACAGTTCTTAGGTGGTGAGCTTGTCTCAAGACAGTGTTCCTGGAAGGTTCATCACTATGTGGCCACCAGCCTTGGCCTTTGAGAGACTGTGCCTTCCTGTTGTGAGCCCTCCAGAGAATCTGAAGGGAGTGACCTTCATTTTGTGGAGTGACCTTCACTGCTCATTTAGAACTGGGTTTTTCCTGTGTGTCTGTGTGCTTTCCAGAAGGCGTGTGAGCTGTGATCATTTCTCTTTCAGTGCTTAAGCAACACAGCACCGTTGACTGACTACTTTCTCAAAGATGAATACGAAGCCGAAATCAACAGGGACAACCCCCTGGGAATGAAAGGGGAAATTGCAGAGGCCTACGCAGAGCTCATTAAGCAGATGTGGTCTGGCAGGGATGCTCACGTGGCACCTCGCATGTTCAAGGTGGGTTGATATATGTCTTTCCTTTTTCCTATTTTGGGGAGAGTGATTTAATGTTGTAATGAAGTATTCCCTTACTTGCACTTTGGCATTAAGATGGGCTCTGAGACTGCATGGTCAGATCCTTCTTTTCTGTTCAGTCGTTTAGCACATACTTATCTTAAGTGACTTAACCCTCACCTCTGGGATGAGGGTTCTTCAGATGCCATTTGTATTGTAAGCTGCTTGCTCAGAATGCCGTATTCTACCGTGAAAAAAGTGAAAGTGAAAGTCGCTCGGTAGTGTCTAACTCTTTGCGACCGCATGGTCTATACAGTCCATGGAATTCTCCAGGCCAGAATACTGGAGTGGGTAACTGCTCCCTTCTCCAGGGGATCTTCCCAACCCAGGAATTGAACCCAGGTCTCCCACATTGCAGGCAGATTCTTTACTAGCTGAGCCACTTTAAATGGCTGGTACCCTAAACCAGACCATAAAAATTCAACCTAATATCCAGTATTACCTGAGATGTTCTTCCAGATTCTCTGAGACTGGAACTTACACCAACTGTGGCTTCAGTTTAGCCCCTTAAGTCAGGAATTCGGTTGACAGTCTGGGAAGGTGGTGTGAGGGGCAGTTCTCACTTGGATCCATCAGTTAGGGAGATGGGGAGGTGGGTGAACTGCAGTGGGCACTTGAAACAGCTCCTTCTTCCTTTGCTCTGAATGTTCCTGCCGAGGGAGACGTGGCTTGCCTCCATGTGGTGAAATCTGGGAATCCTATTTGGTTCAAGGAGACTTAATGAAGCATCTGATTCACAGAGGGAAAAAAATAGCACCTAAGCTCAAGGAGAAAATTAAAACCTTATATTGTTTATTAAAATTGAAAACAGATTCTTTCCATCCTCTTGGTCACATTAATCCCTGGGCAACACGTGTAAATGACTATTCCCAGAGTTTCTGTTTCCATAGGTCTGGGCTGGGGCCTGAGAACGTGCATTTCTGTCAAGTGCTCAGGTATTGCTGATGCCACTGGTTGGGCACTGCATTCTGAGGATCAGTGACGTAGAACAGTACAGGGCAGACATTTATGGCCAGGAGGGCTCTCTCTCTCTTTTTTTTTAAATTAAACTTTTTATTTTGTATTGGCGTATAGCCAGTTAACAATGTTGTAATAGTTTCAGGTGGACAGCAAAGGGACTCAGCCATACCTATACATGCATCCATTCTGCCCCAAGCTCCCCTCCTATCCAGGCTGCCACTTAACATGGAACATGGTACATGTGCTATACAGTACATCCTTGTTTGTTTTCCATTATAAATATAGCAGTGTGTACATGTCCATCCCAAGCTCTCTATCCCTTAGGAGGGCTCTTACGTACAGGAGGATTCCTTTGGCTGATGCAGGTACCATTTGTGAAGTTCTTAGGGAGACTGAACCAAAGGAGGAAGTTGGAGAAAGATTCATGGAGATGTAGTTAGGGAGTCAGTGTTTACTCTACTTGTAAGGTGGTGGCTCAGGTTCCCAATCTGTAGTCATCCTGAATTTCAGATCTTAGCCCTCTTCTCTCCGGTGAGAACTACCTGCCTTTAGGCCCTTGCGAAGTTAATGGGACTACTGGACCAAGGGTCTTCTTCCTTCTGGTCCTAGGTGACGGCAAAGTTATTTCTGATGACAGTTTCCCATCTGACTTCCCTGGTTCTTTATAACTGAAAACCTTCTAATATGGTTGCTTTTATTGTAGACTCAGGTGGGACGTTTTGCCCCTCAGTTTTCTGGCTACCAACAACAAGACTCTCAGGAGCTTTTAGCCTTTCTTCTAGATGGCTTACATGAAGATCTGAACCGTGTGAAGAAAAAACCCTACCTAGAGCTGAAGGATGCCAATGGGCGGCCAGATGCGGTATGATACTAGAGACTTTTGGACAAAAATATTCCACAGAAGCCACCTCCAGGGGCCTTCTTCTGGTCTCAGAGTATTGGTGGCGGGGCTCTGGTTTTCTCTCACTGTTATTGGTGACATGGACATGCAGTCTCATAGAGAAATGTGTTGCAGATTACAAAGGGGCTAACTCTGGTTACCTCTGATGCTCCTTGTTGGTATACCAGACCATCAGAGCCACCAGGGAAGCCCCTGAAAAAAGTGCCTGTAGTGTGGGCCTTTGGGATTATTACTCCTCTCATTAAAATCCAACTATGATTGTTAAAAGTATTTTGTTAATAATATTATTTAGGGCACTTTTTTTTTTTTTGCCTTGATTTTCGGATCTCTAAAGAGGGAATTTAGTATTTAAGTTATCCTATCACATTGGTGTGATCAATATGAATGCTTTAAATTTTTATTTAATTAACTTACTTATTTAATGTTTGGCTGCACTGTGTAGCCTGTGGGATCTTAGTTCCCCAACCAGGGCTCAAGGCTGGAGCACCCCTGCAGTGGAAATGTAGAGTCTTAACCACTGGGCCACCAGGGAAGTCCCTTCAATGTGAATACTTCAAAGTAGAATTCACATCTTAAAGGAAAAACCATGAGCTAGCTCATGAAGCAGCTTTTTTTTAATTTTAAATTCAAGTGGTATTTTTTAATGTGAACCATTTTTTAAAAATTCTTATTGAACTTGTTGCTTCTGTTTTTGGTTTTTCTATTTTTTTGTCCAAGAGGCATGTGGCATCTTAGCTCCCTGACCAGGGACTGAACCCACACTCACCTGCTTTGGAAGGCCAAGTCTGAACTCCAGGACGCCAGGGAAGTCCCTGAAGGGCCTTTGAATTATTGGGAGCTTTAGGAGACAGTCCCCCCCGGCAGGCCCACGTGTCCACAGTGCTGTCAGTTCGTCTCTGTCCCAGAACCTGTGCTCGCACTTTGTTACATGTGGGACTGGGCTGGCATGTGCAGTGAGTCTGGTGTGCTAAGAGCAGTCTTGGCCCTCACTGGCCTGGACCCAGTATTTGGCTACACAGACTGCCTCACAGTCCATCTCAGATTTTGCTGTGAATCATTCCGGGTGCAGAGGTTAAGAACTGGGAGATGTTGAGAATGTTTTATTTATCCGCTTTCCTTTCTTCCAGGTGGTGGCAAAGGAAGCCTGGGAGAATCATAGGTTGAGGAATGATTCTGTGATCGTGGACACGTTCCATGGCCTCTTCAAATCTACATTGGTTTGCCCAGAATGTGCTAAGGTTTCTGTGACCTTTGACCCATTTTGCTATCTAACTCTCCCATTGCCCTTGAAGAAAGACCGAGTTATGGAGATCTTCCTAGTTCCTGCCGACCCTCGCTGCAGGCCTACCCAGGTAAGAGAGTCGGCACCCTCACGTATACCTTGTTGTGAGAGGCCTGCAGACCCAGAGTGGGGCTGCTTCCATCTGTTACGACAGGAGCTCCATCAGCTGCCTCTGAAATCCCTTGGTGCTTGCCTTGAGCGTGTGCCTGTGTCCTCCATCAGACCTCTGTGTAATCCCGTGGCATTCCAGCACATCATGGGGACTTCCAGGTAGTGATCCAGAGTCCGCCTTCCAGTGTGTGGTTCCCAGGTTCAATCCCTAGTTGGGAAGCTGTGATCTCAGATACCACAGGGCCACTGAGCTCATGCACCACAAGTAGAGTCTGTGTGCCACAACTAAGGCCCGGGACAGCCCAATGAATGAAGAATTTTTTTTTAATGTGTATTGTGGAGGTCCTCTGGGCTCTGCTGTCACCTTTTCCCCCATGCTTCATTCATTTGTCTAAAGGAACCTGGCTGATCTGCTACAAAATACTTAAATCTGAACGTTAAGGAACTAGAAACAGTACTTTCCTTGGTCATGTTCACCCCTGAATCAACTGGGAGAGCCTGGCCAGAGCAAAAGGCTAGATGGAAAGGTGTTCAGCCCAGCTGGCGGCTCACTGCATGCTGCTTCTAGTTTTATTTTCTTCTGTCTAAAGAAAGATGACAAAGACTGGTTGGCAATTTGTAGAATTTTAACATTTTTTTAAAAGGAAGTAGTGACCATCTCCAAAAAGTTAAAAAAACGAAGCCATGTGTAGCAGAGAAAGAGATGGCCCAGCTTCTACGTGGTGCTGCCTGAATAGAGAGACAGACATTGAGGCCAAAGACTTCCACGTTCGCTCTGCTGGCAGCTCATCTGGCCCTGTCCTCACCACGGGCACCTCCACCCTCCATGGTGCCTGCTCCTCCCAGCTCATCTCCCCGCTCCTCTCCAGAGCACCCTCGTCACCCCTCCTCTCTCTCCTCTGCAGTACCGTGTGGTTGTGCCACTGATGGGGGCCGTGTCCGACCTGTGTGAGGCTCTCTCCAAGCTGTCTGGCATTGCTGCAGAAAACGTAAGGCGGGGTGTTTTGTAGCTCTCTGCCTATTGGGGGCATTTCATAGTCCTTTGGAGTTAGTTTTCAAACTTTTAGTCACTTTTGGGGGCTGGTTCTTATGGCCAGCACATGTGATTGTATCTGGATGCCTCTGACATCCTGGTCCCTGTTCACTGTGCTCAGTGTGGCTGAGACTGTCCCTTCTGGCCTTTGGAACAGTCTTTCCATCATGGAGGACACCTGGCTGTGGTCAGAGGGCCAGGAGTGGGACTCTGCTGTCACCTCCCCTCCCTTTCTTACCTGACCTTGACCTCATCTGTATTGTGAGAAGCTTCACCTTCTTTCCTGTCGCAAAGGAAATCTTTATTTTAAAACAGTTGCTCATGCTGGCCCTTCTGCTGAGCCTGGCCCCACGTGGAGGTGGGGAAAGTGAAGACCTCTCCATGCATGAGGACCCCTCCTCCTGGAGACCCCCCAGCCCCTCCCCTGTCCCAGCCCTGGTCAATGCCCTTCTCCCCACTCCCCTTGCACCTCCTGCTGGTGTCAAGTTGTAGGTCTTGGTGGTTGGGGTTTGCTCTTTTCCTCTGTATGTGAGGATGGCTTGGGGACCTCCAGCCCCAGGGAACACCCCAGATCGATCTGGATGACGACTGGTCTCTGGTCCGCAGCCACTTCCCACCACTCCCACCACTGGAGGGCAGATCCTGTCATAAACCTTGGGACAGGTGTTACCGGCATGTTCTCTGCTGGCGACAGCCTTGCTGCTCTCCATTAGCCCTTGACGCCTGAGCTCTGGGCCTGGCCACATTGTAATCTCTCTGGAAGCAGCACCCCTGCAGCACATTTTTTTTTCATCTGCACCTGAGTATTAAGTACGCTATTCCTGTTGATTCTTAGATGGTGGTCACAGATGTGTATAATCACCGGTTCCACAAGATTTTCCAAATGGATGAAGGTTTAAACCACATCATGCCTCGGGATGACATTTTTGTGTGAGTACTTAGGGGTTTCTGCTGTGGGGTCAGTGGAAAAATTCCAGAGGCTTTGCCTAGTTGGTGAAGATCTGGCAGCTGGTGGATTTGCCTTGACCCCTGAGCGCATGAGATGGACATTCAGAGAATTGTGGGCAGCCACCAGTGCTAAGTGCCTACAGGCACTCAGAGCTAGGCAATCCAGATACCTTTTCTCGGCGTGGGCAAGGCTCTTGTCAGCAGTTGCTCCTTGTTAAGAAAGCCTGTTCAGTGGTCCTGCAGATGATACTGCTGTCAGAAATGCTTTTCTCAAGAAGAGTCACAGCTTTGTGAGGGGTCATGGGAAGACAGGAGAAGGGACACAGTACAGGAAGGGGGTTTTTCTTTCTCCAAGCCATAGGTAGTGGGTCCTCACACTGGTGCCATCTCAGAATAACAGGGAAAGTCGATTTAAGTCAGAGAAGGCAATGGCACCCCATTCCAGTACTCTTGCCTGGAAAATCCCATGGATGGAGGAGCCCGCTGAGAGTCGGAGGACTGAGCGACATCACTTTCACTTTTCACTTTCATGCTTCGGAGAAGAAAATGGCAACCCACCCCAGTGTTCTTGCCTGGAGAATCCCAGGGACAGGGGAGCCTGGTGGGCTGCCGTCTGTGGGGTTGCACAGAGTCGGACACGACTGAAGTGACTTAGCAGCAGCAGCAGCAGATGGAATTTTCTCATCCCTTTGGGGACAGTGCACTCCAACTGCAGCCCATCTCCTCAGCCCCTCCCAAGTCCTCTTGCCTCAGGGCTGCTCAGTGTGACTGTGTGTGTGTGTGTGTGTGTGTGTGTGACTGTGTGTGTGTGTGACTGTGTGTGTGTGACTGTGTGTGTGTGACTGTGTGTGTGTGTGTGTGTGTGTGTGTGTCTGTGTGTGTGTGTGTGACTGTGTGTGTGTGTGAGACTGTGTGTCTCTGTGTGTGTGACTGTGTGTGTGACTGTGTGTGTGTCCATCCCTCTTCCGGGTGGGGTGGGGTGGAGCGGAAGCTTGCCTGCACCCCCCAGCAGCCGCTTGTCAGAGCAGTTTGCATGGGGACCACACCTGCATTGCATATTCCTCAGTCCCTCTCACTCAGAAATTTGTCTCTGCTGAGAGAGGTTTTCAGGGTTTGGTTTTCGTTTTGGTTTTTGGTTTGGGTTGAGGAATACAGTCCACAAGGGAGGCATTTCCTTCCCTTTATGTTTCTGGGGCCTGTAACTTCTGGTCACTCTAAAAGGAAGCGTTCTTAACCACACCCAAGATTCTTAATTCCGTTCACACAGGAGCACAGGCTGCTGCCCTACTCCCAGCCACCTTCCCGTACTTCACAGATGGAGGGGCCACAGAGCTGGGACTGTCCACTTCTGACCCCAAGTCCTCAACACAGTCTCCCTCAACTCCAGAGACTAATGTTCGAACATAGCTAAACTGAGAAGAACTGGGGCATCACCTTGTGGAAAGATTGGCGAACCACCCACAGAGGATTTTTCCAAGGGCTTGAGGGCCAGTCATTATGAAAGCAAATTGTTATGATAAGTTGATAATGGTCTTACGAAAACACAGTTGGAGCACTTAATACTTCATGAGCATGTGAGGTACTGTGAGACTGAGTTTCTTAGTTACTACCTCCACACTGTACGGTAGATGGTAGATCCCATTGTCCCTGAATAAACAGAGGTTTAGGCGCTTGGCCTGGTCCCCGCAGCCAGCGAGAGGCAAGGGGGACTGGATCCCGAGCCAGCCTCCCGGTTCAAGGCTTCGTTCTTGACCTTTCTGCTGGACCCTAGGGTTCTTACCTTAGAGCACATCTTAGCCGTCTTCGTGAGTTTTTCTTTGAACTCCTGCACATATTGCAGTCAGGACTGTTTGTCAGGCATCTGGGGAGGGTTGTATGTGTGTGTGTTTAGTTTTCGAGAATTGAATCAGTAAGTTTGTGTCTCCCCCTATAGGAAGAGGGAAAGACTACAGTCGGTTGCCAGCAATTTTGGTAACATCTGTTCCAGGATAAAACATCTATAAATCTCCCATGTATTCGCTAAGTAAGACACATTTTTCAAAATCATTGGTTTGTCTTTTAGTAGTTTCATTGGTTATCTTGATTTTTGAAAAAATTAAATCTGAGTCTTTTACTTGAGTGTTTTTGAACAAAGATGGCCAACGGATTTATAAATTTGCTTTCTCATTGGAAATGAAGAGTCTTTGGCTTTCTATTTTAGGTATACGTCCTGTACAGTATTTGGTTTGATCAAAGGGCAGTGCACTAAGAATGCCTTTTCTAAAAGTTGAGCTCCTTGGTGGGTCACGGAAGATGAACTTGGTGGCTGGGCCCCCCATGTGCCTTTGTGTCTGAGGTGATGGTCTGGATGCCAGCTTCAGTCTGTGTTGAGTCCCAGTTGAAGGAGCACAGACTTGAAGGCCATGGCTGTGGGAAGGAGGATCACGTTAGCCCCAGGGCCTCGGTGGTATAGGTTCACGTGTTGACAGACAGTGACCCTCTTGAAATTCCTGACCCAGCCTCTAGCATCCTCTTGGAAATGCCTTATTCACGTTCTGTACTGAAGAACGCTCTGTTCTAGTAGCCCTAGTCCTGGCCGCCATGTAGCTGAAGTGCGGATCTCCATCGCTCATCGGAGCCTGCCATTAAAAGTGCTCTCTCGTGTGATTGACACAGGTACGAAGTCTGCAGCACCTCCCCGGATGGCTCTGAGTGTGTCACGCTTCCCGTGTACTTCAGGGAGAGGAAATCTAGGCCGTCGAGCACTTCTACCGGGGCAGTGCTGTACGGGCAGCCACTGCTGGTTTCTGTCCCCAAGCACAAGCTCACCCTCGAGTCTTTGTACCAGGCGGTTTGTGAGCGCATCAGGTTGGTGGGGGGAATGCCATTTGCTGGTTCTCTAACATCAGAGATGTCCAGTAGTCGCAGCGACTGCCCCCTGCAGAGTGCCAGTGTGGCCCTGCTGTGCTCCCTTCTCTCAGAAATACCATCGTGGTGACCCTTGGGAGGGCAGGGGCAGGTGCTTCTGGGACAGGCCACGGGCATACCTGAAGCACATGACACTGAGCACCTCAGGCTCCTCTGGTCCCTGGAGTCATGTCTTCACACTTCTCAGTCACCTGCCTGAGGAAGTCTGGTGCTTTGATGGTATTTTATATTTGAGTACAGTTTTTTTTTTTTTTTGAGTACAGTTTCCGAAGTACTCCATCATTCTGAAGCTGATCGTTAACATTACTGGGAATTTTTTTTTTTTACATGAGGGTGCCATGTAACAGTCATCAAAGGTTAGGAACAGACTTTCTGAGAGTCTTCAGTGACCTGGTAGTTAGGCATCTTATCTCTTGGATTCCTCTCACTTCTTGAAGTGTTAAGCCATACCATGATTTTTAAGGCCCTTTTATTTACATAAATTGCTTTGTGAATAGTTGAATATATAATATATAGGAATATATAATGCCCAAATATATAGGAACAACTTCCAGCTGAGGAGAGGAGAAAAATAGTGAACGGTTGCAACTAACGATTTCTTTCTTCTTTCCAGCCGATACATAAAACAGCCTTTGCCTGATGAGTCAGGCAGCTCGCCCTTGGAGCTGGGAGCCTGCAATGGCTCCAGGAGCGGCTGTGCAGGTGAGCGCGTGCCTCGGTGTGGGGCTGTGACTAGTCAAACCCCTCCTGGCCTCCCTCTTCTAAAGGTGTTGTACACTTGGGAGAGGGAGGCTCTGAGCAGGCAGGGGGAAGAGGGTGCTGGGGGCTAAGTCCAGAGAGCAGACCTGACAGCCGTGTCTGCACCATTTTGCTCTGGCAGAGCCCATTGTCTGCCTTGGACGCCTCATGGAATTTAGACGTGGAGGCTGGGTCTCACCTCAGGGAGACAATAAGCATTAATAGGACCAAGTGACTTGCCCATGGTCCTGAAGCAGAGCCAGGATCTGCCTCTGCTCTGTTGGGATTGCTGAATACACACTCGGCTGCCTCCACAGCCCGGCTCTGTCTGCAGAGCTGTTATCTGGCCCTTCCCCATCACCGTGCTGCAGCTGCTGCCCCAGGCGTCCTCCCAGCCTGTCAGAAGGCAGAGACAGGCTCTCTTGGGTGTTTCTTTCTACCCAGGAAGCTACGGGTGGTGGCCAGCTCTGGACAGCTCCTGCTGTGAGAGTGAAGAGCCACAGCTGGATTAGCAGTAGGGTAACCATACTGTAGGAAACCCAGAGCCCTCGCTGCCGTCCTCCTGTGGCCTTGTGCTCGCAAGCTCGTCTGAACAGTAAACTGTGTCTGACCTGCATTGTGGCTGTCATCCTGCTTTGGGCGGCCTAGGTGACTGATTTGGTGGCTTTATTCCTATAAAACTGGAAATGTCCTCCAATTGCTATGCTTCGCAAAGAGCTGAATATATAAATTCTCAGTTGCAAATGCCCACATTTCTGCATGACATGAAGGGTCTCGAAAAGTGAGAAATTGACATTAAAAAAGTAACAACCATAGACTTGGTCCTGGCAGGATGTTCCAAATCGTCCTAGTGATTTATGTGTCTATTATAATCATACTCCTATTCTTGCCCAGAATATCATGTTCTCATCCCACTAGGGACGAACAGGAGCATATTTTGTGTAGAAGTCCCACAAGCAGAGATGTTTGAGGATAGTGGTATTCTCTTAGCAGACCTGCGGTGACTTGTAGGTTCTTGGTGCTCTGGAAGTTGTGGCACTGTGACTCCCAGCTTGAGGTGTGGAGGTGGACTTCAAGAAGTCACTGTATCATACCTTTGAATCTTGGTTTATCCATCTGCAAAATGGGATGATGACAACAGCTTCACAAAGTTGAAGTTACAATTTAATGAGGTAGTGTGGTTAGAGTATCTGGCACATGCTAGATGCTCAGTTAATAATAGCACCATGTAAGTATTTGCTGTTGTTACACACTTAGCCTAGTTTCTTAGACATTCCATCTGTCATTCTCCTAATTAGGAAGAATTACTGCCTTCTTTCAAATCCCAGCAGTGAGTCTTAGTGCGTAGGCTTCAAACTCTTGTTTAATGTTGAAATAATTCTCACTTCTTTACTGTCATGGCTGCTTGTTAGGTCCATGGTGGCTGCCCTGCTGAGTCTTGAATCCCTGGCAGGGCTGGGTGTAAACGGCGCAGTGCCACTGCTCCAGGAGTGAAGTGAGCTGGTTAGGGAAGGAACCTCTGTGAGAGCTGGGACTGGCAGTCTCGTGCACACTGGCTGTTTCAGAGCCCTGTTCATGGGGACCCATGTCACACCCTCATCCATGGCTCTGCTGTTCCTGGGGCCTGGCAGGGAACTGTGCTGCATTATCCTGGGCCCGACTTTTCCTTCCTCATGAACACTCCCAAGACACACTGTCCTTGAAAGTGAATTTTTATGGACAATATACATCTGACCTCTTTTCATCAGTTTCCATTTCTACTGCTATTTCCCTGACTATATAAACTTCTTACTTTGAATCTTTTCTTCCCCTGTTACTTTTACATCACCTTTTGGAGTTGTCCCCATCTTTGTTGAAATGACGTACCTGATACCTTAAGCTTTCCCCTTTGGCTGCCCAACAGCAAAAAATATGATCATGGATCTTTTTATTGCAGCCATATGTACCAGCCAGTTTTCTGGGAAAAATACTCATCAGTGTATGTCTGTACAGTGCCTCTTAAAGCTCTGTCTCTCTCTCTCTTTTTTTAATTCTCTCTCTCTCGTTTTTGGTGGGGGAGAGCTGTGCAGTGCCACTTGGCTTACAGGATCTTACTTCCCTGCTGAGGAATTCAGCCCTGATCCACAGCAGTGAAAACACTGGGTCCTAACCACTGAAGCACCAGGGAATTCCCCTTCTTAAAACTCCTGAAACTTGGCAATCCAAAGGAATAAAGAGAAAAAAGGAGGGGAGGATCCTGTATGCCCTGTTACTGGGACCTGTCATGGCAGCTGCACCTGGAGGACATTCAGGAAATACTTGCTGAGAGAGTCAGCAGGTTCCTTGTGGAGGAACTGAAGATTTTCACTTAATATTTGTGTTATCATGTTTAAAAATTTGCATTTAAATTGTTTCTTACCAGCCTGTCTTCCTGAGTATTGAGTATGTGTTTAATTTTGGTCTTTTGGTGATTTTCTTAGTGGTCCGGTGGTTAAGACTCTGTGCTTCCACTTCACAGGGCGAAGATTCGGTCCCTGGTCAGGGAACTAATATCCCACATGCTGTGTGGCCAAAAAAAATAAATATTTGGTCCTTTTCTCTCTGTTGGCCTAATGATCAAGTTAAAGAGTCAGACTGTGTCAGGTGAAGCCCAGTAAAGTAACCAAGTGTTAAGAGGCCCAAGTTTAGGACTGGCAGGATTGCTGACTCAGGTTTGTGCCTTTGCCTGATTCCTTGAACCTCTCTGGGCCCCTGCGTCCTCCTCGTGGAATAGCAGTGCCCTCTTGCCTGCTGACCAGGTTGTGAAGAGGGTCACGCGTGAATTTAAGTGCCTTGTGAATGCAGAGAAGTGTATATAGTTTCCCATGCACAGGACAGAACCTGGAAGGAAGCACCACACTTAGGCATGAAGTACAAATTTCAGCGTTGAAACAGTGGCATGTTCCGTACACTGTTTTTTTTTTCTTTCTCATTTGTGTGCTAGGTGAAGATGAAGAAGAAATGGAGCATCAGGAAGAAGGCAGAGAGCAGCTCTCAGAAACGGAGGGCAGTGGGGACGATGAGCCGGGAAGTGACCACGGCGAGGCCACCCAAAAGAAGAACAAAGGCCGGCCTTGCCCCAGAAGGCTTTTTACCTTCAGCCTCGTGAACTCCTATGGCACAGCTGACATAAATTCCCTTGCCACTGATGGGAAACTACTGAAACTCAACTGTAAGCACCTTCTCTGACTTTGCAAACTCGGCTTTGGGGGACTTAGGGTCTACTGGAAAGTCCTTTGTACTCAGCGCTCACCACATTGGGCTTCTGTAGTGTCATCATGTGACTCCGGGGACAGACACTTGAGTGATCCTTGGCTGGCAGCTCCCCAAAGACCATTTCAGAAACGGAACCTGGCTCTAGCCCTTCCTGCCGCCGCTTCCTCGGCCTTCTTGTCAGGCTTTTCTCTTCAGTCCTTGATGACTTCAGAATGAAGTACGCTGTCCCTTCAGTCCCACCACCCTTCGGGACCTTTGCTGTCAGTGATAACACTTCTCGTGACCCTCCTTAGGTGGCAGCATTTCCCCGGACATAGGAGAATAAATGCAGATTTCTTTTGTTCCATGAGAATACTCTAGAGATGCGGCCAGTCTAGAGGATGCGCATGGATTTCACAGGCTGTTACCTGGAGCCTGATTTGATCTGTAGACAAGAAGGGACATCCACATGGAGTGTGTGTTGTGTGTTGAAAGTGCATGTGGATGATGAAGGTGCCCGCCCAGGGTCAGGAAGGGAGCTGCAAAAGCATCTCGTGTCTTTAACTTTCTTCATTAGAGAAGAGATTTGCTACATGTTCTCCAGCTAGCTACCTTGCTTTCTTCCCTTAAAAAAAAAAACAAAAAACTTAAAAATACTGAGTTTTTGAAACAGCTTTATTGAGATCGCTTTGGATCTCTGTCAGTCTTTCTGTAGCTCCATGGTGTCTGGGCAGCTTCTTCTGTTTAGTGTGAAGTGAAAATCGCTCAGTCGTGTCCCAGCTCCACACAGTCCATGGAATTTTCCTGGCCAGAATACTGGAGTGGGTAGCCGTTCCCTTCTCTAGGGAATCTTCCCAGTGCAGGGATCGAACCCAGGTCTCCCACAATGCAGGCAGATTCTTTACCAGCTGAGCCACTAGGGAAACCCAAGAATACTGGAGTGGGTAGCCTATCCCTTTTCCAGAGGGTCTTCTCAACCCAGGAATCAAATCTCCCTTGTCTCCTTCTATGCTATGGCCTGGAAGATGCCTTCAGGCAGTAAGCGTGGGCCATGTGGGCATCACCTTATTTTCTGCCTTCTTTCAGGGATCTCACTCTTGCTTTGCTTAATACTCAGTGTCTGGAAACAGTCGTGTAATGTATCTTGTCAGGTTTTCTTGTGGTTTAAGAAGAGAGGAGAAGCCAATCACTGTTACTCCATCTCGACCTGCGTCCTTTCAGAATTCTGTGTCGTTCCATGAGTCTAGAGTGTATCACAGCCTTTAGAGCATATCACAGTCTTTAGAGCGTATACGGAGGAAGTCTTTGCCAGAGGCTCTGGGGCCCAGGGGTTCCGGGTTGGCTGGCCCCAGACAGAGCGCTGCTCTCGGCGGTGGCTGCTTCTGGGTGGGCAGGTATTAGAACACAGCCTGAGCGTGCTGCTCCTCCCCCCCGTCGCTGGCAGAGCCTCTCCTGTTGCTGGCCTTTCCGTAGCGAGTGACACTTTGGTCCTCCTCCACAGCTCGGTCCACGCTAGCCATCGACTGGGACAGTGAGACCCGGAGCTGCTACTACAACGAACAGGAATCTGAGGTAGGTCACTCGGGACTCTTGGTCAGGGGAAGTGCTGGTTTCTGCTCTGGGGAGGTCTCTCTCACCAGTTCCACAGCCGGCTTCACAGCTTATCTTTTAGACTGAGAATGAAAAGCAGCAAAAGATTTTGTTATTAAATCCTCGCAGCTCCAGAAAGTACGTTATATTCCAGGCATGAGAGCTCATGAGGTGGTGGCTCAGCCTGGTGAGGTTTTGTTTCCTCAGCCAACTCAGCACTTTGTTCCTCACAGACGTACGAGAAGCACGTCAGCATGTTGCAACCTCAGAAGAAAAAGAAGACAGCGGTGGCCCTGAGGGACTGCATCGAGCTCTTCACTACCATGGAGACCCTTGGGGAACATGACCCCTGGTAGGCAGCTCCCCACTCTGAGCAGGGGCGCCCAGGCACCCTGGGGCTCCGAGATCTGCTGGGGCCATCTGTGTAACACAAACCTTTTCATTTGGATCCGTCACTTTTGTACATGGCTGACAGAGAAACACAGGTGTTTCTGCGTGAATTGTGCTTTCCAGCCTCAGAAGGCCATCACCCTCTGTGGGAAGGTGGCTTAGAGACCTCGCTGCCCTGAAGCAGTCTGATGGTTGCAAGACAGGATGTTACGGGGTTACCCCCAGGCTTGTGTGCCCAGGTGGCCCTGGCTCCCTGGCTCCCCGCCTCCCCACTTAGCAGAGGTTTTTGTTTCAGGTACTGTCCCAACTGTAAGAAGCACCAGCAGGCCACAAAGAAGTTTGACCTGTGGTCCTTGCCGAAGATCCTGGTGGTCCACCTCAAACGTTTCTCCTACAATAGATACTGGAGGGATAAGCTTGATACAGTCGTGGAGTTCCCAGTCAGGTGGGTCCCTGGGCTGCAGTGGTATTTTGGGGAAAATTAAAAACCAGGCAGACCATCTGGGCACTGATAGAGTGTTTTGCCACCAAAGGCTTTTCTGCATTAAGATGTGTGTGTTGTTGGGCTCTGGGCAGTTAAGATTTTAGGCTCATTTCTCCTCCTTGTTTGGGGAAGTCTCTCTGGTAGAACCACGTCCCCTCTTGAGTCCCTATGCTGCTTGACTGACCTGGTCTTCTTACCTGTCTTCTTACCTTGGTTCCTGGGAGCCCAGACTCAGTAGGACAGCACACGAATGTGCTGCACCACGTTAATGCAGGGGCACAAGGAACCGGGGAGTAATCTGCTGGGGAGAACTGGATTGCTGGGGGCCGCCCTTGGTGGTGCAGATCCATCGCAGTCCTGTCCTTGGGGCAGGGGCTGGGACTGGCTGTCTGCTTGGGTCCTCTCAGGTCCCAGGGTACAGAGTGTAGGTGACACAATCGGTCAGCAAGGTAGGCGTTGCCCACAACATGCAGATTTAAAAATGCTTTCTTCAGGGGCAGGTGTACGGGTAGACAGATAGATGCAGTGTAAGACATATCAGTGGGAGGACCTAGATGGCAGTAAGTCAACAAATAGAGGTATTTGTCGTCAAATTCTTTTTTTCTGTATATTTAAAATTTTAGAAATAAAACATTAGGGGAAAAAATGCTTTGAGGGGCCTGTTTTGGTATTTAGCTTACATTTTTATGGCACTAACTGTGATTCTGACAGTAATAGCCGTTTCTACACAGTTGCAACAGTCCTCATGTCTGTGCCCAGAGCCCTTCCTTGCCATCTTGTCAGGGGTTGGAATTCCCCAGGAGGCTTCCCTTCTCCAGCCTAACATGTCCGTGGTCAGAGCAAGACCCCAGGGCGCCTTCTGTCTGGACTCTTCATCTGTTCTTTCTGCAGTCTCTGAGGGCCTCCTGCTATGAAAGGGGTGGCTAGATCGCTCTGACTTCTCACAGTTTAAGGTATTGAAGGGTTCTTTTTGTTTTCTGTGCTTAGAGGTCTGAACATGTCGGAGTTTGTCTGTGACCCGTCAGCGAGGCCATATGTGTACGATCTTATCGCCGTGTCCAATCACTATGGAGCCATGGGGGTTGGCCACTGTGAGTACTGGCATCTGCTCCCCTCTGAGATGTTGAAACGCCCTTGGCCACTCATCTGTCACCAGCCTTCCCTGTGTGCCAGCCACTGCCCTAAGGACTTAACTTACACAGCTCTGCAGGCCTCCAGTTGCAGGCTGCCCCTCAGTTGTTTTGCTAGGGTGGTGCTTCATATCCTTTAATCCAATAATCCACTTCCAGTAAATCTACTCTTCTGAAATTACTGGACTTTGGGGAAAAGCTTCATATACAAAGATATTTACCCATTTATACTGGTGGCTCAGACGGTAAAGCATCTGCCCACAATGCAGGAGACCTGGGTTTGCTCCCTGGGTTGGGAAGATCCCCTGGAGAAGGAAATGGGAACCCACTCCAATACTCTTGCCTAGAAAATTCCATGGATGGAGGAGCCTGGTGGGCTATAGTCCATGGGGTCGCAAAGAGTCGGACACAACTGAGCGACTTCACTTCACTAGTGGAAAATGAGTAACAGCATTGGTGATCAGCAGCTGGCAGTATTTTCCATGTGCTTCATGGAAGAGCACACAGCCATTGCAAAATAAAATTATTAATACCGTGGGGAAATGCCCATGATGTGTTCAGGGGAAACAGCTACACAAAATCGCATCATTACAGAAAGTAGTATCACAACTATGTACATTGAAACAAAAGGCAAACTGTGATAGGAGAGGGGACAGCCTAGAAAGAGAGGGACCAGAATGTTCGTTTTACTTTTTTTTTTTACTTTGCTCTACTTTATTTTGCGAAATGTCTGTAATGTGTGGGTTTAATTTCACATTTATACTTTTACTAGTCTGTTTGGTTACTTGTTCATGGAAAGGTCTTAGTGATGTTGAAGTGAGGAGCTGGGTCTCCTCACGTCTCCTCTGTTGCATCTGCACCATGAGAACTGCCACTACACCCCGTGTCAGGATCCCAAGAGATGACACCATGGGAGGTGTTAGTTCCATTTACCCTCACAGTGGATTATGAACTGCCCCAAACCCCAGTCTTTTCCCCTGTACTGGTAAGCTTTTTCTGTTGGCCCAAGTCGGTTCTCCTGCTTCTCTATTCTTACCATATCACCTCCTGCCTTTGGATGGCTGCTCATTTTCCAGCCCTCGGGTCTACATTCCAGGCCATCGGAAGAAGGGGAAAAAAGGGCGTGACCTTCCCTTTTAAGTAGACTTCCCAGAAATCCCCCTCAACTCCTCTACATACGTCTCATTGGCTACAGCTTGGTCACAGGACTACCAACTAGCTGTAGGAATGGGTGGGAAAGAAAAATTGTGCCTGTCTAAAAATTGGGACTCTTCTAGAGTGGCTACTTGGAATACCTGTGATCATACCGCATCCTATAGCACTTTTTTTCTGTGCAAATTAATTTTGATATCTGTATTCATTCATACTGGACCCATGTATTCATTTTTAATTCTTTTGGCATAAAAACGTACTGCTTGGGCAGGTTACTTAGCTTCCATATGCTTCAGTTTCCTTATCCAGGTTAGGCTGGTTGTGTGCAGACCCACTTTGGGTCCACAATTGGAACACCGTGATTTTGATACTGTTCTGCCAAGCATGGACAGCAGGGACAGGCCCTTGGCACCTTCTCTGTCACTTTGTCCTGTGTTCTTCACCACCGCCTGGTACAGTAAGCACTGCAGCGAAGAATGGTTAAACAGCTTGCCAGAGCCATGCAGCAGGTCGAGACCAGAAACCAGATCTCCATCAGATTCAGTCGTTTCTGAGAGTCTGAGTAGAGCAGCAATCGGGTATCACTGCTGGGACTGTTGTTGTAAACACATCTTGCTCGGAAAGTGTAAAATCAAAACCGGAAGTGTTCACTCTGGAAAATACTTGGACTGGTGTGAGGAATTGTTACTGAGCCACAGATTCTTGCCTCAGAGTTTCAAAGACAGATAAATTTAAGTTTTCTCGTTCACATCCCAGCTCTGCCAACCCAAGCCCCCAGTGTGTCTCTCACTGGGATAACCCCACAGGCTCCAGAAGCAGTGAGAGACAACAATAGACAGCCATTCCTGGATACAGTGGGAATGTTTGACTTGGCATGTTTTTGACAAATATTCTTTTGCTTAAATCTTAAAATATATCAGCTCCTTTTATGGGTCCCCTAGCTCTGAATTAGTGCTCATAGCTGTTTTCCCCAAAATTACAGTTTAAAGCCTTAGTCCCCAGCAGCTCCATTTTTACCCTTTTAGTGCCTTCTTGAGAAGGGAAGATCTTATTTTTTTTTAAGGATGAGTTCTTTTTCCGTTGTTAGGACACAAGCGTAAATTACCTTTAATTTCAGACTCTTGATATGTGTCATGTTTTGGAGCTGTTGAGTGCCAGCCTACTGAGCTAGCCAGATCATTTCTCTTGATGACCAACTAGCATATTCTCTTGCTTTGGCAGACACTGCGTACGCGAAGAACAAACTGAACGGGAAGTGGTATTACTTTGATGATAGCAATGTGTCCCTGGCCTGTGAGGATCAGATAGTGGTGAGTAGGCCCTCATATCTGGTTCCCACTCTTACCTTTAGGGATTAGAGCTAGGAAGAGTCTCCCAGGCGGTTGGTTATTGAGTCATCCTGCTGGGACAGTGGGAGCTAAATGTGGTGGAGAAAGAATTCACTACCATTCCTTCCGGGACCCTTCCTAAACGAGACACTTGACTCTCCTGAGTCTGTCACAGGGCTCCTACCTTTCCCGACTCCCTGGGCATGGTCAGCATGAGCCAGCCGTAGGTGGTACGGTTTTCACCATCACTTCAGTGTGTGGATGTGCAGGGCGAGACAGCAGATCCCTGAGGGTGGTGTGTTTTGAACAGACAGCAAAGCTTGGGGGGAATGGGTGATTATTCGAACCTGTGAATGGATGTTGTGCCTCTTGTGTTTAGACGAAAGCAGCTTACGTGCTGTTCTACCAGCGTCGAGACGATGAGTTTCATAAGACGCCGTCACTCAGTTTTCCTGGCTCTTCTGATGGAGGTGCAAGACCAAGCAGCTCACAGCAGGGCACGGGGGATGACGAGACTTACAGCATGGACACCAACTGACCTGCCCAGTGACCCTGCACCACAGCACCAGTGCCGTCCCCCAGGAGAACACCTTTGGCACTGAAGACTGCTAGTGTTCTGTCTAAAAACCAGATGAGGAAATTTCCTTCTTTTATGAGCAGAAGAAAAAAAAAAAAAAGACCCTGTTTGTCAGAAGGGTTATGTCAAGAGGCTGAATTATTTTTTTTTATACAGGTGGTAAAAATTTTCTGTAAAACAGGTAGAGCTGCAGAGTTGGGGTTGGCGGTGGGGAGCACACAGTGGAGAATGTCTGACGGATTCCAAAGAGTGGAGGGGAACACACTGTCATGGAGTTTGGGGCCGCCCTGCCCTCCTGGATTTCGGATTCTGGTGCTGGTTGCTGGTCCTCCCAGTGGTCTACCCACAGTAAATCAACCTCAAGTAAACTTGATGTCGTCCCCTTTTCCCTTGCTGTGCACTGAGATGGGTTTATAATAACCCTAAAAAGTTGCCACTGACGCCCCTTCCTGTTTCCCTTTGAGTCACCTAGGAATTTCCAGCTTCCATCTCCCAAATGCTATTTGGTGGTGGGGTTTCCTGCCCTTCAGTCTCCTGTGGAACCTAGCAGTTCTGTTCCCAGCATCCTTGATGAATTGAGGCAGTTGGATATCGTGTGGCGCTTGTATTAGGTCTCACTTAAATATCAGGACAGGACACTGCGGGGTACCAGGTCTCCTGGAGCCGTTTCTCCGTGTTGGCTTCAGAAGAGGAACTTTCCTGGGCTTGGAAAGGGCTCCCGTTCTGCCCGGGACTTTGGTTAGAAGTGAGATCCCCGCCCCTCGGCTACGGCCACCGTGGTCTGATTTCCCCACCCTTTCCCCGGGCCTGCTCTCACGGCCATTGTCGCTGTCCCCTCCGTGCGTGCGTGGACCCTCTGCTTCCCCATCACGCTGCGTGGGTTCAAAGAACCGAGGCCATCCGTGTGTCCCTTGTCTGACCTTTAACCCGAGCCGTGGGGGTTGGGCTCGTCAGTCGCGGACACGCGCGATCAGGTGATGAGAGTGCGCGACGACCGACCTACCGACCGTTGGCGGCGTCGGCGGTGCGGTTTCTCCGGCTGATGGGTGAGGACGCGGCCATGGATCTCCGCCCTGGGCGGCCGCGGGGTGGGGCCTGAGAGGAGTAGGGGTGGCCGGGAGCCGAGGAGGAGGGCCGGGCTCAATCGATCGCGGGTTCCTCCCTCTCCGGTGGAGAAGTAGGGACGCAGCTGTTCCCGCGAGGAGAAAATCTCCTGAGAGTGGGTTTCTCGGGTCTGACCTGTGGCGTGGCTCAAGGAAACGGTGACAAATACCCCTTCGTGGGCGATTTACAACCTCATCTGTACCGCGATTCTCACATTGTTTTGTGCATTTCCAGTGTATTACATAATAAAGACACGGTCGCTTGTAGGGAAGATGTCTGAGAAACTGAGGAGATGCAGAAAGGAGCTGACTGCAGCCATCGACCGGGCCTTTGAAGGAGTCAGCCATTCCCAGGAGTGCTCGGGCCGCCCGCGGGTGGAGCTCGACGCCGCCCCGCTCTCCTTCCCCCTCCCGGTGCACCGGCTCCTCTGCCGGAGGCACCCGCTGGTAGCCTGCTCCTCTGCGGCTCCATTCTCTCCGGTCCCTGGCGCTCCGGAGAATGAGAATGTGGCTTTTGCACCAAACCATGCCCCCGTGAATGCAAAGCCCCAGGCGCTCTGCCCCAAAAGAAAACCTCTGAGCAGCAAGGAAAACATCCTGATGCGTTCCTCCATTTTGGCACCCGAAAGACAGTTTTGGCGAGCAGCAGGAGATGAGGAGATCTGGAGAAAAGACAGTCTAAGGTGATTCCAATCTCATGGGCTTAACAGCTACAATTAGGGGGAATCGCCTATCTGGAGGGGGGGAAAATTGTTGAAAATCCTAAGCTGGGTTCATAACACTGATTTTCCCTCCCCTTGGGGACTCTACTGGAGATAGAAGTGGCAACCCACGGACAGAGGACCCTGGTAGGCTACAGTTCATGGGGTCACACAGAGTCGGGCACCACTGAGCAACTTCACTCACTGGGGGCTCTAAGTCTTCCCTGGGCCTTGTCTTCTCCCAGGTGGTTGCAAACTGCCCGGTCTTAGGTACCTTTTAAAGGCTTAATTAAAATTTAAGTTTATTTTTGCATCATCTCTTAGCAAGGAGGACCATGTGGGCTGAAATTTCCAGTTCCTGCTATCTTGGCTGCCCTGGAAGCAGAGACTGAAGAAGCCATTTAATTGTTTCAGTATTACAAATATCTGTTCCCTTATTCACAGACATTAATGGGCATTAGGATGCTTTTAGTCAACTTCACTGACTTAGTGGTTCCCAGTTTTCAAATCACAACATAAATGGCAATTTAAAGGACTAGTGTTTGCCTTTAAGATTATCTAATACTGAGTTCACCTCCAATACTTTCTTGAAAGAGGATCTAATCCTCTGCCTTTTTCTTTTCTCCCGGGGGCTGCAGGAATGATACAGAGAAGGATTTGAAAGTTGACACAGGCATCCCACTCAGTGGTTCCAGCCAAGAGGTCACAAAGGATCTGCTTGATATGATTGGTGAGTTCAGAGGGCTGCTCCATCCTCTCCCTGAAAGGATAGATCCTTCACCCAAGCCCCCAGGTCAGCAAGTGTCTTATAAAAAATACTTAATGTCTCTTCCATCGGCTTGGTAGCTTTGTTTGGTTCACAGCAGGCTCCATGCAGAGAGCCTTTGTGGAGCTGATAGCCTGGAGGAGTCACATCCATCAAGTTATTTCATAAATGTTTCATAAATGTACAGTTAGAGTGAATCCCCAGAGGCCAAGGACTGCAGCCGCTATTGGTGGATGAGTTTATTTGTGACGGAAACAGGACATAGGCAGAGATGAAGAGAGGGGGAGTAGTCCAGCTCGGGTGGGTGGTGGCAACACAAGATTGAAAGAAAAGTTAGAAGCCGAAAGCTCCCCTTTAATTCTGCCATCCACCACAAAGGCGACATAGTGCGGTATATCCTGGCGTAGACACTTTTGCTATATGCACATCTGTATATTCTGTATGTGAACTTCATGCGCCCTATTTTTACACAAGGCACAGTGGCCAGACAACTCCTAATTAAGAGATACGTAGCCTTGGGAGCAGCCCAAAGCTGTTGGCTCTGAAGGGTCACCAGGTTATGGGGCAGGAAAGGAGGCAGTCTGGTGAGGGGTGGTGCATGCCCTGGGGCACAAAGCAAGATCCCTGCCTTTGCTCTAGTGACCTGAGCCTCCTCCCATGGTCCCAGTAGGCGAACAGAAGTCATCACTGCCTCTGCTTACCTCCTTGCATGGCCCCTAACATCTACAGGGAGCATTTTTCTCCCTTCTGGCTGTGGTCCATGGCTGTCTGTGCTAAGTGCTGTGCTCAGTCGCTTGGGTCATGTCCAACTCTTTGCACCCCATATACTATAGCCCGCCAGGCTCCTCTCTCCATGGGTTTCTCCAAGCAAGGATACTGGAGTGGATTGCCATGGTCTCCTCCAGGGGATATTCCTGACCCAGGGATCCAATCCACATGTCTTATCTCTCCCACACTGGTAGGTGGGTTCTTTATCACCAGTGCCACCTGAACAGGTTAGATCTTAGTTCTCTGACCAGGGATCGAACCCACGCCCCGTGCAGTGGAGGTTATGAAGTCTTAACCACTGGACCGACAGGGAAATCCCAATAGGCAGCATTTTACTTATTCAAAAGACCCCACACAGTGTCTTGTGTCCTCAGGTCAGGGAATAGTTCCCCAAGAGCCAGAATAAGCACACGCATCTCTGTATGCTCCCATGTACACCCTCCTTGGAGACCAGTGGATGTTTGGGACTCAGTAAATACCTGCACTAGAAAGGGGGGCACCATGCCCACATCACAGTGTGACAGCGTGCCAGCCCGGGTCAGGAGCACCGGCTTTGCACGCTCCCAGGACACGGCCACCCATTTGGGTTTTTAACTTCTGCCCGAAATGTCTTCAGAATTCTCCCACTGGAATTCTAATGCTGAATGTTTTTATTTTTAAGACCATACAAGCATCCGAACTATTGAAGAATTGGCTGGTAAACTAGAATTTGAAAACGAGTTGAACCGTGTGTGTGGCCATTGCGAAGATTCGCCTTTCAAGGAGGAAGCCTGGGCCTTGCTGGTGGACGAGAGCCCTCAGAAGGCCCCGGATGCAGACTCTGGCAGCCTCAGGCAGGCTTTTGATGACCACAATATCGTGGAGACTGTTCTGGACTTGGAAGAGGACTACAATTTGATGACCTCTTTTAAATACCAAATTGAGTAAGGACAGTTGACTTCAGCTTTGATTCCTTACAGTAGGAGACTGAGGTTAGGATGTCTGTGCAGGTTAGTCACAGTCACCAGGGGCCACTTCAAAGGCTTAGCAGAATCCAAATTACCATGACCTTTTAACTTCTAGTGGTGTCCCTTTTTCAGCTGACAGCTCAGTTTTTTGGTTGTTGTTGTTTTTTAACTCTGTTGCTTTAAAATGTTTCTTTTTTCACTTTTTTTTCCCCCCAACGTCTTGACTGTTTTTTGGATTGCTGTTCAATATACGCAGTACCCAAGGCAGGTGCAGGTCGTGGGCCTCTGCTGTGTCTCTTGATGTTCTTTTCCATGGGCCCCTGAAAACATACAAGTTCCATAAGCAGTGTGGGCTTTCTGATCCCCTGGGACCCCCCCCATCCCAGGCCAGCTCAGTGGAGGAACTGGCCTCAAGAGGGACCTTGGCCCCAGGCCCTCTGCCACATTTGTACACACCACACACATGGCTGCCTGTCCCCTGCATTGGCATCATGCCCTCCTCATGGCCAGAGCCTCAGCCCCTCCATCCTCACCCCTGCCCAGATCAGAGGCCTCCTACTAGTGTCCAGGGAGCTGGCAGCATCCAGCTCCTGTTCTGGCAGGACATTCCCGTGAGGCCAGCCCACCATACACTCACATCAGACATCTGGGTCCTCAGCTGAGGGGGGAAGGAAGGGATGAACACAGGTCCTGCTCACTCACTTCGTACCTGAACCTCATCCATCCCGTTCCAGGACTGGACCTCCGGGAGGCCACAGGTGGTTCCCATGACAGTGACTGTACTGGGATAAGATGGACCGGGGCAGGGAGGGGCTGACCCACTGCCCTCTGAGGTCAGCGTGGCGGCAGCCGCTCAGCAGGGCTGGCTCCAGCCCCACCACTTGAGAGAAAGGACACCATCAGGGATTATTTGGACCCATCTCTCAAAACCATGATGTTCTTTCAGGAAACCTAATAAACTGTTGAGTAAGGTATGATATCTCCCAGAAGCTGAGTGTCAGGGAACTGCTCACCCGCTTGGCTCATAGGAGAGGATGGGGGCGACAAGGCTGGTGCAGAGCTGTTTGTTGTAACATAAAACTCAAGGAGCTGGGGAGGAAGGCCCAGGGGCCGAAGATGCCCCACAAGGCTGTGTTTTCATAAGGCAGGCTGCAGGGCTGGCGGCAACACCCCGTCACCACCACAGGCCTAGAGATTCATCTGCGCCCACAGGTGGAAACCTGGCACCTAGTTCCTAGTGGTGCAAAGCCAGGCACCTGCCTGACCCTGAGGACTAGCCTCTGGCCACTTCAAGGGACAGGCCTCCACTGCCGGGTGAAGGGCAGAGGGGCTAACCAGAGGCTCCTCCCAAGCCACCTGACAGTCCCTGCAGTGGATAATAAACACTCACAGACGGTGGTGTCGAGGTTCACTTTTTAGTCCCTGAGCCGGTGGGACAGGAGCAGGTGAGAAGAAATGCTTACAGCCTCTTGGCTGCCGCATTCGGGAGAAGGGGCTGTCTGGATGGATACATGTCAGGCGACTTGATATTCAGAACACCAGGTCTCCCAACAGTGAGTTCCAAATAATATATATTGATGTGGATCGTCTCCCACAGAGGAGGTGAGGCATAGTAATCCCCATCCTCCCCAGTCTCTGCCCATCACTACCCATGGAGAGTGAGCTGGACTTAGTAACTCACTTTCCAGGGAGAGAGCTGGGGAAGAGAGCAGAGGCATGGACAAGCCTGGCAGACACCACTTAACCAGGTGATGGAGGTGCATCCCACCCATGCTGTCCTCAGGTGTGCCCCTCACCCAGCCCTGACAGGATGCAACGAGATGGGGCCTTCATTTTAAACCCAGATTGGGGGATATTCTCTGGATGCCTGGCCAGTACCCTAGATTGTCAATGTCAGGAAAGCAAGGAAAAACTCAAAATCTGTCACACAGCAGCAGACACTGAGGAGACACAGTGACTAAATCCAGTGGTATCCTGGATTGCGTCCTGGAATGGAGAGGGGACGCTCATGGAAAAATAGATCAAATACAAGCTCAAGTTTAGTTCTTAATATGTTTATGTTAGTTTCTTAGTTTTGACATGTACACCACAGTTATGCAAGAGGTTAACTTTAAGAGAAGCTAAGTGAAGGATATATTTGAACTTACTATCTTTGTACCTTTCCTGTAAATCTGAATTTATTCCAAAATTTGCAAAAAAAAATTTTTTTAATGCAGTTGATCCCAAGTTTGTGACATTGTTACTGAGGAAGACAAGGAGGGTTTTAGTCTTTTTTGTCTATGCTTCTCAGTTTATCTGCAGTGGACCTGAATCACATCTGCAGAAAGAAGAAATTAGAGTTGTTTTTAAAACCCTCACCTCCGCCAGCCAGCCGTAGGCATCCCTCACCAGATACCTGCCCAGAGGTGACCTTCACAGTTTCGGGAACTGCAGCAGGCCCAGGGCTGGCACGGGAGGCTTGGCAGGACCCTCACTAGTGGCTCACCCTTCCCTGCAGTGCTGGACCCTCAGGGCCAGAAGCTCTAGGTCTCACAGAGCTGTTTCTCAGCACTTAGTTCTCCCTGGAGAGGCTTTGCAGAGGGGGTGTCTGCTGGGAGCAGAGATCCAGTGCTAACCCTACAAGACTGAAATGAGAGGACTTTTTTTCTGCCTGCGACATGGACTGTGGCACTTGGGAATGAGGGCTGAGCCTGGGTTAGGGGTGGGGCAGAAGGGAGGCTTTAGATTCTCCTGGCTGGATAGACAAGTATACCTCTAGCTTAGCAAAGCCTTTGTGTGAAAATTCAGATTTACCAAAGAACTAATCCAGCCTGGACTCCTTAAAGGAGGAACTTTTCCTCACTGTAGAAACAGCTGTTGGGTAAAGCAGGTGAGCCCTGAGCCTCTGGCATGCCACTCCCAGAGTAGCTGGGATGGCCACATGGTCATTGCCTTGGTGACACCGTCTCTCGTCTCTGCCTCCCTGGCTCCCCAAGGTGCCCAAGGGACATCTGCCTCTGTCATGTGCCTCAGGGCAGCAGGCAGAAGCGTGCTCATCTGCTCAGAGCAGAGGGTTGGGGAGCCAGTCTCTAGGGATTGAGATGGAGGAATAACAGGAGCCTAGATTTTTTTTTTAATTCGCCTAGAACATTTATTTTAATAAAACTTGAGACCAAAGACTTCTTGGGGAGACATTGATATTTGAGAAACTAAAAATGTTTTACGTCATTTGGTTCTCTCCCCCGCAGTTCATTTTGGCAAGCCAAACAATCACTGGATTGTTTCCGTGGAAACACCAAACTGCAGTTTGGATTAGCAGAATCAAAATAGAAACAAGGCAGCTTCAAGAATAAATAGGAGCTTTGGAACCGGCTAGTCGCCAACTGCGAGTTCAACTTACAGCACAAGGCATGTGAGAAGCTGGGCCCATCCAGTTCTGTAAGGAGGGGTTTCCAGGTCCTCTGGCTGCATCCTGCCTGCAGGGTCGAGGCCAAAATCACTAGAAACCAGCTCTGTCGGTGTACTGGTAAACTTTGTAACAAACCTTAGGGCAGAAGGTGGTCTACAGAAGCAAGGAGAGGCTGGGAACTGGAGGAAAAGACAGGAGAAGAAGGGACAGAAAAGAGGAAAGATGAGTAAATGCCAAGTGAAGGTCCAGCAAGGAGCAGAGGCCACAGCTGAGGCTTGAGAGTAAAGCAGCAGTTCTTTCAAGAGGACGATTCAAGGGTGGCCAAGGACTGGAAACAGTGACCCCGCCCTTAGCCCCTTCCAGATTTCAGTGTTTCCCTACATTCCTGGGCCTGGCTGTCTAGCCACAGAGATTGAGACTAGAGCCTGAATTCTTGCCAGGTAAGCTCTGGGGGCACTGATGGTCAGTAGGCGTCTGCCTCAGTGTGGCTCCAGCCAGCATAATCAGGCACACAAGCCTACCTTCTCATCTCTGAGTCTCAGGGCTGCCCGCCCCCTGCTCCCCTCACCAGGGGAGTCGGGGAGCCACCTCTTGGCCCACCTGCCCTGCCTCCTTAACATTCTGCTGGACCCTGCATTTCCAAGCCCAGGGAAGACTCCAAGGGGGTCAGGAGACCAGGAGGATGGAGACAGACCACCTGGGGGATCTGTGCCTCTCACCTTGGCATCCTGGAATGTGCTGGTAAGGCAGCACCATCCTGCCACAGGAGAAGCCGTGAGCTGTTAATGGTCAAAGAAATTGGTGAAAAGGATTCCCTCCTCCTGAATGACTGGCCAGGGGCTCACCCGCTACCAGAGGGAGCCTCCTCTTAACCGAGGCACAAGATGTTTGATACGGCAGAGAAGGCCAGTGAACCAGAAAGGGGAACTCGAGAGGCCACCGAACCTGCTTGTGGGTCGTTATTGAAAAGGCTGTCATCCGGTGACAATCTGAGCCTCTGGTAATTTGCTTTCTCCCTGGGGTACGTGGGAGAACATTAATATTTTAGGTTCCTGCTAAATATTTATAGAGGGAACAAAGTTTTACTCAGGAAATCTACTGACAATGGATTGCAGCCCTAGTGGGGAAGGACTTTCTGTGCTAGGCCAGCTGGAAAATGCCTGATTTGATGAAGAGTTTTGGCCTAAGGCCTGGCATGAAAAATAATTTTAAAACCTAATCAGCTCTTGTAGGAAGCAGCTATCTTTTTTGAGGGCAAAAAGGCTGTGGTTTTCTGGGTACTTTGGGTGGGAGCTGGCCTGGGAGAAAGGAATGGGCATCTTATAGGAGACCTGTCGTCAGGAGCCCTTTGGAACATCTGAGACAAAAAGGGAAGTTGCAGAAGGCTACTGGAGAGACCCAACTTTCAGGACAGGCTGCCAGGAGCTGTTTGAAAAGCAAGCTGGCCCTGCCCTCAGCACATATTTGTCAGGCGTCTCCTAGTGACACACCGCTCCTGGATGCTGAGAATACAGTAGGGATGAGATGGATGCTGTTCTTTTATTTTTTACAGCTGCTGTTCTTGCTTCTGGAGTTTATATTCCACTATGCAAGGTGGGCAAAAATACAGATTTAAAGTATCATTTCAGATGGAACTACCTGAGAGAAATGAAAACAGGCTAAGGGAATGGGCAATGAGGAGGGCAGGCCCCTTCAGAGGGCTCTCTGTAGGTGATGTTTAAATTGATACTTGACTGTCGAGACAGGTGCTGCGAGTGGCTTCTTTTCCATCCTCAGACTGTAGCTGGGGTTGTATAGAGAGAGGAGCCCCTAGGTGGGCCCTGGGCCAATAGACCTCCCACCACATCCGCCCCTATATAGCTACATACATCTCTATCAGCATCCAAAGAACCAAAAATGTTGCTTCAGGGATGTGCTGGGCTGTGTCATGCTCACCAAATTTGGCAGGAACACAATAGTTTGTTTTTTTTTAAAAAAAAAAAAACCCTTAGGAATAAAATAAGAAATATAATATCCTTTCCTGATGATTACTAGAGACAGGCAGTGTAATTTTAATTAGCCCAGCCTTGTTAGGTATTAAATGTACTGCTTATTCTACAAAAACACCCAGCTCATGTAACACTGAGTCACTCTGGCCTTTTGACTTTAAACAAAATAAAATACTTCTAAAGAAATACAGGATTTCATAACACAGCAGAATTAAGGAATAGAGGGTCCTGCCTTGGCATTCTAAAGTTGGAAGGAAACTTCAATGAGAAGGCCACAGTCATAAATGTTGGTGGAGTTTTCTCAACAGGGTCTCAGCTTTGAAGTAAAATGATTAAACTTTTCAACTTAGAGCAATAAAACATTTCCAAATGCAGACTGCTCTGCTCTACAAGCCTGAGAGTAACTGCTGCACAGCCGCCTGTAGCTTTTTTGGGAAGGGCTGGGTTCCATTTCCCCTTGCCACCTTGGCATAAGCAAAGAAAACCAGCAGGGAAGGCAGTGGAGGCTAGCAGAGGGGTGAACAGATAACCCCGAGAGATCCATAGAGGGCGCACAGTCCAGGGCAGCCTGAGGCAGGGCCCAAGTCTCACTTTCTTGCCCTTACAGAGGGCTGCTGCCATTGCTTGTGGCCATAGAACACAGGAGGCCATTGGTCTGGAAATGAGACTGAAAGCAGCTTAGGTTGCCTGGTAGCCCTGCCAAAGGTATCACAGGCAAATTAAACTCTACCAAATTTTTGTGGGATATGTACCCCTGAAAATAAAAATCAGGAGCTATTATGGTCCACCTAGAAGCCCCATTTTCAGGAATTCCCTGACAGTCCAGTGGTTAGGACTTTCACTGCAGTGGCCCAGGTTCAATCCCTGGTTGGGGAACTAAGATCCCCAAAAGCCACCTGGCACAGCACCCCTCCCCACCACCCCCCCACACACAAAAGCCCTATTTCAACCCTGTACTGGCTTGAAAATGGGCAAATTCTGGAAGCTGTCCATCCGTGAGCATTTTTACTTTCATAACAGTTTGAGTAGGGTGTGGTTTATTAAAACTTATGAGAAGGAATAAAAAGATGGTATGCATCTTGATCTTGAGTAAACTGAAGATCAACAAACTTAATGAAAAAAACATGCTTTTTAAAGTTTTATCTTTATTTGATCATTTTGAATTACAAAAGAAATATGTGTTGCAAAAATTCAAAAACTTTAACAAGATACAGATGGAAAGCCAAAGTCTCATATAAGCCCACTGTTCTCCAGAAATGATGCAGGGCCTGCAGCAGCTCTCATTAGCTTTTCAAAAGGGGTGGAAAACAGGGCAGGGGAAAACAGCTGGGGAGAAGACTGGGACTCCGTGGCTGTGACAAGTGCAGCTCCCAGCATGCAGTGTGAGTCACCTGTCTTTCCTTCGTGGCTTTAACACTGTTATTTCTCTGTTCACAAGAAGTCTGACCTAGTGTGTGCCCCGAATACATCCACTGACCCCAAAAATGGACATTTCTCACAGCAAAAACGGATACAATTTTTTAAAAAATCGTGAGGCCCGGAAAGATCTTAGTCATCTGAAGGAAATGTTTTGAAGACCAAAAAGATGTGTTTGGGAGTCCTGCTGCCATAACAACAGTTTTGTGAGAGCCCTTCTCCTACTGGATGTTCCATATGGAGGGCAGTTCTCCTTGTACCAGACCCAATACCCTCCTGCTGATGCCCCACTCCCGGGCTGCTGCCCCAGCTCTCCTCACACCCTCTTCACACATTTCACTCCCATGAATAAGGATGCACTTTTCCCTTATGCTCTGTCTTGGGGAGTGCCCGGTACCCAGAATGCCAGATGTGCTCCCCAGCCCTCCACTGACCCCCACCACCACCCCATCCAAGCCCAGCCTCTGACCCTGAAGACTCCAGGCAGGCTTTGAGAACTCTGCCATCAGCCACCCGAAATGTTCTGTGATTTGTCTTTCCAATGAGACCAAAAACCATCAGCCAAAGTCATTATGGGCTGGTCAGAAGCCATCATCGCTGCTATCAAAACCCAGGTCATAGAGTATATTCTTCCCTGACTCCTGGGACTGAAGGGACTCTGCCCTGGGGTTGAGGTCATTGAGATCACTGAACCAGCTCATCTTGTGGTCCCCCTGGAAACTGGGAAAAAGCAGGCTGTTGTCTTGGGAGGAATGCCCGCTACACTGCACGAGGTTCCCTTGCTCTGCCCTCGTGGTCTTACTGGGCATGACTGTTCCTCCCTGAGCAGAGCAGACTAGATTTGTGGGGCTCCTAGGGCCCCAAAGTTGCAGGGGCTGAGCTAGAGTTTCCTGCTGCCCCCAGGGGGAACTTTGTGGGCTGGAAACTGGAGGCCGAGGACATTTAGAATTAGAAACACAGGTTTTGCTGGGCATTTGTTCTTGCTTCCTGCGTAGGGACCTTCTCCTGGGGGCTTTCCTGGGCTGCTGCTTGTCTTTTTTCCCTCTTTCTACAGTTACGCCTTTCTGTTCAGTCACCAACCTTTGCTCACAAGGGTGACATGAAAATGCGCCTTTAGCTTGCCATTTTTGGCTGGTGTTCTTAATGCTGGTTGCAGAGTTGTTTAAGTCCTTATATCCTCGAGATATAAGTTGCGAGTCTCCTTGGAAAACTGGGTCCCTATCTTTAGGAACCTTGTGACCCAGGATGGCAGAGCCACAGTTCTCAGAGCCTGTTTTAGTAACAGAGTTCTGGCAGTTAGTCTTCACGGCCCTGCCCTTGATTTGCCTGTTTCTTTTGCCGGTTCCAACTGCCGGCTGCACAGCCTCTTCTTGGAGAGCATCCCTCTTTGATCCCTCACCCCAGACAGCAAACTCCCTGGGCCTCGGGGAGCCCACACTAAGACTGCATGCAGCAGGGAGGGCCTGGGCCTGCCACGTAACTGGCTTCTCAGAGGTATATTTGTCCTGCCTGGGGAAACTGAGGCTCTGCGCCAGAGGTGGTGAGGTCTGAGAGGCACTGTCTTTCACGTGTTTGGGTGTCAGAGCGATGGAGGTCAATCGCTTTAACTCTGCTAGAACACTGGGCATATTCAGCTGACCTAGATGCTCACATAGCTGCTGAAAGTCTTTACTCTGCTGGATAACCAAAACTTCAAGGTGCTTCAGGTCGGACTTCATTTCTGTAAACTCTGCTTGTCTCTAAACAAAGGCAGTGAAAAAGTAAGGAGTTATGGACAGTGCAACTCAGAAGGCACAATAAAATGTATGAACAAAACAAAGGATGGGCCAGCAGAACCGAACCTTGTACCCTGCTGGGTACTATGAGCGGAAGCATGGCAACACTCTGGAGCAGGGGCCCTAGGGTCCACATGCCAGAGAACCTTGAGAAAGGAAGCTGGGCTCTCCCCCGACCTGATACCAAGGGGCCTGTGGTGGCCTCTGTTCTTGGCTGAAAATTTGCAATTTTAAAGATGTCTCTAGGTCTTAGTAACAAAGCCAGAAACACACACTTGGGGAGAGGGGTCAGAGTCTAACACTTACAGCTTCGAGTCTCTTTTGCAACTCAAGGATGGCCTGGTCCACGTTGCCTTTGTCCTGCACTATTTCCAACATCAGACCACTCTGAGCTTTTGCAGTCTCCTGCCCTAAATACAAAACAATGACAATTCACCACATGAAGACTGTGGTATGCTCCACCCTGCCTAGGCTGCTGTTGGGGGGTCGGGGGGGGAGGAGGAACTGGAAGCTGGCATGGGCCACCTGAGCCTGTTCTGCCAGCACCTATCTGGATCAACCTTGCTGAGGAGATAAAGCAAGAGCAGGGTGGTTCCCCCACTGTTTCTTCTTCCCTCCCTCCCTGAGGACATCCTGGCCAAAGCAGACTCAACCTCAGCACCTGCTGGGACTCTGAAACCTACTCCCCCAGTGACGGCACCAAGTCATCTTTGACCTGCCTTCTTGGCTCTGTCACCAGAGTGATCTTTCTAGAATGCAGTTATGATCATGGTAAATTCCATGTGTTGACCAATTAGAAAAAGACTGTTTACTCGTATTTCAAGCACTGGATCCCTGCTCCTAAACTCAGTTAATGAAATATTTTTCCAGACATCTATGTTGATATTTGTAGTAGAAAGCAAATGTAATTATCCTACCCTAGATGAGTTCATGAATAGCAATGTTTCTTAGGAACAGTGAACATTACCAGCCACAAAAGCAGAGAATGAAGAAGGCAAGCAAAGTGTTCAAGTCTAGATTCAGCAATCAGTAAGCATCAGTCTGTGATCCCACATATTCTTTCTTTGTCCCTAGGAAACACATTCAGGGTCTTTTACTTTTTTATTTATTTTTTTAGTGTCTTCTCTTAAAGAGCTTTTGTATTGAGCACATTACTTCCAAAATCTATCCATTTTTTTTTGTTTGTTTTAATAACTATCACAGCATAGGGACTTCCCTGATGGTCCAGTGGTTAAGAATCTGCCCTGCAATGCAGGGGACACGGGTTCAATCCCTACCTGGGGAACTAAGATCCCACATGCCTTGGAGCAACCAACCTCAGGCACCACAACCAGAGAGTCCATTCTGCGGCAAGGAAAGATCCCAAGTGCTGGCAACTAAGACCTGACACAGCCAATAAACATATATTAAAAACTATAACAGTATAAAAATGCTTCCAGTGAAAAATGATCAAATCGCTCCCGTGTAGACTTTGTTCTCGCTTCCTGGATTTAGCATTATGAGCATTTTCTGGAGTTTTGTATTAATATATGCACATACCCACGTATAGGTTATAGATCCTGTGTGTGTGTGTCTTCCAGAGAAGAGGACTCGTTTCATTTCTGCTTTGGTTATAAACAGTATTTTTAGCTTTTAAGAAAAATATGCCATTTAAAGCCCACCTCCATACTCTGCACAATCTCTTTTTCTTCAAAAAGGTTTCCTGTTTACACTTGGTCCAAGGCTTGGGAGAGGGCTCCAGGGTGGTTAAAAAGCTGCCTTGTGGCTGCAGAGAGGGGCTTCAGGCAGAAGCGCGGAAACCACAGGGAGACTTGAGGGTGAGCCTTCCAAAGAGATGCTCGCCCAGCCCTGCCTGGGGACCAGCCGGCCCACAGAGGTTAATCAGGTGGTCGCCATCTTCTTGATGAGCTTCACCTGCCTCTCCAGGAAGCGGCTCTCCCGGAAGCCACAGGCGGGTTCTGCGCGACGGAGCCCAGGGCGCGCAGGTCAACACAGGCCTGGTTCCGGTTCTTCTCCATGAACATAGCCATCTCCATAAGCGTCATGGGCCTTACCCACTTCTCTTGAGATGGCTTTGGCACGTCCTGGAACAGGGAGTGGCCACCACACTGGTTTTGCATTTTCCAGAGACACTAACACCCTGGTGCTTCTGCTCATCCAATATGCGGAAAAAAGTGTCCTGCACCCTCTAGAGAGAGGTAGGAGATGAGGCCTGCAGAGGCCTGTTGACCAGGCAGTTGACAGCGGCCTCCACCTTGATGGAATAATTGTGACAAATCTGGGAGCTCACATGGTTGATGGGTAATAAGGAGTTAATCTCAAAAAATGGTCTTGGTTGGGCCTCGTGGCCAAGGATAGCTGAGTGGCTGACTCTTAAATCTGTGAATGGAAAAAAAGTTGGAGGGTGGTCAGAGGCGAGAGCAAAGGGCATCCCTAGGTCTGTTCCATCCAAATACTGCTGAAGGAAGAGACAGATCCGCAGGACCCCTGAGTGCACTGCCAGTATACAGCCAATATTTCTATTTTCTTTTACAATAATTTTATTGATTATTTAATTATTTGGGGGCTGTACTAGGTCTTCCTCGCCTCGAAGGCTTTCTCGAGTTACCGTGAGCTGGGGGCTACTCTCTTGTCGCGGTGCACAGCTTCTCACTGCGGTGGCTCTTGCTGCAGAGCACAGGCTCTCAGCGCATGGTGCACTGGCTTCAGTAGTTGTGCTGCACAGGTTTAGTTGCCCCTTGGCATGTGGAGTCTTCCCAGACCAGGGATTGAACCTGTGTCCTTTGCATTGGCAGGCGGATTGTTAACCACTGGACCACCAGGGAAGCTCTCTGTTTTCTTATAAAGATGATTCTGTGGGGTCTGAGCGTCCCAGCACTGGAGTTTGCAGGCTGTTGGTGGGGCCGGGTCTTGGTACCAGGGACCCGGAATGTCCGCCTCCAGCCAGAGTTCATGCAGGACCCTGCTAAGTCCCCCACCACCGCCCTTGCCCTCACCTCTCCAGGAAACCCTCCAAGACCAGCAGGGAGTCGCTGCTTTTGCCCTCCAAGCATGGAGTCTCTCTTTCCCCCAGTCCTGAGGGGCTCCTGCAGTCAAGCCCCACTGCTCTTCAAAGCCAAATGCTCTGGGGGCTCTTCCTCCCCGTGCCGGACTCCCGGGCTGGGGAGCCTGGCACGGGGCTCAGAGCTCTCACTCATATGGGAGAATTTCTGCAACATAATGATTCTCCAGACTGTGGGTCGCCCACCTGGGTGGGATGGGATTTGATTATATTGTAAGTGTGCCACTCCTACCATCCCATGGTTTCTCTTTTATGTCTTTGAATTTGACCCCCCCTTTTTTGGTAGATTCCAGTCTTTTTTATTGGTGGTTGTTCAGCAGTTACTTGTGATTTTGGCATGCTTGTAAAAGGAGGTGAACTGAAGGTCCTTCTACTCCCCATCACCTTGTTGCCATCCTCAAAAAAGATTTTATTTCTATTTTAGAGATTCAACAAGGGCTCCATTGAGATGAGGTTGTATGCTGATGCTTTTCCGCTGACGGCCAGTGATTCCCCTTCATAGTTTTGCTCTCCCTGCTGTGCTAATGAAAGCCACCTGAGTAAAGGTCTGGAAGGCTCCATGTACAAGAGGAGTTTGCTCAGGCCTCCCTTTTTATAGGGTACCCTTCCCAATTTTCACTGACTGATCTCTCTCTGCCATAAGATGTGTCCTGGAGCAAGCCATGTGAACACAAGCACCTTGCTATCTTCATTTACCAATTAATAAATATTTCCATTCCAACATGGTTCATATAGATGGCTTTCATTCTTCTTGTGCCTTGCTCAGAAAGGCATTTCTCCTTCTAAAATTATAAAAATGTTGCTTATGCTTCTTATAGTTCTATTTATGATTTAATCACCACACAGTATGTTGATTCCTATGGAATGAATTTTGATGTATGGAGTTACCTATTTTCCAAAAGAGATATTTCCTGATTTTGATAGTGGCCTCTCCTTTTTATTCTCCTAATGACCATACTTTTTAATAGAATTTATACATCTTAGGTGAAAGTACTGCTGTGTACTAATTACCCCACCTAAACCCAAGGTAAAGTGGATTGTGAATGGCCTTGGCAATTCATTCTGTTCGTCTGGTTCTTGGTGTCCTCAACTGAAGAAGAAGGGGAGTTAGATTAGATGGCTTTGAGTGATCCTTCTGGTTGTACAGGCATAGTGTGACTGGGGAAAGACTTTATGACCTCATTCTGTGAAGGCATGAATTACATAATAAACCAAGAGAGTGCTTTCACATAGTATCTTCCCCCTTCCAAGCACAGTGAGTGCCTAGTGAAAGCCTGCAGAATGCACTGACTGGCAGCTTCGGTGCTCTAGGTGAGCTGGACTGGGCCTAGCCATTTGACAGCAGATTTACCTGGTTCCTAAGTGACTACCTAGCAAGAAAGGGAATGGTTCTGGGCAGGCTACTTGCGTGCCTATTTTTAAGAATGACCTGGCTTTTAATTAGTGTAATGCCACAGTGTTTTACTGTTTGCCTGGTCAGTCTTAAGCTCTGAAAGTTAAGGAACTGTCAGGAGTGCAGAATCAGGATCCCTATGCCTACCGAGGCATCCCTATGTCTCCCTTTGCAGACTCAGTTCTCCTCTCTCTGCCTTGACCCTGTGCTGTGGCCTTGAGCACTTCCATTCCCTGTTCTGGGCCTTAAATGCCACACCTCTGCTGCAGTCCTCCTTTCTGTATCAGTATTTCACCCAGTTTTAAATGTGAGGAGTAAAAAGAGTGCCTGCCTTTCGGCACTTACAGTGAGCTATTTTATCATGTTAAACACCGTTAGCCGCCTTTTTCCTTCTGCTCTTTGTCTCCCATCTTGTTGTGAGGGTAACAGTCTGGGCTTCCAGAACTGGTCTCTAAACAAATGCACAGAGGCCCCGTGTGTGGCATACTCAGGTTGGAAGCCAGCAGACAGTACAGTTCTTCTTTGCAGACAGATGGGGATTAATTTCAAAGTTACACAAAGGCATTAATTTTTGTAAATCATGAGCAATCCATCCCTTGGCATTTGAATAAGTTGACTTCAATTTGTTTAAAGTAAAAAAAATAAACACAGAGACAAATGCAAACAAGTGCAGATGCAGTCATCAGCTTGCTGTTGAGCTGAAAAGCTGTTGGTTCCAGGGGAAGTGTTCATCTAAGGAAACTTGTGTCATGGCTCCCTTCTGATGAATAAGGGCCTAAACCATGGTTTCACCTAAACGTAAATCACTAATTGACCGAACAGAGGACTTTACAGACCACAGACTGTAACTGAAATTGAGAAAGATGCTGTGATTCACTACAAAACAGCTGTCATTGAAGTGAAGGCAGCAAGCAAAACAGTAGGTGACTGGAATATTTCTGACTCCTGAAGGAGTGGTATCTTTATTTCTAAGTCCTAAGGGAGCAAGGGAGCCTTTATAGACAACACAGTCAGCAGTTCATTTGAGACTCAGGGCTGCCGTTGATTCACTTCAGGTGGTGAGATTAGAAATCTGGCAGAACCATCTGCCTTGAAGCAGCTGGGTTACTGGGTAGGGGATTGGTGCTTCAAAAAAGGCATGGAGGGACCAGGCATTCCCATACAGGGCTGGGGCCTGCTACCCAGTTCAGCTCCACATCCCTTCAGGGCTCATCTTATGTACCCATTCTCTCATCTGAAACACTCTGTGGAACCTCACCACTGGCAGAAACCTGACTAGGGTCAGCAAGTTCACGGTCACTGCTCACCAGTGCCCCCTGCTGATAACCTCAAACACGAGACACTCACATGTCTTGGCCACAGTTTCCAAAGAATCCACAATAGACTGACTTCTGGAACTGAGATGTTCCTCAGACTCTTCCACTGACGTCTGTAACTAAGAAACCCCAAATTAGGAAATAATTCACAGACTGTTGCCTCATTTTACTAACTTGGCAAACTGTCACTTAATGATAAAAAAAGGGTAGTTAAAATACTGCCGTTTTACATGAACAAAAACCAATACAATTATTAAACTTCTTAAAATGTAAGATGTTTTAACACCTTGAAATGTGGCACACTTACCTTGTGAATGCTTTCTTTGATATGGGAAATGAAGTTGTATAAAGTCTCACTAAAATAGGAAAGAAAAAAGGAAAGTGAACCTTTGCAAAATATTTAAGCAGTAGGTAACAAAATTGATTCCATGAACATAGCAGGATTCTACCGGTGCAACATCAAAACAGTGGTTGATCAGAGCTGAAGACTTAACCCTGAGAAATCTTAGTGCCCAGATTAGAAAAGGAGACACTGACTTTTCGTGATCATTTCCAAAGTGAAACAAAACTTTATTCTGTTTTTTAAAATTTACTCTATATGGATCTTAAATGAGGTTGAATTTTAGCAATTCAAGTGGTTTCTATAGTAGAACACACCAGCTTCCATTTTTATGGCAACATGGCTTCAGAGGATAGTGACTTCCTATGGATAGTCAAAAATTCTTGGACACATATTAGTCTAATGACTATTATTTTGTCTGTAAGAATGGAGATAATTCTGGGAATGATATTGATTTTTAATGAAAAATAAATTATCATAATTATTCCTCAAATATCCCACTTTTGAAAAAAATCAGACAAGGTTCATCATTAAAATTTTTTACAGATTTTGTTTCTTTATACAATGCATATATCAATTTTTGAACCCCAATAGGACAGCTCTTCATGCCACAGTCTTATGGATGCTCCATAAGACTGACTTTAAAAGAGGAATTTGATAGTACCATTTCAGAGTCTTACAAACCATACAGTTTTATGAATAAGATTAAGACATGACCTGAAAACAATGAAAATCTAAAATGAAAAATTTAGTGAACTAAGGATAAGAACAGAATGATATTAAATTATAAAAGTAGATAATAAGAATAACAAAAGGTACTTATAAATTAAAATAGCAGAAATTAAACAAATAGAATTAACCAGAAGATACAGTATGGAAATGTGATAGAAAACAGAAAAAAGACAGATGAAAAACAAGTAAATAGTAAAAAAAAAAAAAAAATTAGAGAATCAATGCAGGAGATTCAATGCTTGGACAAAATTGGAGATCCAGACAATAAGAAGAGTGAAAATAGGAGGTTTTCAAGGTATAATAAAAGAAAAATTCCCAGAACCAAAAGACACAAGTTTATAGGGCAAAAGGAATTCCTCCATGCCAAGGGTTCATGATGAGCCACATCAAACCATAGTGCTGTAAAATTTCAGAACTCTAAGGATAATGAGAAGGTCCTAAAAATTTGCAGAAATAAAGCAGGTGATTTATACAGGCTTAGGAATCTGCATGGCAGCAGACCGCTTAAAAGCACCCAGAAATCTATAAGGTAGTGGAGCAATACTGTAGAAATTTTGAACAAAAAGAACTCCTAGTCTTGTACAATGACAGCTGTGCCAGTTGCTTGTAGTCATCATCTCTTCTCAGTGGTCAGTACTCAATTTTTTAAATTAGTTCACTGAGGTATGATTAACACACAAAAAGCTGTACATATTTAACATATACAAGTTTGGAGATAAGTATACAACCATGAAACCATCTCCACAATCTATGCCATAAATACATCTGCCACCTCAGAAAGTTTCCTTCTACCCTCTTTCTTTATTGTTATTAGTGATAAGAACACTTAACAAAGATCCACCCTCTAAACAAAATTTCAAGTATAGAGTATTGTTAACTGTAGACACTATGCTGTATAGTAGCTCTCTGGAATTTATTCGTCTTATATAAACTGAAGTTTTGTACCCTTTGAGTAATACTTCCTGTTTCCCCCACACATTCCCCACCGACAACCACCATTCAACTCTCTGCTTCTGTGAGTTTGAATATTTCACACTCCTCGTATAAGTGGTAGCATATAATTAGTATTTTTCCTTCTGTGTCTGGCTTATTTCATTTATCATAATGTCTTTCAGGTTCATTCATTTGTTACAAGTGACAGGATTTCCTTCTTTTTTAAGGCTAAAGAATATTTCACTGTATGTACATACCATTTTTTCTTTCCCATTCATCCATCGATAGATATTTAGGTTACTTCCATTCTTGGCTATTTTAAATAATAGCCATGCTGTGATGAACATGAGAGTGCAGATATCTCCTCAAGATCCTGATTTCAATTCCTTTGGGTATATACTTAGAAGTGGAATTGCTGGATCATGTGGTAGTTCTGTTTTTAATGTTTTGTGAAGCCTCTATACTGTTTTCTAAAGTGGCTGCACTAGGGAATTCCCTGGAGGTCCAGTGGTTAAGACTCTGAGCTTTCACTGCCGAGGGCGCAGCTGTGACCTCGAGGAACTGAGATCCCCCAAGCCTTACGATGTGGCAAAAAAATTAAAATAAATAAAGTAGCTGCACCAGTTTTCACACCCATCAACAGTGTATATATACTTGCCAACAGTTGTTACTAATTTTTTAAATGATAATCATTCTGATAGGTATGAGATGATATCTAATTGTGGTTTTGATTAGCATTCCCTGTTAATTAGTGAAGCTGAGCATCTTTTCGTATAACCGATGGCCATTTGAATGTCTTCTTTGGAGAACTGTCCATTCAATTCCTTTGCTCATCTTTTAATCAGGATATTTCGGGGTTATTTTGTTTTTGCGACTGGGTTGTAGGTATTCCTTTAATGTTTATATTAACCCTTTATCAGATGTATGGTTTGCAAGTATATTCTGTCCCATAGGTTGCCTTTTCACTGTGTTGATTTCATTTGCTGTGCAGAAACTTTTTACAGTTGACCCTTATACAACATAGGTTTGAAATGCATGGGTCCACTTATATGCTGATTTTTCATTCAATAAATACAGTGGCCCCTTACGTTCCAGGGTTTCGCATCTGCAGATTTAGCCAAACATGGACAGAAATTTCCGTCTTCAATTGGTTAAATCTGTGCATTCAAAACTGAAGATATAGAGGGCCGACTATGGGACTTGAGCATCATTGGATTTTGGTATATGCAAGGACTCTTGAAACTAGTCTTCTGTGGATGCTGAGGGATGCTTGTACTTGGATGTCATTTCATTTGTCTATTCTTGCTTTTGTTACCTGTGTAATATCCAAGACATCATTGCCAAGGCCAATGTCAAGAATGTTTTTCCCTATGTTTTCTTCTAGGTGTTCTGTGGTTTCAAGTCTCACATTTACGTCTTTAATCCATTTTGAGTTGATATTTGTGAATGGTATAAGTTAAAGATCCTTTTCCATTGTTTTGCATAGGGATTCAGTTTTCCCAACATCATTTGTTGAAAGATTATCATTACCTCACTGTATATTCTTGGTATTTCTCATATGTATTAAACATTTAAAACCTAACCCTCAAAAAAAAAAACCCTAACCCTCTAAATGATCCATATAAAAGAGCACAGTGCAGCCACTGAAATGATTTTATAGATGAAATAGAAATATAACCGTTCAATATTATTAAATTAAAAAACAGATTGAAAATAATCCATAGGAAACAATTCCATTTTTATTTTTTGAAAGTATGCAAAAATAGAGCAGAATTATATGAAACAGTGTTAATGGTGGTTCACAGAATAGGCTGATTCAGAGGCAGACTTGAGAATCTGACAGACCCAAGATCTCTGCCCAAAACTCCTACTCAGTTTAGATGTGCTCCCTTGGATGGAGTTTTTCCTCACGCCCCCAGTCAGAACTGGAAGCCTGTCCTCAGGGCTCCCAAAGCATTTGGATGAAACCTCTACTACAGCATTTACAAATTTGTACTTAGAGTGAAAAGTCTAGTTTCTTTATTTTAGGTTGTTCTCCATCTGATCCTCTTTACTGTTTGAGGAGTTCCTCAGATCAGGGATCTTGGGAAGAAGCAGAGTCCTTTTCCTCCTCTTGAGGCTGAGAGTGCCAGGGCTTGCTTTCTGAGCTTTTCCTGAACTTGGGCTCTCCTTTCACATACACCTTGTCAGATTGGGAGTCAGGGTAAAAATACTGTGACCTCTTTCTCTGGTGGCTGTGGCTCTCGTGGTAGAAAGATGGAGCTCCATGGGATTGATGAAAGTGGACTACACTGACAACAATGGAGCGAAGGGTCCAGTGCACTCTGGGCAGAGGCTAGAAGGCAGCAGAATCTGCACGGGACTGATTTTGAGACTTTGTTTGGAAAGTTGCCCATGGTAGGTAGTTGTTGGCAATTGTATGACTGTGGCAAAAACTTAAATTGGCCTCATTTTCTTCCTTGCAAACTGGATTCCTAATCTCCACCCGCCATGTCCTGCCACCTAGGTAGATGACATTCCATCCTCGGGAATTCCTTGGCAATCCAGTGGTTATGACTCCATGCCTTCACTGCCGTTGGCCCAAGTTCAGTCTCTGGTTGAGGAACTAAGATCTTGCAAGCCACATGGCATGACCAAGAAAAACAAAGTCCTAAAGGGAACAGAAAATACCCTTCTTCCTTCCTTCATCCATCAACTGTCTGGAAATCTGATATAAAAGCTCCAAGCACTGTGAGGACTGAGAGGGATCATACTTTAGGGATCTGCTAGATTCACGCTTCTAGAAGGAGCCATGAGGTCCATGGAGCTACCATTCTAGCCCTGGACCACACACTTCAGGCTGATTTTTTGCATTAAAGAAAAATAATCATCTTTTAAATACTTCTATTATTATTACGAGAATGAGAGTACATGTCAATGCAGTTGAACATAATCCTAATAAAATGAACCACTTAAGATCTTTCAATAATGTTTAACACTTTAAAAAATTTAAATTAACATAGGAAATTTGTATATGTATGTGTACACAGTCCTGTGAGTTTTATCACAAATTTAGGATTCATGTAACAACCACCACAACCAGGATATGAGACAGTATCCCCCAAACAAATCCTTCAGGCTGTCTCATTGTGGTAAAGACCAGCCCACACCCCTAATCCCTGGTAATCACTGACCTAATACCCATCCCTATAGTTTTGCTTTTCTCAGAATGTCACATAAATTGAATCATATAGTATATAGTCTTTGGACTGGTTTCTTTCAGCATAGTGCCTTTGAAAGACTCTTGAGAGCACCTTGGACTTCTAGGAGATCAAAGCAGTCAATCCTCAAGGAAATCAGTCCTGAATATTCATTGGAAGGACTGATGCTGAAGCTGAAGCTCCAACACTTTGGGCACCTGATGCAAAGAGCCGACTCATTTGAAAAGACCCTGATGCTGGGAAAGACTGAAGGCACGGGAGAAGGGGATGACAGAGGATGAGATGGTTGGATGGCATCTCCGACTCAATGGACAGGAGTTTGAGCAAGCTCCGGGAGTTGGTGATGGACAGGGAAGCCTGGTGTGCTGCAGTCCATGGGGTCACAAAGAGCGGGACACGACTGAGCAACTGAGCTGAACTGAACTGAGTGCCTTTAAGGCTCATCTGTGTTGCTGTGTAGCGATAGTTCATTCCTTTGTGTTGTTGAGTAGTGTTCCACTGTATGGGCACACCATAGTCTATCCATTCATACATTGAAGGGCATTTGGGTTGTGCCCAGTTCTTGGTGATTATGAACTAGGCTACAATAAACTTTATTGTATAGACTTTTATGAAAACATGTTTTCATTTATCTAGGATATATATCTAGCAGTAGAACTGCAGAGGCAGACAATAAATTGTTTAATTTTATAAGAAACTGACAAACTTTTCCAAAGGGGCTGTATCGTTTTGCATATCCACCAGCAAGATTTCCATTTGGTCTATATTCTTGCCCAGCATTGTCAAATTTTGTCTGTTTTATTTTTAGTCACATTAATAGATGAGTAGTAATATCATCTGCTCATATTAGTAATATCATTGTGATTTTAATTTGTATTTCCAAAATAGCTAATGGTGTTGAGAAACTTTTCATGTATTTATTTGCCATCCATATGTTTTCTTTGATGAAGTGTCTGCTAAAATTTTTTCCCATTTTTTTATTCAGTTGCTTGTTTCTTACTGTTGAGTTTTAAGAGTTCTTGATATATTCTGGATACAAGTCCTTTGTTGAAAATGTGGTTTGCACATATTTTTTCCAGTCTGTAGCTTGTCTTTTCATTTTCTTAACAGTGTCTGTCACAGAGCAAACATCTTACATTTTGGTTAAAAACAAAACCCCAGAAATCTTAAGGGTAGGCTATCATACTTCAAATTCAAGTTCCCTTCCTTAATCTATCTGCTACTATTTATTTTTCAGAGTCCTCAGATGCTACATGCACACCATCAGGGCTTGGTTGCATTCAGTGGGAGCAATAGGATGTTATATACTTATTCTGTCTTACTCAGAACCAGAAGCCATTCCAATACCCTCTTAATAAATTCCTTTTTCATTTAAATAGTTATTTCTGTTGCTCACAACTATTAACTCTGGCTCACTTGTTAATTTATCCATCACATGCCTGTTTCCTTAACAAGACTGAGAACTTCAAAGACAGGTACCATTATTCCTCCCCTTGGGATCCCCAGTGTGCCCTATTGGGCCTAGCACAGCATTTACTGAGTGAGTGAATGAACAGATTTCACTGTGGTGATCCCCAATCTTGAAAGAATATGGCTCATTTTATAATTTCCTTGTGTTCCTTAGGTTATTCATTAGTTATGAGACTAATCTGTTTTCTCAAACATGATTGATTAAAAAATAATAATAATCTGGGTAATGAACATCCCATTGTCTAGTATGCCCAGCATCCACCTCTAATGGAGAATTGTTTCTTTTTGCATCCAAAAAGTGATTACGAGGAGAACTTCAAGTCATACCCCCCTCTTCACTCACCCCTCAATAACCAAATAAACAAATCCATCAGAAGCTTTCACTAGGATTTTCAAATTGTAACTAAGGGGTGAGAGTCTCTTTTTCTGTGTTAGTAGGAAGCTGGTCTCTAGTAGAAGAGAATGAAGCATAGATGGGGAGGGAAGCACAGAAAAGAGACAGATTTTTATTTCATTTCATTCCCTGTCCTTCCCAGATTGGTTAAGAGGACTAATATATCCTCCTTTTTATCCAGGCTAGTTTATTTGCTATCAAAAGAGTTATAACAAATGCAACGTGAATGAGTAAGGCTTCTTGTGAGATTTTTTTTAACCTCATGTGCTCTTTCTACTCATTTGGGAAAACATGTACTTTCAAAACACAATATGTAAATACATGTTTTATTGATTAGTAGCATCTCTTATGTTAACTCTGTACCATGCCTTATCATTTTCCTGCTTCCAGATTTACAATGGTATACTTTCTCTCTCTCATTTAAACTTTTCTCACTCTTCATCACATTTCTGACAAGCACTTATTGACAGAAAACAGCAATCTAAAATGGGGTTTGTTTTTGCCAGAATTTGTGAAAATTATGATTTTCTGCTTAGCATTTAAATCAATATCATAAACTTGAAATTTTTTTAATGGATAAGAGGATCTTCAGTGTCCTTATCATCTATTCTTTCTGTATAAATACTATTTTTTTTTCCATCTTGTAAATAATTGTTAACAGAAACTCATTTCTGGGAATTCTTTGGTGGTCCAGTGGTTACGTCTCCACGCTCTCAATGCTGAGGGCCTCGATTCAATCCCTGGTCTGGGAATTAACATCCCACAAGCCATGCAAACAAAAAAAAAAAGGAAAAGAAAATAAACTCATTTCACTACCAAAACAGCAAAGGAAATGAAAAATGAAATAAAGAAATGAAGGAAGGGACGGAAAGAGAGGGAAGAAAGAAATATCAAGAACTTAATGTTTCCAAAAGTTTTTTTAGTTACAGAAATTGTGATCAAACAAAATAATATAATCCAAAAGCCCAGAGAACAAAAACCTTAAGACTAATTTGAGGCAGTAAGATGAGCGGAACCTGCTCACGTGTAGTACTGTACCATTGTTATGAATCCTAGAGCCTAGATTCCTAGAGGAAAGAAATCTGTCAGCATCTGGGAAATGTTTACTTACCAGCAGAATCAAACACTTCAAATAGAGTATTTTGCCTTTCTCACTAAAGGAGTATAGGTATACGGTGGAGAATATGCCTAATCTTTTGAAGAATTCCTAATCTAGAATTCTTTAAGAAATCCTGGCTCCTAATGCAGGAGATATGGAGATATGAGTTATCCCTGGATCAGGAAGATCCCCTGGAGAAGGAAATGGCAACCCACTCCAGTAATCTTGCCTGGAAAATCCCATGGACAGAGGAACCTGGTGGGCTACAGTCTGTGGGAACACAAAGAGTCAGACATGACTGAGCAACTGAACAACAACAAAATCAACATAAAAGCATTAGTGGTGATGCTAAATGACACATCTTTACTGACAGAAATAATAAAGTATATTTCTGCTTGGGTGTTACAATTTCTGTGATAACTAAGGATGTCCTCTTAACTTACTATGGAGAAATGAACAAGTTAATTTCCTCAGTGACTGCAACTTATTTATTTACAAATTAATGTATAGTCCTAAATTTGCTTATATATATATTATATATATATAAAACAAATAAGAATATGTATAAAATTTAGGCTATATCTTTAAAAATACCAACATTTCAAAGTGAGAAAATCAGCCTGAATTATGATTTAAGAATTCATGTGCTATATTCTTGACTCTGAAACAAATGTTAACTAAGTTCCTAAGTCTGATGATCTGAAGAAAAAGGACAGAATTTTAGGCAGAATAAACCTAACATTACTTGAATATTGCATTTCTCTAAGAAGTCCTTTAGCTTAATATTCAGAGACACCAAAACTGTGGCAGCCTAAGAAAGCAAATAAAGAGTAATTACTAGATGAGCTGTAAAAGTAAGAATGCTATCATGCTGAAACTGAATTATTCAACTACTGACATTCCATTTGCTATTTCACTCAGAAAAGAGAAGCTGTCTCATCCACTTGAAAGGTTTTTGTGTACCTGTCACATTTGTCTTTTGCACTTTTCTTTTTCTCCTCAAACTGTTCCAAGAGGCCTTTTGGTTTTCCAAGAGACAAAGGAAGAGGAAACAAGCCTCCATCTTTTGGATCTCCTCCAAGCAGCTGGGGTTTTGTTTGGTACTTTGTGAAAATACTAGGTTCACTCTGTTCAGTGGAAAAGAAAAACATCATAGCCTTTCACACATAAAAATATTTATAGCATTCACTATTTTCTATACAAAGCAGAGTTACACTTAAGTGCAAACTATAATACTAAAATCCAATGCAGCATGTAGTATTTCCTTTTTATTTCATATGCACCAGAAAATTATATTAAAGAAAAGCAACTCTTTTTACTAATATAATTTCTGCTTTACCAGCCCAGAGATATTTAAAATGTCAGCTAAAATGGCTTAAAATCAATTATATAAGTTTAAAGGGAACAACAGAAAATTACGCTGTGTTGAGATAATGTGTTAAAGTTTTTATATTAATAAGTTTAACTCAAGTTGTTGTTGCTCAGTTGCTGATGAACTAGACTTACTGATAAGTTTGACATGTAATGTAAATGGCACATGGTAAGCCATTTCCTGCATTCCAAAGCAAAACTTACTCTGAAACGTTCAGGTAGTATACTTACTCCTTCACATCACTGGGTACCAATTTTTGTACTAAAATACTTATCTCAGAGCATACCTTGCTAAGTTACAGTAGTGACCTAATCTTATTAAGTCTATCTGATGCAGTTAAGTCTGTGTATAAAGTTAAATCTGGTTCTAGACCAAAATAAATAAATTAAAAAAAATATTTCTGACTCACAAAAGAAAACAAGCTGATCTCCAAAAAATCAAGAGATTCTGGCCCTTGGGCTTCCCGTGTGGCTCAGCTGATAAAGAATCTACCTGCAATGCAGGAGACCTGGGTTCGATCCCTAGGTTGGGAAGATCCCCTGGAGAAGGGGATGGCTACCCACTCCAGTATTCTGGCCTGGAGAATTCCATGTACTGTATAGCCCATGGGGTTGCAAAGAGTCGGACACGACTGAGTGACTTTCACTTTCACACTTTCTGGCCCTTATTCATCAACTTAGGCCTCAGTATCCTCATCTCCTCCTTCAAGGAGTTAATGACTAAATCTACAAAGCATCTGATGTTTCTTAGGAAAAAAATGTCCATATAGAATAATATTTATATTACTTTGTCCCTATTTCTAAAGTTCTTTTTTCTTATTGAATATTCACAAACAATAATATGACAAGCCTTAGAAAATGCCATGTAATATTTGGCACTCCCTAGGAGTGGTCAAAGTACTGGAAATATTCTGTGTTGCTTTAGTAATAGAAGAAAATGCAAATTAAATGTTTTCCATTTCAGACTACCAAGTCAAATGAATCACCAATCAAACACAAATCTATTTAGGGCAGTGATCCTTAGAGGTGTACAATTCTAAAATATAGTGCAGCATAATAAGTCATCTTTACAGTTTATCTCCATAATGACTGTGAAACATGTGCAGAGAAATTCTGGAATTCAAACTCACATCCAGAGAATTCTGTTGTGACTGTTTTGGATGTCTCAAGTGGACTTCAGAGTCCACGGGTGTTGACAGGGTCTGTGAACCTTCTGGACAGAACTGGGATCCAAAAAGGAACTGGGAATCACTGAGACTGGAGTAATCAGTCTGATTGTTATTCCAGTTAGATGACTTAGTGGCCCTGAAATTAAGCAAGACGATAAAAGTATATCAAGTAGACAAACATCCTGAACAAATGAAAACCATAATTCAAAATTATTTCAGAATATTCTGGGCAGAATGCTAGCTTTTTTTTGACCTCCCAGTCCCCTGCACACTGCCAGTACTACCTCTAAAGAAAGAAGGAAATTATGAATGCCAGACATTTTGATTACAACAACCTTGGAACAATCAGATGGAAATTCAAACATTAAGGACTAACACCATTATTTCTTGTACAACAAGATTATGGGCTTTAACACCATTTTGGAGATCAAAGGTCAGAAAATCTTTAGGGATTAAGAGAACATTTTAAAAGGTTGAATTTGTTTATTAGTAAGGGAACAGATTAAAAATAAAATACAGCTTATGCATGTAGCCGATTCAGTAGTCAGAATTAATAAACTAGATTTACATATAACTACATGGATAAGTCTCAGAAACATAATTTTGAGTGAAGAAAAATAAAAATGTAATGAACTCTCTCATGTATTAATGTAATTTATAAGCCTACATCATACATATTAAACAAGTATGTAATTGAATATGTAGAAGATTAATGGGAAGGATACAGATTAACTCCCCTAGAATGTGTGTCTGTCGGGAAGGAAAGGAGCAGGACTGGAGGGAGAGAAGACGCTATAATACACAATCACAGTATAGACCTAGATACGGACTGAATGTGTGTGTCCTCCCAAATTTACGTTGAAACACCGAAATCAGATTGATTATATTCTTTGCAGCCAAAGATGGAGAAACTCTATATAGTCAACAAAAACAAGACCAGGAGTTGACTGTGGCTCAGATCATGAACTCCTTATTGCCAAATTCAGACTTAAATTGAAGAAAGTAGGGAAAACCACTAGACCATTCAGGTATGACCTAAATCAAATCCCTTATGATTATACAGTGGAAGTGAGAAATATATTTAAGGGACTAGATCTGATAGATAGAGTGCCTGATGAACTATGGACGGAAAAAAAAAAAAAAAAAAACTATGGACGGAGGTTCGTGACATTGTACAGGAGACAGGGATCAAGACCATCCCCATGGAAAAGAAACGCAAAAAGGCAAAATGGCTGTCTGAGGAGGTCTTAATAGCTGTGAAAAGAAGAGAAGCGAAAAGCAAGGAGAAAAGGAAAGATATAAGCATCTGAATGCAGAGTTCCAAAGAATAGCAAGAAGAGATAAGAAAGCCTTCCTCAGAGATCAATGCAAAGAAATAGAGCAAAACAACAGAATGGGAAAGACTAGAGATCTCTTCATGAAAATTAGAGATACCAAGGGAACATTTCATTCAAAGATGAGCTCAATAAAGGACAGAAATGGTATGGACCTAACAGAAGCAGAAGATATTAAGAAGAGGTGGCAGGAATACACAGAAGAACTGTACAAAAAAGATCTTCACGACCAAGATAATCACGATGGTGTGATCACTGACCTAGAGCCAGACATTCTGGAATGTGAAGTCAAGTGGGCCTTAGAAAGCATCACTACAAGCAAAGCTAGTGGAGGTGATAGAATTCCCGTTGAGTTATTTCAAATCCTGAAACATGATGCTGTGAAAGTGCTGCACTCAATATGCCAGCAAATTTGGAAAACTCAGCAGTGGCCACAGGACTGGAAAAGGTCAGTTTTCATTCCAATCCCAAAGAAAGGCAATGCCAAAGAATGCTCAAACTACCACACAATTGCACTCATCTCACATGCTAGTAAAGTAATGCTCAAAATTCTCCAAGCCAGGCTTCAGCAATACGTGAACCGTGAACTTCCAGATGTTCAAGCTGGTTTTAGAAAAGGCAGAGGAACCAGAGATCAAATTGCCAACATCTGCTGGATCATGGAAAAAGCAAGAGAGTTCCAGAAAAACATCTATTTCTGCTTTATTGACTATGCCAAAGCCTTTGACTGTGTGGATCACAATAAACTGTGGAAAATTCTGAAAGAGATGGGAATACCAGACCACCTGATCTGCCTTTTGAGAAACCTGTATGCAGGTCAGGAAACAACAGTTAGAATTGGACATGGAACAACAGACTGGTTCCAAATAGGAAAAAGAGTACGGCAAGGCTGTATATTGTCACCCTGCGTATTTAACTTATATGCAGAGTACATCATGAGAAATGCTGGGCTGGAAGAAACACAAGCTGGAATCAAGATTGCTGGGAGAAATATCAATAACCTCAGATATGCAGATGACACCATCCATATGGCAGAAAGTGAAGAGGAACTCAAAAGCCTCTTGATGACAGTGAAAGTGGAGAGCGAAAAAGTTAGCTTAAAGCTCAACATTCAGAAAACGAAGATCATGGCATCCGGTCCCATCACTTCATGGGAAATAGATGGGGAAACAGTGGAAATAGTGTCAGACTTTATTTTTTTGGGCTCCAAAATCACTACAGATGGTGACTGCAGCCATGAAATTAAAAGACGCTTACTCCTTGGAAGGAAAGTTATGACCAACCTAGATAGCATATTCAAAAGCAGAGACATTACTTTGCCAACAAAGGTCCGTCTAGTCAAGGCTATGGTTTTTCCAGTGGTCATGTATGGATGTGAGAGTTGGACTGTGAAGAAGGCTGAGCGCTGAAGAATTGATGCTTTTGAACTGTGGTTGGAGAAGACTCTTGAGAGTCCCTTGGACTGCAAGGAGATCCAACCAGTCCATTCTGAAGGAGATCAGCCCTGGGATTTCTTTGGAAGGCATGATGCTAAAGCTGAAACTCTAGTACTTTGGCCACCTCATGCGAAGAGTTGACTCACTGGAAGACTCTGATGCTGGGAGGGACTGGGGGCAGGAGAAGGGGATGACAGAGGATGAGATGGCTGGATGGCATCACTGACTTGATGGACGTGAGTCTGAGTGAACTCCGGGAGTTGGTGATGGACAGGGAGGCCTGGCGTGCTGCGATTCATGGGGTCGCAAAGAGTCGGACACAACTGAGCGACTGAAGTAAGGAGGATGGGACCCTCCTGATGAGATTAGTGTCCTGATAAGAACAGACACCAAAGAGCTTACCCTCATTCTTTCTCCATCATATGAGGACACAGAAAAAGGCAATTGTCTGCAAGCCAAGAAGGGAGTCTTCACCAAAAACCAATCATGCTGGCATAGGACTTTCAATTCTAAGACTTTTCAATCTCCAGAACTGTGAGAAAATAACTTTCTGTTGTTTAAGCCATCCAGTTTATTGTACTTTGTTGTGGCAACCCAAGCAGACTAATATAGGTCTCATACAGACTGAAGAATATGATCAACTCAGATTTGCACACAGAAAGATCCATTAAGCACTGTATTATTCCCTTTTACACTTTAGTGTCTTATCCTTGATTGTTTTATATACTTCTAGCTGTGGACCCCCAACTTGCTTCCCATGGATACCTATGCCAGTCTAAATCTCACATTTGAAGGGGATAATGATATTGATAATGATACAATCACACTTGAATACAGTGTACTGAGTCTACACAGAGATAGCACATAAGTGGATAGACAAACATATAGTCTTCAAGTTTTTACTTGAAAGACATCTCAATAACAGTTTATGTTACTTAATGCTGTTGTATAACCCAAGAAAACATCCTTTTCATTAAAACACACAGGCAGATCATTCCTTTTCCAAATGCTAAATTTAAAATAGATAGCACATAAGTACATATTCTAAGCCAAAGGAATCATTATATATTAATACAAGAAAGAAATAAACCCTACTTGTTCAGAACAGAGAAGAGAAATTATTTTGACTCATAGAATCATTTTCTAAGATTAGCTAAGGTAATGGGCTACACACATATATTATAATATGGTTTGCATAATCATTGCTCAAAATAGCTAAATAGCTCTCTGTGACTCCATTCTTAGGTCAAAGAGAATAATTAGCTGGGCTGGAAAAGAAACAGCTCTGTGAGCCTACAGAAGTCATGTAGGATTTGTATCTTCAAGCTACGATCTGGAATTAAACATATATTTTTTCCCCTACTCTGTATCAACTGTAAGCCTTTTTTTTCTTTTCAAGGAAAAAACAAAAAGAACAATGTTTTAGGTTTTTTGCTGTCTTTAGGAAGGTGTTAGGAGGAAAAAAAACTATTCAAAGATTAAAGCATGCCAAAAACAATTGGAAATCCCTCCATATATACCACTTCTGGGGCATACCCACCAAACTAGCAATAGCAGGCCCTTCTGCATGGCTAGAGGACACCAATCTAAGTACTTCAGCAGAGTGGTAGAGGGAACAATATTTCAATGAGGCCTGTTAGCAGTTGGAGTGGATACCTACAAATTGTACGATACAGCTGAATACATTGTCTTGAGTTTGCTCCTTGCTGTTTCAATAGCAATTGCTCCAAATGAGGTTAGAGTTTCTAGATGTTGGACCATGTCTAACTCTCACAGGCCTCATAGTCCCTAGGTCTGGTGCTGGACAGTCATTGTTCAATTAGCACACATAGCTGAATTGATATTAATTTTATAATCAGAAAATAGGCAAAGGGAGAAGACAGTATGAGGGGGTTACAGTGCTGACAAGCGAGGGGAAGAAGCTATATGGGGTAACTCTATTACTATAAACCCATATGAAGGGGAGCCTGTTTTCATGAAATCAATCTTCTCAAGTAGAAGAATACATAACCAGAAAACTTACCCAGAGCCTGAGGGGATACTGAACATATCTTTGATATTCCAGACATTAAAATTCATGTCTTATGATTATTCCCTTTAAAAAGAGAGGAACATTCATTTAAAAGGTTAATACAGTACTTTTCCAAAGATTACTTTACAGTGACTGTTATATGTAGATGAGGGCATTTCAGCAGTTATATTCTCATCCAGTTGGTGAAAATTCCCATTACATATCTGCCAGAAATAGGTTTTGTGTTTTTTTTTCCTTGCAGTTAAATTGCATGCAAATTCCCCGCAATATCAGAGCCCAAACCCAGCCACCTGTAAAAAAGTAAATTTGCCTGCCATCCTTTGCTTTCTTGTTTCTTGTTCTGCCACCTCTACTAATAATCTGCTTTTAGAAAAAGACCAATAAACCCCTCTTTCATTGCCCGATACAAAGAATGACTTAATCTATAACCTTTCCCGAAAAGACTGGTTCTTCTCAGCCCATAGGATATTGGAATGCCAAGAAAGCTGTGGAATTTAGGCAGTAAGAAGCTGGTTGAAGAATAAGTGCTATGGGCAAAAGTGTCTTCCCACACCTCTTACAGCAGTTTCCTATTCCGCTCACTGCCAATCTAACATACTACATAATACAGTTCATATGATGATCATAGTGCCTGGATTTTATGAAACAAGCCCAATTTTCAATTTTGTCTCCTTGATCCCACAGAACATTCATATGTATCAGATTGTATATTACCACTGAGAGCATCAGAAAATGATACCCACACATATGAGATCCCCAGTATAGATCTAGATAAGATGAAGCATAAGTTCTGAACAAATACAGGTAGTTTGGTATACATTAATATAATTTAACCTTGTTTAGAGAAATGTATTACACTGAAGTTTTCTAACTTTCTAAAACATTACACACATTTGTGTGTTTATAAGCATTTGTTTTGCAAGAAAGTTAAGTCAATAGACCACAGAATCAAGGGGCTAAAGGTAGTACTACTTTCACAGTATCTACTGTGTGCTAGGCACAGTGCTGGACACATTGCAGAATATAAGCTTAATGATTTTGTGAGGCAGATTTTGTTATCCCCATTTAAAAGCTTGTGAAGATTCAGATAGGCTAAATAATTAGCTCAAATTCTAAATAATTCTTGATAAATATGCTAGATCATTGAGATGAAAACTGAAGAAAATTCATTTTAAAAACTGGCAATATTGTCCAGATGGGTTCACAGGTAAATTCTACCAATTCATTTATAGACAAAACCATACTAATTCTGTATAACCTCACCCAAGAGGTAGCACAAGGGACACTTTCTAGCTCATTCTATGAGGCCAGCATTATGCTAATAATATAACCAAAGACATTACAAAAAAAGAAGACTACAGACCAGTGTCTCTCATGAACATAGATGCAAAGTCCTCATCAAGTTATTAGCAAATTGAATCCAACAATGCATAGAAAGAATTATACACAACAGGAGATGCAAGCAGGGCTAGTTCAGCATTTGAAAATCAATTAATATAATCCATTAGGATTATAGGACTGATATTGAAGCTGAAACTCTAATATTTTGGCCACCTGATGCGAAGACCTGACTCATTGGAAAAGACCCTGATGCTGGGAAAAATTGAAAGCAGGAGGAGAAGGGGATGACAGAGGATGAGATGGTTGGATGGCATCACCGGCTCAATGGACATGAGTGTGAGTAAACTCGAGGAGTTGGTGATGGACAGGGAGGCCTGGCATCCTGCAGTCCATGGGGCCGCAGAGTCAGACAGGACTGAGAGACTGAACTGAACTGCTAATTCATTGCATCAACAGGCTAAAGAAGAAAAAGTATACAACCATATTGATACAAAAAAGCGTTTGATAAAATCCAACACCCATTCATGATAAAAACTCTCAGCAAAGTAAAAAAACAGAAATTTCCTCAACTTTATAGAAAACATCTACCCCCAAACCCAAAGTTAACATCATCTTTTTAAAAAAATTTTTCATTGGGGCATAGTTGATTTACAATATTGTGCTAACATTACACTTAATGGTCAGAAACTAAAAACGTTCCCACTAAAATCAGGAACAATGCAAGATGCTTCCTCACATCTCATCACATAAATTAGCACAGGATTAGATAGACAAACCAGTAGAACAGAGCAATAAATCTTTCTGAAATGGAAATGTATGTTTATGATAAAGGTAGTATCTCAGATTTGTTGGGGACAGATAAACATTTTAAAGTAGAGTTGGGATAACTGAATAGATATATCAAAAAAAATCAGATCTAGTCTGTTCACCATATGTCACAAAATATTACAAATGAATCAGAGATAAAATAAATATGAAACCATAAAAGCACTGGAGTGGAGGAAACGTAAATTTCTCTATAGCCTGGAAGTGGGGAAAACTTTGACTCAAAAAGTCCAGAAGAAAAAAACTGACAAATCTGACTACATAACATTTTTAAAAAGAAAATTTTGTATCACACTACAAATCTTACAGAAAATGGTCAGGACATCTGAGCCAATGGTTCACAGTAAAAGAAACACAAAAGCCCTTATATGGGAATTCCCTGGCTGTCCAATGGTTAGGACTCTGAGCTTCCACTACAGGGAGCACAGGTTCTATCCCTGGTCAGGGAACTAGGATCCTGCATGCCAAGTGGTGAGGCCAAAACCATCATCATCATCATCATCATCATCATCACTATGTCTTTTCCCTGCTTTTTCTCTACCCTATCATCCTAATATATTATACATTTTATTAATTTATCATATTTTGTCTCTCAGCATGCACACCCATGCCTACCAGAATGTAGTTTTAAGCTCTTTGAAGATAGGAATTTTTGTCTGTTTTGTTCACTGCTATACCCTCAAAATCTACAAATTGTGCATAGCAAATAATAAGTGCTGGCAAATAATACAAAATATTATTAAATGAGTAAATGGGAACTAAATTAGGACAATGGAGCAAAACTTTCCAAATATCCATAAATTTAAAACATTGTTTTCAATTATTACATTTAAGTCCCTGGATCATCACAGACTTTATTATATATTTTAATAAAGGAGATAAAGTAAATATGGGATTCCTGATCTTCATGTTTGGGGGTCCCTGGTGGCTCAGATGGTAAAGAATCTGCCTGCAACGCAGGAGAGACCTGGGTTGGATTCCTGGGTCCGGAAGATCTCCTGGAGTAGGAAATGGCAACCCACTCCAGTATTTTTGCCTGGAGAATTCCATGGACAGAGCAGCCTTGCGAGCTACAGTCTATGGGGTGTGTATGTCCGAGTTTTTTTGATAGTCTGTGTTTTTTTTCTTCCATCCACACTAGCAGAATTTCCTCCATCTAAAGTGTAGATTTAGAATCTAGACACTTTTACACATATCACTACAAGGTCATTTTTTTTTTAACAAGGTCCTTATAACTACATATAGATGATAAATCCTCTATTGTTTTTCACTTCTGTTTATGCTGATAGAGTAATTTATATAACCTGTTGTTTGCAGTTTAGAATAACTACTCCCCAGGTTCCAGACCTAACTTACTCTTAAGAGGTTTCTTAAATATGGTTTTAGAAATTCTATGGTTATACCAATTGTGCTTAACGGCCACCTGGTGCTTTATGTGCCAAGAGTCTCAGTTTACCTGTCCTCTGTGCATTCACCTGTCACCATGCTATCTGTATACATGCTTTTATATTCTCAGAGGGTAGAAATCCCATCTACAAAAATCCCTCTCCTCACAGATACTAGTATAACATTAGTAATGAAGAGGTAGTCATTCTTAGTTGGACCTTAGCTATTTTAAGGTAAATGAAAATTGAAATGCACATATTAACACCTTACAGGGGCTGAGTTCCCTCCCTCTCTCATCCTCCAATCCCATTAAAGGAAGCAGAAAAGGAAGGGAAAGGTTTCAGTGCAAGTGACTATTTCCACAAGAAGGGCCTTGGCATGGTTATGTGCAGGGAGGAATATATGGGGCTGAAGAGGGTGTGTCCTAAGGGGCTCCGAGCCCTCCCATCTGACCCCATCTTCAACTAAGAGAATCCTGAGATCGCAGTGCAGGGTCCTCCAAGTGCCCCTACTTGGCCACAGGGAAAACTAGTCTGTTTTTCTGGCCTCCACCAGGCCTGCCTCAACCTCGGTTCAGTCGCTCTTTCTCATTTTCAGTCTCTTTTACCAGGAGACATGCTCTGGGATCGTAGACTAAATAAGTCATTCCTTGTCCTTTCCAGACCCCTCCAAGGGATTTCCCGTCATAATAATCAATGACCAATCCCAGTGGGTTCCCTGGGTTCCGGTTCACCCTGACTTCGGGGGCGGACTCTCTTCCTGGTCTCTGAGGCAGGCCGGGAAGCCTTCGTCCCCAAAGAACCTGAGGAAAACAGCTCCCCAGGGAAGCTGAAGTCAAGTCCCTTGAAGAGCCAGGGTGGTCTTTCCTCACAGAGAAAGAAAGGGCTAACCCTAATCCCAACACCACACCCCCACCTCCCATCCCCCGACCACCCCGCCCCCCGCGTCCCCCGACGACCCCCCTGCCCCCATCCCCCGTCCTCCGACCCCCCCCCCCCATCCTCCATCCCCCGACTCCCCACCCCCCACCCACCACACTCCAGCCTGCCCTGCCCAACCCCCTCCGGCCTCCACCTCTGAGGGCACGCGCCTGATCTAGAGGCCGCTTGGTCCCGAGGAGGTTGCCTAAGCTGTGTGGCCACGCCCCCAGGATGCGCTCTGACCAATGAGGCCCGCTCCTGCCACAGCAAGCTGCTAACGGTTTTAACGGTCCTAATAGTTTGTGAAGCCTTTAATCTTGGGCCAGGTCCGCTGACCTACATTTCACCACATACTGCTGTGCAACACCCAGCCTACACACACCTGACGAGATGGACCCTCACACCTGCATACTCATACCCTGCTGTCCACCCACACCTTGCCCTGAATCCCCTCGCTGATGCAGACGCTCTCAGATAATTATAGATGGCTGTCTAAGCCGTGAAGTGGCTTGAGATCACCAATGAAGGAGTATGAATGGAAAACAGATTGTATTGAGTCCCAAGACACGCAAAGTTTAGAGGCTTCAATGAGGAAAAAGCAGCAAAGGAGTCAGAGTAGGAGTGGTTAGGGATAGGGGAGGAACACCAGCAGTGACTGAGGAGTTGTGGAAGCCTCCAGGACCATCCATCAAAGAGGAAGTTAAGTGTCAGATGCTGCTAATGAATCAAGGAAAATGAGAATTAACTATTGGTGACCTTGACAGGAGCAGTTTTAGTAATGTAGAGGGGACAAAAACCTGATTGGTATGTGGTTTCAAAAGACTTAGCTGATAAAAGACTGGTACATAAAATGTATTTCAAAATATTCAACAATAGGAAAAAACTTTGAAGATAGAACACCTCTCCAGAGAAGATACACCGATGGCAAATAAACAGGAAAAATGTTCAACAGTGTATGTCATTAGAGAAACAAAATAAATAAACAAAAGATACCACTGTGCACCAGTTGTCCAAGTACTCAGTCATGTCTGACTCTTTGTGACCCCCATGGACTGTAGCACACCAGGTTTCCCTGTCCTTCACTATCTCCTGGAGTTTGCTCAAACTCAGGTCCGTTGAGTTGGTGATGCCATCCAGCCATCTCGTCCTCTGTCACCCCCTTCTCCTCTTGCCTTCAATCTTTCCCAGCAACAAAAAGAATTGCCAAAACCCAGAAGCTGGCAACACAAAATGCTGGTGAGGACGTGGAGCAACAGGAACTCTCATCCATTGCTGATGGGAATGCTGAATGTACAGCCACTTTAGAGTACATTTTGACAGTTTCTTATAAAACTAAACTTATGGAGAAGGAAATGGCAATCCACGCCAGTATTCTTGCCTGGAGAATCCCATGGGTGGAGCCTGGTAGGCTACAGTCCATGGGGTCGCAAAGAGTCGAATACGACCGAGCGACTTCACTTCTTCATTGAACCTTAGAAATACAGACTGTAGTTGCTGAAAGTTTTCAGTATTTCTTGAAAAATAATGCAGTGATAGTCACACTGAGTAACTGTTGGAATCACACTGAGCTTAGGTAAAGTAGATTGTTTAGAATTTTTTTCCCCCTTTGTCATAGTCCCCTCCTGAGAGGTTTACCTGATAAAAATGCAAAGGTATATTGAAGTGATTGTAGGTCAGATCACTGCCACAGACATAGCTTTAATGGTAGGCCCACTTACTTTAAGCAGCATTTAACTGTGTGAAATTCTAGCTCCATTAAAAGATCTGTTGATGTTGGCTGTCATAGAATTTGACTTGATTAACGTCTAAGAGGTTCTGCTGAGAGAATAATTTTTATGTGTATCATTGTATTTATTAAATTTGGGAAAGAAACAGGAGGGAACGGCAGTTTGAATAAGTTTATTCTCTTTTGAGTTCTTAGAAGGATATCAGTATCCACAGGCCAATTTTTGACCCCAGGGTCATTTATTTTGGGTGTCCGCATTTCTGGATCATCTGTCTGCCCTGTCATTATGTCTGTGCTCAATGAATGCCAGGTAGTTTTGTATAACCACAAATGAAATGGAACTCAGATCAACTGTAAACAGAAAATAATAGTCATACACAGCATTTTGGAGTGAAATATAGCCAGATTTGAGTTAAAAAAAAAAAAAACAAACTAAACTTACTCTTACCAATGATCCATCAATCATGCTCTTTGGTATTTACCCAAAAAAGTTGAAAATGTATGCATGCAGAAAAACCTGCACATAGATATTTATAACAGCTTTATTCATAATTGCCAAAACTTGGAAGCAACTGAGATTTCATCTTCAGTAGGTAAATGGATAAATAAACTGTAGTACATCCAGACAATGAAATATTATTCAGGACTAAGAAAGAGTTATCCATTAAGCTATGAAAAGACATGGAGGAAACTTAAATACATTTTATTTACTAAATGAAAGAGACCAATCTTGAAAAGGCTACCTACTGCAGGATTCCAACTGTATGACATTCTGGAAAAGGCAAAACTATGAAGATAGTAAAAAGATCACTAGTTGCCAGGGCCTACAGTGGGCGGGAGGGTTGAATAAGTGAAGCACAGAGGATTTTTAGGGCAGTGAAACTATTGTGTATGATACTATTAGGTTGGTGCAAATGTTACTTCAGTTTTGGACTGTGAACTTTAAATCATAACTAGGCTCAGGCACATCTTTATTCATTGAAATAGGAGCCATTACAATCAACATAATTTTGCCAATAAGAAATGTGTGTTTATTCCTGTAGCATAAAAATCCATGCTTCAGGAATTGAGGAACTCTTGGAAAGCATTTTCTGCCTCCTGCTGGTTGTGGAAGCATTTTCCCTGCAAAAAGTTGTCAAGATGCTTGAAGTGGTAGTCAGTTGGCGAGAGGTCAGGTAAATATGGCCAATGAGGCAAAATTTCATAGCCCAATTTGTTCAGCTTTTGAAGCATTGTTTCTGTGATGTGCAGTCAGGTGCTGTGGAGAAGAATTGGACCCTTTCTGTTGACCATTGCCACAGGCATTGTAGGTTTTGGTGCATCTCATTGATTTGTTGAGAATACTTCTCAAATGTCATGGTTTCACTGGCATTCAGAAAGCTGTAGTGGATTAAACCATCAGCAGATCACCAAACAGGGATCATGACCTTTCTTTTGGTGCAAGTTTGGCTTTAAAAAGAGCTTTGGAGCTTCTTCTCGGTCCAGTCACTGAGCAGGTTGTTGCCAGTTGTCGTATAAAATCCCACTTTTGTCACATGTCACAATCTGAGAAATGGTTTGTGGTTGTTGCATAGCATAAGAGAAGATGACCCTTCAAAACTATTTTTTTTTAAATTTTCAGTCAACTCATGAGGCACCCACTTATCCAGCTTTTTCACCTTTCCAATTTGCCAAATGCCAAATGCCAAATGACCATAGATTGGTTAATGTTGAGTTCTTGGGCAACTTCTCGTGTAGTTGTGAGAAGATCAGCTTTGATGATTGCTCTCAGTTAGTAGTTACCAACTTCTGATGGCCGACCAGTGTGCTCCTCATCCTCAAGGCTCTTGTCTCTTTTGCAAATCTTCTTAAACCACCACTGCACTGTACGTTCATTAGCAGTTCCTGGGCCAAATGCATCATTGATCTTGTGTCTGCTGCTTTACAAACCATTTTGAACTCGAGTTAGAAAATTGCTCGAATTTGCTTCTTATCTGACATCATTTCCCTGGTCTAAAATAAATATAAAATAAATGACAATAAGTCATTAGCAAAAACACATAAAGGAAGAAATACATATTAAAATGATGTATAACAACCACATTTATTTTAAAATGTATTCCAATATCAAATGGCAACTTTCAGCAATGCAAAACTTCAATTACTTTTGCACCAACCTAATATAATGGTGCATACACATCATTATGTATTATACATTTGTCCAAATCCATAGAAGGTACCTCACCAGAAGTGAACTCTAAGGTAATCTTTGGACTTTGGGTGATAATGATGCGTTGATCTTGGATCAGCATTTATAATAAATGTACACATGTGTGGGAGCAGAAAGTATATGAGAAATCTGTGGACATTCTGCTCCATTTTTCAGTGAGCCTAAAATTAAAAGATTAAACCTATTTAAAAAAATAAATTATTAAAAAAAAGAGCAAGAGGAGAGATTTGGCACATCTACACAATGGAAAACTACTAAGCAATAAAAAGGAATAAACAGCTGACAGGTACAATGACATGGATAGTTCTCAAAATAATTATACTGAGTGAGAAGACAAATTCACAAAAGAACACATACTGAATGATTCCATTTACATAAAGTTCTAGAAAATGCAAATTAATCTATCATAATAGAAAGACAGTTAGCCTCAGCAGTTGCCTGAGGCCAATGAATGCCCTAGAGAAGGAATACCAATGGGCAAAAATAAAGTTGAGGGTGAAAGATATGTTTGCTTCTTGATCGTGGTTATGTTTCATAGGTATATACATAAATCAAATTGTGTCAAATTATACAATTTTTTGTTTGTTTTTTTGGCCATATCTCACCTTTTGTGGGATCTTAGTTCCCTATGAGGGATTGAACCTGGGCCCTTGGCAGTGAAAGCGCCAACTCCTAACCACTGTACTGCCAGGGAATTCCCTCTACAACTACTTGACTTACCATTTTTAAGATTTATCTCTATGGATTCAAGTATCTGTAGCCGATTTATGGCAACTCCAATATTTTATTGTGTAATTATAGGCCAGTTTTCTCATTGTGCTCTAGATAACCATTCAGCCTTTTTATAGTTCTTCCCCTATACAGATATAGCAATGAACTTCCTGTAGTTGTGAATACATGTGGGAGGGGATCTCCAGAGTAACTATACTAATAGGGTGGATTTTCTGGCTAGTAGGGCTTGTGCCAATGACACAAGCCCTACTGAGTGTTTCCCGTTGTTGAACTTTTCACTGGCACATTTTTAGAGGCTCATCACCAGCTTCTTCATGTTAGAAAAGGGAGTGAAATGTTCACATGCCTATGTTATAAATGAGAGAGACGATAATCTGCCTAAGGCTAGCTTGGAATGGAACCATGGTGTCAGATATTTTCATGCTGCTGCTTTTGCTCCACTGTTATGCTCTCTCCTTCTTCACTTGGGACCTTGTAACATTCACCTGCCAACAGTTACTGTTCTCGGTTACCACAAACTCCTGAGAACTTGACGGAGCCTTATTCTGAAGCAGCATTTTTATCCTAAGAGCCACCAGTCCCTTTAGCATTGCTTCTGACTCCATGAAATGTATTCTAAATTTATATCCCTGGCAGTATGGTTACAGTTTTAAAAATACAGGATTTGCCTCTAAAATGTTCTTTGCTATTTCATTGTGAGTTCATCAGACTCCACTGTGAAGCCTTATATGTTTCTATATATAAGAACTCTCCCAAGCTGAGAGGCAGGTTTTAGTGCTGAGGGGCAGGTTTCTCTCAAAGAGAAGAACAAAGCAGAAAGCACAAAGAGAGTAGCAGGCTGGGCACTGCCTCAACAATCAGGAGCATTGTGTAGTCACAACCTCCCTTTGTCACTAAGCAACAAGAAATTGACCTGCTGAGATGCTCCTTCTCCAGAAGTAGCCTGAAAAAGACAAGAGGAAAGTTTATCTTTTCTGCTCCTTTACCGGAAAGATGCAAAGTGCTTTAGTAGGCTCCTGGGTAAGAATGCACTTTACAATTAATCCTAGCCCCTGGCCCTGGGGTAGTACCTGAAATTTGAATGACTCGAGGGAGTAAAGTGAGAAGGGTTTTATCTAGCCTCCAGGCTAGAGGAGAACCCCCCAACTGCCCATTCTTGCTCTGCCTTTCTGTGGGCCCCCTAGAGCTGACCTATTCTTCCTGACACCATGCCCTCTTCCTTGTGTCCTGGTCTCAGGCCTTGATTAGGTGATCCTCTTAGTTCTTTTGCCACCCCATTTATTCCCAGTCTTTTGTTTGATCTTCCCAAACTTCTGTAGTTTGACTGCTCTCTAGACAGGGAACATCTTGAGAGTAAAGACTTTTTCCTTTTAGCCCTATGTCCCATGCCTGGAATACAGTCAAGGCCCAGTAAATACTGTTGAAATAAACTGAATAGAGAGGAAGGTCTGACAGTAGCAGAAGGATGGACAGACAAGTTGGATGACCTAAGCCCTCAGTGGGATGAAAAGATAAGAAGCCTATTTTGATGGCCAGAGGCCAGCTTGGGACAGGTTCTTTCTGCTCAGGGCTGTGACTGTGGAGTGGGCTAGACAGACTATCCTCTCCAGGGAGCGCTGAGAACAATGAGGTCGGGCCACAGGACTTCCCTGGCAGGACATGGTCAACCACGTTGTAAGCCTCATGACATCAGTACAATACAGCTTCTTATACCCCTGATGGGTGCTCATTTCTGTCTTCTGCCAGTCCTTGTCTCTGAAATTCTCTCCAAAAGTATCCACTTTTGGTGAAGTACTTCTTTTGGGAAGTTCATCCGTTGTTCCAGTTTCAGATGGTGCACTATTCTCCCCAGAATAGCAAAGTGTGCGACAAACAGGTGTTCATGACTTTGTCAACAGGTGCAGAATATGGATCAATTTAATCTTTGCTCTTCAGGGACCTGTGATCTTTATTAATGCAGGGAGGACAAGGAAGGAAACTTCCTCTCAGATCCCTCAGGAAAGGACCTCACCACCAGATAGTGTCCCTGTTCTCAAAACTCTGCTCAGTGCTTCCTAAGTCACCCCAACTTAGAACCCATCTGGTTCCCTCCATTACTGAGGTCTTCCCTTGCTCTTAGAATCCATATTCCTAATCCAATCCAGGCCCTGTCCCTCCCTGACCGCCTCACTTCTCTTCGTCTTGCTCACAGTCTTTTTTAGTCAATAAGGCCTTTTTTTGTTGTTGTTTCTCTCTCTCTCTCTCTTTTTTTTTTTTGGTTCTTCCAACACAAGTCTCTCTCTGCCTTCTGAATCTTTGCACTTGCAGTTCTCACACATAGGATGCTCTTTGACTGCTCCTTACGTGGCTGATTCCTCCTCACATTCAGGTACCACCCCCATTGTCATGAGATGCTATCCCCTGCTGCCTGTCACTCTGGATCCAGTCATCAGGTTCTTTCTTTCCTGACTCTAGTCACTTGTCTTACTTCCTCCCTAGAAGAAAGGTTCACAGGAGCCGGGTCTTTCTGTCTTTTCACTGCTGCAGGTTGCCAGCCCATATTAGGATGCTCTAAAGAAAGAGACAGAGGAAGGAAGAGAGGAAGGAGAGGAAGGAGGGAAGGGAGACAGAGAGAGAAGGAGAGAGGGAGGTGAGAAGAAGAAAGGAAGGAATCCTTTGCTTACACACATAACCCTCCCAAGTTGCCCAGCACAGCTGAGGCCAACTGTTCTAATGATGGATGGAGACATTCCTCTGTTGGTTCCTCTCCAGGGTGTCCCTCCTCCTCTGATTCTTTTTATTCTGTCAGGAAAGCCCAGGAAAGGCTTCTAGCCTGGGAAGTCTGAGACTTGGGAGGGGGCTTTGGGTGGGCTTCACCCTCAAGCCTGCCTTGTTACAGCACAACAGTGGCTTCTATGGGCACTACAGAGGCCAATTCAGGAGTGACAGTGCTCGAGAATACCGCCTTGCAGCCAAGCCCCAGCCTCCAGCAGTGTTCCTGCAGCGCTGTCAGGTAGGAAGCAGCCCTGCAAGCAGCTGGGCCACATTCTGCTGCTCTCAGGCCGCAAGAGCAACATCCTTAGCCCAACCACAGCTGAATTGACACCCAAGGCCAGCCTATCCCCAGGACTTGCATTAGGCCTGGGCCCTCGTCCCTGAAATGTCAGATCTTCCCCTGACTGATAGGGTGCATAAGAGCTGGTACTGGGCTGGACAGTGCTGCTCACGCTGTTTCTAAATGGAGGAAGGATCAGGGCCAAGGTGGGATGGGTGATCATGGAGTGAGAGCCTCCAGAACCCAAGAAGTAAGCCTTGAGTTTTGCAGACAACTGTCCTTCAGCATGAATTCCTTGATGCCCTAAAAGTCAGTGGCCTAGCTCACAGTCAGCCTCATAGTCCAGGGGCTCAGGAATGAGAAGGAAGCCTCCTCTGATCAGGAGAACAGCATGAAAAGTGGCAGGTATCCACCCCCATTGGCTTCCTTAGTGCCTCCAAAGGTAAAGAATCTGCTTACAAGGCGGGAGACCCAAGTTTAATCCCTGGGTCGAGAAGATTCCCTGGAAAAGGGCATGGCAACCCACTCCAGTATTCTTGCCTGGAGACTCCCATGGACAGAGGGGCCTAGCAGGCTGCAGTCCATAGGGTCACACAGAGTCAGACACGACTGAAGCAATTTAGTTAGCACACATGCATGCACACATTCACCTCCATGTGTGATCAAGGAGGACTGGTAGGAGTGATGGCAGAAGTGGCCTAGAGTGGCTGCAAGAGGCTCCCGGATAACAGGAGAGGGGTGCTGGACTCCTATGCCCTCCATGCTTCCAGGCCTAGAGACAAGGAGAGAGCGCTGAGCGTCAGTGAGTGGCCCAACAGCAAAAAGCCCACTCAAAACGGGAGCACTCAGGAGTGCATTCATATACAGGGGTAGGTGTGGGGGCTTCAGGGGAAGGCAGTCTCACAGAGTGGTAACAACCAAGTGGCCAGTACTGCTGGGCCTGAAGGGGCAAGAGGAAGGCATGGCTTCTAGAACCCAGGACAGAGTGGTGTGGAGAGGGCCATCCTGAGAGAAGTGGTAAGACACAGGCAAGGGAGGGCTGTCCTGAAAGGGAGCCCAGAGAAGAAAGATCTCCTTCCTCTCCTCCATCTCCTCTCTGGCTTCCTTTCAGGTCTGAGGGAAGTCAGCCTGGTGAGAACTGAGTTCACATCAGACTCCTGGGAAAGAGCAGGGTGGAGGGAGGGACCTGGAGGTGTGCCTGGAACCTGCCCCGCCCACTGCAGCTTCTTGCTTCCGGCCTCCAGCCAGGTCCTACTCGCTCTGCCATCTGGATTCGCTACAAATTGCTTTCCCAGGCCAGGAGCAGGGTCTTGGAGTCTGCCATGCCGCAGAGCCTGAGCTTCCTCACCGTGCTCAGTTGGAAGGGCTGTCTGTCACTGCATACTGAGCCAGGCCCAAATGCGACTCCAGACTGCCAGTCTGGAGCCACCTCCCCCGAGAGAATGATGAGATCTGGGCAGCGCGGGGACAGAGGCAACCTGGGCACGTCCTGCTTGGTGTCTGTAGTAGCCCTCAGCGGTAGTTCTCATCCCAAAGACCTGAATGTCCTCTCAACCTGTCCCCCCAAGAACAGAGTAGGGGACATATTTGGGGACCTGTTTTGATTAAAGTCAAGACTAGTTATATGCTGGCATTATCATCAACCCCAAATAGCATGATCTATGTGTCTTGGGCTTTAGGTTGTACAAATGCCAGGTCTCCTGACTCTAGATCTAAAGCTGTTTTAATTAGTGGAACTGCTCTGGGAAGGTGCACATTTTTTTCCCCCTTATTTGCTGAGAGATACCAGGTGTCAGCTAGCTGACTGCAGCTATTCTTGTTGAAAACCTTTCCAATATGTGGCATCCATTTACCTTTAGTTTGGGGCAGATATGAATTTTGTCATTCAGATGCAAGAAAATTCTTTTTTCTTTTTACTCTTTTTTTCTTCTAAAGCAGATTAATTTATTTCTAGCCTTCACCTGCCTGACTCTTGGGAAATGTAATCCTGGGCTTATTTGTTCTCCAGGTCAGACCAGAATGCCAGGGCCTCATGGTTGGAGGCAGGTCCTGTCATACCGTGATTGCTGTGTGTCCCTGTCTCTGCCCCATCCCCACCACACCTCAGTCTGCCACAGAGCTCCGCCCCCCCAACTCAGTAGCCCCCTAACTGCATGCTGTTCAGCCTCCACAGGGCCTCCTAGCCCTCCCACAGGCAAACACTGACCCATCCAGGAAACCTACTTCTCCCCCAAGGGCTCTTCAGCTTGTATCCTAGCCCAAGCCCTACCTGCTCAGAGGCCATGGGCTTTACTACCCGAGTGGAAAAGGAGCCCTTGGTGGTTTAGAAGCAAAGATGCAGGTGAAATTCTCCTTGGGGACAAGAATACTCTGAACTGCCTGGGCGGAGAGGAAATGACTGCACTTTTCACCAGGCTCCCACAGTTGTGAGAATAAAACTCAAGTCAGTGGGAGTTGATAGATTATCCTGTCACTGTAAGAATAGTGAGTTTCCAAAGTCAGAGCTGCCTTCAACAGCCGAGGCATCCACATTCTAGGGCTGTGTACAGTTCCATAGCTAAGAATAGAGATGCAGGAAGAATCGGGGGAGGGGGCAGTTGGAATATACCCCAGACCCCCAGATTTTTTAATTGAAATTTTTATTGAGATGACTGTAGATTCATAGGCAGTTGGAAGAAGTTGTAAAGAGAGATCCCTTTTATGACTCGCCCAGTTTCCTCAGTGGTAACATTTTGCAAATCTATAATAGACTATCACCATGAGGACATTGACACGGATGTAATTCACCTCTCTCATTCAAATTTCCCATTTGTGTGTATTAAGATCTATAAAGTCTTGGAATTCCCTCGTGGTCCAGTGGTTAGGATTCCATGCTGTCACTGCTGAGGGCCCGGGGTTCAATCTCTGGTTGGAGAGCAAAGACCCCACAAGCCATGTGGTGCATCAAAAAAAAATCTATAAAATCTTTTTTAAAAATAATTTTTATTGGAGTATAGTTGATTTACAATGTGTTTCTGCTGTACAGCAAGGTGAATCCATTACACACGTATATATATCCACTGTTTAGATTCTATTCCCATATAGGTCATTACAGAGTATTATTTAGAGTTCCCTGTGCTATATAGTAGGTTCTTTTTTAAAATAATATTATTTTAAAAAACCATTTATTTATTGGACTGTGCTGTGTCTTACAGCATGAAAGATCTTACTAAAAACAAAAAACCTTTGATCTTTATTGAAGCATGTGAAAGTGAAAGTCACTCAGTCGTGTCAGATTCTTTGCAACTATACAGTCCATGGAATTCTCCCAGCCAGAATACTGGAGTGGGTAGCTGTTCCCTTCTCCAGCGGATCTTCCCAACTGAGGGAGTGAACCCGGGTCTCCCACATTGCAGGTGGATTCTTTACCAGCTGAGCCACCAGGGAAGCCCATGAATACTAGAGTGGGTAACCTATCCCTTCTCCAGCAGATCTTCCTGACCCAGGAATTGAACCGGGGTCTCCTGTGTTGCAGGTGGATTCTTTACCAGCTGAGCTACCAGGGAAGCCCCTCACTGAAGCATGTGGGATCTTTAATTGTGGCATGGGAACTCTTAGTTCCCATGTGAGATCTCATTCCCTGACCACGGATTGAACCCAGGCCCCCTGCCTTGGGAGCTCAGAATCTTAGCCACTGAACCACCAGGGAGTCCCTGTCCTTGTTCATTGATTTAACAGCAAATATGTATTGAGCACAGTGCCAAGCTCGGTGCTGGAGTTACAGATGTGAGTAAGACACACCTTACCCATGAGGCACTTGTGTTCTAGTCAGGGGCATCAGATGAATAGCAACATATATAGTCATACAATGTGTTAGAAGGTGAAAAATGCAGGGTTGGGGCGATGGAACTCTAGTGGTCAAGGAAGGCCTCCCAAGTAACAGGTGAGAGGGAGTCATGGCCAGCCAGGAGAAGAGTCCCAGGCAGAAGTAAGAGGTAGTTCAAAGGTCTGAGGTGGAAGTAGCTAGAGTGTTTGAGGAGCATTGAGGATGCAGTGTGGCTGGAGGTAGTGAAGAAATCAATATCATGTGGGTCTCATGGACCACTATGATGACTTTGACTTTTATAAACTTGAGAAATTATTGATTTTTGGCAAACCAGGAGTGTGATCTGACTTACGTATTAAGAGTTATTTTACCTGCTAAGAGTACAGTAGGCTGGAGGGGAAAGGCTGGAAGCAGGGACACCAAGTGGGAAGCTCTTGCAGTATTCAGGCATCAGAAGAATGTGGCTTAGACCAGAGAAGGCAGTGGCCATGATGAGAAGTAGTCTGATCTGGGTACATATTGAAGGAAGTATCAATAGGATTTCCTGGCCCACTGGATTCAGGGTATGAAAGAAAAGAATCAAGCGGCCTCTGGGGTGTTTGGCAAGATCTAACTGCCATGACCTGAGCTGGGGGAGCCTGTCAGTGGGGTGGTTTTGCGAAATGATCCAGAACCAAGACATGTGTTTGGAGATGTCTGTTAGACATTTACATGGAAATATGGAGCAGGCAGTTGGCTAATTAGTCTGAAGTTCAGGAGATAGCTCAAGCTATCAAGAAAAATGTCAGTTTCCAGGTAGTATAATATTTAGGGCCAAGAGCCTGGGTCACTGATGAGACACTAAAAGAGGAGAGAGCTGGAGCCTAGTCGTGAACGATCTAGGGTTAAAGGCCCGGTGTGAAACTTAAAGTGCTGCCCCACTGATGAAGGATGTCCGGTAAGATGCCTCAGCCCCTCTCTCAATCAGAGACCCCAAAGGCTTCTGCTTTGAGGGCAAGTGCTGGGATGAGATGTTCCAGGAATAAGCTGTTGCTTTAATTTGTATCTGCCTTTTCAAGGTGTTGGCAGTTTAGGGGTGGTGGCTCCTGGCAACTTCTCTCCATTATGGGACCTTCAAATAGCATATTAGGGACAGCTAAGCATCATTTTCCCCCATTCACCCTCTTTCTTTCTGTCTTTCAAGGAGCCACCACAGCAACACTTCTTCTCCAAGCATGACAACCGCACTTCCTTCGATAAGGTGAGTGCTGGAGAGAGGAAGAACAATGGGCAGCCCTCCAGCCTAGGTTGAAATTGAGGTAGGGTGGAGGGGATAAGACCTGGTGGGCAGAGCAGGCTCCTTTATCCAGAGGAGTGTTTGTCTGCCTGATAACCTCTTTCCTCTGGCAAACAGCCATTCCCCAAACAGAGGTCCCTCTGCTTTGGCTTCCTCCACATTTGCCTGAAAATGTGCAAATATCCTAGGGCTACTGACTTTCTGGGGCTCCATTCACTCTGGAATGGAAGGCATGGCTGGGATGCAGTTCAAAGAGTCTGGGGTACAGGCCAGGGAGGCCAGGCATCACCAGGCCTGCTGGGGTATAGGAGGGGCCCAAGGAATCACCTGGTGCGAAGACTGTGGGCTAAGGGCCCGTACCGTTGAGAAGGGCCCCTACTGCCTGCTGCAGGGAATCGGAAGGCGGAAAGACTTGGAGCGCCTGTGGCAGCAGCATACCTTCCTGCGCTGGGCACCCTGTGAACTGGAGTTGCGCCAGCCGCGGCCCCTCGAATCCTCCTACCAGACCGAATTCCGGTCAGGGCCAGGACTCGGGGACCTCCCCCAGCGCCTTGTCCACTTTGTGCAGATCCAGCCTCTCCGCGTTAACACCACCTACCAGCAGAATTTCTGCCAGCCATCCCGGGGTGGCCACTGTGGCAGCGACAACATGGGCCCCCAGACCCCAGTCACCGACCCACTGCCTGACCTCCCGGGGATCCCCAGACCCAAGCTGCTGCAGCATTATCTTCACGCTGGGGTCTCTGAGTGTCTAAACTGGTCCAGAACATTAAACAAGGATGGCTGACCCAGAGGTCTGTGCTTGCAGCCCGAGAGGTCTCAGAGGCTGGAGAACAGTAAGATGGGCCCTCCGCCTGCCTCCTCTGTTGCTTGTGCCGTGGCACCTTGTGCTAACAGCCCAGGCTAACGGTCCATGAGGGTTACCTTGGACACAGCATGTGGGTTCCAGGACCCCAAATCCGTTCTGGCCACAAACCCAACCATGAACCTCCTGCAATCAGTATGGTTGCAGGGAAAGCAGAGTCAGCAGTCCCTACTGGTGGGCAGCAAAGAGTGGAGGAGGAGGCCAGGGCTGGCAGCTTTGCTTCTTCTGGGAGGCTACTGCCTCCAGGGCATCTGGTGAGTGGCCACACTGCCATGCCTAAGAGACAGCTTCCCCACAGTTGGTACAGAGGGACCCAACCCCCACTGGACCCCCACCCCCACCACGGAGGTGATGCTGTGTGACATGGATCTGGAGATCATCTTAATTCTATGGTATTTGTTCTGTGAGCTCTAACACCCAGGGCAGTGGGAGAGGGTGGTCATCCAAGTCACAGAAGAGGAGCGCGGCTTTGGTGGGGCTGAGACACACACCAGAACCCTTTGAGGGCTGAGGCCAGATCCTAAAGGCTCCTCTAGACCCTCATCCCTAGGAAAACTGAGGTCCCCAGAAGAGAGCCAGGGACACAGGGATAACATAGGAGTCCACAGCAGAGGCCACAAGCCGGAGTTAGCAGCACTTTTACTTCCACATCTGAACCCCCGGGTCCTCACAACAGCCCTGTGAGGTAGGCAGGGCAGGAAGGTCCCCGAGGTCCCCATTTACAGATGAGGATGCTGAGGCACAGAGAGGTGAAGTGACTTGCCCGAGGTCACACAGCCAGCAGTGTGAAGGGCCCACAGTCAATGTTCTTCTGGCCCTCTGGAGGTCCCCACATCGACGCCTACACCCCTCTGTGTTCCCGCCCTCTCTGAACTCTTCTGGGTCTACGGGGGCCTTCCAGGCAGGCTGACAGCGAAGAGTTTTCAGGAATAGCCATTGGGGTGGGCCTGATCAACTCCAGGCAGGCACCGAGCCGTGGGGCAGGAGGCCAACTCTGCCCTCTCCCACTTCCCAGTTGGTCAGAGGCCCAGTAATTTCCAGAGCAAGGGTGGAGCTGGGCATCATGGTCCACGAATGGATGGGAGTAAAGGTAGGTCGAAGGGTCTGTGTGTCCTGTGCTAAAAATGAAGGCCACCCCCACGGCCCAGGGGCAGCATCTCAAGTGCCCCGGCCTGTGCCTCCCTCACCCCACAGAGCCACAGTGAGCTTTCTCAGCAGCGAAAGGAACCACAGACACCTGCTCCTGGCACAGAACTGCTCCTGTGGACAGGTCCCATCAGGCACTCAGACCCCATCGCGCAGACACAGGGCCTCCACAGCCTGACTGGGACCCTGGGCCACACCCCCGATGGCAAACAGCCGAGGCCCAGCCTGCAGACTAGAACAGGAGCAGCGGGCTGTGGGCATAGCTGGCAGTGCCTCCCAGCGGCGCCGTGCCAGGCTGAAGCCCTCTACAGAGCCCAGGGGACACGGCTGGTTTCCTGCCAGAAGGAGACAGAGCATGTAAAGGGCACAGGCTGCAGCGGCTGTAGCTCGTTTGCTCCCTGAGCCCACAGCATGGCCCAGCATACGCTGCCCCAGGATGGGATACCCAAGGCCTTGCTACCCGTTGCCCCCACTTCATTACTCATTCATCTATTCATTCACATTCCTACTTCTCCATTCATTCAGTGGTCATTTGTCCTGCTTCTATCTTCTGGGCCCCTGCCGCTACAGAACCCACAGTTAGGTGCTGAGAGACACCCCAAAGGCTGAGCCAGGTAGACTACCCACTGACTGGTTGGGAAAGGAAAACTCATAAAGTCCTGACCCCTGGAGTACCTAGAGAAGGGCAGGAGGTGGTGCTCATGCGGAGGGCTACTGCTTCCTGTCTCGGGCTCCCCTCCTATCCCAAGCCCCACAGAGACTTACCAAGGCCCCCAATGGCCACAACGTGGTCCCCAAGCGAGCCGACCACAAAGTCAGCTCTCTTGTCCCTCATGCGCAGGCTGCGGGGCAGCTTGGTCCAGGAGCCTGCAGGAGAGGTGAGGAGGTGAGGGCTAGCCCCCTCACGCACTCTGCACCCCTCCATCCCATGGAGAGTGGGAGGGTAGCCCACACCAACCACTGCTCACCATGCTCCAGGTCGAACATCTCCACAGTGTTGACAAAGTGTGGGCGGGAGTAGAAATTGTGGGGCCCGGGCTGCTGCAGGCCACCCAGGCTAAAGACGCTGCCTTCGGCCATGGCACAGCCGGCAAAGGCCCGGCGGCTGGGCAGGCTTGGGTGTCGGGTCCAGGTACGGGCCTCCAGATCAAAGGCCTCAAAAGCAGTCACTGGGAGCTTGCCCTGGCGGCCCCCTGCCAATGGAATTGGGGCACCTGGGAGGCGGCCCTAGTCAGGGTGGGCCTGGCAGGCCCTTCTTTTACCAGGTTGCTGAGCCTTTACCACTGCCCGCCCCAGCCACCCATACCCAGCTGTGTGCATACCAGAGCGTGGATCAACCCCAAAGATCCTTAGGCACTGGGCTTTGGTTTTCCAGCCTTAGCAGGGCCACTGAAAGAGCCTCAGAGCAACCCTGACTCAACCCAACAAAGCTGCTCTTGTCCCACCATTCCAGACTAACCTATAGGGATAAATTTGAAGCTTCTGGACTTCAAACCACTTTGGCACATCCCCAGGTCCTTACCCAGGACATAGATCTTGTTTCCATGCAGGAAGGTAGAGGCCCCGTAGCAGGGTGTGGGCATCGAGGGCAGTGACAGCCAGCAGTCCCGGCGGGGTTCATACACCCGAACCTGGGCCTGGGGGGCCGTGTCAGGGCCCATTCCCCCCAGTGCATACACCATACCATCTGCAGAGAAAAGAGTAACACAGACTATCCCTGGGCCTGGCCACAGTCCTCCACCCTGACAATTGCCCTGGTCAGGCCTGGGGGTGGCTTGGGGCACACCTATTTATGGTACCCCTCTCTAGCAGCAGAAACCCTTCTGCCTTCGTGGTGTGGGGGCTGGGAGAGCTAGGATCCCCACTCTGGCCAGGCCCTCTTCAAGTGAAGAGCAGGAGGCAGTTGATCTAATTATAATCTGTCTCCGTCTCCCTGGAGACGCTATGGCAACCAAGTCTGGCATCCAAGCAGGACCGTGGTCAGACCTGGAGGCCACAAGGTGGGAATTACCATGGGGGAAGGGGGGGAGTGGTTTAAGCCAGGGGTGGGGGCCATATGGAGATCTGTTAAACAGAGAGCTCAGACTGGGGAGAGGGTGTGGGATCAGCTGGGGGACTGGGAGAAGGAGCCTGGGCCTGCAGGATGAGGGTCCTGTCCACGAGCCTCCTGCGAGCACTTTTGTACCCTGTCCTCTCACTAGAGAAGGTTCTTGCCCCGTGACAGCCTCAGAGTCAGCTGGGGGCAAGTCTGAGGGCCTCGGGGAGATGGCCAGTCAGCTAAGGGCTTCCATGGCAACTGCCTCCAGGCCAGCTTGGCTTTTGTCCATCTCCATCTCCCAGGTTTGTTTGTGTGGCGCGAGGAATTTAAGCACTCGCTGGGCTCTGAGCCAAGGCCCTGGTCCCCTCCTCCCCTCCCAGACTATTTATAACTATGGGAGCTATTGGGCCACCCCTTCTGGTCTCTCAGAGAGGAGGAATGGGGCAGGGAGGCGGCCTGGCCCTCCCGTCATGCTGGCGGCTAGCCAGGGCTCTGAGTCCCACCTCACAGCTGGAAAACTCAGTCAAGCCTGCTGCTGGCCCAGCTCAAAGCTGGGTAGGGAAGGCTACAGGAGGCAAATCCATGTCCAGAGCACCTAGGCAAAATGTACAGCTCCCACCCAGCCTCTGAAGGTAAAGGGACCAAGTCAGGAAAGAATGGAGGCTACTGGGGCACCTGACAGACCTTCCCTGGGAGGCGACTCACCTCTCTCCACAGTTGCAACCCCCATGGCAGCCTGAGGGAGAGTGGCCCGACGCTCCCAACGGCCCTCGTCAGCCAGGAAGGCCTCCACAGCAGCTACTGGACTCTGGCCCTCATCCACACCGCCCACCACTAGCACCTGCTTGCCCAGTACCACAGCAGCCGCGCCAGCCCGGGCAGTGGGCAGGGGCGCCAGTGCCACCCACGTGTGCGAGGCCATATCCAATGTCTCGGCAGTGTCCAAAGGCAGTCCAGCCCGGCCACAGCCCCCCAACACAAGCAGGTGCCCATCCTGGAACGCCACTGTGCCATATACCCGGCAGGTGGGCATGGGTGGGAACACCTGCCAAGCAAAGGCCCGGCCTCCTCCTGTAGCCATGGTGTTCACCTATAGTGGCAGGCCATGCTATCTGCTCAGGCTGCAGGCCTCAGTGAAAGGCATGATGGGGCCTCATCTTGACTCTAAGGGGGCTATAACGGAGTGTGGGGCCAGTCCAGGGACTTGGTCTTCACCTACAGAAGAGACGGAAAATGAAGAGTCAGAGCCACTGACCAGCCCCCCAGGATACTGATGAGCACCCTGGCCCCAAACTGCTTGGGAAAAGCAGAGGGAGGACCCACCCCCACTGGCTACCACACTGTTGTGGATTCCCTCCCGGAGTGGGAAGGAGGGCAGTCTCCCAATTACCCAGGCAATTTCCCCGCTTCCTCTGGGGCTTGAGGAACTCTCCTCCCATACCTTGCCCTCACCTAGCTGCTCCCTGGTTGAATCTAGGTCTAGGTGGGAGGTAAAGTAACTAGAATAGGACTTTCCACACTAGCCCCGTTCCCTTCCCCTCAACAGTCCACACCCTGGTGCTCTGCATCGGTGGAGTTAGACTGGACCCTCCCCCTTACTGGCTTCCAGGGTGCTCTGGACAGCCACTGGGGTCTCCCACCTACTGCCAAAGATCAGACTCGGTATCCTTACATCCCGTTTGAGAATCATCCCATAGAGTCCGTCCATTCCTCAACAAAAGACCAAGATCAGGGTCCTGGAACCGGGAGGGGAGGGGCTGGAGGCCAGAGTCCCACATTTCGCCTCAAGGTCTATCCTCAGGGGTCTGCCCATGCCCGGTCCCCGGGGACCTGATGTCCGGAAAGGGGAGGAGGGTGATTTGGGAACCTAGGAGCACTGCACTCTAGGTTCCCTGAGTCCAGGGCGTTGCCAGCAGAAATGGATAGCTGGACTTTACAGCAGACCCCCAAGTTCCCAGTCTTCTCCTTTTCCAAGGGGGGCCATATTCCTAGGACCCCTGGCGCCAGGGCCTCCTGGCCCCAAACTTCCAGCTCGGGTAACGGGGGCGGGTTGGGGGGGGAGGGGGGCGGGTCCTGACGAGCGTGTTTGGGGCTCTACACCCCGCGCCCCAAACTTCCCCTGAGCGCAGCTCCCACGGGACTCACCGGCCCGGGCTCCGGCGCCGCCGGGCGCAGGGTCCACGGCTCTGGCTCCGCTGGTGCCGGCTCTGGCTGGGGCTGAGGCCGGGCTCCGGCGGGGTTCAGGCTCTGCTCCGGCGCGGGGCGGGGCTGGACGGGGTCCGCCCCTCGTCCCCCCTCGCGACTCGGGAAACCCTTCCCCCTGCTTTAACCCTGCACCTGCCGTGGCCGGAGCAGGGCGCACCGACCTATGGTCACCGGCACACGGGTGAACAGACAGACGGACACGTGGACACTGGGCCTGCCCAGGATTTGGGGTCCGAGCTCGGGCAGCGGGGAGAAAGGAAGCGGCGATGGGCCTCACGACACGTGTAGAATGCGGGCGGTTCTGAGCGGGACCCAGCCTGGGAGCACCCGCGAAGGGTCCGACCGGGAGAACCTGGGGAATTAGGGAGCGGGCGCCCGCCCACCGCTACTGCGCTCTTAAGAGCCCACGACAGGCTTTGCGGCGGCGCCCCCTTGAGGCCTCTTAGGGAAAGGCCTGGGACTTGGCGGGGGCAATGGCTGGGTCTCCCTTCCCCAAGCTCGGACAGGGCACAGAAGAGGTTGTCTGATGCACATCGAGGCTAGCCGTGGGTGGAGGAGCAGAAGGTGCCAGCCTCAGTACTTGACAGGCCCTTCCACAGGTCTGGGTGGGGACAGTTTGTGTGGGGGAGTGTAACTGAGCAAAGGATGAAGAGTCAGAGGCCACAGACCTCCCAGTCAGGTTACTCTGGGCTTATTCCGTGGGGCCTAAGGCCTGGGCTACTCTGGGACCCAAGGCACTTTGTGACTGTCCATCCTCACGGTCCTGTGCCTGCCTCTAGCCAACTCGGGGGTCAGGCCAAAGCAAGTTGGTGTGACAGAGGCCGACCTACCTTAGACCCAGACCCCGGCTCATCCTATCTTCTCAGCATTAAGAGTACTGGCTGAGTCTGTGAGCTGGGGCCCATTTGTACAGGTCAGTGGTCACCTAAGAGCAGAGGTCCTCATGGATGTTTGTGCTTGCTACCATCCTGTCCCTATTTTATAAACAGTCTGCCTCATTTTCCCCAGAAGCACACCTGGAGACTGAGACACAAATGCACATAGTTAATGTGGGCAATGAGGACAGGAAGCGCCAGCAGAGAAGTGGCAAGAAGACAGGGAAACCAGCCAATTAAGGGTGTGTCAAACAAGTTCCCACTCTGGGCAACAGGGACCAAATCCTGCTGGGGACTCTGGGAGCCAGCACAGAACATGGGCCTCACATTATTGTTCCAATCAGAGCAAGGGTTGCTAAGGTACTGATTCTCAAACCTCCATCAGAAATGGGCTGAGAGGAGCTCCGGGGCATGAATACCTTAGCCTGCCTTCTCCACGACCAGAGAGTCTTCAGTCCCTTTCAGGGCCTGGCAGATGAAGTTAGAGGGCCGGCAGGGAAATGGTGCCAAGGCTGGTTACAGATCCTGGTAGAAGGCTTCCATCCTCCCACTCCATTCTCTCAACATGCTCCTCACTCAAACCACTGGTACCTTCCTCCTCAGAGTATTCACACTCTCCTGCACACCCTCTCACATTTCTCACTATTCCCTTTCCAGGCCTCTTCCCCCTCTCCTTTCCAGCAATTAAGCACATGAAAGCGTCCTACCTTTAGCTCCCTCCCAGCACCCGAAGTCCCTCCAGTGTCCCCTTCCTTCCAATCAAACTCTTGAAGTCATCTTCTCTTACAGGTTCCACTGCCTTAACGTCAACCTTATATCTACTACCACTGGTCCTCAAAACTTGGTCTTGCCAAAGTCACCAGGGCACACCATAAAAAATGGGGGAGGGGCTCTGTGATCTTTTTCGTAACTGAAATTTTGCTGGCATCTTCAAAGCTTCACCCCTTGTGACCTTGGCTTTCTCCTGTTTCTTGTTCTGCCTCTTGGAGTCTTTTACAGGCCCTGCTTCCTCTCCCACCCTAGGAAGCGGCTCCTCAAGACCCAGCCTTAGCTTTCCTCCTTGGCACACAGACTCCCTCCTGGGGTGATCCCTTCAAGACCAGTGGCTTCCTTCACATCTAGATCTTCACCACATCTCTGCTTTGGTGGATATGGGTCTAGGGGCCATCACTCAGGGCTAGAAAAGATGCCAAATGGAGGGACTTCCCTCGTGGTCCAGTGGTTAAGAATCTGCCTTGCAAAGCAAGGAATACAGGTTCAATCACTGCTCAGGGTACTAAGATCCCACATGCCTCAGAGCAACTAAGCCCATGTGCCATAACCAGAGAGTCCATGCACCACAACAAGAGCATGACACAACGAAGATCCTGTGTGCCGGACACAAAGCTAAGACCTGACACAACTAAGACACAGCTAAGACCTGACACAGCCAAATAAATAGCTAAAAGATGCCAAGTGGAAAGCAAGGGCTGGATCCTGGGATGACCCTGAAGTCTCTTCAACCTCATCTCATCTGATCCCAGTCAGCATCCACCAGAGTCTAGGTCAAGTCAGACTTGGTCCTGATGAATGATCCCAGAGAGCTCCATCCCAGATATATTGGGTGCCAAGAGGCAGAAGGATCAGCCTCCCCTCAGAGAACTAGACCCCAGACCACTTTCCCTCAGCCATACCATTCCCCTAGTTCTAATGTCTGGAAGGGATACAGACTGGGGATGGACCTACCCTTTTTTGTCCTCCATTTTGCACTGACTTCTAGACTGGACATCACTAGAGATGTATCTTCTTTTCGGGACACATCTAGGCCCATGCCATCCCTGGAGGCTGGGCTCTGCTTCTTCATGGAAGTGGATTCTGTTTACACAGGCCTGGCCCCACTTGCATACAGAGGGCAACACTGCTGGCTCTGGAGAAGCTGTGGAAGAGAACTTGGGCAGAAGGTGAGGCTGAATTAGTCCTAAGAATGAACAGTTAATTCTCAACCATGGATGGGGCAGAAATGGGGCTCACGCACAGTTGGGGACTGAGAGTGCTAAGGTGGGACTTCCTGATTGCACCCTCTGAAACCCTGGCCTTTGAGAGCCCACAATTTCCTTCTCTCTACCAACACAAGGGGACTAGAAGCATTGACTAGAGGAGCAGGAGAGTTTGCATTTCCTGCTGGATATATTGGCTATGCTTAAAGGCACAAAGGACCCCAACCACCAGGGCTGAGGTCCTGAGGTGCTTAGGGGCACAAGGTTAGGCCTAGGATGGAGTGTTTTTCTCTTTAGGGGTGCCCAGACCCCTCTGTATAGGCAGAGAAACATAGAGTAGCCAGAGGATCCTGGGGTTTTATGGGGAATGAGGAGGGCTATTAACCAGTGCCCAGATGAAGCATCCAGACACCCTCTGTGACTGCCCATAGGCTTCTAAAAGCACCTCTGCCCCTCACACTCCTGCACAGGCTCCCAAAGGTTTAGAGCGGTCCCTGCTGCCACCTCCTTCAGGAAGTCGTCTCTGGTTCCTATTCGTCCGGCTCCTAGACTTTGGGGGAAACGGGGGTCTCGGGGGGTCAAGGGTCATTAGGGCGGGCCAGGTCCCGGAAGCGGAAGCGCGGTGACTTCCGGTGCGCAGCAGGCGGCCATGTTGGATCAGCGAAGGCGGTGCAGAGGCGCGTCCTGGGTCCCCGCGGCGTCGCCGGTAGGTTGGGGCCGCGGGCCTAGCCACGCCGCGGAGGGGCCGTCCGCGAGGCGGCAGGGCGGTGGGCCGGGTGGCCGGCTCTTTCGGGACCAGCGCCCTCCGGTGGCCGGGATGAAACACCCCCCCCACCCCGTGCCCAGAGACCCCACCCTCGGGCTGTGCGACCCGGTCGGGCTCCCACTGCCTACCCGTACATTTCGCTGCCTCCAAGGTCCCCCGCGTCAACTCTCGGCTTGGGCACCAGGAACGCGGACTCCCAACCTGAGGCCCCTGATCTTCCCTACCCCGGTTCCGCTTGGATGGGGCTGCTCTCGTCCCGCATTTGTCATCAGTTTCCCCTGCCGGCCCCAGGGATAGTTGAGAAATCAAGGGTCGGGCTGCAGCCTCTGTTTTCCGGAGCCTTTTGGAAAGCCCAGAAGACCCCTCCCAAGGGCCCTGGCCAATCTGGGCGGAAGAGCCCCAATTTACCCCCAACATCCTTATTGTACAGTTCACAGTTCTGGGAACTACCCCCCTTGGCGGGGGTGGGGGTGGGGTAATAAAAGAACCAAAGTCATGTACAGGGACTGTACTTGGAGAATGGCCTCCGGAGAGGGGAAGTGCCTGAGACACCTGAGGATCCAAGAATATTTCCAAACAAAGGGCCCCAGGGCACTTCCTCCAGGGAGTTCTGAAACTTCTGCTCCATTAGGGTGGAGGAGGAAGCTGCACAGACGCACCTCCTGGCTCCAGGGACCTGCCTGATCCCAGCTGATCTTTTAATGCTCCTGTGCAGCTGCGGAGCTCCCTCTGGGACCCCTCAGTGCCGGATTGGGCTAGATTATTAGTCCTGATTGACGGCCTGCAGCTTCTTCAGAGAAGCCTGGGACAACTTGGTTCTTGCCAGAAGCTCCAAATGGGCAGTATCAGATCTCTTGGGCCCACTTTATTAAGCATCTTACTTGGAGTCTGTGGCTCCCACTGTCAGACTTTGTGCTCTTGGTCTGGCTGCCTGGCCCCAGGCTGCCTGATTGTCTAGTTGTTGTTCAGTCAGTTAGTCGTGTCCAACTCTTTGAGACCTCATGGACTGCAGCACGCCAGGCTTCCCTGTCCTTCATCTTCAGAAGCTTGCTCAAACTGAAGTCCTTTGATTGTCTAGAGATAATTTATTAGTACCTGCTACTCATCATCTTTTTCCTTTCTGTTGAAGGAGAGGCTGGCTCTTTCTCTGGGGTTGCTCTCCATGGCTCTAGTACTAGGAATTGTACCTCTGAGTGCCTTGGCTGGGAACTCTGAAAGCCAGAAATGGTCATGAATTTGGGGTGTGAGTCTGGGCCCTTAGGCTGACATTCAAGCAGCGTTCAAAGCTTGAACTGCACTGCTTTCCCTGGCTTTTCCAGCTGACCCTCCCAGCCCTGACCACAGATTCAAGTCACAGCAGGTTTGCCCTACTCTTTCTCATTTCGAAGCCATTGCATTGGCTCTTCCCCTTTTTGTACCATCTCCACGTGGTCCTTTCATGTTCATCACTCACATGCCACATGGATATTCCTCTTGGGAATCCTTCTGTTGGCAAGCTGAGCTGTATGCCAATGTGCGTCCCAAGAACCTTAAGGGTATCTCTATCTTGCCTTCTATACAGGGCTCCTGGCAGACAGAGGTATTTACCTGTATTCCCAGTGTTGAGTTTAGTACTAGGATTTTGGCCAAACTCAGATCTTTCCAGGGGCCCAGTAGTAGGTTGGATAGCTCTGATTATGGGCATGTATCCTGAAGAAACTGTTTGACCCATATGAGTTCACCACCTACCTCCCAACGCACGCTTCACCTTGGTAGGTGGAAAAGCTTGAGGTTTTGCTCTATGGAGTGTTTGTCTCACTGTGACCAGGCCCCTGTGTGTCCATGGATATTATGAATGCTGGCCCTGATTGACCTGTCTGTCCTGGCCCCTCTCATGGTGCCCTTCTTGACTCTCTTCCTCTTGCCTTGGAGGTGCCAGCTGCTGGTTTGTGGATCCCCAGGCAGACCTGTAGTGCCTAATGCCATGAGCGTGGTGGTGCAGCATGTGGAGGAGAAAGCTGTGCACTCCTGGTCACGGATCTCCACGGCGGGGAAGAAGGCCTTGGAGGAAGCGCTGCTTGTCTTCAACCCCATGAGCCAGGATCTCAGTGCCACTGAGGCCCAGCTTGTGGCCTTCCTGCAGGGCCTGCGGGATGATGGCTTCCAGCCTACTATCCTGCGCAGCGGCGATGTCTATGGCTATAGTTCGTGCACAGCCAACCCTCCAAGCCAGACAAAACTTCAGGCTCGTGCCCCCACCCCAGCTGCCACATCACCTCCAGCCAGTGCTCCCCAAACTGCCGTGCGGCTGCCTGCGGGCCGGGCCACGCTGCTCCCCATGCCACTGTCTGGCAGGCTGGCCAAAGCGTCCACCCCAGGCCTCGCCAAGCATGCTACCACCAACCTGCTGCTGAGCTCCCTGAAGCAATCAAGTGCCGGCCGTGCCCAGGGTGCGGCGGTGGGCTTTCCCACCCACCTCTACCCAGGTGTTTACCCTGCCATGCGACTCTCCGTTGTCCTTGAGGCCCTAGTTCCCATCAAAACTCCTGTGGCCTGCTTGGGTGCCAAACCCAAGGCGCAATCACTGCAGCTGTCTCTTGGGGACTCCCCCCTGAAGGTGAGGAAAGGTCCAGGGAAGAGGCTGGGGAATGCCCAGCTCAAAGCTCCCAGAAAAGCCACAAGCAAGGGCTCCAAGTGTCTGGCTCAAAGAGGCCCCAGGTCTGGACCCCGACAAGGCGCTGGGCTCCAGAGCAAGACCTGCAAAGTCACTGGGTCTCTCGGTGGCCCACGAGTGAAAGATGGCAGTGCTCTGGGCACGAAAGCGGCTCAGGCCAAAGCTGCCTGTGCCCAGGCCAAGGTGGCTCAAACACAGGCCACAGCCACCCAGGCCCGGGCCAAAGCCAAGGCTGTGCGGGCCAGGGCCAAGGCTAAGGCAGCTCGGATCAAGGCCAGAGAAGTGCGGGCCAGGGCCAAGGCCAAAGCAGTGCAGGCCAGGGCCAAGGCCAGAGAAGTGCAGGCCAGGGCCAAGGCCAAGGCTGTGCGAGCCAAGGCAAAGGTGGCTCGGACCCAGCCCAGGGGCAGGGGCAGGCCAAAAGGGTCTATTCAGGGCAGGACTGCAAGGAGCAGCCGGAAAAGCCGCCCTGAGACTGTGGGGCAGAAGAGGAAAAGAACAGAGGAAGCAAAGGACCTTTCTCCCGCAAGAGAACACGGCCTGGGCCCCGATCCCCTAAGGTGCAGCTCGGACCTGGAACAGCAAGGCTGCTGAAGTTCAGGGCCATCAAGGTGGACAGACTGGCCTCAGATGACGAGGTGCGGCAGCAGGCTCAGCGGATCCTCCGTGTGAACCTTTCCCCTGTAATACGACTGCCGCCTTTGCCACCACACTCAGCACCCTGACTCCTTGACACAGCAGTGTTTGGGGAAACCAAGCCCTGTTGTGTGTGTGGCCAGCGACACAGTGTGCAATGCACATGGATTCCACAAGCCCGAGGACTCCGGGTGCCTCTCCAGGGCCCTGAGGGCCACTGACCTCCTTGCAGAGACTGGAGGAGGTGGGGTGGGGGGGCAGACGGGAGGGGCGGTCTCATGGCGCAGCGCACTGTGATTTATTCTTCAAGTTGTATGTCTGCTGTCCACCTATCACGTTTTATACCTTTCCACCTTCCAGTCTCCCCGCCTGCCCTTTCTGGTCTTTTTCGCATATGTGACTGCTGGGAGGCCAGCTTGAGCGGATAGGAAAAGTAGCCCCAGGAACAAGGATGCCAGAGAGGAGCCTGGTAGCCTGGGGAACGTCATGGGTATGAGTGAAAGGGGGGCGGCCGAGCCACTCAAGTGGGACACCTCCCCTTGGGGCTGCCCTGGTGTGTTGCCCAGATAGGTCCCTTGGAGGAGGACAGCAGGTGACTACGTGGGGCAGCTTGCAGCCACAGGTTTTTAGTCCAGGGAACGGGTGGTGCAGACAGCTGGCCTTGTCTACTGTGGCTGAAACCTTGGGGCCTTGTCGGGGCTTGTCTGGGGCAGGGCCAGGCCTAAATGGGCTGAAGTACTTCTGCCTGTTCTCTGTTCTGCTCCTTCCAGGAGAGGGTCTAGCTTGAATTTCCCCAGTTGGTGGCAAGGGGTTGGGGGTTGAGTCAGAGGTCAGGGTGGCTCTGGGTTGTAGGGCCAGAGTCTCCTCACTGACCAGGACACTCTTGGGTGGGTGGAGTGCTGTGATTGCTGAGCCTGGAAAGTTTGCACACTGCTTCTCTCTGTACTCTGCCTGGGTTCCAAGTGCTCCGTTTCCAGGTCCAGTCTCAGCACGTTTTCCAACGGGGGCTTGTGCGTTTCAGACATTATTGGTTCTGTCTGCTTTGGAGAGGGGGCAGGGCCCTGGGCCCTGGACAAAACTAGCTCCCTGCCCATCTGCCAGCCCTTCACTGGCTGCCCAGCCTGAAAGGCAGCGTCTGGGGCTGGTGGGGAGGGGGACACATTCCCCAGAGGCTCCTAGAGAACAGCCTTTCAGGGCTGGGGTGGAAGCTCATTTGAATGAGAATCAGGTCTTTTCTGCTATTTGAATGAGAATCAGGTCTTTTCTGCCCGTGTGGGTTAGTCTGAACCGCGGCCCCACTAGGCCCCACTAGCGCCAGCTGCGTTGGATGGCGGAGAAGCTCTGTGTGCCGCTCGCCCTCCCCACCCTCCGTCTGCATCTGGTGGCCGCCATTAATATCCTGTCCCCATCCACGGCCTCCCTTGGTTTCTCCGGCTCTGGGGACCTCCCTGCTCCCAGCTGCGCCGTGGCCCCACCCTGCATGCTCCCTGGCTCTGATAGCCTTGCGTTCAGCTACCATGTGAGTATGGGTATGGGACTGAGGGCCGCACTCAGATCCTGGGGACGGCCCAGCTAGGGCCCCACTCTGCGTCCTCTTTCTCAGGCCTGATGCTGGCTCCCACTGCCCAGGAGCCCCAGCCGGGCTAGGCCCCCTTCTCTTAGCCCTGCTGCTGCTGCTGCCACCCATGGGTGAGAGATGAGTCTTTTTCCCTGAGAGCCTTTTGGAGGGGGAGGAGAAATCACCAGGCTTTCCTGGGGGATGGGGTGAGGTGGGGGGAGGGTACCCCTAGGATCTCTACTCAGACCCTGCCCCCTCCAAGTCCCGGCTCCCAGAACAAGTGCCCAGGAGGTACCAGACATGATGCCTCCTCCCGGCTGCTCAGGTGGCAACTGCCACCCACCTACTGGCAACCTGGTTATTGGCCGTGGCCAGAGCCTTCGAACCTCATCTACCTGTGGCCTCCATGGCCCTGAACTCTACTGTGTTGTCAGTAAACTACAGGTAGGGAGAAGGGTATGGCCTCTGGAGGTGGTATCTTTGGGTTTTTTGGACAAGTTCAGCTCCCATGGGAGTTCAGGTCATTGCTGTGAAGTTTTGGAGGCGGGTAGGGGCCAACCATACACTTTCTGCTGAGTAACTCTCCTCAGGCGCTTCTCCAGGACTCTGAGAATTGCTGCTTTTGTGATTCTCGGGATGGGAAAAGCCATGGCATTGAGAATGTGGTCTCCCGGAGTGACCCTGATGGCAGAAAGACCTGGTGGCAAGCAGAGAGTGGTGAGGGTCCTCGTGTGCCCCTGTGTGCAGGTCTGGGCTCGGGTCAAGGCCTGGCCACTGAGCAGCCCTTGTGGTTACAGGTGTTGAGAATGTCACCATCCAGTTGGACCTAGAAGGTGCCTTTTACTTTACCCACCTCATCATGACTTTTAAGGTGACCCAGTGCCCCACCCTGAAGTCTTATTCTCTGCCTCCTGATCCTAACCCGATGGCCACCACTGATGGGTACCCCTGGTGACCCAAGGACCCTCTCTTGTCCCCAGACATTCCGCCCAGCAGCTCTGCTCCTTGAGCGCTCAGTGGACCATGGCCACTCCTGGCATGTGTTCCGCTACTTTGCCCACAACTGCTCAGGCCTCTTTCCTGGGATCCCTCCTGCCCCTGGCCGCAGAGTCAGTGACCTCGTCTGTGACCAGCGTTACTCAGACATCGAGCCTGCCACTGAGGGAGAGGTCAGGCCCAGAGGAAGGAGGGTGGGGCCCTGGCGTGAAGCCAGAGGCTCAGGCTTGCTTCTTCCCAGGTAATTTTCCAAGTTCTGGACCCAACCTTTCTGGTGGAGAACACAAACAACGCGGAGATTCAGGGTAACTATCCCACGGTCAGTCCTGGATTCCTTGTGTGTCAGGAAAACCAGAAACCTACCTGTGGGAGGAGAGATCCTGCCTAAGTTTGTGCACTAGTGGGGCAGAGCGGCAGGCAAACCAGCTCAGCCCCCCAGTGATTGTTTCGCAGCCTTGCCGCATCCTGGTCCTTTACTGTGGCCCCTGTCAGGGCTCCCCATGCATGTCCCGTTAGTGCTCCCCATACCTGTGCCCAATGCATAGGGACCAGCATGCTAGCAGTTTATATTTCTGCCCCATCACTGAAGTCCTTTGTGAGGAGGCCCTACTGTGGTCCCCATCACTCCTGGCCCTGCCAGACCAATCTTTTTCCCCCACCTCTACTTGTATCACACTGTACCCCGTAAACTGTGAGCCACTGTCCCTGTTCCCCATCACAGCCCCTTCATGGTCCTGTCTGCCCTCCCACCCCGCCTTAGTTTACTGCATTCCGGAAGCTGCCACCAGGTGGTGCCATCGCGTCTCTGGGTGGGATCTCTTCCTTGTGAAATAAATCTTGTTAAAGGACAAGAGAAACATAACATAACCCAGCAGGGCAGCCCAGAACCAGGCCAGGAGAGGGCCAGAACAGGACGACAAACCCCAAAGTAGCTTTTTATCTATGTTCTACGATCTCCACCCACCTTGACTTACTTAGATTATTACCAGCTACTGGGCATGCATGTGCACACACACCTTTCACCCTTCTAAGGCCTAGAGCGTGTTCCTCTGATGAGAAGAAAAGGGACCTCTGGCAAAGAGATACAGGAGGTGGCCTTGGCTTGGTAACTGAGTTAAGCTGTGTAGAGAAAGGGGGCCGTGGACCCGTGGAGCCCCACTGTGGGCCTGGCATCTGGGCAGTGCTCAGTGGAGAGGATAGACAGGGTAACTGTCTTGGAGCTCACATAACAAATAAGATGGGCAGTCAATAAATACACATACCGCAAGTGGTTTGGCTGGGTGAAGACCTGATCTCTGAGTCTAGTGACAGGCTGGGGAATGGGGTCCTTTACTGCACTGGGGAAGCAGGTTTCCCGTATCTAGTGATACTGGAAAGGGGTGTCCAGGGAGCAGTGGGGTGTGCCTGTCTCAGCCCCGGGGTGATGGCAGGTCTGATGCAGCGCAGAGGTGGGATAATCGCCACTGGGATGTGGTCATCCTAAAACGGTATACTCAGGGGGTTGGGGTGGGAGAATCGCACAGCGCAGGTGCTGGAGGAGTGGCTTCAGTGATGTAGAGAGGGGAGAAACCCCACAGTGCCGCCTCCACCTTTGGCATAGAGGGGTCACAACCTCTGTGCACCTGAGGGCTCTCCATATGTCTCCAGAACTCCTGCGTGTGACTAACCTCCGTGTGAACTTCTCCAAGCTGCACACACTGGGTGACAGGCCCCTGGGGGGCCTCAGGGGCCACCCCTTCTACTACTATGCTCTCTATGAGCTAGTGATTGCAGGCAGCTGCCTGTGCCACGGCCATGCTTCCGAGTGCAGGCCCGCACCCGGGTCCCCACCCAGCGTGGAAGGCATGGTGAGTACTCCCGGAGGGGCACCAGTGGCTGGTGGGAGGGTAAGCCAGGGAACCAGGGCCGACTCATCTTGCCCTCATCCCTGTTAGGTGCATGGCCATTGTGTCTGCCGCCACCACACCACTGGTACCCACTGTGAACGTTGCCAGGGCCTGTACCAGGACCACCCGTGGCAGGCAGCAGAACCTGGGTACCCCCACACCTGCCAGGGTAGGTGCCATGCCCTGCTTTGTCTGGCCACACCTGCCATGGGTCAGCCCACTCCATGCCCACCTTCTTTGCCTGGCTCCAGAATGCAAGTGCCATGGGCACGCCCGCAGTTGTCACTTTGACATGGCCCTGTATCTCGCATCTGGCAACGTGAGTGGAGGTGTGTGCGATGCATGTCAACACAACACGGCCGGGCGCCACTGTGAGCTCTGCCGGCCCTTCTTCCACCGGGACCCCCTGGAGGACCCCCGCTCCCTTCACTCCTGCAAACGTGAGCCCTCCAATCCCCGATCCCAGTTGTGACCTTGATCCTTAAACTTCACATGACTTCTGACCTGACTCTGTCCCCACTTCTGACCCCTGACCCAGCCTGTGACTGCAACCCTATGGGTGCCCTGGAAGGGGGTTTGTGTGATGCCTACACAGACACCACCCGGGGTCTCCTCTCTGGGCAGTGTCGCTGCAAAGTTCACGTCTGGGGCCAGCGCTGTGACTCCTGCCCCAGGTCACTATGGCCTGAGCCTCACCCAGTCAGAAGGCTGCCAGCGTGAGTGACCCTCAGCGTGACCCCCATCCCCAGGTCCTCCTTGCTCTGTCCCCAGTTACTGCCCTAATAGCACCCCGGCCCCCGCAGCAGTCCCGAAGCACTCTGACAGCTGTGTGCCCTAGCCTGCAGGTGCAACGCCCGGGGCCGGGTCCCCAGCACTCAGGCCTGTGATCCATCCAGCGGTGCCTGTCACTGCAAACGCTTTGTCTCTGGACGGGACTGCAGCCGCTGTCTGGTGAGGCTTGAACCTCCCCCCACCCCCCCACCCCCGCTTCTGATCTGACCTTGAAATGGGGTGCTGAGCTTCTAGAAGCTGGCAAGTACCAGGTTGTAACAAGTGTGAGTGCAGACTGAGCCTTGAAGGTAGGTCGGTGCCACTTCCTGACCTGGTCACCAGAGTCAGCGCCGCCCTGGCTAGCTGAGCCAGCATGGGGGAGCTTTGGTAACAAAAGAAGGAAAAGCAGTTAAAAGGAGTGGCAGAAGTATGGTGCGCTGAGTTTAAAGGTGTTTCACAGTAAAAGAGGTTGAAGAGGCACTCGGAGCATCCCATTCTTGCCTCTCCTTGAACGTTACAAGTCCTTTAACTTTTATTTTACTCCTGGTTGTGTCCTCCTCCTCTTACCTCCCCTCTGTGGAGCCATGCAGGAGTCCACCAGGGGCCCCTCTGGCCTTCCCAGATGGACACAGAAGAGCATTCAAGCCCTGAGCTCCCCCACCAGCTTCTTCCTACGACTGGTCCCCGTATACTTTCAGCCCCAGGCTCCTGATGGTCCTCTCATTGCCCACATCTTCCTCTCCTTCCTCCACCCACCTTCTTCTTTTACAGCCTGAGTTCTGGGGTCTGAGCAGTGACTCTCTAGGCTGTCGGCCCTGTGACTGTGACTTTGGGGGTGCCTACAGCAACAGGTACAGGGCAGAGCCTGGGGGTCTGGGTCCAGCGGAGAGAGTTGGGGAGTCGACTGTGTCCCATCCCCATCCCCACTCTGGCCCAGGTGTTCTGCAGGGCAGGGCCTCTGCCTCTGCCGCCCCCACCTGCATGGCCGCCGCTGCCAGGAACTCCAGTCTGGGTACTTCTGCGCCACCCTCGACCAGGCCACTGCCGAAGCAGAGCATGGCCGCAGCCTCCAGCCTGCTGACCCCCAGCTGCCTGTGAGTGTCCAGCAGGGGCAGGGGGAAATCAGGGCTCACACCTTGGGGCTCAGGGCAGGGAGAGCACGTCCAGAGAGAGCTAGTTGGAAGAAGAGGCCAGACAGGGTTAGGAAGGTGAGGCAGGTCCAGGTAGGGGTGGAATCAGCATGGTTGGAAGTTTGGTGACTTGAACAGAGTGAGAACATATTCCCATGACAGGTTTTCCCTGGTGGTCCAGTGGTTAGAACTTTGAGCTCTCACTGCTGAGGGTGGTGGGTTCAATCCCTGCTCGGGGAAGTAAGATTCCACAAGTTGCAAGCTGTGGCCAAAAGAAAAAAAAAAAATCCCCAGCCAGGACAGTATGGGAGGACACTGACAATTGACTTGCCCCCAGGGAGCCCCCTGGCCTGCTCCCCGCTACTGTACACCAGCCCCAGGGACCTCCCCTGGTTGGCTCGGGCCCCGACTTTGGAGACAGCGTGACCCTGACTGTGTCCTCCAACGTGCCAGGCAAGCCCGGTACAGCCACCAGCTGCCCAGGGTAAGGACTCCGAGGGGCAGGGTTGGGTCATAGGTCACTAGGTCTTAGTAGGGAGGGGCCCAAGCCCTGGGGCTGTGGGTCACTGGGATCTTAGAGGAATGGGAACCTGAATCCTGAGTGTTCTCGGTCCTGGAATGGTTTGGGCCTAGGAGTCTGTGTCTCACATCCAGACCCCAGGGAAGCCCCCGCCCCTGCATCAGGGATCTGGCTTTGCACTGGGGAGGGGCTCAGACTTCGCACGTGTGGTGGACGGGGCTGGCCTCTCTCTGCTGGCACCCACAGTGCCTCGCGCCCTGGACTATGACATCGTCCTACGCTATGAGACCCAGGTCAGTGGCATGGTTGCCAGCCAGGTAGGTGGGTGGTGCCAGGTGGTGGGTTGGGGCAGCTTCTTGACTGCTGGCTCCTGATCCTAGGCACCTGAAGTGTGGCAGGCATTAGTCCGGGTCCGTGCCCAGTCACAGCCCCGTAGTACCCGCTGTGCCCGTCCGTTGCCCTCAGAGCAGCTGTTCCAGGCGACCTTGACCCATGCGCGCAGGTAGGGGGAACCCTGTGACCCCCAAACCAAGACTCTATTATGTAGCCAACACATCTGAAGCAATACCCAAACGTAGTGGGAAACGCCCAACATGTTACATCTTTAGTTGATAAATCACGTCCGACTCTTTTGCAACCCCATAGACTGTAGCCCGCCAGGTTCCTCTGTCCATGGAATTCTCCAGGCAAGAATACTGGAGTGGGTTGCCATGCCCTCCTCTGGGAGATCTTCCCAGTCCAGGGATCAAACCCGCATCGCCTGCCAATGCAGGTTCTTTACCACTGAGCCACCAGGGAAGCTAACATGTCATAGAACATTCAAAACAGGGACCTAATGTAAAACAGGGCAGGGTTTAGTTCCACCTTAATGTTTCTTCACTGCTCGTATGATGAAACACCAGACCCCACGTCTGCACAGTGGAAATGGAGCGTTCCTGGACCGCGTGATCATGACCTCCTCAGCCCACCCTTACTCCTCTCCCCGGTCCCTGCAGAGCCGTGGTTCTTTCCAGACCGTTCTGCTTTGAACCCGGAACCCGCTACTCCGTGACCCTGCGGCTGTGGCGGACCAAGGAGGGGCGGAGACCCGAAGGGGGCACGATCCTCCTGGATTCAGTGAGCTCCTAGGGGCTCCCCGCCACATCTGGGGGAGACACAAATTATAGCAGGACAGTGTGGGTGCAGCGGGCCCAGGGACAGGGAGTCATGGAGGCCTAGAGTTGCACCAAGAGGCCTGAGGTAGGTGGAGAGAGGGAGGGAGGAGGATCCAGGCAGGGAGAACACATGTGCCAAGGGCAGGTCAGCCAGGCAGGCACCAGGCCTCACAGGACCTTGTGGGCCAGAGGAGGGGCTTGTCCTGGGGAAGTGGGAGCCCTGGAAGGGATTGGAGCAGGGAAGACACTGCTAGAGGGTGGCTGCTGCAGTGATTCAGAGTGAGGGTGGCAGTGCCTAGATTGGTTTGGGGCCACTGATGTGTGTGTGAGTCTCTCAGTCATATTCAACTCTGTAACCCCATGGAATTCTCCAGGCAAGAATACTGGAGTGGGTAGCTGTTCCCTACTCCAGGGTATCTTCCTGACCCAGAGATCAAACCCCGATCTCCTGCATTGTGGGCAGATTCTTTGCTGTCTCAGCTACCAGGGAATCCCTGGGGCCACTGGAGAGGAAAGAGAAATAGACTCAAAAGAGAAACAGGAAAGCGGCAGGAAGGGGCTGTGAAGGCCAACGTGTGTACAAAAGGAAGTTCCAGCGCAGGTGTGAGTAAGTGGGACGGGGCTTACTGCCCCCTGCCCTCCACCCTCTACCCTCCTACCAGGTTGTGCTCCTGCCGCGGGTTGGAGAGTTGCCTGGACTGAGGTCCGTGGACCCGGGGGCCCTGAGGCGCTTGCAGGAGCTCCACGAGGCGGGCTGCCTGGAGGCAGCGAGGGTGAGCCCACCCCAAAGCATGCCTGAGGCCTGTGCCCGCCTCGCCTGCAGCATCTCAGCCCTGCTCCATGGAGGTGGCCTTGGTGAGCGTGTGGCCATGGCTGGAGGGGGACTGGAGGATGGGGGTTGCAGTGGGCCCCGCAGGGTTCATCTGATTTTGCCATTTCTCCTGCCAGCATGTGAGTGCCACCTGCAGGGTTCACTGAGCACCGAGTGTGCCCCACTGGGGGGGCAATGCCCCTGCCGCCCTAATATCACAGGTCGTACCTGTGACCGCTGCTTGCCTGGGACATTTGGCCTCGGGCCCACCGGGTGCCATGGTGAGCCTTCAGGGCCCGTGGGTGTGGGGTCTGGGACCAGCATGTCATTTCTCTATGTGGCTTGATTGCCCTGTCACTTCCCAGAGTGCCGCTGCCACCCCGAGGGGGCTGCCAGTGCCGTCTGTAACTCTACGAGTGGGCAGTGCACGTGTTGGGCAGGCTGTGCTGGTCGCCGCTGTGACCGTTGCCTCTCTGGCCGGTGGGGCTTCCCACGCTGCCAGCCCTGTGCCTGCAATGGACACGCCGAGTTGTGCCACCCACTCACAGGCGTCTGCCAGGACTGCCGCGGAGCCACCACAGGCCGGCATTGTGAGAGGTGAGGCTGCCCTGGAAGGGTTGGGGAGGGGTCAGGATGAGGGTCTAGGCCCCCGCTCCACATGCCTCTGCCCCCAGGTGCTTGGATGGCTACTATGGAGACCCCACCCTGGGCTCAGGCCAGCGGTGCCAGCCCTGCCCCTGTCCTGGGCACCCTGGCTCAGGCCTCTATCATGGGACCTCCTGCCATGTGGACAGCACCAGTGGACGTGTCCTGTGCCTCTGTGCCCCCGGCTATGCAGGTGAGGCACGGTTGGCAGTGACCAACCCACAGCCCCGCTCACTTGTTCACAGTCCTGTTAGGTCCGCAAAGCAAATCTCTGCCAGTGCCACCTGTGTGTTTGAGCTACAGGCTGGGCTCCTCTCTTCAAGGAGTTCCCATTCTTTTTTTCTGGCTGTGCTGGGTCTTTGTTGTGATGCACAGGCTCAGTGGGTGCAGTGAGCAGGCTTTTCTAGTTGTGGCGCGTGGACTTACTTGCCATGGGGCATATAGAATCTTAGTTCCCCGATCAGGGATTGAACCCGCGTCCCCTGCATTGGAAGGTGAATCCTTTACCATTGGACCACCTGGGAAGTCCCGGGAGTTCCCATTCTTAATGCATTAGAGGCGTGGAACTTGTAGACCAAGAAGATGGGCCACAGTGTGTCTATCCTATCCTCTGCCCTCCTGGCTGGATGGCAGACTTTTTGGCTGGTTAAGTGGGACCCAGAGGCCCCGAAGGTATAGGAAGACACCTAACATAACCCCCTCTCACTTCCATCCACTCCAGGACCCCGCTGTGACCGCTGCTCCCCCGGCTACTTTGGGCGCCCCTGGCCTGGAGATGACCCCAGAAGGAGTCCCTGCCGGCCCTGCCAGTGCAACAACAATATTGATCCCCGTGACCCAGCCGCCTGTGACCCCCACAGCGGACATTGCCAGCGCTGTCTGCACCACAGCCACGGCGCTGGCTGTGCCCACTGCCGGCCTGGCTTCCACGGCAGTGCCCTGCGCCCAGGGGGCTGCCGGCGTGAGTGTGTGGGTGGGGTGGGTGAGGGCGTCCCGAGGTGGGGGAGGGGTGGATTTGCATTCCTCAGCCCCTGTCAAGCCCTTCCTGTCCCCAGGCTGCAGCTGTGACCCCCGGGGCACCAGCCCTGTAAGGTGCCCACCTGAGGCTGAAGCCTGCTTCTGTGACCCGGTCAGCGGGCAGTGCCCCTGCCGCCCCCACACACTGGGGCGGGACTGTAGCCGCTGTGCCCCCCTCTTCTGGAACCTCGGGGGGCCCCGGGGCTGTGAGCCCTGCAGCTGCCACGCCCGACACACTTTGCAGCCGGGGTGTCACCCGGTGAGTCAGCCCGTGTTGTGCATGGCACGCAGCCGTGGCCGGGTGTGAGTGCATGTCTATGCCTGTGACATGGTGTGATTTAGGGCCGGTGTGAGTGTTAACACAGAGGTGTACAGGGCTGCGAACAGCTGTGTGTCTGTGCTCTCGTGTGACGTGAGCTGTGAGCAAACCTGAGACCACACAGGTCCAACCCCATTCATTTGGTGCCTGAAGGAGACAAGATCTGAAGTGTGTTCTCGGGTCCCTGGTGTGGACAGGGTGGGAGTCAGGGAGTCAGAGGGCGTGGAGACAGCGGGGCGCTCAACTCGGGACACACAGGGGCCTGTCAGGAGCTGAGAACGCAGAGGGCCCGTCGGGGGATGGTGGGAAAGTGGGGGCTGGCCTGGGGCTTAGACCAGAGGCAGAAGGAGGGGAGGAGCCTGCTGCCAAGCACAAGCGTGGGTACTGCCTGGCTGGGACAGGGCTGAGGGGCGGCACCAGTGTGCTGCTCTGGGCCCTCTTGCCCTTCTCCCTCCCTCGTTGTTTCACTCACTGGCCACACTCTTTTCCCTCAGGTCACGGGTCAGTGCCCCTGCCAGGCAGGATTTGGGGGCCGCACGTGCTCCCGGTGTCAGGATGGGTACTGGGGTGACCCGGAGCAGGAGTGCAGAGGTGAGCGGGGCACACTGGTTCACACGCTCCACCACCACCAGGGGTGAGGCCGTCCTGACAGGGCCCTTGGGGTGGGGTGGCGGGGGCAGGGGAACCCTGGGCTTGACCTGAGGGAGTGCACAACGTGTTCATGGCTGTTTCCTTCAAAACTTAAAGTAATAGTCGTGAAAACAGCTACAGGGAAAGAGTGTAGGCAAGGCCATGTCAGGTGGGTCTGTGGAGCAGACATGCTGGATGGTTCTCTCCTGACCCCACCTGCCAGTCTTGACCCGAGCTGACCCCAGCCTGGGCTGCAGAGCCCTTGGAGCCCCAGGCTGTCTTCCTGCCCAAAGGCAGCCACTCGGGATGGCCCCTCTGGCCGGGGTAGATGCCAGTACCCCTGGCCGTCCGAGCAGTGGCTTAGGGGAGACCACCACGCTCACACAGGGCAGTTTTCCTCTTCCTGGCTTGGTGGGGGCGGGGCTGGGGTGAGCGCCACCTGCTCCCTGCCCTGACCCTGTCTCTCTCGGCACAGCCTGTGCCTGTGACCCCCAGGGCTCCATCTCGCCCAGCTGTGACCCGCACACAGGCACCTGCCGCTGCCGAGAGGGCATCTCAGGGCCGCGGTGCCAGGCGTGTGCCCGTGGCTCCACAGGAGGCTTCCCACACTGCACATCCTGCCCTCCCTGCTTCGCCTCCTGGGACCAACGCCTGGCTCCCCTCCAGCTGCATCTGGACACCATGGTCCATGAGGTGGCTGCCCTGCGCCAGGGCATGCCTGGCTGGGGTGCTGGGCTCCGGGGAGATCAGCTGCAGGCCCTGGAGGGTAAACTCCAGCAGGCCCAGACACTCCTGGAATCACCTTCCCCCACCAGAGGTCCCCTGCAACAATTTACAGAGTGGATCACCGGACTCAGGCAAGGGGTCTGGGGTCATTAGGGAGGAGGGCTGCAGCTGGCCTCCCAGGGTCAGGGACTCAGACGGTCTCTGGCTGGCTATCTGAGTCCTGGGTTCGAAAGTGAGGTGAGTCCTCTGGAGTGAGGAGACAGGGGGAAAAGGGCATCTGTGGCCAGGCTGATATTCCATCTTCCCACAGGACAGAAAGAACCACATTGGGCCAGACACTATGGGTCACAGCACAGGTTGTGGCAGAGAGAGACTCATGGGTTAGGGGACAGTGTGAACATCTGGAAGAATTATCCCAGGAGTTAGACTGTGTCAAGGGCCTGGCCTGGCCCAGGAAGGCCATGGGAGCCCAAGGTGAGGCCAAGGTAGATGGGCCACAGGTGAGGGTGGGGGCAAGGCTGGGCCAGGAGGAAGGGAATAGGTGCCTTTGCTTATGTATCTGGGGGGCCCAGGAGGCTGATGGACCCCACCTCAGCCAGTGGAGCCCCGAGCCACCCCTCTGTCATTCCCATCACCTACAGATGCTAAGGCCCAGGTCTCCTCAGCTGCCCTGCTTTCTCAAGAGGCCCTGCGTACAGTCCAGGTCGTGGCCACACTTGGAGGACCAGAAAGCCTCCTGGGACAGGCCCAGGAGGCCCGGCGGTGGACAGAGCAGCTACTGTGGGCAACAGGCCGGCCCAGAGGGCCAGCTGTGTTGCGGCTGAAATTGAAGGGGCTGGTCGACAGGGTCCAGAGGCTGAGCCCTCGGCTTCTGGGGCTGCTAGACAAAGCTGGAGTGGTGGGTGGAAATATGGGTCACTGGGGGATGTTTTGCCAAGGAGAGGACTCTCTCCTGGGGCTAAACTGAATGTAGGGCCATTCGAGATCCAGGACATAAATTCCTCACTGGGACCCTGATCTTGTTGGCAGGGATGCAGGGGTCAGGGACCTGGGCTGGCCCATGTTCCTGTGCCCTCTGGTGTTCCCTCTTGCCCTGGGACCCTGCCTACCTCCCAGTGGGCTCTCATTGCCTCCCGTAACTCCTCCCATAGCCTGGACATAGCATTCATCACCTTGGAGCAGTGCCAGCATCTGGTACAGAGCTGTGGGGTCTGTGGAGGGGGGCCTGGGGGAGTCACAGGGTACGATGCCTTGGCCATGGGCTCACAAGAGACACATTCCATATATGGCCCACCCCTACCAGCTACGGCAGACCCAGGCCACTGCAAGCTCCACAGGAATCCAGGCCTGGGAGACGTGGCGTCGTGCAAGGGGGCCCTGGGGCGTGGCCACCGTGGCTCGTGTGCAAGCAACTGTGCAGACCGTCCAGCATTTCCTCTTGGGTACGTGTCTGCTGGTTATATGTCTGTTCACTGCTGAGGGCAGGGGCAGGTGGGTCTCCAGGACCCTGCTAGGATACTCCTAGAATGAGGAAGACTTGGCAGGGCTGACCAGGGGTCCAGTGGGAGCACTAGTGTGCTAGCGAATCTTGAACAGGTTAGACCTAGGGGTCAGGAGGACTTGATTTGTAATGTTTATCAATTTTCATGGTATGAGTAATTCCCATCATGACTGATATCAGCCTACCTATTATTTAACAACTGGAGGAGGAAATGGCAGCCCACTCCAGTATTCTTGCCTGGGGAATCCCATGGACAGAGGAGCCTGGTGGGCCACAGTCCATAGGGATCACAAAGAGTTGGACAAGACTGAGTGACTGAACACACACACACACACACACATTATTTAACAAGTGCTTAATATAATTCCTGAAAATATAACAATTGGTTCTTGGAAGCATCTAGCATAAGCTTCCCAGATGGCTCAGTGGTAAAGAATTCACCTGCCAGTGCAGGAGACATGGGTTCGGTCCCTGAGTTGGGAAGATCCCTTGGAGGAGGAAATGGCAACCCATTCCAGTATTCTTGCCTGGGGAATCCCATGGACAGAGGAGCCTGGCGGGCTCCAGTCCATGGGGTCACAAAGAACTGGACATGACTGAGCATGCACACAGTCTCTAGCACACAGTATAGTCATATCAGAGGCAGGGTCAGTGAGAGGTTAGGGTCAAGGCTCGTTGAGTCAGGGATCAGAGTTCATGTCCAGGATCCCTACCTCCATCCCCACAGCTGAAGGTGCAGATGCTGTGAGCATAGAGCTGGTGGCATGGCGTGGGCTGGTGGTGCCTGTCCCCCAAGATGGGGCAGCGGGCCTTGCCTTCCTGCTGGATCAGATCCAGGGTGCCCTCCCTGCACCAGATGCCGAGGGTCAGGAGCTGCCCAAAGCTGAAGGTGTCCTCCGTTGGGCACAGCAGACCAGGTGAAGGGCCAGGAGGCTGGTGGTAGAGGTCAGAGGGTGGGGAGGAAGGGAATGCCAGACTGATTGCCTGCATCCTTCAGGGTGGGTACAGCCAGGGCTCTGCACCAAGCGCTGGATTTGGAGGGAGTGCTGGCTGAGGTGGGAACTCATGCAAGGGCTGCAGAGCAAGGGCTGCAGGTGGTGAAACAGAGACTTCACGGTCTGGAGGCCAGTGTACAGGAGGTGATCCGCGCCCCGCCCCCATGCCCTTCAGCTCCCTCACACCTCTTGTTCAGAGGCTGCTATCTCTATTCTTCCCCTGAGATCCTTGACCTATTCTGACAACACAGTGCTAAATACCCTGCCGTGCTGTGATCTCTTTGTGATCCCCTGATCTCCACCCCAGGTGGCCAGCCACCTGGCCCAGGTTGCACTGGCAGGGGATGTGACCCCAGTACTGGGACATCTGTCCAGTGGACCTGTGGCTCTCAGGACCCGTTTGGCCCTGACTCAGCGGCAGGCCCGGGAGGCAGAAGAGCAAGCCACGCATGCCCTGGGCATGGCCAGGAGCCTGGGCCAGGTGAGATGGGAAAAGCGGACTTCAGGGTCCCAGGGACCCCTGTGGAGTAGCATGAATTGGAGTTTAGGTGGGACTGGGCTACACTGGGCTGAGGCAGGGTCTCAGTTCTAAAGCCCTGCTTCCTCCCGGGAACTTCAGGAGGCAGTGCTTTTGGGATGGTAGGGTCCAGGTGGGTGGGCTTTCAGAGCCAGCCCTGCCCTAGGAGCTGCAGGTGGCCCAGCTTGGTATGATGGAGTTGCAGGAGGGCACGGACAGCCTTGTGGCCGCGGTGCAGGATGCAGGAGAGCGGGCACACCGGGCGCACGCTGAGGCCCGAGAGCTGCTAACACTGGTACAGAACAGCTGGAGAAGACTGGAGGGTATGTGGCTGGGCCAGGATGGGTGGGTACAGGGGGTGGTCAGGGTCAGAGTTAGAGGGATGGTGTGGGAGGGTCAGGGCTGGATCCAGGTTGGGTCCATATTCATATGAGGATCAGGCTGGGGTCAAAGTCCAGAACAGAGGGGTCAAATGTTGATTAGTGTTAGAGCTTATTTAGGGCTGGGATCAGAGTCAGGGTCTTGATGGAGATGAGGACCAGGGTCAGAGATTAGGGCCAGAGGTCAGAGCCTGGCTCAGATGACCTTAATCCCCAGGGTTGGAACGCCGCCTGGTTCAGAATGAGGAGGCACTGGGCAAGAAAGTGGCCACGCTGTGGGCTCTCGAGCAGCGGGCAGCAGAGCTACTGGGCCACATGCGGCTGTGGGCCAGGGCATACGGCACCTGCTGACTTCGGTCTGACTCCAAGTGACCCCACAGTGACCCAGGAATCCCCTGACCTTGAGAGCCCAGAGACACCAGAGTGCCTGCTGACCCTGAGTGATCCATGTGACAGCCTGTCATTTAGTGGTCCGCTGATCTTGACAAATAGGAGGGGTCACGGACAACTCCCTGAGGCCATCTAGTGCTCCCCGAGATCCTGATAGAGCCTTATCTCTGAGTGATCCATAATTCTGAGCGCCCTCTAGTATCCCTGAGCCCCTTAGATTGACCACGTGACCCCCCTGGTGTCTGGTGACCCCACTCCAGATAACTGGTGAACCTTGATGTTTCCCCTAAAGAACCCCAGCTTTTTTCCCTGGGCCTGCCACTCCAGGGTACTCTCCACCTGACTCAAGACAGTAGGCGCAGATGTAGCAAGCTCAAAGTTGTCCCGACAGGGCCCTATGGACCCCGGAGTCTGGTCCCCGCCGAGGTCCCAGGGGCCTGGGTGGGGCACACGCTCCCGCAGCCCGCATTCCAAGCCCGGATCTGGGCGCTCCCGGCGGGCCGAAACGTCCGGAGTGGATGAATAGCCGGAAGATCTGGATTCACTCGCTACCGCTGTGGTCTGTTGTCGGTGCCCAGCTCCCTTTTTCATACCAGGAAACAGTTCTTCTCATGCCTACTTGTTGTAGCGACTGGGGGAGGCAGAGACTCTGGACAGGGGATGGCCTTTCTTCACCTCTCCCAAACCCTCATGTTGTCCTGTCCTTCCGGTCATGCTGTCCTAAAGCTTCTCACAGTCCCGGAAGAGGGGAGCTTGGCACCCTGAGTGCGCCTTTCCACCGCCCCCCTGATGCTGGAGCCCTGGGACTGAAAAGCCTAAGTGATGGAGACGCGCATAGCACCGATGACACTGGGGACACAGTCTCCATGGCCCCTTGAGGTCTCCAAGATGACACTCCTCTCCTTGGCTTATGCCACAACCCCTACTTGGTTTGTCCCTGAACTACAGTGGCCTAGGACCCCAAACCCCAGTGTTCCCCTGGCTTTGTGCAGACCTGGGCCTGGGGGCACAATAAAGGTTTCCAGGTGAGCCGGTCTGTGTCTAGTTTCTAAAAGTGAGAGTTCCCAGAGAGGTAGGGGTTTTCTGTACAAAGCTGCGCTCCCGCCCGAGATCCGCTCCATGCTTTACTTCCTGCCATACTTCCCAACTTTGCTCAAAGTCGCTGGACTCCGCGCTAGTGGAGGGACCGCTGGACCGACAGAGGACCGAGTGGGGAATCAGCCAAGGACCCACACAGGCAGAGTCAACATGGGACCCCAAGGGAGGGGATAGGAGGGCACGGGCCCCAGGCCTCTCATCCCCCATCATCCTCTTCCTCTCCTCTTCAGGATGGAGTGGGTCGCAGCAGGGGGACGAGGGAGGGACCTGCCGGGACAGCCTGGGCCCTGGCAGCTTCATCTGGGCCTGCTGCTGAGCGGTGAGAGGGCCTGGTGAAGGCCTGGCGGGGGTGGGATGTGATGGTGGGTCCTGGGGTAGCTGGATCAGGGGCTGCGGGGAGTGGGGTAGTGTAGCAGAACCAGCTGACCCCCTGTTCCCAGTGCTGGTCACCGCCCTGGCCCAGGCCCCAGCCCCGGATGTGCCAAGCTGTTCTCGGGGAAGCTGCTACCCTGCCACAGGCGACCTGCTGGTGGGCCGCGCTGACAGACTGACCGCCTCGTCCACCTGTGGTTTGCGCGGCCCCCAGCCCTACTGCATCGTCAGTCACCTGCAGGTGGGACTGGGGTGGAGGTGGGGGTCCGAGTCAGGATGGACTAGCAGTGGCTGAGACATTGACCCTGACCCTGATCCGACCCAGGATGAGAAGAAATGCTTTCTGTGTGACTCCCGGCGCCCCTTCTCTGCCAGAGACAACCCAAACAGCCATCGCATCCAGAATGTAGTTACCAGCTTTGCACCACAGCGCCGGGCAGCCTGGTGGCAGTCAGAGAATGGTGAGGCTGCGGGTGGGGTATGGGGGGAGCAGGGCTGCCCACCAAGTAGCCTCAAGGCCCTGACCTCTGACTCCTGCCCCAGGTGTCCCCATGGTCACCATCCAGCTGGACTTGGAGGCTGAGTTCCATTTCACACACCTCATCATGACCTTCAAGGTGCCCGCATGTCTGGGAGCCTGCTTGAAGCACCCTGCTTGGCTCCCCAGTGCCCATGAACAGAGTCCCAGATCTTCAGTCCAGCCTCTCTGTACTCATATGCTGTGCCCTGGCTAGATGGGAGGCCCTTTCACCTCCCACAGTTCTGTTGCCTCCCACCTCCAGGCCTGTGTACACGCTGCTCCAATCCCAGGCTGGGTCAGGCGCTGTCTCCCTGGGGATCCTGACTTCCCCACTCGGGGTGGCTTTCCTTCCCGATTCTTGGCTCACTTTGGTCACCCCTACCTCTCCATGAGCTGCTTGAGAGCAGGCCCCAGCTGGACAGGGTTCTTGACAGGCCTGGGCTGGACTTGGGTCCTGGTGCCCGCTGATGAGCCGTGCTCCCCACCCAGACATTTCGCCCCGCTGCCATGCTGGTGGAGCGCTCGGCTGACTTTGGACGCACGTGGCGCGTGTACCGCTATTTCTCCTATGACTGTGCTGCAGACTTCCCTGGAGTCCCGCTAGCCCCACCACGGCATTGGGACGATGTTGTCTGTGAGTCCCGCTACTCAGAGATTGAGCCATCCACTGAAGGCGAGGTGAGGGCTGGCCTCTGGGCTTGGGGCAGAGAGGGGGCACGGTGGGCGTGCCCTTGGACACAGGTCCAGTGTCTGCAATGCCTCCATGCCCTCCCAGGTCATCTATCGGGTGCTGGACCCTGCCATCCCCATTCCAGACCCCTACAGCCCACGGATCCAGAGTGAGTGCTCCCTTCTCTGAGCCTGGCACAGTCCCAGAGTCCGGCTGCTAACTCTCTGGGGCCTCGGGAGCTATTTTGGGTGTTTCCTAGGGCAGGTGCCAAGTCCAGTTTAGCTCATACAGCTAGAGACAGGAGGTCTCCCAAGGTGACCTTGGCAGCTTCAGCCCCCTGGCTGGGTGTGGGCCAGTGGGTTCCCAGTCTTCTTCCCTCTGCTTAGACCTGCTGAAGATCACCAACTTGCGGGTAAATCTGACACGGCTACACACACTTGGGGACAACCTGCTTGACCCCCGGCGGGAGATCCGCGAGAAGTACTATTATGCCCTCTATGAGCTGGTCGTGCGTGGCAACTGCTTCTGCTACGGACACGCCTCACAGTGTGCGCCCGCCCCAGGGGCACCAGCCCACGCTGAGGGCATGGTGAGGGCCTTCGGCTGGCTGAGCTGGGCTGTGGGCAGGGGCAGGCCCGGCTGGGCCGTGCTGACCACTCGCCTGCCCACCCTCCTAGGTTCATGGGGCCTGCGTCTGCAAACACAACACTCGCGGCCTTAACTGTGAGCAGTGTCAGGATTTCTATCATGACTTGCCCTGGCACCCGGCTGAGGACCGCCATAGTCATGCCTGCAAGAGTGAGTAAGACCCCAGCCCCCACCGCCCCAAAACTCTGTGGCCTGGCTGTGCCCAGGGTACAACCTAGAGATGGTTGGTTAAGTCCCTAATACCTAGATTGTGTCTGAAGGATATCAGGAAGGAATTCCCTGGTGGCCCAGTCGTTAGGACTCAGCGCTTTCACTGCCAGGGCCTGGGTTCAATCCCTGGTCAGGGAACTAAGATCCTGAAACCATAAGGCGTGGCCAAAAAAAAAAAAAAAGGATTTGTGAAGGGGCCTTCCTTGGTGGCTCAGATGGTTAAAGAAACTTCCTGCGATGCAGGAGACCTGGGTTTGACGCTGGGTCAGGAAGATCCCTTAGAGAAGGAAATGGCAACCCACTCCAGTATTCTTGCTGGAGAATTCCATGGGCAGGGAAGCCTGGTGGGCTATGGTCCATGGGGTCACAAAGAGTCAGACACAACTGAGCAACTAACACTTTCACTTTTCATCCTGGTCTCAATGCCCCCGGGGACTCCTTCAACCCTTCTCAACAGCGTGCTCTGATGAGGGGCCCAGTAGAAAGCCAAACCCCCACCCACAAATTCTGGCCGGTGGCAGGGACCTAAGGTGGCACTGGGGGTCCCTAAGTCCCTTCCTCTCAGGGCATGGTCCTCCAGTGACCTTTGCCCTCTCTTCCTTCCCCTCTCCCAAGAGTGCGAGTGCCACGGGCACGCCCACAGCTGTCACTTCGACATGGCCATATACCTGGCATCCGGCAATGTGAGCGGAGGCGTGTGTGATGGGTGTCAGCACAACACAGCCGGGCGCCAATGTGAGCTCTGCCGGCCCTTCTTCTACCGGGACCCGACCAAGGACCTGCGTGACCCTGCTGTGTGCCGCTGTAAGGCGGGAACTGAACCCTGGAGCAGGAAGGCTGTCCCCGGGTTAGAGCAGAGGATGTGCCAGACTATGGCCAAGTTACAGAGATTTGGGGTGGAGGGTGGGGGAGTGGTGGGGGAGGAGGGTGGGGGAGTGGTGGGGGCCAGACTGGGAATCTAGGGTGGGGCTTGAGACTTGACTGGTGCTGGGCTCATTGGCCTAGGGTAACTCTGCACTTCTTTGTGCCCTCAGCCTGTGACTGTGACCCCATGGGTTCCCAAGACGGGGGCCGCTGTGATCCCCACGATGACCCTGCCCTGGGGCTGGTCTCGGGCCAGTGTCGCTGCAAAGAACACGTGGTGGGCTCTCGCTGCCAGCAGTGCCGCGATGGCTTCTTTGGGCTCAGTGCCAACAACCCCCTGGGCTGCCAGCGTATGTGCCTCCTATCCTGATTCCAGTCCTGACCTTGACCCTGGACCTCTTACTCTTGATCCAGCCAGACACGAGCACTGCTCCAGCTCCCCACAGTGCTGATATCTCCTTCCCTGCAGGATGTCAGTGTGACCCACGGGGCACGGTGCCGGGGGGCACCCCTTGTGACCGCAACAGTGGAGCCTGTTTCTGCAAGCGTCTGGTGACCGGCCAGGGCTGCAACCGCTGCCTGGTGTGACTGGAGGGGGGCCGGAGTTCTGCGCTTGTCCTCAGAGCACAGGGCTGGGGGGTGGTGTCCATGCCCCCCTGGGTGGGTGCTGAGGGCTTAGGGCCTGAACCTGGGTGAGAGGCCAAGGGTGGGAGCCAGTGGTCTGGGGACCATGCTTTCCCCAAGGAGTGTAGAGGCTGAGAGTCATCATCGGACTCTCTGCTGGGCAGAGAGGGGAGTCTGTTTTGGGCCCTCAGCAACCTCTTGTCCCGCAGCCTGGCCACTGGGGGCTGAGCCACGACCTGCTCGGCTGCCGTCCATGTGACTGCGACATCGGTGGTGCCTTGGATCCCCAGTGAGTGCTGTATAAGGGGCCCTGGGTGGTTGGGGAGAGGATCCTGGGCAGGAGGGCGGATCCTCTGGAGTAACCACGTGTTCCCCAGGTGCAACGAGGCCACGGGTCAGTGCCGCTGCCGCCAGCACATGGTGGGGCGACGCTGCGAGCAGGTGCAGCCTGGTTATTTCCGGCCCTTCCTTGACCACCTAACTTGGGAGGCTGAGGAACCCCGGGGGCAGGTAAGCGGGGCACTGTTGGGGGGCAGGGCATGGATGGCACTATGGATGGAGAGGCTGGGTTATGGGTGGCGCCTGGTGGAGGGAGGGTGTCTGCCTTGAGCAGGGCGTTCACTGGAGAGCTGGGGCCTGGGGACAGGCTGTGGCAGAAGATCCCCCCACCCCCGGCTGCATTGCCTCCCAGGTGCTCGATGTGGTGGAGCGTCTGGTGACCCCTGGGGGCACTCCATCTTGGACCGGCCCGGGCTTTGTTAGGCTGCGGGAAGGCCAGGTGCTGGAGTTCGTGGTGGCCTCTGTACCGAGAGCCATGGACTACGACGTGCTGCTGCGCTTGGAGCCCCAGGTCAGATCCTGCGACACCTAACCCAGAGCTCACCCTCTGCACGTGAGAGCACCTCCTCCATCATCCCGTGTCCCCCCAGGTGCCAGAGCAGTGGGCGGAGATGGAACTGACCGTGCAGCGTCCAGGGCCTGTGTCTGCCCGCAGCTCATGTGGGCACGTGCTGCCCCAAGACGACCACATCCCAGGGACCCTACGGCCAGGCAGCAGGTGAGGACGCTAGTGGGAGCACCTACCACTGTTTGGGGGGCGGGTTGTGGGTCGGCTGCTCCACTCCAACTGCTCATTCATCTGTTCCTTTGAGTGCCTGCTCCTCCTGGCTGCTGTTTGCCGATGCTGCTGGGCACGGTGTGGCTCAGAGGAAGGAAGTAGAGAGAACCGGGCCTGCTCCTTCAGGGGCCCAAGTTCCAGAGGCCAAGGCAGGAATTGAGGGGAGCCCATTCAGTGTCAGGATAGGGGGGTGCCTGTAGGGGCTTGGGAGGGTGTCAGAGTGCTCTGAGCAGGGATGTAACTGGCCTGATTAAGGTTTTTATTATATTGGGGGGTTCGTATTTGTTTCATGGATCTTTTTTTAAAAATCATTATTTCTTTTAAACTTTTTATCATGTAAAAATAGAAATCAAATCCCTTATGATTATACAGTGGAAGTGAGAAATAGATTTAAGGGCCTAGATCTGATAGATAGAGTACCTGATGAACTATGGACGGAGGTTCGTGACATTGTACAGGAGACAGGGATCAAGACCATCCCCATGGAAAAGAAATGCAAAAAAGCAAAATGGCTGTCTGGGGAGGCCTTACAAATAGCTGTGAAGAGAAGCGAAAAGCAAAAGAGAAAAGGAAAGATATAAGCATCTGAATGTAGAGTTCCAGAGAATAGCAAGAAGAGATAAGAAAGCCTTTTTCAGCGATCAATGCAAAGAAATAGAGCAAAACAACAGAATGGGAAAGACTAGAGATCTCTTCAAGAAAATTAGAGATACCAAGGGAACATTTCATGCAAAGATGGGCTCGATAAAGGACAGAAATGGTATGGACCTAACAGAAGCAGAAGATATTAAGAAGAGATGGCAAGAATACACAGAAGAACTGTACGAAAAAGATCTTCACGACCCAGATAATCACGATGGTGTGATCACTGACCTAGAGCCAGACATCCTGGAATGTGAAGTCAAGTGGGCCTTAGAAAGCATCACTATGAACAAAGCTAGTGGAGGTGATGGAATTCCAGTTGAGCTATTCCAAATCCTGAAAGATGATGCTGTGAAAGTGCTGCACTCAATATGCCAGCAAATTTGGAAAACTCAGCAGTAGCCACAGGACTGGAAAAGGTCCGTTTTCATTCCAATCCCAAAGAAAGGCAATGCCAAAGAATGCTCAAACTACTGCACAATTGCACTCATCTCACACGCTAGTAAAGTAATGCTCAAAATTCTCCAAGCCAGGCTTCAGCAATATGTGAACCGTGAACTTCCTGATGTTCAAGCTGGTTTTAGAAAAGGCAGAGCAACCAGAGATCAAATTGCCAACATCTGCTGGATCATGGAAAAAGCAAGAGAGTTCCAGAAAAACATCTATTTCTGCTTTATTGACTATGCCAAAGCCTTTGACTGTGTGGATCACAATAAAGTGTGGAAAATTCTGAAAGAGATGGAAATACCAGACCACATGATCTGCCTCTTGAGAAATCTGTATGCAGGTCAGGAAGCAACAGTTAGAACTGGCCATGGAACAACAGACTGGTTCCAAATAGGAAAAGGAGTGCGTCAAGGCTGTATATTGTCACCCTGCGTATTTAACTTCTATGCAGAGTACATCATGAGAAACGCTGGACTGGAAGAAGCACAAGCTGAATCAAGATTGCCAGGAGAAATATTGATAACGTCAGATATGCAGATGACACCACCCTTATGGCAGAAAGTGAAGAGGAACTCAAAAGCCTCTTGATGACAGTGAAAGTGGAGAGCGAAAAAGTTGGCTTAAAGCTCAACATTCAGAAAACAAAGATCATGGCATCCGGTCCCATCACTTCATGGGAAATAGATGGGGAAACAGTGGAAATAGTGTCAGACTTAATTTTTGGGGGCTCCAAAATCACTGCAGATGGTGACTGCAGCCATGAAATTAAAAGACGCTTACTCCTTGGAAGGAAAGTTATGACCAATCTAGATAGCATATTCAAAAGCAGAGACATTACTTTGCCAACAAAGGTCCGTCTAGTCAAGGCTATGGTTTTTCCAGTGGTCATGTATGGATGTGAGAGTTGGACTGTGAAGAAGGCTGAGCACCGAAGAATTGATGCTTTTGAACTGTGGTGTTGGAGAAGACTCTTGAGAGTCCCTTGGAGTACACGGAGATCCAACCAGTCCATTCTGAAGGAGATCAGCCCTGGGATTTCTTTGGAAGGAATGATGCTAAAGCTGAAACTCCAGTACTTTGGCCACCTCATGTGAAGAGTTGACTCATTGGAAAAGACTCTGATGCTGGAAGGGATTGGGGGCAGGAGGAGAAGGGGACAACAGAGGATGAGATGGCTGGATGGCATCACTGACTCGATGGACGTGAGTCTGAGTGAACTCCGGGAGTTGGTGATGGACAGGGAGGCCTGGCGTGCTGAGATTCTTGGGGTCGCAAAGAGTCGGACATGACTGAGCGACTGAACCGAACTGAAAAATAGAAATACATAGAAGCAGAGAGAATAGCATAATGAGCCTGGCTGTACCCACCATGGACATTTGGCCAACTTTACATTTAACAAAGACTCATCTGGTTTTCCAGTGGAGGATAGACCTAAAGGGCCCAGGTGGAAGGTGGGAGCTCTGCTAGAAGTTACTGAGTTAGCCGAGTGACAGCAGGCTGGACACAGGTGTAGCAGTTGAGGTGGCAAGGAAAAGAAGTTTCCATAGGGTTCTGGTGGCAGAGCTGACAGCTTAGACATGTAGGAAAGAGAGAAAATGTGGAAAGGTGTCTCCAGGGTTTGGGGCTTGGACGTCTGGGTGGCATGGGCTCTTTTCTGAGATGGAGACCTAGCGGGGAGCACTTCTGAGATGCTGAGACATGAGGGGACAAGGCCGGGGGTGGTTGGATTTGTGTGTCTGGAATTACTGGAGGGCTCACGTTGGAGATGTAAGACTTGTCTGTAAAGAGGTGGTTCTCAATTAAATGACCAGAAAAAGGAAGGAGGAGCAGAAGCAAGCTTTGGGGTACTCTAGTGTTAGAACCCAGTAGAGAGGGAGCAGCTGGGGGATGGGGAAAAGTCAGGAGTCTGGACAAGGTCCCAGAAACTGAGAAGAGCGTCTGAGGAAGGAAGGCGTACGGTTCTCACTGCATGCTGCTGGACGCCTCAGCAGATAAGAATAGAGAAGTAGCCGCTGGGTTTGGCTACAGGGAGGTCACCGGTGACCTTGGGACAGGCCGACTGCATGGCATGTTGGGACACAAGCTCCTCGGGAGTGGGAGGCTTAGAGAGTGGACGCAGTGACTACGGTTACATTTTAGGGCTGTGTTGGGCAGGAGAACAAAGAGCAGCAGCTGAGGGAGACCTGAATCTTGAGTAAAGATTTTTTCAGGGAGAATCGAAGAAGAACCCTAGGGTGGGTTTAGAAGCTGCTGGGAATGACCTGGGGCAGGGGGAGGTGATGCAGTCTTGGTGAAGAGGAGCCTTGGTCAAAGGTTGGAGGTGGGGGTTGAAGGAAGCGTAAAAAGGACCTGGGGGAAAACTGGAAGGTATTAAGGACTGATGGTGAAGCTGAAACTCGAATACTCTGGCCACCTGATGTGAAGAACTGACTCAGAAAAAAACCTTGATTCTGGGAAAGATTGAAGGCAGGAGGAGAAGGGGATGACAGAGGATGAGATGGTTGGATGGCATTACCGACTCAATGGACATGAGTCTGAGTAAACTCCGGGAGTTGGTGATGAACAGGGAAGCCTGGCATGCTGCAGTCCTCGGGGTCACAAAGAGTCGGGCACAACTGGGCAACTGAACTGAACTGAATATTTGTGCCAGGGAAATGCTGTGGGGTTGCAAGGCCATATGAAGTATTTTCAGCACAGGTGATGATCCCAGTGAAGGCACGTTTATGGGAATCTTCTATACAGATTCTCTGCCTGGCTGTCAGCTGTGGCCCAGACAGTGGCCCAGCGCAGTCTGTTTCTTGGCCAGTGGTTTGGTTGCTGGGTGTGGCGAGGGGAGGCCCAAGAAGAGGCATAGGGGAACTCTGGGTGACCCCCATACCTGTCCTCCCCTACCCCAGGCACATGGTGTTTCCCAGACCTGTCTGCCTGGAGCCTGGCATCTCCTACAAGCTACATCTCAAGCTGGTGCGAACAGGAGGAAGTGCCCAGCCTGAGGCCCCCTATTCCGGAGCCAGCCTACTCATTGACTCGGTGAACACCTCCTTCTTCCCATACCTACCAAGATGGTGGGGCCTGTGGGCTGGGTCTCGTAGTGGTGGCCAGATGGACAGCGCTGGGGATGGAACAGGCAGGTCTGGGGGGACCCAGCTTCGTGTCCTGGTGGTCCCACGTGGTCCAGGCTCTGAACTGCACTCTTCCTTCTCATCTCTCAAGCTGGTGCTGCTGCCCCGTGTCCTGGTGCTGGAGATGTTTAGCGGGGGTGACGCAGCCTCTCTCGAGCGCCGGGCCACCTTTGAACGCTACCGCTGCCACGAGGAGGGTTTGATGCCCAGCAAGCCCCTTCCTTCTGAGGCCTGTGCCCCCCTCCTCATCAGCCTGTCCACGCTGCTCTACAACGGAGCCCTGCGTGAGTGTGTGTGGTGTGGCTGGTGGGGTGGAGGTGTGGGGGCTCAGCCTGACCTGCCCTGTTCCCTCTCCCCACAGCCTGTCAGTGTGACCCCCAGGGCTCCCTGAGCTCCGAGTGCAACCCCCATGGCGGTCAGTGCCGGTGCAAACCTGCAGTGGTTGGGCGCCGCTGTGACCTCTGTGCCCCTGGCTACTATGGCTTTGGCCCCACGGGTTGTCAAGGTATTCACTGGCCTCATCCCTCCAGTTGTCTGCCCCCCTCCCCACTACTGTTCTTCCTCCTTTTTCTGGTGCTACTTCTTCCTTCTCATTCTGGCTTCGGACCCCACATCCTCAGCTCTGATCACTTGACCTTCTCTTCCATCCCCTGACCTTCCACCCTGACCTCACCCAGCTTCCCCTCAAAGCCCCTCCCTGGCTCAGTCTCTGCCTTGCCCCCAGCCTGCCAGTGCAGCCCCGAGGGGGCACTCAGTGGCCTGTGTGATGCCACCAGTGGGCAGTGCCCCTGCCGAGCTGGTGCCTTTGGGCTTCGCTGTGACCGCTGCCAACGAGGCCAGTGGGGGTTCCCGAGCTGCCGGCCCTGTGTCTGCCATGGGCACGCAGACGAGTGCGACCCCAACACTGGCACTTGCCTGGGCTGCCGGGACCACACTGGGGGTGAGCACTGTGAAAGGTGAGCCTGGAGCAGCCGTGGACGAGCGGGTGGGTAGGCACACCGCTCAGGGAGGATGCAGCGTTTCCCTCTGCTCCCTGCAGGTGCATTGCTGGCTTCCATGGGGACCCCCGGCTGCCCTACGGGGGCCAGTGCCGGCCCTGCCCCTGCCCCGAAGGCCCCGGGAGCCGGCGGCACTTTGCTACTTCCTGCCACAGGGATGGGTACTCGCAGCAGGTTGTGTGCCACTGCCGGGCAGGCTACACAGGTGAGTGAGGAGGTTCAGGCGCGGGACCAGGGTGGAGCAGCTGGGCTGAGCACTCACGCCTCCCCCCACCCTCCGACCGTGGGCAGGGCTGCGATGCGAAGCTTGTGCCCCCGGGCACTTTGGGGACCCATCAAGGCCAGGCGGCGGGTGCCAACCATGCGAGTGCAGTGGGAACATTGACCCCACGGACCCGGATGCCTGTGACCCCCACTCGGGGCAATGCCTGCACTGCTTATACCACACGGAGGGGCCGCGCTGTGCCCACTGCAAGCCTGGCTTCCATGGGCAGGCTGCCCGACAGAGCTGTCACCGTGAGTGTGGGGATGGGAGAGGACCACTGGGTGGGGCTCCCCTTGACTGGTGTGCACCCCTTGACTGGTGTCCCCATCTCGGCTGGCACAGGCTGTACCTGCAACCTGCTGGGCACAGATGCCCGGCAGTGTCCATCCACTGACCACTGCAACTGTGACCCAAGCAGCGGGCAGTGTCCATGCCTCCCCAACGTCCAGGGCCTGAGCTGTGACCGCTGTGCCCCCAACTTCTGGAACCTCACCAGTGGCCGTGGCTGCCAGCCCTGTGCCTGCCACCCGAGCCGAGCCAGAGGCCCTGCCTGCAACGAGGTAGGGCACTTCCTGTGGACCCCTGGGTGGGTGGGGCCAGCTGCCTGCCTCCGGTCTCGGCTCTGCCCCTGATTGACCTCTGCCTGTTCCCACTCTAGTTCACAGGTCAGTGCCACTGCCGTGCTGGTTTCGGTGGGCGGACCTGTTCTGAGTGCCAGGAGCTCCACTGGGGAGACCCTGGGTTGCAGTGCCGAGGTAAGGGGGCTAGAGGGGCCAGAGTAGATGGGGGGCTGCTTCCCAGGATGCTCCACTGGCACCCTGACCCTGTGGTCTGTCCTTTGCCCACACAGCCTGTGACTGTGACCCTCGTGGGATAGATACACCTCAGTGTCATCGTTCCACGGGCCACTGCAGCTGCCGCCCTGGCGTGTCTGGCGTGCGCTGTGACCAGTGTGCCCGTGGCTTCTCGGGAGTCTTTCCCACCTGCCATCCCTGCCACGCGTGCTTTGGGGACTGGGACCGCGTGGTGCAGGATCTGGCGGCCCGCACACGGCGCCTGGAGCAGTGGACGCAAGAGCTGCAGCAGACGGGCGTGCTGGGTGCCTTTGAGAGCAATTTCCGGCACCTGCAGGAGAAGCTGGGCACTGTGCAGGGCATCGTGGCTGCCCGAAACGCCTCCGCCGCCTCCACTGCACAGCTCGTGGAGGCCACAAAGGAGCTGCGGTGCGGACGAACCCGAGGATGAGTGGTGGGATGGGGCAGGGGCCCAACGCGCCAGGCCTGAATTCTGTATCACTTCACACAGGCGCGAAATCGGGGAGGCCACGGAGCACCTGACCCGGCTGGAGGCTGAGCTTACAGACGTGCAGGATGACAATTTCAACGCCAACCACGCACTGAGTAGTCTAGAGCGAGACGGGCTTGCACTTAATCTCACGCTGCGGCAGCTTGACCAGCATCTGGACCTGCTCAAGCATTCAAACTTCCTGGGTGAGTTGGTGACCCCTGAGGCAGTTGGATCAGGGTGGATCTTCAGCTGACTGCCCGCCTCTGCCCAACTCAGGTGCCTATGACACCATCCGCCAGGCCCACAGCCTGTCTGCAGAGGCAGAACGCCGTGCCAACATGTCGGCCCTGATAGTGCCCAGCCCTGTGAGCAACTCAGCAGACACCCGGCACCGGACAGAGTCCCTGATGAGTGCCCGGAGGGAGGATTTCAACCGCAGGCACATAGCCAACCAGCGGGCCCTGGGCGAGCTCTCTGCCCGTACCCACGCCCTGAGTCTGACAGGCATCAACGAACTGGTAAGGCTCAGTGTGGGGTGGGACATGTGGGTGTGGCTGTTCCTTCCCCCAGCCCTGACTTGTTCTGTGCCTGGCAGGTGTGTGGGTCCCCAGGAGATGCGCCCTGTGCTACGAGCCCCTGCGGGGGTGCCGGCTGCCGGGATGAGGAGGGGCAGCCCCGCTGTGGGGGCCTCAGCTGCAGTGGGGCAGCAGCCATGGCGGACCTGGCGCTGGGTCGGGCCCGCCACACACAGGCAGAGCTGCAGCGGGCGTTGGCAGAAGGCAGTGGCATCCTCAGCCAGGTAGCTGAAACCCGTCGACAGGCAGGCGAGGCCCAGCAGCGGGCCCAGGCAGCCCTGGACAAGGCTCATGCGTCCAGGGGCCAGGTGGAGCAGGCCAACCAGGAACTGCGGCAACTTATCCAGAATGTGAAAGACTTCCTCAGCCGTGAGCCTCCCTGTGGCCCAGGCCACGTGGTGTTTCCCTTGTGTCTGTGTTCATACTTGAGTCAGAGCCCACACGGCACCTGTGTTTGTGACCACCAATGGGCAGGGACTCAGGATGTGTGGACCCCGAGCCCTGCCTTTATGTCATCCCAAAGTCCATGGCCCCAAATCTGTGTCCCATGTAGAGTCCTGTCCTTGTAGTTACTAGCTGCTGGTTACTGTCCTTCTGCCTGCTAGCAAATCCATACCCCATGTGTGGTCTCTGAGTCCATATCCCCAGATCGTGTCCCTGTGCCCAAGCTCTGACCTTAAGTCCTTGCCTGTGTCCCCATAGAGGAGGGGGCTGACCCTGATAGCATTGAGATGGTGGCCACCCGGGTGCTAGAACTCTCCATCCCAGCGTCGCCTGAGCAGATCCAGCAGCTGGCGGGTGAGATTGCAGAGAGGGTCCGGAGCCTGGCAGATGTGGACACAATCCTGGCGCGCACTGTGGGAGACGTGCGCCGGGCCGAGCAGCTCCTGAACGACGCGCGGCGGGCACGGTCTGATCCCCAACCTTGGACCCTCCTGCACCCCTGCTGCCCCCTCCTTGACACCTGATCCTGATACTGGCAGGCTCTGACTCCCTCTCTTCCCTAGGAGCCGGGCTGAGGGTGAGAAACAGAAGGCAGAGACAGTCCAGGCAGCACTGGAGGAGGCCCAGCGGGCACAGGGTGCTGCTCAGGGTGCCATCCAGGGGGCAGTGGTTGACACACAGGACACAGAGCAGACCCTACAGCAGGTGTGGCCTCCCTGGACACCAGTGGGGCCAGGTTAGGAGCACACCACATAAACCCCTTTAATCCTGGGCCCACCCACGGCAGGTGCAGGAGAGGATGGCAGGTGCTGAGCAGGCACTGAGCTCCGCAGGTGAGCGGGCTCAGCAACTGGATGGTCTCCTGGAGGCTCTGAAACTGAAGCGAGCAGGGAATAGCCTGGCAGCCTCGAGTGCCGAAGAAACGGCTGGCAGTGCCCAGGATCGTGCCCGGGAAGCTGAACAGGTGGGTTGAGGCAGAGCCAGCTGGAAGGGCTGGGGATAGAGGCTGGGCCTCCACTGGGCCACCACTCAGCCCCCGGCTTCTACATCCACAGCTGCTGCAGGGCCCCCTGGGGGACCAGTACCAGACAGTGAGGGCCCTGGCTGAGCGCAAGGCCCAGGGTGTGCTGGCTGCGCAGGCGCGGGCAGAGCAACTGCGGGACGAGGCTCGGGGCTTGTTGCAAGCCGCTCAAGACAAGCTGCAGCGGCTGCAAGGTGAGGATGGGGGTGGGAGGGCCCCAGAAAGGTGAGGCTCTCTGGGAGAAGGACCCTTCATCTGAGACCCGTCTCTGCCAGAGCTGGAAGGCACTTATGAGGAGAACGAGCGGGCGCTGGAGGGCAAAGCGGCTCAGCTGGACGGGCTGGAGGCCAGGATGCGCAGTGTGCTTCAGGCCATCAACTTGCAGGTCCAGATCTACAACACCTGCCAGTGACCCCTGCCCGAGGCGCGCCCCGGTCCCTAGCCTTACCCCGCACGCATGATCGCCTGTGCATGAACAGTCCTCAGCCTGGCAAGGCCCCCCGCAATAAACCAGTGTGAATTCCCGGGTGTGGTCTGGACTCTGATTTGGGGAGGCGGGGTCTCTGGGAGGAGTCTGTAGAGGCGGCCACCCGCCGGGCCCCAGCGAGGCCCAGGCACCGGAGCCCCGCCCCCTCCGCTCGGCCCGCCCCCGAAGCTGCCCGGCGCCGCGTGCTCGCTCCCGCCGGATGTGCGTCACCGGCCCTGCGTGCAGCCACCCGCGGCCGTAACTGGAAGTCGAAACAAAACAAGCAGCTGAGGTGGTGGCGGCGGCGCCGGGACGGGGGAGGGGCGCGCCGGAACCGGAACCGACCTGACGCCGGAACCGGAACCGAGAGCGGGTTGCCAAGGCCCGAAGAGGGCTGGCGGCGGCGGCGGCGGCGGCCTCGCTCGGTGAGTGGGGCTGGCCGCTGCTCGCCTGTCGCGCCGGAGCGGGGAGGCCGCAACGCGGGCCCGGGGCGGCCTGTTCAAGGTCACGGGCCGTCCAGTCTCCACCCCTCGAGTCCGGCGGCCTGCTGGGCCCACTACTGCAGGCTGGGTTGTTACACTCAGCCTGTGGCTGGCCGGCCGGCCGTCTCCGAGAGGGCTGGCAGCGAGTGAGGGCGGCTTTCTGGAGGAGGTGGTGGTGGGCCCGGGGTTCGGAGGCTGGAACTGGGTCGCAGCCCGGCTGGGGCGCTGGTCTGTGGTCAGTAACCCGGCGCGGCCGGATTAGGCTACCTTGGGTCTCTAGGCAGCCCCTTTCCCTCCTCAACGTCCCAAGAGGATAGGGGAGGGACGCGACCTTCAGCTGGGGCATGGGAGCAAAGAGGCGGAGGATGTCCATCTCTCGACTCTGGATCTGTCGTGATTGGAGATCCAGCCCACCAGTCCCACATCAGACCCGTAGAAGAATCTCTTTCCGCCCCGACATTTCCCCCCACTCACCCCCCCACACACACTCACACTGGGGAACACAGACTGGTCACTATCTGCCCTGCCACTGTCTCAGGCCGTGCTGGGGGCTGCCAGGGATCCTGGATACACACCTTCTTCATCCCCACCCTCATCTTAGTTTTGAGAACTTTATATTGGGTGGAGAAACAGCCCAGAATCCCCTTGTGGGTCTGTGGGAAAGTGGGTAGAAGTCTCTGGCTCAGAGCTGATGAGGGGGCGGACCTGGGAAGGAAGGGGATAACGTCTGTTTCAGTCTCTACCTCAGGGCGCCTTGAGGTGAGGATATTGCTGAAAGGGAAGTGTGACATCTGAATACCCTTTTCACCTTAGCTTTTGCAAGACCCTCTCTGCATAGGACAGCAGCTGGAGAGCAGAATCTCTTCAGACGTAGGGAAAAAAGAAAACAAAAGCAAGCAGTGCATAGAACCAGGTTCAGAGAAGGGTGGAAACTGTCATGTGGCAGGTGGGGCACCTTAACCTGAAGACCGTGCCTGGGCAGTGGTAGCACCTGGGCTGGGCCTGTTTTCAGCTACAATGCCCGGGCCTCCTGCTGTTTAATTGTCTGTCTCCTCCTTTCCTGGCTTCCTCCTCCACCTCCTACTTCTTGGGTGGTGACTAAGCAGCCAGTGAGAGTGAAGGAAAAGTGAGCACCCTGTTCAGAGCGCCAGCCCTGTGGGCTGGAGCCATGGCTCGTCTCCAGATTGATGAAGGAGCCTGGTCCCAGGCCATGGCTGCCCTGACCTGGCTCCTCCTCAGTGAGGCTTCTTTCTCTGTGGGTCTGTGCGGCAGCGTCTAGGAGGCTCAGCCAGAAGTGGTTGCTCCTACGTGCATTATTTAGTCCCTCTTAGGAATCGTCTGAGAGTAGCCAGGGCTGCCTCAGGTATTGGAGAGACACTGCTCTGGAGGGTTAGAAATGTCCTAGGTTGCCGAGCCCTGGGTGTAACCAGGGAGCAAACTCCGGCCCTTGGTAGTGATCACTGGTCCCCTTCTCGTTAGGCTGTCTGTTCCTTGCTGGAGAATTTGTCCACAAAGAGTTGCCAAGATAGCTGGGCCAGGAAGAAAGCGTCGTAGCCCTGACCCAGACGCCGTTGCCGACCCCGGGGCACTCTGGCTGTCGACCAAGCGGCTCAAGATGTCTGGTGGGGCCAGCGCTACAGGCCCAAGGAGAGGGCCCCCAGGACTGGAGGAGGCAACCAGTAAGAAAAAGCAGAAGGATCGAGCAAACCAGGAGAGCAAAGACGGCGATCCTAGGAGAGGTGGGAGTGGCATTCCTGGAGCCTTTGTGGCCTTCTCCTCCTCCCTTCCTATTGAGCATACACATGGCGGGTTGGGAGATGACTCTTTTTGTTCTTCCTTCCATCCTCATCTGATGCTGAGAGATGGATCAGTGGCAGGCTGGGTACAGCATCAGCTTTCAAGTTTGTAGTACTTGACCGAAGTCCTCAACATGGTGTTTGATGGGGTGTTCTAGTCTCGGAGGCTACCTGTTTATCTTCGTTTCCCTGTTCTTTCCTTTGTTGTCAGGGTCAGCATTCACTCCTCGGGAGGAGCAGACCAAAGAGGGTGAGTAAAGAATAGGCCTTTTGGATGCTAGAGTGCTTTGGTTGGTGGGAGAGTGGTGGTGGGCGCTGTGGGGGTATAGCCCTTGTCTAGAGCAGTTCCATTAGGGCTGGTGTCTGGTACCTGCTGATCCTCACCAGAAGCTCACCGAGACCCTCACAATCTTTTGGTCACTCCCTGTATAGACTTAGGGCTCGATTGGAGGCAGAGTGCTGATGAGGTGATTGTCAAGCTGCGTGGGAACCGGTCCCCTGCGGCTGGAGGAAGTTGACGCTGCTTTCACAGACACGGACTGTGTGCTGCGGCTCCCAGGTACGTCCCTCTGCTCCGAGGCCAGCAGTGTATGTGAGCCCCCTTGATATCCCCTGCCCCAGCTGACTCCTCCACTCTGTTGCCAGATGGTCGGCAGTGGGGTGGTGTTTTCTATGCCGAGATAGAGAGTTCTTGCACCAAAGTGCAGGCTCGCAAAGGTGGCCTCCTGCAGCTGTCACTGCCCAAGAAGGTGCCTCTGCTTACGTGGCCCTCTCTGCTGGTAAGTCCCAGAGTGGTGGGAGGGGAGAGGCAGGGATCCCCAGTGTAGTTGACAGAGCCTGACTGCTGTATCTCTGGCAGAAGAAACCTCTAGGGACCCAGGAGTTGGTGCCAGGGTTGCGGTGCCAGGAGAATGGGCAGGAGCCATCTCCCGTTGCCCTGGAGCCAGGCCCTGAGCCCCGGCGGGCTAAGCAGGAGGCCCGCAACCAGAAGCGGGCCCAGGGCCGTGGTGAGGTAGGCGCTGGGGCTGGTCCTGGGGCCCAGGCAGGGCCCAGCGCCAAGAGGGCCGTGCATCTCCGCAGAGGGCCAGAGGGGGAAGGGCCCAGAGATGGCCCTGGGCCTCGGGGTGATGCCCCCCAATTCCTGGCTGAGCCGGCCACCCAGGTGAGAGTGGGGTGCCTGCTTGGGGATTGGGAGGTGAGGGGGGAAGGGTGTGGACTCCAGTGGAGAGGGAGCCGCCCGCCAGACCCAAGGCTGATCTTGCCCATGATCTCGCCATGAATAGGCTGAGGCTGAGGAACAGCTCCGTGTACCACCACTGACCCCCCAGACCTGCCTCCTGGGCTCAGAGGAGAATCTAGCACTTTTGACAGGAAAGAAGGCAGCAGCCCCCAGGAGCGACCCAGTGTCCCCTACCGTGGCTCGGAGCAGAGACCCTGAGAAGGACGATTGTTCCAAGGAGGAGATGGCAGTGGCCACAGATGCTGCGGCCTTGGTGGATGGTAAAGGTGGGGCTGGGGTTGGGCAGGCCGAGCTCGAGCTGCAAGGTGGGTGGGTGAGTGGGTGGGCAGGGAGTAGAATAGGAACAGGCTGGAACTTGTCCTGGGTGGCATTGAGCTGTGGTCTCAATATAGAGCCCGAGTCCACGGTGAACCTGGCATTTGTCAAGAATGATTCGTACGAGAAGGGGCCGGACTCAGTGGTGGTGCACGTGTATGTGAAGGAAATCCGCAGGGACACCTCTCGAGTGCTCTTCCGTGAGCAGGACTTCACGCTTATCTTCCAGACCAGGTGGGTGGGTGGGCAGACCTGGGGCAGACAGTGTGCTTCAGGCAGGGCAGTGTGTCTCACGCTCTTTCTCCTGCCCTGCCCCTGCAGGGACGGAAACTTCCTGAGACTGCATCCGGGCTGTGGACCCCACACCATCTTCCGTTGGCAGGTGAAGCTCAGGTGGGTGGTGCCCAGCCCCGCCCCTCTGCCTGTCCTGCTGCCCTGCAGTCCATGTCCCTGGGCCATCTGGCCACCGGAGGCCCTGAGTGCAGCCTTCCCCTGCAGGAACCTGATCGAGCCCGAGCAGTGCACCTTCTGCTTCACGGCCTCGCGCATCGACATCTGCCTCCGCAAGCGGCAGAGCCAGCGCTGGGGGGGCCTGGAGGCCCCGGCTGCACGAGGTCTGCCCACGAGCTCCTTTCATTGCCTGGTCCTTGGGACTCGGACCCCCACCCCCTGCCACATGCTGCTAACCACCAGCCCCCCATTCCCCCTTTTTAAGGTGCAGTGGGTGGTGCAAAGGTCGCCGTGCCGACAGGTCCATCCCCCCTGGATTCAGCCCCACCGGGAGGTACACCCCATCCCTTGACAGGCCAGGAGGAAGCCCGGGCCGTGGAGAAGGAGAAACCCAAGGCTCGATCTGAGGACACAGGCCTCGATGGGGTGGCCACCCGCACCCCCGTGGAGCATGTAGCCCCAAAGTCAGAGCCACACCTGGCGTCGGTGAGAATCTCGGGGTGCAGAGGGCCAGGGCTGGAGGCTGGAGAGCTCAGGGCTGCTCTCTCATGCTTCTCTTGCTCCCACAGCCCAAGCCCACATGTATGGTGCCTCCAATGCCCCACAGCCCGGTGAGTGGAGACAGCGTGGAGGAAGAAGAGGAGGAAGAGAAGAAGGTGTGTCTGCCAGGCTTCACCGGCCTCGTCAACTTAGGCAACACCTGCTTCATGAACAGCGTCATTCAGTCTCTGTCCAACACGCGGGAGCTGCGGGACTTCTTCCATGGTGAGAGCAGCACCTGGAGCCCAGGGACGGGGGACACCTGCCCCCGCTCACATCTCTGCTGGGCTGCTGTCCCTAGACCGCTCCTTCGAGGCTGAGATCAACTACAACAACCCGCTGGGGACTGGTGGGCGTCTGGCCATCGGCTTTGCTGTGCTGCTCCGGGCGCTGTGGAAGGGCACCCACCATGCCTTCCAGCCCTCCAAGTTGAAGGTGATCTGTGGCCACTCCTGGAGAGGGTGGGGAGGGCCAGCCAGCCGGTGCTGGGGCTCTGGGCTCACACCTTGCCCATGTATCCAGGCCATCGTGGCGAGCAAGGCCAGCCAGTTCACAGGCTACGCCCAGCACGATGCCCAGGAGTTCATGGCTTTCCTGCTGGATGGGCTGCATGAGGACTTGAACCGCATTCAGAATAAGCCCTACACGGAGACTGTGGACTCAGATGGGCGGCCTGATGAGGTCAGAGTTGGGGGCAGCGGTGCGCCTGTGTCCCTCCCGTCCCGGCCCCCGGATCTCCTCGGCCCTCACCACTCTGCTTCTCAGGTGGTGGCTGAGGAAGCCTGGCAGCGGCACAAGATGAGGAACGACTCTTTCATCGTGGACCTGTTTCAGGGCCAGTACAAGTCGAAGCTGGTGTGCCCCGTGTGTGCAAAGGTGTGACGGGCTCCCTAGAAAAAAAGGCACCCCCTCGCTTGTCCTGGTTAGCCTACTCAGAATGGGCTCAGAGGCGCGGGTACCTTTAGGTGCTGCAGAGCACAGTTTGGGCAGAGAAGCTCGGGCGAGGCCTGAGGCCCTGTGGGCTGCAGAGGTCAGGCTGCAAGGGCTTCCTGACTGAGGGGAAAGCGCTCTTTGGGTGACCTGAGATAGAGTGGGGTATGGGAAAAATTGGAAAGGCACATGGGAGGGGCCTGGCGGAGCAGGCTTCCAGTGTCAGAAACAGGGATCCTTCTCTCCTACCGGTTCTCCTGGTCTGTCCAACATACTCAGCCTGAGGCTGGGCGGTGAGGCCCGAGAGCCATCCCCGGGCTTGGATCGGGCGCTCTGGGCACCAGCAGCCTGCCCCTCCACTCCCTGTGCGGCCACCCAGTGGCACCTGTGCATTTGCAGGTCTCCATCACTTTTGACCCGTTCCTGTACCTGCCAGTGCCCTTGCCCCAGAAGCAAAAGGTTCTCCCTGTCTTCTATTTCGCCCGGGAGCCCCACAGCAAGCCCATCAAGGTGAGAACTTGGCCTGTACTTCCGGGCTATGGCCTTAGACCCTGGCCTCCCTCCCCGACGGACACTCTCCTCTTGTCACCACAGTTTCTGGTGAGCGTCAGCAAAGAGAACTCCAGTGCGAGCGAAGTGTTGGACTCCCTATCTCAGAGTGTCCATGTGAAGCCTGAGAACCTGCGTCTGGCTGAGGTGTGTCTGTCCTTCCCTGCCCCTTCTGCACAGGGATGTGTGTCTGTGTTCGCAGCACACAGATAACGTGTGTGCAGTTGTTAGCATCTGTATGTGTCCACGCAGATGTGCATGTGACTGCACAGACAGGTGGGATGCTGCCAGATGAGGCGTGGTTGAAACCAGGCACTTGGGCGATGCACATGAGGTTCCCTCAGTTCCCTGCCATCATCTGAATATATTCCCCCTCTTGGTGGTGGCCCCCAGCTGGTCTTCTTTAGATAAGGACCTTGGGCCACAGGACTAGCCGTCCACCAGCTCTGGTTCTTCTGCATTGTGCTTCTCCCTCCTGTTTTCCCCGATCTGTGTGCTGCTGCCTGGCAGTGTCCTGTTCCTCACCGGGGTAGAGGTTGGGGCACACTTCTTGGAAGGTGGCCCCTCCAGAGTAACCACGTTGCAGTCTCCACAGGGCCCACTGGGGTGACAGCAGGGTTGAGGCCCTTGGTGTGGAGAGCTGGTACGGTTCATAGCTGTCCCAATCCTGATCTTACATCCTCTGTATGCACCAGGCTCCTTACTCTATTGGGCACTGAGGCTGCTGCCAGTGGAGGCGTATATTTCTTACCCCTGACAAGTCCCCAGTGACCCAAGATCAAGGCCAGATCTTGTGGTTTGGAGCAGGGCTAGGGGAAGTGCTCGTCCTCACATTGGATCTGTGTGTTCTCTATCCCCAGGTGATTAAGAATCGCTTCCACCGTGTGTTCCTGCCCTCCCACTCACTGGACACCGTGTCCCCGTCCGACACACTCCTCTGCTTCGAGTTGCTGTCCCCAGAGTTGGCCAAGGAGCGGGTGGTGGTGCTAGAGGTACAACAGGTGAGTAGGGGCCACCCCGCTGACCCAGGGTCCTGGGGGGGGCGGGGATGGCCTGCCTGCCCCGCCTGCCCTCGCTGAGCCAGGCCACCCACCCCAGCGCCCCCAGGTGCCCAGCATCCCCATCTCCAAGTGTGCAGCCTGCCAGCGGAAGCAGCAGTCAGAGGACGAGAAGCTGAAGCGCTGTACCCGGTGCTACCGCGTGGGCTACTGCAACCAGTGAGGACTCCCGTGTTGCCCCGTCCCTGCTCCTGCTTCCACCTGCCACCTTCCCTCTTCACGTAAAGCCTGGGTGTCTTAAGTCCTCTACCTGTCCCCATCTGCTGCCACTCTCCCAGACCCCTGGGGAAGCTGGGCTGGCCCTGGTGCAGAGGTAGGGCTGAAGCCCCCTTCTTCCCTCCACTTTCCTTCCAGGCTCTGTCAGAAAACCCACTGGCCTGACCACAAGGGCCTCTGCCGCCCCGAGAACATTGGCTACCCCTTCCTGGTCAGTGTCCCCGCCTCGCGCCTCACCTACGCCCGTCTTGCTCAGCTGCTAGAGGGCTATGCCCGGTAAGTGCCCAGGACCTGGGTTAAGGCGGGGTGGAAGGCAGAGGCGCCAGCCATGCTGGTCTGGATTCTTACTGGCTTTTGCGGCCCGTCGCCAGGTACTCTGTGAGTGTGTTCCAGCCGCCCTTCCAGCCCGGCCGCATGGCCTTGGAGTCCCAGGGCCCTGGCTGCACCACGCTACTCTCCACTAGCTCCCTGGAGGCCGGGGACAGTGACAGGGACCCCATTCAGCCACCAGAGCTCCAGTTGGTGACCCCTGTGGCTGAGGGGGACACTGGGGCCTCCCGGGCATGGGCATCCCCTGATCGGGGCCCTGTGCCCAGCACCAGCGGCATTTCTTCTGAGATGGTGGCCAGTGGGCCTGTTGAAGTTGGCGCCTTGACTGTTGGTGAGAGGGTGTCCCGGCCTGAAGGTAAAAGTCTGCTGAAAGGCTCTGGGGTAGGGAAGGTAGGGGAGAGCTGGGTCAGGCCCTGGTAGACAGGAGAGCTCCGATTATCGTGTCCTTTCTCAGCTGCTGTGCCCGGGTACCAACACCCAAGTGAAGCCCTGAGTGCCCACACTCCACAGTTCTTCATCTACAGAATTGATGCGTCCAACCGAGAGCAGCGGCTAGAGGACAAAGGTTGAGGCCGGCAGGCGGGGGAGCCCTGGTGTGGGTTGGGCCGGCGGCTCCCCACAGCAATGTGACTCCCCTCCCTGCCCGTTTCCAGGAGACGTCCCACTGGACCTGGGAGACGACTGCAGCCTGGCCCTGGTCTGGCGCAACAACGAGCGCCTGCAGGAGTTCGTGCTGGTGGCCTCCAAGGAGCTGGAGTGCGCCGAGGACCCTGGGTCTGCCGGCGAGGCTGCCCGTGCCGGCCACTTCACGCTGGACCAGTGCCTCAACCTCTTCACACGGCCGGAGGTGTTGGCACCCGAGGAGGCTTGGTGAGGCCAGGGTGGCCGGCAGGTGGGGGGCGAGGGCGCCAGGCGCTCTGCCACCCCTGACCGTGCCCCATCCCCGCTCAGGTACTGCCCGCAGTGCAAACAGCACCGCGAGGCCTCCAAGCAGCTGCTGCTGTGGCGCCTGCCCAACGTGCTCATCGTGCAGCTCAAGCGCTTCTCCTTCCGCAGCTTCATCTGGCGTGACAAGATCAACGACCTGGTGGAGTTCCCCGTCCGGTGAGCCAGGGCCCTGCTGCCTGCAGTCAGGGCTGGTGGTGGCGGCGGGGAGGGACACCTGCTGACTGGCTGACCACTCTCGGGCCGGCCCCGCAGGAACCTGGACCTGGGCAAGTTCTGTATCGGTCAGAAAGAGGAGCAGCTGCCCAGCTACGACCTGTACGCCGTCATCAACCACTACGGGGGCATGATCGGCGGCCACTACACCGCCTGCGCACGCCTGCCCAACGACCGCAGCAGCCAGCGCAGCGACGTGGGTGAGGGCACACGCGCCGACAGGATGGACGGGAGGGGCGGTGGCGCAGGCCCTGTTCACACTCTCCCCGCTTTGCCGTAGGCTGGCGCCTGTTCGACGACAGCACGGTGACAACGGTAGACGAGAGCCAGGTGGTGACGCGTTATGCCTATGTCCTCTTCTACCGCCGGCGGAACTCTCCCGTGGAGAGGCCCCCCCGGGCAGGTCACTCTGAGCACCACCCTGACCTGGGCCCTGCAGCTGAGTCAGCTGCCAGCCAGGTGAGGCACGGGGAGGCTTCACAGGCTAGGGGGGCCCAACTCTCAGATGTTGGGGGGCAGCGCATAGAGCACAGCTTCTTCTTCTTCAGCCCCTAAAGCCCTGGCTTTTTAAGCCACAGATGGGGTTCCCTCACATTGCAGCCTTAGCCAGAGCCATTACCGGCTGTAGGGACACTCACAGAGGCACATACACACCAACACGTGGCCAGGGGCGTGTGCATCAAATACAGGCCAGGAGCTGCTACAGACTTGACCGGGCTGTGAATGGACTGTACCCAGCACTCCCAGCTTTCCCTCTGCTGCTCCCCACACGCTGGCCCACAGACCCTCCCTTATGACTGTCCCCGAGTTCTGACATGCACTCAGGCCAGGGCTGCGCCAGCAGTCCATAGCCTTGTGTGGCCGTCCCCCTCTCTGAGGTGGGCATCTGTTCCTGCTGGGCCTTCAGGATCTTCTGTCTCTTGCTGACGTGGGTCCCAGGCCTGGTTGGTGGGCACAGCCCCAACTCTTTCCTGGACTAGTCTCCTCCTGGCGCTGCTCTCCCTTCAGCCCTCTATGCGCAGACTCTGAGACTGTGATCAGGATCTGCACATAGGTGGGAGGGAGCCAGGAGATGACTCTGGGCTTGGCAGTTATGTCCTCCATGAGCCAGTCTCCTCTGTGGGGAGCCTGGGCTAAAACGCTGACCGGCTAGCCCCCAACACTAACTGCACCCCAACGGGAAGCTGCATGTCCACTGGGGGGTGTCCTGAGGCCACAGTGCCTTCAGGGTTCACCTGTCACGGTTGGTGCTCTGTCTCAACAACCCAGCGAGTGACCCACTTGGCTCCTGCCTGCCCTCTGTGCCGCCTGACCTGGGATGTAGGGGGTTAGCGCCAGTTATCTTGGGTGGGACTGTTGTGGCCAGGGGTCTTAGGGACACTGGGTCTCCCTCCCCACTCACCCCTGCCCTGGGCGCTGATGGCCGTTTCCGCACACCGTAGGCTTCCCGGATTTGGCAGGAGCTGGAGGCCGAGGAGGAGCCGGTACCCGAGGGGCCTGCACCTCTGGGTCCCTGGGGGCCCCAAGACTGGGTGGGCCCCCCGCCACGTGGCCCTACCACACCAGACGAGGGCTGTCTCCGATACTTTGTTCTGGGCACCGTGGCAGCTTTGGTGGCCCTTGTGCTCAACGTGTTCTATCCTCTGGTATCCCAGAGCCCTTGGAGATGAGCTCACCGGCAGGCAGCTGCTGTGAGCTGGTCCACCTACCTTCCCCACCAGGCCATGCCTGCCTCTGTGGTGGGGACTGACTTGGGGCTCAGTGGGTGCCTCTGAGGGGACAGGGTGGGGACTGTGGCTCTTGCAGGGGCAGAGCATCCCAGGGTGGGTATCCCTTCCAGCCGTCTGTCCGTTTGTCCTGCTGCTCCTACCCTTGACCTAGGGCTTAGCCCTACTCAAGCAGCTTCTTGTATTTAAAGTGTTAATAAAGCGAGACTGTTCAGGCCCGATCTCGTCTCTCTGTCTCAACGCCGCTGCTGTCTGCGCCTGCCTTGGGGCCCTCCCCTGGGTGCCAGGGCTCAAAGCCAGCACCCCCGGGATGCCAGGCGGCATACTGGGCAGCCCCCAACCCCTGTCCTCATATTCTGTTGCAGGGACTAGGCCCTGGCCAGGCCCCCGAGGTGGCCCCCACGCGGACAGCCCCTGAACGCTTCGCCCCCCCTGTGGACCGCCCAGCCCCCACCTACAGCAACATGGAGGAGGTCGATTAGCAGGTCCCTGGCTGGTGGGGGGACTGGGTTTGTGGGATCCCCCCCAGAGGGCCAGCGCTTTGCCGCTTCTCCTTCTCTAACCTAGAGGACACTGGCTTCGTCAATGGGGAGTTGGGGGGATGATTTGAGGGTGGAAGCCTCACAGGTTGGGACCTCTTGTCACCTTGACCCACCCCCTCACCCCAACCAGTGGGCCTTGGCTTCTCCAGCCACCCCCAGTGCTGCGTGGTTTGATTCTCAGTTGTACCTTCGGTTCTTTCTCACTCGCATTATAAACGTTATAATTTTATTCTAAAAAACTGTAATTTTTTTTTGGCATTTTGGAAGTGATTGCTGCTGTTTAAATATATTTTAAAAATAAATGACAAATAAGCAGACGTAGTCACTGTGATACACTAGGTCCTGTGGCCACCTCCCCTTTGCAGCATCTGTGTGTGAGAGAGAGTGAGTGAGTGAGTGTGTGTCAAAGATCCTGTAAAGTGCTCTGGTCTGAGGAAAGATGATGAGGTTCCAGTTCAGGCCCTTTGGATCATAAAGCCAAGCCCCCAGTGCCAGCAGATGTTTGGGGCCTGACTTCTGCCCTTTGATTCCACTGATTCTGAGTCCTGCCTGGAGGCAGCTATGGTTGGCAACATCAGTACCTCAGACCCAAGAGGTGGACTCTACCCCATGAAACTCCAGAAGCTGACAGCATGGAATAAAAGGTGTAGGCACTGGGGCTGACAAACAGATAGCAGGTCAGGAAGGACTTATTGGGGAACAGGAAGGACATGTGGGTGGAGGGCAGTCCCTCCTTTTCTCAGGTATTTCTTTGCTGTAGTTTGCAAAACATCTGGATCCCTTGGGAGAATAGAGCAGGAAAAAAACTGGGTTTTGGGGAAGGAGACCCTGCTCCAAAAGGATAGGCAGAGAGGACCAGAGCTAATCTTGGCTGGCTTCCTGTGGAAGGGAGGGTGCAGGCCCCTGCCAGGCCATTTCCTCCCTTGATTCCTTGAGACTTTGGCTTCTGGCAGGTATCCCAGGCTGTTTGCTCACAGTGGGTCAGCAGGCATGTCCCAGCACACTTGCCTTTGTGCACACATACTGCAAGGCAAGGGCAAGTCTCGTGAGACTTCGGTCTCCAACTGCACAGGGTTAGGAGTGGGTATCTCCAGCTGGAGGGGGATGGGGAGCAACAAAGTAGTCATAGGCAGGTGTTCAAGCAAGCCAGAAAGTGTGTAAGGCAGGGAAGGGTGGGGCAGGGCCCTGCAACCGCAGTGGTCCATCCCTGCCCCCAAGCCTGGGTCAGTGTTACGATAAGCCCAGCATGTGGGCCCTGCTAGTACCCCTCAGCCTTGGCTGGAGTTAGGGGGTGGTGGTGAGCAGGAGCTCCTGGAGAAAGCTAACCCTGTGACCAGAGTTGGTTATTTTCTATTGGAATAATAGCACAAGGACCACGTGGGGTTACTGGTCATGGAGAGGGGCCTGGAGAGCTGGGTGTGAGGCCCTGCAGTAATAGTGGAATTGCTAAGCTGGCTATTGGTGCTGACACACTGCTGGAGGAGGGTCTGCTAGGTGTGGGCAGCAACAGGATTGTCCTGGGCCTTCACTGGGTGCAGCCCTAAGTGTCTGGACCCTGGTGGGCTGCATGTGCTGGATGCACTGCTTAAGGGGCTCTGTCCCCCTCTGACCATAGCTCTGCTGCTGCTGAGCCTGCCCCATGACCCTTCCCCGGGCCGGGCCTCCGCACAAGGCTTCTCTGAGTCTCAGCTCTATGGCCACTGCCGCTTCTGCATTATCAGGCTATTCTCCTTGTTTCCTCCTCTGTCCCACCTTATCTCAGCTTTGATAAAACATCCTGTCCAACACCTATATATGAATTTCAAGGTCTGATCTTGTGGTCCTCCTGACATGCATGGTTTGGTAAGGGTGCTAAGTATGACTGTTTTGTTTGTTTTTTTTTTTTGCCACACCGCGTGGTTTGTGGGATCTTAGTTCCCCGACCAGGGACGAAAACCCAGGCCTTCACCAGTGAGCTGCAGAGTCCTAACCACTGGACCACCAGGGAATTCCCAGAGAAGATTTTAAACCAAATCATCACAGAACGTTTTGAGGTCCCTCCTGGCCAGGTGTGTGGTGAGGTGGGTGCTGAAGAAGTGAAGTGCCAGACTAGTGGGGCCCATCATATGGGCCATTTCAGACATTCTCTGGAATCTTTGACAGGATTTCCCGGGCTTCATTTTGTTCAACTGTTTCCATGACAACTCCAAAGCTGTGACGTCAGAAAGATGATAGGGACTCACATATTCCCAAGAACAGAACTGGGATGGTCACGAGGGTTCCAGGGCTGAAAGGGAAAGGTCGAAGAGCAAAGGCCCATGTCTATGTTTGTTTCCTGATCCGCGGCAAAGCACCTCCTAAAAGTCCGGTCGCCACTACGAAGACGGAAGTGAAGCGTCCGAAAAGGCCGCCCTCAGCCCTTTAAATGGAGCTAGTAACCCTAGAGCGCCCCACCCCCTCCCGCCAAGGAAGGACACTATTGGCTCTCCCTGACAGCATTGCTCTCCTATTGGTCCGTGGGCTAATGCCAACGTTCAGATTGGCCCCAAAGTTTCCTTTCGGTTTCCGGCGTCCCAGCAATGGCGGCTCTGGACTCCTTGTCGCTCTTCACTGGCCTCGGCCTGAGCGAGCAGAAGGCCCGCGAAACGCTCAAGAACACGGTTCTGAGCGCGCAGCTACGCGAGGCGGCGACCCAGGTGCCAACCTAAGTCCCTGGCCCCGGCTGCCGACTGTGCCCCAGCGCAACGCCGGGTCGGGTCCCAACCCCAAGCAGCCCACCTTGTCTTGCCCAGGCTTTTCTTACTGGGCGTGGGGCTTATCTCTGACCCCTCTGACCCCAGGCGCAGCAGACTCTGGGCTCCTCCATCGACAAGGCTACCGGGACCCTGCTCTATGGATTGGCCTCCCGACTCCGGGATCCTCGGCGCCTTTCTTTTCTCGTGAGCTACATAACCAGTAGGAAGATCCACACTGAGACCCAGCTGAGCGGTGAGACCCCTCCCTGACCTGCGCTTCCACCTCAAACTTCTCTCAGCCCAGACCCCTTTCTGTCGCTTCTGAGAAGTCCCTCGGTGTCTCTCTAGATTACTAGTTCTCTAAACCGAGGCCCTGGCACTGACAGATGGAGAGGGCCACCTCCGGTGAGACTGACTTAGAGAAACCTAGGTCTGATGAGGAATTTCCCTCAGAATACATGCTTCTTTCCTGAGGCCTCAGAGCTTCTCTAGAGGGGCACGACTTAATTTCCCAGGAGCCAAATTTATTGGGGTTTCCTGGATGGATTAGGGTCTTGTCTTATTTCTTGGAGCTGAGATGCCACAAATCCGTTCGCTCTTTTTCAGCTGCCCTTGAGTATGTGCGGAGTCATCCCTTGGATCCCATCAACACTGAGGACTTCGAGCAGGAATGCGGTGTGGGCGTTGTGGTGACCCCAGAACAGATTGAAGAGGCCGTGAGTCTTTCCCCAGCCATCAGTTACCTCCTTAGGACTGACCCTGAACAGGAGTGGCTCAGCTTTTCCAATCAGGAAGACCCCGGGGTGAGAGTGTGGGTTCCCGGAGCATTTCTGAACCACACGGTTTGGCTTTCTGTAGGTGGAGGCTGCCATAAATCGCCACCGAGCCAAGCTCCTGGTAGAGCGTTACCATTTCAGCATGGGGCTGCTGATGGGTGAGCAGGGCCTAGGGCAAGGGACTATGTTCTTCTCGCTGGACATGCCTTTTCTTCTGGGGATGAGTGAGAGGGAGGTGGGAGGAGGAATAGGAGCACCTTAGAAGTGGTCTCGCTCTGGTTTCTGAGGTCAGCCAGGCCCTTTTCTTGGGAAAGAGGATGGGAAATGTCCTGCTTTGCCTTTTTGCATCTCCTTCTGTCCATGTTTCTAGGAGAGGCTCGGGCTGCACTCAAGTGGGCAGATGGCAAAATGATCAAGCATGAAGTAGACATGCAGGTGGGTGCCTCTTTGAGCTGAAGCAGGCAAAGGCCCTGTCAGAATGTCGAGTCCACTGAGGGGTACACAGGGCTGGGAGGGGAAGAGAGCCTGTTCCTCTTCTCATGGTGGATAGTAGTGCCTAGGGTAGAGGGGGGAGCACCTGGCGAACAATCAAAGACCCGGGCCCCTGGGTTATGCCTAATTTGGGATGAGTTGCTTTACTCTGAACCTCAGTTTCCTCATCTTGTAAATAGGGGTGATGTGGCCTTCATCTCAGGATGCTGGCAGAGAATCACAGGAGGGTGATGGCTGAGGTAGATGGCTTATCTCGATGCTGGCCCCACAGTTCTTCTGTGTAAATGGCTGTTTCTGTTACCTGAGCCTAATATGGACCCTCAGGAGGGAAAGAGTATTTGAGGCCACAGAAACATGTGACGAGCGGAGGTGGGATGGGCTAGGTAGGTTTTTCAAGGTGGTGCCGGTAAATAGGCCCAGGAGCCCTTTGGTGGGTGTGTGGGTGGGACAAGTCATGGCGTCCTGTCCCAGCTCTGACTCTGGTCTCTGCTCAGGTCCTCCATCTTCTGGGTCCCAAGACAGAGACTGATCTGGAGAAGAAGCCCAAGGTGGGACTGAGCATGGTCTGGGGTCCCTGGGGAGGAGGTAGGGTAGGGTGAAATTTCAGTTTGGGGAAGGGGGTATCTGAATCCAATAATCCTAAGACCTTGACCAACTTTTGAACTTCTCTCAGGTGGCAAAGGCTCAGCCAGAAGAGACAGACCAAAGGACAGCAAAGGATGTGGTGGAGAATGGTGAGAGGCTTGAGGCTCCTGTTGCATTCAGCTCCCCGATTTCTGGGTTTTCCACCTGCTGGATCCTTACAGCCCAGTCTCCTCAGGCTGTCATTTACTCGTCTGTCTTCTGCTGCAAGACTGGAATTTCTGGTGTTTCCTTCCTTTCCTTTACTCAGAAACTAGCCAGAGGAGGCCTGAGGAGTCTGGCTATGTATCTCTTGTTTCTGGGGTTGGAGGAAGAGGGGACTGCTTGGTTCTGTTCTGGTTACAGGATATGGATATTATTGACAGGCACCTCCTGGAGCTGGATGTGATAGCTGTATCCAGAGAATAAGTTTTCCTTGCTTCTTCTCTGCAGGTGAGGCTGTTGTTCAGACCCTGTCTCTGATGGAGCAGCTCCGAGGCGAGGCACTTAAGTTCCACAAACCTGGTGAGCATGCAGATTGAAAAACTCTGTGGAGGGCTGGATCTTGTTTTTCAATTTTACTAAGTATAGTTGATTTATAATGAGTAATTTCTGCTGTACAACAAACCAGTTCAGTTATATATTCTTTTTCACGTTCTTTCCCATTGTGGTTTATCACTGGATGTTGAATATAATTCCTTGTGCTATCCCATAGGACCTTGTTGTTTGGTCATCCTACGTATTACAGTTTACATTGCTCATGCCAGACTCCCATTCTCTCTCTCCCTTTCCCCTCCTTTCCTTTGGAAACCACAAGTCTGTTCTCTGTGTCTGTGAGTCTGTTTTGTAGGTATGTTCGTTTGTGTCGTTATTTAGATTCCACATGTAAGTGGTATCATATGGTATCATATGGTATTTGTTTTTCTGACTTTCTTCACTTAGTATATGACAATCTCTTCAAGCCTGTCCATGTTGCTGCAAATGACATTATTTCATTCTTTCTGGTAGCTGAGTAATATTTCATTGTATCTATGTACCACATCCTCTTGATCCATTCATCTGGTGATGGACATCTAGGCTGTTTCGATGTCTTGGCTATTGAACATAGCCAGGGTAAGGCTATTAAATGTAACCAAGACAAGGCTATTGAATGCTTTGAGTGTAGTGGTGTGTGTATCTTTTCAAATAATAGTTTTGTCTGGATACATGCCCACAAGTAAGATTGTTAATTCCTTTGCAACTCTCTTTAGTTTTTTGAGGAACCGCCATACTATTTTCCATATGGCTTCATCAGTTGACATTCTCAGTATTGTAAGAGAGGTTCTTTTTCTTGTGCCTCCGAGGTCTTAGACCAATTGCTGGGTCTTAGTAGCAATTCTTATAGCCAAGTCCCTGGGGTTGGAAGCCCTGGGCTGTAGCCTGGTGTCATCAGGCTTGTTCTGGCCCTGGCAGGTGAGAACTACAAGACCCCGGGCTATGTGACCACTCCTCATACCATGGATCTACTGAAGCAGCACCTGGACATCACTGGAGGACAGGTGTGTGGCAGTATTGGCAGGCAAGCTATGCCATCATCACTTGCCTGCGGTTTGGGCTGCCTACATGCTACTCCACCTTACCTGTCATGATGGTCTCCCCAGGAAGGGTCATCCTTTAGTATAGTCTGAGCTCTGACCTGCTTCCTCTGCTCCCATTCCCCTAATCTCAGGTTCGTACCCGGTTCCCGCCAGAACCCAATGGAATCCTGCACATTGGACATGCCAAAGCAATCAATTTCAATTTTGGCTATGCCAAGGTGAGTGTGTCTGGGGACCTGGCAAGCAGGATGACTGCTTGTTGCTCCCATGAGCAGGTACCAGAGGGGTGTCTGTCCCTACTTTTCTTGCTGCTCCCATAAAGTGTCCCAGAGCAGAAAGAGGCCTTGAAGGGAATACCTAGAAATGTGTGACAGATACCTCAGAATCCACCCAATTGGGCTCATTGAGAAAAAGATCTTGGTGAGGCAGTAAGTTCAAATCTTGGGAAATTCCCAGTGCCACTTCTCGGAGTTAGGATGAGACTGTGTTGTATCTCACATTCGTATGAGACGCCTTGTTTAGGGCATTTAGATATAGGAAGGTGAGTGAAAGATATTTTCAATTCTGACATGGGTGAGCTCTGAGAAGGTCCCAGTTTAACGAGCTGGATCGTAGGAGCTGATGATAACGGGAGCTCACAGATACTGCAATTCTCCTAGGCCAACAATGGGATCTGTTTCCTGCGCTTTGATGACACCAACCCTGAGAAAGAGGAAGCAAAGTTCTTCACTGCCATATACGACATGGTGGCCTGGCTGGGTATGGGCTGGGGAGGGCCTGGGCCAAACTGATTATCCATGGGCCTCTCACTGGGCCACAGCTTGCCATTGGGTGCTCCTGCCTGGTTGCTAATACTGTCCCATTGTCCCCCAGGTTACACCCCTTACAAGGTGACATATGCCTCCGATTATTTTGACCAGCTGTATGCCTGGGCTGTGGAGCTTATCCGCAGGTGAGGCCACAGTATGGAGCCAGACAGGCTGACCAGGGTGCAGCCATGCCGGGCATTCACACCCCTTCCTCGTAGGGATCAGGCCTACGTGTGCCACCAGCGAGGAGAGGAGCTCAAAGGCCACAACCCACTGCCCTCACCCTGGAGAGACCGTCCCATAGAGGAGTCGCTGCTGCTCTTCGAGGTGGGGATCTGGGGGTGCAGTTGGGTCTGGGTGGGCCAGAATGCTGGGAATGAGATGCCGTCAGGCTGAGTTGCAGCCCGAACCCTTGTTCCCACTCAGGCAATGCGCAAGGGCAAGTTTGCTGAGGGTGAGGCCACATTGCGGATGAAGCTGGTGATGGAGGATGGCAAGATGGACCCCGTGGCCTACCGCGTCAAGTACACGCCGCACCACCGCACGGGGGACACCTGGTGAGCGGGAGCTTGGGGTGGGCTTGCGGAGTTGGGGGCGGGGTGGGCCGTGGGTCGGGCAGAGTGGGGCTGGATGGTGGGGCCCATTGCCTGTGCCCTGCAGGTGCATCTACCCCACCTATGACTACACGCACTGCCTCTGTGACTCCATCGAGCACATCACCCACTCACTCTGCACCAAGGAATTCCAGGCCCGGTGAGGGAGCTGGGCCGGTGGGGAGGGGCGGGCCAGTGGGATTCCAGCAGCCCTTCCGGCAGTCTGTCCTGGGTTGGAGGTGGCCAGCCCTGACTCTGCGCCCCCACCCAGACGCTCCTCCTACTTCTGGTTGTGCAATGCGCTGGACGTCTACTGTCCTGTGCAGTGGGAGTACGGCCGCCTCAATCTGCACTATGCTGTCGTCTCCAAGAGGAAGATTCTCCAGCTTGTGGCGGCTGGCGCTGTGCGGTGCGTGTGGCTTTTTGGCTTATCAAAGGTTGGCGGTACTAGTAGCATGTGCCGCCAACGGCCTTCTCGTCTCCTCTTTGCCCACAGGGATTGGGACGATCCCCGGCTCTTCACGCTCACAGCCTTACGACGCCGGGGCTTTCCGCCCGAGGCTATCAACAACTTCTGTGCTCGGGTATAGCCCAGTGGTCTGGGTGGGCAGCTGGGGGCTGAGCACAGCAGTGTGTGGTCATGGCTGCGACTGAAGCTGACCTTTCCTGCTAGGTGGGAGTGACAGTGGCACAGACCACAATGGAACCACATCTGCTAGAAGCCTGTGTGCGTGATGTGCTGAATGACACAGCCCCTCGGGCCATGGCTGTGCTGGAGCCGTTACAGGTGGTCATCACCAATTTTCCTGCCACCAAGGTAAGTCTCCTTCAAGGTTTGTGTGTGGGGGGGAGCGGGGGAGGGGAGTGTGCACCTGGATTTGGGTGTGGGCATCCCAGTGCCTAGTGTGACTCACACTTCTGCGCCAGGCCTTGGACATCCAGGTGCCCAACTTCCCAGCTGATGAGACCAAGGGCTTCCATCAGGTTCCTTTTGGATCCACTGTTTTCATTGAAAGGATGGACTTCAAAGAGGTGAGTTGGGGGTGGGGTGAAGGGTCCGGTTTGCTCCTGAGCTCAGTCCTGAGGACCCATCATCCCTTCTTCAAACCAATCTCTGCCAGACATAGGGGTGGAAGAAGCCTCTTGTGTTTCTGACCTTTGTAGCCTCTTGTGTTTCTCCACCTTCCTAACTCTAGGAGCCAGAGCCAGGCTATAAGCGCCTGGCATGGGGCCAGCCCGTGGGCCTGAGGCATACAGGCTACGTCATCGAGCTGCAGCATGTTGTCAAGGTGAGAGCCAGCTGCAGGCTTCCTGCTGCAGTGCCTGCTGGGGTGAGGATCTGGTGCAGCGTGCAGTCCTGGTAGCAGGGTTCAAGTCTGATCGCAGGCCCCGTGACTTCCCAGGGCCCCAGTGGCTGTGTGGAAAGCCTCAAGGTGACCTGCAGGCGCGCAGATGCTGGTGAAAAGCCCAAGGCATTTATTCACTGGGTATCACAGCCTCTGACATGTGAGATCCGCCTCTATGAGCGACTGTGAGTGAGCAGAGCTGGGGTTGGGGCAGGTTATGAGATGGGCATTGCTTGCTGTGGCTGCTCAGTGCAGTCTGACCTTCACTCTGGCTACAGATTTCAGCACAAGAACCCCGAGGATCCTGCTGAGGTGCCTGGTGGATTCTTAAGTGACCTGAACCCGGTAGGCTCATGGGGTATGGGGTGAGGGTGGTGGGCCTTTCTGGCTCGATAGCCACCTGAGTTCTCTGCCCACAGGCCTCGCTACAAGTGGTGGAGGCTGCATTAGTGGACTGTTCTGTGGCCCTGGCAAAGCCCTTCGACAAGTTCCAATTTGAGCGCCTTGGTTACTTTTCCGTGGATCCAGACAGCAACCAGGGACAGGTGCTTGAATCTACCTTTCCACCACAATGCTGATGGTAGCCGCCATTCTCTATGCCAAGCACTATGCTGACATTTTCTTACTTAATCCTCCCCACCTGCAGTGGGATCCACGTTCCACTGAGGAGAAAAGAGGCTCAGAGGTTAAGGCTATGCACATTTTCTATGAACCCTTCCTTACTTATTCCTCAAGATAGGCTGGCATAGGGATTGTTATAATTCTTACAAAATGGAGACCCAGAGCCAGCCAGTCCTTTAACCAAAGTCAAAAAGTTACTGAGAACTAGAGTTCTTTGGCGCTCAGCTCCTCTGGGATGAAGTGAGGGTTGGAGTGGGGTGTCTGGTGAGACTCACCCGGGGCCTCCTGGCCTGGTTCGGGCTTGGTGGTCATTCTTGCCCATCTGTCCTCCAGCTTGTCTTCAACCGAACCGTCACACTGAAGGAGGACCCAGGAAAAGTGTGAACTGCAAGTCCTGTGGACCTACCTCATCCTTTTGGAGGCTAGGGGTACCCAGACTCCATGTCAATAAAGAACAGCTGAATCCCCTGGAGTCTGTGTATTATCTCTCTGCTCTCCTAGCACCCGAGGGCCTTGGAGTCATGCCGTGGGGTGGAGGGAAGGTATACTGCACACAGAGCAGTACTGACAGCTTTGAAATCACCGGTGCACTTGGGGGAGAGGCCTGGGCCTGACTGGTACCTTCTGCTCCTAGTCTGAGGGAACCGTGGGTCCTGGATGCTGCTGCACCGTTAGAAGCCCTGTGTCAAGAGGAACCTAGAAGGTTTGTGTCTGCCTGCACGCCTAGGCAGATGGAGAGGTCTGGCTCCTAGTCCAATCATCTAAAACTATTGAGCACCTACTATGTGCCAGGCACAGCAGAATGAGGAAGACCTGTGTGGTGCCCTTCTAAGTCCACCATCTAGTTGGGGAGACAGAGGGTGACCAGGCATTGTGCAGAAGACGTGGCCCTGGGGCCTGTGTGACGCTGATCCGGGGTTCCTGATCCAGCCTGAGCCTCAGAAGACTATTCTCAGGAGGTGCCTCCTGAGGGGAACCTCAAAAGACTAGGGGTTTGCCAGGAAGGAGGAACAAGTGCAAAGGTCCAGAGGCCTTTTTAAGAAAGAGTATATGGCAGTCTGTTCCCCTCTGGGGCAGTGTGGGCTACTGGTGAGGCCCGCATGTGCCTGCAGCTTTAACACCCTCCACATTTTCCCTGTATACAAACACCAGACTACCCGAGGCCCGCTTTAAGGTGGACTGGGCTGCGGAAGGTTCAATTAGGATGACAGCAGATGGAGGGTGAGGCGTGGGTCCCAGATGCTAGGGGGTCCTGGAGGAGAGTGACCTGGGGCTTCCCAGGTGGGTTGAGCAGCTGGAGGCGCTGGGCCTAGGTCAGAGGTTGTGGGGGCCACCTTAAGTAAGAGGCCGCTCTCCGCACCGCGTGAGGCTGCGCTAAGGAGGCCCAGGCAGGCGGCAGAAGGGTCCTGAGACTGAGCTTCAAGCCCCGGCCTGCCCTGGCTCCAAGGCTAGGCCGATCTCCGGCCCTGGCTCCGCCCCACGTGGAGGGGCGTCTGAGGGCGGGGCGCTCCGCCCTACACCCCAGGCTCTTGCCGCTACTGCAGCCCTACGCTCGGCCTCTCTCCTCGGCAGAAGCGTTCCCTTTAAGTCTGGCCAGGAGGCAGCCTTAATTCTCGCGGGATTCGACGCACCAATTATCGCGAGAGAGGCTTTCGGCACTCATTGGCTGTGAGGGTTGAATGTAAGATGGCGCCCAGGGAGCTGTGAGGGGAAAATCCTGTCGGTCTTGGAGCGGCGACGGCAGAACCGGGGCCCCGAGCGGTGCGGCGGGGCCGGCGGGTAGAACGGCGGCGGTGGCGGCGGCGGCGACGTCGCCGGGTGAGGACTCCAGTGGGGGCAGGGATGCAGCGGGGTTGCGGGCCTGAGACAGCGGGCCCACCCGACACAACGGCGGGCGGGGGCGGGCGGGCCGCTGCCGCTGGGCCCAGGAGACCTCGGGGCGGCTCCGGAGCCGAGAACGTCCCTGGGCTCGCGCGCCCCCGCCCCCTGGGTGGGGGAGGGGCGGCCCGGGGATTCGGGTGGGCGCGGCGCGCGAATGCGCGCTGGTGGGCGCGCGCGGCCGGGCCTGTTTATACGCTCGGGCGCGCGCGCGCTGTGCGGCCCTCCCGGTGCGCGTGGCCGCTGACGTGCGCGTTCCCGGCCCGGATATCTCGGCTCCTGGAGCTGCAGCCCGTGGGCCGCTGCGGCTTCCTGGGGCGCGCGCCCAGAAGTCGAGGGTCGCGGGCAGGCGCGCGCCGTGCTGTTGGGTGGCGGCACCGGTGCGACGGCGCGCAAGACACCCCAGCTGCGGGGAGGGGCGGCGGGCGGACGGGCGGCTTGCAGTTTAAAGAAGGTTGTGGGTTGGACCCTTGCAGCTCAGGTGACGTCCCCGGATCGCCGGGGCCTAGGCCTGAGGAGAAACCAACCTGCTTTGCGGGCTAGCTCGCGGCCCCGCTCCTCAGCGAAGTGGGCGAGATTGCTGGTACTCTTCAGAATGCGGTGTCCCGAGGCCCATGTGCGGGGTGGGTGCTTGGAGGGTGCTACCCTGATTCTGAAACCGATCGCTGTTTGTCTGAGGGCAGCGAAACCCCTCGACTTTTCTCACCTTGTTTTGATGCTTTGTGTTGGAAAGGGAAGGCAAATCCTAGAAGGCCCGTCAGTGATACCTGTTTTCTTGTTATTAGAAAGTAATTCTTCATTAAAGCGCAATTCTTACACGTCACCTCTGTGCGCTCCGGAAGGGGATCCGCTTCTGTGGACGCTGTGAAACTACCCGAGCTCTAAAATGCCGCTTTAAATCCTGAAATGCAGCCTTTTCCTCTGTGTGGTTGGGAGGGGCTTACTTGTACTCTCTTAGGTTAAAGGGCCCGCTATTGCTCAGCCAAAAAGTTGCCCAGAACAGAATTGAACAACCCGAGTCAGTGTTTTGCCTTCTTTCGTAATTCCAAAGATCCTCAGCAGAAATTCCTGAAATCTACCTGGAAAAGTCGCTTTTGATTTCACTTTAGGATTTCAGTCCTTTTCAGCGTTTTTTTTTTGTTTTTTGTTTTTTTTTAAATCCCTTTACTGTGTTCTGGTTTCAGGGAAGATCTAGGTTTGTTCAGAGAAATAGACACTTCTTTTTTCTAAGTCGGACTATCTGCTAGTTTATGTTTTACAGTCTTGCTTCATTAAATTTAAGGGAAAAGAAGCTAAGAGGAACTAAAATTAGCAATCAAACTTGAAAATGATGGGGGTAGTTTTTCCTAATATACGATATTATCTTAAGAACAAGTTAAAATTTGAAAAGAGGCTGGGGATGGAAGGACTTCTTTGTTCTGTCTTCTTCAGAATGTTACAAGTCTTAAGAACTCAGGACAAGCAGCAGAAATGTATGCACCATGGTGACTGGTGAGTTAAAATTATTCATATGCTGGGAATATGTGTGCAGTTTTTTTCCTGATAATATTGAAACGTTACAAATCCTGCCAATCATTCTGGGTGCTGTCTGCCAGAAACGACTTGGTGCTAGAAAATTGAGTATGTGGGAGAACTGCATCTTCGAATCCAGCCAGTTTGCTGCTTGAACAGTTTTTTCCTCTTAAACTATGTCAGTGCAACTTTCAGGCTTTAGCATGACAAGGCATCACCTTTTCAAAGGATCAGAATGTTTCAAAGACAAGCAGCAAGTTTATCTAGGATACACTTAAAAATATTAATATACCATTTAAGCCTACTTTTTCTGAAATTTTTAACCATTAACGTTTGAAGTCTGCATTTTAAATTGGTGTCTGTAGATAATACTTTTCCATAAGCTCATTAGCTAAAATTTCCCCATTACAAGATGTCCTACTTCCACTCCTCTGTGATGCATAATTAGTGTGTCTCCACGAACCTCTGCCTTTCCACAGCCCCTTTCCACATATGTTGCTATTTTAAAGAAAAGATCAAATAGTGATTGAAGTTTCATGTAAATTTGAATTGCTCCAAAAGGTAACCAAAGTTAAGGGGCTTTGGGTGTGGCTGTCCTCCATCATGACAACTTCAGAATCAGTGATTTCTTCCTTCAGGCTTGCATGCCTTCTTTAAGTTGAATCAAATACTAGTTTGTCTTTGATGTGCCATGCATCTTGCTTGTATACTTTTTAAATGGCCAGCCTCTCTCTGTAATGGTCTTTTATTTCTTTGCTTCAAATGTTAGGTGAACTCCTGTTCTTTTCCATTTCATTATAGGTAGGTGCCCTGCATTTTGTTCCAGATGTTTTAAGTCCAGGCTTCACTTAAATGCTTAGCTAGTTTTTTCCTGTCACATTGCATTGTGCTTTCTAATTGTAAGTGCATGAAGAAATGATAGATTAACCCCTTGCTTTGCTGAAAAGGGAACAAGAATGGTCCTTTGGTGTCACACTTTAGGCTAGTGCACAACTGTATGTAGAGCTGCTAGGCTGTGTCAGAAAGCTCTTTTTTTGGCATGTGTATGTGAAATATCTGTCTATACATATTAATTCAGTTGGTCTGTGTACAGTCTAGTGAAAAATTTTAAAGTGAACCACTGTGTAACTAGCACCTCTTCAAGAAATAGAATAATGCCGCCACTTTTGAACCTTTCATGAGTCCTTTCTTGGTTATAGCTTCTCACTCCCTAGGGACAGTTACTATTCTGATTTCTGTGATAATCCTGTTCTTTGTTTTTCTTTTTACTACCTTTGTATCCCTCGACAACATAGTTTTATTTAATTTTGAATTTTATATAAATGGAGTCATGCTGTTTGTATCTTTTAGCATTGTGCTTGTGCTTTGTATCTTTCAGCATTGTGTGCAGCTGTGGTTCATTCATTCCCATTTCTGTGTAGTAGTCTGCTGTTCGAACAAACCATAATTTATTCATTCTATTATTGGTAGACATGTAGATTCCCTCCAGTTTGGGGCTGTTAACAATACTGTTATGAACATTCTTGTTTATGTACCTTTGTATGGGTGTGTGTCATGTACATGTAGGGATAGAATTGCTGGGTCATATTTTCAGCTTCATTTAGATAATGCAAACAGTTGTACCAGTTTACATTTCATCAGTCGTTGGTAGGAATGTGAATTTAAGTTCCTGGTTGAAAGTGTGTTGTCCAAAACTAGATCCATAGTGAAAATACCCCTAAATGAGGAGCTTCTCTGTCTAGTGAATGTCCTAATGGGCTAATTTCTATCACAAACCCTATGGTGGGTTGATATCTTTAAGAATAGAACAGTGTCTCCCAATTTCCTTCTTTGAAATGATTCCTTAGTTGTTAATTAGGACAAATGTGACTGTGACTCTTGACTCCTTAAAATGGAAATTGATTTTTTTTTCCTTTGGAATGTGTTCTTCAAACCAGAACTAAGCTATCAGGATCCATTGCTAGTAGATGTGAACCTTGAGAGGGAGCCCAGAAGCACGACCATTGGGTAAATAGGAAGAGGAGGGCTCTGAGGCAGCTCTGAGCGTCTTCTCTTAGTTCATCACATGTTCAAGACCCACTCTGCAGAGCTGCACGGGGGAGCCAGGAAGAGCTATCAGATTTGAGGGCACTCAAGAAGGGGTGATTCCCCTGAGCACGTAGGCCTTCCCGTGGTACCTAAATAGAAAAAAAAAAAAAATCAGCAAACAGAAATGTAGAATTGTTGCTTTGGAGTGACTTTTTCCTCTTGTGGACTAGAGGTAAAGTAATTGGAATGATGATTACTGTGGTATACTGAGGACCTGCTCTTAGTTCTTGTAGAAGGAAGTATAGGGGAAATAACCCATAAAAATATGTGCGGTTATAGGGAAAATTTCCTGGGTCTGTTGGTGGGGGGTTGGTTCATCTGTTTATTGTTTTGCAAAGCAGCTGTACTTAAAGTATTCATTCAGAAGCAAATGCTTAGTTACAGACTGTACCTCAAAGAGCTGCAGAGTGTTTCCCCCTTCATTTCTCACTTCCAAAAATTGAGAGTACTCAACTATCCCTCCAGCTTCATGTTTTTCAGAACTATTTTAGTTAATCAGTTTATTTATTGCTCCTCACTTAAGTCTTTGCCTTGAAGCTAATTAAGAATCTTGTTTCTCTGGGAGTTATAAGTTGTAGTTTCATTAAGTTTATCCATTTTTCTTTCTCTGTTACCAGGGCTCAGCCTTTTGTATCTTGTGAGCAACATCTTGAAGCGAACAGTCTTCATTATTATGCAGACTTATGTAGCTTGATGGTTTTGTCTTTCAGAGTTCCAGATTTTGAGGGGCGGTGGGAATCAAACTATGATCAACCAAAATTGTTTCGTGTGTCTCTTACTGTGGTATAACCACTGTACAAAAAGGATTATTTTTTTAACTTTTTTTTAATTTAATACAAGTTGTGGAAAATGCAGGAGTGTATTAAACAGGAAGAAATTTAAGTCTTCCGTTATTCCACACCACCCAGGCATAGCTGCTGTTAGGCCAGTTTTTCTTCTTAGGTATGTAATTAAGCCATACCAGGATATATAAATACAATTGTATTAGCCTTCTTTTTCACACATAATGTACTTTCTGTGTCATTACATTTTTTTAGTTTGAAACCACACATTTTGGTTGTGGGAAAGTAGATCTTGTAGGTATTAACATGCTTTAAAAAATTTTTTTTAAAGTTACTATGTTACAGAAAGATCTGCTGAATCAACAAAAAGCTTGGAAACAAACAGACCTTTATATGAATTTGGTGTATAATCAGAGTTGCATTTTAAATCATTGGGCAAAGAAATTTCAGTAATTTAGTAAATGATACAGGGACAAGTTGTTGGGTCTTTGAAAAAAATAAACTTAGAGTTTTACCTCAGATGCAAAAGAAATTCTAAATCAAAGCATTTGATAAAAGATATACTATAAATTTAAAAATTGTAGGTGAATAAGTTTATGGTAAAGGTAGACTTTTTCTGAGCATAAAAACAAAGAAATATCACTCCTATTGAGAATTTCCTTAATTTATCTCAGTGTTGTTTTTAATCACTGTCTGGTCTCAAATATTTAAATGTATTTCTGAAGCCTTTTTCTCAACCCCCTTCTAAGCAGTACTTTTGTATCAGGTCAAATGCTGACTTAGTGTACTTTCATTATTGGGATGTGTTGGTCTGGTAGATAATGCCAAGTGAGCAGGTTAAAAGGACAAGAAATGAAGCCTTGTGTATAAATGAGCAGATTGAAATGTTGTTTCAAATTGGACTTTTCCATTATATAATTTTTAAGTTCTGCATCGAATCCATTATTTGTTAATATTCTTTAGCTTCCTCTGATTTAGTGGTTCTCACATGATTCTGTGCACTTGTATAGCCAGTGAAGAACTTGCTGGGAGCTTAGTGAAAGGAAAAAGCAATGGGAATTGCAAGTAATGGCTTCTGCTTAGAGCCAACGATAGACTCTAAGCTTGAAGCACTGCAGAGGGTTTTATACTTGAGAGTCTCAGCTACTTAAAATACATGACTGGCTATAAAACAAAAGGTGATTTTGTCATAGGCTATTTCAAATATTTTCATAAGAACAGAGAAGAATATAATGAACTTGTGTATGAACCTTTATCAACATTTTCTAAGTTTTATAGAATTTTTCCTAATTAAAACTGTTGGTGTTTTCTTTTTTTTTGATGGAAAATTAAAGAATGAACTTTGAGGCTTTATAGCAGATACTTTTCCAAGGTTTTATCCCATTCTTTCTGAGAGATGAGTGTTTTATTTGCTGTCCTGCTCAGGGAATACATTTATATTTGGACTATTCTTGTGGTGAAACTGATCGTGACAAAAACTAAAATATGGCTGGCAGGGATTAGTGAGAGGAAGGTGTTTTAAATGCCCTAAACTTACCTTTCCTAGAGGATAGATGAGTGTTTAAAATTCATAGATCAGGAAGCAGAGGTCATACCATACTTAGCTGGTTTTACTTTTCATTTTATACCTTCCTGTACTATTTGAGCAGTTTTTTTAAAAACAATAGGTGTGTTACTTTAACCCTCCCCGCTAAAGCGTCTGCCTGCAGTGTGGGAGACCGGGTTCGATTCCTGGGTTGGCAACCCACTCCGGTACTTTTGCCTGGAAAATCCATGGACAGAGAAGCCTGGGGTGCTGCAGTCCATGGGGTTGCACAGAGTCAGATGGGACTGAGTGACTTCACTTTCACTTTCAAAAAAACAAAGACAAAAAATAGGAAACAAAACTAGATGGAATTCTACACTGAAAACTGAAGAAAGCTTGATTCTGGGAAGAAGAGTTGGTATAATTCTGCTTGTACTTAATGTCAGACTTCAGATGAGGTTTAAGCCTCCTTGATTACTGAAACTTGAAAGAGTGAAGGGAAACAAGGTCACTCAGAAGATTCTGTGGACTACCTTTACCAAGCAGTATTTGTGTGAAGGTTTCCGATTCTGTAAAGTTAACTTACTCTGTTTCTTTGTGCTTGTTCATACTTACCTTCTCCCAGATCTGAAGCAAGAAAAGGTTTTTTTTTGCCTGATTTTCTATACTTCTTAAAAAATTGCTTGAAACAATAGCTACCATTCTAGCACAGACAATCTTCACATTTCAAGCCATCTCTTAAGAATTTTACAGGAATACAACTAATTATTGAAAAAAATGAATTTGGAGAAGTGTAAATTTCAGTTGCCCCCTGCTGGTCTTCTGTAATGGAGGTGAAAAACTGAAATATGTACCGGCATAGTAAAGAACTGGTAAATGGTGGTTCACACAATTCTCTCCTTTATCCCTTTTTGAGCAGAAGGTTGTATGTACTTGAGTATTAGGGTCACATACTGTGAACTTTGTAATGTTATTAGATCTATAGTATGAGAGATGCTTCCTTAAGAAGGAAGTTTCAGTTATGATGCTCTTATCAGAGGGAAGCTTTGACACAGTCTATGCCAATGTGGTTAGTGACTGTGGGTCACCTGTGCTGGAGTGGCCTGCTCTGAATATGAAGTGCTTGGCCTTGAGTGCGTGCATGCCATTGCTTTAGTTGGGTCTGATGCTCTGCCACCCAATGGACTATAGCCTTCCAGGCTCCTCTGTCCATGGGATACTCCAGGCAGAAGTACTGGAATGGGTTGCCATGCCCTCCTCCAAGGCATCTTCCCAACGCAGGGATCAAACCCATGTTTCTTAAGTCTCCTGCACTGGCAGGTGGTTCTTTACTGCTGCACCACCTGGGAAACCCTGATGCTGCCCCTGTTTTATGTGCCATGGGCATTATTGATAGCTTAATCTTGAAGTCTCGTAGCAGACCTCCTAATTTTCTGTTCTGGGAAAGATAACTGAGAGTCTCTGCATCAGAGAGAAGGGAGACCTGGGCAGGAGAGGTGGTTAGAAGAGATGAGAAAGGAACAGATAGGAGTTAAGTTTCAAAAGATAAGAGGCCATCAGCAACAGCTTCACCTTTCACTCCCCTGACCTGTACTTGGCATTTTCTGTACTCTGTTGTGCTTGGGGTTTCCTAACTCCTGTTGTGTGGAGGCTTCCCTGAGAGTAGTGGTCTAGGCATCTTAGACAGGATAAGGTATATATAGTATTCTTTATTTATGGAGAAATATATTTGCAATGTATTATGGGTCTCATAATAAAAGATTTCTTGCTGGGGTCTGTTCTGTTTGAAAGTACCTAAATATAATTTGTATACTATATACTTAAACAGCATCCCACAGAAATATTACCAGTGTCAGGAAATTAATAGGAGTACGGATCATATTTTTCCTTTGGTCTCTTGCCCTGAATATATGGTGGTTTTTTTTTTCCCTTCAAGGTATAGATTAACCATTTACTAGGGAAAAGCAGAAAATTTTATTGTTGTAAGTTATACATGTCACAGGAACAAAGAGTCATAATCCTTCTTGTTCCACACTGAATTCCAGATGCAACAGATAAGTACCTACGTGTGTCAGCCATTCAGAGAGGACCAGGATACAGTCTTGTCTACTAGAGTTTAGAGCCAGGTGGAAGATAATAATGAGAGGATTACCCACCCACTTTGTATCTGTTAACAGAAGACAGCATCCGGGCAGTGAAAGACTGATATTTCTAGTCTGATGGCTCAAGGGAACAAATCACTTTTTTAGATATTTGAGATTGACCGAGAGTCTTTTTTTGGGCAAAGAGACTCACTTGGTTTGTGTTACTTTCATACCCTTTCATTGCTTTTGTTTGGGAGGTGGTAGTGGTCAAGAGAGAATGGTATGAAAGCGTACAGGACACTCAGCATTCACGGATAGATAGTGGTTGTCCCCCAGCTGCTTGAGGGCTATTATCCACCCTTGTACCTTAAGGTAAACACCCTGATGAAAAACTTGCAAAATTGATTTCTGAGTTTTAGAAGTAACCTAGTTACTTAAGGTACTATTCAACTTCCGTCTCCTACTTAATTAAGTAGTATTAGTTAGTATTTATATGGCACTGTCTATATGTCAGGTACTTTTGTAAGTGCGTTACACATATTTAATCCTCATGTCTATGGTGCAAATATTATTTTAATCCCTCTTTTATAGACAAAACCAAAGTTAACTGACTTGTCCAAGATAACACAGCAAAGGAGAGTTTGAGCTGGGTTTTAAACCCAAGAAGTTTGGCTCCAAAATCCATGCTCTTAACCAGTAAGCTATGCAACAAAAGAGTGTGAGCAGTTGATAGCAAAATGAGGTTTTGTGGTGTTTGGGGGAGTGGGGGAGATGAACACATCCCTTGTGTCTAGGGTCATGCCACAGCTAGGTGGCATACGTGTCCCTTCAGTGTAAAACATAGTTGGCAGTGGAACTAGAACATATTGGTAGGAATCCCAGCTCCTACCTTCCTTGGAGTCTTCTGATGGTTACAGAGTAGTGTTGCCTATGGCTTTCACTGTCTAGTGCTTGATTCTGCAGAGAAGATGGGATTGGCCTGGCCAAGTGATGGGTGGAGTATGTGTTTTCAGCCCATTTCATCCAGTACTGTGACAAATGCTTTTGTTTTTTGTTTTCAGTGTGATAGTTTGATTTAAGAAATGTTAATGGAAAGAAATTTCAGATGCCAATAATTGAAAAAAAAAAAGGTTATTTAATAAAATTGTACTTTGGATTCCTTATGTATGCAGCTGCCCTGAATATTTCCAATCCAATGCTAGAATGGTTGCTCTGTGCATTTCAGTATGTTAAAACCATGGCATAGTTTTGACTTCTGTTCATTTGTTTTATTCCTAGGAACCCTGAGGACTCTGCAATATGAATAATTCTCTGGAGAACACCATCTCCTTTGAAGAATACATCCGAGTGAAGGCGCGGTCTGTCCCGCAACACAGGATGAAGGAATTTCTGGACTCGCTAGCCTCTAAGGGGCCAGAAGCCCTTCAGGAGTTCCAGCAGACGGCCACCACTACCATGGTGTACCAGCAGGGTGGGAACTGCATTTACACAGACAGCACCGAAGTGGCCGGGTCTTTGCTTGAACTTGCCTGTCCAGTCACCACGAGTGTTCAGCCTCAAACCCAGCCAGAACAGCAGATCCAGGTTCAACAGCCACAGCAGGTTCAGGTAAAGGGGAGATCACTGTTGAGGTGCATCCTATTGAATGGAATTTGCCATTAGGTTTTTGGTTAGTAGAGCATCACATCTGTATACAAATGTCAGGTTATTTTCACTAAGAAGAATATTCTATTTTTCAAAACATATTATTTTACACGAGGGCTTTCATCGTTAACACTAAAAATATTTGTCACTTCTGTAAACTGAACTTACCATTTGCTTTGGAGAACTGAGCAGTACAGACATGAAGAGGTCTTCTGGGACTGGATTTGGATATGTCCCAACGGCATGTGACCAAAGCTTCCCTTCTTGTCTGTGTCACCCTGAGCCGATCAGGAATATAGGAGGGCTCATCTTAGCTCATTACTAAAAGTAGAATATTTTAAACTTTTTTTTTTTAATGGAAAGGCTATTATATTTTAGTGACCTTCATTTAGTTGTATAGTTCCATGACTCAGGTCACCTGTAGATTTCTAGGCCTGCATTTGATATAAGCCTCAAGAGATAATGCTAATTGATAGTAAGCTTACTGAAGAAGAAGAAACTTAATACATTTATTGAGAAGATACAAGTTGTCTTCTTTAGGGAGTCCTTATGTGAACTGACTAACACTTCCACACATGAAACTGAAAGTCTCCTCCAGTTACAAATGCTGCTTTCTTGCTACTTTCTACTGTGGTTGCATATCACTTTGCCCTCGGTGATTTCTACCAGGAGAATAGGAAAGGAAGTGGAACATGATGGAGAGGCCGAGTGTGAAGAGGTGTGTTTGGTAAGATAGAAGACTTTGCTCCTTAGCAAAGTAAGTGGGTGTATTGGAAGGACCTGAGCTCTGGAGTTACATTCCTGGGCTTGAATTTGACCTGACCTCTTATTTGTTGATATGATCTTAATCTTCTCAGTTCTAGTTTTTTTATGTGTTGGTAGGGATAGTACCATTCAGTGAGACTGAAAGAGATAGCAGGAAAACATCTGGCACATGGAGGGATGAAGTTGTTAATTCTGATCTTTATGAGAAAGGAAGGATACAGGAAAAGTAAAAAGAGAAGGCTGACTTTTCGGTTTAAGAAATTATTATAAAAAAAAAATTATTCTGTTATCTATAGCTTGGATCTTTTTCATAAGATTAAAATAGTTTGGAATTTGACTTTAATGTGTTTTTTGAGACTTTATATTCAAGATGGCTAATTGAGATCACCTATTAGCATCATCATTGTAACCCAAAGCTCTTGTAAATGGATGAAGAAGTACAATAATAAATCCATGAGATAGGTTCCAATATCATGGACTCAGATTTTCCCATTCTTAGTGACTACAAAGATACTTAAAAATTTTTTTTCTATCTGTGCTGGAAAAAAAAAATGCCATCAGAAATCTAACTAAAACAACTTTTAGAAATTGCGAGTCACTATATTGTACACCTGTATCTTATAAAATTATATAGTAGCTATCCAACCTAGATAGTATATTCAAACGCAGAGACGTTACTTTGCCAACAAAGGTTTGTCTAGTCAAGGTTATGGTTTTTCCTGTGGTCATGTATGGATGTGAGAGTTGGACTGTGAAGAAGGCTGAGCGCTGAAGAATTGATGCTTTTGAACTGTGGTGTTGGAGAAGACTCTTGAGAGTCCCTTGGAGTGCACGGAGATCCAACCAGTCCATTCTGAAGGAGATCAGCCCTGGGATTTCTTTGGAAGGAATGATGCTAAAGCTGAAACTCCAGTACTTTGGCTACCTCATGCGAAGAGCTGACTCATTGGAAAAGACTCTGATGCTGGGAGGGATTGGGGGCAGGAGGAGAAGGGGACGACAGAGGATGAGATGGCTGGATGGCATCACTGACTCGATGGATGTGAGTCTGAGTGAACTCCAGGAGTTGGTGATGGACAGGGAGGCCTGGCGTGCTGCGATTCATGGGGTCGCAAAGAGTTGGACACGACTGAGTGACTGATCTGATACTTAAATAAAAATAATAGGGAATGATTTTTTTTTTTAAATCCACTAAATCTAAGAAATTGCCACAAGAGAGGAAGCAAACAGCATCAGGTGATAGAGGAATTCATGTAGGAGGAAACTTTTACGAAAGATAGAGCAGTTCTTAGGGTCCCCTAACCTGAGAAGCTGGAACTTCACCAAGGACTTCAAAGCACGTTTATGTGTCGGTATACATAATGAGTAGCTACCAGGTATAGGATGAAAGTGGCTCTGCTGATCAGTGAGGAAAAGATATATTCTATTAGTAGAGTAAGGCATCTACTCCTCTTTTGGAAATAAAGTTGGATATCTTTCATAATACAAATTAGGTCCAGGTGGGTTAAAGAGTCAGATAGAAAGAAAGCAATGAATTATGAAAGGGCAGTATAGAAAGTTTTTGTGGTTTTTAGGTTGTGAAGAGCCTTTCTAAGGAAGAAAGTAAACTCTAAAATAGTTTTCCTCAATCTTTTTTTACCCTGAAAGTATCTTTGAACTAATTCTGAGGTCTCAGGGAACTCCTGCATAAAAATTAATTGTATATACAGCTCATGGAATCTTAGCTTGATCAGCAGTTGATATAATAATTGAGTAATAATTATCAATGCTCTTTTGGTAAAAATCGTATTTTTTTTCTGTGTATCTACATTTTGGCTAACTTGTTAGGCTACGTTTTATGTGTGGTTCCCTTTCTCACACAGGTCATCGATTTTAATTCAAGTTATTTGTGTAGGTAGAGTAAACCTCATTTTTTCCTTAAAAAATTTTTTTTTCCTATTTGAAGGGGTTTTTGTTTTTGTTTATTCAAGTAGTCCTAAAAATCTTATTATAAATTTCTACTGGTACAAGTTGCTGAGATATGGTTTGTGGTATATGATATGTGCAATAGCAGTCCCCATATTTAAAATTAAAAATGACCAATTAAGGGAATTCCCCAGAGGTCCAGTGGTTAGGGACTCTGAACTTTCACTGCCAAGGGCCTGAGTTCAATCCCTGGTCAGGAAATTAAGATCCCACAAGCTATGCAGTGCAGCCAAAAAAACCCCGAGTGTCTTAAATATGATAAAAATTTGTTTGTTTAAAAAAAAAAAAACTAAACCAGATTATTTGCATAAATATATGACTAAAGATACAACTTTATGTAAGACTGAAAAAACATTTTCTTTTTTTTTTTTTTGAAGAAACATTTTCTTTTTGAGTGACAGCAGGCTCAAATATGGGCCTAGCAATTATAAAATTATTTTATACACATGTTGGTTTTCTGATCTCTTTTATAGGTTTATATATTCTTTCTTTAAAGTATATTTTTGAAACTAAAATAAGCACATGGGACATAGGAAGGTTAACTCATCTTCCCGTAGCTAGCATTTGCACTCAAGCTGTTTTAACTCGAGTCTGTGCTCCTAACTACTGGTTCTACTACACAAGGAGCATGCAAAATAGAAAAAATAATTAGAAATATGAACAAAGAATATAAATAGGTAGTTCATGGAGGAAGAAATACAGATTGTACTAGTAAGCATATGAAAAGACACTTCATGCTTCTGGTGACTATGGAAGTATAAGTTTTTAAAATGAAATATGTTTTATTTATTAGATAGGAAAACATTTATGAAGAGTTTACCCAGGGCAGTAAAGGTATGAGAGGATAAATTAGTGGGATTTTCTTGACAGTTAATTTGGCAATACTTGTCAAATGTATTAAGTATGCATACCTTTGGCCTTACATTTGTGTTCACAGATAAACGTGTGTATAAGGATATTCAGTGCTGCATTACTTATAGTAGTGCTACTGGGAACAAGTCCCTTTCATTAAAGGACATGGGAAATAATGATACATCTGTAGTATATTGTCCTGTGTAGCCAGAAGAATGAGGTGGATCTATGTATGTTGACAAAGTGGGATGTTTAACAGATTGTAGAGTGTTATAAGCAGTTTAGTATCACTGGCTTTTAACATATGTAGAATGTGGTAGTCCTTAAATAGTAGTAATAAAGCCTGAGAGGAATTGAAGGGGTAGGAGACTAAGAAAGAGTTCTTGAATTATTAAATTATTTGATTATTTAAATTCTTAAATTATTTGATTAAACATGAACTTCTTTGTAATTAAAAAAAAGGTGTTGCTTGGGAATATTTTGCTTTGAACTTGTGTAGGACTATGGTTTTTTAACCTTTTCTTCTCTTTCCTAGACACCTCCATGTATTTGTGTTTATGTGTAAAGCCTTTTGCTAGATGCTTAGGGACAACATTGAACAAGACGAAGCTTCCTGACCTTGTGGAACATGTATTATAGCTGGGAGGGGTAAGATGATACATAAGATTTTAAAAAATCTTGTTATATAGTGATAAATGAAAAAGAGAAACAGAGCAAATGCAGGTGGCCAGGGTGAGCCTTAATATGCTGGTGACATGTGAGTTAAAACCAAAGAGAGTTGGTGAATGAACCATATGGCTATCTGAGGAAAGAGCATTCGAAGTCAGAAAGCGCTAAGGCAGGAGCCTGCTCATTTGAAAAAACAGCAGAATGGCTGCGTAAGTAGAGTGCACTGAGTAAAAGGATGAGACTAAAGAGGTGACGTGTCCACTGAAACACGGAGCTGAGCAGGCCTGCCTTCTCAGTTCAGTTGTTAAGACTCTTTGCCCATAGTATTGTGTCTCAACCTAACCCTTTTGATAAGAATGTAAAATTATGCCTATCTTAACGTCATTTGAAATTTCAAAACAGTTTATTGCCTTGAGGGCAGAGGCAGTTTTCTAGATTACCTTAAAAAAAAAAAGTGATAAAATTAGATTGCTTTTTTAAAACCATCTGTCACCATCCCAGAGAGTTTGTTCTGCCCCCATAAATTTCTCATCTTTCCAGTCTAGAAGCAGCCACATAATATTTGACAAAGTAATTATATCCCTAGAATAGTTCTAGTGAATTGATGGGAGAGAAAGGTGTGTGTCAAAGGTTAATTAGAGTAGCTGTCAGAGTAAAACTCACTGTGTCTGTTCAGTCTCTGTTCCTACCACCCTCAACAGTTTTGGCCCCCAAATGTGTGTGTGGTTTCCTCCACAATGACCAGTTCTCCATATCAGCTGGCTTGTGTATAATTCAGTTCAGTTCTGACACTATTTGCTTGGAGTTGGTGTCAGATCCCCACAAGTTAAGGGGTCAGTTTGACACAACTGCCCCCCACCCCCAGTTCAGAGTTGCCAGTCCCAGATTATCTCAGCTGTACTTCTGACTAACTGGCTATAAGTTGCGGTTCTTACTATCCCTCCTTGGGTTTGATGATTTGCTGGAACAGCTCACAGAAGTCAGGGAAACACATTACCAGTTTATTATATAATTAAGGAAATGATAAAGGATATGGATGAACAACCAGATAAAGATACACATAGGGTGAGGTTCTGAAGGGTTATGAACACAGGCGCTTCTTTCATCATGGGGGTGGGGTGTACCACCTTCTCGGCACATGGATATATTCACCAACCCAGGAGCTCCCTAAACCTCTTACTTTGGGGATTTTTGTGGAGGCTACGTCATGTAGGTATGATCGATTAGTAACTCAATTTCTAGCCCCTCTTCCCTTTCCAGAGAAAGGGGGGTGGGGCTGAAAGTATCAAGTTTCTAGTCTTAGCTTGGTCTTTGAGGTGATGAGCCCTCATCCAGGAACCCACCAAGAGTCACCTCATTAGAACATAATATGGTCCTAGCATTTATATTATCACTTCGAAAATTACAAAGGTCTTAGGAGCTCTGACGAGGAATCAGAGAAAAGACCAAAAGTTGTTATTTCTCATTATATCAAGTAGCATATGTTTATTTAAGACGGGGGTACTATCTGAAGGCAAAAGGTAGCGCTCTCATGTAAATACCTTAACAGTTTGTACAATACTAGGAAAGGTTTAAGTTTCCTGTTGTGGATAGGTCTGCCTGAGCTAGGTGAAAATGGTTCATTTGAAACTTCACGTTCAAGAACCCTCTTGAGTTGGGTACTTCCTGAAGCGTCCACATGGAATTAAATCTGTGTGCCAGAGAGAAGACCCACTGGTGAATTCTAGGAGTCTGATTCTACTTAGCACCCACAGAATTGGTTGTTTCTTCCCTACATTTCTCTCCAGGGCAGGAACTGAGGCTTCAGATAAGGCTGGTTCAGTCTGGTCCTACTCAATGTAGGATGCTTTGAGGAAGGGGATTTCTCAGCACTCAACTCTTTTGTTGTTAAAAGTAAAGATCTCAAGGTTCATAGATCAAAGTGCAGCTCTTCTTCATTTGTCATCCCAACTTCTGTCCCTCTTCCTCTTTTGCTGTTGCACATTCTCTCTGTGCTGGTATAGTCACTCCCTAACCCATCACAGGGAGAAGGCAATGCACCCCACTCCATTACTCTTGTCTGGAAAATCCCATGGACAGAGGAGCCTGGAAGGCTGCAGTCCATGGGGTCCCTGAGGGTCGGACTGAACGACTTCACTTTCACTTTTCACTTTCATGCATTGGAGAAGGAAATGGCAACCCACTCCAGTGTTCTTGCTTGGAGAATCCCAGGGACAGGGGAGCCTGGTGGGCTGCTGTCTATGGGGTCACACAGAGTTGGACATGACTGAAGTGAGTTAGCAGCAGCATCCTCTCACCACCGTGTAGAGTTGCTGAGAGTGAGGAAGAAGGTAATTACGAGCCAGGCTTGGCTCTTAGACAAAGATGAGTTTGATCCTCCTCTGATTCTTTAGATATGTGGTCACAGGCAGGCGATTTAACCTCTTTGAGTCCATTTCCTTATCTATATCATAAGAATAAAATAATTTATATTGTAGTTATTTTAAGGACTACATAAAATGCTACGTCTTAAGTACACCGCCTGGCACATAGTAAGCCTTCAATAAATAAATCATAGCTACTGTTGTTTTTTCTTCCTGCTCTGCTCATTAGTTCAATTCCTACCTAGGGCCCTAGTTGCTTTTCAGACATTTGAAAAGTATCCAGACAAATCTTTATAACAAGTGTTTGTGCTGTTTTTGGCAGTTTGCCTTTTTTTTTTTAAGACATAAAATTTTGCAGGTGCAGTTCAGATCTCTAGTACCGCTTTGCACATCCTCCTCTCCTAAGGTAAACGCTGTTTTTTTTGTTTGTTTCTTTTTTTTTAATTTTTGTATTATTTTTTTTTATTTTTAAACTTTACATAATTGTATTAGTTTTGCCAAATATCAAAATGAATCCGCCACAGGTATACATGTGTTCCCCATCCTGAACCCTCCTCCCTCCTCCCGTGAACACTGTTTTAAAGTTTCCAACTTGTTACATCTTCTGTATCCATCTGAGTTTTGACTTTTAGTTACAAGTATCAGGCAATTAGTCCCCCACCTCCCTCCTCCTAGTTTACTCAGAAGAATTGGCTAAAGGGTAGTAGTTAGCTCAGGAAATTTATAGGAGGGTCAGAGAATGGATTTTGGAGGCTGCACGGCCAGGAAAGGACTCAGGTCACATTGCTGGCTGGCTTTGCCAAAGACGTGCAGCCACACCCTTGGGCACAGGTCCTTGTCCTACCATGGTCTCTCATTGGGATTTATGCCATCCTGTTCCATTTCTGCCACAGTCCTCCGCTCTCACCAGAAAAGGAGGTTGTGGTTCCTGCTGCCTCATGTTGCTCCTTTCTGAGTCCAAATTTCATGCAGTGTCTAAATTGGGAAGTCTTGGTCACAGGCCTGCACTCTAGCTGCAGGAGATGTTGAAAGAGTGATTCCAGCTTCTGCCTGGGGGAGGCAGAAGTCAGAATGTGTATTCTGCAGCCAAAAATAGGACTAAAATCAGCTACTCTCTCACTGGCATTTTGTGAGCTGATTGAGATCCTGATCATCACTTCAGATTGGTGGGCCGTTTATTGCTGCCTTTTCTGGCCCTTCATGTCCAGTCTTTTCTTTTTTAATGTTATTGAAGTATAGTTGATTTATGATGATATGTTAGTTTTTGTTATATAGCAGAGTGACACAGTTACACATACACATACATATATATATATATATTTTTCTTTTCCACTATGGTTTATCACAGGACATTGAATACAGTTCCCTGTGCTATCCAGTAGTCCCTTGTTTATCCATCCTATATATAATACTTTACATCTTGCTAGTTCCAAAGTCCCAATACTTGCCTCTTCCCCCCCTCCTCCCCCTTGGCAACCACAAGTCTGTTCTTTATATCTGTGAGTCTGTTTCTGTTTTGAAGATAAGTTTGTGTCATATTTTTAGATTCCACATAGAAGTGATATATGTGATATTTGTCTGACTTACTTCACTTAGTATGGTAATCTCTAGGTCCATCCATGTTGCTGCACATGGCATTATTTCATTCTTTGTAATGACTGAGGAATAGTGGTGTGTGTGTGTGTATTTATATATATATAAATGTATATATATCTCATCTTTGTCCATTTGTCTGTCAGTGGACATGTTAGCCTTTTACCCATGTTTAAATCTCTTCCCTCACCATATGTAGATTATTCATTTGTATATTAAGAATTTGGTAAATGTTTGATACTTGGATAAAGATTTTTACCACTTTCAGAAGAGCGTTTTTTTGAACAGTAAAGTTCAGCCAAGGATTTGCGGACTAGTTGTTAAAAGGCACAGGTGTATTTGGATCCCAGGTGCTGTGATTCCTCACTTAGTGGGATCTCTTCTGCCACACTGAGCACTGTCCTCTCCTCAGTCCCTCCTCAGTGAAACTCAGAGGATGAAATTGAATGTAAGTCACATTTGTTATTCTAAAATTTTTAGTGTGAGTGTTAGTTGCTCAGTTGTATCTGACTCTTTTGCAACCCCATGGACTGTAGCCTACCAGGCTCCTTTGTCCATGGAATTCTCCAGGCAGGAGTACTGGAGTGGGTTGCCATTTCCTTCTCCAAAATTTTTAGTAGCCTGTTTTATACAAGAGGGGAAAGATGTATATCAACTATATTTCAAGAAAAAATTTTTAAATGGAAAAAGAGGGAAGAATGAGGTGATATTGACTTTTTAAAATCACGTTTAAAAAAATAAAATCACATTTTATTTAAACTAATATGTTATTTCAGCATTAAGTTGTATATTGTTGATAAATTATTTTACCATTTTTTGGCACAAATCTTTGAAATCTTTTTGTGTTTTGAACTTGTGAGCACAATGTAATTTGGACTAACCACATTTTAAGTGATTGCTAAAAATGTGTAACAAATGCAGCTTTGGGGAAATACGAGAGAAGAATTGTTTATTCTTTTTTTTTGTGGAAATAAGAAAGTAACTTTTAAAATTGTTTATGGGATGGAATTTCAGAATTGACCCAGCACACTCAGCCGGTTTATTCTTACATAAAATACTGGCTTTATACTCAAAGTAGCCAAAAACAGAACAGAACAAAAAATATTACTGTTTTTAGTGTCAGTGATTGGAAGAAAAGATTCCTAAGCGGGGTAATACATGTATTACTTCTTGGTTTTTCTCATTGCTTTTTAGTTGGAGTACTTAGTCCTTATGTTGTGTTGAGCTCTGTATTACTTAGGTTCTGAATGACACTGAGGAAAAGGAAATAGATTATTCATCTGCAAACAGGTTAAGAACCTAAGCTGCTGCTGCTAAGTCGCTTCAGTCGTGTCCGACTCTGCGACCCCATAGATGGCAACCCACCAGGCTCCCCCGTCCCTGGGATTCTCCAGGCAAGAATACTGGAGTGGGTTGCCATTTCCTTCTCCAGTGCATGAAAGTGAAGTCGCTCAGTCCTGTCCAACTCTTAGCGACCTCATGGACTCCAGCCTACCAGGCTCCTCCGTCCATGGGATTTTCCAGGCAAGAGTACTGGAGTGGGGTGCCATTGCCTGCTCCGAAGAACCTAAGCTAGTGAGGTCCAATAAAACTTTTACACTATTGGTTATCAAACTTCAGGGTACATTAGAATCACCTGGAGGGTTTCTTAAAACAGAAATGGCCATCCTTCTCCCACTACAAATTCAGCTGGTCTGGGGTCACTGCTGAGAATTTATATCCCCCTGCCCCCCAGTTTTATTGACATATAGTTGACATACAGCAATGTATAAGTTTAAGGTGTACAGCTCAATTATTTCATTTATATATATCATGAGATGGTGACCACAATAAATTTAGTTAACATCCATCATCTCATATACAGAGTAAGAAAGAAACATTTTTTCCTTTGTAATGAGAACTTAGGATTTACTCTCTTAACTTTCACTTAACTTTCACGTTCACTATCCAGCAGTGTTAACTAGTTATCATGTAGTACATTATATCCCTAGAACAGAACTGCTCTGGTGGTCCAGCAGTGAAGACTCCGTACTTCCAGCTCAGGGTGCCTGGGTTCCATCCCTGGTCAGGAACTAATCCTGCATGCTGCAACTAAGACTTGGTATAGCCAACTAAATAAATAAATCCCTAGGACTTAGTTATCTAGGAAGTTTGTACCTTTTGACCATCTTCATCCAGTTCCTCTTGTCTTTGCCTCTGCCTCAGTAGCCACAAATCTGATCTGTTTTTCTGAGTTTGGTTGGGGTTGTTTTTTTTTTTTTAGGTTTTTATATATAAATGAGATCATGTAGTATTTGTCTTTCTCTCTCTGATTTCACTTAGCATAATGCCTTCACCATTCATCCATGTTGTCACAGATGACAGCATTTCCCCCCTTTATATGGCTGAATAATATTCATTGTATTGACAGACACTTAAGATTGTTTCCATGTCTTGGCCATTGTAAATAATGCTGATGTGAATTTGGCAATGCAGTTATCTCCAGCAGTTTTTTCATTTCCAGAAAATGTGCATTTCTAACAAATTCCAGGTTGGTGCTGATGCTGCTAATCTGAAGACCACATTCAAACATATCTGAAAAACTTAATATACTCAATCAAAAAAAAAAATATAGGAAAGAAGTCATGAGATGTTGATGTCTGGCAGAAACCAACGAAATTCTATAGAGCAATTATTCCTTCAATTAAAAAATAAATTTTTAAAAAAGTCATGAGAATAAAAGAAACAGAACCAGCTCAGAATTGAAATCTAAATCTTAAGTCTGTACAGAAGACTTAGAATGCAGTCTGTCCAGGTTGAAAAGGAAGTCAGAATGCTCAAGAAGAAAGTAATTAGCGTTGTACATACTATGTCATCAAAAGCCCAGATGGATAATAAAGTGTATCTGTTCTGATCAACAGAGGGGAAGAAGAGCAATTGAAAAACTCTGGGAAAGATGGTGGGGGTTGCTGAATGAGAAGTACGGATTCAGATGTGAAGGGAACTGAAATATAGTGTGATTTATGAGGGATTGATAGAAGGTAAGAAATAGTGCTTTTTAAAACAATAAAACCAAATTCACCTTCTCCGGAAATGTCCTTCTCCCCCATCAATATATCACTTTCCTAGTACATGCGTATCTTTGGGATGGTCTTTTTTCTTTTTGTGTTTCTTTAGAATCATTTCAAATCTAAGCTTAAGTTTCAAACTGCCTTTTTTTTCTCTTTAATTTTTTGTTAAGGTTTCAGTGTGTCAGTTTGTTTTCTGAGACAGTTTACCTACCTTGAAAATTAAGTAGTTAATAAAGACAGTATCAGCTCTGAATGTCTGTCTTAGATTTTTGTCTTTTTTTTTTTTTCTTTTTAAGAGAAATCTTGTCAGAGCTTCTTGGTGTGAAGAAATATTCAAAGTTCAGCTATTCCTTCAGTTTTAATTTCATTTCCTCATAAGTTCAAGTAAAATTTAAAAAACTTTTTTTACTTCACTGACTTTTCAGATTTTCAATGTGACTCTGTTCAGTTCAGTCGCTCAGTCGTGTCCGACTCTTTGCGACCCCACAGACTGCAGCACTCCAGGCTTCCCTGTTCGTTGCCAACTCCCAGAGTTTATTCAAACTCATGTCCATTGAGTCGGTGATGTCATCCAACCATCTCATCCTCTGTCGTCCCCTTCTCCTCCCGCCTTCAATCTTTTCCAGCATCAGGGTCTTTTCAAATGAGTCAGTTCTTTGCATCAGGTGGCCAAAGTATTGGAGTTTCAGCTTCAGCATGGGTCCTTCCAATGAATATTCAGGGCTGATTTCCTTGAGGATGGACCGGTTGGATCTCCTTGCAGTCCAAGGGACTCTCAAAAGTCTTCTCCAGCACCACAGTTCAAAAGGATCAATTCTTTGGCTTTCAGCTTTCTTTATAGTTCTACTCTCACCTCCATACATGACTACTGGAAAAACCATAGCTTTGACTAGATGGACCTTTGTTGGCTAAAGTAATGTCTCTGCTTTTTAATATGCTGTCTAGGTTGGTCATAACTTTTCTTCCAAGGAGCAAATGTTTTTTAATTTCATAGTTGCATTTGCCCTCTGCAGTGATTTTGCAGTGACTCTGTAGTAATTACCTAATCAGATAAAAAGTTATATTTTTATATAAATAAAGATATGAAAGGTATTACAAGTAATATTTAATTTTTTATTGACATGATTCTTAATGGGTAAAGGTTATAAACATATAATTGATACCCTGTACAGTATGTTGACATTGGTAAGGAAATGTCAGAAAGTGCTTTAACTTTTACTCTTTTAATTGTAAATTCTAACTACTTAGGATATAAAGTAGCATCAGATTATCTTTACCTGTTTATTCTGATTTGAGTAAATGCCTCATTTGGGTAAATGCCTTCAGTTCTGATTCCTTAGTACTTTGCTAACTTGTTTGTGTTGGAAGATTGAATATTGATAAATGCTTTCTAGGAAAAGTCATTGTAAAGAGATAGAGTAAAATCATTAAGAATATGAACTACAATTCAATGATAATAACCAGATTTTGAACTTTTGTTTCTAAGCCAGTAATAATATAGTTAAAAAACATACTGTGTATTTAACTCTACAACAGTGATTCTTAAAGGGTAGTTCAGGGGCTGGTAGTTCCCAGCACTCTGAAATTTTAATTGCTCTTACATTGTTAAGAGTGATTCCTTAAAGTTATGGCTGTTATTATTATAATATGAAGATGTTTATATGCCTTTTTCACTCTCGTTCTCTCATGAGTGTACAGTGGGGTTTTGCAGAGACCATGTGTGACGTGTGCACAACAGATTGCAAAAGCAAATACAAAGAATTCAGCTGTCTTCAATTAAGTCAGCCATTAAAGAGGTTTGCAAAGATGTAAAATTTTATGCAACTCTTATTATAGATTTTTTGTTTTGGCAAATAAAGTTACTCTTCATAAGAATTTATGATTTATGTTGACATTTATATTGGTTTATATGGTAATTTTTAATGAATTAATATTTTTCTAAGTTTCCTAGTTTTAATTTCTAATGTAGTAAATATTGCTATCTATAGAAAAGCTCTTTGGCATCTTCAGTCATTTTTTTAAAAGAGTCCTGAGACCAGAAAACTTGAAAGCAGCTCTTCTTTAGTAATTGGCTTCATACTTTCCTTTATGTCCTTGGTGTAAAGCACTGATTCTCAAATTTGAGCATGCATCAGATTGCTGATCCCATTCCCTAGAGTTTCTGTTTTAATTGTTCCACCTAAAAGTTTATATTTCTGACAAGTTGCATGGGTGATGATGATGTTGGCCTGGAAACTACATTTTGAGACTCACTGGTGTACTGCTTATGAGGAAGCAAACCAACTTTTTGAACACCTGCTGCTGCTGCTAAGCTGCTAAGTCACTTCAGTCATGTCCGACTCTGTGCGACCCCATAGACGGCAGCCCACTAGGCTCCTCTGTCCCTGGGATTCTCCAGGCAAGAACACTGGAGTGGGTTGCCATTTCCTTCTCCAATGCATGAAAGTGAAAACTGAAAATCAAGTTGCTCAGTTGTGCCCAACTTTTAGCGACCCCGTGGACTGCAGCCTACCAGGCTCCTCCGTCCATGGGATTTTCCAGACAAGAGTACTGGAGTGGGTTGCCATTGCCTTCTCCGTTTGAACACCTACTATATGTCAGTAAAGATTATTTCATGCTCATGACCACTCTGTGAGGAGGTAAGCAGGTAGGCCCTTTTTATTGTTCCTCAGGAAACAGAAGCTTCAGGGACTTGTAGCCAGGAAAGTACAGCAGCATTTCAAGTCAGCTCTCAAGGTCTATGCTCTTTATATAACTTCCTCCTTGCCTATGATTTTTTTTTTTTAATTAGTCATGGCTTTCTTGATGTATAATTCTCATATCAATTCATTCATTTCCATGTAAAGTGTACAACTTCATAGTTTTTAGTCTATTCACAGAGTTGTACAACCATTATCACATCAATTTTAGAACATTCCCATCATCCCAGAAAGAAAGCTTGTGGCTTTAGCCGTTACTTCATATTTCCCCCAATCCCTATCTCCTGGACAGGCACTAATCTACTTTATTTCTGTAGATTTGCCTATTTTGGACACTCATATAAATGGAATTATACAATATGTAGTCTTTTGCGATTAACTTCATTTGGCATAATGTTTTCAGGGTTCATCTGTGTTGTAGCTTTTTATCAGCATTTTATTTTTTTCTTACTAGACAACATTCTTTTGTATGGAAGTACTACATTTTATTTTATTCATTAGTTGATGGGTATTTGGGTTGTTTCCACTTTTCACTTACTATAAATAATGCTGTTATTAACATTTATGTCCAAGTTTTTTGTGAGTATAGTTTTTATTTCTCTTGAGTATGTACCTAGGAATGCAACTGCTGGGTCATACGGTTTGTTTTTCATATCTTTGTCATATGCTATGTTTAACTTTTTTATGATCTGCCAGACTTTTGTTCCAAAGCAGCTATACCAATTTTACATTCCCACCAGCAGTGTGTGAAAATTCCAATTTTTTTTGTATACGTGCCAACAGTATCTTTTATTCTTAAAAAAATTGTGGTCTTTTTTTTTTCTTTTTTTAATTTTATTTTTTGACTGTGCCACACAGCATGTGGGATCCTAGTTCCTAGACCAGGAATGGAACCCAGGCCCACCTCATTGAAAGTCTTGACCACTGAACCGCCAGGGAGACCCCTGTTATCTGTTTATTACAGTTGTCCTAGTGGGTTTAAATGGTGTCTTCTTTTGCTTTGCATTTCCCTGACAGTTAATGATGTTGAACAACTTTTCATGTGCTTGCCAGCCATTTTCTTATCTTGGGAGAATTGTTCAGATCCTTTACCATTTTCTGTGTATGATGTGAGAAAAAAGTCCAACTTCATTCTTTTTATGTGGACAGCCAATTGTCCCAGCATCATCTTTGGTTATCTTTTGTGATGTATACAATCACTGATCTACCTTCTTATTTTCTACCTTCCTAATTCCTACATGCATTCAGAATAATTTAGATAAATGTCTGATGGAAAAATATGGTCTGTTTTAAAGTTACATACCATGTGTAGCATCTTTTCATGCCATTCTGTATGCTGAAGTACAGCAGTAAGACATGAACTGCATTATCATCAGAAATGTGTTATCTGGGATATAGTGACCTTAGTTAGATTAAATTATCAGGAATCGAGTGGCTTCTCCTGTAAAATAAAGGTATCGTAAATAAGCGCTCTAAAGAATCTGTGCCTGTCTTACAGCAGCAAAATTGGAGATGTCTCATAAAGGGATTTCAAGTATTTTGTCTCTACTGTGGTTTGTCTGTGGTGGGAGTAGTTTTGATCCTGAGTTGGGAGTTGAATGCCTGTGGAATGTACTTCTCTTTCTGACCCTTTAGAACAACGTCCCCACACTTTCAATCACTAACCACATGGATAAACTATTTTTTGAATATACACCTAAGTATATATTTATACATTGTATTCTTATACTACTATATGAGTATGCGAAAACAAAAGGGCTGACTTTTAAAAAGAAGGTAAGAAATGAGCAAGAGTTTTGATATTTCTCGTGTGCTAGTCTTGAGTGCTCTCAGGTGGCTGTGTGTTGCTCTGAACGCAGCATATTCAGAGATTACGGCCTCCTCAGAAGGCTGGAGTATGGCAGCCCCTCCTCCTCACAGTACGCAGGGCTCCTGCCTGAGATCTCTGCCCTTCGGGACTGGGTTCTCTGTGTTGTCCAGTTCACTCACTGCCACATCTTGTTGCTGCAGGTACAGGTACAGGTACAGCAGTCTCCGCAGCAGGTCTCGGCTCAGCAGCTCTCCCCGCAACTCACCGTTCACCAGCCTGCTGAGCAGCCCATCCACGTCCAGGTGCAGATCCAAGGCCAAGCAGCACAGCCGGCAGCCCCCTCCATCCAGACCCCATCTCTGCAGAGCCCCAGCCCTTCGCAGCTGCAGGCGGCCCAGATCCAGGTGCAGCACATGCAGGCGGCCCAGCAGATCCAGGCTCCAGAGATCCCGGAGGAGCACATCCCGCACCAGCAGATCCAGGCTCAGCTGGTGGCTGGCCAGTCTCTTGCTGGGGGTCAGCAGATCCAAATCCAGACTGTGGGTGCCCTTTCCCCACCGCCGTCTCAGCAGGGCTCACCTCGGGAAGGGGAACGGCGGGTTGGCACAGCCAGTGTCCTCCAGCCAGTGAAGAAGCGCAAAGTGGACATGCCCATCACTGTGTCCTACGCCATCTCAGGGCAGCCAGTGGCCACTGTACTGGCCATTCCACAGGGCCAGCAGCAGAGTTACGTGTCTTTGAGGCCCGACTTACTGACGGTAGACAGTGCCCACCTGTACAGTGCCACTGGGACCATTACTAGCCCTACAGGAGAAACTTGGACCATACCTGTTTACTCTGCCCAGCCCCGGGGGGACCCTCAGCAGCAGAGCATTACCCACATTGCCATTCCCCAGGAAGCCTACAACGCAGTTCATGTCAGTGGCTCACCCACAGCCCTGGCAGCTGTGAAGCTGGAGGATGACAAGGAGAAGATGGTGGGCACCACATCTGTAGTGAAAAACTCCCATGAAGAGGTAGTGCAGACCCTTGCAAACTCTCTCTTTCCAGCACAGTTCATGAATGGCAACATCCACATTCCAGTGGCTGTGCAGGCCGTGGCAGGCACATACCAGAATACAGCTCAGACTGTCCATATATGGGACCCCCAGCAGCAGCCACAGCAACAGACCCCCCAGGAACAGACGCCGCCGCCGCCTCAGCAGCAGCAGCAGCAGCAGCTCCAGGTTACTTGTTCAGTAAGTGAGACTTACCTGTAGGGCAGCCTGCCTCCCTGGGGCCCAGTGCCACACCGAACTTGCTTGGCAACCTCTGGCTTGTTTACTAGAGTGATGTTGGCCTTGCAGTAGTAATACAGTATTTAGTGTTTTAATTAGGATTGGGGAGAGGGAACGGGGTGAGGGTATGGAATAGGCAGGCATTCTAGCCTGGTGTCTGGAGGTAAATGACCAGAAACTGCTTTGGGGGTAAATGCTCAGAGTGCTTTTTTGTGATCTCTTTTTAGGAAAAGTAAAGTTTTAGGTTGAGACTAACGGGTCACCCCAAGTGTTATTTTTGTCCCAGAAGCTGCTTTCTGCATCGCAAATGAACAGATCTAGTGGAACTTCTGTAGTTGAACACACAGGCTGTAAATTCATTACAGTGGAGAAGCTGTTAAATTGTTCCTTCTTTAGTTGTCATCTAAAGATGGACTACACTGGACACAGTATAGGTGAATTAGGAGATCTAAAAGATTTCCTGGTGGGCCTGTTAAAAGTGATTATCTTTGGGGAATTCTCTGGTAGTCCAGTGGTTAGGACTCTGTGCTCCCACTGCAAATGGCATGGGTTCGATCTCTGGTCAGACGACTGAAATCCTCTAGCCTTGTAGCATGGCCGAAAAAAAGAAAAAAGTGATTATCTTTGGGACTCTTAAATAAGCAACCTTTACAAGTGGGACTTTCCAACGATATTTTTATGTTCCTTAAAAATACTAAGATAGGTCATGGTTAATGAGTTTTCTGTCATGGCATCTATGTTGAGCTAAGTTTTTTAACTTTTTCTTTTGAAATGATTTTAGATTTATAGATAAGTTGCTAAAATAGACCTGTCGAAATTTTAATTTTAAAATTGCTTGGCTCTTTTTGCTAATTGTTAGTCTTCTTGAGGCTGTCATAGGGCCGCCTGTTAAGACTATTAGTAAAGTTTCTGGTCCCTTGTCTAGCAGACATTTAGACTAGATGTAGAGCCTCTGGTCTCATGAGACTGCTGAAGGCAATGTGCCTCAGCACAGGTGCTCTGGGAGTGCATGTGAGGGAGCTGGCACCAACAAAGCACTGTCAGACCAGGGACCACACTCAGAAACTCAAGCAGTAAATGATTGGATAAGCAACAGCTGGCCAAGTGGTTTCATAGAGGCAACAGTGTATTAATCCTAGGTGACTTTATTAAGGACCTGTTAAAATCCAGCTGTCAGGCCTAGGAGTAGAATAGGACAGAGTCATTGCTTCAGGTGGCTGATAATCTGGTGGAAGTAAGAACTCATGGTTTCTGTTTCTTTATAAACTCTTTATAGAGCAACATAATCAAGTGTGAATGTATACTAACACAAAAGTCAGGCGGGAATTCAGAAATCGTTCTGGGTTAAAACAGGAGCATCTTTGTGGAAAAACTGGCATTTGATCTCTTGTTTATAGCTTAGATTGACAGAATGGCACAGCATGAATGCAGAGCTACGGGTGGGCACAAGGGGTATGCCCAGGTTAACATGTGAGGAGGGAAAACTGTGGGAGAGGAGTTAGTGGAGGGGGCAAAGGGACTGTCTTCCTGAAGTGAAGAGTTGGTATGGTCTGTGGTGGGAAAATTTCCAGAATCCTGCCTGAGTGATGGTATTCAGAAGAATCAGATAGTGGTGTGTGGAATAGATTCGCGTGTAGGAGAGACCACCCAGAGACTTGTCATGGTGCACTGTGCTGAACTTCAGCCTCTCCTCCACTCTCCTGGGCCTGATGATCCAGTTTGCAGTTCAGGGCTCTTTTGTTGCTCAACGGGCTCTACTAGTAATTTGCACATCTGGGCCCTTCAACTGGAAAATCTTATTCTAGAGTCCATTTTAGTAAGCTTGTGCTCTTCATGTTCTTCAGAGGCTGTATCTCCTTTAGCAAAGGAGACACACATGTCCCTTTATAGGGACATATGTCAAAGATTATTGCCAGGAAAAGAAATATTGGGAAGAACGCCCATCATGCAGGAAAGATTAGCTTGCCCATTTACACCACAGATATCCCTCTGTTCCCCTTATTGGGCTCTGTTCTAGGTTTTGGGGAACAGAGATGAATAAGACAGCCTCTGCCTTTGGAGCCCTCATAGCCCATGTGAAGATAATTGTGCTGTGATGTGAGTTGAACCCTAGGGAGAGCTGATGTGTTCCTTCACCTGACATACCCCTTTTGAAAGGTTTTTTATAACTTGTCTTTAAAACCAGATTTGTGACAAAACCTCCCTCCCTTGACCTCACACCCACCTCCATCTGTTCCCCTGTTTCTCCACTTTGCTTTATTCCCAGAGTTTTCACAAGCATTATCTGCACAGGCTGTCTCTACTCGCTGACCAGTTTCCTCTTCCAGCTCATGACCAACCCAGTCTGCTCTTGTCAAGGTCATCGTTGACCTGCCTCCCCATGGCCAGATCCAGCAGGCATGTCTGTTTTTATCTCATTCACAGCAACACACAATAGAGCAGACCAAGCCTGCCTTCTTGAAACTCTCCTCTGGACTTCTGTGTTATTTCCTCCCACCCTACTGGTTATTTGTCCTTCTCAGGAGACTTTGCTGAAGTCTCTATCTCCTCTGTCTGAACCATACACGTTGGTATTTCTCAGAGCTCAGTACTAATGCTCTTTTCTCCCCCAGGGGATTTCTGTCCATTGCCATGATTTTCAGAATCCTCTAGATGACTGCTACAGAAGGTAATAATCCCTGACACCTTCTGCCAGGCACTGTCCATAGTGTTACATGTAATAACTCTTTTAATTCTCACACCAACCTTAAGAGGTATGTACTACTATCTCCATTTTACAAATGAAGAAACTGAGGTACAGAGATTAAAGTCACCTTTTAGCAAGTGGCAGAGTTGACATTCAGCCTTGGATAGGTGGGCTCCTGAGCCCATGTCTTAACCTATGTGCAGTCCATGTACTGCAGTGACGCATAGCTCTTTATCTCTAGACTGTGCCTTTCCCCTTCAGACCCTTACTATACTTTCAGCAGCCCACTTATTATTTACCTGCGTTTGGTAAAGATATCTCAGCTCTTCGTCAGCATCTCCTCTACCACTATCAAAAACTATTCGTCTCAGAAAATGATACCATCATCTACCTAGTTAGGTAAGCCAGAGTCCTTGAGTCTGCGTGCCCTTCCTCCTCACAGTCAGTTCATCAACAAGCCACATTAGTTCTGCCACCAAACTTCTCAGAATCTCTTAAATCATTTCACTGCCACCATCCTGGTCTTGGCCACCAGCACCTACTTCCACTATTCCATTTTCTATAGATCAAGAATAATATTTTTAAAATGTAGGATTATGTCACTTCCCAACTCTTTAAGGGCTCCATTTTAAATAGGAAAAACTCTACACCAGGGGTGCACTTGTATCAGTAGTTTTTAACCTGGATGAAACTTGTGTTTCCCCTACCCACTGATAGACATTTGAATGTGTGTGGAAGAATTCTGGTTGTCAAGGTGGTTGGGAGTGTTACATGTAGTGAGTGGAGGCACACTGTGAAGAGAACCTGGCTGCTAAGACAGTAGAGAAGCACTGCTCTCACCTACTAACCCTGTCAGACTCCTAGATTTCTTACTTGGGTAGATGGTGTTGCCATTGAGCAACAGGGAGGAAAGTCTGAGGAGAATACTTCTGGGTGGGCAAAGTGATGAATTCTCTCCCTAGATAGTAGTTTGAGGTGGCTTTGGGATGTTCAGTCCGAGATACACAGTACCCATTGAGTATATTAAGGCATGGTCTAGCTTAGAGGCACGTAGTTAGCAATCATTTCCACAAACATGGAGATCCTAACTGGGCAAGTTTTGGAGACTCACCAAGAAGAATGGTGGTTGAACTGAGAAGTGTGTCTGGAGGGGAGCTCCAGGGTCAACAGACATTTAAGAGTCTGGCACTGGTATTTGTTTATCTCCTTGTTTATCTCCTTGTTTAATAATGTATCTTATATCAAAGCTAGTAGGACAGTTTTTATTTTTATTGATTGATAAGCAAATGTATGTGTCATATATTCATTGTTTAGCCTTCAAGTTGAATGATTTGGCATTTTTCAGCCCTTTAGGTAGGCCCTGGCATAGAAAATTGTTCAAGGGAATTTGTTTTACAATGTAGACAGGTTTGTGAGACCCAAGAACCTGTGCTTTGTATCTGTGTTGGTGTCTATCCTGCCTGATGGGGACTGTGATTGAGGGTCATGGACATTCTCTGTCCTTTTGTCTGCACAGTTTGGCTCTGAGACCATTGAAGATGGGACTGTTCTTGATTTGGAGGTGGGAAGCTCAGACAGTGCTTCCTGTCTTCAGAAAATGTCCTTATGAGCCAAAGCAGTATTATTGAGAAGGAACATGATGATTCTCAACCAGGACTGGACATTAGAATAACCCAGAGAGCTTTTAAAAATACCGATGGCAGGCCACCACCTTAGACCAATTAAATCAGGATCCCTAGGGACAAGGCCCAGGCATGGATATTTTTTAAAAGCAGCCCAGATGATTTTAAGGTGCAACTAAGTTTAACAGTCTGGACACTTGGTACTGAAAGTGTAGTCTGAAGACCAGCTCCCTTCCTTGGGGGTTTCTTAGAAATGCAGAATCTCAGGTCCCACGTGAGATCTTCCTAATCAGAATCCACGTTTTAATAAAATTTATTTGCACATTGTAGTTGATGAGCAGTGCTTTGTGCCAGTAGCTCTGGGCAATGACCAAAGATTAGAATTGCCTTTTTACATGGGAAGATTTGTCTGATACCTCTTTAAAAAGAGATTCTGAGGTGGAGCTCAGGTATTGGTGTTTTAAAATAAGAGATTCAAAAGTACAGTTAAGATTAAGAAGCTTTGCACTAGCCATTGCTGTCTCTGAAATAAAGAACAGGACTCCAAAGTTTAGGACAGCAAGCAGAAGTGCAGCTTTTTAGTTAAAAGAGTTAGAGCATTTTTCTGGCAGTTTTGTCAAATGACCTATTGACACGTTTTGATGATTTCTCTCTCATAGGCTCAGACTGTCCAGGTTGCTGAAGTTGAACCACAGTCACAGCCACAGCCTTCACCAGAACTTCTGCTTCCAAATTCTTTGAAGCCAGAAGAAGGGCTTGAGGTGTGGAAAAACTGGGCGCAGACCAAGAATGCTGAGCTTGAGAAGGATGCTCAGAACAGACTGGCACCCATTGGAAGTAAGTGTTCGGGAGGGCAGGGGGGTTGGACTGTGTGTGAAATGCAGTGGCACTGAAGCAGCAGGAAGACGGATGGCAGGAAAGTGTATCCCTTGGCTCTGGGCACTTGGGCGCTCCATCTGAATTAGTGTGCTGAATCCAAGACAAGAGGCAGGCTGGACCTACTATAAACAAGCAGGATTTGTGGGGTGTGCCCAAGATCAGGCATTTTTGTACATATGTATTTCTGGGGCAGAGACTTCTGGGAGGAGACAAGAACTAGTGAGTGTTCTTAGGGCCCTTCTTACTTAGCATTATCCTCATATACTTTCTCATATTACAGAGGGTGGGTTTTGTGTTTTTGCTTTCATTTCTTGGCTCTAATAATTGGGGGATATGTGAGATGGGAAGGGAACCCTTTTGGTAATAGGGCAAACAGGATTATTGTCTTTGTAGGCTAGTTTTGATCACAGATACAAGTGATTGTTTTCACCCCAGTGCCTTGATGGGTGGTATCTGCTCTGTAACCTCCTTCCAGGGATATAAGAAGCCAATAAAGAAATGGCTGTTGCCAGGACCCTCACTGACCTTTGGGACTTATGTTGTAGGGCGTCAGTTGCTACGATTCCAGGAAGATCTCATCTCTTCTGCTGTGGCTGAGTTGAATTATGGGCTCTGTCTGATGACACGGGAAGCTCGAAATGGAGAAGGTGAACCCTATGACCCAGATGTGCTGTACTATATTTTCCTGTGTATTCAAAAGGTAGGAAACAGCTTCATAGGAACCTGTTTGCCTTGTGTTCCCATTGGGTATTTGCTGTGTAGTCAAATTAGAAGTGGTAACAATAAAGATACTGTCTTCCAACTATATAATGAGGTTTTAAATGTACATTTTTTAAAAATTGGAAATGTTTTTAAATGTATTTTTTTTTTAGATTGGAAAAGATCTACATGTTCACTTTAGAAAATCAGATAATAAAATAATCCCTCAATCTGGAGAAATGTTTGTTAAAATATGATATATTACATTAGAGACTTTTTTTTAAAAATCATGAAACATTTATGTAACACTTTTTGTTAAACATCTAGTTTGCAGGAAAGCAATTCTCCCAGAACAGTCTGGTGCTGACATATAGTTCATTTTCTCATTGTTTCCTGCATTAATGCAAAATAATTATTTGAAAGAGTCTAGCTAGACTATACAACTGTAGTTAGGTTTTCAGGAGATCTAAGATGAAGATGAACAGGGAGATTCATTTTAGGACTGGCAGTGTCAGAGACCAGATGGGGATTTCCCAGTGTTTGAATGCTATTGTAGAGAAGCCCACGGTGTAACGGAAGAGCACTTGCTGACTGGGACTCACCCTGTTGCTGAGGCCTGAGAAAAACCCATCTCCCGTTTTGTTACTCTTTCTTAGCAGTCACTGGGAGCACTGGGTGAATTACGGTATATGCTTTGTCTCATTCCATGCTCTCTTACTCATGCAAGGCAGGCATAGTCCTCTCCATTTACAAACAAGGAAACTGAGCCCCCAAAGTTACAAGACTCACGTGAGTTACATAACTTAACCATAGCTAGTAAGAGACTGGCCCTGGAGCCTGCATCATGTTTTTTTGCTACCATAAGACAGTGCCTTGCTTGGGTGAAGTAGCATTCACGAAATCTGCTCCATTGGCCAACTTTCAAGAGTGTTGTGAGAGTTAGTTCCCATCCTGAAGTATGCTGTGGAAGTACTGTGCACTGGGCGGTTTTGACTCAGTGTGCTGGTTTGTTAATGGGGGACGAATGGGTAGGGACATGTGAGGGTACTGCTCGAAAATTATTTGCTTCCCTCAACATCTTGTTAAGAGTCTACCAACAGCTTTTATTGATTATTTTCCTTTTAGTATCTTTTTGAGAATGGACGGGTTGATGACATTTTCTCCGATCTTTATTATGTTCGATTTACGGAGTGGCTGCATGAAGTTCTGAAGGACGTTCAGCCCCGAGTCACTCCACTTGGTAAGAATCTTCCTAGTCCTTGGATGTCTTTTGAACCTGGGTTTAAAAAAGATGAGCTGCTTGTGTGGCTTGCTGTGATAATAGCATGTGGGTGAGGGGGCTGTACATTGCAGGCCCCAGCGTTGGTCTCTGTGCTGCTTGGCCCAGTATGGAGGGGCATGGCTCACCAGGGAACCTGGCTGGTGTGGTGTGGCAAGGACACAGGGGCATGCGGACTGTGGAGTGGTTACTCCATTTTTTTCTATTTAAATTTATTGATTAAAATTAGAATCCTTGCAAAAGTTAGAAATTATGAACTATTTCATCTGTAAATTAATTATATTACATATAGGGCTTTTTCTGCGTATATAGAATATAATTTTTGCTTTATCCATGAATAACCTAGGCATCATATTGTGTTGGAAAGAACATGAGTTTCACAGGAGAATGTTTGAGCTGTTTATTATAATTTTTTTTAATAATATATTTAAGAGCAGTTTTAGGTTTACAGGAAAACTGAGTGGAATATACAAGGCATCCCATATATTCCATGACACCGAGTGTCCCCTGTTATTAGTATCTTGTATTATATATTTGTTAACATCGAGGAGCCAACATTTGATACCTTATTGTTAACTAAAGTCTGTAGTTTACATTAGAGTTCACACCCTTCTGTTGTATATTCTGTGGATTTTGACAGTGTATAATGACATGTACCTACAATTCAGTATCACATACAAGTTTTGCTGCTCTCAAATCCCCAGGGTTCCACTTAATTCGTCCCTCCCTTTATCCCCCTGAATCCCTGGCAACCTCTGATCTGTTTTACTGTCTCCATAGTTTTGCCTTGTTCAGAATGTCACATAGTTAGAATACTTCAGTATTAATTAATACTTCAGTATTTCACTTAGCAATATACATTTAATGTTCCTGCATGTCTTTTCATGGCTTGATAGCTCATTTCTTTTTATTGCTGAATAGTATCCCATTGTATGAATGTGCCACAGTTTGTTTTTCTGTTCACCAATTAAAGGGCATTTTGGTTGCTTCAGTGTTTTGGCAGTTAAAATAAAGCAGCTGTAAACATTGTGTGCAGGTCTTTGGTGAAAGAATAGACAGATCCATGGGACAGAATACAGAGTCCAGAAATAAAGCCACATGAGTGTAATCAATTTATCTTTGACTAAGGGGCAAAGGCAGTTAAATGGAGAAAGGATAGTCCTTTTTTCTTTTTCTCTGTTTTTTGGCTTTACTTTGCAGCTCATGCGATCTTAGTTCCCTGACCAGGGATTCAACCCCGGGCCTTGTAGTGAAAGTGTCGAGTACTAACCACTGAACCTCCAGGAAATTCCCAGGATGGTCTTTTCAACTAACACTACTGGAACAGCTGGACAACCACATAAAAAAAAAGAAAAGAATCATAGACCCAAATGTAAAACAGTCAATAATAACAAAACAAAGAAAGAACCTTTACCTATTAAAAAATAGGTAAAGGATCTGAACACATGATTCACCAAAGAAGGTGGCAGATAAGTATCTGAAAAGATACTTATCATATATCATCAGTCAGTTGCAAATTTAAACAACAGTGATGGGACTTCCCTGGTGGCCTAATGGTTAGATTTCGATGTTTTCACTGCTGTGGCCTGGGTTCAGTCTCTGGTTGGGGAACTGAGATTCAGCAAGCGGCTGGCATAAATATTGATACATATGTGCATACATACATGGATACAGTGATATATCATTATATACCTGTTAGAATGGCTGAATTCCCAAACATTATGTTACCTTAGGAAGCACCAGTCATGCTTCTTCTTATTTACCCAGATGATGTAAAAACTTAGGTCCACACAAATATCTGAGTTTTAAGCCTGGCTCTGGCATTTAATAAAATGTATACTGATTAAGTTTTAAAAATGAGATAAAATTGACGTAGTAGTTTCAGGTGTACAACAGTGACTTGTTACGGTTGGTCATACTGTGAAACGATGTAATCTAGTTATCATCTGTCATCATAATTACTGCTTAACTGGTAAAAAAAAAAAAAAAAAGGATCATTTAAACAAATGTCTTTTGAGTGTCTACTATGTGCCAGGCAGTTCCAAGTGTAGATTATACAATTCAGTAGTGAAAAAATGAAGCTTGCAGTCTAATAAGGGGAGACTGTATAAATAATCGTTAATTTATGATAATTAAGTACTTCAAAGGACAAAGCACAGAGAATGGAAAGTGTTAAGGGCGTTAGGAAGGAAGCCTCTCTAAGCAGATATCATTAGAACAGACACCTGAGTAAGTGAATTTCTATATATGATTTGCGGATTTTCAGACCAAATGTGGCTGTATAAAATACGCTTTTTTAAAAGTTTTGTTAAGGAAATTTCAAGCACATATAAAAATAAGCAGAACAGAATAATGACATTCCCATATACGCATGGCAAATCTTGTTCCATTTATACATTATCTGTTTCTCCCTCCCATATTATTTTGAAGTAAATCCCAGACACTTTATCCATAAATATTTTAGCATAATTGATGTACCACAGTGCCATTATTTTACTTTTTTAGAAAAAGAATAGTCCACAGTGTCATCAAAATCTGCCCGTTTTCACATTTCCAATTGTCCCATAAATGTCACTTTTCTTTGTTTGAGTCAAGGTGCAAATAAGGTCCACACATTGAAATTGCATAGATACCTTTTAATGTTTAGTTTTAATCTTAATTTAATAACTTTTAATTAAATTCAAAAATAAACTTAACTTTTCTTGCAGTTTATTTATGGAAGAAATGAGGCTTTTAAATTATTACAGTCTAATTTTTGCTATTAATATCTCCATGCTGTAATTTAACATATTCTTCTGTCCCCTGTATTTACAGTTTATTGGTAGTTGCATATAAAGACTTGATAAATCAGGTTTTGGTTTTTCTGTGTGTTTCTTCTTGGCAGGGTTACATCCTAGGTGGGTGCCCATGATGTCTGGATCCATTGGTTCATTAGGAGTTGCAAGCATTGGTATTCTAATGTTATTACTTCCTTATTAGCTGAAATACAAAGAGAAAATTTCCCTCATCAGCTCTTTGATTTCCTAGCAGTAGAGATTATATAGAAGAAGCAGGATGAGGGCTTATTTCTTCTCCTTTGTTTAGCAGTTTTGACAGTAATGAGTTGGTTTACCAGCTTCCTTCAGCTGGGATTTCTTTGTTTAAAGAATCATTGTGAGCAAGTTAATTTAAACATATTTAATGATTCAATTCATTGCACTTGGTATCTTTAATGGTGTACAAATTGTTCTGTCTGGCCATTTGGAGCCTGTTTAAATTGGCTCTTAAGTCTATTTGACATGACCCTACTTCCTTGATTTCTGGTTCACCAAAAATGTTCCAGGCTTATCTTGGCCATTTTCTGTCTCCCAGTGTGGAATCAGTCAGCTCTCCATGGAGGCTGGTTCCTTTCAGTGTTAAATGGTATTTCATTACCACCATCTGGGTGGTAGGGGTGCTCGTTGCTTCTTGGGTTGGTCATAGTTTCTAGGCAGAACTACAAAAATAAATATAAAATAGAACATTTTGATACTTTACAGTTCAGATTCAGAACTATGAGGCTTTTATATGTTGTTTCTATCTGTAACTCCTGTCACCCACGCTAGGAGTTCTGATTTTCAGATACTGAAGTTCACTTTAAGTTGTGCTGTTCAGAAGTGATTAAAGGTAGGGAAGTGACAAGGTGGCAGAGAGAACCCAGAGAAAATAGAGCAATCCTAAATGTATGCCTGGACCATTCCTAGGGCTAGCCTTCCCCAAGGAGAGCATCTTCTGTCACTCATCCTGCTTAAGATTTGTCTGAGACTAAGGGAGATCCCCTGGAGAAGGAAATGGGAATCCTCTCCAGTATTCTTGCCTGGGAGATCCCATGGACAGAGGAACCTGGCGGGCTACAGTTGTTGGGGTCGCAGAGTCGGACACAACTTCACAACTAAACAGCAGCCGCGAGGAAGTTTATCTTATTGCTATTGGGCCACAGAATAGAAGAGTAGAGGCAGACGAGCCCTAAAGAGGTGGAAGAGTACTAATGAAATCAGAGGGCCAGCTTTGTCAAGACCAGAGAAAAGGAATGTATTGGGCAGAGCATGTTTTCCCCTGCTTCTAGAAACAGCCACCCTTGGTGCCTGCCTGGAGAATCCTGAAACTCCTGTAGGAGAATGCTGGTGTTTGCTGCTGTTTCACCATGTTCTCAGTGCCTGGTACACACACACTTGGACATTGACTGTTTTATGAACACATGAAGGGGGCTTGGTGATCAACCTGTGTCATCTTTGGTATAGACCTGCGTGTCCAGAGCCCTTGATCAAACCACTGCCTTTGTCCCTGTCCAGCTTTCAGTTAGCTCATGAAAGTAAAACCTACCCTGTCGGGGAAACCTATCAGGGATCTGAATATCATTCTCCTCTATTTCCAGAGGGGGATGAGAATGGATGACATAGAGGTTTAACAAAGACAAACAGGGGCATGTATACCAGTTCTTTGGGCCCTGGTCTGGACACCTTGGAAGCTATGATGAAAGCTCTGTATGCTCTTTTCAGAGAAGTTTGCATATGTGCAGAGGTTGATTTATACTTTGCCAGCTCTCTGAGGGATGTCCTTTTACCTGATATTAACCTGGAATTAGAGGAAGAATTAACATCCAGTGAGAGCGATAATGGAGGGCCGGGGTTCTCAAAGTGTGGTGTTAGGAACTTGTTGAAAACACACATTTTTGGGTCCTCCCCCAGAAACTTGGGTTGGGACTCAGCTGTTTGTGTTTTAACAAGCTTTCCAGATGATTCTGCTATATCTCAGGAAGACTTCTCCAGTTAAACTTGTACTCCCGTGTGGTGCTCGCTGTGCCTCATGCCTCCCATCCTGCCATCCTCTTGTTGTAGCAGTACTCTGTTCCTCCTAGGCTATGTCCTGCCCAGCCACGTGACTGAGGAGATGCTGTGGGAGTGCAAGCAGCTCGGGGCTCACTCCCCTTCCACCTTGCTGACCACCCTCATGTTCTTTAACACCAAGTAAGTGTTCCAGAGGCTCCATGCTTAGCCAGTGCTAGCATCCGCCCAGTGAAGAGGGTAGAAACTATCCAGATGGACTTCTGAGATCCTTTGACAAGCTTGAGAGCCTTTGGGCTAGTGAAGCCCTCCACCCCACTTGGCTACATTTTGTGTGGTGACCAGTAAGGCAGACAGCCTTGCCAGGTCCCTACCATCAGTCCTTATGAGACTCCTCCACTGGAGAGTGTATTTGGGTGTGGGCCTGCCCAGATTGTGGGAATGTGGGCAGCAGCTCCTCTGAAGCACCGATGGCGGAGGGTAAGTCATGGTCTCCTCCTGGCACCCCTCCCTTTGCCTTGCTTTCGATTGTGGTGCAGATACTTCCTGTTGAAGACAGTGGACCAGCACATGAAGCTGGCCTTCTCCAAGGTCTTACGACAGACAAAGAAGAACCCCTCTAATCCCAAGGATAAAAGCACGAGTATTCGGTACCTGAAGGCACTTGGGATACACCAGACTGGCCAGAAAGGTAGGGAAGGAGGCAGGGGTTGCAGAAACAGGTGCTACTAGTTCTGCCCAGCCCTCGTGCCTGGGGGGCTAGTGACGAGTGTCACTAGGGGATTTGCAGATAGGAATGCTCCCTTCCCTTCTCCCCAGTCACTGACGTCAAACTCTTCTAGAAGCAGAGATGCCCCAGAAATGATAGCTGCCTTTTCCTTTCATATTCACCGCCCATGCCTCATACCCTTTTCCTTCCTGGTATTTCCTAGTTGGGATGGCTGAAAGCCTGAGGTTCCTAATCTGAGCCTAAGTAAAGGCAGTCTGATGCCGTGTCTGTGGTGGGGGGTATGTTTTATAGTTACAGATGACATGTATGCAGAGCAGACGGAAAATCCAGAGAACCCACTGAGATGCCCAATCAAGCTCTACGATTTCTACCTCTTTAAATGGTGAGGAAGCTGAGTGTGACTGGGGGTGTGGGTGTGGGTATGTGCGCGCCTGTGTGTGTGTGCATGTGTGTATCTGCGTGTGGGTGTGTGTGCACACATGTGCTCACAGAAGCATTCTCAGTTCCCAGGCTAAGTAACAGCAGATTTCAAAAGGCTAAATATAGAAGCACACTTACTGGTTTTCCCAAAGCATGTGCCCAGGGCTGCTCCCTGCTGGTCCACTTTAGTGGAGAGGGGGTGAAGGTGAAGGGGGGAAGGTACAGAGAGGCTGCCTCTGTCACATAGTGAACATATAGCCCTGTTTTCCTGGTCTTGACCTTTGGTCACTACACCATAGGTCTAGGGGAGATCCTCTTCCTGGCTTTTGCTCTTTCTTGCTTCTGCAGTTGGGCATATCATCCTCACAACACTGCCAGCAGATCTTTCAACATGGTAGGTCTTAACTGTGTTACTTAGATGAAAACCTTCAGTGATTTCCTTTTATTCTACAAAGAAAGACAGTAATCCTAATTACTGCCCTAATTACCACAGGGCCTTTCATGCACGCTCCCTTGCTAACCTCTTGTCCTCATAGCTCTTGGCTCTCTAGTCACACTGCTTTTCTCTACTGAAGGGTATCTTACTCTCCCTTCCTCAAGACCTGTGCACAGAATTTTTCCCTGTTGGGCTCACCATGCCACCCCCAACGTTTGGTCAGTTAGCTCCTATTCATCCTATCCGTTCTTCCTAAAAGAACTTTATTAGAGAAGTATTTCCAGATTGCCTACCTGTTCCCTCTGGCTGTTTCTTCTGTAGCCCTTACCACTGCTTGTTATTTTGTCTTTATGTAACTGTTTTGATTGCTGTCTGTCTCCCCTCTTACCTGTAACTACACTTCATTATATGGGAACTCTTCGGTCTTATTCACTTCTTTTAACATCAGCACCTAGTGCAGGCCTGGCACACAGTAGCCCTTGATAAACTTTGAATCAGTGGATGAATAACTGTTAGAGGATGGCATATGCTACAGCACAACATTGGGGGTGGGTGTGAGTCCAGGTAGAGGCCACAGCATCACAGCAAGCTGAGAAGTCAGATAGATGAAGTTGAGAAATGAATGGATGGGGTAGAGGAAACAGCATAAGCAAAGACTTGGAGATAGATAGGTGGTGAAACTGGTTCAGCGTCAGATATGGCTGGACTCAAGTAGCTGAGCCAGGGGAGGCCTAATCAGAAGACTCAGCGTGCGAGGTGGGGAGCAGAAAGTAAGGACATCTTAGAGGTAGTGTGCCCTGGCTGCGTGGAGCTTAGGAGTTATGCCACCATTCTTTCCAGAACTTCCCATCTTTTGTAGATAGCATCTGTCCAGGAGGTTCAAGGTGGGAAGGTTGAGATTATGACACTTTTACCCAGCTTTTTACCCATATATTCTCCAGCCCCCAGAGTGTGAAAGGCCGGAATGACACCTTTTACCTGACGCCCGAGCCGGTGGTGGCCCCCAACAGCCCGATCTGGTACTCAGTCCAGCCTATCAGCAGAGAGCAGATGGGGCAGATGCTGACTCGGATCCTGGTGATACGAGAAATTCAGGAGGCCATTGCAGTGGCCAGCGCCAGCACCATGCACTGAGAGACCCCTCAGCCATGGTGCATGGGAGACCATCCAGGAAAAAAACGGACAGACTTTCACACTAAAGAAGAGGCCTCCATTTTTTTTCTTTTCTTTTTTATTGGTATAGTTATGAAGCCTTTCAGACTGCTTCTGTTTCAAATGTAAAAGGAAACTTTGCCCCCTTGTGCATCTTCATAAACCTGCTGTGGGGACTCCTCAGCCCATAGGGGCTCAGGGTTTCCTGAGAGCCAGATGTCCTGCAAAGTTGCTGGCTGACTTTTTTGTGTGTGTGTGGGGCCTGAGGAAAGGGCTTGGACTGTTAGGAGAAATGTGGCCCCTTCCTTTCCTCCAGAAAGATGGAATTAATGATGGATGGACCTTCCAGGGAATCTCCCCAGCTGGCTTCCTCTCTGACTGGCAGACTTCGCTGACCACGGGGGAGCCACGGTCTTTTCTTTCTTTATGCTCAGACACAAACCTAGCATCTTAATGGAAGGAAAATGAGGGGAACTTCAATTATGATTTATTAAAGACAATTTCTATTACACCCTCCTTTATGACAAGTGACATTTTAGATGTTAAAGTAAAAACTTTACCATGCCTTTTTTTCCCCCCTACTCCGGCCTAACACTGAGGCCTTAAACCTGAGGCTTCTGTGCCTGATGGAATTCTTGTAACATACACTTGTGTATCATATAAAGATACCACTCTGTTTCTCTTATGTATTCTTAATCTAGTTGTTTATTAAGAATGACAAGCACGTCTTTTCAACATGCTAGTGAACAACGCCTCTTTATTTGGGAAGAGTCTGGCGGGACGGTGGAAGCCAAGCCTTGCCTGTTAATTGCTCAGGGCAAGGTCCTCCGGGAGGGGGTTGCGACGGGAAACATTCGAACTCCCCGGCGACTCGGTTAGGGCGTACTGTGCGCATGCGCTCCCCCCCGCCAGCCCCGCCCTAGAGGCCAATGGGCTCCGCCTTTGCGTGCTGCGTCCTGACGTAAGCGACGCGCATGGCGCAGTGACGATATCGGTGAGTTTATATTCGCGCGGCCCAGAAGACAGAGGCCTCTGCGGTGCAGTCCTCGGAGACACGCGGCTTTTCCCCGCCTAGCCATGGCCGACTACCTGATTAGCGGGGGCACGTCTTACGTGCCGGACGACGGGCTCACGGCACAGCAGCTGTTCAACTGCGGGGACGGCCTCACCTACAAGTGCGGGCCTCGCGGGCTCACCTGGGCAAGGAGAGGGGCGGCGTGCTAGGGAGGCCGGGTGGGGCCTCCACTGAGCCCGCTTAGGTTGGGCGTGGGGGGAGGGTTCCAGAAATTCCCCACTGGTATCTGAGGTTTGGTTTGACAGGTCTGAAGCGGGCGGGATGGAGAAGGCATCTTGGTAGCGCCCGGGATTTCCAGCCTAGGAACTCCGTTCTCTGGGCACATGGAGTTGTCAGTTGGCCAGGGGTGCTGATGACAGCTGGTGGCAGAAAAGGTCCCCGGTCTCCATCTCTGTCTTGTTCTCTACTTCTGCCTTGCTTGTGATATTCGGTTTAGATCATTGCCCTTTCTGCTCAAATGCCTTCAGAGATGATCTGTGAGGATGGCATCGCAGGCTGCCGTAAGCCTAACCCTTATTCCCAATTCCCCTCCCATAGTGACTTTCTCATTCTCCCCGGGTACATCGACTTCACTGCAGACCAAGTGGTGAGTATGGACAGGAGCAGGATCCTGAGTGTCAGGGTTGGATAAGGTGCTGCTATCCCCTCTCGGCTACCTCAGTAGATTGTGTTTGGGGGTGGATGCCTATGGAAGGGTTTTACTGGCATGCAGGTCATACAGAGCACCTGTTTTGTGGGGAACATGGTACTGCCTTGAGGTATATGAAGTGCTGTTGCACATTAGTCTGTTTTATTTCTTTAGGACCTGACCTCTGCTCTAACTAAAAAGATCACTCTGAAGACCCCACTGGTTTCCTCACCCATGGACACAGTCACAGAGGCTGGGATGGCCATAGCAATGGCGGTGAGCACTACAGTGTGAGGGCAGAAGCAGGGGCCACATCTGTCTTTCCCAGAGGCATACAATCATGATACAGTTTTTTGGTCACTTTTTCCCTGTTTTCTTTCTGTGTATCCTGCAGCTTACGGGTGGTATTGGCTTCATTCATCACAATTGTACACCAGAATTCCAGGCCAATGAAGTTCGGAAAGTGAAGGTCAGAACGGCGAGGATCATGATCATGAGTTCCTGGGAATTTCACGGTGGTGGAGTGGGGTGGGGATGGGTGATCTATTCTCCTCACTTTTTTCTCACTGTGGGGCTTCATTTCCTGAGGAGGAGCCTGAGACTTTGTGTCTTACAGCTGCAGAAGAGGACCACGTGGACAGTGCCTACAGTCCACTCATGTTTCCTAGCTCTGGGTTTGAAGTGTTTGTGTGATTGTGATTTGATCCTGTGGCACTGCCAAAGGGGGAGTTGGCACAGATCCCAGGCTTCAGACCAAGAGCTGGATGAAAATGGTTCAGAAGTACCTTTTTTCACCACCCTTTCCAGAAATATGAGCAGGGATTCATCACAGACCCTGTGGTCCTCAGTCCCAGGGATCGCGTGAGGGATGTGTTTGAAGCCAAGGCCCGGCATGGGTTCTGTGGTATCCCCATCACTGACACAGGCCGGATGGGAAGCCACCTGGTGGGCATCATCTCCTCAAGGGACATTGATTTTCTCAAGGAGGAAGAGCATGACCGGCTTTTGGGAGAGGTGGGTAATAGCACATCCAAATAGCCCTGACAGCCCAGGGCTAAAGATTAGAAGGCTTCTATTCTGTTGCCCAAGTGGCATCTCTGAGGGCGCTAGTGTTCAGGAAGGATGAATGCTCAAGTTTCTGACCCTTTAATAGGACTCCTGCATCCCTTCTCCACCAAAAGCTTTGAATCTGCCAAAATGTTTGCAGGCATACCCCAGTTTTTTGCCACTCCCAGAGGGGGCCAGTGTTCAAGGACGAACTTAAGCCTCTTCTTTGTCATTGCTTTGGTATGGCTCTTTCTCTGTAATGTGCTCCATGTACCTGGTGTCGTTTCTACTAAATTCTTTCTCTTGCCAATAGACAGACTGTTGTGTTTACTTGACGAGGGTAGGCTGGATGCAGGTGTCTAAACATGGTGGTGTTTGGAGCCTCACCCTTGAGTTAGGGCAAGGTCTGTTGGGAGACTTGATCTCTTAATGTCCCTCCTCATAACTCTCCTTTCTCATAGATCATGACAAAGAGGGAAGACTTGGTGGTAGCCCCTGCAGGCATCACATTGAAAGAAGCAAATGAAATTCTGCAGCGTAGCAAGAAGGGTGAGTCCTCGAGGTAGGAAGGGTTTAGGAACCAAAGACCAATGTCCTGATTTATGTCTTGCCTACCCTCAGGAAAGTTACCCATTGTAAATGAAAATGATGAGCTGGTGGCCATCATTGCCCGGACAGACCTGAAGAAAAACCGAGATTACCCACTGGCCTCCAAAGATGCCAAGAAGCAGCTGCTGTGTGGAGCAGCCATTGGCACTCATGAGGATGACAAGTATCGGCTAGACTTGCTGTCCCAGGCCGGTGTGGACGTAGTGGTTTTGGTGAGCTGCAGCCCAGGCAAGGTGGGGTGGTAGGAGCAGCTGCCATACCAGTCTCACTGGGGCTACATTTCTGTCCCAGGATTCTTCCCAAGGAAACTCCATCTTCCAGATCAACATGATCAAGTACATCAAAGAGAAATACCCCAGTCTCCAAGTCATTGGAGGGAATGGTGAGATAAGAGGGGGCACTGATGTATGTGGGGCGAGAGTTGGGGAGCTAGGTCCCATGTAGACCTTCACATGAGCCTTTCCCTGTTTCTCCCTATAGTGGTCACGGCTGCTCAGGCCAAGAACCTCATTGATGCTGGCGTAGATGCCCTGCGGGTGGGAATGGGCAGTGGCTCCATCTGCATCACTCAGGAAGGTAAGAAAATGCTTTGGCAAGGGCCTCAAAGACCAGGCTTTAGCAGGGCCCTTAGCCCCACATGCCTCAGAGCCAAGTGCTCTTTTGGGAGCTACAGAGTCCAACAGTAGGGGCAGCCCCAGGGCCACACAGGCCCCTTGGATGGGTAACAGCAAGACAAGCTCTCGTCCTTCACCTGCCACTTCCCCCGCCTGGCCTCCTCGCTCCTGCTCCGTGCCCTCTCTAAACTCTGGTCTATTTGTTTTATTTAGCGGCTCCCAAGATCCCTCCAGACATAAAGTCCCACAGCCCCAAATGCCCTTCTACTGTCACGGGCTGCTATAGTAAGTCCGGCCCGGCCCACTGGCCCGGCCCAGCTGCCCACTGCCCGGCTGCTTGGTTGACTGTAGCTGTAGCTCCCGGGGTTTGTGGTGCTGACGGGTGGGCAAGGCAGAGTGAATGACAGACCATGGTTTTGGGAGCTGCTCAAGAACACAGCTCCCTCCTCTTCTTGGGTGTTTATAGGGCAGGCCCTTCTCCAGGTAGGCCCTGCTCTGCCCACATCTTCTGCAGTAGGCACAGCTTCAGGACCAACTCTGGGCTTCCCTTTCCACACAACCACTGCTCTGATCTTGCCTGAGCAGCCCACCATGCAGGGAGCAAGGGGTGGGTCTCTGGGTACTAACTGCACGGTGACCCCTACCCCATCTGATACCAGTTGGGTGGGGCTTTCCCGGCTGCTGACTGCACGTGCCTGAGGCTGCCCTGGGCCATGCACACATGCACGCGCACATGCCAAGGGTGAGTGGAGGCCATCACAGCTATTTGTATTATTTAAGGCAGACGGGGCAGCAGCCATCCCAGGCAAGACTTTTCTCAACCAGGCTGGTGCAGGTGGAGCTGAGAGCTCCTGGATGCTGATTTGTGGCACCAGAGCCTCTTGTCTGTCCCCACTAACTCCAGCCCTCCATTCGTCCTCCATGTCTTAACAGTGCTGGCCTGCGGGCGGCCCCAAGCAACAGCTGTTTACAAGGTGTCAGAATATGCGCGTCGTTTTGGTGTTCCTGTCATTGCTGACGGAGGAATCCAAAATGTGGGCCATATTGCCAAAGCTTTGGCCCTTGGAGCCTCCACAGGTGAGACCCAACACTCAGGAAGCCTGGTGGGACTCCTTTCCTAATGCCATTCAGGGTCTTCCCCCAGCACTCCTTCTGTCCATAGTTATGATGGGCTCCCTCCTGGCTGCTACCACTGAGGCCCCTGGCGAGTACTTCTTCTCTGATGGAATCCGGCTAAAGAAGTACCGTGGTATGGGTTCTCTCGATGCCATGGACAAGCATCTCAGCAGCCAGAACCGATATTTCAGGTGGGACAGGCAGTTCAGTTACCCCTTGCTAATCTTGCACCAGCATCATCATCCGTGTTTTGACTTTACCCATGTTTCCCTGGCTCTCCCTGCAGTGAAGCAGACAAAATCAAGGTGGCCCAGGGGGTGTCTGGGGCTGTTCAGGATAAAGGATCCATCCATAAGTTTGTTCCCTACCTGATTGCTGGCATCCAGCACTCCTGCCAGGATATTGGTGCCAAGAGTCTGACCCAAGTTCGGTAAGCTTAGGGAGCTAGGACCTTGGGTAGCGGGGCTGGCCCAGGGCCAGCTGTCCACATCTGACATCTGCCCCTCTTCAGAGCCATGATGTATTCTGGGGAGCTCAAGTTTGAGAAGAGAACATCCTCAGCCCAGGTGGAAGGTGGTGTCCACAGCCTCCATTCGTAAGTGGCAACCCTGTCTACTCCTCTGTCCTTGGGATAGAGGTCTCTCCCCTGCCTCCATCCTCATGCCCTCATTTCACAGCTGGTTCTTCTGCCTACAGGTATGAGAAACGTCTTTTCTGAAAAGCAATTATACAGCACATCCCGTCGATTTTTCAATAAAAGTTTGAAAAAAAGTGATGCCTGATCTTTGAGGTCAACAAGCAGGTGGGGCTCTGCAGCTGCTGCTGTCACAGACACACAAACACACAATACTGTCCTTCCACAGAAGGCCTCTGGCCTTGAGATAAGGATGCTCTAAGGAGCTGGAAGTGGGGGTTGCTAACTAGATTCAAAAGCTCCTCCTAGGGTAACTCAAAAGGCAGTTCAGATCAGCTCTAGCCCCCAAGAGTTTGGTCTCACACTGAGAATCTGACTGTGGGTATTTACAAAGGGTCATGGAAAAGTCCATGGGGCTTTGGACTGGCATCCACAGGACCTCCTGCTAGCCCAAAGTTTGGCCACATGGGACCAGGTTTAGACCCACATATGTTCTCTCAACCTTCCCTGATGGCTTAGTTGGTAAAGAGTCTGCCTGCAATGTGGAAGACCCAGGTTCTATCCCTGGGTGGGGAAGATCCCCTGGAGAAGGAAATGACAACCTGCTCCAGTATTCTTGCCTGGAGAATTCCATGGACAGAGGAGCCTGGTGGGCTGCAGTCCATGGGGTCACAAAGAGTTGGACACGACTAAGTGACTAACACTTTCACTTTTCATGTATTCTCTAATGTAAGTCTCTAAGGGACATCACGGAGGAAGCACAGAGGTCCCCTCAAATCTGTATGTGAGCAAATAGATAGACCTACAGTTTGGAACAGGTGCCTGTATTGCCCCCTGGCCTCTCAGAGGCCAAGCCATGACCCCCTGGTTCGTTCACAACCCCCTCCAAGAACCCATTGAGCCAACAGCTCCTGGCCAGCAAGACAGGTAGTAGACAATCAGACAAGCAGCTTAAGTTATTAATTTGCTGGTAAGCAAAACAAGTCTTACAGTGCCAAAGGGGAGGGGCTAGTAAAAGCTCGGCACCGCTGCATTCTGCAGAAGGTGACAAGGCCCTCCTGGACAAGTCGGGTTAAGTTCTGGTTGTTCATTCTGCAGCTTGGGCCTGAGATGTGAGTGCAGTCCCTCCAGGTGGGGGAATGAGAGCAGCTCCTGTCACTCGGCCTTCATGACAGAGGAAGTTGAAAGTGGCACAGGCATTGGGCTGCAAAGAGAAAGCTAGCGTCAGCAGGGCCAGGGCTCGGCCTGGGCTCCCCCTCTACGATCCCCAGTCCCGGACGTACTGTGTCCTGCACCTCCACCGCGATGCCCCTCTGCCTCATGGCTCGCAGCACGTGGGGCTGCAGCCGCTCAGTCCGGTCTCCAGTGCCCACCACAACAATCTCTAGGAAAGGATAGGCTCGGCTAGTCTACAACCAGCTCGGTCGAGAGGGTGCCTTTCTGGGGCTCAGCACTTCAGCCCTCCCCTCCTTCAATACCTATCCGGGGCTCCAGCATCCAAAAGAGAGAGAAGCTTTCCTCGGTGATGTCCTGGTAGGAACCTACCTGTGTGGGGAGGCGGCAAGTTAAATATAAGCCCACGTAGGTTTTCCCAGAGACCCTGTACCTGCTCCAGAGCGGGATGAAAGAAAAGCCAGGTTTGCTAGGGACAGGCAGGCCCGTGACTCGGGCTCTCGGTTTCCTCATTGTAGGGAAGCGCTCACGTTCCACTGCACCACCGACTGTGGGAGGAGCGCGCAGGGTCCAAACACGCGATTCCCGTTGACCACGAAGCCGCGGCTGCTGTAGCTGTCGATGTACATGGCGAGCGGGGACTCGCGCTGCAGCAGTGAGATGCGCGTCCGTTGATACAGCTCGTCATCCGCTGGCGTGAGCCGATGTCCCCGCCGCGGGGCCCTGCGGAGAGGTACTGTCAGGGGGCCGGGAATGGCCGGCCGTGGGGCGGGTGGTCAGGAACACCGCGTCCGGGCTCACCATGGCAGCTCCGAGGGCGGACTGCGAAGCGCGGGTCGCGCGCGGTACAGGTTCCGAAGCACAAACGCTGCGGCCATGGCGGACCGGCGCGCAGGGAGGCTAGAGCAGGGTCAACGGGGTCGCGGCGTCCCCCAGCCCAGCGCGGCTGCAGCGCCCCCAGCGTCGCGGAGGACGCCGCGCGGCTCGGCCGGCCCTGCGCGGGAGAAGGGAGGGAGCGGGCCAGGGCCCTCGGTCCCAGGAGAGGCCGCGTACCCCAGCGCGGCTCCGGTGTCAGCACCTGCCGTCCTCCCCGCCCCGGGTGCCCGCAGGCCGCCCTGGGGGAGCCGGACACCTGGAGGCGCGGCGGGCCGCAGGGCACTGCCTGGCTCCCAGCTCTCAGCCATTACGCCGGGCTCCCAGGGCCGGGGGAGGGCGGCCGAGCACCTGTTGGAGTCGCGCACACCTGGCCTGGGCGTGGCGCCCGCCCACAACCCCCAGCCTCTAATCTCGGCTTTAGAGCTTCGGGTTCCGAGGGCGGGGCGGGCAGCTCAGGTTTCCGTCGCTCGCCCCCCGAGTCCCGCCCCTCCCTAACCGTCACCCGCGCGACCGTTGGCGTCGCGGCCGCGAGTCGCACGGGGCGGGGCTGCGCCTGGATTGGCCTCTCCGGAGCCCGAGGGGGCGTGGCTGGGGGTTTCGCCTTAAAATGGCTCCAACTCTGCCCCCGGAGCAAGCGGAAGGGGACGCGTTGGTCGGGAACTTTAAGCTGCTCGTCGTGACTACCGGGCCAGACCGGACCAGACGGTGAAGTAGACAGTGGCTGGAGCCTCGTCCTGTTGTCGCGCACTTCGCTCGCGCTCCGAGAATCCCGTGCCCCGCGTCTTGAGCCGAATCAGAAGGCCTACTGGCGTGAGACTCGCTGGCGCCCGCGCAGGTTCCAGCATCTCCGCGCGCCCACCGTGTGTTGGCCTCAGGGGCACGTTGCCGCGTCTCCTACCCGCTGGGCCGGGCTGGCGGGAGGCTCGGCACAACCAAGGACGGTCGCAATGGGTTTCCGGGAGTTCCGTCGCTGCAGTGCGGGCCCACTGGGCCTCTAGCGCTCCGGGTACTGGCAGCGTCACCGGACAAAGGGCCCTGGGTGCGGGGGAGTCCCCGAGGAGGGTTTACTTCTCTCCGACCCCACGGGCGCGCTTCCCTCTTGGCTGATCCCGAAGCCCGCCCCACCGCCGTCACTACAGTGGCCCTGACGGCGTGGGACCAACAGGGCTAACTGTACCCTGCGGATCTAATCCGAATCGAGACCTTATCCCAGGGAAGGCCCCCCCACCACACCTGTTGTGTGGGGGCCTAGGTGAGCGGCTTTTTCCCATTCGTCTTGGTTTCACCGTCTACTCCTGGGTCCGCCTCCTGGGATAGGAATGGGGGTTTTGATTTTCCTAGGGAGAAGGATAATCCTCTCAAACTGCCCTCCCGCCCTCCCCGCCCCGCCATGGCTGGACAGCGGGCAACGGAATCCCAAAAGCAGCTGTTGTCTCCAGAGCATTCCAGCTGCGCTTGGATTTCGTTCCCTGCTCTCCTGCCTGAGCAGCGTCCTGACTCAGGTGGGGTGGGCTAGCCCCCGACCCCCAGACATACTTTATTGGGTCGCTCTGGTTTCCGTCTCTTTCTCAGGTGTGCCCTCAGGCTGGAACTGACAGGCGTAGACGTCAGAGAACCGAGGCGGTGGCCACCTTTGGAGCCCGAGATAGCATTGGCAAGGGAGGGAAGACCCAGGGCCTCCGGATAGGGCTGTAGTGGCGGTGAGTCCCACAGGGCCGCCTCAGCCCGCAGCTCGCTAAAGATAGCCCTTCACTTCCTGGAGTAAAACCACCCTCAACGGTCTTAATGCACTTAGAGTAGCTGAAGTCCCCAGCTTGGCCTCCAGACCCCTAGTCCTGTTAGCAGCCATCCCCTGGTCTTGCTCACGAGGCATGGAAAGCGCTTTGGAATGACACGATCACTCCCGTTGAGTGGGCACCCGAGAAGCCATCGGGAATGTCGTGTCCGCCCAGTGCTCTTTCGGAGCTTCCCAGCGGGGCCTTGCAGCCCTAGCCCAGAAGGGGTTCTTGCCAGGCTTTTCCTGCCCCTCGGTTCCTCTATATTCTGAGCTCTGTTTACTCACTGCTCCAGGGCAGAGATCAGGGGCTTGTCAGTGCTCTGCTGCACAGTGCTCTAGTGCCTCACGTTCCATCCCTATTAAGAAAAGAGAGAACAAGGGTTAAGTGAAGACATTGAGCAGCCCTGATGGGAAAGAGGAAAGAGCTGGTAGAGGAATTGGACGCTCAGAAAAGTGTTCTTCAGCTGGGTCTTTTCAGGTCACATTGCTTATTTGACCCACAATGGCTGGTAGTCTAAACCAGGAAATGGGAGGGTCCTTGTTACAGTACAACAGGTTAAAGGAGAGCATTAAAAGCTTCTGGAAACTATTATGATGGTTCTAATCATTCAAGATTCAAGAGAAGAAAAACGGCAATTCTATCAGAGTGGACACATTAGGAGTAAGACAACCCCTATCTCAAAGGAGGGAATGCTTGCAAGTAACCTGAAACTGAAGACCACAAATTCCCTTTAAAATGTGACTTTTTTCAGTAGGTCATGAACGTGGCTTTTATATTACCTGCCCTATTTCAGAATCCACTTGTAACTTTAGGCGTTTTGATCATGTGTGATTAGTCACTAGTCGTGTCCTACTCTTTGTGACCCCATGGACTGTGGCCCGCCAGCTCCGCTGTCCATGGGGATTCTCCACGCAAGAGAACGAGTGGATTGCTATTTCCTTCCCCATTGATCATGTGTACATGGAGGAAATGAAACGTTATACGAATACATAAATGTAAGAGAGACAACCTTGCCTGGGCCCCACCGGATTGCGTGGATTCTTTCCCTTGTTGCTACTGCGGGCAACAGCGACAGAGCCCTAAGTCCGGAGTAGACCCCGAGATTTCTTACCCTAGTCCGGACCAGTCAGGTGGACCACGCGGCGTAGGGGAGTGAGCGCAACTGTCCACTGTCCACTCAGGAGTCCCTGCCAGTTCCCCGCCCCAACCAATTGGCCTTCCCGGAAATCCCGCCTCGACGTTTTGTTTCCGGTCCCGCCTGCCCCTTCCGGTAGCCATGCGCCTCGGGGTAGAGGAGACGCTGGGAGCCCTGAACTCGGCCTTGGGGCCTGGCGGACCAGTGTGGTTCAAGGAGACGCACGCCCGCCACCTGCGTGCCCGAGACTTCTTGGCACCGCGCCGCGCACTGCAGGCGCGCTTTGGGGACGACCAGGTAGGCGCGCGCATGGCGGGGACGTGGGCCGGAGACAGGTGGGAGCGCAGCGGCCGCTCACCTCCCTGGCTTCCCACAGGTGCCCGAGGGCGTGGTTCACGCCATCGTTGGCCTACAGGGTCCGGGCGTGGCCCCAGTGCTGTGCTGCGCGCCGACCCCCGCGGGGCTGGCTCTTCGGCTGCAGCGGTCCGTGGTCTTCGAACGTGTGCTCTGTTCCGTGGCCGCCTATGCCGCGCCCGCCGCCCCCACCGCCCCTACCCCGCGCATCGTCCTGCACTGCCCGGCGCTGCGCGGCAGCCCTAGCGCCCTCCGCCTGAGCCAGCTCCGTGCCGTGATTGTGGCGGACCACCTGGCGCGAATTCTGCAAGCTCACAGGTGAGTGAGGCCCAGAACGAAGGTGCGCGATGGCTTTGGGCGGGGGCAGGCCGCACCGCTCTGCGAGTGGGAAGTCGGAGCGAGCTGAGCCAGGTGCTCAGGCTGAGGCGGCCGTCTCGCTTCTCGCAGGGTGAGTGTGCGCCGAGTCCCCGCTGTGCGGGACCCGCACATGACGGCTTTCCTGCAGCAGCTGCGGGTGGACTGGCCCGAGGTCTCAGAGAAAGCCTCGACCGAAGCCCTGAGGAATCGCGCGATCGCAGAGCTCTCCCCTGCCGGTTATGCTGGAGCCCTGCCCCCTGGCACGCTGGGTCGAGTGTGCCTGAAGGAACTAATGGAAGAACGGGGACGCACAGCTGGCTATGACCCCAATGTGGACAGCTGTCTGGGTAGGCCCGGGGTCTAGGGGCCAGAAAGTCGGGACGCCGCCACCCCCGCCCCGCGCCCCCGCACTCCCGGGCCAGCCTCAGCCGTGTGTTCTCTCCCCAGTGACGGAGGATCTGCTCTCTCTGCTGGCCGAGCTCCAGGAGGCTGTGCAGGCTGGGGCCGTGGGCAGCTCCCTAGGCCTGGTTAGTGACTGCTGCCCCACCCTGGTATGCTTCTGGCAATCCAGGTGTAGTGTATCCCCCACAGTGACTGTTCTACCCCACAGGCTGCAGCCCCAGATGCTGGTGCAGATAGCTACGTGGTCCTACACGTAGTGAGCTGTGAGGAGGAGTTCCAGCAACAAAAGTTGGATCTACTCTGGTGGAAGTTGGATCATCAGGCTCCTCTCTCACAGGTAGGTTAGTGATGGTAACCTTCCCACAGCAACCTCAGAGGACTCCTTAAAAGCCACTTGTTAGCTGATGGGTCCAGAAGGTGACACCTGACTGTGAGGGGGACCTTAGGCACATGCAGCAGGCGCTAGGAGAGGGCTCTGGACTTGAGACAGAGTCTTAAGGTTGAAAGCTCGGGGAGTCCAGGAACACGTTGAGGTTCTTGGAGGGTATCATCAGTGGCTGACCCCTGCTATCTTCCTGACAGAAGCACCTGGTCTGTGGCCCAGTGAAAGTAGCTGGTGCGCCCAGCACCCTGACTGCCCCCGAGTACTACGAGTGAGTGAGGCTGGAAGGCAGGTCACCGAGCCAGGCCGGTGGAGGTGGGGGGACTCTGCCCACCAGTCCTCCTCATTCTCTTCTCAATGCAGGCTCCGGCACACCCAGGTGTGCAAGGTGTCATCACTGAAGCATGGCAAGAACCTGGAACAAGGTACACTTGGGAGACCCTGCTTGTGCTTCCGGTAGGGGGAGGTCATTTGCACACATGCCCCTTGTTCTCTGCCTGCAGAGACTGACTGATCCGTACTCTCTCAGATACAGCCTGGACGGATATCTTCAGGGTTCTCTCTGTGGCAACCGTTAAATTTGAGATGCTCAGCACAGCCCCCCAGAGTCAGGTGAGCCTGGGCATCTTGCCAGACCAGGGCTGGGGGTTGGAGTTGGGGGACAGGCTGTGCGGTGGCAGTCCTCCCTGTGCAGCTGTGCCTTTATTCTTTAGCTTCTCCTGGCCCTGGCTGACAGCAGCATTTCTACCAAGGGCAGCAAAAGTGGCACCTTTGTCATGTATAATTGCGCACGTCTCGCCACCCTCTTTGAGGGTTACAAGTGTAGCGTGGAACAAGGTCTGTACCCCACCTTCCCGCCTGTGAGCAGTCTAGACTTCTCCCTGCTTCGTGATGAGGTGAGCACCCCTCCTGGGTAGCTGGCATGTGTAGGAAGCTCGGGCCTTTCCCTCCCAGCGCCCTTCTCCCCCACAGGGTGAGTGGTTGCTACTCTTCAACAGCATCCTCCCCTTCTCAGACCTGCTGAGGCAGATGGCAGCCCTGACCCTGACCCGCACCGCCCCAGGGCTTCACGTCACTGCGCGCACAGAGACGGTGAGGACGGAAGAGCAGGACTCACTGCACACACTATTCTTTATTCTGATCTGGGGACAAAAGGAGGGGTGGGCCAGGGCCTCAGTTTGGTCTCTGTGTCTAGGTATGCAAGTTCCTGGTCCAGCTCAGCATGGACTTCAGCTCGTACTATAACCGGGTACACATCTTAGGGGTAAGTGCACAGCTAAAGGGCAGATGGGGGCGGTTGGTACAGGGAAAGCAAAGGATGAGACCAGCAGCCTCCTCCTCTCCTCCAGGAGCCTCGGCCACACTTGTTTGGTCAGATGTTTGCCCGTCTGCAGCTTCTGCGGGCCGTGCGAGAAGTGCTCCACGCTGGGCTGGCCATGCTGGGTCTCCCTCCGCTGAGTCACATTTAAGGCCACAGAGGCCTTAGGATCCAGGAATGTCCACCAAGTCAGCAACTGAAAGGGGCGGAGCGGGGGGGGGGATCTGGATTTGTTTTTAGTGATCTGGAGCCAAAATAAATTGTGTGACAAGGTTTTGTCCCGTGGTGGGAGTGGGGCGTATTCTTGGTCTGTCCAGGTGGCATCCTACTCACCTTCAGCTCCTGCTCTGAAGTCAGGGACCCGCGGCTGCCTCTTCCTCCCCTCTGGGCACACCAGGCATGGGCACAGACAGTCACTCTGTCTGTGAGCAGGCCCCATGCCCAGCATGCCGGCCACCGCGGGATGTCTTAGTCGTACCAGTTGTAGACCTCAAGACCCTGGCCCCCCAGAGCACAACGGTGGCCAAACTCTGGGCTCACAGGCCAGCAGTCCATGTCGGCCACATCTGCTACGTGGTACACCGTGCTGTTCATAAAGGTGGGTTCACCATGCCCCAAACGCCAGAAGGTCAGCCGTTGGTCGATGGAGGCCGAGACCATGAGGCTGGGGCTTAAGATCTTGAGGCCTGTCACATGGGCAGCGTGCGCACAGGGGACGGAGTACTCCTCCAGCACTTGCAGCTGGGGCAGCAGCTCAGCACCCCCCACCGCTTCCTCCAACTCCGGCATCTCCACGGCAAGCACAAAGACGTGGAGGGAGCCGTCCTCGCTGCCACTGGCCACGAGGTGGCCCTCACGGGTGGGCAGGGTGTGCAGGCTGTTGACACCACAGCTGTGAGCCTGCACCGTCAGGCAGGGGCTGCCCAGCTCTGGAGGAAGAGGAGAGGACAGCTGTCAGGACCCAGCCTGACACACGGCTGAGTGCGTGCAGGGGGGCGCAGCCAGTGGCAGTGTGGCTACTCACGGAAGGGCAGCCCAAGGTCCGCTGCAGCCTCCAGGGCAGGGGAGTCTTGGTCCAGCATGGTGGTGAGGTCCCAGAAGGCCAAGCTGCCGTCGGTGGCTGCGCTGCACAGGAACAGCCTCCTGGAAACCAGAAAGCAGCTGGGTGAGGGAGATGGAAAGCAACAGGAGGCCCCCAGCCCATGTGGGACCAGCACGCAGGCCCTCTCACCGCCGCTGACTGGGTGCCTCGTGTGTGAAGGCGTGCACCTTGAGGACACAGCGCTTGTGGTGGGAGGTTTCAGCCAGCAGCTGCAGTCGCCGCCCAGAGTCCTGCAAGAGAAAGAGCCTGGGGCGCGGGGGGTAGTCCAGCTCAGAAGCCACTCTGAACATCCGTACACCCTTTCGTTTGCCTCCAGGCTTCTTGGGTCCTATACACTAAGAAGCCCCAGCCCCTGCACCACAGACCAGTATTGGTTTATGACCTGTTAGGAACCAGACCAGGAAGTGAACAGCAGGCAAAACCAGAACTATCTCATCCCCATCCATTGCCCCCACCCACTGTGGAAAAATGAACTGGCCCCTGGTGCCAAAAAGGTTGGGGACCAGTGCTTTACACTCACCTCACTGCCCCATCACTACAGGCGGCAGCCACAAGCGGGCCAAGGCCAGGCCGGTCCAGCTCACACACAGCTAGGGACATGTACCTGCGGGCACAAAAGACAGACGTCACTCGGAGCCTGGCCTTGCGTGCCCAGCCCTCGCTGCTGTCGGGAGTGCACCTCACCTGGTCTCAGGGTCCACCTTGATCATCCGGTGCCGGTGGCGCTGCCGGTCCCAGTATTCGTCGAGCCGGTGTGATGAAAGGTGCATGACGTGGCAGGCAAGACGGCTTGGGGGGCTGGGGTCTGGGGTGACCATGATTGTGAAGCAGTGCATCTCAGCCCTGCCCCCCGCAGATACCACATGGGCGGTCAGGCCTGGCTGAGGATCCTGAGGGCCACCTGGGGTGCCAACACCCCACACAGCCACTGCACGCACCGAGGAGATGTGGTTACAGACCGCTGTAAGCGCATGGGCCGAGCCTGTGGCTGTGGGGAGCGCCAGGACACAGACGGTGGTGTCCTCACTGCACGTGATCACGATGTCGATCAGGCCAGGGCCCTCACTGCCGGGCTCGACAGGCTCGCCGGGCTCCGGGTGGTCAGGCTGCAGGAAGCTGGGCACCCCAGACTCAGGCCCCAGGGTGATGCTGCCCACACGCTTTACACAAGTGATCTCCCGGCCGTGCAGGCTTTCCCGGAGAATCACATGTGGCCGCGTGCAGCCACCCAGAGCCCGGTAGAGCATCACGTCGCCATCCTTGAGGTAAGCGAAGGCCATGGCCGCCTCGGTGTCAGAGAAGGCCCAGGAGCGGTGCCCTCCGCCACAATTGATAATGTGCAGCTTCTCATGCGAGCGGGGGCTCCACACCACGAACTCATTGGCATGGAAACCCAGGATGACCATATTCCCGTCGGCCACCATACGGACCCCAGCCACCCAGTTCATCCCCCGACAGGGCTTTTGCCTTAGCACTGGCTGAAGCTGCCCGCCTCGCACAAAGAGCTGGTAGTAGGAACCGTCACGCCCTGTGGTGTACACGTAGCCACCGTGGCAGGTGACTGAGGTCACACCCTGTTTCCCGTGCAGAGAAGGGAGGGTGGACATAGGGCCCCACTCAGCCAAGGAGGGCTCCCCCTCACCACTGCCTGCTCCGGGCGCTGAGGTGATCGCCCCAACCTTGCTCACCACCCCAAGATCCTTGAGCAGATCTGGTCGGGAGGGATACAGCAACACAGAGCCCCGGCGGTCCCCACACACCAGGAAGTCGCCTGGGGGGAGGAAGGCACTGCACGTGTGCCACCTCTGCTTGCTTGGAGGCAGGAGGTAGCGGCAACGTTCCTTGACAAAGATGGCCTTGCCAGAGGGTGCCGCAGAGATCTCCAGGCAAGCCACCACGCCGCCGGGGCCCGATGCTAGCAACAGAAGCTCCTCGTAGCCTCTCAAGGCCCAGCTCAGGCTGTGCACCTTCCCTGGGAACAGGGTCAGGTCCACAGCTGCAGTCGGAGTGTTGATGGGTACAACCTTGACGCGCCCTTCCCCGTTGGCCAGAGCACACAGTCCGAAGCCCTCGGGACCAGGGGCTGCCTCCAGGAGGCAGTAGGACTGAAAGCGCTTGTCCTCCAGCAGCTGCTCCCAGCACTTGACTTCGAGGTCATAGAGGTACAGGGCCCCTGCGTCAGTCACAGCCAGTACTCGCCACGAGCCAGCCAGCGTCACAGCCTTGAGGACACCTGGTCTGCTGTGGGACTTGAAGGAGAGCGCAAAGACCCCCGAACCCGGGTGCCCACGCCCTACCAGGTGCCACAGCCGGATGCCTGAGTCATCACCCCCAGTGATCACCCAGGCCTGCCTCTCATGGGCTGCTAGGGCACGGATCCCACGGCCCTGGTGGCCCCGAAAGGCCTGGAGGATTTCGCCTTCATGGCTCCACACCAAGCACACACAGTCTTCTCCTGCACTGATAAGGTAATTCTCGAGGAGCTTGACCTGCCAGACACGGGCGCTGTGCCCAAAGCAGTGCCCAATATTCTGGACCCGGCCCCCGGGAACCCGCAGGTCACCCACCTTCCAAATGCGAACGCTTCGATCCTCAGAAGCTGTGGCCAGTAAGCCCTTGCTTTCTAGGTAAGACATGCTGAAGATGACCCCCACGTGCCCACTGACCCGTCGGTCGGGGACTACAGGCTTATCGTCTTTTAGAGCAGCTGCTGGGTACCAGACCAGGAGCTGGTTGGAAACAGCGCCAGCCACTACAGTCAGCTCCTTCCAGGTGTCTCCGATTAGACAGGCCGAGGAGAGGGTGCACCTGTCCGTGCAGGGCACATCCTGCAGGCTGCACCCTACCACGGGGTCATACAGCACCACCGAGTTGTGGCCCAGGGCCAAGGCAATGTTCCCCTCGAGCCAACGGGCATCCCAGATCCAGTCAGACATGTTCCACAGGCCAGAGCGCCACAGCTCCCGGAAGCGGCCCTGTCCCCAGCTAATTTTCACAATTCGGAGGCCCTTGCTGCCAAACGCCGCCACCATGACCTCCGAGTCAAGGTCTCCGTTGGGTTCTGGTCGCACTCGGAACCCATGGATAAGATAGTGGCCAAGCAGGTTCTGCACTCGCTTCATCATCCGCAGATGTCCACCAAAATCCAAGGTGTATACCAGGACATCTGGCCCCTCACCTGGACAGAGGCGAAAAGCCACATCAGAACCCCTCCTCTAATTCTCACGGGCCAAGAAGAGACAGGGAGCAAGGGAATTGCTCAGCAGGTAGCTTATGAACGTATTAGGTCACTCAATCCTGCAGGCTTGAGCTTGCTCTCAGCTTCAGCTGTATTCTCAGCGCTCTCTCTGAGCCCCTTGTCAGCTACCCATGACACTCAGCTCAACCATGAATTCGTCAAACTCCCATCTCCTCCTCATCCCACCGAACTTCTCATGCTTCAGACGGGAATCCTCAGTTTTAGTCCTCAAATCCTCGGCCTCACTGACCTTCTTCACACTAACTCCTCCCCTAGGAAACAGGCAACTGAGAAGTCAAGCATTCCACTTTTGGACCACAGCAGAACCCCTCCTGATTTCCAGGAGCTTCTCTGTATCTCAGAAGATGTGAGCACATTCAATAACAGTGGGGAGAGGCAGCCCGCAGTTTGGAAGCAGACACTCCTGTGAGCCTCAGCTGCCGCCTGGCTGCCCTGCAGGCTTGTTCGTCTACTAGCTCATCCTCAAGTTCGCTCCATGCTCCTCACCCCAGTGACCTAATATTACCATCCTCTGCCCAACCCCAGCCCCAAACTGGGAAGCCCACCTCTTATCTCCAAATTCTGGAGATTTCACTTTCTAAAGAGTTTGCAAATCCAATCGACCACAGTGACTTCGGTCCAGGACATACCTCTTAACTAGAGATGACAGTAGCAATCCCTCATGCTATTCCCAGCCTGCAATCTCAATCTTTTGACAGTCAATAAACATTTATTTGAGAGATTCCTGGCATTCCAGTGGTTAGGACTTGAAGCTTTCACTGCTGGGGCCTGGGTTTGATCCCTCATTGGGGAACATCTCGCAGGCAGTGTGGTCCAGCCAAAAAAAAACATGTTTGTTTTTTTTTTAATTAAAATTTTTTAAATTTAATTGTCTGATTATAAACCAGACAATGAACGACATGCTGGAGTAGTGAATAAAACCCTGCTTCTGCGGATTAGGCAGATGTTAAACACTATCACACAACAGATAGCAAAAAAAAAAAAAAAACAACCCACATGAAAAGCTCAACATCACTATCGGAGAAATGTAAATCAAAACTACAACGAGGTATCACTACACCAGGCAGAATAATTATCAAAAAGTTTTACAAACAGGGAATTCCCTGGTGATCCAGCAATTATGACTCTGTGCTCTCAATGCCGAGGGCCTGAGTTCAACCCCTGGTCTGGGCTGAGCACTAAGAGCCCACATACCATAGGGTGCAATCAGAAAGCTTTTAAAGATACAAATGAGCTTATTTACAAAACAGAAACTGACGAGTTTCAGAAACCAACTTATGGATACTGAAGGGGAAACATGGTAGTTACTGAAGGGGAAATGTGGTAGGCAAGGGATAAATTAGGAGTTTGGCATTAACACATACACACTACTATATAAAAAACAGGTAACCAACAAGGACCTACTGTATAGCACAGTCTGTTTCTAAGACCTGACACAGCCAAATAAACAAATATTTAAGCTCTATAACAGTATCACACAGGTACACTCCGTAGTTCTCATTTTGATATGTTCCAGGAAAGAACTATATAGGTTGCTTTAAGAATGTGAAACGAGGGAGGGACTTCCCCAGTGTTTCAGTGGCTAAGACTGTGCTCCCCACGCAGGGGGGTTCGATCCCTGGTCAGGGAACTAGATCCCATAAGCTGCAATGAAGACCAAACACTCTATGCGCTGCAGCCAAATTAAAAAAAAAACAAAACAAAATGGGAAAGCTACTCTAGTGGTTCTCAACAGAGGGACACTTTCCCTCCAGAAGACACATGGCAATGTCTGAGGACACTTTCGGTTGTTACAGCTGGGAGCTGTGTGTGCTGCTGGCATCTGGTGGAGGCTAAGGATGCAGTTACATCCTACAATGTAGACAGCCCTTCACACAAAGCGTGACATGATTCAACAAATCTCTAGAGCTGAGACTGGGAAACCCTGGTCTAATCTAAGCAGACTGGGTGACTGCCAGGGGAAGTCGACTTGAGAACATAACATTTAGGTGCAGCAATCAAGAATCAGCAGTTGTTAATCAAAGGAAGAACAGGCAGGAGGGAGAGGGCTTGAACCTTTCTTGCCAGAGGAAGCATCAATTTTGAGGCCCCTGAGATGAGTGAGAGCTTTGGGGAACATGGCTAGAACAGGAAACAAAAGGTTCAAGGATGAGCTCGAGAGAATGCTACTGAGGGGGGGTTGGGGAGGCATAGCCGCATGGCCTCAAATCATGGCAATAAAGGTAGAAAAAGACACACACATGCTACATGTATGAAGTGCAGCATCAACCAGGCTGGCCTGGCGGGTGAGAGAGGCAGGTTCTCCAGCTTGGCACCTGCATGGCTGATGTCCCCACCTGAGCTCGAACGCCAGCAGGAGTATTCCAACTCGTAGGCCCTTGTGCACTTGAGCCTGGCACTCACGTGAGAACAGGGCTGGGAATTCAGGCTATAGGTTCACAGGGGTGGGATTTGAGAACTGTCAACAGAAAAGTCACTTTGGAAATAATGGGAAGTAGATGAATTCACTTTAAAAGCTTACTAAACTAAATTTCACAAGCCATTGCCCTGCTTAAAAACTTCTCAGTGGGGCTTCACCAATGGGGCTTTATGCCCCTAAAGATAAGTCAGATCGACGGCTGAAATGGACTAGTCTCTGCTCATTTCTCCAGCCTCTTCACCTAGACAAAGCCCTTCCGCTCTGCCTGCTAAATCCTCCCAAGAACGGCCTCTTTTCCATAAAGTGGCAAATTCTGTCTTAAATCCTGTTTTCCCCGAGTTTACTCTTGTGGTTCTTCAGTTTTCTGCCTACCTATTCCCTCCTCCAGGAGCCTCAGGAGTTTAGCTCACGGTAGGAACCTTGGGCTCCCAGAGCCTTCACAGCAAATCAAAACTGGGTCATCGCCCGCCCTAATCTCCCACCCCCGTACATCCACCCCTCTTAGGACTCGGAGCAGCTCACTCAAGGCTTGCCAGCCAGTGCCCTGCCTTGCGACCCTTATTAAACTCAGCAGCTCTAACATAAGTCACTAGTTCTAGCTTCCAGTCGGACTCCACCGCTCGATGGGGCTCTGTCGCCTCGGGTCCCTGTCCTTCGCTACCCGAGCCGACCCTCCTCAGAAGAGGCACTGACATGGGATTTCCTGGACCCCAACCATCTCGGGAGGGGCCTCAGCCTCCGCCTCCCCCGAGCACTGGCCTACTCAGAAAGATCTCATCCTCTGGTTTCCCGCGACTCCATGCTGCTCAGAGGCTCTTCACCCCCACCATCTAGGGAAGAGCATCACCCGCCCCTCTCTCACTCGAGAGGCCACACCCCCTCCTGGGCTGGCCCACCCCCGAAAGGCCACGCCCCGGACCCTGGACTCGCCCACTGGGGGCTTCATCACGGAGCTCCCCCCGCATCCTCGCTGGAACGATGAAGCCCCCGCGCGACTCGTCCACAAGCGTCTCTGATTCCCTTCCCCCGCCCCCCCGCCGACCGCGTTTCCCTGCACCTTTCTGCCGCCCCCAGCCGCCCTCTCCGCATCACCTGCAGTTTCTGAAAGGCCTCGCGAACCACCGCAGCTCTTTGTTTCCTGGGCTCCTTAGGCTGCGCTTCAGCCCCGCCATGCCGTGGGTTCCCGCCCGCCGCCCGTCCTCCTCCCACACGGGGCATCCCTTTGTTCTTAAGGCCCCTCCCCAGGCGAGCGTTCGGTTTCTTCTCCGCTAGCCCGCGCCTCGAACCACAACTCACCCGCCAATAGCCGCTCCCCCACGCACTCCAGACCCGTGACCGGGAGGAGTATGAGCTCTGAGGTTGCCCGCGGCCAAACGTAGTCCTCGTGAGCGTCCATGGCGGTCCCTCGAGCCGCTGCAGCTGCCACGGCCAAGAAAGGAGCAGAGCTCTCGCGAGACGAGCCTTCCCGCGTGCTGCTGCGCTGCAGCTCTACGGCTCCCGTAGCAACAGGTAGCAGAGGCAGGGGCGGCCGCCGCCTAGGTCCAATGACGACCGCCCTCCGCCCCATGCTGTCCGGCTGGGATTGGCCGGGCCGAATCGCCCCCGTCACATGACGTACAAGCCCCACCCGGCCGCGGCGCCCCGCCCCGCCCACTGTACCTATAGCCTACTCCGAGCCTCTCGGCCCTGCAGCTCCATTGCCGCGTAGTTTTATTTGTCCGGGAAGCACGGGTCTGTACACAATAAATAACATGGATGTAGGGACTGTGCCCTAATCGCGGCAGGAGGCCGGAGTAGGGCTAGACATTGGCCAGGCCTTCAGCCTGCAGCTGGACAGGGGGACGACAGGGCCCCCGACTTAGGGTGACCTGCGGCTGGAGACTGGGATGGTCACCCCTCAGAGTTCCACGCGCGTGTCGCGGTAGGCCCGGTCCAAGGCCCACTCCGGCTGCGAGTCGGCGCCACCTTCGCGGGCCAGGCGCGCCATCTCCTGCTGGAACAGCGCCTGCCGCGCCCGGCTGGGGTCCACGTTGATCCAGTTGTTGGCGATCCACTTAGTGCCGCGCGTGACCAGGCAGCCCCCGTGCAGCGAGTAGTCGTCCACGTCGCCCACCCAACCTAGGAGAGGGGGATGGTGTGAGGGGACCAGAGGGAATCTAGGCTGGGCTGGCTGGCCTGAGCTTGGCCTCCTATTGCCCAAGTGCGTGGCTAGGGCAGGCCCAGCTGTGCACACCTTCTGTGGCAAACATCTGGCCCCAGGGCCTCCTTGGCGGCTCAGCATCTCTCTCCAACGAATGCCTTTTCAACACCACTGCCCTTTGAAATCAGCTTTGTTGCTGCAGGGCCTGTCCACAGCCCTTCCCAGTCTGGGCTACTAAGGGGCATGTGTCCTCAGCCCCAGTGAGCTGAAAGGCTGGGGCATCAAAGAATCACAGGTTCCAGATAACCCAGGAGGCTGCACGGGTGCAGCCTGCTGAAGTCACTGAGGATGGTCTTTGGGAGGCAGTAGGGGCAAAAAAAACCCAGAAAACATATGAAGGGGTGGGGGATGGCCAGAACCAGCTCACCAGGGTAGCAATCAGGGCTGGGTAAAGGAAGGCAGCTCCCTCCAGGTATCCCTGGCCTGGCCAAGGTCCTCACCTTGCCCGTCAGGCAGGTAGTTGTACCAGAAGACAGCTGTGCCCTGGCGGGGCTTGACACGCAGGTTACCCTTGTCACAGTGCCTCCGAGTGTCACGGAGGTCAACATCATCTTGAATCAGACTCTGTGGGCGGCAGAGTGGTGGGGTTTTCAAACCACCTGAACTGTAGGGCCAGGAGCCCAAGGCCAGGCAGCCAAAGGTGGCTCAAGGGAAACCAGTTGGATGTGCCCAGGGGATAGTTGAGGCCTCATCCCAGGTCTGGCAGCGTACGTACTATTTTTGTTTGCCCAAGGCCCTGCCATCCCACCAGAGGAACAGCCCAGTTGGCCCTTACCATTTCATCATAGGTTCTGTTGTCTGCTACAGGGAAGACAGTCTCGCCCCCACCGGTGACGTTGTTCAAATAAAACAGCACTGTCATGTAGCTGTAAGGCAGGGGGGCCGTTGAGCAAGTCCCCAGCTGTGGATGCTCCCAGGGGCTTACCTGTGGGCAGGATAAGCTGCCCAGGTTCCCAGGGGCCGGAGGGGCAGGCTGGGATCACTGACAACAGGGGAGGTCTGTACCAAATGTCCCTAGCCCATACATGGACCCAGTTTCTTTTTGTGTCACAGTTTTTGTGGTGTGGCCAAGATCACAGGTGCATGCATTTAGCTAAACTACGTGACCGTGCCTAAGGGCCTGCTGGGAAAGTTGAGCTAGCAGAAGCAGCAGAATCATGCAGACGGCTGGCTGCGACTAGAAGGGGCTGAGCCAGGGCATGAAGAGGGAGGACCTTCCACCATGCCTTGGCAGGGGAAGTGGGGGACACAGCTTCAAGAGGAGAAGCTGACGTCTCCAGCAGTGCACGCAGGATTAACAACCTGGGGAGTGGGGCGGAAAGAATCGGGTCCAGCCTTGCCCCTTCCTGAGGGATCTGGGGGTAAGTTGCAGTGTCTGTGGGTACCTTGGTCTGGCCGCTGAGACCAGACGACCACCCCTTTTGGGCCCCTTGATAAACAGCCTTGGGGGAGACATGTGGTGGGGGGAATTCTCAAGCAGGATGCCCAGCATTCTCCTGGCCCCATACCAAGGGGAACACCCACAGGGCAGGGCTGTGCTGGTGTCAGGGGGGTGCCGGGTCTGGGAGCCACCCCCAGGTGGGAGTACTTGCCGGCAGGAGGTCTCGAAGGGTACAGATTCATTGGCTACCAGCTTGGTGTGGGAGCAGATGGTCTCTGGGTACACGGGCCCGCTGTCCACATGGGCATGGTAGTGGCCTCCCTCACCATACCGCACGACCTGAAGCGGCTCGCTGAGCTCCACGATCTCGGGTGACAGGCGGGTGAGGCGCAGCACCCTGGTGGGCAGCAGGCATTCAGCTGGGCGGCCCCGTGCCAGGGGTGACACCCTGAAGGAGCTGGCCAGGTGAGTCGAGAGCCCGCCACGAGCGCTGCCCCTATTTCCCCTGGGAGCTCCTTAAGCCACCCTGGACTGGCCCTATAAGAGCAGGAAGGGGTGACTCCTGATGAACCAGAGACATCCACTGGCTGGGAAAAATTAGATTTCCATTAAGCCTAGGAGCGGGGAGGGAGACACTCCCTCCAGGAAGATGCTGTTTATCTAAAACCCCTGGCTACTCAGGGGCAGGGGGTCCTGTGGACAGAGTTAAGAGATCATTTCTCTAGTTAGCAGAAAACAAATATTCAATCTAGTACTAATCGCACGTGTATATCGTTTGCCCACCATTAGGGCTAATTAGCCTTTGTTAATTGCCTGTCTCCAGTGAGTTCCAGTCCTGAGCGCTGTTCTCTTGGTCCCAGCCAAGGACCTCTGTGGGGGCCTGCATGGTCTCCTCCCTGCAGCAGGGAGCCCAGGCTCGGGCACTCACCTCTGGCGGATGGCGCGCATGACGTGGTGGGCGCCTTCGCCCTGGTAGAGCCACGTGTGGTGGCTGTTCCTCACCAGCTGGCTGGACTCCGCCGTGTGGCTCCTCATGTACTTGTGGAAGTCGCGAAGGTCCATGTTGGAGAACTCCTGCAGGCTCAGCACTCCTGCACAGGGCATCCCCCCCCACCATCAATGCCCACCACGCCCGTGTGGGGAGGGCAGAGTGGGGAGGCTGCACCTTCCTACCTACCCCTGGCCTCAGGCACTGGGGGGCCATGTGCACCTGTCCCCCAACCTGGACTCGGGTCAGATGAAGTTGGCTTCTGTCACATCAGGCCCTACAGGAAGACCCAGAGAAGTTCGTGTCCTCAGTTTAAGCCCTGATTTGGCCCCCAAAAGGATGAAGCCCAACCCCGTCAGATTGGCCAGAGCGGGCTCTCCATAGGAAGCTTAGGCCATATGGCCAAGACCCTAGGCCAAGGACTGCCCTTGGCCCTCCAGCCTGGCTCTGTAGAGCGTGGTGGCCACCCTCCGGTCCTGTAGAGGGTGAAGAAAGAGAGTGTTCAGTGCTGGGTTTTGTCCTGGGCCTTCCACACTGGAGGATGTAAGCTGGAACCGGTCCCCAGGAGTTCTCTCATGACCTCAGGTCTCATCCTGGGTGGAACACCCCAGGCCAGTCCTGCCTGCTAGACAGTCTCCCTCAGCAGAGGCAATCAGGCTGCTCTCCCCAAAGAGAACACTCTCCCCTGTTCCTGCTCAAGCCACAAAGCTGGGCTCTACCCTCTAGGGGTTCCGGAAGAGTGGCCTGGTGTCTTTGCTACAAGGTTGATCCCAATGACACACTCCCGTGCTTTGGCTGGGGCTTCTCTGAGGGTGGGGGCACTCGAGGACTGTGAGTGTGTCACAGCGGGAGCGGGAGCAGCCTAGTGCCTCTCCAGGCACGGGTCCAGGCCAGATTCTTCACTCGGGGCTCGCCAGTTGGAAGGTCATCCTTCCAAGTCCTGCTTCCTCAACTGGTGCAGAACTTGGGCGTGAGGGAAATGACTACGCCTGAGATACTTCCTGGGGGTTATTACCAAAGGGGAGGGTGCTTCCAGGACAGCTCTCCTGCCCACACCCACCCCCGGCAGTTAGAGGACTCCAGGCAGGCAAGAGGCAGGCAAGGGGGGCCCTGGTTAGACCAGTCAGCTGGCGGGGACCATGTGCCTGGCTGGATAAGTGGATGCCAAGCTGACCTCATTGTTCCTTCACTCCCGCTCCACTGCTCTGCCAGCCAGCAGCCATACCTCCTGTACCCCACATGCTGCCCGACGAGGCCAAGAGGGTGCCCTCTGGACTGCCACCAAGGGGGAGCGGGCGGGTCTAGCTCCTGCCTCTTTCTGGGGTAAGGGCACTGCTGGCCCCTCACCTCCTCACCTCCGGCTACTCTAGCAGCTGGGCCTAGGGGCCACCTGGCTGGGGGCAGGAGGAGGCTCTGGGACACAACAGTGACAAGATATGAGCTCACCATCCCCGTCAGGGTCAGCCTTGATGGCAGAGTACATCTCCTGAATGTTCTCTGGAGTCATCCACCGTCCATTCCCCAGGCGGTTCTGGGCCAGGACCTACACAGCACAAGATGATGCCTCAGGGGGCTGGCTCCGGTGATGGAGAGTCGCCAGGGCACACACAGCTGCCCTGTTCTTTCTGGAGGGCGGAGGGTTCAGGTGACAGGACGTGGGTGAGGACGAAGGCCAGGGCCCAGGCTCCCAGTCCAGACACCGGAGGGCCACGAGCATCCTCAGCCCTGGGGGAGCTGTGGCTCCACCCGGAGGAATGTTGGCTTATTGGAGGCAAAGGGGAGGCCAGGCCGGCGTCCCACCCACACACCCCAGGTGAGGTGAGTGAGGCCAGGGCCTGGTACGAAGAGGGAAGAGGCATGGTCAGGAGATGACTGTCCACGGGGCCCCTTAGGAAGATCGGACCCTGTGAGATGCCCTGTATTGGCAAGGGAGCCCACACCCCACCGAGACCTCTCTCAGAAGCCTGGGTGTGAGGGGCATGTAGAGAGGCATGCAGACGTCTGGCTTCCTTGTTGCTGCCGCCTCACGGACAGTGAATCCTGTGGGGCTCTCAGCAATGGTGGCAAGGAAACCAGAGCGCAGACAGCATGGCACCCCAGGCACTATGGCCATAAGTGCCATCGGCCCCAGTAGATGCCCCTTTTGTCCTCTGGAGTTCCCAGGGCAGCAGGGGGCCCTCTGGGAAGGAAGGAGGATCCTGGCCCTGCTCATGCCCAAGGTTAGGTGGCATCAGGCTCCTGTGGTTGGGGCAGAGCAGCACGTGTGACCCGGCCACTAGAAAGACAAGTCGGGGGCGCTCCCACCCTGGGGCGGGGGGCTCCTCCAGGCCCCCCACCTCACGCAGCTGCAGGCGGCCATCATGGTTCTGATCCAGCAGCTGGAAGAGGTCCAGCGGGCTGATCTGCATTGTGCCCATCGCTTCCTCGTACTCCTCGGTGGGCAGGATCTGGCTGCGCTGCAGCCCCTTCATCTGCGCCAGGTGGATGACAAGCCGACACTCCTCGTCGCTCAGGAAGCCGGGGATCTCTGCCAGGAGAGGAGGGGGTGAGGCCAAGGGCCTTCCGGTCTGCAGGGTGCCCGGGCTAGGTCCCGTCCCCTGCTGGTCACCCAGCCAGGAGGACCTCACACACCCCTTTACATGTGCTCTGGACTCGGAGTCCAAGGTCAAGTTGTCCTGCAAAGGCTGGCCAGCGTTGGCACACGGGGCCTCTCTCTTGGACGCTGAGAACACGCGTGTTCCAGGGGAGTCCTGGGAGGGGAGCCAGAGCTACGCCGGGGGTGGGCCAATCCACCTTGGGGAGGGGCCAAAGGCTCCAGGGTGGACCTGAGGCCGGAGGGCCGCCCTCCAGGCCTTAAGCGGGGAGAGGGTGCTGGCAGGGGTGCGCTGCCACTGTTGCTCTCCAGTACGCCCGGCGCTCTTGGCCATGCCACCCCCACCGCACCCCACCCTCCTGCACAAGGCGGCTGGGAGGTCAGTGGGAGTCACTCGGGTTTTGGCACGTGCTCTGAGAAGATGCCCCGGTGTTCTCTGCTTTGGGAACAAACGTATACTGAACGCCTCCTTCCATGCCTGTAAGCCCGAGTAAAGGCCACTCAGGCCGGGGCCCTGGCTCCAGTGTCTGGATGCCCCCACCCCAGCGGCTCAAACAGCTCAGTGGTGCCTGGATCGCAAACCTCACACCTGGCAAGCCCGTATCCCAGCACTTCCAGAGGCTGGAGCCTGGGCCTCGCTTCATTCTCTTGTTCCTGGGAGGGACGCCTTCCTTGGACGGGTTAACAAGAGGCCCACCCAGGAACTAACCGGAGAAAGAGCTGGGCCACCGCTGTGACCCCCGAGAACTCCTGCTGCTCCTCTGGCTTTTCTCTCAGCATGAAGTTCCAGTTGTTGCCAAGGGGATGGAAAACAGCCACTCAGCCAGGATTGGAGCTGTTTTTAATAGTAATCACGGCAGATCACACTCAGGGAGCACAGACTCTGTGTCCTGTCCTAAGCACGTCATCAACTCTGTAATCTGTATCCTCGTCCTAGAAAACCAGGCCCCACGAATTCACCCTTCCTTCCCCGGAGAAGCCCCAAGCACAGAGACATTGGCGACTTGGCCAGGGTGACACAGGCTGCTGTCCTGCAAAATCCAGGCTCACAGCCGGATTCTGCTTCCATGGAGAAGGGACCCAGATCCAACGACACCGAGGACAGGATACAAGCCCTCGCCCTTGGCCGGCTTGATCCCCTCAACCTGGCGAACCCGGAAAGGCTGTGAGCCACGCACTGGGAGAGGGGGTAGCGCTGCGGGACAGTGGTTAGACCGAACTGCTAATCCACAGAGTCACCTCCCAATGGCTTTAAAACATAAATGAACAAGAAAAGTAAACCAGAGAAAGAAAACACAAGCCCAGGTTTCTTCAGTTTATTAGGTGCCAGTAGTTCACAGGCCCAAAGGAGATGCCACTCTCTCTACAGTCCCCTGCCATGTGCTGATCAAATCAAACTGTTCAGGCCGGCACGTGCAACCTAACCAGGAGGGTCTAAGCTCATGGGAGCTGGGCAAACACTGGCTCCTGGGGGGTGGGTATAGCACTATGAAGTTCCCAACCTCAGTCCACCGAGACCAAGGCAGAGAAACCGGGTGACAGAGCGAGGGCTGTGGCTGCCGGTGGCACTGGTGATGCTGTGTGGTGATGGCGGGGCAGGGGCTCCCTGGGGCCCTGCAGAGCACATGCCCATTCCTCAAGCCATGGTGCTGTGCCAAGGCACTGCCTACACAGAGATGCGGGCACCCAGCTTGCTGGACCATGACATGGCGGCCGAGGCTGTCCAGCAGTCAGTCAGCTGGTTGCCCCTGCTGGCCAGGGGGGGTGCCACCCTGACATGTGCCTCTTCCTGCCTCATCTTTGCCCTGTTTTGCCTTGACAGGTGGGGCAGGGGCTTCCAGGTAAGGGTGGGGGGCATCTCCCCAGCGGGGGCCAGTTCTGGTAGCTCTTCACTACTCACTGCCGTGTGCCTACCAGTGCCAGGGGCAGACAGGGAGAGGAAGGACTCTTTGGTCAGGGTGTTGCCAGCAGAGAAGGAGCAGAGGCCCAGGGGACAGAGGAGATATGGGCAGGGGACTATCCTTGGTGAGCACCCTTGGTCTGGACCTGCAAATCAACAAGGGCTCTTGAATGTTGAGGCCAGGCCAGTGAGCAGGCTGCTTTAGGCTGTGGGACTGACCACCCTCTCCAGGGAGGTGTGCAAACTCTGCCCACAGGATCCTGCCAAGAGATGGAACCACGGCTCATGTGGTGGCTTTTTCTCTGCCAGAGTCCTGAGATTGCACGACTGACTCCCCTTCCCCAGCCTCATCTATCCTGGGAACAGCAGCCTCCTCAGTTTCTTCTCTGTAGAGCAGGGCCCTGCCTAGAGCCTCAGGGTGCAGCCTCAGCAGCAAGAATGGGCTCTTTCAGAACCTGAGGATGGGGCCCCTCTGCTCTTTGCCAACCCTAGTCCTGGCCAGAAACTGCAGGGTCCGGCAGGCCTTTCAGGTCGAGAGGGAGGGCCCTGCTTTCTCCCTCCAAGGTGAGGAGTGAAGGCCCAGAGTGCTGGTCCCCCACCCCCCGCACCCCTCTCCCAGGCACTTGGCATCCACTGGAGCTGGAGGTGGGGGTGCGCTGGAAAGGTGGAAAGCAGCCTGGGTGAGGGGAGGGGTGAGGCTGGGAGGGGAGATAGGGGCTGAGGGCTAAGACTTCAGCAAGCAAGGAGCAAGGCCAGCTGTAGGGCTGTTGCTAGGTAACTAGGGTGTCGTTGCTCAGCAACCATGGAGTGTCTGGCTGGGCCTCTAGCCAGGAGCACCCAGAGGCCTCAGCCTGGAATCCAGGAACCGGGTCCTGAGTACCCACTGCCTCTGCCCCGCAGGTTCATGTACCCATGCCGCAGCCAGCTGCAAGCCCATGAAGGCCTGCCACAGCCCCCCCCGGTCAGCCGTGCTGCCCTGCAGACGCTTCCCCACCAGCCACAGCCTCTGCGCCTGTCATCTCCAACAGCTCCCACCCGCGCCGCCCACCGGAGTCTCTGCACTGCTTCTCTTGGCTCCTGTCACCCTCGCTCGGCCCCAGGGGCCGCAATCCACCCTTTCAGATCACAACTCCCCAGGGCCAGGTAAACGGCTCTCTGGTGGGAAGAAGGGAGGGCAGTGGGAGGAACCTCTGCTGAGGGCTCCCCTCCTCCACCCGGGGCCCAGGGGAGCCTCACTCAACCCCTCCCCCCAGTATCACGCGCCAGCTGCAGGGACTGCGGGTTGCAGGACACCAGCTGATCTAAGGAGGTCCTAGACAGACTCTGCACCAGCGATTTTGGTGAACCCTGGCGTCCAGCACCCCTTCCAACCCCTTTCAGGTGCGTTCATTACAGAGCCCGGCTGGGCACTAAGACAAAAGAGACAGGGCATGCCCAAATGTTGTGCCTGCTTAGAACAAAGAAGTTGGTTCTCTCTTCCTAAGTACGGGGCATTACAAACACAACCACATCCAGGAGGACAGGCGTTCGCCAGAACCCTGATCCCAAGAGCAGATCATCAGACAGGAGGGGGCAGTTCACCAGGTGGAGGGGAGGAGGGGGTACTCAGAGATGCCAGGCTCATCGCATGGCCCCTCTGATCCCTCCAGCTGTGAAGGTCAGCCTCTCCCAGCGCAATGGGTGGTCCCCAAGACCCTCAGACTCTCAGCTAGAGGTGCTGAGGGTAGGCCTGCTGCCCAACCCACCCTGGGGAGCTGGCGCCTGGTCTGCGATGCTGGCGGCATCCGGATGCCACGTGTGCACGGCCTCCTGCACGCAAGGCACGCTGGGACCTTTGTGCTGAGTGGGGAGGTGCAGGGTCACTGTCGGCCAGTCACCATGGCCTGTGCTTGGAGCGGGGACCGCCGCAATCTACGGCTGGCCGTGTGCTGGTGGTAGCATGGTCAGTGCCCAGAACAGAGGCGACCCAGGTGGGGAGGGCCTGGGACGTGACAGCTGGAGCCCGTGCAGGGGCCCCGCACACCATGTGCTCCCCTGGACACACAGACCCCTCCTGCTGCTGCCCTCCGGGGATATGTGCACACCAGGGTCCAGAGACACTCCAAGCTTGCCCAGACCAGCAAGAGCAGGGCAGAAGTCCGCTTCTGTGGTCAGAACGAGGTGCCCCTTCCTGAACCAGCAGTGCTCTGCCGGGTAAAAGGCAGGCAGCTGCGTGTGCCGGGCAGGTACAACTAGCGTCCTGCACCCCCCAGCCCTGTGATGCCAGCCTGGCGGACGCCTGCTACTGCCACCAGCACCCCACGCTGAGCCTGAGGGCAGGCGCGAAGCCCTGGGTGATGCTCACCCAGGCACGATGCTGCTTGTCAAGCCCCAGATAGACTCGGTTATATCTTCCTGACCTTTACCGAGTCCACAGTTCTGCCAAGCAACAGGCCTGTGGAACAGCAGAGGCGGGGTCCATGCAGAAAACTGCTAAGCTCCTCACTAACCTGAACTCATACACATACACTAAAATCCCTTCTCTAATTCTGCACGTCCAGTGTCTTGTCAAGAGAACACAGTGGTCTTAGGTAGCTGCTGAATTGTTTTTTTAAGCTGAAAAAAGGATATGTCTGGAAACCCTACAATAAAGAGGCCATGGTTTTAAAACGCAGTGCTTTGTGGGAGGCTGTCAATGACTCGTTTACCTTAGATGGTTAAGAAAGTGGAATAAAACTCTGGCTGGCCCACTGGGAGTGCCCCCTGCTGCTCTCGAAGAGGGGGCGGAATCAGGAGGCCCCTCCTGTGCAGAGAGACTGAGGGCAGCCAGTGAAGCCCTCCAGCTGACCAGTAACTGTCGGCCGTAGACTCTGGCCACTGGACACACAGCAAATACAATCAGGACCCCCACACGTGTAGCTCACCTTTAGGGGCAGACACAATTGCCAAATAAATACAGTAGACCAAGCAGCCTGATGCAACAGAGAGACTGGAAACCTCTTAAGGCCAGTCTGACGTGGAGAGAGATCCCTGAGGAGGGCAGGCCTGAGCAGAGGCCTGATGGGGGTGAAGGCACCCTCCATGAGAACCAAGCCTGAGCCTTCCGGTGGCGGGAACAGTGCATACAAGGGCGCCAAGGCAGCAGCGAGCTCAGAGTCTGAGAATCGACAGAGAGTGAGGGAGATGAGAGGTGAGGGCCTCGTGGAGGATTTTAGGGAAGGGAGCAGATCCGATCTGCTGTTTAAATACAGAATGAGTGTGAGGCGGAGGGAGAAGTAAGCCACGTGAGAGAAAGCAGAGAGGTTGATGGTGACTTGGAACGGGAATGCCTCCCAACAGGACAACGGTCTGAACCCTTGGGAAATGCCTACCACAGTCAAGCAGGCATCTGCCAGGAACTCAGAATGGGCCTTCTGTGGCCCAGGTCCCATTTACCAAATGTCTCCAAGAACAGAGGTGGGAAACAGGAAATGTTCCACAGAGGTGGAGGCACCCTGGGATAAAACCCAGTCCCGTTTACACCCTGAACACCTACCCCTTGAGCCCAAGCGTCTTGGGTCCCTGATGGTGAAGCAGGCCCATTCTCCTTGGGCCCTGCCTGCCTCTTTAGGGCGACAGCAAGTGGACAGACAGACAGGCCCAGAAAACGGACACTGTGCCTTCTTGGGGTGAGGCTTCCTTCTTTGGGTTCATTCAACACTGTGTTCAGGTACTGCCTCTCCTTGGACACCCTCTCCCCTGTGGCTGGCCTGTCTCGCAACTGGACTTCTTACAATCACGGACCACAGATCTCTTCTTGATTTGTCTCGCCTCGTTTCACCAAGCAGAAAGCCCCCAGACTTTCTGGGTAAAATGTGGGGCATCTTTCACCAAGACTGAGAGGTAGGGTAGGAGATTCGGAGGACACAAGGACCAGAAGCAGGAAGGTCTTGCTGCAACTGCCCGATTCTCCCAATCGTGCCCTTTGTAATGTGTCTGCAGCATCATTTGATGGCTTAACCAGAATCAGTTTACCTTTGGTCAAATCTCTTCTGCTTCCTATCGTGTACTCTTGGTGACTTCAGGTCTGGGCTTCTCACTCTCGGCTTTGTAGGACTTGGACGCAACTTTGTTAGGGGGTTAGGGGTTATGTCTCATGGTTCACTTAACCTAACATACGTCTGAATTAAGCATATACGGGTCCAATAAAGGCGGATGAGAGAAGAAAGCACACCCACCTCATCGTGTCTGTCTCACGGCAGGGTAGCAGTAATGGGGAGAGTTGTTGCCTTTGCCTGGATCACTTGTTCCTTGACAACTTCACCTCACAGCTCCTGCAGGTCTTTGCTCAAATATCTTTCTCAGGAAGGCCCACCCTGGCCACCACACTCAGGGTTTCAACCCCAGCTGAAATTCTGCCCTACTTGTCTGTGACCACTTATCCCATCTGACACACACCGGGTGTGTTTGTTTAGTCTGTCTCCTCGTTGGAATGTCAGCTTCGGGTGTTCTTTTTGTTTTCCTGTTCTGTCCAATGTTGTGTTCCCAGCAGCTCGACTAGTGCTTTGCACAGACTTCAGCGCTGTACAATAACAATCTTTGAGAGCCCCTCCCACCATAGGACTCACATCCTAACCTACTTCCCCTCAAACAGCGTGTGAAATCATTCTCACAGGTCTGGGATAATCCCCAACCAGTGCCCTCTGTCCCAGGGGTAACAGCGGTGCTCAGATGCTCTGCTTTGGTCCCCAGTCCCCTCCAGACAGCCCCTTTCCCACTCCATTCCCCAGGAGCCAGGAACACCTCAGGTCTGCAGGTAAGTGTGTCACTGAGGCTGGGTACCCAGGATGGGGGCTGGGAAAACCTATCCTGGGCAAGGTCATAGGTCCAGGGATCCCCATCTTGTTGATACTACTAGACTCTGAAGGACTTCAGAGTCTTCACAACTAGCACGCTGGCTCGACAGTGCAGACACCAGGGGTAGCCTGCCTCATTTGAATCCCAGCTTCGCCCTGATCTGGCTGTGTGAGCCTGCAAGCAAGCGGGGCTCGCTGTGCCTCGCTTTCACCCCCACCAGCCTGACAGTGGGATCTCCACCCACCTCACAGGGGTGTTGTGAGAATTAAGCCAAACGATCACATGAAGTCTAGCACATAAGAGCTCAGAAAATGTGAGCTATGGTGCGGGTTCCCAGTGAGGTCACCCTGGAAGGCTCTGCCTACTGTCATGGCTGAACAAAAACGCCATCCTAAGAAGAATCCCAGAGCGCAGAAAGCACAGGCTGGTTTTGGGGGCACCAGCTTATCCACATTTGGACAGCCTGCTTCTTATCAGACCAGAGGGCCCATTTTGGGAGTGGAATTTCCCCTCATGTCAGCTAGGACCTGGTTATCAGTATCTGCAACCCTTCTCCCATTAACCACCTCAGAGAGGGTCCAAAGACAGTTTCAATAAAAGGTTTATAGGCACTAGCTTCTAGGTCACATGGCCCAGCCCTGTGATGGAAGGATTAGCGGCAGAAAATAGAAGTCACAGAAGGGAGCGTAGAAAGGTCACTCCTCACCCTATTTTAGAGGTGGGGGCGGGTACCTCACTTGGGGGCAACCTCTGGGTAGAAAAGACAGGGCTACTTTGAAGCAGCCATTTTCAAAACAGTCAAAACAGAAGTCACGTGGTCAAAGGAGCCTGAAGGCAGCCACCGAATCGCAGCCCACAGCCCTTCCCGGGGGGCGCCCGGCGAACTTACCGAAGAGCAGCGGCTTGAGGCTGAGGGTTCGGATGAAGTGATCCCTGTCGGCGACCAGCTGGATCTTGCGCTCATGCCCCACCTAAGGGAAAGCGGCACAGCGGGCAGCTAGGGAGGAGGGAAGGGCGCCCGGGTCCGGGGAGCGGCGGCGGGCGAGTGAGGGGGTGCGCGCGGCAGACCGGGGGCAGCGCACGGAGCCGCCCCCGGCAAGAGCGCCAGCCGCTTCGGACTTGGTGGTGCAGGGCCTCACCTTGATGCCCTCCAGCCGGGTGAGGGGAGCCAAGGTGGGCGCGGGCCCGGGGCCCTGGGCGCGGCGCTGGGGCCCGGGGTCGCTGCTCTCGTCGCCGTTGCTGTAGTGCACGAAGAGCAGCAGCGCCAGCACGTTGCCCAGGTACAGGTGCACGAACACCATCAGCACCAGGAAGTAGGCGCGCGAGCAGATGCCGCGGGGCTTGCACAGCGGCCGGACCGGTGCGTCCTCGCAGTCGCTCAGCCTCGCCGCAGCCTCGGCCGAGTCGTGATGCCGTGGCGGCCACTGCGGACTCGGCGCTTCAGGCCGCGGGCCTGCCGCCGCCGCCATGGCGCCCAGGCTGCGCGCGCACCCAGGGGAGGGGCCGCGAGTCGTACGCGCCTCGCCGTCGCCAGGACAACGGCCGCGGAGCCGGCGCGCGCCGCCGTCACCCGGAGAGGGTGCCGGGGGACACCGCGCCCGCGCCGCACTCGAGATCTCCCGGCCCTGGACCCCGACCCACACTACAGTGTCTCTTTCCTGAGATGGGTTGTTGACAGGCAGAGATGCACACTCACCAGGGCAGAAGCCGCGCCCCCACAAACGCAGATACACAGGTACTGGCAACCCCAGGGGTAGTGTTCTCCTTTTTAAGACGCACTTGCCTCTTCCGGGAAAAGGATGGTCTGCATTTTCTCGCTCCCGGAGTGGGGTGGCAACAAGGAGGCTGTGCCAAAATATGACTCAGTACTGCGGCGGGTTGGGGTGCCTTGGAGGCCGATTACTGCGCAAGTGATGGTGTGGGACCCATGGCGACACAGACGCTCGCCAGTGCAGGAGGTCAAGAGCGCCTTGAAGGTCTACTCTGCAGTAGGTGTGAACCTCCCAGGGAGGTCTGCAGCAGTCAGGTTTTAGGAACTGCCTGATGTGCGGGGTCCCATAGACTAGGGGACCCGGTCTGGAGCGGCCACAGAGGGCATCCTGGAGGAAGCCTTGGCACCGGTAACAGTAACCTGCAGGAACGCAGCAGGTGCGCAGGGAACACTCCTTGCCTCACCGCTGCCACATTCGGAAAGGGAGAAAGGGACTTTTCCATAAATGAGTCTTAAACGTCTTGGAAGCAAGTTAAACTCAGCTTATGCCCAAATATGGAGGTGAGAGGACATACAAAGCTTGGTCTTTTTTTCTCCCGTGCTCTGCTCCACACCACCCCCGCCCCCCCACCCCGGAGATATGCAGACAAGAGCAGCATCATTCACACGGTCCCCACAGGTGGTTTCTCCTTACCCTGTTTAGGCTCCCCTGCCCCTCCAACTTCCTGTCAGAAAAGTAACATGTACCGTTTCTGGTCTTCTCAGTGGGGCAGGCCCACCTTCTCTTGAAGATTCTATACACAATGGCAGATTTCATCAGTGTGCCATACATGGCTTCATCCAGTCACTCAGTCAAGTCACCCTTAGGGACTATCTTACCAATCTCCTTAGGATACTAGAGAAACTACTGTCCAACAAAATAAGTTCTAGATGCCACACACACTTTTATAATCAGAAACTTTATTTTGAGTAAACCACTCAACTTTGAGCAGATGACATTGCCTCAACTTTTTCTTTGAAGAAAACAAAGATATATGGTAAATTTGTGAAAACACTGTGCCTTCCTTTGCAGGGCAGAAGCATTCTGCCTGAACTTTTCCATGCTCCTGATGATAGAGACAGCCACTTGGGGCATGGAAGGAAGTTCTCCACAGGTCAAAGGCTGTAGGCTGCGGTCTGGGCACAGACCCTCTCGCAGCTCCTGAGGCTGGGGGTCACAGCTGGCTGCAAGTGCACTGTGTGGCAGTCACACAGTGCAGACAGTGCGCAGGGTGGGGCTGAAGGTGCAGAGCTGCAACTCAGGTCCTGCTGCTGCCACGGCGGTGACCAGAGGACTCAACGGAGAGGTGAACATTCCAGACGCTAGGACCTTCCATGTGCCAACAGAGCAGGCATACCCCACCTCTAGGTAGACACCCTCCTCCGTCGTTTGGCTCAGCGCTGTCCAATTCTGGGTTCGTCTGTTATACTAACTTGTCCTCTCATTCCACCCCACGGTCCCTTCCTTGCAGGCGATGACAGGAAGAGGCAAAACATGACTGGGGAGAAAGGGGGCCTGCAGCCAACCATGGACCCCATGACCACAAGAGTTACAACTGTCCTCTGTCTTCCAAGAGCGATTCAGTTTGCAACTAACACGGTACCTGGGGGAATTACTGACTGAGGTGAAAATGTTGGAATATCAAATAATTCCCAACACAATATTTATTCACAGATTTCCAAGCAACTCTTCCAGGAGGTCAAGGAGGCCCTGAATAAGAGCCGCAGGAACCCCAGGAATCACAGATTTAACTTCTGAAAGGCCCACAGGACCAGGTTTAGGACAAGTAGGATACCATGCAAACCGCTTGTTCCTTTGCACTGTGAAAAGACTGGCCTTTTCCCTGGCCAGCCTCCAGGTACAGGAGCGGGGACAACAAATTAGGAAGCCCCCCACCAGCCTCAGAGTCCAGACCCCAGAGGTGCTGCCCTCCAACACTGGAAACCAGGCGAGGGGGAGCACACCCCACCCCCAGAGCAGGTCATGGAGACACACACTCCCGGTTAACATGAAAACAGTTTGTGCAGACACAGCCCCTGAGCCAGGCAGACCATTGCCCTAGGACGGCTCTGCTGAACTCTGACCTCGACATTCACCAGAGGAGAGCGCAGCAGGCCAGCATCAGGTATAGCTGTGTGTCAACCTGGTTGGGGTCCCTCCACGGGAACACTGGCACAAAAGAAGGGGCCGAGGTAAAACAAGGCTTTGGGGGAATGATTCCCTTTGAAAGTGGATCTCTCTCTTCAGGAAACAAAAGAAAACTCTGCTGAACTCTCCAACCCCTGGGCTGGAGGACCACAGCTCACCGACCACAGCTCACCTATGCGCTCTGCTGTGGGCTCTGGCCTAAGTGGCCAGGCCCAGGTAAAGCTCACTTTCAAGATAAATGAGTCCACAGACACGCAGTGCCATTGGACATGATGATACCGGGGGCAAGATTCTGTTCTGTATTGTCTCCTAACTGCCAACGTGAGGCAGTACCCTGATCACAGAAGGGTCTACAAGGACCAGGCAGGAGGCCGGGCGTGATTCTCTGCACACCACGGTGTTACACAGGCCAACCCCATGTTCCACCATCTGCCACCCATGCTGTTGCCTTGGGGCTCCAGCTGTGGCCAAAGGCGTGTGAATCTGGAAAGCAAGTACCACCGGGGCCCTTGTGCAGCAGACATCCTGAGGCAAGGGGGGCGGACAGCATATGTTGCGTTCTAAGTAAAATAGCTAGAGGGTAAAACACTCCAATGCCAGTTTATTTTTAAAAAGGGTTCTGTGTCATTCTATGGTTTGTTTGCCCCCCGGTTTTTTTTTTTTTTTTGTATAATTGTACAACCTTTGAAAATTACATAAGTTGTAATGATCTAATACTATTAATAGTCATTCAGAAAAACTTTCCTTCCCTCCCAGCAACTATCCAGGGGGAACTGACGGTCCTGAGAAGAGGCCAATTCAACGGGGCCTCTACCCTGGTGGAAACAAAAAGCAAAAAGAGGAGGGGAAAAAAAAAAAAACAACCAGAAATCGACTAAGAGGTGTGTGGCCAGTGTCTCTCAGGAGTGGGGTCCTGGCTGTTGCCTGGGGTCGTGAGAGGCAGGGAGCCTGCAGCATCCAGCACGGCAGCCGAGAGACCTCGCAGCCACATCGTCCTCACGCCGGCACGCCTGAGTCCCAGTCTAGGTGTCATGGAAGTCCTTCAGCAGCGTTCTCCTCCGCTGCTCTGCTATGTGCATCTGGTTCTCTAAGTCCTGCACCAGGGAAGCAAGACACGGGCTTGCATGGCCCAGCCCCGTGAGGACGGGCCAGCTGAAGCCGCCCCCTGCCACGGGCTCCGAGGCGTCAAAAGCACGGCCCTCCCCACCCTTCTCAGTGGCAGCCTCCAGCCCCCAGGCCAGCCGCCATGGACCGACCACCACAGCAGCTCTCCCTTGCCTGCCAGAGGGTCCTAGAGGACAGCAGTCACTCACCCCTCTGTCATAGCTGTCCGCCCGCTCCACTTTCCACGACAGGTTTTCGATCTCAGCCTCCAGCTGAGCCTGCTGGTATTCAAACTGTATGGGTAGAGCAGGAGGGTCAAAAGGAGAGGGGACGGTAGCCAGGGCAGGGCCTGCAGACGGGAGGGGCAGAGGCAGCACCTCAGGCTCGCAGGAGCTCCAGACAGCTGGATGCTGTCCTCAGAGGGCAGTGCTACTTCCTGTACCCAGAACCAGAGGCCGATCCAATGGCTGCCCACGGAGGGCAGCCAGGTGGCCAGGCTGTGCTTGCCCTGCACCCCCAAAGAAAGGGGAAGACCGAAGCCACGGAGGAGAATGCTCCCAACATACGGGGAAATGGCCGCTGCAAAAACAAGTCAAAGTGGACATTCACTGACACTGTGCTCCCTGAATACTTCGTTTTTTCAGCCTTTCTGAAAATCAAGAGTCTTCAAAATTTTCAAATCATTTCACTTAGTAAGTATATGCCTCTTGCACAAAGAGGTTTCCCAATGTCTTATTTGTGATAGTGAAAAACAGAAAGAATAAACACCCCAAATGATGGTATGACCATATAATGGGACATCTATGCAACTATTAAAAATGGCATTTTCCAGCCTGGTGAATAATGACAGCTGCAAAAACTGTTGTAACAAAAAATGTCATATATATAACCATGATTATAGAAACAGTACTAATTTTCAAAGGCTGGAAAATTCTAACAGTGCTCATTTCTTTCTGGGGGGATGATGGATGATGTAAATGTTTTCCTAATTTTTTCAACATTTGAACAATCAGTGTGAATCACCTTATTAATTGGAGAGGAAAAAATCCCTATCTAAGATGAAAAGTACACAAAGATGCAAATGAGCTCCACAGTATTTAGGAACACGCATGCTGGGTATCCTCCCAAACATAAGCACTGGTTCCCAAGTGGTCACAGATATTTTCAGCCAGCCACCCTAAAAAATACAGCTGTTAATGGCTTCAGTACACCTGCTTTCCTATTACACAAAACAGTAGCACCTGAGATCTACTTCGGAAATGCCTAGTCGGGGCCCGAAGAACAAAATTTTCCAGTGGCCAGTTTTGTTTTGATTTTGTCCTCCCTGCCACCAGGGGTCCGGTCCCTGCTTGCCTGCAAGGTGCGGGCAGAGAAGGCCCCTCTGAAGCTAAGAGGGCAGAGCAGAAGGACGGCTTCCCTTACCAGCTTCTTCCTGGGCCCGGACTCCATGTAGTAGGCGTATGGATACGTGTACTGCAGGGTGTATCGACACTGCAACAGAACACAAGGGATCTGTGTCTGTGACTCCTAACTCCATGGACCTCACGTGCTGATACAGGTCTTACCCCACCATGCAAATCAGCCTGGCTCTACGGGCATGGGCCTGAAAGAGATGAGGCCAAGGCAAATAAAAGATGAACTGGGGGACAACATGGCAAAAACTGAATCAGAAATGGTCACAGAACACCCATGGTTCCTCTCCACACTGGGATTTATTACCAGCAGCTGCCTCAACGGCTCTTCCCTCTTGAGTCGGACCTCAGAGTCCACACATCTATCTCAATACTTGTCCAAAGACAATCTCTTATTTTCCTCTGAGTGATGCATGGATGGGACAAAAGAAGAGAAGGGCTCTCGTTTCCCCTGTGGTTCTGTCCCCACAGGCAGAGGCACCAGAATACTGACTCCCCTGGATGTCCGGGGAGGGCAGGGTCCTCAGTGGGCACAGCCCAGGAAGCTGTGGGCCCATGAGCAGGCACATGCGGGACTTCACAGAGGGTGAGCCCTGCCCCCGACAGTGCCTCCCACCCTCAGAGGTCTGGGCCTCACAGAGAACCAGGGATGGGAAGACTGAGGGGGGACAAACCTTGGCCAAGAGCTTGGCTGCGTTCTGGAGGTACTGCCAGTCGATCCAGGTCCCCAGGTTATTCATGACCCTCTCCTGGATCTTCTCGTGAATCCGCTGGTATGTCTGTGCCTCCAGCTGCAAGCTCTTGTTGTGGTTTTCCCACTGTGGGGTCAGAGGAGAAAGCTGCAGGCGTCCAGGAAGGTGCAGGGATTCAAAAGCCGTTCAGAATGGTCACAGCCTCGTCTAGCTGAGGGGGGCTGTGTGTCCTCAGGAGCGCACAAGGGGGGCTTCCTTAGTCCACACTACCAACCCTGTCTAGAGCCGCTATCTGCCTGCCAGATCACTCTATCCGCTTAGAGCAACAGGACTCTAGCCCCGAGGACAAAGCAAAGCCAGATACTCCCAGATCTCTTGTGCTTAGAAACCAAAGGTCCCATGCTCTCTGGGCTTCTGGGAAAACCTGCCCTCTGAATCTGACTACTAACATGGCACTGGATTGAGGGGCATGGCAAGATGGGGGCTGGGGACTAAGAGATACAAACTACTGTGTGTGAAATAAATAAGCTACAAGGATATCCTGAACAGCACAGGGAATGTAACCAGTATTTTATAATGCCGATAAATGGAGTACAACCCTTAAAAATTCTGAATCACTACATTGTACGTCTGAAAGTTACAGAACATTGTAAGCCCGTTATACCTCAATTAAAGACAAACAACAAATGTGGCCGTGGATGGATAAAGACCACCTGATGGTCCTTCCTTATCCTTCACAATTCAGCGTCACACAAGGTTGGCAGGTCCTTCCCTGTTGGCTGTGCCTGGGGAGCCGAGAGCCGCACCTGGAGGCAGCACTCGGGCCGGGCCGGCGCTCCACGCCCTGACTCCGGTGTGCACGCGCCGCTGCGGCCACCGGTCACTGGGAGTTTCGCCCAGCAGGGCCAAGTGGAAGAAGCCTACCCTCGAGAAGCAGGTGCAGGAGAGGACGCCTACCCTCTCAAAGTAGAACAAGTACTTCTTGAGGGCCTCCCTGGCCTGGGCTTGCTGGCTCTGGTTGACGATGTCGGGGTTCTCCTTGTACCGGCTGCACTCATAGTACTCGCTGCCGTGGGTCTTCCAATCTCCTAGACACATCCAGCAGAAGTCTACAGGGACAGAACACAGCACTGACACACACGACACAAGCCCGCGTTCCTCCACAGGCACAGGCGGAGCAGGAGGCGGACACAGCCGGCTCCGAGGGGGGCTCCTGACCAGAGCTCTCCCCGGCCGCCTCTTTCCAGAGGGCGTGGACACGTCTCATGCCTGTCACGGCCCACGGTCCCAGCAGCCGGTCCTTGCCGATCCGAACGACAGCCTACATATGGTCTCCGTTTCAAGAACACATACGCTTAGTGCCTTTTTAATCCAACGCAGGCAGACACTGACCATACAAAGGCCGCTGGTCTGCTGCATCAGTGCCTCCTGAGCAGCAGAACGACGTGTCCGACTGAGGCCCACCGGGCCATTCAGAGAACACCTCTGCCCTCCTGTCGACCTCCCACTCTCAACACCCGTCCTAGGTGCTGTACATGAAACTGGGGATGAAGCCTTTCCCCCCTTTTTTTCTTCCTTAAAAAGCACATTTTTATGGGCATTCCCCAGTGGTCAAGACTCAGTGCTTTTACTGCCAGGGCCCAGGTTCAATCCCTGGTTGGGGAGCTAAGATCCTGCAAGCCAGTGTGACCGAAAAAAAAAACCAACCAACCAAACAAAAAACAACAAAAAAAGAGAAAAAGCACATTTTTATCAAACCCATTGCTACCCTATAGTTTATGCCCAGAATTATGACTCTGTTTCCACACTGAGGAAGCCAAGGGGGGAAAACAGAGATCCCCTATGGGCGTCATATATCTGAACAATTACTGTGCCTTAATGGACAGGGGCCAATCATGGTTGTGTGTTCTGACTCTGCCAGAGACCCAGACAGCAGTAAAGACTGTTTCCCATGATTCACTGTCATAAGCTGGCTCACTGACTTCTGCACAGGGGTTTGTGTAAAACTTGCGGAAGCTAGAGCCAAAGCGAGAGACCCAGAAGTCGCTCACTTCTCTTCTCCTGGAAGGCTTCAGGGAAGAGTGCAATACGGCTTTCGCCTCAGTCAGCTAGGTTGTGGTTGCTACTGTCTTAAATACTGCTACACTGCTTAGGGTTGCCCATCCAGATGGTAAAACTATTCAGCAACGCGAGGTATGGTAGTTAACCCTGGGCAGTAAAGGATGGGGAGAGGACATACCGAGGACTCTTCAGTACCAGGACTGGGGTGGGTGCTGGGGTGTGCACATGGGCATTTCTCTTTAAACTGTATGCATGTCTTACGCACTGTTCTAGGTGGATCGTGCACGTCCCTCTCATTCAAACACACACAGAAAAGACAGGGTGGAATTTCACCGAGGAAACACGCCGCTACTCTTGGCCTATCTTCATTCTACACTTCGGCATCACCGTTCCTGTCTAAAACCTCGCCTTGACTACTCTGATTACAGTGTGATCCTGGGAGGACCCAGGGACAGCAGTGGCCAGGCTCTTACAAAAAGAAACTCTCAGGGCCAGCTGGGTGGCATGTCAGCAGCTGTGGAAGAAGTCTATCTGGACACATATTCTACCTGAAGGAGTTTTATTTCTTTACTTGAGCTGGCAGGAAGAAAAGCAAAACCAACGGTTCTGTGGAACACCGGCCAGATGAAGGAGGCCAGAAACCCTCTCTAAAAACTTTTATAAAACCTCAAAGGCAAACTAGGATTTGACTGCTTCCAGGAGAACCATGGGCAGCCTGCTCTAAACAGTGTCCGTCAGGCAGCACAGAAAAGCCCCATGCTACTTACCTGCCTTGGCAAAAATCAAAGAACACACTAAAACTTTCTTCTTGGATGACTGAGGATACGTGAGGGTTTAAGAGTCATCCCACAGTTGGCAGCGGGATTATTTAAGGGACCAAGAAATAATAAATCAGCAAACCTAGAGCTGCTGTACTCTGGTCCTCATGACTGTAAGTGACGGAAGCCACCGTGTTTGATCACTGTATCATAAAAGCAGTGGGGGAAAAAAAGCAGTGGAGACCCGTGCACAAGAAACAGAGACTGTGCTGCTGGGCCTGGTGCAGCAAGCTTGGGACTCACCGTGTTTACACTTGGAGCATTGCTGTCGGAGGGAAACAGAAGAGAACATGTTAAGGGCACGCTGACCAAAGACTTCAGGCCACACAAGCAAAACGCACAGGCCTCTGCTCACCATGTGATTGCAGCCGCCGTTCTTCTCAATGCAGATGTTGCACTTGGGACACTGAGGAGACAGAAGGGCGCCGTTAGGCTCACGCACCATCAGGCCGGTTCTAAGACAAATTACACAAAGCTCCTGGCACCCGTGCCCAGCAGCTCATCGTGCGAGCCCTTCTGGGGAGGAGCCTCTCACTTAAATGTGGCGGGTCGCTGAGGCTGGAACAGCAATTCAAGGAAATGAGGTCAGCAGGTTTGGCCCTGAAACACTCCAAGCTGAGCCGCGCTAAGTCTGCCACCATCTGTCCCTGCCAGGAGGCTGCTTGGATTAAGCTCAAGCTGAGTCAGTAAAAAACTGGCCGGCTTGGGAGGAACACCAGCGCAGCCTACGAGCTGCCACCCTGGACTGGGACCCGCTCAGCCTGCCTGAACTTCGGCTTCCAGAAGAGGGCACGGAAATCACCTCTAAAGCTCGCTCCCATCTGGGAGATGACAGCAGTGGGGACCAGTCTGACACCGGGTGCTTCATGGCCATGAAGAGGACCTTACTTCATGATGTCATGGTCACAGCTGCACTGCAGGGTGCCTCGCTTCAGTGTGTGACTGGCACCGGCGAGGGCCCCGAGTGCTGAGTCATGCACCACTCTAGGGGCTGCGGGCCATGCTTTCCCGTGGGATGTTTCCAGAATGAGAACTGGGCAGGCCTGGGCTTGCATTAGAGTTTTGCTACTCATTTGATGTGGCTGTCAACCACCTCCCTCCCAGGGCTGTTAATGCTGGGGAGGCATTCAGTAAAACCTAGTTTTTCTCGAATGAGTTTTCCTGAGGTCAAACTTCTCCAAGCATTTCAGCATTTCATTAAAAGAAAAGCGCCTGGTGCATGCTAAAATCAACTGCTGCAAACTCTGCCGTGCCGGGGCAAGGGTCTGCCACCTCCATCACGAGCCCCGTGGCCCTGGGTGGCACTAGGGAGGGCAGACCCAGGACAGGTAAGATACAGTCCTTACGTCTTTAGTGTGGGCACTAATGTAGTTGGCTGTTTCAGAGTCGTCTGCACACTTCGTGAGCCATTTCCGGATTGTGGCGCAGTCTGTGGGGGCGTGATACATCTGACGACACTTGAAACTTAAAACCAGAAAAGATAACCGTTAGGTCAGATCCTGTGTTTTTCCTTTTCCTTCTGTCCAAGCCAACAGATCTGGAATTAGAGCTTTTCCAAGAGGTAAAATGTCACCTCTCGTGGCGTCCGAGACCTTGACTTACCCAGGATTATTCTGAAGTCCTGGGGGGACTTCTCTCAATAAACCCAAATGAGACATTTGTTTTAAATATCTTAGGTGATGTCAATCCTTCCTAACAGGATATCAAATTCAGAACTCAGCTTTTCAAAGGGCTCGGGGAGGGTATTCCGAGAAGAGGACTCAACTCCAACCCAAGGCAGGAGTGAGATCCAGGCCTGGGAGCCCTGGCTTGTCCGAGTCTGAGGTACCCACCGGATGCACACTGTCGGCACTTGTGCAGTCTGTGAGGGGCACGTTACCTCTGACGATGCCCGAAACTTAGAATCAGAAAAGAAAAACCCCGACACTCATCAGGCCAGGCTCCTGTGTTTTTAATTCCCCTTCTGTCCAAGCCAATGTGACTTTCTGGTTAAAGGCTCTCAGGCAGGTAGCCTACCATATGTCCCAGGGAAAGAAAGCCTTAACGTAGGACACAAAGGGTGGAGAGCAACCACACTGGTGTTTCTTAACGTTTGCTGAGTCACAGACTCCCTCGACCGTGCCTTGAAAGGCAGGCACATATGCACACGGACCCCATTTTCTCCCTACTTTCCTTGAAGCCCCACTGTGACTCTTCTGGACCTAAATGAAGGCTCTGCCATTACTACACCTCGCTTTCCTCACGTATAAGAAAGGGGAACAGCAGTACCAATCACACACAGTCACTGTGACAATGAAGGGAAAGTGGTCAGGAGAGAGCGGCTCCGCTGGTAAGCCTTCAGTATGCTTCAGCTAGTTCCATCATGTTCACTGAATAGAGTAAACCCCAGATAGATGTAAACCACGTTTATGAATTGCAGTGTTATAAAATTAGCAGAATGGCCAACAGAGAGAAAGATTAAAGTGCTGGTGGCTGGAGCTTTCATATATGGCAATATGTGAATTATCTGTGCAGATAGATCTACCTCCACACAGACATGCAGTCTCTGGGCCCTGAGTCTTAGTAGCATAAACCCCAGCACATCCTCTAAGAGTCTGTGTCTCCTTCTTGTCTCCAGAGAGTATCATCAAACATCTGCCCACGTGGAACAGCGCTGCTCTTCTGGCCCAAAGGCCCTGCCTCTCCCAGCCCCGCCCTCACAAGAGCCACAGCAGTGATGCTCGAGAGGAGGAGAAGGCACCAGCCAGGGCTGCTCGGCATCCACACTCACTCTTACCAGAAGACCTCGTTGCACCGATTGCACTGTACTCGGCGAGCTCTGGGCTCCTGTACCCGGATAACCATGGGGCAGTCTGCACCAGGGCATAGCTGGAGCTGGTAGTGACTCTGTGAACACACCAAGGGGGGAACAATGAGGACGTCCCCTAGCTGGTGCCTCCAAATTAGACCTCCCTGAGTACTCAAACGCCTCCTGTTCTTCCATCAAGGGGCTACAGGAATTCATGATGGATGTCATGAAGACCAGACATTAGGCAGGTCCTGAAAATGCCCTTTGAATGTTTAGCTTAAACCAAGGAGCAACTCACCGGAATGACCTAAGCTTAGATGACAGAATGGACTACAGAATCGAGTCTCTGAGATGAAAGTGCACAGGGACTAGGGCTGGAGAGGAACACGGCCCAGTCAGTTGTGCATGAGACTCTGAGGGGCTCAACAACCCTCAGGCATCTACCAAAGGCGGCAAACAGCACCCGGAACAAGGCCTTTTGTTTTTCCTGCAGCCTGTGCATGAGACAACCCAGACCATCAGTCAATCCAATAAGCTTAGGAATAATAGGCAAAGATCAAAATTATGCTGCATGGAGCCAGCAAGCCTGAACAGGTAGCCCAACAGAGGGGAAGGACTCCAAAACTGACCACTCTAAGAACTTAAACAAATTGCCAAATCGCCCAAGAAGCAACACCCCTTATTTGGGCTGAATCACAAGGTGAAGGGAATAGAACAGCAACTCCTGAGATATGCCTGACTTATGTTTACCCCCCCACATACAATAGCTTGTTTAAGTAACTCTGCGGAAGGTGGGGGGGTACGGCTTCCCTTGTGGTTCAGCTGGTAAAGAATCTGCCTGCAATGCTGGAGACCTAGTTTGATCCCTGGGTTGGAAAGATCCCCCAGAGAAGGGAAAGGCTACCCAGTCCAGTATTCTGGCCTGGAGAATTCCATGGACTGTACAGAGTTGCAAAGAGTCAGACATGACTCTGCGACTTTCACTTTCACAAAGCGGGTGTGCCTGACCATTCTACACAGGAAAGAATCCAAGGCTCAGAGAAGGAATCTAAGGGGTCAAAGGATACAGAGTGAGGAAGAAACAGACTTGGGATTTACTAGTGCTCTAGAGTTTTCAAACTTTTTAAAAGCTGTGCAGCTCTTTCTTCAGATTGAAAGCATCTGCTGGCAGCCTCCTCTGCACAGTAACTGGTAAGCATCTGATCGAAAGGAGGCTCAGGAAGACCAGGCACAACAGCAGCTGGGCATACCTCCACATAGTCCCTGAAGAGGTAGCGCCTGTATTTATCTCTCAGTTCTTCATTGGGCAGCAATGGAAACACGAAGTCCTCTGGTGTTCGAAGTGGGCAATCCTGAGCCATGCAAGAGACACCTGTTGAACAAAGACAACCGGATGGACAACTGTATCACAAAAGACACACCTATAATGTACCTGCTGAGTTCACCCAACAAATTCACGTTTTACACAGGGAACCCCGGAAGCATCAGAATTTATTCAAAGAAGAGAGAAATCAATGTGATGCATCTAAAATAATATTATAAATTTTAAAATGATAGGGAATTCCCTGATGGTCCAGTGGTCAAGACTTGGCACTCTAACTGCCAGAGCCCTGGGTCAGGGAACTAAGATCCTGTAAGTTACACGGCACAACAACAACAAAAAAAACCCCACAAAAACCAAAACCAACCAAACAACAAAAACAAGACCAATTAAATAGTATATATCACAAAGAGCACCAATTAAAAAAACTGCTTAAAAAATCCCAGCGGGCTCTTGACTTACAACTTAGTTTTGTGACGTTTACTATTATGTGCATGTGACTGCGTCAACACAGTGAGCTTTTACAGGTATAATGCTAATGTTAATATCGTGGAGTCATAATTTAACAAAGACTCCTTTAACTCATCACTAAGTCTGATTTGTGCTTACCTAAACCACAGTAAACCCTCTAGGAGTTTCTGAGGTATGGCTGCCACTTTGAGAATCAAGACAGACAAGGTAGGCAGCTTAGAGGACAGTTCTCCCAAAAGGCAAGAGAAGGCAGCCTTGCTGTCACACCAGCATTTACATAAACGTCCAAACATTAGCCTTAATTCTTGCATCTTGCTCAGGCCTAGGGTAAACTTTGCCGTTGTTCAGACTGACATTTTGGAAACCAATGGTTCTGATTTTGAAAACTTCAGTTAGGCTCACAAGAAAACCTGAGTAGCAGAAGGGGCAGGGCTGAAGCTAAACAGTTCCCGCCAGCCGGTTATGAACCCTACGGCGGACTCACCCACACCCACACCGTCCTTGACGAGCACGGAGCAGTGCTGCTCCCAGCAGCTGCGGCAGAACTGGTGCTGACAGGCCAGAGAGAGGAGGTTTTCCTTCCGCACAAACTGCATGCACACTGCGCAGTGGTGAGGGGAGTGGGCCGGGGGCACCTAGAGGGAGGTACAGGGACGTGAGCCAGCCTGCAACAAGGGTCAGAACTCAACTGCCACGTGTGGGCTCTGCGAGTGCCAGTTCTGAGTGGAAAAAAATATTATCAGGAAGGCTTCCCGAAGGAGGTGGTAGCGAAGCTAGGCTTGGTGAACCCCTAGATTTAGAGAGGGAGAGAGAAGATGGAAATGAGATCTTACAGTAGTGTATAAGGTCAGGCTGAAAAGACCAGGATTTCGGAACTGTCAAGGTCCCGAGAGGTCATTCAATCTGCCTTCTTTTGGAGGCTACTGGGTTTCTTTTGAAAACTGCCCTCATTCAGCATGGCACAGAGTTGCTTCTCAACAAGTACTATAAACCCAACCAATAGGTTCTTAGGGGCTGAAGTGTGAGCCTCTAATAGCTCCAGAACCCATTCTCTGCTACACAAACTGGCAAAGACAGTCTGGGGACACCAGCCAAAGCCACAAACCAGTGAAAACCCAACATGAGGTTCTTGTTGTTCACTGGATACAGAAAATAATTTGAGGAAAAGGACCATACTCTGTCTAGTATGCTCCTGGAAAGTCTCTAAGAGGCTGTGTAAGTTATGTGGTGATCTGAGCCCTAATTCTCCCCCATTCATTTGACAAATGCTGACTGAACTCTCAGCAACAGGAAATTGCTATACACTGTGGGATACGATTCCTAAACTTAAAAAGCACTTACAGTCTACTATGGGAGCTAAAAGATATGAGTGAATCACTGCAATGTACATGTAAAGGTTGAAAGACATAATTAAAGGAGTTTGGAGGGAAGTGTTCCCAGGAGACAGGTTTTGGGAGAGATGGCTTGGATTCGGGTCTTTAAAGGTGAGTTCCATTCTCACGAGCAAAGATGGGGACAGGATCTGGACATTCCCCGCCAAGGAAGGCACCAGCAGAGTTAAAGAGGCATGCAGTGAACGGGCACCCCAAGAACACGGCAGGGACAGAGTACAGGCTATATGTAAGTGCAGGAGACGGGTGAGGCTGGAGAGCACAGGCAGTGATGCACTCCTCGCCTATGAGGAAAATTTCCAAATGACGTCGGAAATGGAAGATTTAGGCCTATACTGGAACAAGTATCTTGGGGATGCTGCACGATAAACAAAGTAAGACGGTTCTCAATAACCGTGTGAGCCACAGCAAAAGCCACGTGTATCAGGAAGGGACACTCACATGTTTTGATGGATTGGGCTGAACTCGGGCCTCAACGAGCAGCTGAGCAGAATTAGACTTGTATCTACAAAACAAAAAGCATAAAGGGAATCAGAGCTCCGGTTCTGGAGGTATGGTGGTAAATGAGCTGACCTTTCTCTCTGAAGGTAATAAGCACTATGCCATGATGTATTAATCCCACTTGATGTGTCTGAAAGAAATAACTGGAGATATTGCCAAGTGTTATCTAGAAGAGCACTGATTTAACATTAATGACGGCATAAAAACTCTGACCTAACTTCACTGTCCAACAACAGGGGTTTCAGAAAGAATATGCTGAAAACATTGGAAAATGTTCACCATATACTGAGAGAAAAAAGGCTATACAATATGACCCAGTGTTTTAAAAATGTAATCTGCACACTAAGGATATTCTCCATAACACAGACAATTATTACCACTGGGTGGGCAGGCAGAGAGAAGTTACAGACAGTGCCGTCTCTTCCTCCCCCAAAACACCTTACCTGTCCAGTATCTCGGCAACTTGCCAGTGGAAATTAACTAATATAAGTTTAGCAACTGAATGAGATACCTAGAAAGAAGAAAAAAAGAAATCAAATTATAATGCAGTTTTTTTTTTCAGAGTGCTCTTACATTTTGAGAAATGCATACATTCCTCTCTACTGCAGGTCCAGGCTTGATTTTTTAAATCTTCCTCTTGGTTCTGTTTTATCTTTTACGTTCAGACTCTTAGAGTCTTAAACAATTTCCTGGATCTTTCGATTTTTCAACCTTTGTTTTCATTAGCAACCCTTCAAAGAAATTAGTTTGATTTCAAACTTACACAAAACCATCCTGTCCACAGTAAATAAGGACCTAGAACCCAAAGTAAGCAGAAGAGCTGTAGGTCCCTAACATGATTTATGTGCTGAAGCTGCTGTAGGAGGCCATACACGGGCACCTCCAGGTAGGCGTGTTACTTGCAGAAGCTCTCCAGGCTTGAACTTCTTATATAAACCCAGAAAAACAAAACAAAACAAAACTCACCCCTGGTTAAAACCTCTGACTCTATAACAAAACTATTCATCCATAAAGACTACATGAAAACTCAGACAAAGTATTTGGTATAAATGTTAAAATTTGCTTGAGAATAGCTTTTGGCTACAACTATATTTTTACAACCTGAAAATTATACTGTTGGATTTGATGTATTTATTCATTTATTTTTGGCTGCAGTGCACCGCTTGTGGGAGCTTACTTCCCTGCAGTGGAAGAGGGGGTCCTAACCAATGGACCGCCAGGCAATTCCCAAAATGAAATTTCTTGACCTTCCCAAAGAAATAGAACTTCAACACCATACCTGGTCTGATCCCTTGATCTCAACAGCACTAGCAACAGCAACAAAGCCTCAGAATTAGCATACCAGGTGCAGCCCCTCCATGTATGGAATACGACACAGGCCTCCGCTGAAACTGAAAATTTTACCGATGACTACAAGTCCACTAATGACCAACTCAGAATATTCCAGCAGAGTTCTGGTGAGAACTGATAATGTGAAGAGAGGATGTGTCTCAGTTCAGTTCAGTCGCTCAGTCGTGCCCGACTCTTTGCGACCCCATGGACTGTACGTAGCACACCAGGCTTCCCTGTCCATCACCAACTCCTGGAGCTTACTCAAACTCATGTCCATCGAGTCAGCAATGTGTCTAGCACTTTATTAAGTGGATAGATGTCCATCTATTCTTTCAAAGCCAAGTACTGAGGATACATCAATATATACATGTCTAGCACTTTATTAAGGTGGATAGATGTCCATCTCTTCTTTCAAAGCCAACTGCTGAGGATACATCAATATATACATGTCTAGCACTTTATTAAGGTGGATAGATGTCCATCTCTTCTTTCAAAGCCAACTGCTGAGGATACATCAATATATACATGTCTAGCACTTTATTAAGGTGGATAGATGTCCATCTCTTCTTTCAAAGCCAACTGCTGAGGATACATCAATATATACATGTCTAGCACTTTATTAAGGTGGATAGATGTCCATCTCTTCTTTCAAAGCCAACTGCTGAGGATACATCAATACATACAACACTGTAGGCACACGCACCTCCCACCAGTCTCCTACAGGAGGCACTGTGATTGCCCACAGTATGGCCACAGTGTATCACAGACTGCCAAGGACTCAGTTTCCCCCAATTAATCCATTATGAATGTGAAGGAATTTTGAGACCGTTAATTAAAGCAAAATGTAGAATGACGGCACTTGCCCCGTAATGGACACCGAGGAAGATCTACAGGGAAGTCAGGATACAAAGGGCCCTCTGAGCAAAAAGCAGCACAGGGTTAAGAAGAGTACCTAGAAGACTTTATGCTAACAGGTAGTCTCCAAAGAGAGGCCACCTCCTCCCTGATTTGGGCCACAGGAGAGAACTGACTTCACCACCCACTGTCACCCGCAGCGGTCTTCCAGAGGAAGAGATGTCAGGTGATGTGGGGGGAGGGGGCGCTACTTAAGTTACCTTTAGCAAGAGGGCCAAGACAAATATATGATATTAAAACATTACAGATAAAAGTCCGTCATTCTCAGAGTGCAGACAGCTAAGCTCAGGAAAGAACTAGCCAAGTACTCACACCATTTTCCTGCGCAATGCTCAAAGAGCTTGGCAATCCACTCTGAATCTATCACAGTTGCCACTCTGTAACTGAGGAAGGTCTTCCACTCATTTCTTATGTGTTCAACTGCGGAGAGCAAAAGTCTTCCAGCAGAACCAAGACAAACGACTGCTGGACTGTTTTGATCAAGCAACTAACAACCTGTGAGTAGTTAGGATTATGTATTACCAAGAAGGACTTAGAAGTATCTATATATGTACGTATGTATGCGTTATCAAGAAGGAGTATTCATTCATTCATTCACTTTTGGCTGTGCCACAAAGCTTGTGAGATCTCAGCTCCCTGAACCCGGGCCATGGTGGTGAAAGCCCGGAATTCTAACCACTAGGCCACCAGGGAAACCCCCAAGAAGAACCTATAATGAGGTCAAACCTCTTCCAAAAAGGGTGATAAACAACCACTGATAGCCACATAGACGAATGACTTGGGAAGGACACATGACCATGTCATGTTCAAGACAGATTTGCGCTTCTGTAAGATCAACATGTCATAAGAAAATTAAGTCTTATTTATGTATGAGGCTTTTTTCCATTTCTGAATACACTTTCATAAACGAGAGCAGGAAAGAATACTTCTTCCAAATTCACTTTATGAAGCTAACATAACCCTGATAAAAGGCTGATTTAACATGTGAAAACGCCTAAGGCAATTCACTGAATTAACAAAGTAAAGGCAGAAAAAAACCGAAATGATAATTTCAGTAGATACAAGAAAACTCGTTTGACAAAATCAAGGAATCATTCAAGATAAAAATTCTTAGCAAATTAGGAAGAAAAATAGAACTGCCTAAATCTAATACAGGGTGTCTAAGGAAAACATTATACTCTGTAACAACACAGTGAATGCTAAGATCAGGGACATGACAGGGAAGACCACTCTCATCATTTCATTTAACACTGTGCTGAAGGCCCTAATAGGGCATGGGGGGCAAAAAAAAGGACACACACAAAAAAGACACAAAACTACCAGTAGAACTAATAAGTTTAGTAAGGTTAAAAAAATAGAATGCCAATACATAAAAATCACAAATGTGTTTCTACATAGTGGCAAATAAAAATTAAAATTTATTGATAAAACTAAAATGTATTGATAAATATATTTTATTTAACCCAATATATCTAAAATATGTCAACATGTTAATGCACTGAAAATTATTAATGAACTACATTTAACATCTTTTTTTTCCATCTAATTGCTCAAAGTCCATTGTATTCAGAATTATAGCACATACCAATCCAACTGGCCACATTTCAAATGCCCAGTGGCTACATGTGATCACAGCTACCATAATGGACAACGCAGCTAGAGACAGAACACAGCAATCAAAATTAATCAAAATCAAAGCAGGGGTTAGGGTATACATTAATAGTTGATCCTAAAATGTATGGAGAGGACCCCAAATATCCAAAGCAACCTTGAAAGAGCAAAGTTGAAGAGACTTACACCATCTGACTTCAAGACTTACTATAAAGCTACAGTATTTAAGACAGTGGGATACTGGCTTAAGGACAGACATATATATAGATCCATGTAACAGAATAGTAAACTCATACACTTATGATTAATTTTCTACTAAGGTACCAATGTAATTCAACAGATGATAAAACAGTCTTTTCAACAAATGGTTCCAGAATAACTGAACATCATTATACAAAACTCAGAACTTAAATGCTTAGTTCATGTCACAGAAAAATTACCTCAAGGTAGTTCACACTGTTAAATAAAACTGAAAACTATAAAACTTTCAGATGAAAATCTTTGCAATCTTGGTTTTTTAGGTAAAGATTTCTTAGCTATGACACTGAAAGCACAATCCTTAAAAGAAAAAATATGATACACTGGAGCTCATCAAAATTAAATTTCATTCTTCAAAAGATATTATTAAGAAAATGGACGAGCCGAGCCACAAAATATATGATTTGCAACAGAAAAAATAATTGCAAATCATATACCTGATAAAGAACTTAATTCAGAACACATAAAGAACTCACACAACTCAAAAAGCTCAACATTATTAGTCATTAGGGAAATGCAAATTAGAACTAGGAGATACTACTTCACATTCACTAGAAATACAGAAAAATACAGAAAATTGACAATACCTAAGTGCTAGCAAGCAGGTGGAGAACCTGTAACACTTACATAATGCTGGTGGGAATGTAAGATAGCAGAGTCTCCTCAGAAAACAGTTTGGCAGTTTCTTAAAATGTTAAACGCGATCCCACTGCTAGATATTTATCCAAGTGAAATGCAAACATGTCCATGCAAAACTCTGTTATACAAACCATCACAGCAGCATATTTCATAAGAGCCAAGAACTGGAATCAACCCAAGTGTTCATCAACTGATGAAGGAATGAATGAACAAAATGTGGTACATATCCATAAAATGGAAAATCCTCCCTGGGCAGTAAGAGGAAAGCATTACTGACATGTGATACAGCATGGATGAACTTTGAAAACATGCCAAGTGAAAGAAGCCAGACACAAAAGACTACATACTATAAGATTCAATTCATATGAAATTTCTAGGAAAGGCAAATCTGTGCAGACAGTAAGATGATCAGCAGTTTCCTGGGGCTGGGAGAGGGGACTAACTACAAATGGATATAAGGGAACGTTTTGGCTGATGAAAATGTTCTATACCTTGGATTGTGGTGATGGCTGTACACTTGTTTACATTTACTACAACTCTTCTACTGGTACACTCTAAAATGGATGAGTTTAATGGAATGTAAGTAATACTTCAATAAATGCTAAAAATAAAATTGACCGATGGACAGACACATGATAAAGTAAATGCAGGAAAAAGTTAGCACTTGTATAATCTAGATGGTAGATAAATGGATACCTACTGTACAATGCTTTAAAAGTCTTTGTATATTTTAAATTTTTCACGAAGTTGGAGGGAAAGTTTGCCAACTTTAATTCAATGGCAATCTTCTGAATAAACAAATGTCACAAGAAACAGAGAGTTGACCCTTACACCATTGCATCAAAATAGTTCATTTTGATCTTTTACGTACTCCTCAGAATGAAAACATCCCCTCAGAGTTTTGAACATACATAGTTCTGACCAAAGATGAACTGACTAGACAATGTGAATTTTAGTATAAGTAGGCCTGTACTGCTAGTAACTTCACAACACTCCAGCTCCCTCTAAACCTCCCACACCAAGCCTCGAGGGAGGGAGGGAAAGTAGTGGTATACAGTTCATCAAACACTGAAGGGTCCTGAAGTCCCTGGGTGGTCCAAAGACGGCTTTCAGAGTCAAAGATGGAGTCAGAACACGGTCAAGTGTAGCCCACCTTCCTTGCCTTTCCCTCTCATTCCCTGTGCCTTCAAACCTGACCCACGATGGGTCAGAAGGCTCTGGAGAGCATTCCGTGAAGCTTTAAAGGACTGTGGGGACACCTGTCATCATCCAGCCTGGACTCTGCTCTGTATTGCCCATCCAATCTGGCTTGGCTTTGCCATGACATTTACAATCTCAACACCCTCAGATGGTTTTCAGATCTTTATTTCAGGAAGCACTTGGCCACATGAACGTCAAAAAGGACTTGGCTACTAGACATCACTATTTCCCAGAGGTTGCAGGCAAACTTCTGTCATCCTAATTTGTGTTTGGGAGAGACCTTTAAAAAGCTACTTCCCAGATACAGGCCCTCAGAACATGTCCAGTAGTTACCACCTGTGCAGACACCTAAAGGCATAGACGACTGCTGGGGAGTCAAGTTCTCCTTTCTGTTTTTTTTTTAATAAAGAATATATACAGTGTCCATACAATTCTATTCCGGCTTCACAAGCAGGGTTTGGGGGAGTGGGTGGGGAGGAGATGGACCTGAGGGGGAAATCCTGGATAGCAGCCAATGAAGCTAAGATTTTCTCACAGAGATGCAGTGACGTGTACATGAGGATTTTAGCTGCTGTTATCAGCAAGCCATTCCTGACACGGCTAACAGCACACAAATCCACAACCTCAGCATTTCAGAAGATATTCTGGACACACTTTCTTCTGTGATCTAAGGGCTTCAGAGACTAGAGAAGTGAAACAGTGTAAATAGTGAATTAGGGCCTGTCAACTTGGAATGGAGACTATCTTGATAAGATAAAACTTCTGGATCTATGCAGCCTCTGACCCACTCATTACAAGGAGACAAATGCAGGATTCCAGGAGCTCAGAAAACACAACTCCAGCAGCAATTTGGTCACTGGCTTACATTTTAGCCTTCCTATGACTTGCCTGCCTCTCCACTCTACGTTTCAATTTTCTTATATGTATTTTCTTTGTTAGGTCCCCAAGCAGAAAGCAGACTGTGGTGAATCTGTTTTTCAAATCACAGGACCCCGAGTCCACCTGAAGTTCATTAGTACATGAGCGCCTCAAATTTTTTTTCTGATTTCCACCAAACTCTTTTCCCAGAAAAATTCGAGTATCAGAATTTTATAAATTAATCACTGGAACAAACGTTTTTGATCCCCTGACCACAAAGCACTTAAAATACCAGAGGGAGATAAATCCTGCCATGGAAGGAGACGCTCAGTACATACAACATTCTGGATCCTTTCTAATACACAGCCAACATCTATCTTTGGGGAAAACGTATTCAGAAGTTCAGGAAATTTACCGTTATTACTTGACATCCCAGAGCACTTGGATTGTATACGTTTATTGTTCAAATAATGCACAGGACATGCTAGTTTGATGTAAGGATCGAGGCACATACTGAAAGCCTCCATTCCTGACAACAGCTCCCCAGGAAAACCCTGAGCATAGTTAGTTGCTTCTTCATCTTCTTCATCTCCTATAGTTGGTTCAAGCTGTCTAGTCCTTGGGGACGAGTTAACAGCACAGCTTGCAAATAGATTTTTTTCCCCCAGAAAACAGAAATTCAGCAGCCCACCAGAACTGTCACCAGCCCTTCCCACACTTACCAGTGCCATAGGGAGGATGCAGCCGATGGCAGAGAGCATCAACGGCCTGAAAAAATACAGGTGGTAGTTTCAATTTTTATTTAGAATTCTTACTTGCCAACTGCCTGAAATCTTTTAAGGCTACCCGAATAGGGCTCCATGCCTCAGCCTGTTGTTAAGCCACTTCATGGTCCAATCACATTTGTTAACAAACACGAGTGGTCATTCACTAAAAGGCAGAGAGGAAGGAAAGGAGTGAACTGTTGGCCAGCTTCTGGGTCTAAGGTAGGAAGGGATGTAATATGGGAAAACTAGCTGAAAGAGATTAAGACGGATGGATTCAAGTCTTGGAGGGTAGAAGGTGAGGTGAGAAAGTACTGAAGGAATAAGAGAAAGAAGCAAGGTTAAAGCACAGAGACAAAAGAAAAGGTGAACACCAGGCCAGAATGGCGCACATCAGCAGTGCTAGTGGTAGTGGCAAGACCCAGCCCTCGAGTCTAATTTCGGCGGTGGGCCTTCACCTCTCCTGTACTTCACACCTCCACACTTTCAGGCTCTAAAAGGTCTGCTCTCCGGCGCCTTATTCTAACTTTGCTTCCTTGCATTTTCTCTCCATGGAGGGAGAGCTGACTGGTAATTGAGGCACCCACATGTTATAAATGCTCTACAAAATCTGATTAATGAACATTAATTTGAAGATTTCTCTCCAGTCTAACCTTAATTTAGTTCTGTTATGGTCTCTGATCATTAAAATCAATGCCAAAAACATCTAAAGACTTGACTAACTACAGTTACTTATGAAAAATACAATAAAACAAAAATACAAAAGTCATCCCTTCCTTGACCTTGAGGGCACTTTATTATGAAAAACTCTGGGCATCTACTTAAGTGAAGAGTATGATGAAACCCATGTACCCATCACCTAGTTCCAACACCAACTCAGAACCAGGCTATACCTTACCTACCCCACTACCCTAGAGATTATTGCAAGGTAAATCTCAGCCAGCGTATCTTTTCGGGTTTGCATTTCAATGAAAATCTTCTGGGAAATACTTAGTACAAAAGGCAGATTACAGCCCCTTCTAGAATTCCATATGGTTTTTCAGGGAGGAGCCATATACAGGTAGGATGACTACTACTTTAGTGAACCAAAGTCCTATCCGTTAATCACAACCAAAAGAAATGCAGATAGGAGCTCATAGCCAATGAATAACACACAGTAGGACTAAAGGCCAAGTCTCCTACCATCTTCCTGTAGCTACAAGCCCATCTTGTCTATATGTGATTTCAAATGATGCACTGTCTCTTCCAGCTATGGCGACTGTGAGGAGGGCAAAGGAGAGGGAGTACCAGACACTTGTAGGGAGTTCCAGCCAGATCACCTCTCTTCTCCAGAGGGTACCTCAGAGCCCAGCATATCTTAGTGACAAAGCCGCAAACTCCAACAGCACGTTTCAAAGACAGAGCCACTGACTACTGCTGTTAACTATGCTCAAAACGTACCACGTTTCTATGCACCTATATGTTTATGTAAATAAACCTCCATGGGAATGGAGTTCTTTTCTAGGGGAAGAGGTTTTTCACACCACTTCCCTCCTCTGTCATACCTAAGACCTAGAACAATGCCTGTGCCAGGGCTAGGTCCCATATTCTAACACTTCCCTCCGCCTGGCTCCTGTGGTCTCAGCTGAAATCACTGCCTATCCACAGCCTCCTCCAGAGCCCCGGCAGGCAGGTGGGCAGGCAGGCAGGCATCAAAGCCTTCCAAGCCCTCAGAGGGTGTACAATCTAGCAGGAGAGGCCAGATACGGATCTAGAAAGGAAGGTTTAAAGGGGAAAAAAAAGGACGGTGAACTGAGAGGTCTTTTAATGTGACAGGAATGGCAGAGATGCTGACAGGAGGTTTGAGGAGCCAAAAATCAAACATTAAGGAGCAGAGCGGGAAAGAGTTCAGGCTGGAATCTGGAGAAACCACTTCAAGTTTCTCAACAGAGCAAGATAAAATAGTGTTTTCAGTGGCTGTGTCAGAAAATATGGAATAGAAGCAGAAAAGGTTTTATTTATGCATACCTGCTTTCTGTCTTATCATTCTAAAAAAGGAGGAGGCAGAAAATAAAGGCCAAGAGACCTTTAAATTATTTTATGGTAGAGGTTAAATCGTTTTTTCCCCATCTTTCTTAGCATCTATCTAAAAGTTAAAACAACAGAAGATACTCGGAAACACTCGTTTTATTGAGAATCATCAAATTCTCAACCTATCCCAATTACAGCAAACTCTTAACCTACTTCAATTATCACTGAACAAAAAAGAAAATGGTTCATAAAAAGCATTTTGATGAAAAGGAACAATGCCTGCCACTCCATCCCAGCCCATCCTGATCCTCTCCCAGTTTCCCAGCCAGGACAAGTCTCTCCCAGTCACTGGTCTGGGTTCTTCTGGTTGTTACCAACATCACTGAGCACGCCCGTAATTCTCCACCAGACCTAGCCTACTTATGCCACTGCCTACCCACTCCCATCCCAGCCCCAACTTCTGAATATTTAAATCACTATTTTCAGTTTCTCTATCTGTAGCCTTTGTAATCTTAAGACATAGTTTACAGGACCAGAGCTGCATTTCCACCCCTGAGCTTCCACTGGCACTCTCCTTGGCCCACTCAAAGAAGAACGTTTGTACATCTGGCATAAATACATTAGTAGTAGCTGCCAATCACGCATACTTGTGCCACATGGTGTGTTTGCTTTGTATTTATTTGACTTGTGATTTTTGTGTGTAGTTTTTCTGCTTTCCATGGGAATTCTAATTCCCTTCCCCCTTATGACGAGTTCTATGGTTTCTCATCATCTTTCAACTTCTTCATTCTATCTATTGCTAGGAATCCACCTCACCCCTATTCCAGAAGAAATTTTTCTTGGATCCCACCAAGTTTCTGTTCCAATCTGGGCTGACCATTTTCCAGGCCTGCTACAAGCAGAACATGGGATTTTTCATTGGACTGCCAAGTTAGTTTAATTATTTCTTGAATTATTATTTTTCTTTTTTGAACTTCATCTTGAATTACTTCAGCAAAGGTACAGAAGTAAATTTTTGGAGTCCTTGCTCATCTGAAAATAAGTTTATTTTTGCAATGACAGAATTGTAGATTAAAAACTCTCTTCCCTCAGGACTTGGAAGACCATTGCACCACTGTCTTCTGCTTGTCAATGCTGGAGACTGGAGACATGAGTCCCATGTCTTTTAGAAGACCTGGCGTATCTTTATGGAAACCTTTAAGGTTTTCTGTTCTTGTTTTTCTGAAATTTCATAGGGACAATTCTGGCAATGGCTCTTTCTTTACCCTTCTGGGCAACAGACAAGACACTTTCAATACAAAAACTGTTCCTCCCTCTGGCTCTTGGAAATCTTCTTCTTTTACTTTTTTGATCTTTTTGTTTCCTTCAATTTTTTTTGTTCTCACTTGCCACAAATTCTGGTAAATCCTGGGTATCTGGATTGATCTCCATGTCTCTTTTTTCACACACCCACACACATATACATGTATATATATATATATATAGCCTGTATTTTGGCTTTATGTTGAGAGATTTTCTTGGTTTTATCTTCTGATCTATCTATGGTATATTTTTTAACTTGGCAAACCCATAATTCATCTTCACAGGTTCTTTTCTGCTTTGATTTTCTTCCTGATGGCATCTCTGATTGTTTTATAGAAGCCACATCTTCTTGAATATCTTGGCAAATACTACATGCTGTTGCTGTTGCTAAGTCGCTTCAGTCGTGTCCGACTCTGTGCGACCCCATAGACAGCAGCCCACTAGGCTCCTCTGTCCCTGGGATTCTCCAGGCAAGAATACTGGAGTGGGTTACCATTTCCTTCTCCAATGCATGAAAGTGAAAAGTGAAAGTGAAGTCGCTCAGTCGTGCCCGACTCTTAGCAACCCCAAGGACTGGAGCCTACAAGGCTCCTCCGTCCATGGGATTTTCCAGGCAAGAGTACTGGAGTGGGGTGCCATTGCCTTCTCTGAAATACTACATAGTGCACTTTTAAAAACAAGCAAAATTACTTATTGGTCTATATCAGTTACAGTCAATTTCTCTGTTTCTCTTTCATTATGCATGTTTTCCTCAAATGTCTGGGGATTCTTGGTTAGAATCACCATTCACAATAAACAAAATGAAGGGCAACAAGGGGGATGAAGTACTGATACAGGCTACAACTTGGAAGAACCTCAAAAACTTATGCTAAGAGAGCCACCAGCCACACAAGGTCACATATTCATGATTCCATTTCTATAACATATATAGGTAAATCCAGAGATACAGAAAGCAGATTTGTTGTTGCCAGAGACACAGGGAGTGGAGAGTATACATGCTTACTGGGTACCAAGTTTCCGTTTTGGGGGTGATGAAAATGTTCTGCAACTAGATGAAGAAGATGACTGCCCAACACCATGAGTGTATTAACATGCCACTGAACTGTACACTTTCAAAAGTGAATTTTATGTGGATGTTACAACTTGTAAAAAGGGAGTCTCAGGAAATGAACCCTAACTCTATGCACATGAACAGAACCATGCAACTGCCAGGCTTCTCTTTAGGGTGACTGATCAGAAGCAGCTATTATTCAAAATGACAAATAAAGATAGCTAAATCTGATCTTCTCTAAGTGCCTGATTTCCCTAAGATTATCCAGATTATTTTGCCAAGAGAGAGACCATGTGGGGGCAGGGCTGACTGTCCCACATACAGACCTTTAATTAATCCTCCCATCTGCAGCACATTTACCTTCTCCCGTCTAAGTCAGTCAGATCAAAGCCCACAACCTCTTCAAAGACATGCTGGACAAACCGGCTCCCATGTGCAATGATGTCCCATATGCTCCTCCTACATGTTCTCTTTGTTATTCTGTGTTTGTAACATATAGTTCGGAGAAGGCAATGGCACCCCACTCCAGTACTCTTGCCTGGAAAATCCCATGGACAGAGGAGCCTGGTAGGCTGCAGTCCATGGGGTCGCTAAGAGTCGGACACGACTGAGCGACTTCACTTTCACTTTTCACTTTCATGCATTGGAGAAGGAAATGGCAACCCACTCCAGTGTTCTTGCCTGGAGAATCCCATGGACGGGGAAGCCTGGTGGGCTGCCGTCTGTGGGGTTGCACAGAGTCAGACACGACTGAAGTGACTTAGCAGCAGCAGCAGCAACATATGTTTGCCTTTACCTTCATTTTCATGGTATTTAAAAATGGAGAAGCACTTCCATATTTACCTCATGCTCTTTAATAATCTTTCTGCCCTCTTCAGCTCACTGGGCAATCATTAATTTATTTTCCTTTACAACAGATAAGTTTGTATTTTCTAGCATGTTATAGGATTGAAATCATAAATTGCTTATTCCCCCCACCACCACCCCTGAGTCCCCTCATGCAGCATATTCTGAGATTTATCAATGGTACTTGTATGAGCAGCCCACTCTCTTTATATTGATGAGAGTGTGCTGTTCTGCGGGTAAGCCACTATTTGTTCATTCATCTGTTTGTAGATATTTAGGTTGTTTCCAGTTTTTGGCTATTGCAAATCAAACTGCTCTAGAGAGCCAAATACCAAACAAAAACAAATGCAGAAGGGACAAATGTATGTGAGGGCAGCCAACCAACCTGAAGCAAAGACTTGTGTTCTACTAGAGTGTCATAAAAGGAAAAGCCTTTAAAGTATTCACATTGTATTTATGATTGCAGATACTATTAGTCATTTTCACAGCTACTCATTATCAACGTGGACATAAGAACCCACTTTTATTTTGATAAGGAAATATGAAGTTATATTTAGATACCAAAAATATTACAGGAATCCTATTCAATTTGTGAGTACAGGTGGGCAGTTTACATCCTACTCCCATTCTGGTTACAAAACCAGCGCACTCCAAATGTTGGATGTATCTTTTCGCAGCCAAAAGAGGATGTACTGCTCACTCCTCATTTCAACTGGATCGTTTCACAATTTTTTTGTATTTCCACAGGAATATAATGTCAAATACCTCATCTCATCTCTGAAGATTGTTTTATTACATCTGCACAAAGTTCAAACGTCTTCCATATAAGAACTGCCAAAGCTAAATCTGACATGCACACCAAGCTAGGAACCACACACCTACCAGGTATATACCATCTATATTTGAAAGTCAGCTGGCATCATGGAAGCCCTTAAACAAGCATATCGTCTATTTACAAACGGAAACATACAGAAGTAGAACCTTGGGGTTAGATGCTCAACTTTTGCAATTATTGGCCTGGGCTTATTTAGACAGTCATATCAACAACAAGCAACACTTACTGAGATCAAAACATAACCAGGCATTTTTGCTCAGTGCTGTTTATACAAAAAAAAGTATACAAAAAAAAAACTCTTCATCTCAAAGAGTTCAGTTCCTGGCATACAAACAACTAGTATCAGTATATATCAAGAAACATGCAAAAAGGGGGGCAGAGTAAATATCTGAATCTGCCTGGAGATCAGAGAGGGCTTCACGGGAGAAGGGAACCAAGGGTAAGTCCCCAGTTTCCAGCCTGGTGGATGGTGGTATTACCGATGAAGATAGAGAATCCAGAAAGCCAGGTTGGATGGCACTGGAATATTGTAAAAGGCAGCAAGACTGGAAAATGATGGTGAGCACACTGAAGAGACCAGTAAAAGTCTAAAACAAGGGAAAAAGGAAATGTGTGGGTAGAGCATGTACTGGGCAGGAAAGAAACTGCTAGTCAAAGAGAGCAGCATTCCCAGATAGAGACCACTCTTTGTTCACGACTATAACAGCTCTGTTGTCCTGTTAAAACTCTCCAAACAAACATCTCGCTCTTCCTGCATGTTCCTTCCTCTATTTATGATTGATTACTTGTGGTTATCACAGCAAAACCATTTCATGGTTTTAAAGGGTTATGATAGGCTAGAGAAAAGAGAACACAACACAAGCGTCGAATTCTGAAATTCATGTCAGTTTAAGTAATCAAGCCACAGCAGGACACATTTCAGGTTAAGCAGGATGCAAAGCTTCCTGCTGTCTCAGTCTGTACCTCTTCTCAAATCTTTGCTCTAACTCTTCCCTCTATCAGACAGAGAAATCAAATCCTTTACATTTTCCTAGGGCAGCAGGGGAGCAAAACTGGGGCAGAGCAAAAGTTAAAGTCCTTGGGGGTGTTTGGGAATTCCCTGGTGGTCCAGTGGTTAGGGCTCTGTGCTTCCACTGCAGGGGCCACAGGTTTGATCCCTGGCTGGGGAACTAAAGGTCCCACATGGTGTGTGGCAAGGCAGAAAAAAAAAAGTAAGGTGGCATCTTAAAAACAGGATCCTTAGTAAAGGATCACAGAATGAAGTAAGCTAAGCAAGCTAAGCACTTCAGCAAGGAGTGCCATCAATGCAGGCACGAGACCAACACTGCAGTTAACTAGAAATGCAGAAACAAAAGACAAGACCATATTCCCCTATAACCTCTTTCTGGTCCCAATTCAAAATTCAGTTTGTGTTATTTTTACTTTTCTTATCATAGGCCCCACGAGAAAGACATCAGAGTATTTGGATGAGGGCAAGAGAGCCCCAAGTCCATGATCCAAGTACTACAGGCACACTCAGAATCGTCAGTCAGTAACACATCACCCAGAACCTTCTGCAATTTGGTTCCTACCCTGTGACTCAAAACGCACAATCCTGAGAATGTGTTCCAAGGAACCACAGCACATATGTGACAGCAATATTCTCGTTCTTCAACTCTTGCCCCGCTTCTACCATGACCATGTTTAAACACTCACGTGCCAGGCACTTTACGTGCATTATCTCACTTAATGCTGTGAAGAAGGTATTAATTATCACTACTTCATAGATGAGGAAACTGAAGCTTACAGATGTTGAGAAACTTGCCCATGGTCATGTTATATTACATGGCAGAAGAGGAAGTGGAACTCAGGCTAGCCTGACCACTGGTAGTGCAGACTCAACAACACACGGGCCGCGTCCATGAAAATGCTCACAGCAATATAACCAGTCCCCGCAACTGTAACACACAAGTACTCCCCTAAATGCCTAACGGGGAAAGCCGGAGCAAATTATGGTTCAAAAACAAGACAATGTGTTATACATAAAAGAACATATGAGGATGAAGTATAAACAAGAGGAAGTGTTTGAAATTCACATTTTTAAAGACAGAATATATAACTACATGCACATAATGAATACTGGAATGTACTGTCACCCAGAGTAGAGATTTTCCATTTTGTTCCCAGCTATTTTCCCAGTGCCTAACACATAGCAGATGCTCAATAAATACTAGCTGAATGAATGAATTGCGGAACAGTAACACATCTGTGAATATGGACAAGACCTGTGGGATAATAAGCAAGGAGGAAAGCTTTTATTTTAGGCTAACAAAATTATGAACGGTATTCTTTAGTGGAATTAGAATCACCCCCTTGATCACACAGTTCCTAAGGCAGTGTGCAAGTACAACAAAAGACCAGAATGAAAGCTGGCCTTGAATCTCATGGAGAGCTTCTTTTCCAAAAGGCAGGCAGCATGTGGTACGTGGTGCCAGGTACACAGTGAGGGCACGAAGTCAATGATAACAATAACCTTTCTAAGCTGGCCAGACAGGGACAACTCTAGCACTAGTTGCTCTTAGGCAATTCTCAATGTCACTCTGGACATTTCTCATCTCCCTTTAAAAAATACATTTACACACCAGTAAAACACTTACCAGACTTCCAGACTAAAAAGCATGCTGAAGTATGTCAACACATCCACTAACGACCAACTATTCGAAACACAAGAATTTAATCTAGATTCTAGTGAGATAGAGGCACGCAAAGAAACCTGACATCAGACCATAAAAATAGAAATCAGACGGCTGCTCAGCACACAAACATTTAGTGTTACTGGGCCCAGCTTAAAGACACTTTCCCATGAGCAGTAACATGAAAACAATCATTACTTGGTTAATTAATGAATGTATAAATAAAACTAACACATGTTCTTACATTCAGCTATACCAGGATATAAGAAAGTTAATTTAATAAATACAATTAGTCTTTTCCAGATGTTATATAAGAACTTAGTGCTACTTGAGAGAAAGAATAAATATAAGGTAATTCATGATTCACCCACAAAAGGGAAAAATGACCCACAGAAGAAGTTGGAGAGATTTTCCAGCCACAATTTGCTGAATAGCAAGCACTAGAGCTTAAAACAAATTCAAGCAAGAGGGTGGCAGAATAGTCTTCTGGGGAACATTCCCCAGCTCTACTGCAGTTAATACAGCAATTTGTAAGGCAAGAACCATAGTAAAAACACTCCCAATAATCAGTCTATATCTCTAACCCTATTTGAAGAAAACCAGGCTTGAGAAAAGTGAGCAGCACAGTTCAGCACTGAAGTTTAAAAAAATCTAATTCTTTCCTTCAACAGTAAAGACACTTTAGGTGGCATTCATGATCTTCTATTTTATTCCTTTTTACCTACACATCTGAGTCTCCACTCCAGCCCAGAAGGTAACTTCCCGGCCCCATGCCTAACTGACCCGGGAAATTCTGTTACTCCCACTCCTGCCACATCCCATCTTGAGGTTCTCTTATCACCACAAAGCTCACAGAGCTCACAGGCAGCTCTACGGACCAGATTTAGTCCAAAATGGACTCTCTTCTCCTTTCTGAAGCCCGGGCGGGGCTCTGAGCAGCAACATCCCACCTTCCCTGCCCACAGCCCTAACAAACTGCTGAGAGAAGGAGCACAATGCAGGAGGCACCTCCAGCCCATAAGCACTCAAAGCCAGCCTGGGCTCTGTCTGGGGCTGGACCGTGACTGAGCCCCTTCTTGAGTAGCCTGACAGCAAATGCCCCCTGAGATTCAGGGAACAAGTACCAGCAGGATTCACTGAATGATGAAATTCTTCCAAGTTAAAGTGAAAGTGAAGTCGCTCAGTCGTGTCCAACTCTTTGCGACCCCGTGGACTGTAGCCCACCAGGCTCCTCCATCCATGGGATTCTCCAGGCAAGAATACTGGAGTGGGTTGCCATTTCCTTCTCCAGGGGATCTTCCCGACCCAGGGATCAAACCCAGGTCTCCAACATTGCAGGCAGACGCTTTAACCTCTGAGCCACCAGGGAAGCCCACATTTTGTAATAAAAAGGGCCTGTTATTACTAGAGAAGGCCTCCCAAATCTATCGCAGCAACAATAATTTTTTGTGTAAGTTTCATACAAAGACCAGGTAACTTTGCTCATTTTTTGAAGACTTGAATATCACTAAAATATTCGTCAGAGATTTCCCCCTCTTACTTCACAATCTACCTCACTGGCAACCATTTCATCTTTCACAACTATTCCATTCGTGTAGGATGACAGCTTGTTCTCTAACAAGGCTTCTGTTTTGCCATTATTTGAACATCAGCAGTTTTCCCTCTACCCCGTAACAGGTAAGCATTTTCTCCTTTGTCTATTCTCAGCCCTGAAATTTGATTTTTCTGGGCACTTTCTTTTCTCAATTAATGATCTTACTCAAGAACTGGTCGCAGAATACATATACGAAGTTACCCTCTGATAGCAAGGGCCCTCACTAAACCAAAAGCCCAGTGTCCCAGACAGCTGGGAATTTTCTGCCTAAGAGACTGGAAATCCCAAAAGGTAACAGAAGGTTTAACTATAGTTAGTCTACGGCTCATCCACAGGTGACTGCCAGAACACAACAGAATGAAAAACACCGATCAGTGGCTAACTGATGCCACTTCTCCAACTCAGCTTTTGCTCATGGACAGCTAGCTGTTCACGAGGCTCTAACGTGGAACTACACACACACCACATTTCCTATTAGCCAAATAACACCTAAACCGTGTTAAAGAAATATCTCAATAAGTCACGAGTGTGCAAACAGTACGTGATCGGTGAGGGAAATCAGCAGTGACCTGGGTGACGATTACTGAGCTCCTTTCTCACAGACACATGCAACAGGAGTGCGAGTAGCTAAAGCGCCCGTGAACACCATTCTCTAAACTCAACACTTCAATGACTTCCTCTTACCTCAAAAAATTTCAAATGCAAAAGTAAAACCAATGCTAGGTTTTAGCCAGCCTGAAAGAGGAAGACTGTGTGATTCCTTCTTCCTGTACTCTTGAGCAAGCCGTTTCTGCCTGTCCTCCTTGGTCAAATTCCTGCACCTCTTAGAACACCATGGAGCCCCCTTACACGCAGCCAAGCCACCAGAAGAGCCAGGACCTTGGCTGCCCAGGCCCAGAATGGAAATGGTGTTAACACACTCCTCAGTGACGGAGGGGAAAAAAAAATCCAGCTTCCTTTTCTACCATCATTCAGAATTTCATGGATTATTTTCCTCTCTGCATTATTTTCCATTTAACCCTTTCCTGGGGTTTCAACTTTCTTCCTTCTCTCTTTGTTCCTTCATCTCTGTTCCTGGTTCTTTTTGTCCTATTTTTCCTGATCTTGCAGGCGAGAATAATGCCCTTTTACAACAGTAGAGGATGGGCAGCACGGACTAGGGAATCGAGCTCATACCAATAAAATCAGCGACATCATCAGCAGTTGACAAAATCCACAGTGCCCCCAAAGTATTCAATGCCTGCTATGGATGAACACTGTGATAGGAATGACGGGGGAGACGAGATAAAAAAGTAGTTTCTGCCCTCTGTCAAGTGACAAGCAGTGAAGAGAACATCCCCAAATACGTGAAAACGTAAGAACAACATCAAGCAGTTAGAAGATTGCACTGTATGAGTTAACAGACTTGGGTTGTAACATTTGGGCCCTGGGTCCACAACAGGAGCCAACCACTGTGTTCTAGAAGGTTGCAAGGAGGCTCCCTCAGGGAGGGCACAAGGTAGGCCTGAAAGAGCCGTGAGGGTCCGAACAATTAAGGAGAGGGCCTCCCCAGGCCCACAATAAGACAGCCTAATAAAAAGGCAAGGAGTAAAATGGTGTATTTTATGGGTTTTACTACAATTAAAAAAAAAGGGAGGAAAAGGCCTGTGCCCCTCAGCTGTCTCCAGCAGAGAAAGAAAGCTGGCACGGGGGCTTAACAAACTGAGAGTTCCTATGCATAGGTGGAAACATCCTGATGAACTTTGCCAACTGATACTGTCCAGAACCACATACCCGACAATTCCTTCTCTAATTTTAAATACCAACACCATGTAAAATATGGTTGAAGAAAAAGAAACTAGTTGACCAGAGAGGAGAGGTGGGAATAATGACGAAGGAAGAGATCTGCGATCTCTTTTCTCCCAGGGAAATGCCCCAGCAACTCTGCTATTGTTATGAGCAGAAATCCCTAACCCAGAAGTTCCAATGTGTCTTCATTCTTCGAGTTTTCTGCTGAGCGCGAGAGAGGAAACCTGCCCATTTCTAGAAGTGAGTTGCACAAAATCTTTAGCTTTCAGCTTCTAGCTAGCTGCTAATAAAGCCCTAAGTATCCAAATCCAAGGTATTAGTTAACATCTGCTGATCACCTGGAAAAAAAAAAAATTCCTGGACTAGTAGGATAAAGCAACGTTTACAGTATGGCACACCTTCGTTATTTCCATTTCAATACCAAAATGAACATTATTTGGTTGACATCATGCCCATGTGCTCTTGATCTTCAGTTTTAGCGAACAACAAAATCCATGCAACAGCTCCTGAAAGGAAGGTCAGTGAAAACAGTAAAGTAGGAGAAATGTTCCCACTTTCACATGATGGTCCACGTGAAAGGACAAACGTGCTGGGACACTGTCTAAACGACTATCATAATCCACAGTCAGAGGTGTCCCATGTGTTTTACTCTGTACTAGTTCGATATTATGTAATACAACATGTCCATTGTGAGGATAATACCTGGCCTAAGGTGCCAGACATTGAAAACCATGCTAGTTGAAGTGTTAAAAATAATCATCAATTCTGTTACTTACAATTTCAATTTCACACCCCCTCAAATCAATGAAATACAAGCTATGAGAACTTACTTTATTCTTAGTTACTGCTAAAATTCCTTTCAACATCAGACATTAGTCACCAGTATATGAAACAAACGAACTCATTAGCCTAGAAGCACCGATTCTTCACAGCAAACAGGGAGATCTAGGAGCTTCTCTTAAGAGATTTATCAATCGCCCACACACTGTTGGGTGATTCTGATGTTTATCCTATTTTATGAGGATAAAATCTCATAAAATTTCATAAGACTTTCTGAAACAAGTGTTAATCTACACAGCTCTGCTTCTGTGTATTTCTGGTCTATCTCCCCTGAATCCACTCCACCCCGCCTTTCTAATTCCTAGTAGTCTGAGAAGCTGAGGTCCTCTGATACGCATCTTAGACAACACAAATACATCAGATGTGTCCAGAGGATGCAACACATAATTCAGTTAGGTTTCAAGCTACAGACCATTTAACCAGGCCGGAGGAGACTTTAGCAACAGCTCATATTTAGATTTAATTTCAGGGATTACACTTGGGAGTTGACAACACTGCTCACCTTTAGGACAGAAGCTAAGCTGGTCATGTGCTCATTGAGGGCACCCTCGGACTCCTTGTAGGTCAAGCACGTGAACTGGTACTCCTCAGGGTCGAAGGAGTCGGCCCCCTGCTGCTCCACATCGCTGGCCACTCCCACGTAATAGTCCTCTATGTCCCCAGGGTCCTCGTCCTCTTCCTCCTCCTCACAATTTGGGTCATAGTCCTCTTCGTTGCTGTCAGACCCCTGGCTATTCATGTCCACAGACATCTTAACATCCAGTCAAGTTGCAGATCAGGAAAGCAGTTTTTTTCCCTCCCCCCAAACTTCACCACTTTCTCAAACTCATTAGTGTTTTTGTCTTCTAAGGGAGGAAAAGAAAAAAATATGTGTTAGTTACTTTCACTGTGAAAAGCTGTAACAGAAATCATTCAAGAACCAAAATGGCACAGCACTGGTCCTACCCCTACTATGGCCTATTCCAACTCTCCTCTCATCCAGGAAACCTCACCATCATCTCCCTGCCCAGGCTTTTCAAAGGGAAACCCTTTCCTGGAGGGGCAGAAGCAGTTAACAATGGTAACTTCACATGAAGGGTCTGGCATGAAAGAGTAAGGCTGTCTGTTCCATGTCAAGGAGTCAAATTCCCACAGAGTTGTCCTTCCTGCCAGGGTCCTTAAGAGAGAAGCACATTCCCACAGCTGATTGCCCAGAGTGGAAGTATCCTAAAGGCTAAAGAGCCAATGTTTAAATTTTCTTAGCCAATCGTGCCCTACTGAGTGGTGACACAGACAGAACATAAATAGGGACACAGTTCCATCCCACTACAATTTCTGGGGAAATAATACCAGTGTTTTACAGACATTGCTCTCAGATATATGGGGAAAAAAGTGCATAGTAAAGAAAAAATAAAAACCACACAGCTCTTCAACATCAACATCCTCCTCTTGTCTGCAAAGGTAACTGATTTTTCCACTTTAAAGGGTTCTACTAATCCTCTAAAAGAGGTACTGAGAGGCAAAGAAACTGACCCAATAGTGAAGGAAAACTACAGATATACTACTTTGGCAGGATCGAGCCTAGGAAAAAACAGAATCTACTACAGTAAAGAAACAAGATCAAATGGCAACAGCTACTGAAAAATCCTCATAGATCAAAATGTGACTCGATTACATATAAATGAAAAGAGAATACTAGTTGAAAAAGTAAAACAGTCACATATTTTAACTCTTAGAGACGATTTTGGCAAATACCCATTAACTTCTCTACACAAGAACTATTTCAAGTGACTGTTTCCAAGGAACAGTATCAAACAGTGATTTAAATCTAAAACTAAGAGGACCTTAAAATGCAAGAGCATGTGGACTGAATGGAATGAGATAATTTATATAACCAAATCTGGATTAAATACCAAAGTAAATTTAAAACCTATTTGAAGTAGATAATCTCTCCAAAAAATTAATAATAAAAAAAGATTAAAATGAATGTCTACTGAATATGTAACCAGTCTAAAGGACTACAGAGTCACATTTTAATGATATTATAAAAAGATGAGTGAATCTACCTCTGATATTTTACCTATAAATGCTTAAATTAAAAGAAAAGTCACACTAATGAGAGAGCAATAATATATTTTCAGTTTGACTTTTAACAAATTGTGTTATATGCTAGAACCACCTAATCACAACTGAACTGAACTATTTTTCCTTTAGGAGAAAGAATTAATCTTTAAATTAAAAATACCTGTAAATCTAGAAGATCTTGCAGGAAGATGTCACCTAAATAGTCATTCATATAATTTCATTCATATAATTTCCATCTAAAATGAAAAAAGATAAATCTATTTACATACTGTAAAATTGGTAGCCTGCGTTCACAAATTTTAAAAATAAAGACATTTAAAAGAACAAGCAGCAAAGGACCAGAAATTATTTTCTTGTAAGTCCCACAGAAATCCACTTCATAATTATATATTGACAAGAGTTACATGGCCTTCTAAAAAAAGAAAGTATTTAAAATAAACAGCTAATAATAATCTAACCTCGGGTAACCAGTTCCCTCTCATTCGTTCCCTCTGTTTGAAAGTCCACTACTTCACTTTTTTTTTCTTTAATTTTTATTGGATTATAGTTGATTTACAGTGCTGTGTACTACCTCACTTGAATTTTTCAGATTTTCTAAGTTAACTACTATAATTTCAATCTTAAATGATAGAGATTGACAAAGCAAATTTTAACTGACTTGAACTGGGCTTTTATCATAAAGTCATCTCCATTGCTGTACTCTAACACTTACAGAATACTGTTAATATTTCAGCTCTCACTTTATTTATGAAAAATTATTTTCAAATTAAAAAAGTCCACAAGAGAAAATAAAACAAAAATAAAAAAAAAAAAAAAAAAAAAACAAAAAACGGGGGGGAGGGTGCAATTTCCTAGTGGTCTAGTGGTTAGGGCTTAAAAAAAAGGAAAAAAAATATTCCTAGTACAATACCCAATATTAACACCCATTTGTACCTCTCTTCTGACATGCTCAAGGCCTACTTGACCTTCTCAGAGCTACAGATCCCTCTATCAAAGACTAAATAAGTACTACTCACTTACTTAATCCGAAATTTTAGGTCCATGTTTTCATCCTTTTAAATTTCTTGGAAAACCAGCGATAACTTTCAAAGAAATACTTCTAACACAGACAGGCAAATATAAACTAAATGAAAACCAAAGTCCAAACAATGATTGTGGAAGACGATTTGCAAAATAGTAGAGGAACAACAGATTTTTTAAGTCTGTTTTCTTCTATCTGCATTTTTACGTAAGATACTGCTTATTAGGCATATAAGCATAAATAGCATTACAAATACTGCTCCCATCTATAAAATAATCACTACCAAGGACAGCTTTCATTTAATGAGAGCCAATTTCAGGTCAGACTCATTCTCATTAAATGTTTATAACCCTACAAAGTGGCGATCGTCCTCTTCCTACACATGAGGAAACTAGAGTTCAAAAAGATTAAGCAACTTGCCCAGGACCACAGTGCTGACAACCAGTAGAATCCAGCATCATACTTTTCACCAGATCTATGATCTATGAGGACTCACAATACCCCATGCACCCTCCCACAGAGCCGAATACTATCCAAAGCTACCTACAACCACAACAAAAAAAGCAGTTTTCACTTTCTCTGGATTTCTTGCCAGGACTGGCGCTTCTCACCAGCTAAATATTCAAGAAGCAGGGGAAAACTTCAGGCTCCCTTCCAAAAAGGGGAACACCATTTCATACTTACTGGGTGCTCTAGGTCCAGATTTAAATAAAATCTTAATTACTAATCTTTTCAAAGTTAAATATCCCTATTCTGTTTGAAAGAGTGCTGACACTGTTTCAAGGGGCCAGTATGTTATTGCTTCATTAACACAACAGATGATAGATAACGCTTTGATTTCCTTCGGATGTTAAACATTAGCCTTACGTCCCAAACAGGCAAGGAGTAACAGAAATTACTGCGCTCCCCCACCCCGCATCAAAGTCACGTGTTCATAAGAGCTGCCAACCATCCTGGGCTAAGGAATTCAAACTGAAGAATTCTCAGTATAAGGCTGACAAGAACAAGACAACAGACTTTTTGATATCAATGTTTACTCCAGATATATTTAGCACTTAAGTGTCATTTACTAAATCCACATTTCCGAAGAAAACTCGTTGGTACAAAAATATGAACCCTGTCTAATGGGGTAGCCACTAACCACTTGTGGTCATTTACATTTAACTCAAAGATTAAATAAAACCTGACACTTGGATTTTCAGTCGCACTAGCCATAAGTCAATGGCCACGTGTAGCAGCTAGTGGCTATCCTACTGAACAGCAAAGGTACAGAATAGGACCAGTGTGGCAGAAAGTTCTATGGGACAGAATAACAATCAGCACTGAGGTGAAGTCATCCGAGAACCCGATCGCCTCTCCGGCGGCTACCACAAGCGGCGTCCGGTGAGGCGGCGACGCAGCTCCAGGGCCGCCTGTCCCAATCCCAGGCGCCGGAATATATCCGCGAGGACACGGAGTCCACGCGCAGGGGGCCCCTCACCGGCAGGCGTTAACAAACCGCGCGGGGAGGGGGGCACTGCGAGAGCTCCCGATGATGACCCGAGTGGGGAGCCCCCGGAGGCGCCGCGTTTCCCCGGCACGCCCGGCGGGGAGGGCCTAGATGCGCCCGGCACCAGTCGGTCAGAGGCGCTGGCCTGCGACCTCTCGGCGAACTGCAGGCGGCGGGAGGCGGAAAGACCGAGAGACATCAGGCGCCGGTGCGCCCTGGCCTCGGCCACCGGCAGCTCATCAGCGGGATGGCGGAGAGCCCTGAGACCCAGTGCGAGATGCCGGGGGCGCCGGGACCTCGCAGGCAGCGACGAAGGCGGAGCCCCGGCAGGGCTAGGGAGGCGCGCGGAGAGCCCACCCCCTCCCCCGGCCCGCCGGGGTAAACAAGGCCGCGACTCGCGCCGCGCACTTACCAGGAGCCGCAGCCCCGCAGCCGCTGAGCCCGGGCGGGCCAGACCGGGTCGGGCCAGGCCAGAAGAACCGGACCCAGGCGCGGCGGCGGCGGAGGCGGCGGGCCAACGCTGGTCAAGGCCCGCGCTGCTTCCTCCGGCGGAGCCGTCGCCGCAGCTCCGGAAGTGCTCGGAGCGGTTGCGTCACTTCCCGCCCGGGGTCGCCCGGCGGTCGCCGGGGTCGCGACAGGCGCTGGGTAATAACGCCTCTCTGCGGACACTTCACTCCAGCCCAGCGCAGCGACCCGAGTACGCCCGCAGCAAGGCTGGCGCCGACGGCTAGCAAAGGAGAGGCTTCTTGGAAAGCTGTCACTGCATCGCCGCGGGCTTTCGCCTACCAGCGCCCCCGGCCTGGATCCTTTCAACCAGGGCTTTTGTTGTTTTTTTGACGGAGTCTCCTCACTTCACTGTACTCGGTGTCCGGCGCGGAGAAGACCTCCAGTCGTTCGTGGAGTGGATAAAGGACTGATATTTCATGGCCGCTGTTTGATCGAATGAGAGCTGGGTCTTCGTGTCAGCAAGCTGGGCCGGGAATTTCTACCTAGGCCGATTCGTAGAACCACGCCAGGCTTCCGCTTCCCTCTCCGTGGCCTAGTTCGCTGCCTAATTTCTTTGGCTTCCCAATCACCCGAGATTGAATCTTAACTACCTTGCTGCACAGTGTATTCACACAGTATAGGAAGTGCCATTATGCCTTTCAGTACCTTCTGGGGCCTTTGTCGAGTGTTATGGATAGACAGACATGAAGCCTCACTTAAGTTGCTGCTGCACAACGTGGAAACGCCGGAGTGAAGCAAGTGATGTTAGGGAGCTTCCTCCCTGTGCAAGTCCATAGATAACCCAAACCATTTCCACCCATGCATGAGTCGTGTATGTGCTAATATTCAGGATATTGATGTGTAATGGACTCTCTTCAGTTCTTGCATATATTTGTATACATGATTTTCAGCTTCCTGTTTAATTAGGAGTATGTACCCAAATGGCAACCCACTCCAGTGTTCTTGCCTGGAGAATCCCAGGGACGGGGGAGCCTGGTGGGCTGCCGTCTGTGGGGTCACACAGAGTCGGACACGACTGAAGTGACTTAGCAGCAACCCAAATCAGGTGCTTTCAAATACTTGAAAACCATTCCCACACACACCTTAATTTGGAGTGAAAACTAACAATAATGAGTGAGTGACATGTTTTATATATTAGCAACGTAAAACTTTGTCTAAAAGGTGCTCAGTCGTGTGCCACTCTTTGCGACCCCATGGACAAGAATATTCTCCAGGCAAGAACATTGGGATGAATCTTCCCAAGCCAGAGATCTAACCCAGGTCACCTGCATTGCAGGCACACTCTTTACCGTCGTCTGAGCCGCAAGGGAAGCCTGTAGTTCGATGTACTTATTTGTTATAACAAAACATAGCCCTTTATATCATGACACTAGTGAAGGAACCAAACTATATTTTCGGCTAATGAAATCTTTTTAATTAGGTGCATTCATTCTGGGTTCCTGGTAATAAATCCTCCCCAATAAATAAAAGGGAACAATCAGTTTTTCTGTATAATTATTGCATTTGCAAAATAGTGAATGAGGACATTCACATATCAAGCATACAAATGTACAATATATTGGAATCCCAGGTACTATCCTTATTTGTTCTGTCTCTCGCCTGCTGAAGGTGAGTTTCTTTTCTTTTTTTAAAATATTTATTTGGCTGCCCTGGGTCTTAGTTGTAGCACACAGGATCTGTAGTTGCAGCATGTAGGATATACTTCCCTGACCAGGAATTGAACCTGGGCCCCCTGGATTGGGAGAACAGAGTCTTAGCCACTGGACTACCAAGAAAGTCCCAAGGTGAGTTTCTTAGGGTCACATATCCATCCTTGTTTTCAACATTACTCTGTTAAATAGATGTTTATTAAACTGTTGCTAATACCATTTTTTTTTTTTTTTTTAGTTTATTTTTATTTTTGGCTGTGCTTGGGTGTCTGGGATATACTCTTCAAAAAATTTTTCTTTTTTTAAATTTTTGGTGGCACTGGGCCTTCATTGCTGTGCTTGGGCTTTCTCTAGTTGAAGGGAGCAGGAACTACTCTCATTTTGGTGCTCGGGTTTCTCTTTGCGGTGGCTTCTCTTGTGGAGCAAAAGTCTAGGTGCATGGGCTTCAGTAGTTACAGCTTACAGGCTTAGTTGCTCGCAGCATGTGGAATCTTCCCGGACCAGGATGGAATCTGTGTCCCCTACATTGGCAAGCTGATTCTTAGCCACTCTACCAGCAGGGAAGTCCTGTAATATACTCTTAAGTGATAAAAATAGGATATGAAATGATATGTGTAGTATTCTGTCTTCAAAATAAATTTGCATATAAGATATGTAAACAAAATACAATGTCTCTCAGTTTCTGTGTCACAGAATCATTCCCTGTAGTGGGAATGATTGGTCTTAGCTCCTTGAACTCTGGGGCCTCATCTAGAAGACTCATATTTCTTCACCAATATCATACAACTTTTCTTTTGTATAAATCTTAGATTCAGGTTGACATGTTTTCATTTTTGAAAATCCACTGGAGAGCACTGAATTTCTAAGAATAACTTAAAGGGAAGCACTGATAGCCTCATTATTGAGTCTTTGCATCCAAGAAATATTACTGTTTCTTTATACTTCTTTTGTTTGCCTTTTGTGTATATGAATTTATATAGCTTTATTCACATGGATCTTTGGTTTAGTCCTGCATACATTATGGGTTTTGATGTTATTCTGAATAGGATTGATTCTTCCTGTTTGTGATCTGTTATTTTTAACATTGTCAACAAAGGTCTGTTTAGTCAAGGCTATGGTTTTTCCAGTGGTCATGTATGGATGTGAGAGTTGGACTATAAAGAAAGCTGAGTGCCAAAGAATTGATGCTTTTTAACTGTGGTGTTGGAGAAGACTCTTGAGAGTCCCTTGGACTGCAAGGAGATCCAACCAGTCCATCCTAAAGGAGATCAGTCCTGGGTGTTCATTGGAAGGACTGATGCTGAAGCTGAAACTCCAATACTTTGGCCACCTGATGTGAAGAGCTGACTCATTTGAAAATACCCTGATGCTGGGAAAGATTGAGGGCAGGAGGAGAAGGGGATGACAGAGGATGAGATGGTTGGATGGCATCACAGACTCAATGGACATGGGTTTGGATGGACTCTGGGAGTTGGTGATGGACAGGGAAGCCTGGCGTGCTGCAGTTCATGGGGTTGCAAAGAGTCAGACACGACTGAGTGACTGAACTGAACTGATCAAAAAGTGATTGCTTTCTGATACTGTTCTTGTATCTGTCTCCTTACTTAAATTTGCTCAGTTTTCAACTGATTCTCTTGAATTTTCAAAGTAAACATTTGGATCACTTGAAAATAGGAATATTTTGGACTCTTTTTTTTTTTGGTTTGACCAGAGATCAGACCCACACACACTGTGGTGGAAAAACCGAGTCTTAACCACTAGACTGCCAGGGAAGTTCCAAGGACTGCTTTTTAATATTTAAATTTTTTATTACTTTCCTTCCTTTTCCTTTCTCCCTCTGCCCACCCCCCCCCACCCCCCTGCAACCCACACTCTTCTTTCTTTCTTCCTTATGGGCTTTCCTGGTGGCTCAGCTGATAAAGAAAATGCCTGCAATGCGGGAGACCTGGCTTTGATCCCTGGGTTGGGCAGATCCCCTGGAGAAGGGAAAGGCTACTCACTCCAGTATTCTGGGCTGAAGAATTCCCTGAACTGTATAGTCCAAGGGGGTCACAAAGAGTCAGACACAACTGAGCAACTTTCACTTTCTTTCACTTCTTCCTTAGTTTGCTATTTCTTTCCCTCCCTCCCTCCCTATTGATATTTTTGCATTAGCTACTAAGTCCAGTAAAACGTTAAGCAGTAATCATGATTAAAAAAATCTCTATTTGTTCTCCTATCATTAATAGGATAGCTTCTAATAGTTCACCATTAAATAGTTTTGCTGAGAAAAAATATGGTAGTTACTAGTTTGCTTTAAAAAAAAAAGTAGTTACTCTTTATCTATTACAAGGGAGTTTGCTTCAAATCTTAAATTTACAGTTTTATGTTCTTTACCTTTTGGTTTTATCTTGTTTTTGGTAAGGAATGATGTTGAATACTACTCTTGCAGGTTGGACTCTTTGGAAGCAAGTACTGAGATGGAGCTTGGGGAACAAGATACTTATTAGGGACCAGCGTATGTAAAGGGAGGGGGCAGGAAGCAGAATTAGGCAGAGGCCGCAGATAAACTGTGATGCAGGCCCAATGAAGCCAACCCAGCAGAGAGCACTGGAGTGTGAATACTACCTGTCAGAGTATCTGATACTATGCCAGAGTGGTCAGGCATTAAATCTCTCCCTTGCTCAGTCACAGGGTGTGGACAGTCTTGGGAAGGGTATGACCTAAGGGAAGGTCCCCCTCATTCATGTTTGATTCCCAAAGTCTAGGAAGAAGGCTTCTCAAGAGAGGGCCAAGTGATCTCAGATGGCCTCGGCCTGCAGCAGCTTGACGTTGGGCCTTGTTCCCTGGCCGGACATTGAGGCTGGGGAGGGGCAGTGAGAGCACCAAATCCTAGCTGCCAGACCAGTGGTCAGTGACAAGGCCCTGGCTCTTCAGCTTTGCAGAAAAAGAACTGCCGTAAAGACGGAAAGTAGTGAGAGAAGTCAAGTGTTTATTAGGAGGGAAAAAAAAAGTACGTATGGATAGACACATGGGTGGACTCAGAGTCCCAGAGTCATGCCCTCGTGGTGGTATGATCACTTATATAGAGCATTTGTTTCTGGGTTTCCTTTGGCCAACCATTTTGATTTCCCTGGCTCAGAGTCCACAATTGGTGTACCTTAGGATCCTCTTATATGTGCACACACGTCTCAGCCAAGGCAGATTCTACATTAGAGGTGTAGAGGTAGTTAGCATCACCTAGCATCACTCCCCCTTTTGACCTCCAAGGAGCCTTTCTGTGCATGTGTAGTCAGGGAGGTCACCTTACTTCAAAAATGAGAAATAAGTGGCCTCTCCTCTTGAGGCAGAGCCCAGCCTCCTCCCTCAATTGTCCTCCTATTTTCATTTTGCAGTATCTACCCTGGGTGGGGCCCTCTTGCCTCACAAAGATAGCTTCACATTCCTTGTGAAGCTTGTGGTTCAGTTCAGTTCAGTTGCACAGTCGTGTCGCTCAGACTCTTTGCGACCCCATGGACGCCAGGCTTCCCTGGCCATCACCAACTCCCGGAGCTTGCTCAAACCCATGTCCATCAAGTCAGTGATGCCACCCGACATGAAGCTTGTGGAACTGATAGCAAACCTGGAGGTGCATATGCATGTGTACATTTTTCTGGGGAGAGAGTGCCAGGAATTCTCTCCCTCCCAGATGGCTAAGAACCACTGGTCGGACAATGTCTAGCATATGGGCAACTTGGTATCGATCTCCTGCATCAGTATGTTACCTGGAGTGGGGAGAGGAAAGATACCTTGTGCTGAAGGGGACAGGATATGTAAAGGCCTGGCTACTGGGGGGTGGAGGGTGAGGTCAGTTAAATAACAGGGCTGGCTGTGTGGTAAACCAGTAGAAGCTAAGTTTGCTCAGAGAGGAAGATACAGTCTAGGGGAAAATACGGTTGAAGCAGTAACCTAATGAAATATGAAAAACCTTGTCTGCCCTGAACCACTTCTATTCTGATGCAGTGAGGAGCTGAGGAGGTTTTTTGGCCAGGGAATGACAGTCAGGTTAAATTTCAGGTAAGTTTTCTAGCAGTGTGTAAAGGCTTATCAGATGAGGAAACAGGAAGACCATTTGTTTGGGGGATCATCAGTTACCCTATGAAGATTTAATAGAACTTGGTGGGCTTAAGTGGAGTCCATGCTCAGGTCTGTCAAGGTTTACCAAGAGGGTCTACCAGGAAAGTTTATCAGGAGGGCTGTACAAACAGCCCCTCTTCCTGAAGCTGCTCTGATGCAGATTGACTCTAAGTTAGCTCCTCTTCTGCAGCCGGAGTGTTAGAAGTCACAAGTGAAATAAACATGGTCCCATTACCAAACCCTGAATCTTGGACATTCCAATAAGGCCAATCCAGTGATGAACACCCTGTTCAATTAATGCCTTCACTGCCTCTTGCCTGGACCACTGTAATTTTCTCTTAACTGTTCTCCTTGCTTCCATTCTCTCCTAACACAAATTCATCCATCCCAAATAGATTTTCTAAAACAAATCTGATCATATCATTGCTGTGCTTAAAATTGTTCCATGGTTCCCATCCTCTTCTAGAAAAAGCCTATAGCATGGGATAAACAGACTTTTGAGCCTTGCCTTCTACTCCCTTTACAGGTCTTCTGCCCCAGTCAGGCCCCATCACTTCCGATCCCAATTTTGTTCCTGTCACTAATCTTTCCACCCGTAGTGTACATGGTCCATCCTCCCCATTCTAGTCTTCCTCCTAGCTTGGGAGTGCCTGCAGAGGAGGATTGCTATCAGGTTAGCTGGGCAGTGAGGTTCCTGCTACAGAGTAGGGGTATGCTTATTGTTTACAAATTATTAATTTGACAAATTTCAAACATACAGAAATGACAAGTTATATAGTGGATACCTGAATACTATGCACCGAGAGTGAATAAGTCAAAAACATAAACATCACCTTTATGGCAACCCACTCCAGTACCCTTGCCTGGAAAATCCCATGGACAGAGGAGCGTGGTAGGCTACAGTCCATGGGGTCGCAAGGAGTTGGACACGACTGAGCGGCTTCACTTAACTCCTAATTGTTATAGTTATTAACAATTCCTTTAGGTTCTTCTTTCAGAATATATTCAGAATCCAAACACATCTCATCACCTCCTCTGCTGTTCTCTGATCCAATCCAATCCAGCATCTCTGACTATGACCTTTAGCCTCCTCAAGTCTCCGTGCTTCTTAAGTCTATTCTCAAAAGAGTTGGACACGACTGAGCGACTGAACTGAACTGAAGTCCACCCCCACCAACCGCCACTCCAAAATACCGCCCAGAAGGCGTAGGGGCCAGCCCTTCTCCCGCAAGCCACGCCCATCGAGGAGGAGCTATGGCCGGAAGCAGCGCCGCCGGCGGAAGCAGGGGCCGGGCAGGCGGTCTAGGCCCTCCTCCCGACCTGCCCCGGGCTCATGCCCCGCCCACCCAAAAGTGGGTGAAAGGTCGGCGGCGCCGGCGCCGCTGCTGGAGCAGTGGAGCGGAGCCGGCCGGGAAACCACAGGCACTGTGACGGACTGACTGACCATGGCAGACGAGGTGAAGCCCATTAGCCCGCTCAAGAACCTGCTGGCCGGCGGCTTTGGAGGCATGTGCCTGGTGTTCGTGGGACACCCGCTGGACACTGTCAAGGTGCGAGGAGGCTGGGGCGCGCGGGCTGGAGGGAGGAGGCCCGACCGAGCAGGGCGCGGAAAGCAGGGTCTCTCGCGACGCTTGGTCCGGGACAGAAGTGGGGCCCGGGGGAGCTTCCGTGAGAAGTCTGGGGAATCTCCCTCTCGACCCTTTCGGGTGTGGAGGAAACTGTTCCTGCGCCCCAAGGAGCTAGACGGCGCAGAGTGAGAAGCCTCTAATCGCCCACCGAAGACTCTTGATTTTAAAAAAGTTCTCTGTCCAGCAACCTTTTCTCATCTGGGGCCCCTACTTTGGGGATGGTAAAGAAAAAGCGTCTGCTCAAAGTTCTAACTTCTGCAAACCCTAACATCAGCAAGATTGAAACAGGTCATCTGTAAATCCTTCTTCTGGAAGAGGGCTAAACGCAGGTTACTCTAGATAGATATGTCTTTTGACACATTTCTCTGGGGCCGAAGTGCTCCGCCACTGTCTCTTTTGCACCTTTCTTAACCGTCTTCAGTGTGTCACCCCATGTTAACCTTAGCGGTCTCCTGTGGGAAGCGACAGTGCCCTCAGTGACCGAGTCCCTTCCAAGGAAATCAAGTGATCAGCTTTGCTCAAGGCCAGGCTGATCCTCACAACAACTTGGTGTGGAAGCCATGGTCAGATTGAGGCTCTGGGAAGGTGGAAACTCATCAAGGCTTGTCCCCTGGTTATCCTCATATTGCACATCAACTCTTTCCCCTGCAGCACTTACAGCAAGGCCTTACTGGAGACCAAAGTCCATACCCTATGACTTAGCATTCAAAGCTTCATCCCAGTTTTCTAACCTTATCTCTGCACACACTTAGAGAAAGTTGACAGTTCATGGCCAGGGTGAGCCTGTGGAGAACAGAGGTGAGTCTCGCAGAGTGGGAAGCCTGTGTAGAGGAATTCTTGGATTGTTGAATTGGGTTTCCTCCACCAAAGCAAAGAAAATTGCTTTGGTGATGTTCTCTGAGCAAGTTTGGGCAGCAGGCTCTTTGCTACCTTTCACCAAGAAGATCCGGGGTCATTTTATCACAAGACTAAGATTAAAGCCATCAGGCTGGTTTGGGCACTGTGAAACATGAAATCAGATGTTTATTCAGAAGTTGATAAATGCCATGTGTGTTAGGGCTTCCCCAACAGTAGTCGTTTTAAGCAACACTGATGTAGGGGAGAATTGTCTGGCCTCTCTTTCTACTCTTGATCTTGTTAGTTCTAGTTATCTGGGGTCTCTCTTTAAAGAAAAACAAAATCCTGTTGCTCCCTAATACAAGTGTTGCTCCTACCTCCATATCCTTTGCCCTTCCTCCCCATCAGATGTCACCCCCAGGAAGGGAAGGATGATCTGTGTACTGAAATGTAAATGACTGAAAATGCTCACTGCATTGTCTTTAAGCTTTTATCTTTTAAAAATCAATTAATTAATTTTACTTTTGACTGTGCTGAGTCTTTGTTACTTTGTGTGGGTTTCTCTAGGTGCAGCGAGTGGGGGCTGCTCCCTGGTTGCAGTGCACAGGCTTCTTATAGCAGAGGCTCCTCTTGTTGCAGAGCACAGACTCGCAGGCATGCAGGCTTCACTAGTTGCAGCACCCAGGCTCAGTAGCTGTGGCACTAGCACTTAGTTGCTCCATGGCATGTGGGAACTTCCTTCACCAGGGATCGAACTGTCATCTATTACATTGCAAGGTGGATTCTTAACTACTGGACCTCCAGGGAAGCCCTTACTGCATTTTTAATAATCAGAAACTCTCCCTTTGATTTAAGCCAAACCCACAAGTTGCTGACTACTGTCCTTTTGACCTCAGGGAGCCAGGTGGGCTCTGGTCAAAGCTTGGCCAAGAGACACTTTTAGAGACCCAAGGTGACTAACAGTGGTCTGGAAAGGCAGGAGCTGTAGCTTTTCAGCTTGGAAAGATTTTATGGCAGGTGGTGAAGGGCTGGCTGTTTTCTAACTGGAGAAGTAGGGAGACCCAGATATTCCTGGCAGAGGGAAGGCAGGAGTGAAGGTGGATATAGGCTTGGCAGTGGGAACCAGGCTGTAAAAGAAGACCAGCCATGGAGGACTTTAATGTTCTTGCTGGGCCTAAATGATGGATGGCATGATGAGGCAGGTAGGAGTTTATACAAAATCACAAGAAAGGTATCAGTCAGAACTTTTGGTCCATCTCTCTCTCCTACTAACTTGAGGAGTTTGTGCCTGACCATGGAGAATCTGAAGGCCAAGTAAGGGATATTGGATGTAAAGCAGTGGGAGCCTCTGGACATGTCTACTGTTATGTTCCATAAACTTCTCAGCTTTGCATGTCACCTCCATTGCCTAGAGCGCAGGACTAACAAAAGCCCTCACAAAATCAAGAATGAAAAATTTGGTTGGTTGGTGGAAGAGTAATTGTGGTTTCGGACCCTCAATTTTGAATCATTATAGTTAGGCTCAAACACATCTTTGTTAATCAAAATCAGAACCATTACAAGCAACACATTTTTGCCAATGAGAAATACGTTTGTTGATTCCTGTAGCATAAAAAGCTATGCTTCAGGATTCGATGAACCCTTGAAAAGCATTTTCTGCATCCTGCTGATTATGAAAGCATTTTCCCTGCATAAAGTTGTTGAGTTGCTTGAAGAAGTGGTAGTCGGTTGGCAAGAGGTCACATGAATATGGCCAATGAGGCAAAATTTCATTCAGCTTTTGAAGTTTTGTTTGTGCAATGTGCAGTTGGGCGTTGTTGCAGAGAATTGGTCCCTTTCTTTTGACCAATGCTGGCTGCAGGTGTTGCAGTTTTCAGTGCATCTCATTGATTTGCTGAGAATACTTCTCATATATAATGATTTCGCCAGGATTCAGAAAGCTGTAGTGGATCAGACCAGCAGCAGACCACCAAACAGTGACCATCGCCCTTTCTTTGGTGCAAGTTGGCTTTGGGAAATGCTTTAGAACTTCTCAGTCTGGCCACTGAGCTGGTCATCACCAGTTGTATGCTATCCACTTTTTGTCACATGTCACAATCCAATCGAGAAATGGTTTGCTGCTGTTGCATAGGATAAGACAACACTTCACAACGATGATTTTTTGTGTGTGTGTGATGAGTTCATGAGACACCCGCTTATTGAGCTTTTTCACCTTTCCAGTTTGCTTCAAGTGCCGAACAACTGTAGGATGGTTGACCTTGAGTTTTTGAGAAAATTCTCATGTAGTTGTGAGAGGATCAGCTTGATGATCCTCTCAATTCAGTTCAGTATAGTTCAGTTGCTCAGTCGTGTCTGACTCTTTGTGACCCCATGGACTGCAGCATGGCAGGCTTCCCTGTCCAACACCAGTTCCCAGAGCTTGCTCAAACTCATGTCCGTTGAGTTAGTGATGCTATCCAACCATCTTATCCTCTATCATCCCCTTCTCCTCCTGCCTTCAATCTTTCCCAGCATTAGGGTCTTTTCCAATGAGTCGGTTCTTCACATCAAGTGGCCAAGTATTGGAGCTTCAGCTTTACCATCACTCCTTTCAGTGAATATTCAGGACTGATTTCCTTTAGAATTGACTGGCTTGATCTCCTTGCTGTCCAAGAGACTCTCAAGAGCCTTCTCCAACACCACAGTTCAGAAGCATCAATTCTTGAGCGCTCAAATCCCCTCAATTGGTCGTTGTCAACTTCCGATGGTCAGCCACTGTGCTCCTCATCTTCAAGGCTCTTATCTTCTTTGCAGAGCTTCTTGAGCCACCACTGCACTGTGCGTTCGTTAGCAGTTCCTGGACCAAATGCAGTGTTGGTGTTGTGATTTGTCTTAGCTGCTGTATGAACCATGTTGAACTAGTATAAGAAAATCACTAGAATTTGCTTTTTGTCTAACATCTTTTGCATAGTCTAGGATACATATAAAGTAAACAGCAAGTAACAATTTGTTGGCAAAAAACATAAAGCAGCAAATGTACATTAAAGATGTGTAACATAACCACATTTAAGAATGTATTCCAAAACAAAAAAAATAAAGAAGAATGTATTTCAATATCAAATGGCAAAGTAAAACCAAAATTACTTTTGCACCAACCTAAATAAATAGAGAAACAGCATGATGAAAATGGTATCTTGGAAAGGTTAGTATGATAGCAAACTGAGAAGGATTAGGAAGTAGAACACAGACCAGGAAAAAGACTGCAGAAATATAATGACTGGGTCTGTCAGTTATCTTGCAATGTAACAACTTAACCCCAAAACTTAGTGGCTTAGAACAACAACAATACGGACTTCCCTGGCAGTCCAATGGTTGCACCTCCATGTTGCAAGGGTTCATGGGTTCGAGCTCGATCCATAGTTGGTTAACTAGGATCCTGCATGCTGCACAGTGCAGCCAAAATAACAACAGCATTCATTAACTCTCTTGATCTTTGTGAGATAGGATTTGGGGAGCAGCTTAGGTGGGTAGTCTGGCTCAAGGATTTCTTGTGAAGTTGCAGATGTTGTCTGGGATCCAGAATATATAAAAGAACTATTACAAGTCAACAACACAAAAAACAACCCAATTTAAGAATAAGCAAAGCCTCCTCCCAACCTTCTACCCAGCCGGCCACTCGGGAGGGAGGCAGAGATGGCAGATGAGATCACCAAGGCTCAGGTTGCCCGGCCTGGCAGTGACACCGTCTTCAGGAAGATGATTCACAAAGAAATCCCAACCAAAATCATTTATAAGGATGACCAGTGTTTTGCTTTCCTTGACATTTCCCCTCAAGCACCAACACATTTTCTGGTGATACCCAAAAAACATATATCCCAGATTTCTGCAGCAGCGGATGATAATGAAAGTCCTCTTGGTCATTTGATGATTGTTGGCAAGAAATGTGCTGCTCATCTGGGCCTGAAGAAGGGCTATCAAATGGTGGTGAATGAAGGTTCAGATTGGGGCCAGTCTGTCTATCATGTTCATCTCCATGTTCTTGAAGGTCGACAGATGAACTGGCCTGGTTAAGCATGCTGTAGGGATAATTTTGCCTCCTCTCTGCAGTGATCAGGTTTGCAAGTTCCAATATGCTAAACAATTTTTTTTTTTTTTGCCTGTGTATGGAGATACTACAAAAATAATTTTTAAAACCCATATATAATAAAAGACATTGTTGCATGCTCTGAAAAAAAAATAAAGTACTTAAATATATATTTCTCCAAAGAAGATACATAATTGGAAAAAAAAACATGAAAAAATGTTCAGTATCACTAATCATTAGGAAAATGCAAATAAAAAGTGTAATGAGATACCACCTCATTTTATTGATAGAATGGCTGCTATCAATAAAACCAAATAACAAGGGTCAGGGAGGATGCAGAGACTCTGGAACCCTCGTGCATTATTATTGGGAATGGTAAATTGTACAGCCGCTGTGGAAAACAGTATACCAGTATCTCAAAAAAGGGAAAATAGAATTACTGTGTGACCCAGCAATTCTACTTCTGGATATTTACTGCAAAGAACCGCACGCAGAGTCTTGAAGAGATGTTTGTACACCCTGTTCCTAGCAGCACTGCTCGCAGTGGTTGAGACATGGGTGTAACCCAAGCGCGCACAAACGGAAGAACAAATAAGCAACATGTGGCCTAGACGTAGAATAGAATATCATTCAGCCTAAAAAGGAGGGAGTTCTGATACTCGCAACCAATGGATGGGTGTTGAAACCGTTAGGCTCAATGGACTAAGTCATTCATAGAAAAATACGTACTTTATGATCCTACTTATGTGAGGTGCTTCGAGTACACGAAGTCTTAGAGGCGGAAAGTAGACTGGTTGCCAGGGTCTGGATGTAGGGCAAATGGGAAGTTACTGTTTGGTGGGAGGAGATAAAAAGAATTGTGGATGATGGTGATGGTTGCACAACATTTTGAATGTATTTAATATCACTGAAAAGTGAAAGTGAAAGTCACTCAGTTGTGTCTGACTCTTTGTGACCCCATGGACTATACAGTCCATGGAATTCTCCAGGCCAGAATACTGGAGTGGGTGGCCTTTCCCTTCTCCAGGGGATCTTCCCAACCCAGGTCTCCTGCATTGAAGGCAGATTCTTTACCAGCTGAGTCACCAGGGAAGCCCAATATCACTGAACTGTGTACTTAAAAATGATCGAGATGGTAAATTTTATGTGTATTTTATGACAGAAAAAAAATTGGGAAGGAAAAAATGGGCAAAGAATCTGAATAGACATTTTTCCAAAGAAGATACACAAATGGCCAATAAACACATGAAAAATGTTCAACATCATTATCCATCATGAAAACATAAATCAAAATCCCAGGGAGATACCACCTAATATCCACCTAACACTGGCTATAATTTAAAAAAAAAAAAAAAAAAGGTAGATGACAGTCAGCATTGGCAAGGATGTGGAGAATTTGGAATACTCATAAATTGCTTGTGGGGGTGTAAATGGTGCAACCTCTTTGGGAAACAGTCTGGCAGTTCTTCAAAAGGTTGAATAAACATAGAGTTAGCATCTGACGTAGCAATTCTCCTGTTGTGGTTAATTTTATGTGTCAGCTGAGCCATGGGTGTCCATATATTGGTCAGACATTATTCTGGGTATATCTGTGAGGATGTTTTTGGATGAGATTAGCATTTAAGGTAGACTAAGTAAAGCAGATTGCCCTCCCTAATGTGGGTGACCCTCATCTAGTCAGTTGAAGGCCTTAATAGAACAAAAGGCCAAAACTCCTTCCTTTGACTGATTGAGCTGGGATGTTGGTCTTTTCCTGCCTTTGAACTCTAACTGAAACGTTGGCTCTCTTGGGTCTTGAGCCTGCCAGCTTTTGAACTGGGACTTAGACCATCAGCTCTCCTGGTTCTCTGGTCTTAACACTTGAAATAGAACTATCTCATTGACTTTCCTGGGTCTCCAGCTTGCTGACTGCAGATCTTGCGGTTTGTCTGCCTCCATAATTGTGTGAGTCAATTCCTTATAACAAACAAACAAATAAATAACTCTCCATAGCTTATTGGTTCTGTCTCTCTGGAGAATCTTGACCCATATAACACCCGAGAGAACTAAAAAATGTATGTCCACACAAAAACCTACAAAAGTTTGTAGCACCATTATTCATAATAATAAAAGTGGAAAAAATGTAATTTGTCATTATCTGATGAGCAGATAAACAGGACATAGTTCATTTGTGTAGTAGAATATTACTTACCGATAAAAAGATTGAAGAACTGATATATTCTGCAACATAGGTGAACTTTGAACACTTTATGCTAAATAAAAGAAACCAGGTATGAAAGACCACATACTGTATGATTTCATTTATATGAAATGTAGAGAATAGGAAAATTCATGGAGGCAGAAGGTAGCTTAGTAATTGCCAGTGGCTGAGAGAAGAGGAGAGTGACTACTGATGGGTGTGGTGTTTCTTTTTGGGGTGATGAAAATGTTCTCAAATTGATTATAATGAAGGTTGCACAACTCTGCAACTGCTAAAAACCCTCTAACTGTATGAAATGGGTGAATTTTATCGTATACAAGTTATATCATAATAAAGCTGTTGGTTTGTTTGTTTTAAAAAAAAAATACTGAATCAAAAACCCTCCCTTCCAGTCAAAAACAACAAAAAGATGTTGGGCAGGACTGTACTCATCCAAAGAATTGACTTCCGTGTGGTTCATTCACATGCTGGCAGTTAGTGCTGGCTGTTGTCAGAAGGCCTTGTTTCCTCTACACATGGCCTCTTCAGGCTGTGTAAGTATCCTCATAGCATAGTGACGGACTCCCCAAAGCAAATAAAGCAAATAACCTGAGATGGACACAGGCAGAAGCTGACCTTTCTGTCACCTAGCCTTGGAAGTCACATAGCATCAATATCATCATATTCTATTCGATAGAAGTGAGTCACTGAGTCTGGATCACATCCAAGGGGAGGGGATTTAGGTTTAGCTTCTGAAGGGCAAGAGTATGAAAGAGTTAATGGGCATTTTGGAAAACTACCACACTGGGTAAGAATGGGCAAGCACTTTGCCTGGAGGAAGACTTCAGATGAAGAGAGGAAGAAATTAGGATCCTGGAAGCATCTTGAAAGAACTTTCCATTAGCCTTGGTGCCCACATGAATAAGAGGAGAAACACAGGAAGTAGTTGGATGCTAGAGTTTCAAATCCTGAGAAATGGTAGACTGGTGGCTCTGGGACAAATGGGACATTCATCGAAAGGATGAGATTTTGGAGGTGATTTGAGTAGGGAGAGCTTCCCCAGGCAGTGAAATGTAGCCCAAAAGGTGAGGTGAGAAGGTCTGAAGATGGCTGAGTAAAAGTCATCACTGAACATAAGTTGAAGCCCTGGAACGTGTTTTCTGAAAGGGATAGTGGACCACCTGAGTAGGCTGCTTAGCCTTGGAGGGCACCTGGAATAGAAAAGGAGACAAAGGAGGGAGTGCTAAGAGGGGATGTTTAAAGAAAGTTGGAAGCATTGGATCCACCGAAAGGTGGAGAAGGATGAGCACCAAGGAAAGCAGGATATTAAATCCACCTCATTCCGAAACATCTTTGTCGAGCACGTTACCTAACCCCCAACAAAGCACTTCAGATGAGTGTGGAGAGTGCCTAGAATTGAGCTGAGCTTTGCATCAGCCAGGTCTAGTTACTGGCACATCACTGGACCTCAGTGAACCCAGTCTCCTCATTTGTAAACTGGTCATACCTATTCCATTTGGTCACCATGGGATCCTTTATATAAGAAATAAATAGCAAAAGTAAGTGGCTGAGGAAATCAGAGGAACTGTCTCACTCTTCAAAAGCATGCTACTGATGACTTGTGAGTACAAGGTTGGAATAAACTGGAGGAAAGAGAAGTCTGAAGCCAGCAGATAAGGGGAATGCTGAAGACGTGCACACAGGTGCTGCTTTCTCTGTTGAGATTTTGGCAGATGGTCAGGCCGTTGCCCCCAACAGGCAGTTCTGCTTCTGGGAAATGACTGTGTTTTAACTTCTGATTTTAGGTCCGACTACAGACGCAGCCCCCAAGTTTGCCTGGACAGCCTCCCATGTATTCTGGCACCTTTGACTGTTTCCGGAAGACTCTGATGAGAGAGGTACGGAATCATGGTGCTGGGCTTTTCTCCTATTCAGAGGAACACATTTTCAGAGGGTTGGCGTGTTACTTCTCCGGAGGCCTGGGGGACTGCATGGTTCTGCAGGAGGTCCAGCCCACAAGCCTGGCTCTCTCACCCCATGTCATCCTATGTCCCTCTGTTGTCATCGCTCTGGAGTGTTTGAGAGTTCCAGTTACTGTTTTATGTGGATGAATGAAGCTAATAAAATGGTTCTGTCTCTCTTGGAAGGCAGAATTTAGACCACAGGGAGTTCATGAGGAATAATTGGAGACATGAAATGAAAGTGCAAAGCTGGGGGATCAGTGTCAGAAGTTTACATAAAATTTGGAGGAAAGGTCAGCCTGTCTGAGGGAAAAAGAGTGAAAGAGAGAGTCTTCAAACCCATAGACAAGGAAACTAAATTGGTGTGAGGTTATTGAATTGTATAATCATTTTTCAGGTATTTCTTAGAGTGAAAACATGGGATTTTTAAAAAGTTTTAATGATTAGTGATGCTTATTACTGACTTCATTAGCACATAGGTAATAACACCTTGTTAAGAACTTTTCCTTCGTTGCCTAAAATATAACTCCAATGTGAATAAATAGTAAATATATAGTCTTTATTAAATATACAGAAGTAAGAAGCAGGTATCACCCAGACAAAGAGGGGATGCTGGTAAGTGATGGACTCAGTCTAGGAGAAGCTGTTCCCGGGGCTCCTGCAGGACCCAGGTGTGGGAGGAAGATTTTGAAGTGGAATCTACCCAATCATCCATGCTGGAGATGGTGCCGTCTTTTCTTCTGTAAGGCTGTTTCTCTCATCAACCCAGAATGGAGTCTGATCAGTGTCCAGTGGAGGCTTTGAACTTCCAGTCTGCTAAGAGTTCTCTGCCCTTACAGAGAGACAGGATTATATGCCCCTGGTCAGCAAATGTTATTGAGCACCTGTTTAGTGCCTCGGCAATGTGCTGGGTGCTGGAGGCTTGGTGAGAATGGCTTGTATAAACCCAACTCCCTGCAGCGTCAAAGAGGCTTCCTCAGTCCATATTTGTGCTTGTCTCTGGGTTTTGCTGTGCCAGATTGAGATCACTTTCTGGTACTACTGGACGGATCTTGGTTGTACTGCATGGAACTGGGTGGGCCAGACAGTGGAAAGAAGGCTGGAGAAGTTGGGAGTTGTTGGCCTTCAGCCTTGGGCAGCCTTCTCAGCCAGGTGGGAAGCTGTGGGAGGGGCTTTGGGAGGGTTTTGTCCTTGAGGGGCTTTTGCAGATCCTTCTCAGAACCTTCTCTTCCTATTCACCCTTCCCTCTTTACCTTCTGTGCACATTGCACTTGGAGAGTCTGCTTATAGCCTGTAGCAATGGTAGACCTTTGCAGGATCTGGGAGGAATGCTGCCAAGTACAGTTGTGCCCTTTAGTTCTGGAAAGAAGATGGGTTGTGAGTGCCCGGAGTCTGCAGTGAGGCAGGTTCTCCAGCCTAGGTCTGTGGAGCCTCCCCTGTGTGTAGTAGCATCCCCTCCCCTGCCCATTTCTCCTGCCAGTTCCTGTAGGGAGCAACTGTAACATGTTTTTAAAAATTAGCCCTTATTTTGTATTAAAATGGTATAAGCACTTAGTTTGTTACTGAAGGACTTGTAACAAAGTAGCCCCCCACCCCAATCCTCTAGAAGTTGCTACTTTCTACTTTCTCAATTACTGTTTTTCCTCCTCCCTTTTTGGGAACGTCTCCACCAAGGATTGCACCCCTGCCCCCTGCAGTGAAAGTTCACAGAGTCTTAACCACTGAACCATCAGGGAAGTCCCTCAGCTCTCTCAGTTATTAATGCTGTCTTCTACCGAGCTGCATGCATGTATTTTATCCATTTAAAACTGTTTTAGCTACCTGTTTGTGGTAGATGGTTTTAACTCTTGCATTCCTTAGCTCCTCTTTCTGCTCTGCCCAGTAATTTTCATCATCCTTTGTGGTTTAATACAGTTCACTGTTTTCATGATTACAACTTTATGTATGTTTTTTCTCTGTTAACAAAAGTAATGTCCTTCAGGGCGCATTTCATTACTTGTACAGCTTTTTGTTTTTCTTGAGGTTGGGTGAACAGTTGTGTCACTTTCTTTTGCTTGTGTCTCTTTGAATCTCTGCCTCTGTCATCCTGTGTCCTAAATGTGCTGTAGAATACCTTTTTGTTTGGTTTTTCACACTGCCTGACAGTTATCATCCATTCTTCTGATGTTTGTTGTTTGCTTTGTTTTTCTTAGAAAACAAATAAACTCCTCCTGGAGTCCTGGGTCTCATACTCCCATGTTGACTGGCTTCTTCCCAGGCCTGCTGTACCCAACACCTTCCTGGGAACACTCCTCCCCTCTCTTGGGCCAAACCCTTGGTCTCTGGGTCCCAGATCTTCCTTGTCCTTGTTGTACTAACTTGTTCGGTTGGATTGTCTATTTGTCTGTCTTTTTATTGGCTACTACATAGTCAGTTTCATTATCTAAATGTACTAGTGAAAATTGATGTGCAGTCTTGCTATTGTTTTTAACAATAAGAATCTTATGTCTTTTCTGGGAGGGGGCATACTGGGTGGTTTGAGTGATCTCAGTTCTCCAGGACTGAACCCAGGCCACCACAGTGAAAGCCCAGAATGCTAACCACTAGGCCACTAGGGAACTCCCCTCAGGTCCTAATTCTTGGGAAATACAAAAATTTCTTAAGCACCTATGTCTCACCCCGAAGCAAGTCACATTGTACATTCTGTTTTGTAGCCTTTTTTTTTTTTTTTTTTCCAGTTTAGTAATCTCTTCTCATGTTACAATGTGATTGTATGGCTGTGTGGTAGTCCAATATGAGATTTCCGTAATTTGTCTCATTAATCTCCTGTTTGGGAATGTTCCAAAATGCGGTGTTTAATAAATGCCTGTTGTCATTCTTTTTTATATCTTTGAGTATTCCCTTAGAATATGTTTCTAGACAGGTAGTTTTCTGATGGAGGTGTAAGCTACATGTTGCCAGTTTGCCTTCCAGACTAGAAGCTGTTTTCAGTTTCTCCAGCAGTATATAAGAAGACAGCCATTTCTGATAAGTGTGGGAAGATTCTTCCTTTTAAAGCTCTCCTTGCTTGGGGAAAGGAGGCCACAGGTCAGAGGACAGGCTGCTTCCCTGCTTCAGTGATGTAGATGTTAGTAGTGTCTGTAAACAGCTTCTCCTCCTATGCTTCCTTGCAGGGCATCAGGGGTCTATATCGGGGCATGGCTGCCCCCATCGTCGGGGTCACCCCCATGTTTGCTGTCTGCTTCTTTGGGTTTGGTTTGGGGAAGAAACTGCAACAGAAACACCCAGAGGATGTGCTCAGGTGAGTACTTACTTACCAGCCCGGAGCACTCGATGCTGTTCTGCCGATGTGTGTGATCTGTGATGTGATGCAGGTTTCGGGAAAGAATTATCAGACCAGCAGTGGCTGTCCTCTTCTCCATATCAGGGAGGTACTTGGGTTTCCTTTGCCCTGTGGACCAATAGGGTAAAAGATAAAACCCAAAGCCCTCCCCCAACCCCCCTAACTAGATTGTCGTCATTTCTTACGTGAAGTAGTCTTGCTTACTGGGGATATTAGTAATACCAGCCCCACAGCACTGGGAGGTCCGAATGCTAAAGTGTGTGTCAGATACCACGAAGGTACCTGGTGCCACAGTAATGACGGCAGCAGCCTTGTTTCTTATCCCCTGGATGAGAGAAGCGAAGGTTTCAGCTTCTGTCTTCCTTCATTTTCGTAACATGATTATAATTATTTCCAAGTATTGGTGTCTCTGTTGCAGTGAAAGAAATTAGTATGTTTCCTTCCAGTAGACTTTCAGAAGTTGGATTTGGGTATGGAGAGGCAGATGAGGTAGAATTAAGGCTCAGAACTGACAAAGCAGTGAATGAAAACGGGCTTCTTGGGATGCAGGGGCATTCTGAGTTGACACCGGGATGACAAGGCACACTCAGTCTGGGATGACACCTCCTGGGTGGGGCTACATCAGCACAGGACCCACAGCAGCTGGCTAGGCTTGGATTCTAGAGCTCAAGGGAGGAAGCCCAGGGTGCCCTGTGGTTGATTTTGATCACTACTTCAGGCCACAGCAGGCTGAGTGAGGGGCGAGGCGTAAATAGAAATGCTCATAACGTGAAACTATTTCTGGAGTCCCCGTGACTCTCTGAATGTGGCCAGCTTCTATAAAAAGCCATAGGTGGCCCCAAATGTGAGTGTAGGGGGCGGGGTCCTTTGGAAGCTGTGTTTGACTGTTTTTTAAAATATGTATTTTTATTTATTTGGCTGCAACGAGTCTAGTCCCCTGACCAAGGGTCAAACTTGGGCCCCCTGCCTTGGGAATGTGGCATCTTAGCCCCTGGGCCACTAGGGAAGGCCATGTGTTTGGCTGTGGTAGTCCAAATAGACTGTGGACACATGTCCTGTCTGAGCACCTGGGGTTTTAGCTCATATGCTAGCTCACAGTTGTATCATGAACCGGGGCCATGCCCAAGAACTTTCATGGGGTGACTGCTACTGCCTCAGCCTGTGGGTTGTATTCCCTGTACCGTCACTTCAGTGCTCAAAGAAGTACCCTTCCTGCCTAAGCAAAGGTTGAGACACTCCAATCCCCGCCCCATAATCCTTCCATGTTCTGAATCCTGAATGTCAACCCTGCCACCTTCTCTTCCCCACTGTAGTGTTGGGCATAGTACAGAAAGGAACATTACCAGGACCTTGGATGGAAGCTCGAGGGTCCAGACCTCACAGATGCTTCCCTGGGGTGAGTGAGGGGTGGCGGAATGGGCCACCCATGCAGGCTGTCTACATGGTACCCTGTGTACATGCAGAGACCCTGTTCAGAGGAGAGTCCCCAGTCCCGGGAGATATGTGCAGCCTAAGGTCTGGGCATCCATGGAAGAACAGATGTTGGTCTCACGAGGGGAAGTTCTGTTGCTGAAAGGGTACCTCTCAGGGACAGCAGTGTGAACTGAAACTGTGAAGGAGGCCAGCCATGAAAGCAGGTCTCTCAATGGTTGAGCACACAGCCTGTGTGCTGGGCTTGCACGCCTGAGGTAGTTGTGTGAGGCCTGTCTGGGGTGAGTGCACAGGAAAAACAGCCATTGAGACCAGTGCCCTGCCTCGTGACCAAGCTCGTATTGCTCTTGGCACTGACACCCCTGCCCTGGGAAACTTGATGTCAGGACTGGAAGTGGATGTCTCCCTATTTCCATTTGACATCTCTTTTCCAGGTTTTGGGCTCCTTGTGGGGTGGGATAGTCCTAAAGGCTTGGCTTCTGGAGGCCTGGGGTCGGGAGGGGCCTGAGGGTCAGCCAAGAGGGTGAAGTTTTTCATCAACTTGTGCTCAATTGTGGGAACTCTGTTGAAATGCAAAATTGTAACTCTGTGCTCCATTGCCTCTGAGACCAGTCTGCCTGGAGACCAGATTTTCCTTAATCTCGGAAAGAAAAGGAGACGTCAGAGGCGGCACAGGCAGTGATGCTAGGAGCCTCCTGTTCCTTCACATACTCAGTGTGGTTCATTCTGTGAGGGCTGCAGTGAGGATCCAGATCTCTGGCCACTGGAGGACTATTCCCTGCACAGAAGCCATAGGACCCATCACACCTGGTTGGGTGCCATCCTTGACAGGGCATTTCCCAGCAGCTTACAGCACGTACCTCACAACTTGGCCTGCGGATATGGCCATAGCCATTCCCCTGGCCTTGACGCTGTCCTGTGTGAGTCTTGGCTTAAAGTGTTATCAGGCTCTTGGTGATCCAGAGAAGGGGAGATTGGAGGAGATCTGGGGTTAACTGAGGTCTACATCCTGGATTATAGGCTATTTCTCACAACAACCCTGAACTTTGCTGATCAAGGCTCAGAGAGGCCTGGAAACTCGTCCACAGTCACTGCATGGCCGGCCAGGGGAGAACCTCTCCCGTGACTGAGGCCATCTGAGTGTGCCCGTGGGCCTTGTGACTAAGCTCATATTGTTCTCGGCACTGAGACCCCTGCCCTGGGAAATTTGACGTCAGAATACACATAGAACTTGGCTTTGGTGTGAAACATAATCTATTTGTGCTGGACTTCCGCCCAGTCCGAGTACTTATTTAATTTTTTTTTCTTTGCTGGGGCTGCCTGTGTTCTGAGTAGTTAGTCACAGGTTCTTGCCTTTTGTTTTTGTTTTCAATACAGCTACCCTCAGATATTTGCAGCTGGGATGTTGTCTGGAGTATTCACCACAGGAATTATGACCCCTGGAGAGCGAATCAAGTGCTTGTTACAGGTGAGGATGTGATCAGGGTTGGGGAAGATATTGTTTGGAGGCAGGTGGCTAGCTTTTCTACTGGGTATACAATTTTGGGTGGATGTGTATGTCCTTTTACCCTTTATAAAGGCTTCAGATCAGGTGTGCAAACAGTTTCAAGGTTTTTAGGAACATGGAAGCAGTTGTACTAGAGTCAAGAACCAGGACAGTGTAACAAATGAACCAAATGTCACTTGTGTGATGGGTCAACTCAGACTTATCCACCCTTGTTAGCCGCTACTTCAGAACTCCAAAAGGTGAGTCGTGTGTCTTCAGAGGTGGAAGGGAGGCTGCTCTTGGCCAACATCGTCTGTCTGCACCCACTGCCCAAAGGCTCAGCGCCCTTAGAGTGCCTGAGCTTGTTCCCAGGCTAAGGCTGTGAACTGGCTGCTTGCCTTACCACACAGGGCTTCCTTTAAAAAAAAAGCAGCACTGCTTTTTTCTTCTAACGGCCGAAGCAATTTAGTACATAGTCTTTGCTAGAAAAATTTTGGTAATGCAGAGAAGCACAAAGAAAACAATGTATTTATCACCCATGAGGTAAGCACCATTATACTTTCTGTGTGAATTCTTCATCTTTTTAGTAAACATGCATATTTAAAAAAATTTATCTTTTGAAATAAAATTGGGGTCACATACTGCCATAGTTTTGTAACCAGCTTTTTTCATTTGCTTTGTCACAATATTTTTGTGATTATTTTTCTCAGACGTCATTTTCTGTGCTTTATTTCAATTCAGGGCTGTAATTTACCCAATAATCCTTTATCTGGGGATAATCCAAATTATATATCATAGTGAAGATCTTATGAATAAGTCTCTGCATGTGTTCCTGATTATTTTCTTAGGATAAATGTCTAGACTTGAAATTAGTATATTTAAAGATACGCAGTTTTAAAAGAATTTTCAACACATGTTGGGGTTTCCTGGTGGTTTAGTGGTAAAGAATCCGCCTGCCAATGCAGGAGACTTGGGTGCTAACCCTGGGTAGGGAAGATCCCCTGGAGGAGAAAATGGCAATCCACTCCAGTATTCTTCCTGGGAAAATCCCCTGGACAGGAGCCTGTGGGGTCGCAAAGAGTCAGACACGACTGGGTGACTGAGTACACGCACATAATGTATGTGCGTTAGTAATGTAGGTTACTAAGTGGCCCTCCTAGAAAGGTCTGTCACTTTCTATTCCCATCAGTGGAAGAAGAGCTCTCACTTCCCAGCAGGTTCTGCAGCATCTAATTTACAATCTCTGCTAGTGTGTTGTGTGAAAAATTTGCATTTAGTCTTTCTTGCTTTTTATTGCCGGTGAGCTTAATTACTTTGATTCATATTAGCTGTTTATATCTATCCTTCGTGAAACACCTCTTTGTATTCTTTGCTCATTTGTCAGTTTGTTTGATTTATAAAAGCTTTAGACATGTTTTGATTTAATATTATCGTAATAATATTAAACGCGACACATGGGATCTTAGTTCTCCAACTAGGAATGGAACCTTGTGCCCCCTCCGTTGCGAGTGTGGAGTCAACCACTGGACCACCAGGAAAGTCCCTGATTTAAAAAAATCTTTATACAATTTTTAGATATTGCACTCCTTTTACAGTTATCGCAAAATATTGGCTCTATTCCCCATGTTGTGCAATACATCCTTGTAGCCTGTCTTCACCCAATAATTTATACCTCCTACTCCTCCACCCCTAAACACTTTGGAAATATTAAGGTTATTAATTTCTTATCATATGTGGCAAATCTTTTTCATGCTTTGCATTAGTCATTTAATTTTGTGCATTGTTTAAATTAAATGTTTTATTTTGAGATAATTAAAGGTTCACTTACAGTTGTAAGAAATAATACAGAGGGAAGAAAAGAAATAAATATACAAAGACATCCCACATGTTCTTTACCTTGTTCTTCCACAGAGGTAATGTATTATAAAACTGTAGTATAATATCGCAACCAGAATACTGACATTGATACAGTCAAGATGCAGAACAATTCTATCATGCCAACAATGCCTCATGTAGCCCTTGAATAGCCACTTTCATTTTCTTTTCCCCACACCAGTCCTTTTTCCTTTCGGCTGCCTGCACAGCATGTGGGATCTTCGTTCCCTGACCAGGGATGGAATCTACACTTCCTGCATTGGAAGTTACGAGTCTTAACCACTGAAATGCCAGGGAAGTCCCTCCACTCCAGTTCTTAAGCACCCCAGCAATCACTAATCTGAACTCCATTTCTATAAATTTGTAACTTCAAGACATGTGTAAATGGAATCATACAGTATGTAACCTTTTCAGATTGGCCTTTTCAACTTAGCATAAATTTTCTGGAGAGTTGTATAGATTGTGGAATGTATAAGTATTTCATTCCTTTTTAGTAGTCCCATAGTATGGGTGTACTACAGATATGTTTAATTTTTATCCATTGAAGGACATCTGGGTTGTTTCCAGTTTAGGGCTGTTATAAATAAAGATGCTATAAACATTCATGTACAGAGATTTTTCTGGGAAAATCAATCTTCGTTTCTCTGGGATAAATGCCCAGAGGTGTAATTGCTGAGTCATATGGTAGTTACATGTTTAGTTTTCTTTTTTTGTTTCTTATGGCCACGCCACATGGCATGTGTAATCTTAGCTCCCTGACCAGGGATCAAACCCATGTCCCCTGCAGTGGACGTGCAGAGTCTTAACCACTGGACCTCCAGGGAAATTCCATGCATGTTTAAAGAAACTACCAATCTTTTTCTAGTGTAACTGTATCATTTTACATTCCCATGAGCATGGTATGAGTGATCCAGTTTCTGTGCATCCTAACCAACATTTGGTGTTGTCACTATTCTTAATTTTAGCCATCCTGAGAGATGTATAGTGATACCTCATTTTAATTTGTATTCTTCTACTAGCTGAAGGTGTTGAATATCTTTTCATGTGCTTATTTGCTATCACTGTATCCTATTTGGTGAAATGTCTGTTCATGTGTTTTGCCCATTTTCTAATTGGATTATTTGGGATTTTTTTATTATTATTACTGAGTTTCGAGAGTCCTTTATTCTAGATACTATTGCTTTGTCAGATATGTGGTTTGCATATTATTTTCTCCCAGTGTATAGTTTGTCTTTTCATCCTCTCAGCAGAGTCTTTAGAGCAAACGTTTACATTTTGATGAAGTCCAGTTTGTTCATTTCTCTTTTATAGGTAGGGTTTTGGATGTTTAGGACATCAGATCTTAAGGAATCTTTTCCTAGCCTGAAATCCCAAAGATTTTCTTATATGCTTTTTTCTGAAAGTTTTATTTATAGTTTACCTTTTCCATGTAGGTTTGTGAGTCCATTTTGAGTTAAGTTTTGTATCATGTATGAGAATTAGGTCAGAGGGTTTTTTCCCCCCGTGGGGCTATCCAGTTGCACCATACCATTTCCTGGAGATTTACCTTTATTCTACTGAATTAATTTGCACCTCTGTTAAAATTCAGCTGAGTGTATTTGTGTGGGTCTATTTCTGTGTACTCTGTTTTCTTTCATTGATTTATGCAACTTTCCCTTCATTAATATTACACAGTCTTGATTAGTATAGCCATTGGCTAAGTCTTGAAACTGTCTAGACTGTTCCCTCCCACTTTATTCTTTAAAAAAAAACAAAACTGGGACTTCCCTGGTGGTCTAGCGGTTGGAAATCTGCCTTCCAAGGCAGGGAGTGTGGGTCCGATCCCTGGTCCAGGAACTAAGATCCCACATGCCGTGGGACAACTAAGTCTGAAGACCACAGCTACTGAGGCCACACGCCCTGGAACCCACGCACTGCAACCAAGACCCAATGCCGTAACTGAGACTCAACATAGCCAAGCCAAATAAAAAATTAAAAAACTGTTCTCGCTGTTCTAATTTCTTTGTTTTTTCCATGTTAATTTTAGGATAATTTAGAAAACAGAAAATTCTTGCTGAGAGTATGTTGAATCTATAGATCAACTTGGGTAGAATTAACATGTTATTTTGAGTCTTCCAATACCCAGACATGTTACACCTCTCCATTTATTTAGAACTTTAATTTCTTTTATCAGCATTGTGTAGTTTTCAGCATATAAGCTCTTAATGTGTTTTCTTACACACCTAAGTCCTCTGTAAAGTGACATTGTAAATGGTATTATAATTTTAATTTTGTTGTCTGCATGTTCATTGCTAGTTTGTAGAAACACAATTGATTTTTTAAAATATTTATTTATTTTTATTTTTGTCTGTGCTGGGTCTTTGTTGCTGCTCAAGGGCTTTCTCTAGTCACGGTGGGTGGGTTCTAGTCTCTGGTTGCAGTGTGCTGGCTTCTCATTGCGGTGACTTCTCCTGTTGTGGAGTACAGGCTCGAGGGCACGTGGACTTTAGTATTTGCAGCACGTGAGCTCAGTAGCTGTGATGCCCGGGCTTAGTTGCCTTGTGGTATGTGGGATCTTCCCAGATCAGGGATTGAACCAGTGTCCCCTGCATTGGCAGGCAGATTCTTAACCACTGGACCACCAGGGAAGCCTGAAATACAATTGATTTTTGTATGTTAATTTTGTATCTTGTGAACCTTCCTGAACGCTCTTATTAATTCTAATTTTTTTTTTTTTTTGGTAGATTCTTTGGGATTTCCTATATAGATAATCTTGTTATTTGCAAACAGGGACAGTTTTATTTCTTCATTTCTGATCTGTTTACCTTTTATATCCTTATTTCACTGGCTAGAACTTCCAGTACCATGTTGAATAAGACTGATGAGAATGGATATGTTTACCTTGTTCCCAATCTTATGGGGAAGTATTCAGCATTTCACCATTAAATATAATCTCAGGGAAGCCCAGGTGGCTCAGTGGGAAAGAATCCTCCTGCCAGTACAAGAGACACAGATGTAATTTTGGAGTGGGTTGCCATGCCCTCCTCCAGAGCATCTTCCCAGCCCAGGGATTGAACCCAGGTCTCCCGCATTGCTAGATACTCTTTGTCAACTTGAGAAGGTTACCTTCTCTTCCTCTTTTTCTGAGAGTTTTATGGATATTGACTTTTGTCAAATGTTTTTTCTTCCTTTATTAATGTGATCGTGTGATTTTTCTCCTAAACTCTTAATATAGTGAATTACTTCCTTTGCTCTTGAACACTGAACCAATTCCTCATTACTGGAATAAAGTCCCCTTTTATATTGCTGAGTTCTATTTTCTTATATTTTGTTAAGGATTTTTCATCTATAGTCATGAGAGATATTAGTCTGTCATTTTTTTTCTATATTGTCTTTGTCTGGTTTTGATATCAGAGTAATACGAGCTTCATAAAATGAATTGGGAATTGTTCCCTCTTCTACTGTATAGAATACGTGTTGATTTTTCTGTAAACATTTGGTAGAATTGGTACAATTTTATAGTGAAATCATATAGGCTTGAGATTTGGGGTAAGAAATTTTTAAATTATGAATTCAGCTTTCTTTAAAGTTACAGGCCTATTCAAATTATTTATTTCATATTGGGAAAATTGTGATAGTTTTTGTTTTTTTATCTAAGTTGTCAAATACGTGTGTGTAAAGTTGTTTGTAGTACTCCTTTATTGTCTTTTTTTATGTCTGCAGGGTCTGTGGTATTATCTTCTGTTTTATTCCTGGTATTAGTAATCTGTGACTTCTCTTTCTTTTTTCTTTGTCAGACTCACTAGAGGTTTGTCAGTTTTTATTGATCTTTTCAAAAAAGATTTTCCTTTCTCTTTTTTTTTTCAGCTGTGTAACGCAGCTTGTAGGATCTCAGTTCCTCGACCAGAGATTGAAACCAGGCTATGGCAATGAAAGCTCAGAATCCTAACCGCTAGGCCAACGGGGAATTCCCCTCTTTGATTTTCTTTATTATTTTTCTGTTTTCAATTCCATTGGTTTCTGCTTCTGTTTTTATGATCTCCTTCCTTTTGCTTGTTTTTGGGTTTAGTTTGCTTTTCTTTTCTCTCTCTCTCTCTCTTTTTTTTTAAGCTTTTGAAGTGCAAGCTTAGAATCTTGGTTTGAAGCCTTTCCTCTCTTCTGAAGTGTGCAGGCAGTGCTATAAAGTTTCCTCTCAGCATTGCTTTAGCTATGTCCCACAAACTCCAATATATTTCAGTTTTCAGTCAGTTGAGTGTGTTTTCTGGTTTCCTTTGGGACTTCCTTTTTGAATTGCTTTTGAAGAGTGTTGTTCAGTTTCCAAGTGTTGGAGATTACTGATTTCCGGTTTGAGTCCATTGTGATTGAAGAACATATTCTGTATCATTCACATTCTTTTAAATTTCTTGAGGGTTGCTTTATGGCCTTGGATATGGTTTATCTTGTTTGTGTGCCACTGGCATTTAAAAAGAATGTGTGTGCTGCTGTTGTTTGGTGGCAAAATCTATAAATGTCGATTATATCCTGTTGGTTGATGGTGTTGAATTCTTTATCCTTGACGATTTTATGGCCAGTTGTTCTGTTTGTTGATGGAGGAATTCGAAATCTCCAGCTGTTACTGTGAGTTTGTTTCTTCTTTCAATTTTATTAGTGTCCCTTCACATAGTTTGCAGTTTTTTTGTTTAATGTATACACACTTAGAATTGCTATGTCTTCTTGGTGGATTGGTCCTTTTCTCACTGTGTAAGTGTTCTTCATATTACCATTATATAATATTCCATATTTTTGCTTACCGTGTTCTTCCTGGTGTTCCAGAGTTCCTTCTTTTATACTTTCTTTTCTGTTTAAAGAACTTCCTTTAGCCATTCTCTTGGGATATATCTACGAATGACAAAGTCGCTGAGTTTTCTTTCATCTAAGAATGCCTGCTTTTCCTTTTATTCCTGAAGAATATTTTCACTTGACATAGGGTCCTGGGATGACAGTTCTTTGCTTTCAGCTCCTGAAAGATACTGTGCCACTCCTTTCTACCCTCCCTGGTTTCTGCTGTCATTCTAAATATTTCAGTGTTGTTCTTTGGTTGCTAAGTCATGTCCAGCTCTTTGTGACTCCATGGACTACAAGGCTTCCCTGTCCTTCACCATCCCCCAGAGTTTGTTAAAACTCATGTCCAGTGAGTCAGTGATGCTACCCAGACATCTCCTCCTCTGTCGCCCCCTTCTGCTTCTATCTTCAATCTTTCCCAGCATCAAGGTCTTTTTCAGTGAGTTGGCTCTCCACATCAGGTGGCCAAAGTATTGGAGCTTCAGATTCAGCGTCAGTCCTTCCAGTGAACATTCAGGACTGCTTTCCTTTAGGATTGACTGGTTTGATCTTCTTGCCGTCCAAGGGGCTCTCAAGGGTCTTCTCCAACACCACAATTCAGAAGCATTTATTCGTTGGTATTCAGTCTTCTTTATGGTCCAACTCACATCCATGTGTGTTATTTTTCTCAGGCTACTCTTAAGCTTCTTTCGTTTTCAGTTTTCGACTAAGTTCATTTGTGATGTGCTCTGGCATGGATTTATTTTGGGGCATTCTGTTTAGGTTTTGGTCAGCTTCTTAAATCTCTATGTTTCAGTTCAGTTCAGTCGCTCAGTCATGTCTGACTCTTTGTGACCCCGTGGACTGCAGCACACCAGGCCTCTCTGTTCATCACCAGCTCCCAGAGTTTACTCAAACTCATGTGCATTGAGTTGGTGATGCCATTCAACCATCTCACTCTCTGTCGTCCCCTTCTCCTCCCGCCTTCAATCTTTCCCAGCATCAGGGTCTTTTCAAATGAGTTAGCTCTTTGCATCAGGTGGCCAAAGTATTGGAGTTTCAGCTTCAACATCGGTCCTTCCAGTGAATATTCAGGATTGATTTCCTGTAGGATGGACTGGTTGGATCTCCTTGCAGTCCAAGGGACTCTCAAGAGTCTTCTCCAACACCACAGTTCAAAAGCATCCATTCTTTGGTACTCAGCTTTCTTTATAGTCCAACTCTCACATCCATACATGACTACTGGAAAAGCCATAGGCTTGACTAGACTGACCTTTGTTGGCAAAGTAATGTCTCTTCTTTTGAATATGCTATCTAGGTTGGTCATAGCTTTTCTTCCAAGGAGCAAGTGTCTTTTAATTTCATGGCTGCACTCACCATCTGCAGTGATTTTGGAGCCCCCCAAAATAAAGTCTGCCACTGTTTCCACTGTTTCTCCATCTATTTCCCATGAAGTGTTGGGACTAGATGCCATGATCTTAGTTTTCTGAATGTTGAGCTTTAAGCCAACTTTTTCACTGTCCTCTTTCACTTTCATCAAGAGGCTCTTTAGTTCTTCTTCACTTTCTGCCATAAGGGTGGTGTCATCTGCATATCTGAGGTTATTGATATTTCTCCCGGCAATCTTGATTCCAGCTTGGGCTTCCTCCAGCCCAGCATTTCTCATGATGTACTCTGCATATAAGTTAAATAAGCAGGGTGACAATATACAGCCTTGACGTACTCCTTTTCTTACTTGGAACCAGTCTGTTGTTCCATGTCCAGTTCTAACTGTTGCTTCCTGACCTGCATACAGATTTCTCAAGAGGCAGATCAGGTGGTCTGGTATTCCCATCTCTTGAAGAATTTTCCAGTTTATTGTGATCCACACAGTCAAAGGCTTTGGCATAGTCAATAAAGCAGAAATAGATGTTTTTCTTGGACTCACACTTTTTTGATGATCCAGCGGATGTTGGCAATTCGATCTCTGGTTCCTCTGCCTTTTCTAAAACCAGCTTGAACATCAGGAAGTTCACGGTTCACGTATTGCTGAAGCCTGGCTTGGAGAATTTTGAGCATTACTTTACTAGCATATGAGGTGAGTGCCTTTGTGCAGTAGTTTGAACATTCTTTGGTGTTGCCTTTCTTTGGGATTGAAATGAAAACTGACCTTTTCCAGTCCTGTGGCCACTGCTGAGTTTTCCAAATTTGCTGGCATGTTGAAGGCAACACTTTCACAGCATCATCTTTTAGGACTTGAAATAGCTCAACTGGAATTCCATCACCTCCACTAGCTTTGTTCATAGTGATGCTTCCTAAGGCCCACTTGACTTCGCATTCCAGGATGTCTGGTTCTAGGTGAGTGATCACACCATCATGATTATCTGGGTCTTGAAGATCTTTTTTGTACTGTTCTTCTGTGTATTCTTGCCACCTCTTCTTAATATCTTCTGCTTCTTTTAGGTCCATACCATTTCTGTCCTTTTTTGAGCCCATCTTTGCATGAAGTGTTCCCTTGGTATCTCTCATTTTCTTGAAGAGATCTCTAGTCTTTCCCATTCTACTGTTTTCCTCTATTTCTTTGCACTGATCACTGAGAAAGGCTTTCTTATCTCCCCTTGCTATTCTTTGGAACTCTGCATTCAAATGGGTATATCTTTCCTTTTCTCCTTTTTTTTTTTGCTTCTCTTCTTTTCACAGCTATTTGTAAGGCCTCCTCAGACAGCCATTTTGCTCTTTTGCATTTCTTTTTCTTGGGGATGGTCTTGCTCCCTGTCTCCTGTACAGTGTCACGCACCTCTGTCCATAGTTCATCAGGCACTCTGTCTATCAGATATAGTCCCTTGAATCTATTTGTCATTTCCACTGTATAATTGTTAGGGATTTGATTTAGGTCATACATGAGTGGTCTTGGACTTCCTGATGGCTCAGAGGGTAAAGTGTCTGTCTGCAATGCAGGAGACAGGGTTTGATCCCTGAGTTGGGAAGATCCCCTGGGGAAGGAAATGGCAACCCACTCCAGTACTATTGCCTGGAAAATCCCATGGATGGAGGAGCCTGGTAGGCTACAGTCCATGGAGTCACAAAGAGTCGGACACGACTGAGCGACTTTACTTTCACTTTTCACTTTGAGTGGTCTAGTGGTTTCTTCAGTTTAAGTCTGAATTTGGCCATAAGGAGGTCATGATCTGAGCCATAGTCAGCTCCCCGTCTTGTTTTTGCTGACTGTATAGAGCTTCTCCCTCTTTGGCTACAAAGAATATAATCAACCTGTTTTCAGTGTTGACCACCTGGTGATGTCCATGTGTAGAGTCTTCTCTTGTGTTGTTGGAAGAGGGTGTTTACTATGACCAGTGCGTTCTCTTGGCAAAACTCTATTAGCCTTTGCTCTGCTTCATTTGGTACTCCAAGGCCAAATTTGCCTGTTACTCCAGGTGTTTCTTGACTTCCTACTTTTGCATTCCAGTCCCCTATAATGAAAAGGACATTTTTGGGGGGAGTTAGTTCTAGAAGGTCTTATAGATCTTCATAGAACCATTCAACTTCAGCTTCTTCAGCATTACTGGTTGGGGCATAGACTTCGATTACCATGATATTGAATGGTTTGCCTTGGAAGCAAACATTCTGTCATTTTTGAGGTTGCATCCAGGTACTTCATTTCAGACTCTCTTCTTCACTATGATGGCTACTGCATTTCTTCTAAGGGATTTTTGCCCACAGTAGTAGATATAGTGGTCATCTGAGTTAAATTCACCCATTCCAGTCCATTTTAGTTCGCTGATTCCTAGAATGTCAGTGTTCACTCTTGCCATCTCCTGTTTGACCACTTCCACTTTGCCTTGATTCATGGACCTAACATTCCAGGTTCCTATGCATTCCAGGTTCCTCTTTACAGCATCGGACCTTGCTTCCATCACCAGTCACATCCACAACTGGGTTTTGTTTTTGCTTTGGCTCCGTCTCTTCATTCTTTCTGGAGTTATTTCTCCAGTGATCTCCAGTAGCATATTGGGCACCTACTGACCTGGGGAGTTCCTCTTTCAGTATCATATCATTTTGCCTTTTCATACTGTTCATGGGGTTCTCAAGGCAAGAACACTGAAGTGGTTTGCCATTCCCTTCTCCAGTGGACCACATGCTGTCAGACCTCTCCACCATGACCCGCCTGTCTTGGGTGGCCCTACATGGCATGGCTCATAATTTCATTGAGTTAGATAAGGCTGTGGTCCATGTGGTTAGATTGGTTAGTTTTCTGAGATTGTGGTTTTCAGTCTATCTGCCCTCTGATGGAGAAGGATAAGAGGCTTATGGAAGCTTCCTGATGGGAGAGAAAACTGAGGGGGAAACTGGGTCTTGTTCTGATGGGCAGGGCCATGCTCAGTAAATCTTTAATCCAATTTTCTGTTGATGGATGGGGCTGTGATCCCTCCCTGCTATTTGCCTGGGGCCAAGGCGGATTCTTGACCAGCTGGGCAGTCAGGGAAGCTCCCAGTGTTTGTTTTGCCGGATTTGGGGAGTTTTCAGCTTGACTTCTTTGAATACTTGTTCAGTCCTGCCCTGTTGTCTCCTCTTCTTCTGGGACTGTGAGGACACAAAGATTAAGATTTTCTGATATAGCCCCATGGGCTTACAGTCCCTGAGGTTCTGTTTGATTTGTTTCAGTTTGTTTTGTGTCTTGTTCAGATTGGATACTTTCCACTGTTTTGTCTTCTGATGCTGTTTTTTTTTTTTTCCTTATCTCTCCCCTGTATTCTGCTGTTGAGCGAGCCATCCACTGAGTTTTAAATTTTGGCTGTTTTTCAGTTCTAAAACTTTCATTTGGTTCTTCCTCATATCTTCTATTTCTGTGCGAAGATTTTCTTTCTTTGCTGTGGCTTTCTAATCTTTTGAATCTATTTCAAGCATATTCACGATTCGTCATTGAAGGATTTTTACAATGCCTGCTCTAAAATGTCTGTCAAAGAATTCGTACATCTCTGTCATCTTGGTATTGGCCTCTACTGCTTCTTTTTTCTTTCAGTTTGAGATCTTCCTGGTTAGTGCGATTTCCAGTTGGAACCCGGATATTTGCATATTTTATTGAGATTTTGGATCCTTTATAAACTTCCTGTTTCTGTTGGCTTTCTCTGACACCACGCCAGTAGGAAGTCAGGGCTGCTGCCTTGCTACTGCCAAGTGAGTACAAGTGCAGGGGCCCTACTTGCCCTCTATTGACACTTGAGGGAGGGGCACTGCTTTTTACTGTTGGGTGGGTGTGGGAGTTCTACTGACTCCACTGACAACACAGGACAGGAGAGCCCTGGTTACAGCTGTCAGGGATGAAAGTCCTCATTCCCTCTTTGGTCCTCTCTGACTCCACCCAGGCAGCACATTGGGTACCTCGTTACAGCCGTGCAAAGGAGGAAGTCGGGCTCCCCACATGGTCTTTGCTCGTGTGGGTGAGGGTGAGGCTACAGTTTTTTCTATGATGTATGGCTGGAGTAGAGTGTTTTTTGTCTAAAGATGTTCTGTCTTTCTAGGCTGTTCCTTTTCTGATCCTTTGTCTAGGGAATGCAGGCTTTCGTTGGGCCTTCTTTTTAGTCTGTGCCTGTTGGCATTCCTGGATCACCAGTATCTTCTGCCTCAAGTCTGAGATATGTCAAATGAGAATATACAACGAACTCACCATGATGTCATTGCTCAAGGCGGAAAGTCCTTAGTGAGTCTGCTTCTCCTCTCCAAATTCTCAGAGCCCTCTTATATTTGTTTAAAACAAATAACGTTAGGGCTTTTTTTTTCTTTGGTATTTAGCAGGAAGAATAAAGACTTGCTAGAAGTCTGTATATTGATTTTGAGTTAGTGAATATTTATTTTCTTTTCAGTAGCCTTGTCCATTAGCCTTTTCCATCATGACTTCTTCCTTTTCTTTTATGCCTGAAGTCTTTTTCTTTTTTTTTTTTTTGATTAATTTGGTTAGTTTTGGCTGTGCTAGTCTTCATTGCTGCTCAAGGGCTTTCTCTAGTTGCAGTGGCTTCTCTTGCTTCAGATCTCAGGCTCTAGGCACACGGGCTTCAGTAATTATGGCCTACGGGCCCAGTTGCTCCGTGGAATGTGGGGTTTTAGTTCCCAGACCGGGGACTGAACCCGTATCCCCCGCATTGGCAGGCGGACTCTCAACCATTGGACCACCAGGGAAGTCCCCCTGATTTCTGCTCCTAGATGAGACAGTCCCTGTGCACTCCTCCACTCTGCTGGGTGGCTACTTTGTACCTCTCTTCTCTTCTCAGACCCCGACCCTCTCAGCAGATGACCTGGCTTTCTACTCCACAGAGAAAACTGAAACCGCCAGAAGAGAACTTTACCAGACGCCCTCCACTGCCCCACTGGCGCCTGACTACACCTGTGGCTGCCTGGCCTGTTTCCACCAAGAATGGCCCATGCTTCTGCTTCTGCTTGACCCCGCCTCCTAACCCCTCTTGCCCATTCAGAGACCTTGTTCAGCAGTTCTTCTTTCTCTCCTTCAGCATCAGTTTTTGCTTTCTAGTAGATTGTTCTGTTTGGCAATAAAGGTCAGCATCAGTTTTTGCTTTCTAGTAGATTGTTCTCTTTGGCAATAAAGGCATGAACCTGCTTCTGTTTTCACCTTAAAAATACAGACTTCTCTCTTTTACCTTCCACCTCCATTTCTGGGCTTCCTGTCTTTGCTCTGTGCATGTTCGTGCACGGGTGCTTAGTCACTCAGTCATGTCTGACTCTGTGACCCCATGGACTATAGCCCGCCAGGCTTATCTGTCTATGGGATTCTTTAGGCAAGAATACTGGAGCGGGTTGCCATTTCCTCCTCCAGGGTATCTTCCTGACCCAGGATCAAACCCTAATCTCCTTTGTCTCCTGCATTGCAGGCAGATTCTTTATCCTTTCATCAGGGAAGCTCTGTCTTTACTCCCTCTTACATTGAAACTCTTGGAAAAAGTTTTTCGTTTTTGTTGTTTTTTCCCCACTCGTTGTCTCCAGTACCTCTTCTCTAATAGTTAAACATACATCAGACTGGCTTTTGCCTCACAACACTAACAAAACTACTTTTATCAAGGTCACTAGTGACTTTTACACCAAGTCCAGTGTTCAGTTCTTGGACCTGGACATAGATCCATCTTGATTCATCAACAGAATTGGACTCAACTGGTCCCCTACTCTTCCTTGAAGAGCTGTCTTCACTTGGCTTCTCTCCTGACTTTCTACCTACTTGGCTGCTCCTTCTCTATGTCCTTTGTTGATTCATCATCATCTTCTCGATCTTTTAATGTTCACGTGCACGAGACTCAGTGCTATTACACTCATCTCACTGATGATTTCTTCTTGTCTCATGACTTTTAAACACAATCTGTATGATGACGATTTTCCAATTTGTATCACCAGCTCAGATTTTTCCTGCACTCTGGACTAGTTCATCCAACATTCCCACTGGACACTAATAGGCACCTCAAAGTCACCATGTGCAAAGCTGAACTCCTGGTCTTCCTCAGTCCTTGCTTCACTTACAGCCTTCTACAGCTCTGTTGGGGGCAATACCATCTGTCTAGTTGTTCAGCTCTAAAACCCCAGAGTCCTCCTAGATTCCTTTTTGTCTCATTGAACACATCCCGTTTGTTGAACAGTTAAGCTGGCTTTTACCGTATCCCAAATCTACTCCTTCCCACCACCTCCATTGTAAACCACGTGGTCCCAGGTCACCTTCATCACTGTTCTGGGTGACTGTAAGGTCCTCCTCACTTGTTTCCCTGTTTATAGTCTATACCATACATTACAGTGAACGGATTCTGTTACTATGTCACTTCCATGCTCCGTCCTCTTTGTCCCCGCAGGTCACTGTGAGTCAACTCTAGCATCCTCTGATAACATGGGCCACCCTGCCATCCCTCAGACATACCAGGTTCACCTGTGGCAGGATCATCTGGGGAAGTCATATTTTGTTTTAAAAGCCATTGATACTCAACCAGATATTGTCTTAAGTTTATTATTTTTGGATAAATTGACATCTTCCTGATTGAAAACTTTTCCTAACCAGAACTGTTGTTGTTGTTCTTCAGTTGCTAAGTCACATCTTACTCTTTTGAGACCCCGTGGACTGTAGCCCTCAAGGTTCCTCTGTCCATGGAATTTTCCAGGCAAGAATACTCGAGTGGGTTGCTCTTTTCTTCTCCAGGGGATCTTCCTGACCCAGGCGTCACACCGAGTCTCCTGGATTGGCAGATGGATTCTTTACTAGTGCGCCACCAGGGAAGCCCAACAAAACTCTTACTCTCTTTTTATTCACCTCTTCTTTTCTATCCCTTGGCAAGTTTTTAGAGTTTTATTTACGCCAATCCTATGGCTTGATGCACATATATTTTGTTATTTTGAATGAGATTCTTTTCCATTATTCTTCAACTAGTTGTTGGTATGTACAAAAATTGTCGGATTTATATATTTATTTTGTAAGCATTTCTCCTTGGGAACTCTTAAATATGAACTCCCTTTCCAACTTTAATTACTCTTTGGTTGATGCCTTCATATGTTTAGATTCCTCTTGACTCTGTACTTGCTTTGGATCCTGTACAGGCTTTCTTTCTTTCAGATCTTTTCTGGAATACCTCCCGCTTGCCCTCAGGCTCTTGGGGAAATGAACACATTTTCAATAGGTTTCCCATATTTTTCTACATTTGCTTCCTTTTGTCCTCCTTCTCTACAAGGATGGTATTTTAAAAAATTAATACACATTTAATTTTCTTAATTAATTAAGAGACTGGGACAAAGGGCCTCTCCTTGGCCCTCCCCTGGCTCTGCACAGGACCTCTGTCCAAGCACTTAGAGCTCTGAATACAATTTCCAGCTCACCTTCTCTTAACCAAGCTTCATGATCACTTAAAGCTTGGAATGGATTTAGTATTGCATGGATATTTGTTGAAGGAGTAAGTAAATGACTGAAATATTTGTCTAGTCCTTTCTAGAACTTCCAACTACATTTATTGGGGATAAAGATACTTGGGAATTTATTTTTCAACTTACTTTCCAGTTCCTCTGCTGTTTTTTATTTTTTCCTAATCAGTGTGTATGTATTTTGTCATATTTTCACCTAGCCTTAGTTCATAGTGACTTCCACCAGCATTATACATTCTAAACAACTGTCAGTGTGCCACTGAAGTCTGTTATTGATCTAATGCATAATGACCACTGGCACACTCACTGTGCACTCTTTCGTAGCCTGTTGAGTCTGTTGACTTGGATGTTGCTCTTGCTGACTTGACAATTCTTTCCTCCCTCTCAGATTCAGGCTTCTTCAGGGGAGACCAAGTACACTGGTCCTTTGGACTGTGCGAAGAAGCTATACAAGGAGGCTGGGATCCGAGGGATCTACAAGGGGACTGTACTCACGCTCATGCGAGGTAACCTTTGAGCCCTCCACCTGTGGTGGATTTGCCACAGGGAGGTCTTGCCTGGATCTCTGGATTAGCCTTGGCACCGTACATGCCACGGCCCTGATAGGGCTGGCACGGTGTGTCCTGCTTTTAGGCCATTCACCTCTGGCCAGCATGGACACGCATGAGAATGGGGGGACCTTCCATCCTTCTGGTAGGCCGGCCCCCAAGGGTGGAAATCATGACAGTGGCAGTAGCAAGTAGATGGAAAGCATGGCTGGAGGGATGAGTGGGAAAAAGGAATACCATAGGAGGCTTCCCTGGTGGTCCAGTGGTTAAGACTCCAAGCTTCCAATGCAGGGGGCATGGGTTTGATCCCTGGTGCCATGTGGTGCAGCCAGAAAAAAAAAAAGAATGACTTAGTAACAGTGGAGCTTCATTTGGCTTGAGAGGCATATCCTAGGGGGCTGGCGCCAGGCGCCAGAGATAGCCCTGAGATGGCAGCTCGGAGGAAGGCCGGATGTTAGCTCCAGTTAATACTGCTTGGAGTGGGCATATTAGTGGGGACCACTCAGAGGGCCTCTGAAGGTGAAATAATGTCATGCTTGTTTGTGTTCACTGATACCAGTGCTGGCCCCAGAGCCACCTCTGATCACTGTAGACAGAAGTGCTGCTGAGGAACTTCTCAGGAAACCTTCAAGGGTCCAGTGCCAAGGTTGGCTCTCCTAAGATCAAGAAATCTGTGAGGCTTTTCTGTCATTTATTTTACATCTTTCTTGCCACTAACAGATGTTCCAGCCAGTGGCATGTATTTCATGACATATGAGTGGCTGAAAAATATCTTCACTCCAGAGGGAAAGAGGTGAGGAGAACAGAAGAGCTTAGAAGCCACTTTCCCTCATTACCGGTAGGTTGCCCTTGCCCATTAGTGGGTCTGAAGGCAGAAATGGGACCTGCTTCTGTCTCCATGTCTACTTTCCTCTTGTTACTGTTGAGCCCCAGCTAATACCAATACCTCTTACTCTGTGGCTCACCCAGTGGAGCAAGGGTTTGAAACAAGTACAGAAAACCTCCTCCAAAGAGTGGCAGCTACCTTGTCACAGGAGTCTTGGCCTTGGACCACCTCCCTGCAGCCAGTTCCTCCCTCTCTGTGGCTGCCAGGTCTGCACAGAGAGGGATGATCTGAACGCCACTCTCACAGCCTTTGTGTGACCAGGGCTGTGTTTGATGTTCTGCAGCGTCAATGAGCTCAGCGTGCCTCGGATCCTGGTGGCTGGGGGTTTTGCGGGGATCTTCAACTGGGCTGTGGCAATCCCCCCAGACGTGCTCAAGTCCCGCTTCCAGACTGGTTAGTAGGAGAGAAGAGGGGTGGATGGGGTTGGAGTGGGCCCCCAAACTGGCTGCCCCTGGGATACGGAGCTCTTAAGGTCTTAGGCACACTCCCTCTCCACAGTAGCTCTCAGCGAGTGTCTGGCCAGCATTCTCCCACGTAGTCATTTGTGTCCTGAGAATGTGAGACTCATTTTCTTGTCAGCCTAAACATAAAGTAACTGAGAGAAGGACTTCCCTGGTGGTCCAGTGTTAATACTCCACTAGATGGGACACAGGTTCGATCCCTGGTGAACGAAGATCCACATGCTGCGCAATGTGACCCCAAAAAAGTGAGAGAAGAAGTCACGTCAGCCTTCCTTCCCCCACGTGAGCGGAAGGACTGTTTCATTGTTCATTCTTTTCCCCATTCCCTCGGCACTAGTATAATCCAGACATTGGTTTGTTCCAGGGTGAACTGTGTTGTCTGTGGACTGGTTCTGGGTGACCCACACAGTAGCCTCTCCCTGGTGCTGTGGCCCTGCAGGAAGCCTTGACTACAAAATTGTCCCCATGTAGGTCACCATGGTCAGGTCAGAAAGCTTCCTGAAGCCTTAATGGTTGGGTTCTGCCCACAGCGCCTCCTGGGAAATATCCTAATGGTTTCAGAGATGTGCTGAGGGAGCTGATCCGGGATGAAGGCATCACATCCTTGTACAAGGGCTTCAATGCAGTGATGATCCGAGCCTTCCCAGCCAATGCGGTGAGTGACTGGCAGGGGCTATGATTTTTCCATTTGGGGCTCAGAGCAGAGTGCAGGTGGTCTGATTTTGCTTGCTTCTGAGATTGAACTGGGGGCTCAGTTTTTCTGAAGTCCCACCCTCAGCCAGAGCGTCCTCATTTGTCCCCTTTCCTAAATCTGTCAGATGAGTTACCTTTGTGATTCTCCAAGGCGAGGAGCTTTGACTTCCTGGCATGGCCATCAGAAGTGGCCAGTTGTGGGACATGCATTTTCTTTCCCTATTAGGGATGAGAAAGCACAGCTTGATTCCGTGAGTTGAGGAGGGGGTAAGATTAGGAACGGGTTTTGGTCCTGACAGGGCCAGCCGAGCACAACGCTGGGGGTCTCTGTGAGTAGCCACAACTCCTGTTGGCTTTTCTCTTCCTTCCAACCCCTTCTCAGGCCTGTTTCCTGGGCTTTGAAGTTGCCATGAAGTTCCTTAACTGGGCTGTGCCCAACTTGTGAGGCTGAAGGCTGCTCCAGGCTTCAGGATGCCAGAAGCTGTCATCCAGGAGGAACAGTGGGCAGGACTAGGCAGTCCTGAGGTGTGAGGAGAGGGGGATGGTGGGATGAGAGCTCTGTGCATGGACCTGTCGAGACCATTGTCTTAATCACACCCTCTACCTGGTGTAATTTGCCATTTTGCAACTTGAATCCTCTCTTGTCAATTTAAGGGATCTCATGAGGACTTGGAGGTGGAATAAGTAGCTTCTAGACCACATACCACCTGCGGCCAGGGTGCTGTCTGCCAGTTGACTACTAGCCCTCCTACACCCAGAATACTCTTCGAGAAAGAGGGACTGTCAGCCTCTCACTGGAGACACTCTGCATGTTTTCAGCCAGCTGTCTATGAGCTGGGGCCTTCCTGGATCCCTAGCCAGGAACACCCACCAGGGTATCCTCTAATCCTGGCATGCACAGCTCCAGGTCCACATGGGAATGTGGACCTGAGGCCTGCATCTGTCTGTCTATGCAGACTGAGCAAATGTGCCTAGGGGCAGAGAGCCTGTTAACACTCGGGTTTTGTTTTGTTTTTTTAATGCATGCAAGTAATCAAAATTAAAACTAGAGTAGCCTGATTTCCCAGGAGTTGGTGGAAAGCTTTCTCTCCTACACAGTGAGGAGAGTTTTGAATAGACCATCCCAGCTTGCTAGGGTAAGTGAGAAAGTGAGAAAGCCCAGGGTGTAGGAAGACTCTTTTTGCACACTCTTTTCTCATGAGAGCGCCCTATTTGGACAGGAAATAATAAATATTGTTTCTAATTTTCGCAACGTGTGAAATTTTTTTCTTTTGATTCTGGGTCATTTCAGCAAGCAGCCAGGGGCCTCGGTGGAGGCTGTTAGGCATCTAGCAACCTTCCCTGGATGGAATTCAGGCAGCAATTTCAGCAAGAGAAAGAGGAAGAAGTCTTGGCCCACCCGGCCTTCCCTGACTGCCCTGGCCCCAGCTCCTGGAGGGTTAGATCGGTGGGGTGGGATAAGGCAATCTGACTGGTAACTGTTCCCATAGCACTTGGGGGTCGCTGTATGATCTGATGTCTGGCCTTACTTATCAGGCTGAAGATGATGATTGATTGGGTGCAGCCAGGGGAGATGAGGGAGTCAGAGTGGAGAGTGACAGGCTAGCTAGTCCGTCCTTAGCTGGGGGAGGGAGAGGCTACCAGAGCTGGGCTTCTCTGGCTTTGTCCCATCTGGCAGTCACACTTCCGCTGGCACTTCCCACCTCACTGCAGCTGCACAGAGATCCTTGGACTTTGGCTTCAGAGGTATCACTCAGTGTAAATGGGTGAGAGGGGAAGGGACCCATCCCCATTTGGGAGTGGGTGTGGCCAATTTGCCCAGAAGCTGAAGATTTGGGGGTTTAAGGAAGGAAGCTTTATTCCTGGGAAGATATTTCTGGATGATGGTCAAGTAAAAATAATTGCTTCAAGGATAAAAATTGTTTGCTCTCTTCCTGGGAAGATTAATTAATTCAGTGTTACGCTTTCCTGTCTCATGCTGCAGGATATCTTTGTTTAATCTCTCACTGATGAGGAGATGGCCTCCGAGGTGTCTCCTGAAGCTCTTCTCGGCACTGCTCAGTCCTTGAGACAGTCCTGAGACCTCAACCTTTTCCAGGGAGCCCTGGGAGTGCGTTTGCATTCTAGCTAAATGCCAGCCATTCCCATGGCTCAGGATCACTTTTACAGTCTTCTGCTTCTGAATAATTTGCCCTTTGAAACAGCTTCCATTGGAAAGTGGAATATTTTGATTCTTTGATGCTAATGCTGGTGGATTCTTTTACTCCTCTGGGGATTCAAGAGATGTGAAGTCAAAAAAGGGAAGCCCCTGGAGGCATATGTGTGAAGGGAGCAGAGCAGATGGTGAGTGACCCCCTTCTGGCTGGCACTTCCTGTTTATGATGCACTTTGAAATGCCACCTGTTCCTGATGTATCTCTCCTCTCCTGGATGGGGGTAAGGGTGGGGGAGAGTTTGGGGCCCCCTTAAGGAATTTCTTAGACTGCTACAGACAGCGTTAAGTAGAAGCCAGTAATGGTTAAAACAACCAGCCAGTGAGAACAGCCTTATCCAAGCACAAAGAGGGTATAACTGGGTCAAAGGTAAAGGACAAAGGGGAGGTTGTTCCAACCTCAGCCTGTTAGAAGCAATAGCAGCACCATTTCTGCTGTAAGGTCATAGCATCTCTACCCATAGTTCTTTAGGCTAAGCCCCCTATTCCTTTCCTAACCTCTTCAGGGATTCATTCTCATCTTTTTACCCGATGTAACTCAGTGTTTGGGCTTCCCTAGTGGCTCAGTGATAAAGAAGCCGCCTGCCAATGCAGGAGATGCACGTTTGATCTCTGGGTTGGAAAGATCCCCTGGAGAAGGAAATGGCAACCACTCCAGTATTCTTGCCTGGGAAATCCCATGAACAGAGAAGCCTGGCGGGCTACTGTCCATGGGGTCGCAAAGAGTCGGACACAATTTAGCAACTCAAAAACAGCAACAAACTCAGTGTTTAATGGGTAGGGATTTATACCTCCACTTTCAGATGTGGAAGCCAAAGCTCAGATAGGGAAAACTGATCTACCAAGATCATCGCCAAGTAGATATCAGAATGTGGCTGACAGAATGGTGTCTCAGTGTCCACAGGCCTGAAGAAAGGCTTGTGACATTATCAGCAGTCCTGGGATTGCTTGACCCAAACTCCAAGAGCCTGCCTGTACTTCAGGATCAAAGCCCGGGCAGCTGGCCTGAGTCAGGCCAGGGACGGCACACAGAGTCCCAGCAGACACAAGGAAGGTCAAGGGCTCCCCGAGGGCTCCTTTTTTCTACTTTCTTTGCTCTAGTTGGCATGCAGGCCTGTGGCTCTCCAGCTAGGGCTCTTCTTTGCTTCCCAGGTTCTGTCCTTGCTCTCAGATGTCTCAGAGGCAGACCCTAGGTCCGCTGTAGAGACTGACACTTTCTAGGGACAGTGTCTGGGGTTGGTGGTGGGGGGGGGGGAGTGGTGGTCATAAATGGCTCACAAGTGCAGAAATAAGCAGCCCAAGAATTAACTGCTCTCTTGAGCATGGATGCTTATTAAAATAACTGGACCAAAGGCAGTGGCTTCATGGGGGAGGCACTATGGAGCCTTGGGTGAGGGCAGAGGAAAGAGTGCACTTCCTTACTCCCCTCTGGCCACTGGAGGCTCATGGACACTTCTAATGCAAAATAGAAACAGGTGGTGGTAGATATTAAGTATGCAGGGAGACTGGGCCAGGGGACTGGTATGTAGAGCAGGTCAGATGAACAAGTCCCAGGAGATGGGTGGGGGTTGGGCTAGGCTTAGAGAAGCAGCCCCTTGGGGCAGAGGAGAGGGAGGTGTTCCTGCTGGGGGTGAGTCCCCCAGAGCAGGTGGAGGGCATCAGAGGGCAGACAGTGAGTTAACCAGGGGGTCTGGGCCAAGAGCAGGGTGTCCTCCAGAGAAGTTTAGGGGACTATGAGCGTCTCCCTTCTTCCTGGAAAGAGTCAGGGAAAAAAAAACCTTTTAAATCATGAACCTGTCAAGAGCACAGGAAATAACTGTTCCATTGGAAATAGCAGTTGGTACCCTACCCATGTTCATTATCACCAGACTCACTGCTCTTAGACTAGACAGGTGCCCCACTTGAGTAAGCATAATTGTAAATAATTCTGAGAACTGCCCCCTCACCCCCCCCCGCCCCCATGGTGTCCATGTCTGTTCTGAGGTTGGTAGTTTGGCAGCCCGGGCAAAATGATGATTATCTTCTGGGTGGTGAGTATATCTGGGTTGAGTAGAGCATCTCGCAGGACTCTGGGGCCTCCTCTTCTATCTACCATGGTCTCTGTATTTCTCTTGCTTTCGAGGGTCTCTGCTCTTGACCTTTCCAACCCACCATTACTGGCTGTTGGCAGCTGCTTCCCAGTTACTGGCTGCCTGTGGGTTCAGTTGCCATGGTAACCCCCAGTGGTGCCAGTGGACAGGCTTGAACGAAGGCAATCCTAGAAGGGTGAGGATCAAAGATGTGGGGCTTGGGCCTCTTGTATTCTCTCTTGTTCCAAGGCCCTGTTCTTTTGCCAGCTCAGCTGGGCCCTCATGAAGGCGCTGGGAACTCCCCCTTGCTATTGAAGGGTTTCCCCAGAGGGGCAGAGATAGATCACTGCTCTGAAGCCCAGGTGCACGGGGAGGAGAGTCAAGCTGGACCTGGAGGCTGGCTCTCCATCCTTCCTCTGAAGCTGGTCTTTGGAGACAGGTGAGGAGCAGCTATGCAGTTCCCGATTTCTGTGGTCCTCATTTCCTCCAGGTCTGAGGATGCCTTTGAATGCCATGTTTGCTGGCTGGCTGGCCAAGCTAGGGTATCTGAGACTAAGCCAGGAGGACCAACCTCCTTCAGGCAGAGGCTGAGAGGGGGTCCTTGGAGTGACTGGGAGAACCTGCCCACAGTCAGTTCTGTCATCAGTCCTGGAGTAGCTTCCTCCTACCCTGTTCGCAACTGAAGTTGGAGTCCTAATTGTACAGCTGCCTTTCCCCCTTTCAAACGTATAAAACCTGACAAATGGGCAAACTAGAGAATGGAGTTAAGAATTTGCCTTTCTAAAAGGTTAGTGGTAGGATTTCTTGAAGTGGGTCATATCCCCAGGTGTGGCAGGGCAGTGGGAGTCCCACCTTGGTTTCCTGAGTATGGGTTGACTGCTGGAAAACTTGAAAGGGTCAGTCTACACAGGAGCAGAGAAGAGTTGAGGAACGCTGCCCCTCCAGCTTCTCATTGCCCCGTCCTTACTGAAGTCTTTATATTCTGAGATCAGACACATAGCTTTGAATCAAAGGATCCTAGTTCTGAGACTGAGGTCAGGAGAGCAGTCTCACTGGCTCTTCTTGCTGTGTGAAAATTTATTATTCATTTATTTAGTAAATCTTTAAGACTGTGCAATAAGGACCCCAGAAGGAAATGAGCTGGACACTACCCCACCCCTAACAAAGTTAATGGTTCAGGACTTCTCCCAGGAGTCAAGAAACTTGTCCAGGGAGACACTGCTCTTTGGAATCATAGACTTGCCTGGCCTGGGGCCTGAGTGGCTTCTGCACCAGTGGGGATCACGTATTCCTGCTTCTAGATGCTCAGTTCCCAGCAGCACTGAGCTCCTGGATGTGTGCCAAGACAAAATGAGAGGTCCTAGTGAGGCTTTAATTAATACTGGGTAATTACCAGGCAGAGCTTAACCATCCCAAATGCCTTTCAGATTCCCAAGGCTATATCTAGGCACTTTCTGACTTGGCCCAGCAGAGACAGAATGCTGTCCCATGCTTACTGGGACTTTGGTCAGCACCTGGGCTGTGTTATGGACACACTGGAAAGGTTTCCACTTTTTTCTCTTCCTTTCCAATCTGCTGTAGGTGAAAGTGCAGCTTGGGAAATAGCATGACCTCTCCAGTTTGCCTAGGCCCCTTCCTAGGGACAAAGGATAACAGTGCCTTGCCATCTGCTGAAACACCATCAAGCAATGCTGGCCCAGGGCCCAGGGTCCAGGGCAGAGTATGGGGAGAACATAGGTTTGCAGACCTAGTCCTGGGAATCCTGATGGGAATCCTCAAGCAGAGAAACAGGCACAGTGGTCATTCCTGCCCTGGGCTTTATTCCCTTTTCTCAAGGAAACATATTTCGAACTCATTCTTCCAGATTTATCTGCCTGTGGCTACCAAATTATTCTATCATCGAAACTCCTACTGTCTACAAGGCCTTCTTTCTTTGACATCTCACAGACCTCCTGCCAGACTTTGGAGGGTCCTATGGTCATGCCACCATGCCACCCAACAGGGTGGTTGTGACTTTCCCAGGTCTTTACTCTTGTTGTCCTCTATGTCCACATGGCTTTCCTCTGGCTCTTCCTGTGGTTAGATCCTGCCCAAGCCTCGGAGTCAGCTTGAATGTCACCCCCTAAAGAGGGTCCCCTTGTTCTCCACCATATCTGGAACCACACCGAGATGGTAAGGTGGCATTCTTGCCTCTGGCTTTCAGCTATGTCCCTGATACCCAGTAAGGGTGGGCAGATGGTTGGATCTTAGCGTGTGCTGAAAGAAGAAATGAAAGATAAAAAGCACTAACACCACTTAGCGGGTAGACCTCTCATCCTTGCGCCTGGATTGAAGATCGCCAGGGTAGCGGCGAGCAGACGGCCCCTTGGCGCAAGCGCACTGAGGGCCGGCCCTCGGCGGGAGCGCGCACGCCCGCGGCCGCGTGCGTCACAACCCGGGCTCCCGCCCCGCCCGTCCCGCTCGCCCGCTCGTCGGTGCCCGCGGCGGCGGCGGCGGTGGCTGCCCAGTGACAGCGGCGGCGGCGCCAGGCCGGCCGGAGTAGCGTAGGGTGGTGGGGCCCGGAGACACACACCCGGCCAAAGGGCGGCGTGGCGCGAGGAAGGCCCGACCCGGGTCGCGCGTGAGGAGACCTCGCGGGGCGCCGGGCGAGAGGCCGGCGTGAGGGAGCGCCCGCCTAGGCGGTGGCCGCCGGCGGCCCGGTCCCGCCTGCCGCCGCCGGCATGAGCCACATTCAGATCCCGCCCGGGCTCACGGAGCTGCTGCAGGGCTACACCGTGGAGGTGCTGCGGCAGCGGCCACCAGACCTCGTAGACTTCGCGGTGGACTATTTCACCCGCCTGCGCGAGGCCCGCTCCAGAGCCTCCACCCCGCCCGCCGCCCCTCCTTCCGGCTCCCAGGATTTCGATCCCGGCGCTGGCCTGGTCGCCGACGCGGTGGCGGACAGCGAGTCGGAGGACGAAGAGGACTTGGACGGTAGGCGGCGGGCTGGGCAGGGGTTCGCGGTACGGGGACCGAGGGAGCGGTGCCGGGGGGCGGGGGTCTCTCAAGATCCAGAGAGGGGCTGCGAGGGGCCAGGCCCGTCACCCTGGGCCGGGACTTTGGAGCCCGCGAGGGGAGTTCGTCCGGCTTTCCCAAGCCGCCGGCGTGAGCCCCGCGTGCGCCACTTCCAAATTGAGCTCGGCGATCCTGCCAGCCCCGGAAAGCAGCGAGCGAGTTGTCAGATTCAGCTCGAGTGAAACGTGCGCGCTTTCGGCCCGCGTGCTGGCGCGGGGCCGGAGGGGCGTGGAGCCCACGGCCGCCTCACCTCGGCTGGAGAAGCTTCGCCCGGTTTCGTTGCGAAGACAAGAACGTTCGCCTACACCGACTCGGGTTTCCTAACCAGGGCGGTAACTTGGGAAAACTTATTTTGTGAAAAGTTATCGTGCAAAGCTTTATAAGTGTAGACATAAATAGAAAAGGTGACCTGAACTCCCTATATGCCGTCACCCACGTTACACAGTTGAAATATCTGTCACAAATGTTTCATCTATACTTTTTTTTTTCTCTCCTTTGCTTAAGTATTTTAAAGCAAGTCCCAGGATTTCACGTTCTTTCAGCCTGGGATACTTCAGTATATGTATAAAGATATATTTAATTTGCCTAAAATGATTGGAGCAAATGTGGTGAGGGTCAAGAATACATTTTTTCTCATACGTGGTGCAGGAAAGAAGACTAGTAACACCTCTATATCTGATTTAAGCAAGATTGTCAAAAAGCAATTCCATTTTCCTTGATGGCTTCAACATAGACTTTGTCAGTTTAACGATAGAATTACCCTAGTTTTGAATAGCCAGAATTTAACAAAACAAAACATCTGAGAGACAAAGTTAGAGACTTAGTGTTTACTAGCTCACACTGAAAAAAAAAAACAACCCCCAACGACCTAGTTTTGAGTTGAATCCGCATGTAAGTTAGGCTGGCAGGGGAGTTAATTATTGGTCATTGCTATTGGAGGTTGTAAGGTTCAGTGCTGTGGACAACTTCCCGTAGTTTATTCATGCTAAGAATGGAAATTGTTCATCCGTGTTACCCTGGCTTTAATACACATTAAATTATGGGTTTTTCACCTTAAACCTGGAAATCAGAAATTATTTCACAAACCTCTGCCACAGAACTGCTTTGTGGTCTAAGACAAGCTTTGGAACTTATCTGATTTCAAATTTGCTTATCTTTAAAATAGGGTTAGTGACCACAGTCTCCCAGGAATAAATGTGTTTTTAAAAGATTTATTTCAGGAGTGACTTCTGCATTTGTTCCACTGTCATAACAATAAATCACAAAGTTGTAAATTGCTTTACAACAATCTTTGTTTACCCAAAACGTTACTATTTTAGCTATTAGTCCCAAGTGAGTAAAACCGAATTTCCAAGTTTTGTTTCATGTCTTCATTTTTGGGTCACTTTTTATATCTTTTTCAAAGTTGAATTGACTTAAATCTTTGTCACCCTGTGCTTTATTTTACTGGTATTTAATTTTTTTGTTTATATCTCTTCAGTGGCTGTGCTAAGTATAATTATAGCAGTCAACACAAGGTGAACTTCTATTTACAGATAATAGACTAAAAATACACCGCACACAGTGAGATACCACTTCATACCCATGTGGTTGGCTATTATGGAAAAAAAAAAAAAAAAAACAGAAGAGCAAGTGTTGGTGAGGATGTAGTGAAATTGGAACTCTTGCTTACTGCAGGTGGGAATGTAAAATGTCCTGGCTGCTGTGGAAGACTGACTTTTCCTCAAAAAGTTAAACATAGAATTACTGTGTGATCAAGCAATCCCACTATGTGTATACCCCCAAAGAACTGAAAGCAGGGAGTCAAACAGATACTTGTATGCTGGTGTTCATTGCTGCATTATTCACGATAGCCAAAAGATAGCCCAAGTGTTCCATAGACAGATGAATGAATAAATGTGGTATGTATACAAAATGTGGTGTATATGTACAATGGCACACTATTCATCCTTAAAAAGGAGTGGAATTCTGATGTATACTACAGCATGGATGATTCTTTTTTTTTTTCCAACAACGTTTCATATTTATTACTGAGTCTCATAGACTGATAGTGAGGAAACAAAAAACATCAGGAGCCAAGTATTACAGTAGTGATGCTCTCGCTGTGATTTGGCTGGTTAAACAAGTGGTCTTAACATGTGTGCCACTTTTTATGTGAGGCTTCTTATAGACCCAGCTTGGTTCTTCTCCAGTGTTTTCTCTGGGAATTGTACCTGATCTTATTGTCAGTTTTCATTCAAATCCATTGAGGAATGGGACGATTCTGCTTTTGTTTCTTGGCCAGGAATCACTTGATCCTGAAAGTCTTGTGAGACGACATGGTGAGGAGAGAACTCAACTGCACATAAGATGGCGGAGAAAAGAGAAGGAGCATGGATGATGCTTGATGACATTATGCTAGTATAATACGCTAGACACAAAAGGACAAATATTGTATGAATCCATTTATATGAGGTACCTGGAATAGGCAAATTCATGGAGACAGCAGAACAGAGATTACTAGGAGCTGGGGAGAGTGGACAGTGGGGAGTTACCTTTTAATGAGGGCAGAGTTTCTGTTTGGAATGATGACCAAGTTTTGAGATTGGATAGGGGTGATGGTTGCACAATGTTGCGAATGTACTTAATGCCATGAATTGTACACTTCAATGGTTGAAATGGTAAATTATGTTATGCAGAAAACATATGTTTTTGAAAAGATAAGAAATACTAGGATGACCAAAAAGTTCATTCAGGCTTTTCTGTAACATCATACAGAACGCATTGCATATCCAGTGATTAGGAACATTAGGAATAATAAGTCCACAGTACCTAAAATTAGAAATAGGATATATAGTATTAGAACCATAATATATCAGAGAGACTTTACTTAGTAGGGCTTCCCTGATAGCTCAGTTGGTAAAGAATCTGCCTGCAATGTCAGTTGGTAAGGAATCCGCCTGCAATGCAGGAGACCCCTGTTCGATTCCTGGGTCAGGATGATCCACTGGAGAAGGGATAGGCTACCCACTCCAGTATTCCTGGGCTTCCCTAGTGGCTCAGCTGGTGAATCCACCTGCAGTGCTGGAGACCTGGGTTCGATTCCTGGGTTGGAAGATCCCCCTGGACAAGGGAAAGGCTACCCACTCCAGTATTCTGGCCTAGAAAATTCCATGGACTGTATAGTCCATGGGGCTGCAAAGAATCGGACACCACTGAGCAACTTTCACTTTCACTTTACTTAGTAAGGTCCTGAATGGCTAACTACCAATTCAGTTTATGAAACTGTATGCTACTAGAAACACTCAAAAAGCTTCATTAATTGTTATTGGTTTAGTTTAACAACAGTTTGATATCAAACAACACATCAAATGTGAAGTATTAGAATGAATAGTTCATTCTTGGGAAGGCCTGAAGAGTTCAGACTTTATTGACTTATTAATAAGTTACTCTGACTGCATCCTCATAAGAATAATAACTTGGCATCTAGACTTGATTCACTTCTGTAATTACAGTAAAACATTTATATTTGTGGGTCTCAGCATTTTTTTTCTTTTTTGGTTTATGGAGACATAATCCATATACCACATAATTAACCCATTTAAAGTGTATAGTTCATTGGTTTACTGTATCTACAAGATATGTACAACTGTCACCACAGTCAGTTTTAGAATATTTTTATCACCCCCCCAAAAGACACCCCGTACACTTTAGCCATCCCCTGCCCACATCCCTGTTCCCTTAGTTTTAGGCAATTACTAATTTGCTTTCTGTCTCTATGAATGCGCCTGTCCTGGCCAATTAATTTAAATGGAATCATAAAATATATGGTCTTTTTGCTTCTGGCTTCTTTACCTTAGCATAATATTTTCAAACTTCATCAATATTGTAGCATATATTAGTTTTTCATCTCTGTTTATTGCTGAATCCTGCTCCATTGTGTGAATCTGCCACATTTTTTTGTCCGTTCAGCTGTTGATGGCCACTTAGGTTGTTTCCACTTGTTTGTTATCACGAATAATGCTGTTGTGAACACTCCTGTGTATAAGTTCCTGTGTGGACACGGGTTTTCATTTCTTTCTGGTATATACACAATAGTAGAATTCTTGCACCATATGGTAGCTCTTATACTTCATATTTTGAGGAACTAATTGTTTTCCAGAAGTGGCTGTGCCATTTTACATATTCTAACCAGCAGTGTATTGAGGATTCTGATTCCTCCCCATCCTTGTCAACGCTTTTTATCTTTTTTATTATAGCCAGCCTAGTGGGTACTCTTGCCTGGAAAATCCCATGGGCAGAGGAGCCTGGTAGACTGCAGTCCATGGCGTCTCTTAAGAGTCAGACACGACTGAGAGACGACTTTCACTTTTCACTTTCATGCATTGGAGAAGGAAATGGCAACCCACTCCAGTGTTCTTGCCTGGAGAATCCCAGGGACGGGGGAGCCTGGTGGGCTGCCGTCTATGGGGTCGCACAGAGTCGGACACCACTGAAGTGACTTAGCAGCAGCAGCAGCAGTGGGTAGGAAGTAGTAGCTACCTCATTGTAGCTTTGCTTTGCAGTTTCCTAATAATATTGAAAGATGATGCTGTGAAAGTACTGCACTCAATATGCCAGCAAATTTGGAAAACTCAGCAGTGGCCACAGGACTGGAAAAGGTCAGTTTTCATTCCAATTCCAAAGAAAGGCAATGCCAAAGAATGCTCAAACTACCACACAATTGCACTCATCTCACATGCTAGTAAAGTAATGCTCAAAATTCTCCAAGCATGAACTTCCTGATATTCAAGCTGGTTTTAGAAAAGGCAGAGGAACCAGAGATCAAATTGCCAACATCCGCTGGATCATGGAAAAAGCAAGAGAGTTCCAGAAAAACATCTATTTCTGCTTTATTGACTATGCCAAAGCCTTTGACTGTGTGGATCACAATAAACTGTGGAAAATTCTTCAAGAGATGGGAATACCAGACCACCTGACCTGCCTCTTGAGAAATCTGTATGCAGGTCAGGAAGCAACAGTTAGAACTGGACATGGAACAACAGACTGGTTCCAAATAGGAAAAGGAGTATGTCAAGGTTGTATATTGTCACCCTGCTTATTTAACTTATATGCAGAGTACATCATGAGAAATGCTGGGCTGGAAGAAGCACAAGCTGGAATCAAGATTGCCGGGAGAAATATCAATAACGTCAGATATGCAGATGACACCACCCTTATGGCAGAAAGTGAAGAGGAACTCAAAAGCCTCTTGATGAAAATGAAAGTGGAAAGTGAAAAGGTTGGCTTAAAGCTCAGCATTCAGGAAACGAAGATCATGGCATCTGGTCCCATCACTTCATGGAAAATAGATGGGGAAACAGTGGAAACAGTGTCAGACTTTTTTTTCCTGGGCTCCAAAATCACTGCAGATGGTGAGTGCAGCCATGAAATTAAAAGATGCTTACTCCTTGGAAGGAAAGTTATGACCAACCTAGATAGCATATTCAAAAGCAGAGATATTACTTTGCCAACAAAGGTCCATCTAGTCAAGGCTATGGTTTTTCCCGTGGTCACGTATGGATGTGAGAGTTGGACTGTGAAGAAGGCTGAGCGCCGAAGAATTGATGCTTTTGAACTGTGGTGTTGGGAGAAGACTCTTGAGAGTCCCTTGGACTGCAAGGAGATCCAACCAGTCCATTCTGAAGGAGATCAGCCCTGGGATTTCTTTGGAGGGAATGATGCTAAAGCTGAAACTCCAGTACTTTGGCCACCTCATGCGAAGAGTTGACTCATTGGAAAAGACTCTGATGCTGGGAGGGATTCGGAGCAGGAGGAGAAGGGGACGACAGAGGATGAGATGGCTGGATGGCATCACTGACTCGATGGACGTGAGTCTGAGTGAACTCCGGGAGTTGGTGATGGACAGGGAGGCCTGGTATTCATGGGGTTGCAAAGAGTCGGACACGACTCAGCGACTGAACTGAACTGAATGATATTGAGCATCTTTCCATGTGTGTGTTGGTCATTTGTGTATCTTTGAAAAAATGTCTATTCAGGTCCTTAGTCCGTTTTATAAAATTGGTTTGTCTTTTTATTGTTAAGTTCTAAGAGTTCTTTGTATATTCTAAACAAGTCCTTTATCAGATATATGACTAAAAACTATGTTCTGCATTTAGCAGGTTGTCGTTTTACTTTTTTGATATGGTTTTTTGGAGCATGGGTTTTTAATTTTTACTAAGTCCAGTGTATCATTGTCTTTTGTTGTTTGTGCCATAGGTGTCTTATTTAGGAAGCTGTTGCCAGACCCAAGGTCATGAAGATTAACCTCTCTGTTTTCTTGTATGAGTTTTACAGTTTTAGCTTTACATTTAGGTTGTAGTACTTTGGGGTTTGTTTGGGTTTTTTTTTTGGCCGTGCAACATAGGAGATCTTAGTTCCCCAAGCAAGGATCAAACCTGTGCCCTGTGCCCTTAAGTGTGGAGTCTTAAGCACTGGACTGCCAGGGACATCCCTATGTTGTAGTACATTTTTGTTATTTTTTGTTTAGGAAGTAAGGTACTTCATTCTTTTATATGTGGTTTTTTAAGCACCACTTTTTTTTTAGTATTTATTTATTTGGCTACACATGACACCCCACTCCAGTACTCTTGCCTGGAAAATCCCATGGACGGAGGGGCCTGGTAGGCTGCAGTCCATGGGGTCGCTAAAAGTCGGACACGACTAAGCGACTTCACTTTCACTTTTCACTTTCATGCATTGGAGAAGGAAATGGCAACCCATTCCAGTGTTCTTGCCTGGAGAATCCCAGGGACGGGGGAGCCTGGTGGGCTGCGGTCTATGGGGTTGCACAGGGTTGGACACGGCTGAAGCGACTTAGCAGATCTTAGTTGCATCATGTTGCAACTTAGTTGCGGCATGTGGGATCCAGTACCCTGATCAGGGATTGAACCTAGGCCTGCTGGGTTAGGAGCACAGAGTCTTAGTCACTGCACCACCAGGAAAGTCCCCAGCACCACTTATTACAAAGACTATTCTTTCCCCATTTAATTGTCTTGCTACTCTTGTTGAAAATCAATTGACTGTAAATGCGAGAGTCTGTTTTGAACTCTCAGTTCTATTCCATTGATCTGTATATCTGCCTGTGTGCCACTCCTGCATTCCTTGACTGCTGTAGATTTGTAGTAGTTTTAGAATCAGGAAATGTGAATTTTCCAACTTTGTTCTTTTTCAGAGTTGTTTTGCCTATTTGCATTTCCATATGAATTGTAGGATTAACTTGTCAATTTCTGCAACAAGGCCAACTGGGATTTTGAATTTGTAGATTAATTTGGCGAGTATTGCCTTTTAACAATGTTAAGTCTTCAGATCTGTGAATATAGAATGTCTTTTCATTTATTTAGATTTTCTATAATTTCTAAATTAAAGAACCACAAGTGTCTTGTAGTTTTTAGAATATAAAGTTTTCACTTATTTTATTAAATTTATTCCTAAGTCATTTATTTCTTGTGAAGTGATTGTAAATGAAATTGTTTTCTTAATTTCATTTTCAGATTGATCATTGCAAATGTATAGAAATACAGTTAATTTTTAAGATATTGACCTGTATCTTGCAGTCTTGCTGAACTTGTTTATTAGTTCTCTAGTTTTTTAGTGGATTCCTTAGGATATTTTCCCAGCATTTTTTATTGCACAGTATATACCACATAACAATTGGAGTTGGTTTAAATTGCCTTATTGGAACTTTTTTGAGACTTGCTTAATAATAATAATATTTCTACAGTTCACATATCTGGGTCTCTCAGGAGGATTTCGACACAGTTGAACCAGCCCTCTTTGAAACTTTCTCCCTCCTTGGCATCAGTGTCTTTATTCCCCTGTGTCTTGACTCTCTCACCTCTGTCCTTTAAATGTCTGTTGATGATCCCCTGAATTTGGTTTGTTTACTGTTTCTCCCTCAGTGACAGTTCTCTTCCTAAGCATTGAACCTGCCCTGAACCTGAACTTTCAGAATCAAAACTTGCTGTTAGACACACACCCTATTTATGATTGTCTTGTCAGCTGGTCACCTCTCATTCATCTCTCAAGCTCATGATGCCTAAAACTAATGTTGTGAACTTACCTGTCACACAGCTCTGTTTTCTCTGCAGTCACCTTTTTCTGATTTCTTCAGCAAGAAACCCAGAAATCCATCACTTTCTTCTCTCTTTTGCACTTTCACTTTCATTTATTTTGATCTCTGGGTTCCCCCATCTTCTCCTTCCCTACTGTCCCTTCCCTGCCTTGGGTTTGCTTTTTATTACTTCTTAAAAGAGAAAAATTATTTGACTGCACCAGGTCTTAGCTGTGGCATGTGAAGTTTTAGTTGCAGCACGTGGGATCTAGTTCATTGTCCAGGAATTGAACCCAGGCCGCCTGCATTGGGAGCATGGCATCTTGGCCAGTGCGCCACCAGGGAAGTCCTTATATTGCTTCTTAACTGGATGCATCCTGTAGGTCTCCCACTCATCTGTCTTCTACCCATCTATACACTGTCACCAAAATCAGCTTTCTTTCCTTTTATCTCCCTGTAAAGAATCGTGGTGAACTGTGTGTAATGTGAAATTTGCCATTTTAACCATTGTGAGTGTACAGTTCAGTGCCATCAGTACAGTGCCTTCACAGTATTGTGCGGCCACCTTTCTTTTTGAGGCAGGTAAACTTTTTTGAAGTAAAACGTATGTGCAAAAAGGTGCACAAATCACAGATGTGCAGCGTGATTGTTCATAAAGTGTACACACTATGTATTCCTTCATCTTGCTCTGGAAATATCAGCTGGAGGAGACTTTTTTTTTTTTTACTCTTTTTCTACATTTTACGTAATTTACCCATAAATACTGTTCTGTGATTAGGACAGCTTGCATTTATTAAGCCTTTATTCTTTAGTAGTCTCAGTGCTCAGTTATTTATTATGCATCATCTCATTGAATCCTCCTAATCTTTTGAAAAAGGTTCTTGCCTGGAGAATCCCAAGGACGGGGGAGCCTAGTGGGCTGCTGTCTATGGGGTCGCACAGAGTTGGACACGACTGAAGCGACTTAGCAGCAGGGACTATAATTATCTCCATTTTACAGATATGGAAATTGAGACCTAGAAACTATCCAAGACCATGTAATAAGCAGGGTTTGACTTTAGGCTGCGTTTAATGCCATTATACTGTTCATTTTGGTAGAATATACATAAAATTTACTGTTACCATTTTAAAATATACAGTTCAGGGGCATTCAGTACATTATTTTGTGTAACTGTCACCACTATATTGTTCTTTTTCAAGATTCTTTTGAGTTTTCAGGACTCCTTGCAATTCTATATGAATTTTAGGATCAGGTTTTCCATTTCTGCAAAACAAAAACACAAAACTTGTTTTCTTAAACTTCATATTCAGTTTGTTGATAGTGAATATATGCAACTGCAACTGATTTTTGTATGTTGATCTTGTACCCTGCAACTTGTGGATTCTTTAGGATTTTCTGTATATACGATCATGTAATTTGTAAATAGTTTTATTGTTCCTTTTTTATTTGAATGCTCTTTTATTTATTTATCTTGCTTAATTGTTCTGGTAGGGCTTTCAGTACTATGCTGAATAAAGGTGACTGAAACAGGCATCAGTGGTGTTGGAAGCAGTGAAGAGGTCAAATTGGATAAAGCCAGTGTTGAAATGATTCAGCTGTGATTCTTGGGGATAGAGGCTCTAGTGGGGTTGTGATGGAAGAGGTCAGGTGCCAGTAGGTCAGGGAGTGTGTGTGTGAGAGAGAGAGAGAGAGAGGGAGGGAATGAAGGAGGGAGTAAAGAAGGAAAGAAGAGCCTGCAGAAGATTCAGATAAAAAATGGTGAGTATGTTTTGAAGAAGAAAGGACTTGGTGGTAGCTTGAAGAAGTACAGATATGAAGGCAGGTCTCTGATTCTGTTTTGTTCGGTTAGAGTCACCATAAGCATGTTCACATGCAGAGGGAAAGGAGCCCGTGGAGAGCTCGTGTCTGATGCAGCAAGGTCCTAGAGTTGGGGGTGGGGAGGTGGATTAGAATGCAGGGGAAAAGTGGGGACATCTCATATTCAGAAACGGGAGAGGGATGTTATTTGCTTTAGCTGTTATTTAATTTAAAGGATAATTTAAGGTTTTACTTCTGTGTGCTCTTAATTCAAGGCTTTGTCTTTTACTTACTTGAATCTCAGAGGTGAACATCTAAGCTAAGGGGAAACAGTAGGGAGGTTTTCCAAAAAAATTTAAAGAGAACTATTGTATGACTGAGCAATCCCAGTTCTGGGTTTTTTCCAAAAGAAAACAAAAACACTAATTCAAAAAAATAAACACACCGCTGTGCTCAAGGCAGCATTATTTACAGAAGCAAGATAAGAATGCAACCTGAGTGCCCATTGTTAGGTGAATGGATAAAGATGTGGTATATATTTACAGGTGGAATATTACTCAGCTAAAAAAGAGAATGACAGCTTGCCATTTATGACAACATGGATGGACTAGAGGGTATTATGCTGAATGAAATAGGTCAGACAGAGAAAGACAAATACTATATGGTTTCACTTGTATGTAGAACTTAAAAAATAAAACAAATTTAGAAATGTATTAAAACAGAAACAGACTAACAGATACAGAGAACAAACTGGTAGTTACCATAGGGGCGTGAGTCAGGGTAAGAGTGAAATTGGTGAGGGAGATTAAGAGGTTCACACTTCCAATAATAAAACAAGTAAGTCACAAGGATGTAACGTACAGCAAAGGGAATATAGGTAATAAGATGATAATCATTTTTTATGGTGACAGTGGGTAGCAAGTTACTATGGTGATCATTTTGTAGCATATAAAAATATTAAATTACTATGTTATACATCTAAAACTAATATAATATTGAAAGTCAATTATATTTCAAATAAAAAAAAGATAACATCTGCTAGGGCTGTTCTGGTATTTTGTATCGTCACAATACGTTTTTCTCATGTATGTATTTTTTCCTGTTTAGTGTAAAATTTAGTGTATGACTCTTTGGAATTAAAAAAAGGTAATCATGGGGCTTCCCGGGTGATCCAGTGGTTAAGACTCCATGCCTCTACTGCAGGTGAGGCCAGGAAAAAAAAACAAACAGGCATGTTTATCTTATATTATTTCTTTGGCATTTGAGATTTTATTTAAGTGAATTTAAGATTAAAATATAGATGGCTTGAGTTTTTTAGTCCAAGCCCTGATATCTGCCAGGGAATTTGTTAACAACCGTTTTAAGATGTGATACCCACAAGATAATGTGTGTGAAGACAGTGACTAAAGATGTCAAGATTTGGATGAAGATTTTTTTGGTAAACCAGTGGCTGGAGAATTATTGTTCAGTTTGCAATGTTATTATTTTTTTTTCTGCAATGTTATTATTAAACCTCTGTGTTTTTTTTTACATCCATTATTTTTAAACAAAAGTAAAATGATGATTACAGGAGAATTTGCTTCATGCTGTGAATGCTTGATGATTCTCTTCAGAAAGATTATTAAAGCTTTTTGTTTGGTGACTCTGTGATCATTAACAGGGCAACTGCTCTGTCTTACTGTTACCAAACCAAGAGTCCAATGTTCAACTAATGAGTCGGTTTCTCAACTCACAGAGAAGCCATGTCTGATTGGTGATGCTCCCGGTTTTTGGTTTTTTTCCTGTTGATAGTGATCCATAGATAATTCTCAGAGTATGGTTCAATTTAATGCATACCATATTTTTAAGTGTTGTGCAGGTCTAGGAGATGATTGGTATCTGAAATGCCAAGTGAGAGAGGGATTTAACACCCTAAAATGAGTGGTCTTGTATGGCTTTTTTCATGCTTGCTTTATTTCTGTAAGTTGGCTAGGGAGTTTTCACAGTTTGTTTTTGTTGAATAATAAAGAACATGTCTGGCCTTTGTCCCAGATTCCTGGCACAGAACTTCTAAAACTCTTAGAATTTCCCAAGTAATGGAAATATAAAGTAATGCTCAAAATTCTCCAAGCCAGGCTTCAGCAATATGTGAACCATGAACTTCCTGATGTTCAAGCTGGTTTTAGAAAAGGCAGAGGAACCCAGAGATCAAATTGCCAACATCCGCTGGATCATGGAAAAAGCAAGAGAGTTCCAGCAAAACATCTATTTCTGCTTTATTGACTATGCCAAAGCCTTTGACTGTGTGGATCACAATAAACTGTGGAAAATTCTTCAAGAGATGGGAATACCAGACCACCTGATCTGCCTCTTGAGAAATCTGTATGCAGGTCAGGAAGCAACAGTTAGAACTGGACATGGAACAACAGACTGGTTCCAAATAGGAAAAGGAGTACGGCAAGGCTGTATATTGTCACCCTGTTTATTTAACTTCTCTGCAGAGTACATCATGAGAAACGCTGGACTGGAAGAAACACAAGCTGGAATCAAGATTGCTGGGACAAATATCAATAACCTCAGATATGCAGATGACACTACCCTTATGGCAGAAAGTGAAGAACTAAAAAGCCTCTTGATGAAAATGAAAGTGGAGAGTGAAAAAGTTGGCTTAAAGCTCAACATTCAGGAAACGAAGATCATGGCATCCGGTCCCATCACTTCATGGGAAATAGATGGAGAAACAGTGGAAACAATGTCAGACTTTATTTTTCTGGGCTCTAAAATCACTGTAGATGGTGAGTGCAGCCATGAAATTAAAAGATGCTTACTCCTTGGAAGGAAAGTTATGACCAACCTAGATAGCATATTCAAAAGCAGAGATATTACTTTGCCAACAAAGGTCCGTCTAGTCAAGGCTATGGTTTTTCCCGTGGTCACGTATGGATGTGAGAGTTGGACTGTGAAGAAGGCTGAGTGCCGAAGAATTGATGCTTTTGAACTGTGGTGTTGGAGAAGACTCTTGAGAGTCCCTTGGACTGCAAGGAGATCCAACCAGTCCATTCTGAAGGAGATCAGCCCTGGGATTTCTTTGGAGGGAATGATGCTAAAGCTGAAACTCCAGTACTTTGGCCACCTCATGCGAAGAGTTGACTCATTGGAAAAGACTCTGATGCTGGGAGGGATTGGGGGCAGGAGGAGAAGGGGATGACAGAGGATGGGATGGCTGGATGGCATCACTGACTCGATGGACGTGAGTCTGAGTGAACTCCGGGAGTTGGTGATGGACAGGGAGGCCTGGTGTGCTGCGATTCATGGGGTCGCAAAGAGTCGGACACGACTGAGCAACTGATCTGATCTGATCTGAAGCCCCCTTGGATCAGACTTGAATTTATGTTAATGAGATGATTCAAGATGGGGCCTGGTCACCAGAAAAATCAACCATGTAATTAGAATGTTGGAGCTTTGAGCCAGTCTGACCTCTGGGGAAAGTTGAGGGACTGGAGATTGAATTTAATGTTGTAGCCCATGATTCAGTCAATCACATTTATGGAATGAAACTCCAACAAAGCTCTGAACATCAAAACTTGGCGGAACTTCCTGGTTGATGATATGCTGGGAAGGTGAAGCACCCTGATTCTGTGAGAAGAGACAGGGAAACTGTGCTCTGTGTATATCTTCATTTAGCCAATACTGATTTGTATCCTTTATAATAAAACTGTAATAATAGGTATGTGCTTGCTTGTGTGTGTTCAGTCATCTAACTCTTTGTGACCCCGTGGACTGTAGCCCGCCAGGCTCCTCTGTCCATGGAATTTTCCAGGCAAGAATACTGGAGTGGGTTGCCATTTCCTTCTCCAGGGGATCATCCCAACCCAGGGATAGAACCCGCATCTCCTGTGTCTCCTGCATTCTCAGGTGGATTCTTTTTTTTTTTTTTTAATGAAATGGTCAAAGAGACCGAAAAGTCTGACCGAGAAAGGAGAGTTCGGTCCACACACTTTGCCCATTTCTGGTCGGTTCCCGAAGGAGACATTGGGTGCCTCTTGGCATTGGCAGGTCGGTATAAACCCCCGACAGGTTTCTGCCATAAGCCGTATGAGATCACCGTGGAACCGCAGAGCAGGGCTCCTTACTTGCTTCTCACAGGGCCTGTCATTCATTCACACAAGCACACGGTAGAGTTAGTAAAGCACGGCAGAAAATGTGTTTGCTAAGAGAACAAAGAACTAAAGCTCCAAGCATCCTTATCTTGTCCTGAAGGATCCCGGACAAGCCCCCAAGATGAAAGGTGGTTGTTGAATCACACGAAGACACCGGGATTCTTGACCCCGGGAGGAGAAGAATTCAATCCGGGGCCAGAGACGAGGCTTGATCGCTCAGAGCTTTTGTGTAATAAAGTTTTATTAAAGTATAAAGGAGATAGAGAAAGCTTCTGACATAGGCATCAGAAGGGGGTAGAAAGAGTACTCTCAGGTGGATTCTTTACCCACTGAACTATCAGGGAAACCCCCAGGAATAGGTATGTGTGAGTGCGTGCTCAGTCGTATCTGATTCTTTGCAACCCCATGGACTGTGGCCTGCCAGGCTCCCCTGTCCATGGAGTTTTTCAGGCAAGAATACCAGAGTGGGTTGCCATCTCCTAAAGTCCTGTGAGTTGTTTTAGCAAGTCAAACCTGAGAGTTGTGGGAACCTGTGAATTTGTAGCCAGTTGGTTAGACATGTTGGTGGCCCAGGACCACCAAAGTGCAACTAGCAACTGGAGTAAAGGCAGTCTTGTTGGGGACCATGTCCCTGAGATGTGGACTCGGGTGCTACCCTGAGGGTTAGCATCAGAATTGTATTGAAGTTTACCAGTTGGTGTCAGAGTAGTTTTTTTATATTCCTGTTATAATTCAACTTAAATTAGTGGCCAGATGTGAGTTGATGAGGTGATATACCCAGGAAGGGGGGCGTGGCTTTTAGTCCTTTCTGGCTTATTAGGGCCTCATTCATTCAGTCCATCTACATTTAGTGTCTGTGCATGACAAGGTCTGTGCCAGACAAAAGGTGGTAGGAACGTCCCCGTACTTATTCCTTAGGAGTTTTTAATGTAATGTAGTAGACACATGGAATTTTTGCATTCTGTGGTAGAGAAGGAATCTCAGCTCTTAGAATGGCATTTTCATTCTTTGGCAGGACATTGGGGCTGGGTTAGAGATGGGTTTTCTAGGCAGTGGGTACTTTAGGACCAGAGAGATGTTCAGTGGATGGGGACAGGGGGTTGTGGGTGCCAATGGTTGTTTCAGAATAAATGACTCTGTTTACTGGCTGGATGTGTGTATTAGGGCAGTGTTTTTGGAGAGAGGTTAAATGGACCACTGTATCAGAATTTCTCTGTCCCCTGGTTCCCCCATCCCCTCCCAGGAATGCTGGTTTTTTCTTTTCTACCTTTTTTTTTTAATGATGGAAAATGTCGATGGACAATAGTAAAATGAATAGTGTAATAACCCCCATCGTCTATCTATCCCCAACTCTGTTAACTCTTGGGCGGTGACTTGATTTATAATGTTTGCTAATTTCTCTTGGGGAGTCTTTACCCATGTATTTACTATACCAGTATCAAGCTACCACAGAATTTCACTGAACAAGAAGTTAGGTAAAGATTTTCAGAATCAGTTCTCCTGACCCCAGCTCGTGACTCAGACCACCTTCCTCTTTGATTACTTTTTTTAAATATCAAAAACAATTTTATCCATAAGTATTTAGGTTTATGTCCCTCAGGACTAGTTCTAAATATATATCCACAAAACTTTCATCATATCTAAAATAAACAATAATGCCTTAATATCAAATATTCAATCTCTGTTCACACTTCTCCACACATCTTCAGATAAGGTCAAGAATTACATTTGACTGCCTTATCTCTTAAGTCTCTTTTAGTCTGTAGGATCTTTCTTGATCTCTTTCTTGTTTCCTTTGAAGATTATTTGTAGAATAAAGTTTATTTTGTAGAGTTTGGCTGATTGCATCCCCATGATGTTTGCATCAGAGTTCCCCGTCCCCTGTTTTTCCTCTCATTTCATAATTGGCACTAGAGCAGTAGTTTTCAAATGAGGTTCCAGGATCAGTAACATCAGCATCATCTGGGAAACTTATTAGAAGTACAGATTCTTAGCTTCACTCCAGGCCTGTTGAATCAGAAACTCTGAAGAAGAGGCCTTCAGTCTTCTCAATAATTCTGATGTATCCTAAAGTTTGAGGACCATTGCTACATCAGCTTGATCAGATTCAGGTTTGTCCCCCGCCCATCTCACTGTCTTACCCTCACCAACTATGGTAGGTGTCAGGGAGATGCAGTGGAATGAGGAAGGGACAGACAGGAAAGGTGAGCCGCCAGCCTCCCAGGGAGTGAGGAGCACGGCCTGCTGCGTCTGGTGTCTGAGTTCTACCCAGGAGGAAATCCTATATCCAGTGGATACCTCCACAGTGCTTTATCAGACAAAGGGCCTTGATCATGAAGGACATTTACTTCTGAATTTGCTGACCTCAAATGCTTAGAAACATCTATTTTGTATCTTACAAAGTCTCACTATGCAGAGAGTTATCATCTTCATGTTACTTAGTTTCTACAGGTGGTCAGCATGAATACTTTTTAGACTTCTCTCATTGCTGTAGAAAAATACAAGTGTTCCAACTTTGCCTGCTTCCTTTCCAGTTGACTTCCTTTAGTTTAGTTCATTAAATGTATTATAATTTCACCCCACAAAATCAAGATGAGCTCAGTCACAAAAGTGGCAAAGTGGTAGAAACAGTAATAAAGTAGTTAATACTTTTAAAAAAGTTCATTCCATGTAAATTTTTTTTTCTATCAAATGAAAAAGAAGTGAAGCTGGTCATTGGGGATGAGAGTCTTCAAGAAAAAAGATTAAATGGAGCATGTCTGTAAAAAGGTCGAGCACATGTGCTCTGGCCCGGCTCCGATTTTGGTCAGCATGCCTAGCCTCAGCACTTCCTTCATTGTCCATCTCAGGGGCATCCAGGCCAGAGAGTGGGTGTCCTGTGCCTTCACTGCAGGTTTTCATTTCTTCACCACGTAGGCTTGGGAATCAACTCAATTAGATTTGAGTGTTCATGGAGGAGTGTTTGTTGACCTTATATAGAAATTCTGCTTAATAGGGTATTTGAACAAATTGAACAGGATAGATTGAGAGTACTAAGGTGCCTTTCTGCTTTCACATAATCATCAACTGCCCAATTTCATATAATAAAGAACTTTTTATCTAATTAAACCTTCTTTAGGGTTCCTCCTCCAAAGCTGTTTCCCTAAACATTTGTCTTCCAGAAGAGGATTTGGTGATGCGGGGAGAGAAGGAAATAGAAGCAGAGGTACATCACCATTATACTAAAAATGGCATGGGGGATCAAATTTGATTCTGTTGGGCTACAGTTTTATAAGCCAGGTCTTAAACATTTCCTGCATCTCAGATTTTGCTCCGAGGTTCTAAGTAGCATGCACACTAATTCTGGCCTTGAAGGAATGGAAAGACATGGTAGCAGAGTGGAAGCTAATGCAACAGTTGAACAATGAATTATATTTTCTTGTCGGATGGTGGTTTTTGTCACATCTCCTCCTACTGGATATGTGATACATTTTTCAAAGCAAATGAAGATGTTCAGGATAAGCCATTATTTAATCAGTGAGAATGAATATGCCCCTGCAGATGTTTTCACAAATGTTTAGTTAAACATTTTAACTTTAGTGTTTCTAAAGAAAAATAAATGATCATAGTAACTTCTGCCTATTATCAGTAATTGTAACAGATAATCCTTTGAAGAACAAAGATTCAAGGCCAGCAAGAAAGCAGTTATTGTGAAGTCCAGACTAGCTTACTGATCATGGACGTGAGAACTGTTTTTCAGCATCAAGTCACAGAGGAGAGGAGAGAGGATTTTTTTTTTTAAGATGATAGTGAATAAAATCGTTAGCTTTTCAGAAATAAGGATTTTTAGCAGTAATAAATAAAACTGTTTACATCAGTCATTAGAAATGCAAATTAAAACCATGATGACATACTACTTTATACCCACTGTTATAACAATAAAAAAATATTAACAAGTGTTGACCAGGATGTGGAAGAACTGGAACCCTCTCATCCTGCTAGTAGGAGTGGAAAATGGAAAAGTCTGGCAGTTGCTCAAAAACTTAAGTATGGAGTTACCATACAGCCCACCAATTTCATTCCTAGATGTATACCCAAGAGAAATGAAAATGTATAAAATGTGTATACATGAAGGTTCATAGTAATGTTATTCTTAATAGCCAAAAAGTGGAAAAAGCCCAGGTGTTCACCAGCTGATGAATGGATAGATGAATGTGGTATATCCATACAATGAAACTGTCTGACAACAAAAAGAAATGAAGTACTAAAAGGTGCTATGAGAGGCCACATATTGTATTCTACTTATACAAAATGTCCAGAAAAGGCAAATCTATAGAGACAGTAAATTACTGGTTGCCTACGGCCAAGGGGATTGGGGGGAATGGGGAGGGAGTGCTGATGGATATAGGGTTTCTTTTTGAGGTGTTGAAAAATATCTAAAATTGATTATAGTAATGGAGACACAATTCTTTGAATATACTAACAACCGTTGTATAGTATAAATGGTTAACTATGTGATATGTGAATTATATCTCAATAAGGCTATCACATTAAGAAAAATAAAGCTTTTTTTTTTTTTTTTCTTCCCATCTTACCTCTAGCTATTGCAATCCCAGGCCCCCCCTGAGAGATTAAGCTATGGCCAAGTACAGTTATGGTTACTTCTGTTTTTCTTTATATTGACTCAGTGTACTGAGTCAATATAAAGAAAGTATTAAGTATAAAGTATTTGTACTTAAAGTGAACTTGTGGGAAAAAAAAAAGTTTTTAAAAGAACTGTTAATGCTGATCTTAGAAAAATACTCAGTTTTGGACCAGGTTCATCAGTAAATTTTGATTAGTTGGTAAGTACTAATATTTGATAAACTGTATTAGTCTCATGTCAAGATTCCAAATGCAGATTTCTACCGGGGGCTTTAAACATCATTTGAGAAGACATTTTAGACATTTCAAGAAAGAAGGTGCATTCACACAGTTACACTGATGTGAGTGTTACCTGGTTACCCTGCTGGCATCCCCGGGCTGATTTTGGATGTTGTCCTTCCATGGCTGAGAGCGTGGGCTATGAAGCTGAGTGCCTGCACTCAGTCTGGTTCCACCTTTGTTAGTAGAATGAGTTATTTAACTTTTCTTGCCTTAGATTCTTTATCTAAGTGTAATGTAAGTTTATGTACTTAATGAGTTCGTAAGTTTGATAGTACCTCATAAAGTTTGTATCAGAGTTAAGTGACTTAATAACCACGAAGTGTTCAGGGCAGATCTTGGCACATAACTTTTTTTTTCCTTGACCAAGACGTATGTGGGATCTTAGTTCCCTGACCAGGGATCAAATTGGGAGTGCAGAGTCTTAACCACTGGACCTCCAGGGAAGTCCCATCCTGGCACGTAAATGTTATATGTTTTTATTTATTTCATCTCCATAATTTCCAGCATTGTTTGTTATTTGGATCAGCAGAATTTCCTTTTGGCTTCTGTATTGACTAAGATTAGGTTTTTCGGATATATATCTGAAGAAAACAGAAACATTAATTTGGAAAGATACATACGCCTCTGTGTTCACAGCAGCATTCTTTACATTAGCCAAGATACAGAAGCAACCTAAGTGTCCATCAGCCAATGAATGTAGATAAAGATGTGGTGCAGGGACTTCTCTGGTGGTTGAGTTGTTAAGACTGCATTCTCTTGTGTAGGGGACACAGGTTCCATTTTTGGTTGGGGAACTAAGATCCCACATGAATCATGGACTAAAAAAAACAGATGTGATGTATACATACACACACACACACCCAGTGGAATATTAGCCATAAAAATGAGTGAAATCTTGTCATTTGCAGTAGCATGGATGGACCTGTAAGGTATTATGCTCAGTGAAATAAGTCAGACTGAGAGGGAAATATGATATGTTTTAACTTATATGTGAAATCTAAAAAATAAAGCAAATGAATAAATATAACAAAACAGAAACAGACTCACAGATATAGAAAATTGGTGGTTACCAGTGGGGAGAGGGCTGAGGGAAGAAGGGCAAGATAGGGGAAGGGAATTAAGAGGTACAGACTACTAGGTATAAAGTAAATAAGACATGAGGATGTAATGTGTGGCACAAGGAATATAGCCAATGTTTTGCAGCAACTTTAAATGGATTTAGTCTGTACATTTTATTGAATCATTTTGGTCTTATACAGTTGAAAGTGAAAGTCGCTAAGTCATGTCTGATTCTTTGCGAGTCCGTAGAATTCTCCAGGCCAGAATACTGGAGTGGGTAGCCTTTCCCTTCTCCAGAATATCTTCCCAACCCAGGATCAAACCCAGGTCTCCCTCATTGCAGGTGGATTCTTTACCACCTAAGCCACAAGGGAAGTCCATTATACAGCTGAATATTGTAAAGCGACTATATATACTTCAGTTTGAAAAAGATTAGGTTTGTCTGTAAGTGGCAAAAAATTGGCAGCTTGAAGTTCAGGACCAGTAGAACAGGGGGCTTCATGAGGTTAGGGATCCATGTCCTGCTACTTTGCAAGCCTTTTCCTTTTCTTTTCCAGAACTGCAAGACAAAGGGTAATTAAAACACATAGAATTCGTAGTGTAAGTGTGTTAAGGTAAAATAAATCTCAGGAGACATAGTCAAAAGAGTTGATGCAGTTGCCCCTGGGGAGCAGGAATTGCAGGTAGGGAGAGATGGATTAGAAGAGGGCTCTGTTTTATTGGTGGTGTTTTCTTCGTTGCAGCCTTATAGTACTAATTAGCTTTTAAATTTATGACATGTTAAAGTTTGATGACAAGATTTTTAGAAAATTAGGGTTATTTCATGTAATGATTGTCAAACTTTTTTTTACTTAACAGTATATCTATCTTGAAGGTCTCCCTGGCACTTCATGTAGGTCTGTGGCATCCTAAATTTTAATGTGTGCATAGAAGTTCATACTCTAGCTATACCAGTATATCTTTAACTTCTTTTTCTAGACAACTTTTATTTTCACTTTTTCTATTACCTAAAATACTATAGTGATTATAGTATTACATATAGTATTTTATATACATATATAAAACATATTCCTAAAAGTGGAATTATTGCTAGGTCAAAGGCAGTTCACAGTAAAAATTTTGACAGAAACTGCCAGATTTTCTTCCAAAATTTTGAGATCACTTTGATGACTGTGTGGGGAATAGATTGATGTAGAGCAAAATGGGCTGTGGGAAGACAGGTTTGGAGGCTGTTGCAATCATCCTGGCAAGAAATGATGCCCTTCAGACTAGGGTGGATATGGAGAAAGGTAGACTGATTCAAGAAACAAAGTGGGTGGGAGAACAGATGGAATTATTAATGAAGCAGGTGTGAGTAATGAAAGAAAGGAAGGAGTCAGGATGATTCAGGTGGACCCGTGACATCAATTAGAGTTGTCATGTGAGATGAAACTTGCTTGCCGTGACCAGACTGGATGAATTCATAAATGCTTTGCCACTCTGACATTTTATAACTTGGGGATCCATGGCAGCACCCTTATTTATAGATTGACTGAAGCACATATTGAATACTTTTTCTTTTATAATTGTAGGTGTATAACTTCAGTTGATGTTGTTATGGAGCAAACATTGAGTTTATCACTAAACATTATAAATTTTAATCTTCTGTAAATCATTAGACTCCTTTTATTTTCCTTCTGTCTGCAGCGACACATCTGACCAGTGCACTACCTCCTTCCACCAGCTGCAGTCAAGAGTGATCTTTATAAAATCCAGTCTGTGATGACTCCCTTTGCTCCAGTTTCTTCATATTGAACAGAAATGCTGTGTCCACAGCTGATCCACTCACAGGGATCATTTCCAAGTGGTTCTCTCCAACTCCACCTTGTCTGGGGGTGGCTGAGCCCCCATCCTCTTTCCGTTGGTCTCACAGATGTTCAAGACTGGGGGGAAGTAGAGAGCCCTCAGGTGGGGAATCAGTGGAGCAAAGGGATGGCTATTCTCTACTAGAAGACTTTCCTGCCACTCCCTAGTATTGGAATAGGGAATCCTTTCTTCTTCTCTTAACTGGTACTTCTTCTCTCATTAAGCCTTGGTCACTCTGCTCCATATATTCCCTTCTGGTTTTGCAGTCATATCCAAGGGAATCTTTATCAGGTTAAATCTTTGTTCCTGCTCTTCTCCCCCAGCTGAACAAAAAAGACATAGAAATACTTCTGAACATGGCTCTGCCACAGGTTGGCTTCCAGAATGACCCTTGCTCACCTCTTCTCCCGCATCTCTGTTCCTTTCCCACACTGCTCATGCCATATCATATGTCTTTCATTTCCCCAAATCCTCAGTTCATTCAGCTTCCATCCCAGCCATGCCTAGACCTGACTACAGACCCAGACCCTCCTAGGCTTCCTCTAGGCACTCTTCGTATGTGCTCACAGAGCACTCTGTACTTGCCTTTGTTGTAGTATCAGTAGATATCACGTCATTATGATGATAATTATTGGTCATTTTTAGATAGCTTCTCAGATCTTTGTTGGCCTCCCTTGTGCTCAGCTGGTAAAGAATCCGCCTGCAATGCAGGAGACCTGGGTTCGATCCCTGGGTTGGGAAGATCCCCTGGAGAAGGGAAAGGCTACCCACTCCAGCATTCTGGCCTGGAGAATTCCATGGACTGTATAGTCCGTGGGATTGAAAAGAGTCGGACATGATTGAGCAACTTTCACTTTCAAGATCTTTGTGGGCAGGGGCCATATCTGAATCACTTTTATTCATATTTCCCCACTAGATCACACAGTGCCTGTCATAGAAGGGCTCAGTAATTATTTGTTGAATGAATGAATATGTATTTGGCACCAACCAATATTGAATGATTTTTATTTAGCTCAAGAATAGAGGAAATAATCAATACAGAAGAATAATATAGAGGAAAATTGTGATTTTGGAAGAGGCTACTTTAATAATAGTTGGAAGCCAGATTGCAAAAGTCTCAAAAAAAAAAAAAAGTGATCAGCTCACAAAACAGCTCATTTGAGAAGTTTGATGTTGGAGGGAAGTATTTACGTGTATGATATAGCTAGAGGCCCAGCAGGGTCTGCTAGGAGTTCTCTCTGGGTAGATTGTGGGAAGATGGATATCAGATGTTGGACACACTAGAGAAATAGCTCAATGGGATGGACTTCATTATCGTCATATAGTCACAGGTACTGGCAGAAACTACCATACCAGGGCAAACATACTGTTGGAGTTTTTGCTCTAAACTTCAGTGACCATGTACCTTGTTCAACCAGCACAAGATTCTAGGAAGAAAAAGTGAAGAAAGGATAGCAGCATTCTTTCCCTCTTCTGACCCTCAGACAAGGCAGAATTAATTTGTGTGTGAACTCATGGAAGATACTTTATCTTTTCTCTTTTCCTTCTCTTTTCTCTTTTTTCTTAATTGTGAACCAAGAGTGAGTCCTATAGTTTACTGATTGGGTCTCAGAACCCTAACTGGATTGTGCTCAGTTGCTTCAGTCATGTCCGACTCTTTGTGACCCCACTGACCGTAGCCTGCCAGGCTCCTCTGTCCATGGGATTTTCCTGGCAAGAACACTGGAGTGGGTTGCCATTTCCTTCTCCAGGGGATCTTCATAACTCAGGGATCATACCTGAAGTCTCCTGTGTCTCCTGCACGGCAGATGGATTCTTTACCGCTGAGCCATTACCCAGCACTTTTTCTTGGGCTTCTCTTGCTTCACTGAGTGGTCCTCCCCTGACACCCTACTTCTCCCTCATCTGTTTCCAGGCACCCTGGGATATTTATCCAATCCAAAACCCTTGCCTTTGGGGCTTTCCTCAAGCTTTGCCCAGAGATGCACTTTTCACCCCCTGGCCTATGAGGGCCCAGCATAATGTCACCCTTTGGTGGCAGCCCTTCCTGGCAGTCTCCATGTTGTGATTAACTGTGCTAAAGGGCCTGCTCTGACAGCTGCTCTGTATTCCACTTTTGAGATTTGCTGTGCTGTGCTGTGCTATGTTATACTAGGCTGAGATCCCCCAGACACAAGGCCCTTGTAAATATCCTGCTTCTGTTCTCTGCCTCTGTACACAGCTGGTGCTGCTAACGTCCTACCAGCCTGGTTTTGAGTGTGCCTATTTGCCTTCCCAGGAGTCACAGAATCTTTCATCTGACTCTTTGGGACCCCACGGACTGTAGCCTGCCAGGGTCCTCTCTCCATGGGATTCTCCAGGCAAGAATACTGGAGTGGGTTGCCATGCCCTTCTCCAGAGGATCTTCCCAACCCAGGGATTGAACCCAGGTCTCCTGCATTACACGTAGATTCTTTACCATCTGAGCTACCTAATCGTGCTTGGGTTTTGTTCTCCAGGCTTTTGTGCCATTTCCTGCCATGGGAAAATTCTATTATCTTGTCTATCATATTTTAATTTAAGAGAGACTTTGGGACATGTTTTCACATTCTCCAGATGTTCTTAATATTTACCACATAAAATATTCTACATGCTCAAAGAACCATGTTTTAATTTTCAGAGTATGTCTGTGTTTAGGAGTTCATTTAATCAGTAATAATGTGAGGCACATGTTTTCAGATCAGATAACCTAATAAATTAAGTTTTCCTACTCCCTGTCAGTATTTGTTTATGATAGAAAAGGAGAGCATTTTAGGCTTTGTTTTCTGCTGGAAGATTTCTCAGATTTACACTGGTTGCATACTTGGATTCACATAAAGTCTGATCTGCTGTGTTTCAGCTCTCTAAGCAGTGGTGAAATTAGAATGGGTGGTCTCTGACTGCTGTGGTTATTGACTGCATCCTCTGTGTGCCTTGGCGTTATCTTCTTCCAACTGCAGCTGTTTCCTCTGACCCTGTAAAAGTTTTTAAGATGTGTACTAATTTAAAATGAAATAACACATAGATTTATCAGGCAGCATGTCTGTGCCCATGTTGTTTACCTTTTCATCCACACAGTGATCCATTCGAGCTAAATGCCTTAAGTCTCTTGTTTTTAATTACATTTTACACTGCAAGTCAACTTTTTTTTTTTTTTAACACTTTTGAATCTTTCAGTTAGTGGGAATGCTTTAGGAATTTTAAAAAATAATTTTGTCTTTTTTTGCATGATAGATGGAAATAGTGATTTTAAGTTCACATTTAAAAATTTTGATTCCTTCTTTATGTCTTTGTTTTAAACATACAGTTCTTATTTTATGATAAGTCTATAATTTTTCTGTCTAGCCCTTTGAGGTATCCCCTGATAGCACCCATGCTAAACTGTATCACTATGTGCTTTATAATTTCAGATTGTATACTAATATTTGGTGGCGTTTAAATTATGGAAACCCCATGAGGCCTGGGTTGAGGGCTTATGCTGGTATATATTCATCTGTTTACCTGAGTGATGAGATGTGTATTTTCAAATGATCAAAGTCAGCTCTCCCGCATCTCTCTCAAGCTTCATAAAATCAGGGATCTTTATTTTGTTCACTAATGTTTTCTAAATTGTCTACTACACTGCATGGCATGTACTAGGTACTCTGCTTATATTTTTAATCCACTCTTTTATTGAGGAAGTAGTGAAATTATTGTAGGTACTTTCAGGAACCACTGGGATTTTCTTTTGATTATTTGCCTATTTGTTCCAGTAACATACCTTTGACCCTGTGCTATGCAAAATGATAGTTCTAATCCTAGTAAGGTGAGCATTTCCCTCCTTCCTGGGTCTGTATTTGTTTCAGAAACTTTGCATTAGAGTTTGGCTCTCAGAGCCATCTTCAATTTCTTTTTCAGTAACCCTCAAATTTCTGTTTTTTGGAGATTAATAAGGCATATTCTGTATGTTTGTTAAAATAAAATTAGATTAATCTTCAACTATAGAAAAACCCACCTTGTTCAAATATTCAGTAGTAAGAATTCAGATAACCATCAAACACAAGGAACGATGCAAGTGAGAAGCAGGAAAAATTAACAAAAAGAAAAAAATATTTTTAACTGAAAACATGTGATACATTTTTCTAATTAATACACTGACCATGGGTGGAGAAAACCCATCCATTTCGAAGGAGAGTATAACTTAATGGTTCATTTTTTTATTTTAGTGTAATACTCATTAAATTATTTTAAAAGGAAATGTAAATACTATTAGTTAGCAGGTCTTGTAATTATTTTTAAAAGAAGAAAATTTAAATGTTTGATATCGTGACATTACCAGTAAATTTAGTAGACTTCTTACTTATCTGGTGTGATACAAATTAGATAGAACTTGAATGTGAGTAGAAATAAAATTGCCACTCATGTTAAAGTTATAAAGAGTTTGTTTTCAAAGACATATATATATTCTTTATGTTGTCTTTATGTGATCATGTTGAACCACTGTCTGTGGTTGATGATGAAAGAATATGAATTGAACCACCACTTGGTATTGAGTTTCCTGGTTCTCCTATGAAAGATCTTTACAAAAAGGGGAAATAAAGATGGGTCATGTGACATAATGATGACTAGACGTTATTTTTTTGTTTTGCAGTTCCAATTCCTGGCAGATTTGATCGGCGAGTGTCAGGTATGTATTCTTTTTCATAACATACTACTAAAATGCTATTTTAAGATGGGATTATCTTAAATAAAAATAAGTTCATCTTTTTAATAAAAAGGTAAGTTGAAAGCATTATAGAACATTATCAGAATTACCTGTGATGCCTTTGTTCTATTTCATTTTGTTTTAAATATATATGTGCTTATTTTTAGATTACTATAGTAAGTTTGTCTCATTTATGTCACTGATATTTTTCCATGTTCATAATTATGGCTTCTAAAAACAACTTTTCATATTACTATTTCTGGCATTCTAGATTATGCTTGCCGTTAATTTTTTTTTGAGGTTTATTTATTTGTTTTGGCTGTGGTGGGCCTTCGTTGCTGCACATGGGCTTTGTCTAGTTCAGGCGAGGGGCTGCTCTGTGTTGTGGTGCATGGGCCTCTCACTGTGGTGGCTTCTCTTGTGAGGCGCAGGCCCTAGGGCGCCAGGCCTTCAGTAGTGGCAGTTAGCATGCTCTGGAGCCTGGGCTCAGTAGTTGTGGAGCATAGGCTTGGCACGTGCGAGCTTCCCAGAGCAGGGGTTGAATCCATGTCTCCTGCACTGGCGGGCAGACCCTTAACCACTGAACCACCAGGGAAGTCAGCCATTAACTTCTTGCTCACGTTGTTGAGGCCCTTAAATTACTTCCTCAGTTGTAGCGCTGGGAGTAGCAGTCTCTGGTCAGAGACTGAGCATTGCCTTGGCTGCTTCTTTGTACTACTTTCAAGAGACAGTAGAAAATAGGCTACAGGGAGAAAGATGCCCTGCCAAGACCTGTTCTTCACCTCCATCACTAATATAGACGGTGCTGACTCCTTTCATTTATTTTTTAAATATTTTTTTATATTCTTGACTTACAAATGTACTCCTTTAATTTAGAAGTAAAATAGTGCCTCGGATTGTTTTATCTGGCATTCCTTTGATTATTAACAAAAAATGAATATTTTCCAAATACAGGAAGTCTATTTTTTTTTTTTTTATATGCAACCAGTTTAATAATACGTTTCCCATTTAACTGTTGTGGTCTAGATAATTTAATTTTGCTCTTTTTTATTGACTCAAAAATTTTGATCTGTGACTGGTACCTTGAATACTTCCTGGCACACAGCAAGTACTCAGTAAATATGTATTGACTGTATACATCTGGGGTCGCAAAGAGTCGGACACGACTGACTGATCTGATATACATCTCTCTTTATTTCATGATTGTTCTTAAGCAGAGAAGGGCCCCATTTTTTCATAGAGCTGATAAATATGTTTTCTGAAAGTTTTTCTTATAATTAAAATGCTAAGCTTCTGGATATATCTAGTTTAATGTGGGATGTTAATGTGTTTCAAAATTGCTATGCGAGCTATATGTGTCCCATCATTCTTTCATATCCCATTGTTTGGGAAAGTTTCTTGGTTTTAAGTTGTCATGTGACCTAATATCTAGTAAGGGTCCAAATCCCTTTTCTACTTCTTAGTCCTTTTCTTTGAGAGAATCTGCTCATTTATGTTTTCAGAAAGTTTTTGGTAAGACTGTACACCAAAGTCTGTTGAAAGGAGATGGAAGAATGTGTTGCTTCCTATAAAAAGTCATTTACGGAGATAGGAATTCCCTTGTGGTCCAGTGGTTAGGACTGAGCTTTCACTGCAGGAGGCAGGGGTTTGATCTCTGGTTGGGGGTGAAAAGGGACTAAGATCCTTTATGCCTCGAGGTGCAGCTAAAAAAGAAAAAAAAGTCATTTATGGAGAGGAAATAGAGTAGGAATTAAGGCTAGTATGAGACTTATGAGCTGCCATCTCCCATTTCTGTTCTTCCCTGTACCTCGTTTTACCCAAAGTTTCGTAATAATAGCTGTTGACATCTGTGGGACAGGCCTGGGAAGTGGAGAGTGCAGTGACACCTCCTCCAGAGGTCACAGAGGGTCACAGATGAATTGCTGCGTAGGCTCTTTGTCAGTGTGGTTCAGTCCTTGAACTCTGCAGAACGCAGACAAGTGCTTGGTATTATCCCTCACCCTTAGCTCTTACAGTCTTACTGAAAAGTTAAAACTTGTTAATATCACTTAAATGTTAAATGAAAATAAAGAATTATTAACAGAACCAAAAATGATTATGCAGCAGAGAAAATAGCTTGTTAGCAAGAGCTAATGGTTTTTTGAGTGCCGGCTGTGTACTCAATACATATTTTTAAGGTCTTCCTAAATGCCTGCCTTGTGTTGTTGAATATAATCCTTACACTAACACTATGAATTACATGCTCTGATTACCCCATTATTCAGGTGGGGAAACTGGGGCAAAGCAGAGGTTACATAACTTGAAGCAGTCAAGGTGATAAAATGCCCAAAGACAGCTTAACGCCTAAGTAGTAACCTTCCCATCCCTAAGTACCCATTCTTGTACCCTCTAGAACTCTTGCTCAGTCTTCAGCTAAATCCCGTAAATTTCTTAGCCCACACTCTGAGTTCGGTCTTCATCTTCGTAATCTAGCTAAAGCGTGGCTTGCCCTCAAGGGCACTTCTCTTTCCCTTTCCTTGTAACACTGATGGCAGATGTGAGTGTCTCTGTTGTTCCTCGTTGCTTCTAGACCTTTCTCTCTGTCCTCCCTAAAGCCCTCAGCCTCAAACCTCACATTATATTCTCCCAGCCACTGCCCCTCCTTGTTGTCGTCCTCTAATAACTCCCAGGTTCCTTCTCGTTTCCACATAAATAATCCTTTCATCGTCTGGTCCTTCCATTCCTTGACCTCTTCTCCTCCAGGGTTGTGGTCTTCCACCTACTTCAACCTCTCACTGCTGTGGTTGTACTGTGGTAGGACCAGCATCACTACTGTCCATGTTCTCAATCAGTGGTCCAGGCCTCCCGGCACTGCCCGCTGTCTTCTCACAGCTCCTTTGCTGTCCTCCCCCAGCTCTCACAGCTCATTGATCCTGTCTCCTTTTCATTCTTTCTCAATTCCTCTTTATTAACCTTAAATTTCTTGATCAGTGATTATAACCACTTCCCTCGGTTCTCTTTTCCTTTTATATTTGTTTGGCTAAGCCACACTCTGGTTAAACCCATTCCCCACATATTCTGTGTCTGCACCACATCTGTATTTGATAGAGGGAAAACACACAGCCCTGCTGACTGATCTTGCCTTCAGTTCATGATCATTAACGTCTGGTACGCTCTTGATGACCACAAGCATACTGTTTCTATACTTCTTTCACTCTCTTGTTCTCCTAGATGAGTCTTTCATACCTTCTTTCTCCCCAAACCTACAACACCTCCTCCCGCTCCTATTCCTAGCAGATAATCTTCTCAATTTAACTAAAGAAACAGAAATAATAGAAGAGAATTTCCATAGACTCCCACATCTGTCCTTCCCCACCTGCCTGTGAGTCCAGTTTTCCACCTGTACACTAGATCTCAACCCTTCATCCTTCCAGCAGTTACCTCTTCTTTATCCTGCATAATCTTCATCCTTCAGCTGGTTTTTCTCAGCAGCATATCATTGGCGCTCCCTTCTTAAAATAAAACTTTTACAAATCACTCTTCCTCGCCAGCTGCCACTCTTTCTCTCTGCCTATCTTTATAGCAAAACCTCTTGAAAGAGTGGTCCATACATGCTTCCAGTTTCTCTTCTGTTCTCTCTTGAGCCCGTTCTAGTCAGACTTTTGTTCCCATATCTCACCAAAGCTACCTTTGTGGACTGCTCACTCACATTCTTCAGACCCTCATGTGAAGGATACCTTCTCAGGCCTTAAGTATGGTCTAAAATCCTCACCCCTCCCCAGCACACAAACACAGCCTATCTCCCTACTTTATTTTCTCCTTAGTGCCCTTCCTCTTTAATTTACTTATCCCATTTACCATCTAGTTCACTATGCAAGGGTATAAACACCAGTCAAGCAGGGAATTTCATCTGTTTTGTTCACTGGTGTATAGTTAACATTTGGAACAGTGTCAGTAAATATGGCCAAATCAGGAAGGATCAGGAATCAGGAAGAGAAATTATTGTAGGCAGAAAAAAAATCAAGAAGTGCTTCTTGGAGGAAGGCAGAAATTGCACTGGAAGTTGAAAAATATGGTTACTGTTGGGCTAGTACCAGGAAGGATGCATTCTAGGTAGAAGAATGTCTTAAAACTTGAAGGAGGATAAACGGGACCCAGCTGCTCTGGCCATAGGAGAGGAGATAAAATTGGAGGAACTTCCCTGGTGGTCCAGTGGTTGAGACTGTGCTTCCGCTGCAGAGAGCATGGGTTCAATCCCTGGTCAGGGAAGATCTGCATGTGCCATGCTACTGCTACTGCTACTGCTAAGTCACTTAAGTCGTGTCCGACTCTGTGCGATCCCATGGACAGCCGCCCACCAGGCTCCCCTGTCCCTGGGATTCTCCAGGCAAGAACACTGGAGTGGGTTGCCATTATCCTTCTCCAATGCAGGAAAGTGAAAAGTGAAAGTGAAGTCGCTCAGTCGTGTCCGACTCTTAGCGACCCCATGGACTACAGCCTACCAGGCTCCTCCGTCCATGGGATTTTCCAGGCAAGAGTACTGGAGTGGGATGCCATTGCCTTCTCCGGCATGTGCCATGAGATACAGCCAAAGGAAAAAAAAACTTTTAATAAAATAAATTGGAAAGAGAGTTAGGGAATGGGCTCCTGATATGATCCAAGGATCTCAGCTAAACTATTTGTGTGAATACATGTGCTTTGTCAGACACTGCAGAAGAGAATTCAACGACTCAGGATGTCTGACTGAATAATAACCTGGAAGGTAAAGCAGCAGAGGAGAGCTCGCAGTTCTTGAGTGTCTCCTGTGAGCCAGGCCTTGTATTTAAATGTCTCCTCCTATTATTAACCCTTTAACAAGGTTCTAGTATTGTTACACCCTCATACTGTTGAAGAGACCAAGGACTGGGGACGTAGAGAAATAGTGAGTGTGGAATAATGGATCCACTCTCAGACTGTAGTGTGTGTAGCTTCCGAGATGAGGCCTTCCCCTCTTTGATGCCTCCTCTCTCCTGCAAAGTACTGGAATTGAAAACCTACAGCTTCCAAGTCCTACATTCTAGCAGAACAGCCCCTCTACATCAAGTGATGAATACATAAACTGAAGACAGTCCATAAATTCTTCAAAAGGCAGATTTCTTGAATTCATCCTAGATTAGCATTGACTGTCCTTGAGTTTGAAACGTTAGTTTGATTCTGTTAATTTAAAAACTTAAAGGAACTCTTTTCCTCCCTGGCTGCTTGAAGATCAGCCGCCATCATGAATGACACAGTAACTATCCGGACTAGGAAGTTCATGACCAACCGACTGCTTCAGCGGAAACAAATGGTCATCGATGTTCTTCACCCTGGAAAGGCAACAGTACCTAAAACAGAAATTCAGGAAAAACTGGCCAAAATGTACAAGACCACACCAGATGTCATCTTTGTATTTGGATTCAGAACGCATTTTGGTGGTGGCAAGACAACTGGCTTTGGCATGATTTATGATTCCTTGGATTACGTGAAGAAGAATGAGCCCAAACACAGGCTTGCGAGACATGGCCTATATGAGAAGAAAAAGACCTCACGAAAACAGTGGAAGGAACGCAAGAACAGAATGAAGAAAGTCAGGGGGACTGCAAAGGCCAACGTCGGTGCTGGCAAAAATAAGGAGTAAAGATTCTGCAGTGACTGTATCTGTGGTGATTGTGCAGATTTTTCATGAAAGAGAATAAACTAAGACCTTTTACATGTCAAAAAAATAAAAAAATAAAAACTTAAAACCAAAAACCTTTCATTTTATAGATTTAGTTCAGTTCAGTTCCATCGCTCAGTCATGTCCGACTCTTTGCAACCCCATGAATCGCAGCACGCCAGGCCTCCCTGTCCATCACCAACTCCCGGAGTTCACTCAGACTCACGTCCATCGAGTCAGTGATGCCATCCAGCCATCCCATCCTCTGTCGTCCCCTTCTCCTCCTGCCCCCAGTCCCTCCCAGCATCAGAGTCTTTTCCAATGAGTCAACTCTTCGCATGAGGTGGCCAAAGTACTGGAGTTTCAGCTTTAGCATCATTCCTTCCAAAGAAATCCCAGGGCTGATCTCCTTCAGAATGGACTGGTTGGATCTCCTTGCAGTCCAAGGGACTCTCAAGAGTCTTCTCCAACAACACAGTGCAGAAGCATCAACTCTTCAGTGCTCAGCTTTCTTCACAGTCCAACTTTCACATCCATACATGACCACAGGAAAAACCATAGCCTTGATTAGACAGACCTTTGTTGGCAAAGTGATGTCTCCGCTATTACTGCTATTTAAAAAGGCACCCAGTCTGTAGTGTTTTATTATGGCAACCCTAACTCTCTAATATACCAGGCTGTATCAACTCTTCACGGGAACCAGCAGGACAGCATAGGGCCTGAAGCCAGTGACCAGGCCTGGTAGAAATGAAGGGGTTTTCTCTCACAAATACATTTTAGTGATTCACATTTCTGGATGAGGAAAGCAGCAGTTAAAATCTAGAGGAGGAAGTTATGCTGGATAATCTAGTGTTACTTTGTACAGTTCCCTATTACTAACTAGTGACATCTGCTGGACAGTGGTGGCAAAGTTAATACCCTCAAGTGAGAGGCTGTGCTGCTCTTTTAGCCTTTGTCTTCAGTAGGTCTTGAGCATCTCATGACATTCAGTGTAGTTCTTGAGGCTGCAGAGGGGATCACACTGACCCTTGGACTCCCCAAGTAACTTTTACACTGAGATAAGCTTCCTGATATTTAGAGCCATAAGGGACAGCAATTACAGAGACCTAAAAATAGATTTTTATATAGAAAATGAGAAAAGTAATTTAGGATCAGGACCAGGAAGAAGTAGAGAGGTTGAGGTAAACAGAGGAAGAAGAAAAAGGAGCTGAGTCTGATGTTCAAAAAAGCGAAAACATCCAAACCAGTTTTTAAAAAATAAAGATACACTGTTTTTCCACTAATGTCTGTGTGCTCAGTCATGTCCAACTTTGTGTGACCCCATAGACTGCAGCCCACCAACTTCTCTGTCCATGGGATTTCCCGGGCAAGAATACTGGAGTGGGTTGCTACTTCCTTCTCCATTTTTCACAAATAGGAAACATATTAATAATTTTAATGAAAATAATTGCTTTTGTTTAAATCATAGTGCTGTGTCTTAAGACTTCAAGATGTAACATTTGTTGCCTCAGTTACATTAATGTCTAAAAGTACAGAAATGAGCTAAGTGCTACAGTACTTTCCTCCAAAATCAGAAGAAGAGCAAGCCTGAAAATAAGCGAGCTCAAGACTAAGTGTCATTATCGGTAAAATCCTGTCAGTCTCATCATTAAAAGACTTGTTATTTTCAACTTTTTAAATGAAAATTTTCCATACATATGCAAAAGTAGAAAAAGTTAGTATAATAATCCCCGTGTACCCACCTATCTCCAAAATGAGGGGTTTTAAAATGCATTTTTCAAAGAAGACATTTTGAAATCCTGGACCCAGGAGTAACAGGGTAGACTGAATAAAGGTCAAGTATGAGAATATTTCTGAGGCAGAATTTGATGTATTCATTAGGTAACAGGTGGAAAGAAGGCAGTAATGGTAAGTTCAAATTTCTAGTTTAGAAAACTGGGCTGAGAATGACAGTGTTAATCAAGAGCACAGAGAACCAAAAGGTTTGCAGTTTAACATACTATCTGAGAGCTGCCTTCAACACAGCTTCCTCAGCCCCCTACCCAAATACCCATGAAAATGTGAAAAGTGACAGCAGTAACATCTAAGAACTCAGGAAGGTGTCTGCCTTAATCTTTAGGACAGACCTGAGATAAACTTGTTTCCTTGTGGAAACAAGAATGGCTTGGCGAAACATAGGGAGTCATTATATTCCATCCCTTACCTGGCTCAGCTCCAAAAGCCTGTGCTACCAGGGGTTGGGCAGCGCTCTATACAGAACATTACCTGGTGCTGTTTTAGGGATTAGAATGATGTCTGTTCTCTTACTCCCTTCTCCCGAGTTTTTCTCCATCTATTTAAGGATCCTGGTTTCCTGTTAGGCAGAGTATTGATGGCAGTACAGCACAGAAGGCATGGCCCACACCTATAGGCTGGACAAGAAAGGGCGTCCTGTCTGCAGGTCATATGGGAGTCACCATTTCTCAGGTATTCCATTAGTTCAGAAAATCAGTGGGAAGGAGGAAGCTGGAGGGCAGCTAGACCAGCACTGCGGGGAGTAAATATCTCTAAGAAATCAGGGATTGAGAGTGGTATGTATCATCTCATCCCTTCATTGTAGATACATAGAGGTTTTTAGCCATCATACAGAAGAATGGAGTGTACGATCAAGAACCAGTTATATTCCTTGCCTGCTCACAAATAAGACGTAAACCCTAACAAACAACATAAGGCTTGTAAATGAACTTGGTGGATTAAGGATATAAGAAGAATGAAGATTAGAAGGGTCCACTACAAAATGCTGATTCGTCGTGCAGTTGCTCAGTCATGTCCGACTCTTTGCGACCCTATAGACTGCAGCACGCCAGGCTCCCCTGTCCTTCACCATTTCCTGGAGTTTGTTCAGACTTACGTCCATTGAGTTGGTGATACTATCGAACCATCTTGTCCTCTGTTGTCCCCTTCTTCTGCCTTCATACTTTCCCAGCATCACGGTCTTTTCCAGTGAGTCAGTTCTTCACATCAGGTGGCCAAAGTATTGGAGCTTCAGCTTCAGCATCAGTCCTTCCAATGAGTATTCAGGGTTGATTTCCTTTAGGATTGATTGGTTTGATCTTGCAGTCTGAGGGACTCTCAAGAGTCTTCTCCAGCACCACAGTTCCAAAGCATCAATTCTTCGGCGCTCAGCTTTCTTCACAGTGCAACTCTCACATCCATACATGACCACAGGAAAAACCATAGCTTTTGGAAAAACTATAGCTTTGACTAGATGGACATTTGTCAGCAAAGTAATGTCTCTGCTTTTTAATATGCTGTCTAGGTTGGTCATAGCTCTTCTTCCAAAAAGCAAGCATCTTTTACTTTCATGGCTGCAGTCACCATCTGCAGTGATTTTGGAGCCCAAGAAAATAAAGTCTGTTGCTGTTTCCATCATTTATCTACTTATTTGCCACGAAGTGATGGGTCCAGATGCCATAATCTTAGTTTTTGAATGTTGAGTTTTAAGCCAGCTTTTTAACTCTCCTCTTTCACTTTTATCAAGAGGCTCTTTAGTTCCTCTTCACTTTTTGCCATAAGGGTAGTACCATCTGTATATCTGAGGTTATTGGTATTTCTCCCAGCAGTCTTGATTCCAGCTTTGCTTCATCCACCCCAGCATTTTGCATGATGTACTCTGTGCATATAAGTTAAATAACCAGGGTGACAATATACAGCCTTGACATACTCCTTTCCCAATTTGGAACCAGTCTGTTGTTCCATGTCTGGTTCTAACTGTTGCTTCTTGATCTGTGTACAGATTCTCAGGAGGCAGGTCAGGTGGTCTGGTATTCCCATTTCTTTAAGAATTTTCCACAGTTTGTTGTGATCCACACAATCAAAGGCTTTGGCATAGTTGCATGAGAGGGCAAGAGAAGTAAAAATTTTAAGGGCAAAATCTGTAATACAAGACAGCCTTGAAGAGAGCACAGTTGTTGAAAGAGCTCGGATAGAGAATAGAACCAAGATAATGGTAATTAAAGTTCCAGAAAACTAGAACAAATGAAACGTGATAATAGCAGTAGTTCAACGAGCTGACATTTACTGCCTCCTTACTGTGTGCCAGGCACTTGTTTACTTGAATCCTTGCAACAGTCCTCAGAGGGGAATCACTGCTGTTAACTCCAGTGTGCAGAAGAGAAGGTGGAAATTTGAAGTAAACCAAGCCGGGTCACACAGTTATTGCACATAATTGAGGATTTTTTAGAAGAAAAACTTTTCCTTAGCTATAATGACATATACTAAAGCTGTTGTGAGGAAGGAACAGGTCTGTTACTTTCTGGGTAACACCAGTGATCACATCTAGACATTCCTGACAAAATAGTCTATGAGTACACTAACTTTTTTATTCGTTACATAATTCATTGTGTCTACTGTTGTCATCCCTAAGGGTAAGATTTTAAAAGCATGACTTGTATTGACATCTCCAATTCGAACTCATCTTGTGATCTGTATTTGTATTAATATTCCCCTTTTCTCCAGTGAAAAACTAAATATATATTTGTTTACTCACAACTGTAGTACACAGAGGAGTTTTGGAATTATTGTACCACTGCCAACATCAATTCTTTTTTGTCATTGGATACATCCCACTGGTCAGATTATTATTTTCAGAAGCTACTTAAAATCACCCCCTTTCCTTTTCTGTGTTATGTTATCAACTTGATATGTGGTTAGATTCATTTGTTTCTCTTTGTATTCAAATTTTGGGTTCCCCCATCCTTAATCAAATTTATTGTTAAGACTATATAAAACATTTTCAGTTCAGTTCAGTCGCTCAGTTGTGTCCAACTCTTTGCGACCCCATGAATCGCAGCACGTCAGGCCTCCCTGTCCATCACCAACTCCTGGAGTTCACTCAGACTCACGTTCATCGAGTCAGTGATGCCATCCAGCCATCCCATCCTCTGTCGTCCCCTTCTCCTCCTGCCCCCAGTCCCTCCCAGCATCAGAGTCTTTTCCAATGAGTCAACTCTTCACATGAGGTGGCCAAAGTACTGGAGTTTCAGCTTCAGCATCATTCCTTCCAAAGAAATCCCAGGGCTGATCTCCTTCAGAATGGACTGGTTGGATCTCCTTGCAGTCCAAGGGACTCTCAAGAGTCTTCTCCAACACCACAGTTCAAAAGCATCCATTCTTTGGTGCTCAGCTTTCTTCACAGTCCAACTCTCACATCCATACATGACCACAGGAAAAACCATAGCCTTGACTAGACGGACCTTTGTTGGCAAAGTAATGTCTCTGCTTTTGAATATGCTATCTAGGTTGGTCATAACTTTCCTTCCAAGGAGTAAGTGTCTTTTAATTTCATGGCTGCAGTCACCATCCACAGTGATTTTAGAGCCCAAAAAAATAAAGTCTGACACTGTTTCCACTGTTTCCCCATGTATTTCCCATGAAGTGATGGGACCGGATGCCATGATCTTCGTTTTCTGAATGTTGAGCTTTAAGCCAACTTTTTCACTCTCCACTTTCACTTTCATCAAGAGGCTTTTTAGTTCCTCTTCACTTTCTGCCTTTTAACAGGGCTTAAATGTCAAAACTATGTAAAATTTTGTTCTCAGAGAAGTTTCATTCCTTTCCCTACCCTGTCCCTTTTTTGTTTCTGCCTACCTTCTAAGAAGCAATTTTATTACTTTTTGGTTTATCCTTCTCTTGTTTCCTTTTGGAAAAATAAATACATTAAAATTTTTTATATGGGCTTTCCTCGTGGCTAAGCTGGTAAAGAATGCAGTGTGGGAGATCTGGGTTTGATCCCTGAGTTGGGAAGGAACCCCTGGAGAAGGGAAAGGCTACCCAATCCAGTGTTCTGGCCTGGAGCATACCATGGACTGTATAGTGACTGAGTGACTTTCACTTTCACTTTTGTGTATGTGTGTGTGTATATAACTCATATGTGTGTGTATGTATATATATATATTCATACTTATTTATTCCCTCTCCCCATCATTTATAGCTCTCCTTCTTTCTCATGGAAATCCTTTATGGAAGGACAGTCTGCTACATATTAATAGTATATTCTTCACCTCCTTTTTTTGCCTTTTTTCCCATAGAGCTGACTGTTAATTAGCCAAAGGGGGTCTTTCTCAATCTTTCTCATAGCTGAATTATTCAAATGCATACTTACATCATTTATGATATTCTGGTATTGTAAACAATTGTTTGGTTAGCATTTTTTTTTTTTTTTGGTTAACATTTTTTAAATCTTTGAATTATGATAAAGACAAGTCCTGCAGCCCATTGGTGCAAACACAGATTACCTACAAAGAAAACTGAGTTGGCTTTAAATTATATAATATTGTATTTATAACAGAGCCTGACAAGTAGTATTATATTCGTTTTGTTAAAATTCGTTCTTTTAAGTCATTCTAATACATAAGGAGGTTGAGATATTTTGCTTTTTTTGGTGAGTACTCCAATTGCATATCCATATGTCTATATTGCGTGTACTGTATTTGGTGGTTTTCTGTTCCTGCTTCATAGCTCAGCAGAGACAGCACTTCCTTCCTTATCCTTGCCACTACCATAGAATTTAGTAGGTGATGTTTTTTATGGTTTCTCTCCTATTTGGTCTACCAGCCCCTGGATAGCTGACTTTTCATCACTAACAGAATGCCTGGCATTACTAGGTACTTAGTATATTTGTTAATTGAAGGAAGTGGTTGCAAAGTTAATTATAGCTTTAGAAAACAGTGAACAAAAGGAAATTATGTTTACTTCCTATTTTCCAGTAAAATATACATCTGTTTTATTCATTTTTCTCTTTATTTTTTTCTCTCCAACTTTAGTCTGTGCTGAGACCTATAACCCTGATGAGGAAGAGGAAGATACTGATCCGAGGGTAAGAACTACAGCAAAGGTATTAGGTAGAATAATTTCAGTCCCCACTCACTCCCCTTTTCCTCTATATACCAAGTCTAATCATGCTGATATTTAAAATGAATACAGGTTAAAATCTCAGCAAGATACCATCTTTTATCTAACAGACTGACAATGATTAAGAAGAATAGGAAGCAAGATTGGTTGAGGATATGGTAAGAAGGGGTGCCTAGCTGTGGCCGTCAGCTTTACACTTAGTCAAGCCAGCTGACTCAGCAGATACCTGCAGGAGAATCATGCCTACCGGTTGCGTTCTTCCTAAGGATGCTTTCTGAGGAGGTTATTGCAGTATTATAATAGTGAGAGATGGAAGCAGCATAAATGAACTAAAATAGGGGTTTCCAGGGGCTACATTTTGGCACATTCAAATTAAGAAAATCTGAAGCCATTGGAAATGATGGTACAGGACTGGGTTTAAATGACATGGAATGATGTAAATTTGAGGTACATTTTATACAGCATTTTATAATATAAAAAAATTTATCTATCCATCTTCATACCTATTTACTTGTTTACTGTTTACTTATTTGTACAAAGATTTGTGCCTGGAAGGATACATCCCAGATTTTAACAGTAGTTGTTGCAAGACTACAGTTGATTTGGGGGTTGCTTTTTCAAAAACTCACACTTTTCAACTTTTATATAGTTAACAAGTTACTTTTATAAAAGCAAACTTGAACCATCTTTTTAAAAAGATTGATGTTATAAAGAAACTTTAATGATCTTTCAAATATGTCTTAAAGTGAGCAGACTAGAAAAGATTTCTAAACTATTCTAATAATAAAATGCTACCATTGTATGAATATAATAGACATGTAGGTTTTTAAATTTTTCATTCTTGATGTTATAAAATTTTGAAAAGACTTTTAAAAGTTAAAACTTTTTCAACTGACTATTTAATATTATAAATTTAAATTACTTAGCACTTTTGACATCTGTTATTTCTGGTCTAAATTAAGTGATGTAGATTTTTTAGGGTGAAGACAATACTTAGGATGGTGCTTAATAGGTTTTTCAATTATAACAGCAATGCTGGGCAATAATTCTTTTTTAGTTCAAAAAACATGTATTGACTATCTATAGTATTAGTGGTAGTAGTAATAATTTTTGAGCACCTACTGAACGCCAGGTTCTATTTTAAACACTGCCTGTATCAGCTCATTTAATTCTATGGCAACTCTGATTTTGTAGGCACCAGTATTATTACTGGTAATACTATGTTTGTTGATGTTGGAACTCCAGCTTATATAGTGGTTGTTTACTTGCCATCTCCATTTAGATTTCAATAGACAGTTTATAGTGAGCTCCTGATGATTTCCACTGAGACATTCTTTTTCACTCACAGTCTTCCCCAGCTCATTAAATGGCAGTTCCATCCTTCCTGTTGCTCAGGTCCACAATTTTAAGGTCACCCTCAGCTCCTCTTAATTTTTTATACCTACATTCAAGTTTTCAGCAAATCCAATGGGCTTGGTCTTCAAATTATATCCAAAATTCCAGTACTTCTCAACACTTCCATGGCTACCACCTTGGTCTTAATCCCCAGTTTAACACTAGGATAACCACAGACGCTTCCTGGCTTCCGCTCCTGTATCCGTCAAGGCTGTTCTTCACTTAGGAACCAACTTAAGCCTTTAAAATCATCTGTCAGATCTCTTTCCTTCCTCAGTGCCCCCATGTCACTAGAGAAAAGTTCCAGTTCTGTGATTTACGTTGCCCTCCACCTAAGCCCAAAACCAGGTCTCTTCCTGATCTTTTCCCCTCGCTCTTTGTCAGTCACACCTGTCTCCTGGTTTTTCTCAAACATGCTATTCACCCATCATATTGTTTTCATTTGCTGTTCCTTCTGCTTGAGGTCATCTTCACAGAGATGTCCACATGACTCATTCCCTCAGGTTGTCCTCAGTTCCTTAGGATCTTGACACAAATGTCACCTTCTCAGGCCTCATCTGGACACATGCCTGCATGTACACACGCTTTTAATCACCCTTCCCCACCGTATTTTTCTCCTTAGCCCTGTCACTCTCTACCATCCTTTATGTATTTATTGATGGTGAGAGCAGGTGTTTGTGTCTTCTGTTCACTGCTCTGTCCCCAGAGCTGGGATGGTGCCTGGCACCTAGTTGATGAAAATGTTTACTGAATGAATGAACATGTAACCTCCTGCTTTATGGATGGGGATTCTGGGGCTCCCAGCAGATAGCTGACTTGCTGCCAGCCATACCCCCATCCCATTGCCTGTCCACAATCAGGGTACTGCTTGGTATTTGTATAAAATTAAAATTATGGTAAATGTGCTCTTAATTTTTCCCATTTTTAGGAGGAAGAAATATTCTAATTTGTAAGTTAAGTAATATTTTAAAATAGAATATTAAAATTTCCCTTGTTTTCTTTGGATTGGCAGGTGATTCATCCTAAAACTGATCAACAGCGGTGCAGACTTCAGGAAGCTTGCAAAGATATTCTTCTTTTCAAAAATCTTGATCCGGTAACACTGACTTTTAAAATATTTTTGTCTTTTAGCTTTTCATCATTTTAACAGTTTTTAGCATCTTAGCCACAGTCATATGAGGCAATAAAACCTTAGCTTCTTCTTTTGCATTGTGTTTAGCACTGTAGCTAAACACAGATGACTTTTAATATTTCTCTGACCTGCTTTGGTACTTCCTCCAAGGCAGTACCATTTGTGAACCATGCATTTGGGTCATGTCAAAAGGAAATGCTCAGGTTTGCATGACCCTGGCTTAGTTTGGAGGGTCTTTATGCTGCAGAGTAATTTCTCTAAAGATGCCAGTGTGGTGTCCTCCTTACCGGTAGCAGTTACACAGTGGAAGTGGGTGACTGCGTCTCACCTCCTTGGTGTGAGGCATCTCTTGTGATTATTCTCAGTGAAGACCTCAGGCCTGGGACACACAGAGTGGTATGTGTCTATAGGGCTCTGCACAGGATCTGTGTGTGCCTATCTTCCCTCTCTCGGTGAAGATGGAGAATACAGCTGCCTCCTGAGCACAGAGATGCTTCAAATTTCCTATTTCTTCAGTACTTTGAGGGCCGTGTGCTGAAGGCCCATGGATGACTGAAGTGCTGGGCCTGCTAGGGAATCCCAGAATGTGCAGACACAAGAGCAATGGGAAATAGAATTTTCTTACTACCCAGTTCCTGCAAATAAAATCTTCTGAAGATATTCCCACAGCCCTCTGGGACTTGGATTGGTCAGACATGAGTCCATGATGTATTCCTGGAGTCTGTAAACCAGACTGTTTGGTAGCTTTGTGGTTATAGGAATAGCTGGAACTTTGATCAGAAATTTATTAGTCTGAGATTGAATAAAACAAGGACAGTGAGTTCAAGGAAAGGCTGGTTGTAAGAAATACTGGTCTGTGTGCTGTTTTCCCTGGAAGACTCATCTGTATCAATAGAAAAGGGACTTCTTTATCTACTGTGAATAAAACCCCTTGCAAATGTTATACTAGCAGATGTTTTAAAGGAAGTTGCTATGTCAGTCTACTTTTCAGATTTTTCTCAGTGATGAAGAACATCATTTTATCATTTCAGTATTGAAAAATAAAATTTTCAGATTTAATTATATTTTTCTGACATTTTATCATGAAAATATTTTTTTTTTTGAAAATATTCAAATACAATGAAGTGAGAAGGGTTTTACAGAACATGTATTTATCCTCTGCCTTGATTCTAACATTAACATTTTGCTATGCTTGTTGTGTTATATACCATCTACCCTCAACAGAGGGGTTAGCAACCTTTTGCTTAAAGAACCAGATGTGTGCTGTGCTTAGTCACTCAGTCGTGTCCTACTCTTTGGGACCCCATGGACTGTAGCCCACCAGGCTTCTCGGTCCATGGGATTCTCCAGGCAAGAATACCAGAGTGGGTTGCCATGCCCTCTTCCAGGGTATCTTCCCAACCTGGTGATCGAACCCAGGTCTCTCTCATTGCAAGCGAATCCTTTACCATCTGAGCCACCAGGGAAGCCCATACATAGCAAATATGAAACATTTCTGTCACAACTACTCAACTTCATTATTGTAGCAGGAAAGCAGCCATAGGCAATGCATAAATGAAAGTGTATGGCTGTGTTCCAGTAAAATGTTTACAGTCAGCTGTTTGCTGCCCTACATTAACCCATCTTATTTTTTTTGGATAGTCTCAGTATAGTTCCCTTAAATATTTTGGTGTTCATATCATGAACTGGAGTTCAGTATTTGTTTGTTGTTTTTTAATGTAAAGTTTTCATGTAATGAAACATATGGATGAGTTTTAAATGTACATTCACTTAGGTTTGACAGATGTATACACTTAAGTAATCCAAGCCCCTGTCAAGAATATAGAATTTCGGGGACTTCCCTGGTAGTTCAGTGGCTAAGACTCTGCACTCCCAATGTAGAGGGCCCGGGTTAAATCCCTGGTCAGGGAACTAGATCCCTCGTGCCACAGTTAAGACCCAGCACAGCCAAATACATAAAAATAAATATTTTTTAAAAAGAAAGAGGATTATAGAACTTAGGACTTCCCTGGCGGTCCAGTGGCTAAGACTAAGACTGCACTCCCAGTGCAGGCACTTAGCAGGGAGCTAAAGTTCCGCATGCCGCACAATGTATGCAGCCAGAAAAAAGACACAGAATATTACTACCACTTCAGAAACTTCCCTCATGCCCCTTCATGATCAACTCTTATTCCCCTCCCCACAGAGGCAACTTCTATTTTGATTTATTCTACCATAAATTCATTTTGCCTTCTAGAATTTCATGTAAGTAGAATCATACGTGATATGAAATCATATAAGATTTCACATAATAAATCATACAAGATTTCTCTCCGTTGTAAGAAACTCCTTTTGCTCAGCACAATATTTTTGAGATTCTTTCATGTTGTTCAGCATTCCATTTTCTTTTTTCACTTTTTATTTTGAACTAGTTTTAGCCTCACAAGTAAGATGTAAACATAGTAAAGAGTTCCCATAGGCCCTCATCTAACTTCCCCCAATGTTAGCATCTTACATAACCACGGTACAGTTATCAAAACCGGGGAATTTGCATTATTACAGTATCATTAATTAAACTAAAAACCTTGTTCAGCTTTCATCAGTTTTCTCCCTAATGTTTTTTTCCATAGTTAATGATCCAGTCCAGAGTCCCTTATTGCACTTGGTTGCTATTTTTCCATAGTCTCCTCTGGTTTGTGATAGTTTTCAGTCCTTTCTAGTATTTCATGATCTTGACAGTTTGAAGAGTGCTGGTTAGTTACATTATAGAATATACCTCAATTTGAATTTGTTTGCTCTTTCTTCACAATTGAAATGTGGTTATACATCTTGGCCAGACTACTATAGAAATTATATTGTGTCCTCAGAGAATCAGGTCGAGGGATCCATTCAGTGTGTCATTGTTCATGGTGTTAGTTCATTCCCTTTTATTGCTGAGTAGCATTCCATTATATGAAGATGCCAGTTTGCTTATTCATTTTTCTGACAGTGGGTACCTGGTCTATTTCTTGTTTTTTAACTCTTGATAATAATGCTGTGGACATTTTGTACTCTTCAATAAAACACCTGAGGACAAAAATCCCTGAGTCATAGGGTAGATGTATTTTTTATTTTATACAAAACTGCTGGATCTTTTTCAAAGTGGTTTTACCATTTTGTGTTCCTTCCAACAATATATGATATTCCCAGTTTTTCTATATCCTTAGCAACTTTTGATATTATCTGTCTTTTAAAATTTTAGTCATTCCAGTGAGTGAATTTGTTTCCAGTTTAAAAACAATTTGCTTCTCAAACTTTTGTGTTTAAATCTTCAAATTTATGGAAAAATCAAAACTTGCATATATTCTTTACCTAGATTGACCAGTTGTTAACATTTTGCCACATTTATTCTGTCTCTTATGTGTATATGTATGCACATATATAGGTATGTATAAACTGCTTTTTTAGGTCCTGAGACATTTATGAGTATATTGAGGACATCATGGCTCTTAGCCACTAAATGCCTTAAGTTATATTTTCCAAGAACAAGGATATTCTCCTCCATTAACACACTATCATTATTAAGCCCATGAAATTTAACACTATTGTAATAATATTACCTAAATACAGTCCATATTAAGCTTTTCCCAGGAAAGTTTTCTATAGCTTTTTCGTTTTGTTTTCCAGTCCTGAATCACATGTTGCTTTTGGTTGTTATGGCATGACTTTAGTCCCTCTAACCCAGAATGCTCCCCCCGTACCTTATTCTATGTCTCATGACACTGATGTTTTTGAAGATCTTCTGGGCTAGAAGATTTGTTACTCAGAACACGAGGCTGCCAATGGACAGCCCACAGGCCAGACACACCAGGTGTAGATGTATGTGTTTGGCCTGTGTTGTATGTGAAAATTTGAATTTGTTACCTATATTTAAATAGATTTCAGGCAATGCTGGGCTCACACTCCACATGAATGTGGACACACGAATAGCAAGCCTTCTTTTATAGTATCTGTCAGCTTGTACAGTATTCACCACCCATGGAACTAGGGAACTAAGGAGCTGCTTATTGGTGATACATTAGTTTAAGTAGCAGAATGCTAAATCCTATGGAATTATTCAGCAATAAAGTTATTTCCTCGCCAGGCCTTCAATCCACAATCCTCCAAAGAGAAAGTCTTTCTGTGAGTTGAAACTGGTCTTTAGTGCTCCCTAACAGTCACTGGGGCTTCCCAGGTGGTGCTAGTGGTAAAGAACCTGCCGGCCAGTGCAGGAGACATAAGAGATGAAGATTTGATCCCTGGGTGGCAAGATCCCCTGGAGAAGGGCACAGCAACCCACTCTAGTAGTCTTGCCTGGGCAATCCCATGGACAGAGGAGCCTGGGTGGGCTGCAGTTCATAGGGTCACACAGAGTTGGACGCTACTAAAGTGACTTAAGGAGATCAGCCCTGGGATTTCTTTGGAAGGAATGATGCTAAAACTGAAACTCCAGTACTTTGGCCACCTCATGTGAAGAGTTGACTCATTGGAAAAGACTCTGATGCTGGGAGGGATTGGGGGCAGAAGGAGAAGGGGACGCCAGAGGATGAGATGGCTGGATGGCATCACTAACTCGATGAACGTGAGTCTGAGTGAACTCCGGGAGTTGGTGATGACAGGGAACGCTGGCGTACTGAGATTCATGGGGTCGCAAAGAGTCGGACACGACTGAGCGACTGAACTGAACTGAACTGAAGCGACTTAGCATGCGCATACGCTCAGCAGTCACTGACAGAGGGATGCTGGCCCTAGACTGAGACCACTGTATTGTTAGAATTGAATAGCACTGTTTTGATTATTTTAATATTTGTTGGTACAGTTACCTTCTGGTTATTGCAGGTGATATTGGTAAGTAATTGTATGTGTTGTATATAAATAACTATAGGAATATTAAGTGTCTGATAATAGAGCTTATTTATTAAGTACCTATTATATGATAAATATTTTCCATAGATTTTTATCCTTTAGTCATGAAAGTTGATGAGCTGGAAGCTATTTATTAAACACTTTTTTGTAATAAAGAAACAGACTCAGATTAAGTGATGTGCTTGACTAGGAAGGGCAGCTGTGCTGCTTCATGAGATAACCTCTGAAACATCTCAGCCTATTAGATTTGACGATCCTGTTAAGATCAACACCTGTAGGAAGGTAGCGTCACAACATTACACATGATAGAGTAGAGCCATCATGGCTATACACGTGTCATCAAGGCAGGTGACAGTCTTGTGTGGCTGGGTGAATAGGCACCATGGTTTAGATGCTGTTTTCACACAAATTGTAGAATGTTGTGTTTTGTTTTTTTTTTTTTCAAAAACAATACTGCCTCAGAGAGCTTGGCAACTGGGCTGTGTATGTGGACATGCAAAGCTGGATGGCCACAGGAAGGCATTTGTTTCAGACCCTTGCATTTCTGCTTGGATGTGGGCGATAGTCTGATGTGAGGACTTCTCCCATGTAGTCACCACCTGAGATAAACACAGTTAAATTTTTTCCTCATAAACGTAAACGCCATTTCTCCTTGTGTGTTTCCTGCAGGAACAGCTATCCCAAGTCCTTGATGCCATGTTTGAAAGGACGGTCAAAGTTGATGAGCATGTCATTGACCAAGGAGATGATGGAGACAACTTTTATGTCATTGAACGGTAGGAGATGGTGTTTTGCAGTTGTACACCTGTACTTAGTAAGATTCGCGGTTCAGGGCAAGTGCTTTACCCTGTGCCTTGTTCAGCCCAGACAGGACTTAGGGCCAGGTTAACAAGCTCCTCAAAGTTTGCTGCTCTCTGTCCACAGCCTGCCCTTCTCTATCTTCTGCTGTCCTGAGTCCTGAGTACAGCGCATACTTGGGTTGCCACTATCTACAATTAGGTGAGCTGTGCAAGATGCGCTTTATAAACATGTTATTTGCAAGTGTCCAAGAGAAGTACTTTCCATGACACTTTATTGTCATCTGGATCATTCAATCCTAGCCTGATTTTACACTTCGGTATATTTCCTCAACCTCCATACCTCTGGCCCCTTTTGGCTCTGTTCCAGGTTTAGGTCTGTTGGGAGACATGAAATGTGAGGGTTTAACCTGCTCACCCTGGTGTGTTCTCACCTCTTGAGCTATTACTATTGGTATATCTGGGGGACTCCCTCTGACCCCCTCTCAGTCCTGAAAAGAACACTTACCAGAGTTTAGGATCAATAAGATGTTTCTTCACCAGTGTCTTCCATTAGGTATTTTTCATTTTTTCCTTTCAAGTAATTTCACACTTAAGGAATTGTTACACAAATAGTACAAAAAATTCTTAGAAACCTAGGTTCCCGGGTTAATGTTTTACCAGATTAGCTTTGTGTTTGAAAGTAAGTTGCTGGTATAAGCCCTTTTATCTCCAAATACATGTATATATTTCCTAAAATAGGACATTTTCTTACATAAGCAGAGACCAGTTATAAAAATCAGATATTAACATTTTATACAGTACTCTCATCTACTGTGCAGACCTTACTCAATTCTTTCCAGTTGTTTCCCTGATTTTTAAGGGTCTTTTTATCTGTACCAAGTAGCTGTACTAGATTCAACTAGTCCTTTTCCTTATCAAAGCCTTTTGCTCGTTCAGAAAAATGTTCAAGAATGTATTCCTTGGATAACCTTTGGGCCCTTGATACCATGACAAATAGTTCCAATTAGAGTTAGAAAGGAAATGTTTTATTTAAAGAGGAAAGATGATACAAATGATATCATCTTAAAGAGTCTTTTACTTTTATCTGTCATGCTTAGGCTTCCTTCATAGAATTCTATAAGTAGTGGCAGAAAAAATTTTTTAAGTTATATCACCACTTTTTTTGCTTCTTGTGTAACATGTGATACCTAGTGATTTTTATCAGACAAGTGGAGGCTCTTTGTAGGAAATTTAAGGGAAAAAAAACAAGTGAAACAGAGAAGAAAGTAATTTTGCCCTAATTTTATTACCAGAGTATATTCTTTCTTTTTTCCTCCCTTGGCCTTACAGTTAGGTCAGATCCACTACCCCAGATTTGGTTCAGATATCAAGACTGATCATACCATACACACAGACTAAGAGGATATGAAAAGATTGATCATTCTCATAATGAGTGTTTTAAAGGTGAACAGGGTAGGTTCCCAAGAGGTTCAAAAATGACTTAAGACAGCACAGAGAGGTGACTGGCTTGGTATTTCATGGTGTAGAAGGTAGAGCTGAGGTAGAGTACTCTTGTATATGGGCAGGCTCTTGTGTGATTTGGATTTCCCATCAACACTAAATGGGGGGCATCTAGGTTTTCTTATCAACTTTCCCAGATGTGAGACAGAAGAGGAAGAAATACTGGAGTGGTAGGGCTTCAAAGCTGATAACAATCAAACATGTAAAATGTAGTTAACTCTTTATTAAATTTATATATATTGCTTTCATATACATTGACTTCATTTTAAAAATCTGTTTGAAGTGGTTTGCCATAGGATACAATATTATTCTATGTCATCATTTATACTGACTACATAATATGAATATAGACATATATTTGACCTATCTTATTGTTAGGAGATTACATTGTGATTTTTGCTGTTATAAATATTACCTGGTGAGCATCCTTGCAGTTAAATATTTTCCAGTATCTTCTATTATCTCCTTTAGAATACCTAGAAATGAAATTACTGTGTAAAAGGGTCTCTTCAAGGAATTTGTTCTGTTGTTAATTATCTTGGAGAAATTTGGAAATTTACATTTGCTTCAGTGGTATATTGAGAGTGCCTATTTCTCCAAATGCCATCCATTGTGAATGTTTTTCTTTAGCCACTGTTAATGAACAATCAATAGAGAGAAAATTGTATTTTTAAAAAATTTTAATCAATTCTACATCCTAGTTTTCAACAGACTACAAAAGAAAACCCAACCAGTCATTTCGATACTTACAGGAAAAGCATTTGACAAAGTTTAGCACCTTTTCATGGTAAAAACTCAGCAAAATAGGAATAGAAGGGACTTTTATCCAACCCGATTAAATGCATTTATTTTATTTTATTTTATTTTTTTTTTTTTAATGCATTTATTTTAAAAAATCTATAGCTAACCTCATACTTAATGGTGACAGACTGAATGTTTTCCCTTTAAGATGGAGAACCAGAGAAGCATGTCTGCTTTCACCTCTTCATGCAGTATTACACTGCAGGTCCTAGCCGATGCAATAAAGCAAAGAGAAAGAGGGAGTGAGGAAAGAAGAACTGAGGGGAGGGAGGAAGGGCATACAGGTTGGAAAGTAAGAAAAATAAAGCTGTCTTTGTTTGCGGATGACATGATCCTCTAGAAAATGCCAAGTTCACTCATTAGAACTAATGAGTTTAGCAAAGTCACATAATACTAAGTCAAATGCAAAAATCTATTATGTTTCTATATGCTAGCAAAAAAATTTGTTGGAATTCCCCCAATAGCAACATTGTATATCATATGTACCTTCTATTCATATATACCTGCCCATTATAAATGAAATTGTTTCTTATTGTATTTCCAGGGGAACCTATGATATTCTAGTAACAAAAGATAATCAAACCCGCTCTGTTGGTCAGTATGACAACCATGGAAGTTTTGGAGAACTAGCTCTGATGTACAACACCCCGAGAGCTGCTACCATTGTTGCCACTTCAGAAGGCTCCCTTTGGGGACTGGTGAGTTAGAGAAATGGTCCTCCTTGCATAGCATGGTTTTCATCCCCCTTACTTCTGGGTCTCTGTCCTTGGCTGTTGGTTCACGGTATGTTTTATGGCTGATTATCTGAAAGACACTGTGGAAGGTCTTGACCAATGTGTTTTTCCATTTCCCTGAAGTGATTTGTCAACAGACTGCTTATTACAAATTACATGGAAAAGACTGGGTCTTGTGGCCTAGCAGTTGTGTCAGCTCTTACTGCATTTTCTCTTTATGTTTTCATCAGACAAGCAGAGAGAGGAAGGATAACTACAGAAGAGACCAGTCTAGAAAAATGAGTGTCATTGAAAGCTCTGCCAAAAGTGTTTTCCATCTCTAACTATCCTAGGACTAACTTTTCACTAACAGGTGGTGTTTGACCATCTGTTTATTCATTGGTCCATGCCAATAGTCAGTAGATTTAGATGACCAGAAAGGCTGACAGCCGTATTCTGGGAAACAGAACTTTCTCAGAATATCTTAGGCATAGTCTGCTAAGGTCCTGTCCTGTATTATAGATGACCCGCCTTGCATCCTTCAGTATCAAGCCTTCAAAATATATAACTCTCTTCCTTCTTAAAAGAATCATCCTCTTGTTCAAATTCCAGATTTCGTTTTTAAAATGTTCACCTCTATGGTAATTTGTTTCCATTTAAGTCCTGAAATCCCTCACCAGTCCAAGCAGAATTCCTACAAGCAGAATTAAATATATACCTTGAAATTATCAACATATTTCCTCAAATGAAATCACATTTTAAAGACATACTAAAGCACTTTATTGTGCTATACTAGTGCAGAATTAAGAATGCTCCTGAGCAGGACCTCCCTGGAAGTCCACTGGTTAGAACTCCTTGCTTCCACAGCAGGGACTCAGGTTTGATTCCTAGTTCCCACAGTGAACTAGGATCCTGAATGTGGTGTGGTACAGCCACAAAAAAAAAAAAAAAAAAGATTGGTCCTGAGGGATGAGTAATAAACTGGCTTAAGGAAAATACATCACATACCTGGGAACCCAGTGCTTAAAATACTCAACATAGATCAAGAAATAATGGGGGAAAATAAACTCAGTTTTAAAATATGTTGATGACAACTTCTAGTCCAGGCCAAGACAGAATAGCCCCATTCCTCCCTAGTCTTCCCTGTTAAAGCTAGAAAACTCTGGGTATCATACAACAGGTGAACATAGGCGACCCTGAGAGAGGGAAGCGAGAAGGTGGACTGGTGAGGGATTTCAGGACTTAAGGACGGATATGACAGTGAGTTCCCCAGGTTTTCATACTAATTGCCATGTATCCCAGCATTTTTCAAGAACTGAAAGAAAAGAACTGTCAACTGAAAATTCTATACCTTGTGAGAATATCCTTCAGAAATTAAGTTTCCTTCAGAAACTTTGTCACCAGCAGGCCTACCTTGAAAGAATGACTAAAGGAAGTTCTGTAAACAGAAAGGAAGTGATAAGAGGAGATTTGGAATATCAAGAATGAAGAAAGGACAACCAAAAGAGTAAACATATGGATAGACATAAAAGTCTATCCTCCTTTTTAGTTTTCTAAAATAGGTTAGATGCTTGAAGCAAAGTTATAACATTGTCTTATGTGATTTTCACTGTATGTAGAGGAAATATTTCAAAGGGTCCTAATCACTGCAGATGGTGACTGCAGCCATGAAATTAAAAGATGCTTACTCCTTGGAAGAAAAGTTATAACCAACCTAGATAGCATATTCAAAAGCAGAGACATTACTTTGCCAACAAAGGTCCGTCTAGTCAAGGCTATGATTTTTCCAGTGGTCATGTATGGATGTGAGAGTTGGACTGTGAAGAAGGCTGAGTGCCGAAGAATTGATGCTTTTGAACTGTGGTGTTGGAGAAGACTCTTGAGAGTCCCTTGGAGTGCATGGAGATCCAACCAGTCCATTCTGAAGGAGATCAGCCCTGGGATTTCTTTGGAAGGAATGATGCTACAGCTGAAACTCCAGTACTTTGGCCACCTCATGTGAAGAGCTGACTCATTGGAAAAGACTCTGATGCTGGGAGGGATTGGGGGCAGGAGGAGAAGGGGACGACAGAGGTTGAGATGGCTGGATGGCATTACTGACTTGATGGACTTGAGTTTGAGTGAACTCTGGGAGTTGGTGATGGACAGGGAGGCCTGGCGTGCTGCGATTCACGGGGTCGCAAAGAGTCGGACATGACTGAGCGACTGAACTGAACTGAAATGAAAGTTAAGCTTCTACACTTTACTCACATTTCTAAAATGTTGACACCAGTAGACCATGGTAAGTTACATATGTAAATATAATACCTAGAGTAACCGCTAAATTAACCTGTGCGAAGAGATATACTCAAAAGCTGTACAAATCAAAAGGAATTCTAAAAAGTAATTCAGGTAACCTACGGAAAGGCAAGAAAAGTGAAATAGAAGAACAGAAAAGAGAGGGGAGAACAGAAAACATTGAATAAAATGGTAGATGTCGACCCTAGCATATGATTTGTTACTATAGATGATCTAAATATGCCAATTAAATGACAGACTGGTAGAATGGATTATCTTAAATGACCCAACAATATGCTATTAATAAGAAACTCACTCAAATATAATAATATAGGTAGGTTGAAAGTAAAAGGACAGTAATAGATATACTCTATGCAAACATTAACCAGAAGAAGTCAGGAGAAATTAAATTAGTATCAGATAAGTAGATTTCATGGCAGAGAAAATTACCAGAAGCAACAAACTCTAACCCTATAATTTTCATAATAATGAAGGAGTTAATCTACCAAGAAGACATAGAAGCCCTAAAGCTGTGTATACCAAACAACAGAGCTTCAGAATATGTAAAGCTAATACTGATAGACCGAAAGAAAAACTAGATAAATCCACAACTGTATTACATGCAGACTTCAACACCCCTTTCTCAACAATCAATAAAATAACTAGAAAGAAAATCAGGAAGGTTATAGGATTTAGCACCACCATCAACCAAAAGGGTCTAATTGAAACTTAGAGGACACGTCACATAACAGCAGAGAATACACATTCTTTTCAAGCGTGTGAATGTTTACTGAGATAAACTACATATATCCTGGGATATAAAAAGTTAGCAAATTCAAAAGAACTGTTCTGTAACCACAGTGGGATGAAACCAGAAATCAGTAACAGAAAGATAACAGGAAAATCTCCAAACACTTGGAAATTAACCCATTCCTAAGTAATCTGAAAGTCTCAATAGAAATTTATTAAAACTGAACTGTGAAACTGCTTGCCTTCTGGTTGGGATATGAGAATTAAACAGAAGGACACGAGACAAGCCATTCCCTTAGTGCCTGGCATATGTTGGGTGCTACCAAGTGGGGACACCCGCGCCCCTTGGTTGTGGGGCTTCTCCCCACCCCTCTCTTCCTGAAGCTCCCTCTCCTAAGATCCCTGCTCTGCCTTTCTAGTTCCTCGCCTTATCCTGTGCAGACTTTCTTCCTGTTCCTGCTATCTTAAGTGAGATTCATCTCCCTGCTGCCTTAAGTGATCTTTTTAGATGTCTTTTTCTCCTGCTTTACAGTCCAAGCCCTTCCAACGCTGCAGTACTTCCTTCAGGAGAGTGCCCCCAGAGTGTCCTCCACAGTGTGACTTCTCACTTGTGCCTCCCAAGGTCTTGGAAATGCCTTCTGAGGCTAAAGCAGGGAGGACCTGGTGTTGCCACTGAGTTTCTCAGATTGGATTCCGTACTGCTCAGATGGCAAAGCATCTGCCTACAAGGCGGAAGACCTGGGTTCAATCCCTGGGTCAGGAAGATCCCCTGGAGAAGGAAATGGCACCCTACTCCAGTACTCTTGCCTGGAAAATCCCATGGGCAGAGGAACCTGGTAGGCTATAGTCCATGGGGTTGCAAATAGTCGGACACAACTGAGCGACTTCACTTTCTTTTACTAGGGGCAACTGCTACACTTAGTCTCTTCCCTCTTTGTCTTGCTTGCATGAAAGTCAGTAGAATCTTTCTCAGGGAACTTCTGCAGTCAAAGGAAAGGGTGGCATTCTTTTTCTCTTTTGAACTTCAAGGCTGTTTGCTGAGGGGGCTACCATTTCACAGTAGGAGTTTCCTCTTCACAGCTCCATTGGAAGCTCCCTGAAAGCTGGGGTGGTGCTTTTTTATACCCTCCACAGTCACAGGAGCTGGACTTGTTCAGCATGGAAGCTCTGGGAAGTGTAAAAGCATACACAGAAAGATTGGAACACAGATAAGTCACTCTAAGAGATAGCAGTTGTTTTCTCTTTAGCTGGAAATACAGTTCATTGCTACAATTGTGGTAATCTTTGTTATGTTATCGGTGGCTCAGATGGCTAAGAATCTGCCTGCAGTGCAGGAGACCCAGGTTTGACCCCTGAGTTGGGAAGATCCCCTGGAGAAAGGAATGGCTACCCACTCCAGTATTCTTGCCTGGAAAATCCCATAAACAGGGGAGCCTGACAGGCTGTGGTCCATGGGGTCTCAAAGAGGCAGACACCACTGAGCGACTAACACTTTCACTTTGTAACATTATAAATGGATTTAGAAATACTAGTTTTTTTGACAATGTCTACTCAAACATAAGGAAGGGAACTTCATAACTCCCATTGTCTCAATCTTGAGTGTTCTCTTTCCACAGCACCCTTGGCCTCGATTGGCCCAGAAAACACATGGAAACTGAAGTCTAAAGATAATGGAGTGATACTCCAAAGTACAACAGTAACATTTTAAATGATATTAATACATCTCCAGCCTTGGACTTCAAAAAAGTAGTGGCGAGTGGTGCAGCCCATTAGAGCAATCAGGGATTGCATGGCTTTTTGCAAGCAGATGGATCGAAAAGAAAAGAGAGGCAGAATCTGGCTTAATGCCAGAGGGCAGACATCATTTGTACGTCAGTTTAGGAAGGGAGGGTAGGAGTCTGCCACGTTTTACACTAGGAGCACAGGGCACAGGAGGTGACTTCTGTAGATGGAACTTGGCATGGGAGTGGACCAGGGAACTCTGATGGTGTATGAGCCAGTGAAATCGATTTAGACATCTCTTCGCAGTTGTCTTCTATGTGTTTCCTCCACCCAGCTCCCACCCCATCATCAAGAATACTAAAATAGCAAACCTACACCTAAATTTGCCCTTACCCCCTTACTGTTTTTCATTCTTTCAGCCTTTAGGATGTCATTAGTATACTTTCAAAAAAAAAAATTTCTATTCCTGAGAGCCCAAGGTAGAAGAAAGGTGCAATTAACTCAGGTATAAAAACTGCCTAACCTTGTAGGAGCCTAAGCAATTAACATTCTCCTGGCTCATGTCCCTCCCCATACACGCATACATGTATTGGAGAAGTACCTGACCATAACTCTGGTTAGCTGTCTCAAGTTTGAATCCCTGACTTGCTGGGGTCAAGATATGTTTCACATGCCTGCCTTCCATCTTGAGTTTCCTACTTTCTCTCTCCATTAATTTATAAAACCTCCCCTTCGGATACCGGACAAATTTATATTTTTGCAACAAAATTTTCCTTGATCACTCCAGGCTATTGTGAATTCACTCTCTCCTCAGAATTCTTAAGGGACTCACTTTGTCTGTATAGTTCATTTAGCAAATTTCATATGCAGTCTTGAACTGTGGTTTTTTTAATTCCTATAAATTTTGTATTACTTCCCCATTGAGATTATAAAGTCCTTGAGGGCAAGAACCATCTTACTGTCTTATCTCCTTTTTTTGAAGGTGTATCTTTTCACCTTGAACAGTGACTGTGAGCTTTTTCAATTTTTTATTTTATTTATGACCTATAGGTGGCACTCATTGAGTACTTGACAGCAAGTGACAACATGAGACATCTGTCTTGTCCAGGCTACAGATCTTTTTCTTCCAGTGATGACTCAAATTGAAGTATCATTAAACACTCAGTTGATCCAGTACCTTCCAAAGACCTCTAATCTTTGCTGTGGCATAGTTTTAATTAAATGACAGATGCTGTCTTACACGGGCACTCACCAGAATTTTCATATTCTTTCTTACAGGACCGTGTGACATTTAGAAGAATCATAGTGAAAAACAATGCAAAAAAGAGGAAGATGTTTGAATCATTTATTGAATCTGTGCCGCTTCTTAAATCACTAGAGGTAAAGCCTATTTTAACATGAGTCTGTATATGGGAACTTAAGAAAAGCTGTTAAAACAATTCTCTTGTTAGGTTTCTTTTTTTTTTTTTTTTTTGAGGTGGCCAAAGTACTGGAGTTGCAGCTTTATTTTATTTTTTTAACTTTACAATATTGTATTGGTTTTGCCATATATCAACATGAATCCACCACAGGTATACACGTGTTCCCCATCCTGAACCCTCCTCCCTCCCCGTACCATCCCTCTGGGTCGTCCCAGTGCACCAGCCCCAAGCATCCAGTATCGTGCATTGAACCTGGACTGGCAACTCGTTTCATATATGATATTATACATGTTTCAATGCCATTCTCCCAAATCATCCCACCCTCTCCCTCTCCCACAGAGTCCAAAAGACTGTTCTATACATCAGTGTCTCTTTTGCTGTCTCGTATACAGGGTTATTGTTACCATCTTTCTAAATTCCATATATATGCGTTAGTATACTGTATTGGTGTTTTTCTTTCTGGCTTACTTCACTCTGTATAATAGGCTCCAGTTTCATCAACCTCATTAGAATTGACTCAAATGTATTCTTTTTAATGGCTGAGCAATACTCCATTGTGTATATGTACCACAGCTTTCTTATCCATTCATCTGCTGATGGACATCTAGGTTGCTTCCATGTCCTGGCTATTGTAAACAGTGCTGCGATGAACGTTGGGTACACGTGTCTCTTTCCCTCTGGTTTCCTCAGTGTGTATGCCCAGCAGTGGGATTGCTGGGTCATAAGGCAGTTCTGTTTCCAGTTTTTTAAGGAATCTCCACACTGTTCTCCATAGTGGCTGTACTAGTTTGCATTCCCACCAACAGTGAAAGAGGATTCCCTTTTCTCCACACCTTCTTCAGCATTTATTGCTTGTAGACTTTTGGATCGCAGCCATTCTGACTGGCGTGAAATGGTAATTCATACTATTCTAGCCCATTTCAATGTTGTATGGATACTGTCAGTATTTGTGACTTTTATTGAAGGTCTTTTCCTTAGAATTTGTGTGTTCATTGTTTCAGGTGTCAGAACGAATGAAGATCGTGGATGTAATAGGAGAAAAGGTCTATAAGGATGGAGAGCGCATAATCACTCAGGTGAGTGGGGACCTCGGGCAGCTCCTTTCTTGGAAGTCACCTCCTGTAGAACTAGTGTGTCATTTGCCACTCATCCTGGGGAACTCACGCTGCGAGGTACTCAGGCACACTTCCTGCAGAATCTTCTGAAGCCCATCGATGTTCACCTCTGGCCTCTGTTCACCTTTCCTAGGCTTCTGGTTTTGTTCTTTTGGATATTGCTTTCTTTTAACCCTGAGTAAGCCTCTTTCATCACTGTTAAAACCTGGAGGTCAGAGGGTTGTGTATTTTCTCTCTCTGTTTGGCCCAGAGTGTCTCTTAGCTAACCCAATACACAGCAGGCTTCAGTGACTGACCAGGTGTGTACGGTGCCTTTAGTGTTTCCGTTGTGTTTCCTTTGTTACTTCAGGTACTGTAAGGATCGCCACACAGTGGACTTGAACATTATGATGAGTGCTGTGTAATAATTTTTCTTATCTACTGTGTTTGCTTTTTAAATTATATGTAAAAGGTATTATAGATTTTTCAAATCTATAATTTTATATTTCCGTTTCTATATTATAAACTTCTCTGTGAGTGGTTCTGGCAAGATCATTGGGAAGGGGACTTGCCTGGCAGTCCGGTGGTTAGGACTCCATGCTTCGACTGCAAGAGTCATGAGTTAAATCCCTGGTCAGGCTGGGAGCTAAGATCTCACAAGCCACACACTGAAGCCAAAAAAATTTTTTTAATTAAAAGAACAAAAGGAGCACTGGGGAGATATCTGGTTAGTCTGGGTTGAGGAATGTGCTCTCCTTGAACCTACTTGGGGCTAGAAGGAAGACTCAGAGTGAACAAACCTAAATCCCCAAACCACCCCTGGGGCCTGGAGGTGGAGTTGACCCAACCAGTGCCACAGAAATTAATCAGACTGATGGCAGAAGGAGAGAGAGATGCTCCCAGAGAAAAAGGACTAACGAATAAATGGTGTCTAAGTGGCATCTCCAAATGCCTTTGTTTTCCAGATAGCCCCACTGTTAATAATTCCTTTAATTAGAAGTTGGTTTGATTCAGTAAGTATTTGTTAAGATAGACAAGTAGGACCAGATTTAAGTGCTATAATGAGAGAGGAAAGAATGACAATGAGAATGTAGAAAAGGAAGTATTCCATATGGTTTCAAAGAGGAACCAACCTTTGAACTAAGCTGAAAGAACAAGTGCATTTTCAGCATTTGAGGTCAGGGAAAGATCTTCCAGGGCAAGAGAACAGTGTAAGCAAAGGCCGTGGGTGTGAGCTTTGTTCCAGGCCAGGTGCCCTGGTATGGGAAGAACGTGCAGCTGAATTGCCAAGATGGAATGTGTTGACTGGCCGCATTTGTTTCTGAACCTGCAGCGCTTTAATTTACCCCCATAGAACTTCTACTTTGTCCTGAAAGCCCCAGGCCTTCAGGAGGTATATCAAGAGGTATAAAAACCCACAGTGTCTTCTGGGATATGTGTGTTCTTGAAGTTAGGAGTGCTAGGTGGTGGTGCAGAATGGACACAAATTAAGATGATACCCACCTTATAGACCCCTTTTGGCAGTGTCTCTTGACCAAGACTTCTCTAAGGACCAGCAGTATTAGCATTATATCAGAATGTTAGAAATTGTTAGGAATTATGGTTCCTGGGCCCCACCCCAGACCAACTGCAAAAACCATACTTGATGTTGTTTTGTTTGTCTGCTTGTTTGTTTGGTCAGCTTTGTTACCCTGTATTTGACATACAATAAAATTACCAAGTTTAAGTATACAATTTGAGAGTTTTATAACCACCCCTGTAATCATAGTGTAGAGCTTTTCTAATCACCTCAGAAAGCTGCTTGTTTGTATTTTAAGTAAATCCTCTCACCCACCCCCTTATTCCTGAAAACCACTGATCTGCTTTCTATCGCTTTAGAAATTCCTTTTCTATAATTTCACACAAATGAAACCATGTAATGTGTAGTTTTTTCATGTCTGACTTATTTCTCTTAGCATAATGTTTTTGAGGTTTGTCTATGTTGTATGTTTCAGAGGATTATTCCTTTTTGTTGGAGAATAGTATTCCATTATACAGATGTACCATAACTTGTCTTTCCACTCAGCAGTTGAGAGCCATTTGGGGTCTTTCCAAATTTTGGCAGTTATGAATAAAGCTGCAATAAGCATTCACATGCAAGTCTTTACATGGATATATGCTTTTATGGAATTGCTGAGTCACATGGTAAATATTTGTTTCACAGGTTGCCAAAATGTTTTTTAAGATGTCTGCACCACTGTGCATTCCCCCAGCAGTGTTCACGAGTTCCACCTGCTGTGCATCCACATCAGCACTTAGTACCAGGTCTTTAGTGTTAGCCATCCTAGAGTGAATATCTCATTCTGGTTTTATTTTACATCTACCTAATGTCTAATGATGGTGAGCATCTTTTCCTGTGATTGCTTTTCATCCATATGTTTTCTTTGGAGAAGTACACCTTTTGCCCTATTTTAAATTCGGTCATTCGGCTTCTTAATATATTGAGTTGTAAGAATTCTTAAAAAAAGATTCATTGATTGATTCATGGCTGTGCTGGGTCTTCATTGCTGCACACAGCCCTTCTGCTGTTGCGGAGGCCACTTTCTGGTTGTGGTGCCCTGGCTTCTCATCGCAGTGGTTCCTCTCATTGCGGAGCACTGGCTCTGGATCACTGGCTCGGTAGTTGTGGCCCATGGGCTTGGTCGCAACTTGTGGGATTCCCTGACCAGGGATTGAACCTGTGTCCCCTGCATTGGCAAGTGAATTTTTTACCACTGAGCCACCAAGGAATCCCCTGAGTTGTAAGAATTCTTTATGTACTCTGAGAACAAATCCTTTACCAGGCAAATGATTTGTAAATATTAATCCCAGAATGTGGCTGTGAGGCTTGTCTCTTCATTTTATTAGTAATACATTTTATTAGTAATACCTTAAAAAGCAAAAGTTTTAAATTTTGACAAGTCCAGTTTGTCATTTTTTTCATCTTGTAATTCACTCTGTTTATGTCCTACTTAAAAAAAAAAGTTTGCATAATCAATAAGATTTTCTCTTATTTAACTTCTAGGCAAGTACTGTTCAGTAGAAATATTATGTGAGCCACAAACAATTTAAAATATTTTAGCAGCCAATTTAAAAAAAAACAGGTGAACTTTAATTTTAATAGGGTATTTTAACCTACTATATCTAAAATATTACATTTCAACATCTAAGTGATATAACAATTTAATAATGAGATATTTTACATTTGGAGGATATTCAGTCTTTAAAATTCAACATATATTTTACACTTAGAGCACCTATGAATTTATACAAGCCACAGTTCAGGTGCCCAGTAGTGACATGTGACTAGTGGCTCCTAAACTGAACCATACAATTCTAGTCTCCTAGTTTAGATCTTACATTTAGATCTGTGATCCATTTTGAATTAATTACAAGATAGAGAAGATTAGAGCTTTTCGTATGGCTGTCCGCTTACTTCAGCACCATTTTCCTATTCCACTGCCTGGACACTTGGAATGAGAATCAGTCACCCATGTATGTTTGGGTCTATGTCTGGTCTCTTTTGTTCCACTGATCTATGCCTGTCTCTCAGTTAATGCTGTGTTGTCTTGATTACAATAGCTTTATATAGTAAATCTTTCAATCAGATAGTTTAAAGCCCTCCAAATTTTTTGTTCTTTTTCTTAATTATTTTGTCTGTGCATTTCTGTATACATTTTACAACCAGCTTATCAACTTCTACCAAAAAAACCTGCTGAGCTTTTTTATTGGGATTACATAAGTTGAATCTATAGATAAGTTCGGGGAGTAGTTGACATCTTAATAGTGAGCCTTTTGGGACAGTCTCAGCCTATTGAAAGTGATGCTGTTGGCTAGGAATGCCTGGGGTACTCATCTTTGCCCGTACTGTTAATACTTGCGGTGAGCCTTCACAAAACATTTACCCTGGCAGAGCCAACGCCATAGCTGGACCAGCCCTTCTGGTTCTTATTATGATTGCAGGATGCACCTTGAGCAACAACCATCTGGGAACTTTGAAAAAACAAGGTTTATTACTCACAGGTCCTGAGGGGCAGGCCCAGAGCTGCACAGTGAGTTCACAGGGGAAAGTCCATTCATGCGCATGTACTGACCTGGAGTTGCCTTTACTGGGATGACGGTGCTTGTGGTGCCCAGGGTTTTTCGGGTTTACTCATTACTGGTATACCTCAGACAGAAGAGTATCTTCCCTGGTGGCTCAGACAGTAAAGAGTGTGCAATGCGGGAGACCTGGGTTCAATCCCTGGGTTGGGAAGATCCTCTGGAGAAGAAAACAACAACGCACTCCAGTATTCTTGCCTGGAAAATCCCATGGACAGAGGAACCTGGCGGGCTACCGTCCATGGGGTCACAAAGAATCAGACACGCCTGAGCGACTAACACATACACACAAACAAAAGAGTAGGAATTTGGGCACAAGAATGTAAAAATGGGGTCACTCAGGCAGTTTTCATTTGTTCTAGGGGTGGTTACACAGGTGTGACAACCATCTGGGAACTTTGTAAGTGTAAAAATTCTGGGAAGTGTAAAAATTCATCAAGCTGCAACATTGAAATGAGCACTTTAAATTATGATTGTTATATATCTTTCTAAACAAAGGGCTCAGACACTGCCCTTTACCACTTCTCACTTCTCCAGTTCTCTACCGCTCACTACTCTCGTCTTGGTCACCAGAGTGTTCCATACATTTGACTATTACTCTTGACCTCCTGGCAGCGCTGAACACTGGTAATCACATCTTCCTTTATGAAACTCCCTTCTTGGACCTAGAAATGATTTTCCCTCTTGGTGGCCCTGAGTCTGGCTCCTCTTTAGTCTCCTTCATGGCTTCCCATCTTTCATCAACTTATATCCTAAAGCTATTTGTATTACACGAATAGAACTTATTGGTGATTTGGTTCTGCTGCATGTAGGGTCAATTCAGTTACTCAGTCTTGTGTCTGACTCTTTGCAACCCTGTAGCCTGCAGCATGCGAGGCTTCCCTGTCTATCACCAGCTTCTGGAGTTTGCAAAAACTCACATCCATCAAATCGGTGATTACATCCAACAATCTTGTCCTTAGTCGTCCCCTTCTCCTCCTGCCTTCAGTCTTTTCCAGCATCAGGGTCTTTTCCAAGGAGTCAGTTCTTCCCATCAGGTGGCCAAAATATTGGAGCCTCAGCTTCAGCATCAGTCCTCCCAATGAATATTCAGGACTGATTTCCTTTAGGATGGACTGGTTTGATCTATCAAACCAAAGGATGGTTTAATCTATCTACCAAAGGACGCAGGGTACCTACCCAACATAGCAACACAGAAATCCACAGACAGCCCCTTATAAGGCTATGGAGCAGTGGTTATTATGTGGTAACCTAGGACTAGACTAACTCAGGAATGTCAGCCTCAGCTGTGTGTGGTCCCTGTGTGATGCATGAAGGACATGAAGTCTTATGAAGACATACAACCTGTCACATGGAATGAGAGCGCATGATTAGTATTGGATTATTCAATGTAGATGGTCTTTGCTTCAGAAGTTAAGTGAGAAGTCAGAGACTGATGTGTGCCTGAGAGCCTCCTCTTCCATATCTGCTTGCCTACCTCTCACCTCCTTCCAGGCTTTGCTCGCATCTCAGCTTCTTACTGAGGTGCTCCTGTATGCTATATAACATCTCTTCCCTCACCACTCCAGATCCCACATTCCCTGCTCTACTTTTTTCCTATGGCCCTTATTGCCTTCCAGTACAGCAGCATAATTTACTGATTCATTATGTTGGTCATTTACAGTTTGTTTACTCTACCAGACTGTAATTTCCACAAGGGTAGGGATATTGTTTATCCACTGATTTATCTCTCATGCCTGGCACATAATAATTACTTGTTGAATTACCTGAATAACTGGTTCAGCTAAGTGGTTTAACATCAAAACAAGCAAAGCAAAGCCTGAGGCTTGTAAGAGTGACATCAGTCCCCGTGAAGACACCTGCCTCACCAAGGCGGTGCTTTCTCCAGCTCCACGCTGTCCTCTGGAGGGCTGTATTTGATGGTGGAGATCATCGCTGGGCTTCATGACCCAGGGTTAGCCAGGAGTCACCTTGATACTGCCTGCAGCCGACTTGGCTACTTACCCCTTATCATAGGTCTCGTTAGCTGACCAACATGCGCTGTAAGAATGTGATCTGTGCAGTTGCCAGCCTGAGTATATTCACGGAGACAGATGGGAATATTCCATGTTAGGAAGGAGAGATGTTTGTCAGTCGTAGTTGGACTGACATCCCTGGTGATCAGGATCCTCCTGTTTTTGTTCTGAATTGTTAGTCATCAATTGGTTTGTAGGTTTGGAAAATAATAAAATTGGAACTCAGGCTATGTGAAGATTGTCTATTTCTGTGTCCCTCAGTACATATGTATGGCTCTGACCTCACCTCCTCTCCCTTTTCAGGGTGAAAAGGCTGATAGCTTTTACATTATAGAGTCTGGTGAAGTGAGCATCTTGATCAAAAGCAAGGTGAGTTTATGTGTGATGATGTGGGTTGTTCCAGGGGAGATCCAGATGCCAGGTATATGCACAGAATGTAACTGTTTACTTTAATAGTGTGAAGTGTATTTCATGTGCCAGAATCATAATTGTTACGTGAGATATGTGACTGACAGAGACCAGGGTTTAAGCCCTTTCATTGATAAATATTTAGTATATATATCTTTTTTGTTGCTTTTACCTCTGTTATGTAATTAAGGATATGAGAAGTAGTGACCTATAAATCAATAAGAAAAAGGGTAAGTACCCTAATAGAAAATTGGAAGATTATTGAATATATAACAAAGAATACATTGTGAGTGTTGGTTATGAAAAAGCTTCCTTTTTAGCATGCTAGGAAGGGAGTCTCTAGGGCAGTTATTATTGTGGCCATTTAATGGATAGGGAGACCCAGGAAACACAATGACCTATAGGTGGAAAGAGTCATTCTTACAATAAATTCATCATCATTAGATATTGTTTCAGTTTTTTTTTTTTCCTTTCAGCACTGTCTTTTTTTTGTTTTGTTTTTAAATTTTATTTTATTTTTAAACTTTACAATATTGTATTAGTTTTGCCAAATATCGAAATGAATCCGCCATAGGTATACCTGTGTTCCCCATCCTGAACCCTCCTCCCTCCTCCCTCCCCATACCCTCCCTCTGGGTCGTCCCAGTGCACCAGCCCCAAGCATCCAGTATCGTGCATCGAACCTGGACTGGCGACTCGTTTCATACATGATACTATACATGTTTCAATGCCATTCTCCCAAATTTCCCCACCCTCTCCCTCTCCCACAGAGTCCATAAGACTGATCTATATATCAGTGTCTCTTTTGCTGTCTCGTACACAGGGTTATTGTTACCATCCTTCTAAATTCCATATATATGTGTCAGTATACTGTATTGGTGTTTTTCTTTCTGGCTTACTTCACTCTGTATAAAAGGTTCCAGTTTCATCCACCTCATTAGAACTGATTCAAATGTATTCTTTTTAATGGCTGAGTAATACTCCATTGTGTATATGTACCACAGCTTTCTTATCCATTCATCTGCTGATGGACATCTAGGTTGCTTCCATGTCCTGGCTATTATAAACAGTGCTGCGATGAACATTGGGGTACACATGTCTCTTTTCCCTTCTGGTTTCCTCAGTGTGTATGCCCAGCAGTGGGATTGCTGGATCAAAATACTGACTTACTATATGATACTAAATCAACTTAGTGTGAAACCTTTTACAGAATATTTTTTGTAAGTTAAGTGTGGAGAAAGAGGACTTCCCCAGTAACTCAGTGGTAAAGAATCTGCTGGCCACTGCAAGAGATGCGGGTTGGATCCCTGGATCAGGAAGATCCCCTGGAGAAGGAAATGGCAACCCAGTCCAGTATTCTTGCCTGAAAAATCCTATAGACAGAGGAGCTTGGCAGGCTGCAGTCCATGGGGTCGCAGAGAGTCAGACACGACTGAGCAACTAAACAGCAACAATAGAGAAAGAAAAATAAGATTACTGCCATAAGATGGCTTGATTCCTAATTAAAATTTTTTACTTATAGTTTTTGGACTACTGATATATGTTCGTACATTTCTCGTATTTATTGACACCTATTGATCACAGCATAGTATTGTGTTTGTAGGTCCAACAGCATTGTGGCACTGGATTGGGAAAGAAGGGGAGCTTGTCAGAGATTCGGTCTTGTTCTCTGCCCAGACCTACTGAATCAGAACCTGCATTATATCAAAACCTACAGGGGGCTGGTGTTCACAATACAGTGGGATAAGTGCTCCTCTAGAGAAAGGACTAGGCGGACATGAGCATGTCTGCAGTCCCAGAGAATACGACAGACACTGGAGAGCATTGGCTCGGAAGGGGTAGATCAGCTTCAGAGCAAACAGGTCAGGGCAGAAGTGTGGAAGGAGGGAAAATCAAACCATGTAAGTGAGCATGGTGCTTTTATTTATTTTGCTAAATTAACCTTCAAAAAATTATTTATCTGCCCCTGCCATAAAGTGGCTCTTACAGGTTGAAACTAATTCTTACTAATAAGTATTTTTTTCATTTAAACAAGTTATTGCTTAGCTTAGCAGATAGATTTGTTAAAAAAAAAAAAAACTAGATAGTAAGTAAAATATAGTACATTATTCTCAGTAATTCAAAAAGCACAAAATATAACCTGTTTGATTTCTTAAACTATTGTTTTAAAATTCAAACTACTATAAAAAGTTTTTAGTTACTTAACTCTTCTAAACAAATGTAGTGGGACTACTGGTTTAAGATGCAGACAGCACATAAACATGAAACTGGTCTCTGTAATGTATTGTCTGAGTCCTGCTGGGCCTTAAGTCAAAAAGAAGTAGCTCTGAATTGTGACTCTAACCAAGAGAAGCATTGGCATTATTTAGGAAGAATTAGCAAAAGACCTTGTCTTTTTCCTTGTGTCTCAGAAGTCAGCATCTACCAAATGGATTGCATTCATATATATATTTAAATGTACATATAATATATTAAATATTCCATACATTTACTATATGTTAAAGTATATTAACATAATATTATATGTTGGTTTATATACTGTATTACATTAATATGTAAATTAGTATATAATATATACTACAATAATATTTATCTATATACACACACACCTCACCTCTTGGTAAAAGCCAGCTCCTTTGGTTAAACCAGGCCCCTGGGAGTAGCCCATGCAGTTTACACAGTGTAGTCAGTCTCTGCAACACGAATCTCTAGGTAATTATGCTAAGTGTACTGAGAAGGGACCACAAGGATGTGCAACTGGACGTGCCTACTTGTGATTCTGGAATCAGGCGTGTTCTCTACCTGTTCTAGACTAAAGTCAACAAGGATGGTGAGAACCAGGAGGTCGAGATTGCGCGCTGCCACAAGGGGCAGTACTTTGGAGAGCTTGCACTGGTCACCAACAAACCCAGAGCTGCTTCGGCTTATGCAGTGGGAGATGTGAAATGCTTAGGTAAGAAAGATGCTTTGTGCGTTATTTATTTATTTTTTCCTAACATGCACTATTTTTTCCCCATCAACACGCCTTGACTTTCTCACATCTAGGCTTGCACAGTTTGTGTGACCAACCAGAAATGGGTGAATGTGTTCTTTTAGCAAACATTCGTGAACGCTGACAATAGCCTGTGAATAAGACAGGCATAGAAGCCCCCAGCCTATGTGGAAAGAGCAGAGATGCGGACTGGTATCCAGGGCTGTTCGGGGACAGAGAGAATGGGTGCTGCTATGCTCCACAAAGTCTCAGTAGCAGGGCTGTGTCCACATAATACCCCGTCTTTTTCAAATGTCCAGTATCCAGTGGTCTGATTCCTCGGACAGGAATGGACATATTTAAGAAAGGTTTACATGAGGGAAGCGACTTTGACTTGCTGGTGTGGAGAACTCATTCTCTCCCTCACCTCTTTCTAACAATACAGTTATGGATGTGCAAGCATTCGAGAGGCTGCTGGGGCCCTGCATGGACATCATGAAGAGGAACATCTCGCACTATGAGGAACAGCTGGTGAAGATGTTTGGCTCCAGCATGGATCTGATCGATCCTGGGCAGTAGGTGTGCCACACCCCAGAGCCTTCTCAGTGTGACACCAGAAACTTCCGGTCAGCCACAGAACACAAACAGAAGACATGACAGAACCGTTCCTGCCGTTGCCACCGCCGCTGCCATTGCCATGGCCGTGGGCACTTAGAAAACCTGAAAGTCAGCACTAAAGGATGGGAGAGGTTCAACCCACACCTCCACTTTGCTTCTGAAAGTCCATTGTTAGACCACTCGTCACGATCACTCCAACCCAGTCTTCACATCTTTGGTTCCAAATGGCATGTCTCTCCAACAATTTAAGTGCCTGATACAAAGTCCAAAGTGTAAACATCTTCCTTTCCTCTCTTGCTGCTACTATGGCTTTTGAAAGTTACCACAGGTTGGCACAAACCTGTGGTGTAACTGTAGACACCTTCCTCCAACCTCTCTCAAGGAGGGACATGTTGTAGCCTTCTGTCTCCTCATCTGTCTTTGGAGAAAGTCCACATTTGTTCACAATTGTAGCCTTTTTGATTGTACCGTTTAAAGTGGTGGCAAATGTGATGGAGGTCTGTGGGCCTGTGGCACTGTACTGTCTGCTGACAGTGGCACACAACAGCTGTCCCCCAGTTCTCAGTGATGCTTAGGGAGAGGTCCTGCCCAGGGCCCAGCAGGTCAGCACCCCAGAGCTCACTGATCAGTCATCAGAATCCACGTTAGAGCAGAAAACTGGCGTTTGGCACATTCTTCAGGTAGCAGAGAGCCAGGGAAGGTTTTCTGGGTTGAGGGGTGTGCTTTCTTTTGTTTTAGTACATTTCTTTTCATTTTGTTTAATCTCTGTGCAGTATGCATGAGTGGATTGCTGTCTATCTATAAGGAGCCAGGGTCTGGGGCTGCCATTGCTGTGTCTGACCTAAATATGTTCCTGGGCCACTCCTGCCTGTCTTGTTTCCAGTCGTTTCTACCAGCTGATGGCACTGTGCTGGCAGAGCCCTTCCCTTCTACTCCAGAGTGGTTATGTAGCTTTGCTGTTGAACCATCAATTTTTAAACTCTTTAAAGAAAAAGCAGCTATCTTTATGGAAAAAAAAAATTTTTTTTCCCTCTATTTAGAGAATTCCCCTTGCACATACTCCTTTATATCAGTTTGTCAGCTGACTCAAGCATTTATCCTAAAGATCAACTCTTTTTGTTAGTTTTAAAAAAGTTGATATCGTGTACAATTTCGTAGAATTACGGCAAAGACCTTTCTAATTAAGATGTTGGGATATTTGGGGTTCCAGTTAATCCCACAGGAAAGTAACTTAGCTTTTTTTAACCTTTTGATTATATCAGGTAGAGTTCTGATGAATTATCATAATTAACTAGATATATTTCAGAATGAAATTTTTTTCTTCAGAATGACCTAGAATCAGATGTTACAAGAGATCCTAAGAGCAGTGTGACATTTACCTAAAGATAAATTTGGATGTCATAGCCACGTTTATATTAAATCAAGAGGCCCTTTCTGATATGAATTTTTTAAACTTGTATATCTCAGTGAATCCCTGGGAGATTAACATGCTGGGGCTCAAGTCATCCCTGTTGTAGACAGCGATGGAGCCCATGCAGTCACCATTGCCCTCTTAAACCAGGCTGTCTGCTTTTGCCGCAGACAGTATAGTTGAGAGATATTTAGAGTGGCGGCTCATCATTGCCTTGCTCGGTTCTCCCTTTTCCTTGTTCTCCATGAAGTGAAAGCAGAAAGACTCTCAGTCGGCAGTCTGCGTTGCAGCTCTCAGAATTGGGAAAGGTTGTAACTAATACTCCAAAACCGGCAGCTAGCACCGGGAAAGCCTGTGTGGTTTTTCCCCATGATTTTCCAAGGTTCTTCTTTTGTATGGCATTGCTTTATTATCACATAAATTAAGAAAGCAGACATTGCACTTTAGCAGACAAGAGCCATGCCTGTCTCTCACGCAGGTAACAGGTACATTGGGCTTCAGGAGTGACGCAGAGATCTTGCCCCCAGACTGTGTAAGGACTCTGTGAACACGTGCCCCCTTACACCCCCCACCCTATCCCCGTGCCAGCATTAGTTAGGGCCAGCTGTGAATTCTGAGCCAGTCACTCCTGCAGGCTGCTAGGGATAGGACTTCTCGTCCTGCCCTCTTTCACATCCCAGTTCAGTCTTCCCCTTCATAGGAGCTCTGTGACACCCCCAGCATACTGACGGTTTCTGTTTTACAAAGTAGAGTTCATCAGGTTTAAGTCTTCCTGCTCTAACTGCAGATGGACATATGGATCATCAGTCCAGACCCTCACTGCCTTTAGGGCCCCTTGAGGGTCTGGCTTGAGGAAGGGAGTCAAGGGACCACTGTGAGTGAAAAGGACACAGCTGTTACCAAGGCACCAGGAGCCTGACAGTGTTCCAGTTTTTCCTTACAGCACGGGGAGTCGAAGGCAGCAGACCAAGTTTGACTCTGGACTCTGCTGTCCACACCATGTTGTGCAAGCCCTGTGCTGAGAGCTGAGCCTCACGGGGAGGAGCATCTATTGGGAAGAGATCTTTCTGATCATTGTTTTATATCGTTCTCTTCTAGGATGGGTTAGAGCTTCATGCCCTCCGTTCTGGCTTTGCTATTGATTTTGCATGGTGGAGGTTGTTCCTGAGAGCCTTGAGGTCTAATCTGCAGTATTATTTTTCCCACTGGCCCCACTTTATCACACCCCCCTCACCCTCTTCTTTTGGTTGTATTCTCTGAAGGAAGGTTTCATCTTCCCTGTCCTCTTAATCCTTCATCCTTATATATTAATGTGTTATGTATGAGTGCAGTAGATTCTCAGAAATCCGGGTAGAGCTTTTCTTTGAATGGTTTAATGAGTGAATTCAGCAGCAAAGTGTCAAGAGATGATTCTCCAGCCAGGAGAGGTACTGTTCATCCTCTTACTGCCCAGATTCTCTAGTCACAATGGTCAGTGAGGTGCCACTGGCGCCCAGCAGCCCCTGGACACACAGCATCTCCATGTCCTGTCATAGTGTACAAACAATCCTCTCATTTATGGAAATTAAAAGAGCATTTTTGCACAGAGCAAAAGGAAAAAGACCCATGAATGTCATCTTTTATATTTTGTTTTCAGTTGGCCAATGTTGGAATTTTTGTTCTTGACATGCACTTGTAAACCAATCTCGCCAAGATACAAGTTGTTTTGGCTTTTCACTACAATTACCTCTTGTTCCTCCTGTCTTGACTGCTGACGTTGCTCAATGATTCTAATGTCTATTTTATGGGAAGCAGCCTTCCCGTGGGTTTCCTTTTACACACTGCAGGGCTATCTTTATACTTCAAGGAAAAAAAAAAGGAGAAAACTGTCACCAAACTCATGGGGGATTTGCAGAAAACCATTTAGGCCACCTTGAGTGAAAGGTAGATTCCTCATTGTTTTCCTGAGCTCATTGTAGTAAAAGAAATCTAATTCAGCATTATTGTGCTACCTCAAAGGTAAAAATGTTGTAAGGTCTTTTTGGTCCTGAGTTCTACACATAGTGTTTGAAATGTCTTTCAATTGGAATTATTTTTAAATCACGGGGGAGGATCTTGTTTTAACCTGTTTTACACTTGTATTTTAATCTCTGAAGAATAAGTGATTAGAAAGTAATCAATTCTTGCTCTGTAGTATTGAACATATACTTAAAATCATTGTTTGCCATAAAGAAGGTTGGGTTTTTTAAAAGGAAACTCTAGGGCTCGGCTTTGCTCTTGGTTAATAAAGGCTGACAAATCACGTCTGAATCTTTGGTGCAGCCTTGTGTTCTGTTTTTGTCCTCTCCTTTCAGGACTCTAGGCCATCACAGCATTCATCTGGCAGATGAATTATTGAGATTGGGGTGTGAGCTCTTGAAAATTAGAAAGGAGGGGACTTCCCTTGTGGTTCAGTGGTTAGGACTCTGTGCTTCCACTGCAGGGGGCACGGGTTCAATCCCTGGTCAGGGAACTAAGATCCTGCAGCCAAAAAGGGAGGCAGGTAGAAAGAGAGATTATAGAGAATTGGCTCACACAGCTGTGGAAACAGGCAAGTCCCTAGATATGCAGGGCGAGTTGGCAAGTTGTAGACCTAGAAATGCTGATAGTTCAATTCCAGGCTGAGTCTGAAGACCTGAGAACTGAGAGTCAATAGCATTGTTCTCATCCAAAGACTAGCAGGTTAAAGACTCAGGAAGAGATGACATCCCACTTGAAGGCAGTCAGGCAAGATAATTCTCTCTTTCTTGGGAGAGCCAGGCTTTTTGTTACGTTCAGACCTTTAACTGATTGGATGAGGCCTGCCCACATTAGGGAGGGCAATCTGCTGTACTCAGTTCATTGATTTAATGTTGTGTGCATGCATATTATGGAGAAGGAAATGGCAATCCACTCCAGTACTATTGCCTGGAAAATCCCATGGACACAGGAGCCTGGTAGGCTACAGTCCATGGGGTCGAAAAGAGTCGAACACGACTGAGCGAAGGCATGCATGTTAAGTTGCTTCAGTCGTATTGATTCTTTGCAACCCTATGGACTATAGGCCACCAGGCTCCTCTGTCCATGAGATATTCCAGGCAAGAATACTGGAGTGGGTTGCCATGCCCTCCTCCAGGGGATCTTCCCAACCCAGGGATTGAATCTGAGTCTCTTCTGTCTTCTGCCTTGGCAGGCAGGTTCTTTACCACTAGCGCCACCTGGGAAGCCTGATTTCAGTGTTAATGTCATCCAAAACCACCTTTACAGAAACTCTCAGAACAGTGTTGGACCAAATACCTGGGCGCCCCATGGCCCGTAAGTTGACACACAAAATAAACCACCACAGCATGCTATTTGAATCGTTTGGGGATGGTATACAAGAGCATCCAGTATATCTCTTGCTGGGGAATGATATGCTCACTAATGAAGCCCAGTAGAGAACATCTCCTATCTGACGATAATTACTTCCTTCTCTGTAGCGTAGTTATTGGCTTCCCTAGTGGCTCAGAGATACAGAATCTGCCTGCCAATGCAGGAGACACAATTTCTATCCCTGGGTCGGGAAGATGCCCAGAGAAGGAAATGGCACCCAATCCACTATTCTTGCTGGGGAATCCCATAGACAGAGGAGCCTGGCAGGTTACAGTCAACAGGGTCACAAAGAGTCAGACACAACGACTAAACGACAGCATTGTTACAAACAGAACTAGCAGTGCCTCTGTGATAGCCCACTGTATTTACAGTTTCTTTCCCAGTGACCAAAGGAAGCTCATTCTATAACAAAATCATGTTCCACGTCGATCTTGCCTTCACCTGACATTACAAAAGGGCAAAGTAACAGGTGAATATACAAAACACCCATGTGATAGGCGTCTGAGAAACTGGTTGCTGAGCTAAGCAAAGCCAAACTGGCCTTGTTTCGAGGCTTTAAACATTAAATATGGTTTGGCCTTTGTGGTTTGGTGGTGGTATTACTATGAACACTTAAGAAGTGCCAGGAAGATGACAGGATCGTATGGTCCACAGCCTTTGCCTTGAAAAGTGAACATTATATGAGGACTTTGCTTTCTATTATATGTTCTAACAGGAAGATAGAAAGTTGTGCCATCAAATTAACTGAATATATCTTTAGTGATTTTAGTGCATCAACTTTTTAACACCAGAATTGAAACAATATTACTTATAATGTTTCACATCATTCATGTTAAATATGAATTTTGGTTTCTTTACACATTCTCTCTAAAGACAAATGTCCCATCGCAGATGATGGCCAGCAATACATGCCGTTATCTGATTGTTTGGAGAAATGCAGAGCATCAGCCAGGAACATACTAAATAATCATTTGTGAATTCAGATGAGTGTTATCTAAGTTCTGAATTAGAATGTCAGTAATTAGGTCTAAAAGTATTAGTTGCTCAGTTGTGTCCAACTCTTTGCGACCCCATGGACTGTAGCCCACCAGTTTCCTTTGTCCATGGAATTCTCCAGGCAAGAATACTGGAGTGGGCAGCCATTCGCTTTTCCACAGAGGGGATCCTCCTGACCCAAGGATCAAACCTGGGTCTCCTGCATTGCAGGCAGATTCTTTACCATCTTAGCCACCAGGGAATCCCATGAACAGTGAGAAAAGGCAAAAAGAAATGACGCTTAAAGATGAGTCCCCCAGGTTGGTAGGTGTCCAATATGCTACTGGAGAAGAGCAGAGAAACAGATCCAAAAGGGATGAAGAGGTTGAGCCAAAGCAGAAACAAAACCCAGTTGTGGATGTGTTTGAAAGTAAAGCTGTAACAAACAATACTGCAGAGGAACCTAAAATGTTAGGTCCATGATTGAAGGTAAAATTGGAAGTGGTCATACAGAAGATGGCAGGAGTGAACATCGACATTTGAGGAATCAGTGAACTAAAATGGATGGGAATGGGCAAATTTCATTCAAATGACCATTATATCTACTACTGTGGGCAAGAATCCCCTAGAAGAAATGGAGTTGTCCTCATAGTCAACAAGAGTCTGAAATGCAGTACTTAGTTGCAATCTCAAAAATGATAGAATGATTTCGGTTCATTTCCAAGGCAAATCATTCAGTGTAACAGTAATCCAAGTCCATGCCCCAGCTACTAATGCCGAAGAAGCTGAACAGTTCTATGAAAACCTACAAGACCTTCTACAACTAACACCAAAAAAGATGTCCTTTTCCTCGTAGGGGACTGGTAGGAAGTCAAGAGATACCTAGAGTAACAGGCAAGTTTGGCCTTGGAGTACAAAATGAAACAGGGTAAAGGTAACAAGAGTTTTGCCAAGAGAACGCACTGGTCAAAGCAAATACCCTCTTCCAACAACACATGGACATCACCAGATAGTCAATACTGAAATCAGATCGATTATATTCATTGCAGCTGAAGATGAAGAAGCTCTCAGTACATTCAGTCACTCATTTGTGTCCGACTCTTTGCGACCTCATGGACTGCAGCACGTCAGGCTTCCCTGTCCATCACCAACTCCCAGAGCTTGCTCAAACTCATGGCCATCGAGTCAGTGATGCCATCCAACCATCTCATCCTCTGTCGTCCCCTTCTCCTCGCTCCTTCAAACTTTCCCAGCATCAGGGTCACTGGAAGTGAGTGAGTTCTTTGAATCAAGTGGCCAAAGTACTGGAGTTTCAGCTTCAGCATCAGTCCTTCCACTGAATATTCAGGACTGATCTCCTTTAGGATGGACTGGTTGGATCTCCTTGCAGTCCAAGGGACTCTCAAGAGTCTTCTCCAACACCATAGTTCAAAAGCATCAATTCTTCAGTGCTCAGCTTTCTTTATAGTCCAACTCTCACACCCATACATGACCACTGGAAGAACCATAGCTTTGTCTAGACAGACCTTTGTTGGCAAAGTAATGTCTTTTTAATATGCTGTCTAGGTTGGTCATGGCTTTTCTTCCAAGGAGAAAGTGTCTTTTAATTTCATGGCTGCAGTCACCATCTGCAGTGATTTTGGAGCCCAAAAAAATAAAGTCACTGTTTCCATTGTTTCCACGTCTGTCATGAAGTGATGGGACTGGATGCCATGATCTTAGTTTTCTGAATGTTGAGCTTTAAGCCAACTTTTTGACTCTCCTCTTTCACTTTCATCACGAGGCTCTTTAGTTCTTTGCTTTCTGCCATAAGGGTGGTGGTATCTGCATATCTGAGGTTATTGATATTTCTCCTGGCAATCTTGATTCCAGCTTGTGCTTCATCCAGCCTGGCATTTCACATGATGTACTTTGCATATAAGTTAAATAAGCAGGGTGACAATAGGCTGCCTTGATGGACTCCTTTCCTGATTTGGAACCAGTCTGTTGTTCCATGTCCAGTGGAAGTAGCTCTATACAGTCAGCAAAAAGAAGACTGGGAGCTGACTGTGACTCAGATCGTGAACTCCCTGTTGCAAAATTCAGACTTAAATTGAAGATAGTAGGGAAAACCACTAGGTCATTCAGGTATGACCTACATCAAATCCCTTATGATTATACAGTGGAAGTGACAAATAAATTCAAGGGATTAGATCTGATAGAGTACCTGAAGAACTATGGATACAGGTTCGTAACATTGTACAGGAGTCAGTGATCAAAACCATCCCAAAGAAAAAGAAATGCAAAAAGGCAAAATGGTTGTCTGAGGAGGACTTACAAATAGCTGAGAAAAGAAGTGAAAGGCAAAGGAGAAAAGGAAAGATATACCCATTCTAATGTAGAGTTGCAAAGAATAACAAGGAGAGATAAGAAAGCCTTGTTAAGTGAACAGTGCAAAGAAATAGAGGAAAACAATAGAATGGAAAAGACTAGAGATCTCTTCAAGAAAATTAGAAAATATATATATTAGGAAATTAGAGATATGAAGGGCAAAGATGGGTAAAATAAAGGCCAGAAACGGTATGGACCTAATGGAAGCAGAAGATATTAAGAGTTGGCAAGAACACACAGAAAAGGTCTTAATGACCCGGATGACCATGATGGTATGATCACTCATCGAGAGCCAGACATCCTGGAATGCGAAGTCAAGTGGGCCTTAGGAAGTTTCACTATGAACAAAGCTAGTGAATGCGATGGAATTTCAGCTGAGCTATTTCAAATCTTAAAAGATGATGATATTAAAGTGCTGCACTCAATATGCCAATAAAATTTGGAAAACACAGCAGTGGCCATAGAACTGGAAAATGTCAGTTTTCATTCTAATCACAAAGAAATGCAATGCCAAAGAATGTTCAAACTGCTGCACAATTGCACTCATTTCACACACTAGCAAGGTGATACTCAAAATTCTTCAAGCTAGGTTTCAACAGTATGTGAACTGAGAACTTCCAGATGTACAAGCTGGGTCTGGAAAAGACAGAAGAACCAGAGATCAAGTTGCCAACATCCACTGGATCATAGGAAATGCAAGGGAATTCCAGAAAAATATCTACTTCTGCCTCATTGACTATGCTAAAGCCTTTGACTGTGGATCACAACAAACTATGGAAAATTCTTAAAGAGGTAGGAATACCGGATCACCTTACATACCTCCTGAGAAACCTGTAGGTCAATAAGCAGCAGTTAGAACCAGACATGGAACAATGGACTGGTTTCAACTTGGGAGAGGAGTACGTCAAGGCTGTATATTGTCACCCTGCTTATTTAACTTCTGTGCGGAATACATCATGCAAAATACCAGGCTAGATGAAGCGCAAGCTGGAATCAAGATTGCCAGAAGAAATATCAATAACCTCAGATATGCAGATGATACCACCCTAATGGCAGAAAGTGAAGAGGAACTAAAGAGCCTCTTGATAGAGGTGAAAGAGGAGAGTCAAAAAGCTGACTGCAAACTCAACATTCAAAAAAACTAAAATCGGGACTTAACTGGTGGTGGTTCAGTGGCTAAGACAGTGTGCTCCCAGTGCAGGGGGACTGGATTTGATCCCTGGTCAGGGAACTAGATCCCACATGCTGCAACAAAATTCTACCTGCCACAACTAAGATCCAAGATCCCAAGTGCTGCAACTAAGACCTGGCCGAACCAAAATAAAATAAATATTAAAAAAAAACAACCTTAGATCATGGCATTTGGTCCCATCACTTCATGACAAATAGATGGGGAAAAACGAAAACAGTGACAGACTGTATTTATTCTTGGGCTCCAAAATCACTGTGGATGGTGACAGAAGCCATGAGAATAAAAGACACTTGCTCCTTGAAAGAAAAGCTATGACAAACCTAGACAGCATATGAAAAAGCAAAGACATCACTTTGCCATAAAGGTCCTTCTTGTCAAAGCTATGGTTTTTTCAGTAGTCATGTACAGGAGAGTTGTACCATAAAGAAGGCCGAGCACCAAAGCATTGATGCTTTTGAACTGTGGTGTTGTAAACGACTCTTGAGAGCCCCTTGAACAGCAAGGAGATCAAACCAATCAATCTTAAAGGAAATCAGTCCTGAATATTCATTGGAAGCACTAATGCTGAAGCTGAAGCTCTAATACTTTGGCCATCTGATGTGAAAAGCTGAGTCGCTGGAAAAGACTGTGATGCTGGGAAAGATTGAGGGCAGGAGAAGGGGACGACAGAGGATGAGATGGTTGGATGGCATCACCGACTCAATGGACATGAGTTTGAGCAAACTCCAGGGGATAGTGGAGGACAGGGAAGCCTGGTGCAGTCCATAGGGTCAAAAAGTTGGACACAGCTAAGTGACTGAACAACAAACAACAGTTAGGTCTGACTCAGCTCATTTGCTCATGGAACAAAATCTTGATTACCTGCCGTGGATATTCCTGACAGTGCTTAAATTCCAGAAATTATCAAGAGTTATGATACTGGGGTCTGAAGGGCATTCCTGGACCTTTCGTCCAGTGCTCTGGAGCTTATCCTCGTGTTTCTGGACTCACATGGGGAGCAGCTCTAGTCTCCTGCCTCAAGGATGATCACGCTCCCAGTGCCTGTGGTTGCCCTTGGTCATGCTCCTCTTCTGTATATGACTCTCACAGCCTTTTCTTTTTTTTTTTAATATTTATTAAAAAATTTTTATATATTTATTTATATATACCAGGTCTCTGCTGCAGCAAGTGGGCTCTTTTTTTTAATACTTACTTTTATTTGTTTACTTGTTTGGCTGTGCTGAGTGTTAGTTGTGTCCTGTGGTATCTAATTCCCTGACCGGGGATCAAACCCAGGTGCTCAGCATTGGGAGTGTGAAGTCTTAGCCACTGGACCACCAGGGAAGTCCCAGCAGGTGAACTAGTAGTTGTAGCGTGTGGGATTTCGTTCACCGACCAGGGATTGAACCTGGGCCCCCTCCATTGCGAGAGTAGAGTCTTAGCCATTGGACCACCAGAGAAGTCCCTCCCTTTGCCTCTTAGAGTGAGCAGTTTGGACACACAAGCACGAAGCATCCCTCACTGCCTTGACTTGCATCGCGATTATGGTTCCCAAAGCATCTGGGGAGCTGACAAAAGAGAAAGACAAGATTTAAGATTTTTACGCAAGGCTCCCTCCAGGTAAGGACTTCTCAGAAATTGTCATCTTCATGCTGCTGCTGCTGCTGCTGCTAAGTCACTTCAGTCGTGTCGGACTCTGTGCGACCCCATAGACGGCAGCCCACCAGGCTCCCCCGTCCCTGGGATTCTCCAGGCAAGAACATTGGAGTGGGTTGCCATTTCCTTCTCCAATGCATGAAAGTGAAAAGTGAAAGGGAAGTCGCTCAGTCGTGTCCAACTCTTCGCGACCCCATGGACTGCAGCCCACCAGGCTCCTCCGTCCATAGTCACCCTAAATATCCAGATGAAATTTGGCCAGAGATGCCTTGCTGACCTGGTTGCTTCTGTGTCTTTAGTGTGTGACATTTCTTCCCTTCCTCTTTGACTTCTTCCCCAACAGAATCCTCCATCCTGGCATGTCTTTCTATTCTCTAAAACTGGTCATCTGGCTTGTCTTTAAGTACACAGGGTCAAGCAGTGCGCAGCCCATCTGAAGACTACAATCTGGAGGCTGAGTAGACTGGAACATGAAATCAAAGGGGGACTGGGCGCTGTCCCGACGCTCGGAAGCCAGCAGGACCTGACTCTTCATTAGTCAGTCCATCCCCGCAGGCCAAAGAATGGGTGCATGCCAGTCCACTCTTGGGGAAGGCAGTGGAAACAGATGGTATCGGCCAGGTCTTCACGGCCCTTCCTCCCTCGGCAGAACTGCAGGGCAAGGGTCAGAGGCCACTGTGTGTGCTCCTGAGAGCGAGGACCTAGCAATCTCCTCTCTGGCCAGGCCCTCCACCCCCAGAAAGAGGAAGGAGGGGTGTGCACTTGGATTTGTTTGTTTGTTTTAAGACACAACTGAAAAGGGAGAGCTAAAGTCCAGGCCCACCCGATAAGCAAAAACAGCACTTTCAAGCATGGTTAAATTGGACGTTTTTTTTCTGGGCATGAAGGGACACCTGTAGTTAGTACTCATTCCCAGGCCTGCCCTCAGCCCATCCCAGGCAGCTGAAGGAGCAACTGAGCCTCAGGCCTGCGGGACAAGCGGGGAAGAGGCCTCTTGAGGCACATGCGCCTTAGTCCCAGGCAAGTCGGAATCCTGCAGGAGACCCCTTGGCCCCTGGGTGTCCTGTCCCAGAGCTGTGCAGCTGGCCCAGGGTGAGTAATGGGGCCATGCACGGGCTGAAAAGCCCCCAGGAATTGGCCTGAACCCCAGATGACGGGCTCTGCCCCCTGGCAGCACTGGAAGCCTGAACACTTTCCCAAGCAGGATGGAGCTGGGGGACAGAGGGTATATGACCCCCACAGACCCCAAACTCAGGCACTGCATCTGCCTGAGAACTCACGACGATTCCACCCAGCTGACAGCTCCTGCCTGAGGCCCCACCAGACAACGATGAGTTGGAGCCCTCATCTAGGGCCTTGGCTTGCTCCACTGTGAAGAAAGAGGTAGACTCGCGGGAAGGCATCCACACAACCCCTGCCCTTGGCTTTGCCCACAGGCAGCAGTCCAGGAGGTTCCCAGCCTTGCCTCTCATCTGCCTGGGCTGGGCCAAGGCATAACTACTGTCAGGGGCTGGGGCCTGGTGGCTGGTGTGGTCTCCCGCTGTGCTCACTTTAAGCTGGACATAACCAGCTCACAGAAAAAGCAGCCCCTACTCCCTGACAGAGCTGACCTCAAAATTTCAGACTAGGGTGAGTTATCCTCATACCTGATCCATGGGTAAAACTATAACAGGAGGGTGAGCCTCACATTCTGGACTAGGTTGAAGTGCCAGGTTGACGACATGCTGGTGAAACTACCGTAAGAGTACAGATGCAGGGCCCGCCGAGACCGGCCTGGCTTCCAGCACAATGGAAATTCTTCCAGCTGCCTCACTAGACTCTTTACTCCGCGCATGAGCTGGTGACAAGAGTGTATGTGTCAAGGACGTATGTGTTGAGGGAAAAAAAGAAAAATCTTAGGAGTGATCTGCAGCCAGTCCCTCCCACCATGGCCTAATCCCAGGGCTGGCCGGGGGAGAGAGGGGGACATCTGGGATTTGAGCCCCTCCCCTGCCCGGGTGGGAACATCATGTTCTCTACTCAGAGATGCTCATCCAACCGTTGAGGACTTGGGGTCCTGGGAGGACTCCAGGCGGGAGGAGACAGGGTTGAGTGAGAATGGCCAGTTCGTTTGAGAAACCGGAAGGGAAAGGAACTCCAAGAGACAACTGATTCCAGAACAACTCTATGTACTCCCAGCCCTGGCCCTCCCCTGGCCCAGGCCCTGGCAGAGAGGAGCACTACCTCACAGCCCCAGCCCAGGGCTGGCGGGAAGACAAGGCGCCACAGTGTTCACACACGTACCTCAAGCTCTCTGCTGCCGTCCTCTCCAGCATAGAAGGGCTGCCTTGATCTCCGGGTCCAACGCTGGTCCCCTGCACCTTCGGACGGCCTCTTTCACCTCACAGCCTGTTCCTGCCTGGGGCCTGGTTACTTCTACGTCCCTGAGATGAGGTCTCTGATCAGCACCTCCCCTCCATGCTTCACCTCCAGGCCCCTCTCGGCTGCTCACAGTCCAGCCCTGTCCTCTAGCCTCTTGCAATCCCTGCTCACCCTACCCTAGCAATGGCCTCTCCTGATTTTCAGGCAGAAAAGAGAATCAATGGGTCGGAAGCGCCGGGTTCCTCCTCTGATCGCCATGTGCTGTGCTCGCTCCTGCCCCACTGTCCTCCCTTCACTGGCAAAAGCCCTAAGACTTGCCTGCAGTTGCGCCCTCACCTCCCGTCCCTCACAGCCCAGCCCTGCTCTGCGCTTCCCGGTGGCTAACGGGGCGGACAGAGCTGCTGAGCAGCTGAGAACAGAGCCGACTTTCTGGAGTCTCAGCCTGATCCACCATGGCAGACTTCTCCCTTCTACCTCAAGAACCACCTTCCCAAGAGCATCCAGGTCTCCTGGTTTTCTTCCCACCTCCGTTGCCAGGTGTGGACTATAGTTAAAGGTTGAAATATAATTTAGTTAAATATAGTTAAAAGTTGAAATGCCCCAGGGCTCCACTCTGGGTTCTGCTCTCTCCCTCCTTGGGAGGTTTCAGCAGGGACAGCCCTGGGGTGTTACCTCCCTGTTGAACACCTTGGGTTTAGACCTCCACCTGGGACATCCGCTGATCTGAGGGTCTGGTGGCCCCAGGTCAGGGTCCTTCTCCTGGCTCTTCGCTCTTCCTACTGGGAACTTGCCGAAAGGTTTGCTTTTCTTTCATTTTTTTTTCTTTTTAAAATTTTATTCTTTAAATTTTTTTTAATTGGAGGATAATTGCTTTACAGTGTTATGAGAGTTTCCACTGCACAACATGAATCGGCTCTAAGTATCCTCCCTTTTGAGCCTCCCTCCCACCGCCCTTTAATTTTTTAAAAATGTGGAATATACCAAAGATGTGCAAGACAAAGACATTCCACTCAATGGTTTCCCATAGGCCAGAAACTTGGAGTGCAGCCCAGATGAAGACACTGTCAGGGCCCTGCAGCCCCTCTTGTGGCCCACCAGTCATTCCCTCCTGCTCTATCCTGAGTTTTAAGGTAAGGTGGTCATCACTTTCTTGATTCATTTTTACCACCTAAACATATCTAAGGAATCACTTTCCTCATACAGTGAAATATATACCTGTAATTAAATGCAGAAAGGAGAAGCCATCCTCACTGCTAGTTTTGAACAGTCTTGTCTTTCTCTCTTTCGCTTCCTCTGCCTCTCCATTCTATCATCACTACTCTCTGGAACCTGTGGTTACCAGAATATGTTCCCTATATTTCTCCTTGCTTATATAATCATATGTATACACATATATATAGTGTGTGTGTGTGTATATATATATACATACATAGTGTGTGTGTATATATATATACATACATATAGTATGTGTATATATATATATATACATACTATATACACACATTTACAGAGTGGTTTGTCTTTGTTTTACATATTTAGATCATTTTTGTATACATTTTTCTTTATCTTACTTTTCTCATCTCAACTTTGTGGTAGGTCCCCTAAATCAAGTGGCATTATTTATTCCAAGTCCTCCTTTTTGATGATGACTTAAAACAGGTCCCCACACTTTTTGATACTTCTCCCACAAAATGTGGAGTCTAATTTCCCTCTCCTTGGATAAGGCCTGGTCTTAGTGACTTTGACTCTAATGAAGAGAATGAAGCAGAAATGACTCTGTGACTTCTGAGTCTAGGTTAGAAAGACGATACAGCTTTTGTCTGGCTTCCTTTCCTCTCTCTCAGGACAATCATCCTTGGAACCTAGCCACCCTGTTGTGGGGAAGCCCAGGGCACATGAAGGGGCCACGTGTGGGTGTTCCAGCCCCAGGTAAAGTCTTAACTGACAGGGAATTCCCTGGTAATCCAGAAGTTAGGACTTGGGGTGCTCACTGCTGAGAGCCCGGGTTCCATCCCTGGTCAGGGAACTAAGATTTCACAAGTCATGCAGCGTGGCCAGAAGGAAAACAGTCTTCGCTGACAGCCAACATCAAACACCAGACTTCAAGTGAGGAGCCTTCAAATGATTCCAGCCCTAGTTTTTAAGATGCAGCAGAGAAGAGCAGTCTCTACTGAATTCTTCACAAAGGACAGGTTTGTGAGCAAAATTAAAATACTGTTTTAAGCCACTAAATTTGGGTAATATATTACACAACCTAGTAACCAGAACACTATGGAGATACCAAAATGTCCCGACGGTGCCCCGTGGATGGGCCATCACTTTGCAGTTTTCTTTTTACTATACTTATTTCTATAAGGGAGAATCTTAACATTGGGATTAGAGTTCAAAAGCATATGTATTTTTATTTTATTGGAGCTTGTTAAATTTCTTTCCAGGGCTTCCCTGGTGGTTCAGTGGTAAAGAATCCACCTGCCAATGTAGGAGCTACAGGTTCGATTCCTGGTCCAGAAAGATCCCACATGCCACGGAGCAACTAAGCCTGGGCATCTCTCTCTCTCTCTCTCTCTCTCTCTCTCACACACACACACACACACACACAATTGCTTTCCAAAAAGGCTATAACTGATCTTACCTTTAGCAACAGTGTTTGGACAAATATTTTTCCTCACATCCCTGAAAGCCAGACCTGGTGTAGCTCTTTTTCTCTTTTTCCTTTGTTTTTTCTTATTGTCCACACCATGTGTCATGTGGGATCTTAGTTCCCTGACCAGGAATTGAACCTGTGCCCCCTGCAGTTTAAAGTGACTTATTCTCATTATTACTCTTAAAAAAAAAACAGACTTTTTTAGATCAGTTTTAGGTTCATAGCAAAATTGAGCAGAAAGTACCAGGAGTCCTCATATAACCCCTTCTGCTGCGACACACAGCTCTGCTCACCATCGACACCCTGCACTAGTATCATAGTTTGTTCCAGTCAGGGACCCAGGGGTAACACATCATCAACCCAAGTCCATAGTTTACAGAGCCTGTTCTTTGTGTTGTACATTTCATGGGTTTTTACAAATGTCTAACAACGTGTATCTACCATTATTTCAGGGCTTCCTAGGTGGCTCAGGAGTAAAGAATCTGCCTGCAATGCAAGAGTTGCATGTTCGATCCCTGGGTCGGGAAGATCCCCTGGAGAAGGAAATGGCAACCCACTCCAGTATTCTTACCTGAAGAACCCCCTGGACCCCAGGGGGTGGCAAAAGAGTCAGACACGACTTACAGCGACTAAACAACAAGCACCATTGTATCAATAGTATCATACGGTGTATTTTCACTGCCCTAAAAAATTACTTGTGCTTCACCTATCTCTCCCTCCCCATCAAACGCCTGGCAACCACTGATGTTTTTACTGTCTCCATAGTTTTTCCATTGTTAAAGTTTTCACTTTGATTTGCATTCCTTGCTTTCTGATGAATTTGAACATCTTTTCACTTTGTAAGGTTTTGTTGCTTGCCTCACAATACCCTTTTCCCCTTGATCTTTGCTAACAAACCTGAATTTTGTCCAGAGCAGCAAGTGTCCAGTCCCAAGTGATCCTCTGACCCCATTCCCTCATCTCTTAATCTCCATATATCTAGGAGTGGCCACAGATGACCCAGTTTTAATCATTGGGAAATAAATATAAGTCTACTGGGAGTTCTGGAAAGGTGTTTGCTTACCAGATAAAGGAGAAAGATGTGGGTGGCGCCAACAGCAGGATTTTCTTCTGCTTTGCATAGTAATGTGATGTCTGGAGAGACAATTACCATCTTGTAAAGCTGGGTCCACAAGCATGAAGACAAAAGTCAATAAGCTAAGGATGATGGTGGTATATGCACTCATGTAGTGGAATACTATGAAGACATGGAAAAGAAAAGACTAAAGCAATACACTACAGTATGGATGAAACTCACAGGTATAATGTTGAATAAAAAAGCCCCATGAAAAGTACATATTGTTTAAGTCAATCTATATGAAATTGTAGATGGACAAAATTTGTCTATGGTAATGAAAATCAGAATAGTGGTTACCTTTGCAGGAGAAGTAGTAACTAGGATGCCAAGGGGTTACCTTCAGGGTGGCGGTGATTAACCTTGGGTGAGGTGGTTGCCTTCTGCTGAGGACCATTCTCAGAGAGAGAGCTGAGAGTTGAGATCTGGACCACACACCACATCAGGAATTTAATATTTTTCCACTTGTTCTTATCTTATCCTTTAATAATGTTCTGTAAGTTTCATGTCATTTAATAAGATTTTAGAGGTTTCTCACCTATATAGTTCCTATACTTTTCTTGATAATTTTATTCCTATTTTATAGTTAATTTTTTCTTGCTTATTTTTAGTAAATGCTCTTATTTTAATTATATTTTCTTATATTTATCACCTTAACATTTTCTCTTCTCTATTGTAATAGTTTTCAAGAAAACTATGTAGTAGTTTTCTATATTTACAGTCATTGCATTAAGTAAAGAGAGGATGAGGATTTGGTAAATCATTTGAATTTCTGCTGTGTCCATTCTTGCCAGGTACCCAGTGTCTAGCCTGGGGAAGCCTGCGTTAAGCACTTATGGAAGGAATGGAAGAGTGAATTAAAACTGAATGGCCTCCAGGGAGACCTTGCCCTGTCTAGCCTCCTCCCCACACATAGGAGCACTGGAATGGGAGATTGGGTGGGCAGAGGAAGGGACAGGATACATCTGTGAGCAAAACAGATTTTCATCTGAGCCACCAGAGTGCACAGAATGTGAGATGTTAGACATTTCAGGAGGTGAGCCATGGTGCCAGAGGCAAACAAAGGAGATGCTGGCAGAGGTGATAGGGAACAATGTTGCCCCTTCCACTCTGGCTTTTCTTTGAGGGAGTTGCTACTGCAGGCTTCTGAGCAGGGTAGGAGAGGTTCTGATTTATATATACATAGGCTGATGTGAGGCGGAAAAGGCAATGGCAACCCAGTCCAGTGTTGCGGAAAAGGCAATGGCAACCCACTCTTGGCGGGAAAATCCCATGGGCGGAGGAGCCTGGTAGGTTGCAGTCCATGGGGTCGCTAAGAGTCAGATATGACTGGGCGATTTCACTTTCACTTTTCACTTTCATGCATTGGAGAAGGAAATGGCAACCCACTCCAGTGTTATTGCCTGGAGAATCCCAGGGACAGGGAAGCCTGGTGGGCTGCCATCTATGGGGTCCCACAGAATCGGACACGACTGAAGCAACTTAGCAGAAGCAGCAGCAGCAGGCTGGTGTGAGAAGAACAAACTGAAGGTGGCATGGGCAGCAGGAAGAAACATCTCAGGGACATGACTGAGACATTGTCCTGGGGAGAGATGGTGGTGCCTTGGACTAGGTGGAAGCCATGGACCTGGTAAGAAGTGGTTTCATTGTGGGTAGATGATTCTATGGAAACTTTCTGATGCATTGAATCTAGGTGGGAAAGAAAGTCATCAACATGTACTCTGAGGTGACTGGCCTGAGCAGTAGGAAGGAGAGAGCTGCCATCACTTGCGCTGGTGGAGCTGAGGTAGAGTAGCTTTGGGGGATGAGCTGGAGCTAGGGTGGCACAAGTTGAGTTTGAGATGCCAAGAGGAAAGTCAGAGTGAGATGCCTAGTCCACAGCTGGACATTGATTGAGTCTGGCACTCAGAAAAGGTCTGACTGGACATACACCTTTGGGACTGATTGACATGTAGGTGGGATTTGAAGTCATGACCCTGGGTAAGATTATGAGAGCAATAGTGTAGACAGAAGATGCAGAGGAGAAACCACTGACGGCAGAGGAAACCAGGAAGCATGGAGCCCTGGGAGCCACACAGGGAAGGTGCTTCCAAGAGAGGAGAGATCAGCTGGTCACAGGAAATCTTTCCAGCCTGTCATCATAAGAGCAGGCTTTTTCTTTTTTTCCCCTACTGCTTTTGTTCACTCACTGCTGTATTTCCAGTATGGCGTGTAGGTGCTCCATAAATACTTGTTGAATGAATGGGTATGTTCATGAATCCACACTTCTGCAAGCTCCCAGCACAGGTGATTTTGATGTTTTTTTTTTTAAGAGCAGCGAACAGGTAGGAGGCCCTACCCACTCTCAGTAGCATCCTTGTCCTGCCTTGCCTTTGACAGCCACATTGACATTCACTCAGGTGGGAGCCCTTCTGGCCAACACAGGGCATAGGACAAACAAGCTTCAGACAAGTACTGAAGGGTGGAGATTGGTGGAATCTGGGTTGAATACTGGCTCACCCACCAGTCCACAAAGGGACTATACAGCCCTTCCTCTGTTCACCCCTCTATTACCCAGTCATTTGTCCATCCATCTACACCCAGTCATCTGTCCACCTATTCATACAACTGCCCTTTATCTCCCGTTTACAGCCACTCTTTTGTCTATCTTTCTATCCAATCTCATCCAGTCCTCTGTCCATCCATCTACTAGGGTGACCAACTTCCCAAATTGCTGCACACATTCTCGATGTGAAGTCCTGCATCCCAGGAAACTCCTCGGTCCTAGGAAAAATGATACAGTTGGTTCATCCATCTGTATCCCTGGCATCCCTTATTACAACCATGGGCTCGAAGCCCATCTGTCCACCCACCCTGACCTCCTTGGCCACCCGCTCCCTTGAAGGCAGACAAGACTCCACCCCTCTCCCTAACTCCGCCTATTCCCCGCCCCTTCCGGAAGCGGCTACAACGAATCCGGGCGCCCTAGCAACAGCGCTTTTTGGGCCGCCCAGTCCGCGAGCTGGGCTCCCGGTGCGAGCCAATAGTGAGGGGTTCAGGGAATGAGACGCAGGGGGCGGGGCTCGGCGCGGCGGCCGCCATCTTGCTGGGAGAGAAACAATAGGAAGGAAGCTCCGAGGGACCGGGCTGAGGCAGCAGGTAATGCCATCTTTCCTCGGCCTACGGCCCTGCCGCGCCGCGGACTTTGGAAGAGGGTTTCTCTGGGTCTTCAGGGAGCGAAGTCTCTGGTCATTAGGGGTGTCCCCAGGTTTTGGGGGAGGGGTCCTCCCCCGGTTAAGGGTGTAAGAGAGATCTCTCAGGGTCCCTGTGGGGCCAGATTTCCCCCGGTCACTTGAGAGAGGCATTATTTCTTCAGGTTACTGGGGAGAGAAGATCTCCCCTGATTTTGAGAGGCAGAATCTTCCCTGGTCATTGACGGGGGGGGGTCTCCCGAATATTTTGGTGATACGGGGTCTCTGTTGGTCATTGGAGTCTCCGCTCTTTGTAAGAGGGCAAGATCTCTGGGTCGTTGAGGGAGGTCTCCCCAGGCCATTGGCGTCCACGATATCTCGGGTTATTGATGGGAGTCTCCCTGAGTCTTCTGCTGGAGAACTCAGTGCCTCAGGTACGGTTACCTGAGGCTGGCAGCTGTGCAGCCATTTTGAGTGTTGAATGTCAGTTGGGTTTGTCAGCTGGTGTCAGCGGGGGGAGAGGGGGTATTTGCAAACCTAACCGTCTTATCCCCCAAAGCTCTAAAATGGATCCGGGGACGTCTTCTTCATAGTGATAAGCTTCACCATGGAGGGAGCGTGCAGATCTTTCACGTTGCGTTGATTGCAGACTGCATTTTGTCTCTTGCGTCCAAGTGATTAGTTTTTGGATTTTATTCAATTTCTTATAGCCGAATTGTAGAAAAATGAGTCCAAATATTGTGAAAAGAAAATGTAGAAACCAGTAAAATCTAGTGCTCTTAGATACTGGGGAAGTAAAACTAATCAGTGCTTGGAATGAAACATTTTGGTAGTGAAATGTACATAGAACAAGAATAAGATAAAATCATGTGAAAGAATAGTTTTAAGCACTGAAAGTTCTGAAAAGTGATAACAAAAAATGTTGCAGATCACAAGTTTTATGATACTTTGTATAAAGCACCATGATTACAGTAGTTTTCATGAATTGTAGTATTTAATTATTTGCTGTATTTGCATTTTTAGCAGGGTAACATTTTAAGGGAACTAAAATGCTTATTTACATAGATTGCTCTTGTGGAGTTTGTGTAATTTCATCCTGTAACCTGGTGTTTAGGATTTAAAGAGAAGTTTCAGTCTGGTATTGTTATTGTTTTAACTTTAACCACTACCAAAATTAGAAACCTGAGCAAGATATATACTTTTATCAAATTGGCGTAATGAATACGTGATCATGTTGACGTAATAAACCAGTTGATCACTTGGTAGTTTTTTCTGGAGGAAAAAGTTGAATGGTTAGCTGGTATTCTACTTGGTTTACCTGCTTTGTAACTTCAGACTTTAGAGTAGAATTCGCAGGAATTGTTAGGAATCGGACGGATGAGAGCTAGGACTGGAGTTGATACGGTTGTAAAAGCCAGTTTAGCAGATGTAATAAACTTCTTTTCGTCTCAAGGCTTTGCAGGTGACATCCACCAGCCCTCTATCTGTCTGAGCAGTGGAAGGTCTGAGGAAGGCACGACTACTGACTGATGAACTGTAGCCAGTCTTTTTTGCAGAGGGGTGCAAGGGGTGCCAGAGACTTCTGTAAGCACTGAAGATGTCACCCGTCGCTAGGCAACAGGGCTAAGACTGAGCCTCCCCAAGGCCAGCTTGCTGAGGTGAAAATTTTCCATTGTTTGGCTCAAGAAGGATGCGCTGGGGATGAATTTTTCCTTCAAGTGAAGTTATTTTACCTCGTGGGGTAATCACCTTAAAGACATTGAACACATTTTTGTATAGTAAATGATTGCTTTCATGTGATTACATTTTAAAGCATATTTTTGTTTTTTAAATAAATTATATTTTTGTTTATTTGCATACCAAGTAGCAATAAGCAGTTCTAGTGTTTGCAGTATATTCTGGTAGCAAGGAAGAAGCCTTTTCCCCCAAAATTGAGTTAAGTGTTTACCTCAGAATCCTCAGAATTTGAAGGAAAAGAGTCTCCAAAAATGATGGATAAGGTGGTTTAGGTCTGTTAACCATCCATCCATCACCAGCCTCTGCAGTTAGGAACTCCTATCCGATCTTCACACTCTGCCTTCCTCTCCTCCCCTTAAAAAAAAAGTTGAAATTTTAGGAGGCCTGTCCCCAAACTATAATATCCATAAGTATTTCATGGCATATCACTAAGACAAGGGGCTACCCACAGTTTCTACACCAGTAGGCCTTTTGTTTGTTGTTCACTAACAGAGTCACGTCCGACTATTTGCCATCCCATGAACTGCAGCACACCAGGCTTCCCTCTCCTTTACTATCTCCTGGAGTTTGCTTGAACTCATGTCCCTTGAGTCGGTGATGCCATAATTTCTTGATTTTTCTCAAATATTTAGTCATGGTCGGATGGCCCTGATTGTTTCATTGGTTTTTTTTTTTTTTTAATGGTCAGTTTGTTCAAACTAGGATCCAAATAAAGTCTGCAATTGCATTTGGTGAAGTGTCTCTTAGATACGTATATCAGTTCAGTTCAGTCGCTCAGTCGTGTCCAACTCTTTGCGACCCCATGAATCACAGTGCACCAAGCCTCCCTGTCCATCACCAACTCCCGGAGATACATATATGGTCACTCTGTTTTGTAATTAATCTGTTGAAACATCTGTCATTTATCTTGTAGGGGTTACCACATTCTGGCCTTTACTGATCACACCCTGTGTTTGAGACCTTTTGACAATGGTGGCCACGTTTGAAGGGGTCATGACACCTGTGTATCTTTTTAGTGAAGAAGTTGTGATTGAGTGGCCAGGACTCAATCAGAAGTGAGCCCCAAACCGTGAACTCTTGAGGACTCTCAGGGACCTGTAGGGCCGCACAGTGTAAGACCCTCCTCCTCCCTCTGTGTCATATGGTCCAGATTTTCCATGTGGAACAGTGAGTCTTACCCTTGGCCTCCAGGAGAATGTAGGGATTTTGCTCCTTGTCTCCTCACAGACCTCCTCCTCTCACTAGTGTTGCCCCTCTGCCCACAGGCTGTTCATTTACAGGCATCTTGACCCAGACCTCTTCTTTCTTTGCATGTTACTTGGAGTGCTATCTGCTCTTTCCTTTGCAGCTAATTTCCAAATCTGTTTTCAAGTTAAGTTCACTTAGGCTTCACTCCCACCTTACCAATTACCTGCGGTACATTTCTTCTTGATGGCTTGATCATCCCTTATATTTAATTGTTGGCAGGTCAACTCACGTCTTCTCAGCTGTATCTGACTTTATGAACAAAACATCCTTGTTCTGACTTGTTTTGAAGACTTAGTATCTGACTCATTCCTGTAATTTGATTCTGTGTATTAGGGGTTCTGAAGAGAGGGTCTGTGCTCGCCAGCTCCACGCATGTTATGCAGAGTTCAGGGAGGGTATGCATTTTCAGGACAGAGGCCTACAGTTGTCTCAGATTTTCTCCGGGGTCAGCTGCCCCCTCAAGGGTTGAGGGGGGCTACAGCGTGCTACACCTCACCCTCCACCAGATCCTTCTCTATCTTCTCCCCTCCCTCCTTAATTCCCCTGTGTGGGCTGGGCTCTGTGGGTGCAGTGCAGAAGACAGGAGGCCCTGTGCCCTGCCATGTGTGCCACTGAGTAGGGGAGATGACGTTAATGAGGTCACTCCAGGTGAGACAGGTGTCTGGAGATGGCAGTTCTGATGTCTTAGTGGCCCTGGAGCCTGGGGGCTGTCAGGATGTTTTCCCACCTGCCCTCTTGGGACAAACAGATGCAGAGAGACTCATAAGAAGAGGAAGCCCAGGCGGTGAGATGATGGAGAGATCAGCTTAGTTGCAGTCCTAATGGCCTGCTGGGGGTCACAGCCCTGTTTGTTGGGGGGCGGCTCTTCCTGCTGTCATATCCTCCCTCCAGCAAACTCCCAAGCTTGGGACTGGGAGGGTGTGTTGCCTCCTTCTCTTTTACCTTTAGTTTTGATGTCTTCCAGTAACCAGATATTAAATTCATAAGCTTACAAAGTTACCTGAAATATTTCTATGGTATGAAACATGACAGAGAAGCGTGAGAGAGTTTTCTAAGGCACTCAGTTTTTCTTTAAAAGCTTAAGGATTTTTCTTCTTTTGAACCCCTGTTACACATGAGCTTCTAATAAACATGAAGAAGATTGCTATCTCTTCCTTTGTTCCTTAGGTAAGAATGCAGACGGAGAAGGCTCCCGGCAAATGCTGGTTCCTGCTGCCCCTACCCCTCCACTCATGTCACTGTAGTAGTGACCGGCTGGACCTCTCTGAAGACACGTTTTTCCTTGTCTCTCTGCCTGGTTAACTTTCCTGATAAAAAATGTTACCCCAGTGCTCCAGGATGCAGTAGCTTGCATACCTTGTGGGTCAGGTCAGAGTAAAGAATAGGTGCAATCTTTTAAAATCTCTGCTCTGTCCCAGTGGCAGTTCTACTTTTAGGACTTTTTCTTACAGAAATACTTCACAGGTATGCAAAGACAGATACAGGCATGCTCACTGCATTATTATTGTAATTTCAAAGTTGGAAATAGTGTCGATAGGGAAGTAGATAAATACATTACGATTTTGTGTGACTATTACACAGCCTTTAAAAGGAATCATATATAGATAGATGTAGCAGGCTGTCTAAGTCATATAGTTTAGTTGGGGGGAAAAAGTGGCAAAACAGAAGACAAATGTTGAATAATTTTCTCAAAATCATAGAGACAGAAAGTTGAATGGTGGTTTCCAGGGGGCAGGGGCTAGGCAGAGTGGGAAGTTACTACTTAACATGTATAGAGTTTCAGTTTGAGATAATGAAGAAGTTCTGGAGATAGTGGTGATTATTGTACGACATTGTGAATGTACTTAACGCCAGAGAACTGTCTACCCCAAAATAGTTAAAAAGGTAAATTTTATATTGTGTGTATTTTATCAGTATTTTTTAAACATTAGGTGAGAAAAATAAAGCTGATTTTACTGGCGGGAAGAAAGGCAAAACAACTTATATAGCCTGATCCTATTTCTGGAAAGAATAGAAAAGTGCATTGAAGAAAATCAACAGGATGAAGAGACCCCAAGCTAACAATGGTGGTCATTTTATCACACTTATAACCAGTTTAAAAGTCTCTTTTGTAAGAAATGAACAGGATGTCCTTTGGCGCTCTGTTCCTTTACCTGTCACCCCTTTCTTCACCCTCCCCCTCCACCAGGGCAGGCTTAATACGCCCTTATCCACTTACACTGTCAGGTCCATCCTCTGACCTCCATCTCCCGCTGGACTTTCTGTAGGAACTGGGACAGTGGACAGAGGACCGCTCACGTTTGAGGAGTGCATTACCCACCCGTAAACCAGGCAGGAGGCTGGATTTTTCATCATGTTCCCATCTCATGGCACCTCCTTAAAGTTACCATGCCTGGTGTACAGATAGAGACATGAGAGTAGGTGAAGCACCGTTTATTCCCAAGCATCAGACAGGCCCAATATGTCAGGGAGAAGATTTGTAAAAGAGTTTTTTGGTACAATTTAAGTGTGCAGACTTACAGAGAGGTATTGAAAGTTGGGTTTCTTGTAATATTTATTTTTAATTGCACATACGTGTTTAGTTATTACCTCTTTATAAATAAATAACTTCCTTTAGAAGTTAACGCTTTTTATCCACACAGGAAATGGCAACCCATTCCAGTACTCTTGCCTGGAAAAATTCCGTGGATGGAGGAGCCTGGTAGGCTACAGTCTGTGGGATCGCAAAGAGTCGGACTCCACTGAGCAGCTTCACTGACTGGTCATGAATTGGTTCTCCGAGTTGCCTGTGTGCATTTCTGCCATTCCCGTGGCCACATTTGGAGGTGGTCTCCTCTTAAATACTGTCCTCTCCTCTCAGTGTGTACATTGTCACTGGAACCTTTCTCCAAGCTGGTTGTGACCCCTGCAGTGCGGCCCTTTTATTGTGTTGATATTTTAAAATAATAGCTTTATTAAGATACAGTTCATATCCCATGTGACTCATCCCCAAAGAAACCCTGTATCCCCCACCCGCAGTGTTGCCCCCTCCCCGCTGACCCATCCACCTTCCCGAGAGGCCTCGCACCCTGGCTTGTTTGAAAGGACACCACTGCACTGCGTCCCACCAGAACTGGAGAGAGGAAGTCAGCGCTGCCCAGCTGGCCCTGCTGTCAGCTGTGGTGGTATCTTCCAGAGACCGTTGCCTTGTGACCAGGGAGGCTGTAGCCCTTTACCATTTTGCCATTTTCCACATGGGAGATTGGAGGTGGAGGACTTCCACTTACTCAGTAAGAGTTAGCTGCCCCTCGGCGTGTGAAATCTTCCCGGATCAGGGGTCGAACTCAGGCCACCTGCATAGGCAGGCGGATTCTTAATCCGTGGACCACCAGGGACGTCCAAAGCGGCTGTATTGGTCCTGTTAGCATGGGACGCTTTCATACCCTTGAGGGGAGCGCTCACCTGAACGAGGTATTGTGAGACCCGGAGGAAACTGCCCTCCGAGCATGGGATCTGGTGTAGCGCGGGGCACACCTTGGTTCCTCCACCGGCAGGCACGGCACTCACTGCACTGGCCTGCGCAGGTCAGGGCTGCCTGGGTTCTGGCTGCCCATGAGGACTGAATCATTTTTGGCACCATTTGTTTCAGAGAATGGGTTCACGTGTCATCTGGTTTGGGAACTGCTGAGAAATGAGCAGGGTAAACACTGACCACAGGCAGGGAGCATATGATCTTGCCTGAAGCTAATGGACTGTTGCTTTACTGGCACAAGAGAGAACCATGAGTCAGGGTAGGAAAGTCCCCCATAGATCAAGACCAGTTTTGGCCAGTCTTCAGGCATCACTTCTGTTGTTCCTGTTGGGTATGTTGCCTACACAGTGGTAGGAGTTGCAGTTGCATCAAGGAGGAAGAGGTGCCAGATGGAAAATGGCCCTTGAAGAGGGGTAACAGGCTTTTTAAGGAGGACTTAAAGTTCTTGGTCTGTGCATGGAATACATTTAGGTTCAGTTCAGTTCAGTCCAGTCTCTGAGTCATGTCTGACTCTTTGCGACCCCATGAATCGCAGCACGCCAGGCTTCCCTGTCCATCACCAACTCCCGGAGTTCACCCAAACTCATGTCCATCGAGTCGGTGATGCCATCCAGCCATCTCATCCTCTGTCGTCCCCTTCTCCTCCTGCCCCCAATCCCTCCCAGCATCAGAGTCTTTTCCAATGAGTCAACTCTTCGCGTGAAGTGGCCAAAGTATTGGAGTTTCAGCTTCAGCATCAGTCCTTCCAATGAACATCCAGGACTGATCTCTATTTATAAGTAAATTTGATATTCTGGTAAAGGGGACATGTGATAACTTAGAATCAACAATTTAGATTTTCTTGAAGGAGCAGTGCTCCAGTTTTAGCTTGAAAAACTTTTTAAATTGCTCAAACTCTGTCATGCAAGCATTGTAACTGATAAACGTATTTCTGGGTTGGCTGAAAGTTCCTTCTCCTTGTCCCTTCTCCATCTTTCGGCCCTCAAGTCTTTCATTCCAGAAATCTGGTCTGATGAGGCAAAGAGATGGACCAGTGTGATCCTCAGAGAAGCCTCTGGGAGGCTGCTGTTCACCTTATGGAAAAGTTTGTCTGCATTTGTGGAACAGAATCTGCTGTTTTATTTGTTCCTCAGAATTGGTGGGAGGATCTGCATTGTTGTGACTGTCATGAAATACACTTACAACTTGTAGTTTCTCCTTTATTAAAACTAGAAGAAGATGCTAATGAGGGGGGAATGAACACCTGGTGTTGGACCCCAGGCATCTGTGTCAGGTCAGTTGCAGGGCTTCTGTGTTGTCTCTCCAGCCCTGCTGTGTTCTTTGGTGGAGCCACTGCTTGCTGTGACATGAGGGTGACCTCGTTCATCTCAGAGAACATCTTGTTTTCCGTGATGAGGCCTAGGTGGTCTGGTGCCTCAGTGCAGCCGTGTGTAGGGGAGTGATCGCAGTATTTACTCCAGAAGGCTGTGGGAGGAGGGGAGGAGTTACAGAACAGACTAAGGGCTTGGTGAACAGTAGCTCTTGTCTCTGGCATGGTTGTATCCCATCATCACTGAAGGCTGAGTTGGTCACTTCCTCCTCTGACCTTTCAGCACCTTGTACACACTCTGGGGGCAGGATTATTGGGATTATTATCCTCACTTGTTTACATGTCGTTGGTCTCCCAGTGTCTCCATTGTGGAGTAGAGCTGTGAGCTTGCAGTGTGGGTGGCAGCAGTGACTTTGTGGATGAGTTCATAACCTTCGAGAGCTGAGCAGCCATCTGCGTTTTTCTGTTTCGGTCATAGTGAATTCTTTTGTTCTTCCTCCTAATGTTTTCACTCTCAGTTATAAAGATAATAGATATGCTCTGAGTTTGAGAAAATTTCAAGAAGTTTGAAGCACTCAGGAAACTAAAGAGAAGGGAATAATGATCTGACCACTTAGTACAGGGCAGATCCAGCTTTTCTGGTGGCTGAGGTTTATATAATGTAACATAAATATATGTAATTGATTTATATAAACATATAAGTATCATCCATCTTTAAACAAAAGAATTTACAGTTATGAAAACTGTAAATAAGAAAATGAACTTACCTGCAAAACAGAAATAGGGTTACAGATGAAGAAAACAAACTTAGAGTTACCACGGGTAAGGAGAGGGGAGGGATAAACTGGGAAATTGGATTGCCGTATGTATACACTACTGTATGTAAGATAGATAAGTAATAAGGACCTGCTGTATAGCACAGGGAACTCTACATAGTAACCTGTAATGGTCTATGTGATAAAAGAATCTAAAAAAGAGTGGATATGTCTATATGTGTAATTGATTCACTATGCTGTACATCTGGAACTAACCTAACATTGTAAATCAATGATACGCCAATAAAAGAAAAAAACACCAGTAAGGTAAAAAAGTAAATTTGGATTGAAAGAAGAAAACCAAAAAAAAGTCATACATTTAAAAAATCGATACTACAATACTTTTTTTTTTCTGCTGTGGTGAGTGGCACATGGGATCTTAGTTCCCTGAACAGGGATCGAACCCATGCCCCCTGAGTGGAAGTGTGGAGTCTTAACAACTGGACCTCTAGGGCAGTGCTAATACTATATAGTACTTTCCCCCCTACCTTTCGGGGCAGTGTGCTGACCGCCTCATTTTATGACAGCAGTGTCGTAATTTTTCTATAAAAAGATCACATAGGGATTTCCCTGGCGATCCTGTGGTTAAAAATTTAATATTTTTTTTTATGCAGTGACTCCAGGGCCTTGGAAGGAGATGAACAGCCATGACCCCTGTGAGTCAGTGTTACTTTTTTAAGTGATAACTTAGCAACCTGAAAGCTGGGTCTTTGGGATGTCAGCTCAATGCTAACGCAGAATTTCTGAATGCTAATTAGTATATTTGTAAATGGTGAGAGGATTTTAATCTTCTTTTATCCACATTTTAAAGTTTTATTCTTCACTGACCATGCTTTTGCCTGATTTTCTACAGAGAGAATTTTCCAAGAGGTTGGCTTTTATTAGATTAAGAGCTTAGGCTCTGTTGACATGAAACGGTACCACAGCAGCAGGTCCCAGATGAGTGTTCAGGTGCAGGGCCCTTCATTTACACGCCCCGGTTAATGCAGACTTAATACAGTGGGAGATTATAAATACAAAATTAACACCTAGTCGATGCCGAGAACGCATTTGGTGAAGGGTGTGGCTGTTTAATGGTGGTACTACCTGTATGGTTGGGGTGGGTTTGGATCATTGCACCAGGTGCCTCTCGAGGTCTCTGTTGATCTGTGTGCAGCAGATACTCACGACGCACAGGTGATTTGAGGCACCTCCTATGGGGTGCTGACTCTGTGCTGGTGCTCTTCTGGGCTATGGAGATTGAGCAGTAAACAGAGCAGTCACTAATCTCCAACTTTATGGACTTGGTTTTCTGGTGGGGGCAGGGTGGAGGAGACAGAAAATGAACAGGACAAATAAAACATATACAGCATGTTAGATGGTGATAAGTGCTGAGGAGAAGATAAAGCTGAGTTGTGTAAGGCATGTGGATGGGGAGATATGGCACCTTCAGATGGGGTGGCTAAGGAAGACTTCATTAAAGAGGTGATGTTTGGATAGAGAGCTGAAGGAGGTAAGAGAGTGGGCCAGGAGGATATCTGGGAAAGAGTGTACCATGCAGAGGGAATGGCAAGAACAGAGGCGCTGAGGTGGGTGTGTATCAGGCATGTTTGAGAAATAACAAGAAAGCCAGGATAATTGAAGCAGATTTGCTGCTGATCTTTCTTTCGTGATGGGTGTTTTACTGGTAGGCTTATTGGACCATTTTGCGTCTCTTCTGCTTATTTGTGTGTAAAGGATGCTTTTGCTTTGACTTTGCAAGAATCAAAAAAGATAACCATGCAACTGGTATAGGTCTCCTAGTATTAGCCGTGTGTGCGTGCTCAGTTCAGTTCAGTCGCTCAGTCATGTCCGACTCTTTGCGACCCCATGAATCGCAGCATGCCAGGCCTCCCTGTCCATCATCAACTCCCAGAGTTCACGCAGACTCACGTCCATGCGGTCTCAGCCACCCTCGCTAAATGGGTGTGTGTGCTCAATCCAGTCCAACTCTTTGTGACTCTATAGACTGTAGCTTGCTGGGCTCCTCTGTCCATGGGATGCTCTAGGCAAGAAGACTGGAATGAGTTGCCATTTCCTTCTCCACTCTTAGTATTAAGAGTAAAAGCCTGCTAAAAACTAGGCTTTGAAGGTGAACAGATGGCTCAGGATTAGCAGTGGGTGTCATGGATTTAAGAGAGAACATGGCTGTCCCTGAAAGTCTCTACCATCAGGGAGCGCCCTCACAGAAAAGGCAAAGCCCTTACTTTAACCAGGATGGCGACCCAGGCTTACCTTGCTTGCATGAGTGACTCAAGATGCTCAGTGGAGGCAAGTGAGCCCAGTTAGAATAGACAGGAGGGTAGATAGGGGGTGAATTCCAGCTAGTGCGTTTCCATGTAGAAACTATTTGTTAGCTGATAGGATCTTTTAACTACAATCTTTCTGATTATTTTAATTTGTACTTGTTATGAAATTTTTGTAAATTAAAGTATAAGGAAAAATTCAAGCTCTTTATTGAAATATAATTTATATACAGTAAGATTCATTGACATTAAATCTCTAATTTGATGAGTTTTGACAAATTTATACAGCCGTATAATCACTGTCCAGTCACAGCATAGAACATTTTCATTACCCCTGAATGTTCTCTTGGGCCTCTTTGCAGTCAGTCCTGGTCCCCTACCCTCTGCCCCCTGGCAACTACTTATCTACTTTCTGCTATTGCTTTTTCTTGAATGTTATGTAAATGGAATCATACAGCAGACATTCTTTTGTGATTGGCTTTTTTCCAGTTAATCATAATGTTTTTGGGATTAATCTTTGTTGTTGTGATTAATCTTTGTTGTGTATATCGGTACATTCCTTTTATTGCTGAATAATATTCCATTATATGGATACATCACAGTTGGTTTATTCATTCCTCCATTTGATGGACACTGGGATTTTCCCCACCTTTTAGTTACTGTGAATAGTGCCACTGTGAACATTCAAGTACAATGTCCTTATGTGAACATTTGTTTTCATTTCTCTTAGGTCAGTACTATGAGTAGGATTACTGAGTCATATAATAAGTATATGTTTAACTTCATAAGAAACTGCCAAACTGTTTTCCATGGTGGCTGTACTTCTTTTTTCCTACCAACAGTGTTTGAGAATTACAGTGACTGACCCTGGTGGTATAGTCATGGGTTGTGAATGGATGTGGGCACTGGCTCTGAGGCTCATGGAGAAGGTTCAGCTGGTAAAGGTTGTTTTGTTGCTGTCCCCTGTGACTGCTCAACCCTGGGGCTTTTCTTGAGGCAAAGTGGCCCCAGCAGATCCTGTCTGTAGCCTCCCACGTTAACCAAATTCTAGATGTGTGAGCTAAGGGCCCAAGGGTCTTAGTTGTTTTATTTTCAGTATTTTAAAGGATACAACTATTAAGGCATTGTTTCCAGCAGAACCTTAAACAGGCTTAGGGCATGAGCTGTGGGGGAAATATGTGTCATGTCCTAGGATGAATCATGTTCTGCATTTCTCACCGATGGATAGTTTCGTGGACAAATGTGAGGCAATGTGGAAAGCTAAAACAGATGCTAAACGTGAAGTCAGTATTTTCCGATTATTCCCTTTCACACTAGGTTCAGGGTCCATCACATGGACTTCTTAGTAACCATTAATGTTTTAGGATTCCTGGGAAACCAGGCCTTAGACGACTCAGATGTTGAAAAACCTTTAAGAGACCCATCTGCTCAAACCACACGTGGGAAAAGATTAGCCGTGAAATGCAGCAGATTCTTGGGGCATTTTTCTTCTGACCAGGCTGAAGCCACTAGAGATATGCTGCTGCTGCTGCTAAGTCGCTTCAGTCATGTCCGACTCTGTGCGACCCCACAGACAGCAGCCCACCAGGCTCCTCTGCCCCTGGGATTCTCCAGGCAAGAACACTGGAGTGGGTTGCCATTTCCTTCTCCAATGCATGCATGCATGCTAAGTCGCTTCAGTCGTGTCCAACTATATGCGACCCCATAGACAGCGGCCCACCAGGCTCCTCTGTCCCTGGGATTCTCCAGTCAAGAATACAGGAGTGGGTTGCCATTTCCTTCTTCGATGCATGCATGCATGCTAAGGCACTTCAGTCGTGTCCAACTCTGCAACCCTGTGGACAGCAGCCCACCAGGCTCCTCTGTCCACAGGATTCTTTAGGCAAGAATACTGGTGTGGGTTGCCATTTCCTTCTCTGATCTATGGTATAATCATTGGGAAATTGCTCCTTCATTTTCCCACAGGCATTCAGTCTTTAAGGGACCCTAGAACAAATGCTCTATTTCTCTGCAGCCCCAATGTGAGAAATATGTTGTACAGTGAAGCCATAGTTATCTTCAAATTGAGAGACCGACCATAATTGAAATAAAAGAATCACAAAACAGGACTTACTGTATTATCTGTGATGCAGTGGGTTTTGCTCTTTTTTTTTTTTTTTTTCTATTTGATTAAAACAGACTGCTGGTTGCCACTCACTAATTGGATTATACCACCTTAGCGTAGATATCTGGTGGTGGTGGTTTAGTTTAGTTGCTAACTTGTGTCCGACTTTTGCGACCTCATGAGCTGTGTTAGCCCACTAGGCTCCTCTGTCCATAGAATTTTCCAGGCAGGAATACTGGAGTGGGTTGCCATTTCCTTCTCCAGGGGATCTTCCTGACCCAGGGATTGAACCCACATGTCCTGCGCTGCAGGCAGATTCTTTACTGACTGAGCACAAAGGGAAGCCCTCAGAGTAGATGTCTACCTCAGGTCTTTCCTTCCCACCTTACAGACCAGAAAACTGGAACCCAAAGGGAGCCAGTGACTTGGGAGTCTTTCTCCAAGCAATGAAATGGCAGAACTGGGGCTAGAATCTGGCTCCATCTAACTACGGGATCAGTTTTCTCCCCAATTCTGCCATTTAGGAGTTTCCTCCATCATCAGACTTGGTACAGGCGGGAAAGGGCCTTAGTTTTCTTGCCTCTGTGTAAGGTGATGATTCTTCTCCAGGGAGCAGTGTTCTGCGAAGTGCCAGAGTTGGGTGCTGGAGGGAGGGTGGCAAGGTTCCATACCAAGGTTCCAGCCACTAATGAACACATGGGAGACCTGGGAGAAGGTGGAGACCCTCACTGGGCTTTTCAGCCTCCAGCCACACCCATGAACCATACTCCAGAGAGCTTTCATGAAGGGCCAGTTACTGTTTGGGATTTTTCACTGGAGTAAGAGAGATGCCTGGAGAGAGATTTTTTTTTTTAATTGAATACATTTAAGGAATCTTGAACAGAGTTATTGGAAAGGGTGTTAGGCATTGGTGTTAGCACTGCTGTGGCAACAAAAGGAGTTTTCACATTTATGAAAGGTTTGAACTGTGTTTCTAAAGCCTGGCCGATGAAGAACATCTTGTGCTTTCATAATTTAATAATTATGGTACCTAGTTCTTTCTTGGGTACTGGCAGACCAATCATGAATCAGTAGCTTTCCTTTGGGGTTGCTCTTACTCCAGAGGTCTTTTTCATTACTGAAAAACTGGTGTGAACAGCTCTCTATAAAGCTAAAGGGCTTGTGTGGCCACGCATCTCAGAGCTCCACCTTCTGTAGAGAGCCTGGAATGGCTGGAAGGTACTCGTCCTTCTAGCTGATCGCCTGTGTTGTGTCTTGGGACGCTTCTCAGCACCTGCCCTCCTGAGGGCTTCTGTAATGAGAAGGTAGTGCCGGGTGTAAGAAATCAGAACCTTTGACTTTCTGCTCTTTGCATGTAGGAAAACGTATTGATTTTTAATCCCTGAGTCCAGTGGGAGGGAGCCCACTGTCAGTTCTCTCTGAAAGGAAAAGAGTAACACCAGCTAAACACTTTGAAAGAGGCTGCTTTATAAATAGAAAATACAAAAACATGGTGAAAACACCATCACAGGACAAGCTAAGTGTCCCATGTATATCTGAGCGCTGTACGGAAGCACGTGTGCCAGAGACCCAGGTCCCCAGAGGCAGCTGTGGAGGGACAGACAACAAATTGAGGTTTGTTTGGAAACTCCGGCTTCTTGGCTCTAGCCCTGGATGAGTTTCCTCAGCTCCCCGAACGAACTTCCTTGTTTCTGACAGGGAGAATAATGTCTCATAGAAAGTATCGGGAGGATCAAATTAAGTCCCTGCAGTGAGCCTAGCACAGAGTGGGTGCTTTACCCACCTTAGAGGACAGTGGGCAAACCTCCATCCAACCCATTCTCACCACCACCGCCATCTCATTTGGAGTCGTGGGAATTGGAGGAGTTCCCAGTAAGAACCCCTTACAGATTCTGAAGCATAGCCCAAGCCCCCCGTTAGTATTGCTAGTAGCACCTGTGTAGTCAGTCTGTAAATTCTAGACGGAAAACAGAATGAACATGGCATACCCTGAAACGGTTCACTAACGTGTGGAGGTGTGCTTTCTGAGATCCAGTGTGCTTGGGGATCCGAAGTTCCTGGACCTCAGTGGACAAGGGCCCCAAGAATGCAGCTTTGGTTTAAAGGTGTGCCCCAGCTTTTGGAGATAGGGAGAGAACCAATAAAAATAGTCTGTGACCTAGAACACTGTGTATCTTTTTTAAAAGAGTTAGCCAGCCATGATCTGTTGTTTTTAGATACAGAGGTTAATCATTAAAGCTGGGCCCAAGCTCCACTGCTAATAAGGTTAATGGGCCTTGTTTTTGGCCTTGAGCAGGGGCAGTGCGCACACCTGTGGGGGGCGGATGGTGGGTAATCTTACTAGGTGGTGCATAAGCAGATTTCCCTTTAAATGCATTTTATAAAAACATAAATAACGACCAATAGGGAACCCTGTTACCACTATGTAAACCATGCTGTGTTAGTATAGATTCATCATCTGTAACCAGTGTACCACTCTGATGGAGGATATTAATAATGGAGAAGGCTGTCTATGCATGTGTGGGGCAGATGGGTATGTGGGAAACCTCTGTATTTTCTCAGTTTTGCCATGAACCTAAAACTGCTGTAAAATATAAAGTCTATTAAAATACATTAATTAACGGAGAGCCTTGGATGTCAATTACTCTTAAATCTAACAATTGTAGTAGAAAATGGTACGATTTAATGCGACTATTAGGTTTGAAATTGTGATTTTACCTCATCGTGGCTTCGTGGTAGTGGCCTTCTAAGGCCTGGTGGGGGAGATTGGAGCTGTTTGGGGTTCGCAGCCAGTCCCTGCGAGTCGGCATCCGGCCCCGCCCGGGACAACGGTGGCTGTTTGTTTCTGCGGGAGGGGGCGGGGCCGAGTGGGCGGCGTGGGCGGGACTCCACGGGAGCTCAGGCTGTTTTGTCTTTTCTGCTGGAAGAGGACGGCCAGCGCCTCTAAGGCGGTGCCCGGCTGTTTCCAACTCCGTTGTCACTCTCCGCAGAGCGTCCTGGCCCACACGGCCGCGGAGCTGAGGCCAGGGAGACGGACGCACGGACAGACGACAGACGGAGGACGCGCTGGCCGCTGGACCCCGCTGCCCCCTCTTCTCCCTGCTGCCCGCACCTGGAGGATGAGCCCAGCCTTCAGGGCCATGGACGTGGAGCCCCGCGACAAGGGCATCCTGCTGGAGCCCTTTGTCCACCAGGTCGGGGGGCACTCGTGCGTGCTCCGCTTCAACGAGACGACCCTGTGCAAGCCCCTGGTCCCCAGGGAGCACCAGTTCTACGAGACCCTCCCAGCTGAGATGCGCAAATTCACTCCCCAGTACAAAGGTGAGCCCGCAGCTGCCTTAGGGGTCGCCAGCGGCTGGCGAGGACACGTGAGGCGCCGCGGCCAGAGGAGGTCTGGGCAGCCACCCCTGGAGCCCTCACCCCTCCCACCCGCTCTGTGTTTTCCCTCCTCCTCCTCTTGGCCCTCCGCCCAGCACCTCACACCCTCAGTTTACAAGCCCTGGTAAGATTGCTCAATTCTGTTTTGTGGGTTTGTTTTGAGTTTATTTTTGGTGGAAGTGTAGTTGTGTTTTATGTTCAGGTGTCTCTTGATCACGGTAACCTATAGTCCCCCATGAGGGGACATCGGGGAAGACTTTGAGAGGATTTTACCCAGAATACTTGGCGCCTGCTTTTTGTCCTCCAGGAAACCAGAAGCCCTGGTGATTAGGTAGGCTGGGAGCAGGGTTGAGTCAGTTGGAGCGCAGGAGTGGGAGGCTTGTGCTGATTAGTTGAAGCCCTTTGCTATTACGGAATGTCCCCGAAATTGCTATATTACGGCAACTCTTTGATTCACATATGGTGACTCTCTTCCTTTTTCTAATGGGGGGAATCAGCATGGTGTGGTCTTTCCTGGGGAGGGGGGGTCCTTTGTAAATCAAAGAAGAATCCTTTAAGGAAATTAATTGTAAAGCTGCATTGCCTGCTTATGCAAAAGACTCTTGAACAACTTGGGTTCTTCTGGGACTGTTGAAACATATTCTTTGAGGATAGAATGTTACAGTCGCCTCTGTCTGTACTCTGAACATGCATGGTGCTTTGGTGGGGCTGGGGAAGTTGGGGCCCTCACTTGGTCCTCTCTGTTGTTTTTTCCAGGACAGAGCCAAAGGTCCCTTGTTAGCTGGCTGCCCTTGCCCCCATTTTTTCCCTGGTTCTTTCCCACCACAGGAAAGTGTGGTCCCCTGAATTCCCCACCCCAGCTCCTCTGCGCCCAGAGCCGGGTACCACCTCAGAAGCGTCGTCTCTCTAAGCACGCATTCCCTTGCAGCGAGCGAGCAAGCGGGCGGGCAGCAAGAACTGAGCAAATTGAGTGATCCCAGGCCAGAGAGGCCTGGGAGGAAAGGTGTTCAGCCAGTCGGTTTTAAGGCACTCGTCGGCACCTGCTGAAACCCTCCCACCCGACAGCCCCCTCCTCAAAGACTGTCTCATTACATATGGCAGGTTCTAGAGACTCGGGGAGAGCTGCTTTCAAGGCCACTACGCGTCTGTGCTCCCAGCCCAACCCCGTTTGCCTTGTGTTCATCTTGTTCTTTTGTGACATGAGACTGCAAAGACCAATAAAGGAATATATTTGAGAAGGACGAAAGGCTTGGGTGCCCACCGTGTGGGGGCGCCCCAAGAAGCCTTTGCCAGGTGTCTTGTGCTGTGTGCTTTGTTTTGTTTGCTCCTTTATTTTGTTCTGCTTGCCCAGTCTTCCCTTACCCTTGGACACTTCTTACCCCTCAGGGAAATCTCTGTTCAGGCTCTGCTTTAAAGCAAGCCTCAAGGCTGTCGGAGATTCTGTTTAAGGTAGTAAAAAAATCCCACAAGATTTAAAAAGCAAATGTCCTCATGTCTCTCTCAGGATTAGAAGAATTACATAAAAATTAATAAACATTTTCAATGATGGAAAAATGTGTCTTGTAATTCTTTGGCTCTTGCCTCGTTGAGTGAATCACAGAGGAAGACTCTTGGCCATGTTTGCTCCCTAATCGCTTGTCTTGTATGGTGTCATCTTTTCTAGCTGTTTTGATATTTGTTAGGTTTGCAGATGAGTTTGGGGCCTCTGGCAACATAGAGACTAAGGAACAGGGTAAGAAAAAAACAAATGTTCCAATCATGTTATTTGTAACACATGTTCCCGTGGAACTGAAAGTCTTCCGTGTTCACCCTCCTTCTAGGTGTGGTATCCGTGAGCTTCGAAGAAGACGAAGACAGGAACTTGTGTTTAATAGCATATCCAGTAAAAGGGGACCACGGAACTGTGGACAGTGTAGATAATTCAGACTGTGAACCAAAAAGTAAGCTGCTCAGGTGGACAAACAAAAAGCATCACGTTCTAGAAACAGACAAGACCTCTAAGGACTGGGTACGGCAACACCGGAAAGAGGAAAAAGTGAAGAGGTGGGTATAGACTTGAGAGGGAGCTGGACGCGGGAGGAGGGGAGGGGTCTCAGTTACAGCCCAGTGCCCCGGGGCTGAGGGCTCACATGATGGGCTCAGTAGGTGCCGTGTCACTCGGGTCGGTTCCCACATGCCGTTCCCGGCTTCTCTTTGCTTGACTCTGAGCTAGATTGTGCCATTTTGGGTAAAACAACTGTCGTGGCAGCTGTAAGAGAGTTTCAGTCACTCATTCCTCCTGCAGCTGTCCTGTGCCAGGCCCTGCGTGGCATCTGGGAATGTAGCAGTGACCCAGACAGAAGCCATCCCGTTACCACAGGTGTTCACTGATAGTGGGAGACAAAATGGCTGCATCTTGGGGATTCCCTTAGGCAGAGCCCTCCCAAGTGGCACACCTTGACAGAGCTTATGAAAAGATAAACTGTGTATGCATATGTGTTAAAAACGTAGCTAAGGACTTCCCTGGTGGCTCGTGATAAAGAATCTGCCTGCCAGTGAAGGAGCCACAGGTTCAATCCCTGGTCTGGGAAGATCCCACAGGCCTCAGAGCAGCTGAACCCAGTGGCCCACAACTGCTGAGCCTGCGTGCCCTAGAGCCAGCACTGCAACAGGAGGAGCCACCGCAAGGGGGCGCCTGTGTGCTGCAGCTGGAGAGTAGCCCCTGCTTGTCACAACCAGAGGAAAGCCCACAGAGCACAGCCAAAGATTTTTTTTTTTTAAGTGTAGCCAAGTAGATTGACTTATTCTCATGGAATTTCACTTCAGCCTCTGTCTCCAGCATCCTGAGTTAGGGAACTTGGATGTACTAGAGGCCAGGGGGTGGTACTGCCTAGAAGGTGCGAGCAGGGAAGGCTGCCTTGTGGGGTGTGGGCTGGAGGGAGAGGCTGTCCTTGCATCTTAGGTTTTCCTAAAGCAGCAAGCTAACCCCTTAATTTTTTTATTAAATCAACTGTCTTGAGGTGTGGTATACACTACAGTAAAATGTACCCATTTGAAATGTTTAATGTGTCCACTGAAACAGCCACCACATCAGAGCATCAAACTTCCTATCACTGCAGAAAGTTCCTTCATGCCTCTTTGCCCCTGACTTCCGATGAGATGTTATGATTTATCAGCTTCTTGTCTCTTTATAGCCATAAGTTAGAAGAAGAATTTGAGTGGCTGAAGAAATCTGAAGTTTTGTACTACAGTGTAGAGAAAAAGGGGAATGTAAGTTCTCAGCTTAAACACTACAACCCTTGGAGCATGAAGTGTCACCAGCAACAGTTACAGAGAATGAAGGAGAATGCGAAACACCGGAACCAGTACAGTATCCTTTGCTCACAGGACATCTCTGCATTGGGGAGAGGGGAGGACAAGGGAGGAGACCCTTCAGGCTTGGAGAGAGAAATTGGATTTTTTAAAGTCATGGTTGTGCCAGGACACCCTGCGTGATAACTGGGCAGACATCACTTCCTTCTGGGCTGAGCGCTGGTCTGGGAATGCAGGTGCTGGGGAGGAAGTTTGATGGGTTCCTGAGGGACCAACTTGCATTCGAGGTGCTTTACGCTGGAATGCAAGGAGCTGGTTTATGTTTTCACACACTTGCAGAAGTCTCCAAGTAGAGCTTAAATGCCAGAGTCTGCGGTGGGGTTGGACTGATCTTTCAGTCTGGTTTACCAGGCTGCCACATGAAGAAATCACAAGGGAAAGGCTCCTTTCTTTTTTTCAATCAGGGAACCTGGATGCACACTATAGAGAATGCACTGAACCTAATGGTACCGTCACCCAGTTCCAGCAGCTGGTTAACCCGCTCATGTCAGTCTCCTGTCTCTGTATACCCAAAACCCCCAGTTGAACTCTCTCTGAAGCAAGTGTCCAATAATTCATCTGTATACACTTCAGCGTATATCTCTAAAAGATAAAGGTATTTTAAAACACTAATACTATCGTTACTCCTTGAAAGTGGACAGTAATTCGTTACTGTCAAATATCTAATTTGTTTTCCCATTTTCCTAATTGTCTTATAAATGTTTTATTTATGGTTTGCTTGAATGCGGGTCCAAATGATGTTCACCTGTTGCATTCAGTTGAAACGTTTAAGTCTTTTAAAAATACGTTTCTGTTTTTTTCTTCTTGGAAATTTCTTGTCAGAGAAACGGTCTTCTAGAGTTACCCACCCTCTGGATTTTACTGATTACATCTTGTGGTGTCTTTTACACATTACTCTTTCCCCTCTGTTTCTATTAAGTTGATAATTTGATCTACAGGCTTGATCAGATTCAGGGGCAGTTTGAGGGAGTGGAGGCAAGACTCCTTCAGAAATGGTATTTACCTGTTGATGGGAAGCGGAGTTTCATTGTCCCTCTCTTTTGTATTGCCATTGCCTTACATCAGTTTTTTAAGTAGGTGGTTTTTTGTCATTCCTTTTTCATTCATGAGCTGGAATCCTGCTGAAAGAGAAGCTTTTCCTTATCAACTACATGCTTATCATGAAGTATAGTTCAAATAGGAAAGGCAGGTTAAATGCTTATTTTCCTTAGTTTACTATTTGAAATAACGAGATGGTTTCTTAACATCCTCCAAAGGTAACCAGTGAGGTTTTCCGCATCATCATGAACCCATGTATTTAAGGTTTTGAATGCGGCATGTGGGATCTTAGTTCCCCGACCAGGGATCAAACCTGTACCCCCTGCAGTGCAAGTAGAAAGTCCTAACCGCTGGACTGCCAGGGAATTCCCTAAACATACTTGACGTGTTTCAGTTCATTGCAGTTATTTCTGATGCTCAAATTGTCCTATGCGTGGCGAGTAGGAATCTTTTAAACTAGGCTCCTGAGTCATTTTTACACAAGCACAGTCGTTTGTGCAGCTGCCTTCCTTTTCTGGAATGCAGAGATGGTACAGGGTCAGGTATGTTTCGTACTCCAGATGTGCATTCAGTCATTCCTTTAAAGCAGGGGTTGCAAGCTTTTTCAGTAAAGGGCCAGGTAGTAAATAGACTTTGCAGGCCATACACTATCATAGCTCTGTCATCTGTAGCATGAAAGCAGCCATAGATGATGTAAATGAATGTGGCTGTATTCCAGTTAAACTCTTAGTTATGGTTGCTGAGACTTGAATTTCATTCCGCTTTCATGTGTCATGAAATACTATATACATTTTTTGACCTCTTAAAAATGTAAAAACTGAAAATTCCCTGGTGGTCCAGTGGTTAGGATGCCATGCTCTCACTGCCGAGGGCCCGGGTTCAATCCCTAGCCAGGGAACTAAGATCCCACAGGCCATGTGACAGAAAAAGAAAAAATTGATTTATAAGAACCACTTGTTCCTAACTTAACAGCTGTAAAGCAGTGAGCAGGGGCCCATGGTTCACCAGTCCGCGCTCTAGGAGCTGGTCTGGGCATTGTGCTAAGTCACTTCAGTCGTGTCCAACTCTTCTCAACTCTGTGGACCAGAACCCGCCAGGCCCCTCTGTCCATGGGATTCTCCAGGCAAGAATACTGGAGCGGGTTGCCATGCCCTTCTCCAGGGGATCTTCCTGATGCAGGGATTGAACCGGCGTCTCTTGTGTCTCCTGACTTGGCAGGCAAGTTCTTTACCGCTAGCGCCACCTGGGAAGCCCCAGGGGAACTCATACATCTGGTCATTGTTTCTCGGCCTTTCATCTGGGAAATACATATTTATTTGAAAAGAGAAAACTTGATGAGTTCCTAAGTGACATTTCTAGTTCTTGTTTAAGATTGGGATTAGGGAACTTCCTGATGTTCTGTGTCTGATTTAGGACAGGTTGTTGGACTGTGGGCCACATCTTGCTGAGTCAGGAAATGTGTGTGTCTCCCATGCTTCTCTCACGCCAGTTCCCTGGCCAGAATTGCAGGTTCCCTTTAGCCTTCTGGTCAGCCCTGGGCCGCCCACCTGGGAGGTAGAGCAAGATTTCTGGGACGCCATGTGTAGGCCCTGTACCCTGGGAGTGCCATGGAGCAGCACCTTTTCTTTAGAGGGGCCTTATCCTTAACCACTCAGAATTTATCTTACTGGAGAACCTGACTTCCTGTTATGAGGTGCCTTGTGTCCTGGACCTCAAAATGGGGACACGCCAGCATGGTGACGATGCTTCAGAGGAGAAGGCAGCTAACCAGATCCGCAAGTGCCAGCAGAGCACGTCGGCAGTCATCGGTGTGCGCGTGTGCGGCATGCAGGTGAGAGGAGTGTTGGCACGTGGTGGGGGTGGGCTGGCTGGGCAGCTGGGAGCTGCCACTCTCCCACCATGGCAGAGCCCCATTTTCTCAAAAGATTCCAGATTGGACTGATCCTGTTGCTCTCTGGTGAGGAAGGAAAGCCTGTGTGCGTGGGTAATGCTCTCTGGGGCTGGCCAAACTGGCTGAGTCCAGAAGCTATGGACTGGAGAGAGAGGAAAGGAGAGACATTGGGCACTCCCCACCAAGCCACACACTGAACAGAGGGCTAGCGACGGCGCCCAAGTCAGAGGGCCATAGGGGTGTTGACTGGCAAGGACAGGGCCTCGTGTGACTGGTATACTGAACAAGTTGAAGGATCGGGTCCAGGGCTGTCGTCTTTGCTGCCACTCTCCTGGGGCTGGGCCATCTCTGCCAGAGATGCCTGTCGGTCCCTGACCTGCTGGTCTCCCTCCCACAGGTGTACCAGGCGGGCAGTGGGCAGCTCATGTTCATGAACAAGTACCACGGACGGAAGCTGTCCGTACAGGGCTTCAAAGAGGCACTTTTCCAGTTTTTCCACAATGGCCGGTACCTGCGCCGGGAGCTCCTGGGCCCGGTGCTCAGGAAGCTGACTGAACTCAAGGGCGTGCTGGAGCGACAAGAATCCTACCGCTTCTACTCAAGCTCCCTGCTGATCATCTATGACGGCAAGGAGCGGGCTGAAGTGGCCCTGGACTCAGACGCGGAGGACTTGGAGGACCTGTCGGAGGAGTCTGCTGACGAGTCAGCCGGCGCCTATGCCTACAAGCCCATCGGCACTAGCTCGGTGGACGTGCGCATGATCGATTTTGCGCACACCACGTGCAGGCTGTATGGTGAGGACAGTGTGGTCCACGAAGGCCAGGATGCTGGCTATATCTTTGGGCTCCAGAGCCTGATAGACATTGTCACAGAGATAAGTGAGGAGAGCGGGGAGTGAGCTCTGGCTGCACCAGCACCTGAGAGACTCTGTGTGTCCCGGGCACAGCTGTGCTGCGTCGGGGAGGCGGCCAGTATGGCCAGGCAGTGGCCCTGCAGCCTGGAGCTGAAGCGCAGAGGCCTCTGGGAGTCCTGGCCTGAGCCAGCCCCATCCGCGCTCGGAGTCTTTATTTATTTTAACTATTTCTTCGACATTCCACATTTGATGATGCAGATACCTCTTTCTTCCCTGAGTGTAAATGTTCTAATACAAATCTTTTTGTTAATTGTAACAGTGCTGCTGTCATTCTTGCCAGGGATAGGGGGCCTGCAGCCAGCCCCCCTCTCAACCCTCGGAAGCGTCACACATACCACAACCTCCACCCTGGTCCAGCAGTGTCCCCCTTGCCACTGCCCCCACCCCATGGGCCCTGAAGTCACCATAGCCTCTTGGCTAAGTCCTCAGTCCACTAACCAAGCACCCACAGGCATAACCTTAAATGGGTCCATCCCAGCACCCTTATGCAGAGAACTGCACTTGACTCTTGACACAGGTCTTTCTCTGCCCTCCCGTAGGTTTAGTCAGAGTTGGACAGCAGGTGTGCCTAACCTTGGGTCCAGCTCCTGTGCCATTGGCAGCAGCTAATTGGCCTGACATTGTGATGTTGGGCATCCTGGAGCCAATCCTGGGACCTTAGGTGGCCACCAGTCTTTGGTCTGTTGGCGGTTATTGGCTCTGTGGTCAAGGTCCCAGGAGGTAGGGGGCTTGGCGGGAGGGGGTCTTCTGGGCCGAGTGGTCATCTGGGCCACACCATCTGCCAGCACTCCTACCCAGCCCTGGAGCCCACTGCAGCCACGCCAGTGCCATCCTTCATGTGGTTCTAGCCTGGGCAGCCCCCAAGAGAGCTGTTTCTGCTCTGTTCTCAGAGGGTTTCAGGGAGAAGGGTGGCACGAGATCTTGAACTGCTGACACAGGCACAAGGGAGAAGGATACGGAACTAGTGCCAAGAAGAGGATCTGGATGTCCAGGTCTAGCAGCCCCACCTCTTACCTGAACCTCTCAGCACCTTCTCTCCCAGATCCGCTATGCCTATATCCACTATATCCAAAATCACCCAACTGCATACACCTGCTCCCTGGGTCCAGGCTTCCAGAGAAGAATGTGACTGGACCAGCCTCTGGACGGTGATAGGAGGTCCCAAGGACACTGGGTTTACCTAAACCCAGGTCCCCTTGGTTTTCCCTGCTGCTTCATAGGACTACAGATGACCTCACCAGGTCAGGGCTGACTGGAAGTTGGGCCAAACAGGCTCTTAATGCCACATGGTACCCCACTCCCCATCCACCAGCCCTTCTATCTGCTCTCAGAAGGAAGCATCAGAAAGAATCGGGATTTGTAAGTCTCCAAAGACAACAGAAGAGAGTGATGTGAAAGTGACTGATAAGGGTGGGAGCCTGACCTTATGCTGTGAGGAGGGGAATAGCGTCCCAGGCAGAAGAATGGATATGCAAGAACCCACGTTAGAGAGGAAGAGAGAAGTTAGTGGCAAAGAAGAGACGGGGACTGAGGATGGGAGGATTATGGACAGCGAAATGGCCTGACCTGGTTTTTGTTTCTGCAGCCCCCTCTCCACTCTCGCTCCCCTCTCCAGTCTTGCTCCCCGTTGCCCACCGCTGGAGCTTAAAGAAGTGAGTTCAGCACGCTTCAAGACACACAGGAGACCCGGGGTCGCTGTCCTTAATTTAGTAGGTCAGGATCCACTTCCCTGGGGTGGCATAGATGCAAGAGGCTTATCAGCACAGGACACAGGCTCTGCCTTTGGGCTGCGGGCGGAGCTCTCCTTCGTGAAGTAGGGTGGGCCGCAGTATTAGGGCTTGAGCCGGTAAAAGGAGTGGAGGGCCGGGCAGGAGCAGCTGGGGCTGGGGGCTCTAGGCGGGGTGCCGGGTCAGGGAGTCTGGAGCTTGGAGACGACCAAGTCTCGGAAAGGGCGGTGGAGTCTTGAGAGCCGCGCCCCTTGGGGCCGCCAGGGGGCGCCGCGCTCCCGCGCAGGAGCCGACACTGCCGGGGCGGGACTGCGGCGGGCGGGCGGGCGCGCGCGCGCACGCGCCGTGTGTCACGGGGCAGGGCGAGCGCGGCGAGAAGCTGCCGGCCTGGCGTCCTGGTTCCTCAGCCCCCCGCCGTCTCCCCTGCCCCGGCGCGACTCGGCCTCATGTACCGCGCGCTGTACGCGTTCCGCTCGGCGGAGCCCAACGCGCTGGCGTTCGCCGCGGGCGAGACCTTCCTGGTGCTGGAGCGCAGCAGCGCGCACTGGTGGTTGGCGGCGCGGGCGCGCAGCGGTGAGACCGGCTACGTGCCGCCCGCCTACCTGCGCCGCCTGCAGGTGAGTGTGCCCCTCCCCGGCCCGGCCTCCGCCGCCCCTAGACTGAGCTCCATCACCGGCCGGTCGGGACCTCCAGCAGATGAGGACTTTGAGAACCTGACCGAGAGACCCCGCGAGGACTGGGACCCTGAGAGCCCGCTCCCCGTACAGAGGGCCAGGCCCTTGACAGGCAACTCTTGAGGACTCCAGACCTACCTAAAGCCTAATTCTGGGACCGAGACCCCAGACCCAACATCTGAATCCCCAGCCGAATACAACTCAAGAGTCAGCCCCGAGATTCCAGTACACCAGATTCTGAGCAGTTCCCCAGGTCACTGAGACCCCTGACTTAATTGGCCCCTCGCCTGAATCACCAGGATCCCAACACTCTTGCCTCCTCTTCCGCAGCTTCCACCCCTGAGACCCCCGGCAACCCTGGGCACTTTCTGTTTCCCCAGCCATCTTCCACGTCTTCACCCTCCCATCCCACACCCTGCACTTGGACCAGGGAGCCGTGGACACCCCCATCCCCTAAGTGACCCCCCAAGCCCTGAGACCTCAATATCTTTTATTGTCCTGTACTTAGTCAGCCCCTAAGCTCTTTCAAAGTCAGTCTACTTTGAGCCTGGGTTCCCAGCTCCTGCTGACACTCCCTGGCACTACAAGCCTCAGGCCCTGACTTTTCAGACTTCCTTTCTTGGAAAGTGAGGGAGCCTGAGCCTTCCTTGTCCCCAGCCTGGGGTGGGGAGCTGCTCCCTTAGCAAGGAAGTGGGACTTCCCCACGGCTTCCCTGGTGTGGCCATAGCCCCCCTGTTTCCTTCCACTGGAGGTACAGCCCCAGTTCCTGTTTCCCCCAGAATAGTCCTGGTGTGGGGGTTGGGCTCATTGTCTCCAGCTGGTCTATTCTGATCTCAGGGGAAGGAGGGCCCAGAGCCTCCAGGCCTGCCCTGTGCCAGACACCCCCGCCCCATCCTAGTCTCTGGCTGTAGGAAACATCCCAAGCCGGCCCAGTTCAGGACAGAAATAACAGGATAAATTTGGAGATGTCATCTGTGGCCTTTACCCGAGGGGATGGGCCTGGGGCCCTGGACCCTTGGCCTCATGGCATCCAGGAGTGTCTGGGTGAGAGTGGAAGCCCCGGACACGAGGGCTGCTGGGTCTGGAAGTGAGCATGTCAGAGCCAGTCTCTCTGGGGCTGGGGGCTTTTTGGAGGCCTCCAAGGAGAGTCCCCCACTTCCCCCCAGGGCCTGCCTTGGCTATTGGGCTGGGTGTTTGGGGAGGGCAGAGAGGGTGCCATCTTCTCTGTCTCTTGGTCTCTTGCTGCACATCTCCCTCCGTCTCCGTCTCCCTGGCTGTCTCTGTGTCATCCTGACTCTCCCCTTGTGTGTGTCCACATCCTCCAACTCTCTCCCCTTCTCTGTCTCCGAATCTCAATTTCTTTCTGCGTTGTCTCTCTCTGCTTCTCTTTTCCTCTCTCTCTCCCTCCCTCTCTCTCTCACCATCTTTCTTGCTTTCTGTGCATCCTCTGCCGTTCTGTCTCTGTGCCCTTTTCTGTCTGTCTCCTGCACTCTGACACACCCCCTGTTACCTTTGGGGCTCTGCTGATCTCTGAGTCCATCTGTCTGTCCCCATCCGAGAAGCCTCTCCAACCCACTCGGGTGTGATCTCACCTTAGTTCTGAGGCCCCTGTGGCCTGATGGACCATGGGTGCCAAGGGCAAGGGAGGGGTGGGAGTGACTGGTGCCACAGTTGCCAGCCCCTTACTCCCCCCACCCCATGCCAGACAGGCTGGGTCAAGGGGACCCCTGAGTTGCTGCGGATGGCGACACAAAATCTGGGGCAGGGACCAGGTTCCACGCTTATGTCTGTCTTCTGCCGCAAACCCAGAACTGCTGTTTCCCAGCGCAGTTCTGGAGGATTCCTTTCTCACAGCTAGAGGGAATGAGGGCTGGCAACACGGGTGCAAAGAGGAGGTCCCTTTGGCCTGTCCTCAGCTACCAGGGCCTGCAGAAGGCTCTCTGAGGATGGGGCTGTCCTGGAGTGTGGCCTTGGTTTTGTGACGGGTCAGCAAGATCCAGAGGGATTTGTTCAGAGCACCAGACCCTAGAGGCTCCCTGGTTGGCATCTCAGCCTGGGATCTGAGCCAAGCCTGGCGATAGATTAAGTGTGCACTCCTGGCCTCAAACTGGGGGTCCGTGGGCTGTGTTTTTGCTTCAGAGCCCAGACTTTCAGAGATGACTTAGCCAAGAGCCTCGCCATAGGTAAAATCCCGAGCGGGGACCCGATATATAAAGCAGCAGCCTGGGCCCCTCCCTGTGGCCCAGCTTCCTGAGTGACGCAGTTTGAGAACCCTGATTGATATTCTAGTTCATCTTGCTGTGTTGATCTCTAGTATTCCAGGCTTTGAGAGCAGTTGTGGCCCTCTGCCTGCGCCAGGCTCCCTCCAGGGCTGGCTCTGGCCTCTGTGCCCTCACCTGGCCCCCGGGGCTAAGACCCCACTCCTGCCCCCCTCACAGGGCCTGGAGCAGGATGTCCTCCAAGCCATTGACCGGGCCATTGAGGCTGTGCACAACGCAGCCATGCGGGATGGTGGCAAATACAGCCTGGAGCAGCGCGGGATCCTCCAGTGAGTGTGTGTGGGGGGGGGGGGGAGGGGGCCTCCCAGTGAGCCCCGGGGGATGGGGTCCTCCCGGGACTCTAGAGGGCAGGGTTGCTAGTGCAGAGACGGGTGGGGCATGAGGGTGATGGGGGCCCTGGGCTAGGGTGGGCAGTGTTCCTCAGGGAGCATGGGCAGACTTGGGGAGTTGTAGGGTGACTCCCCCAGTAACCTCCCTGCCCCTGCCTCAGGAAGCTGATCCACCACCGGAAAGAGACCCTGTCCCGCAGAGGCCCCTCCGCCCCCAGCCCTGCAGCTATGACCCCATCCACCAGTGACCACCATCTGGACGCCGCCGCCACCAGGCAGCCCAATGGCATGTGTCGAGCTGGGTTCGAGAGGCAGCACAGCCTGCCCAGTTCTGAGTATCTCGGGGCAGACGGAGGCCTCTACCAGGTACATGGTGAGAGCAGCCTGGGCAAGGGAGATGGCGGGGGGCTTAAGGCTTTGTCTGGAGGCTCCAAGCGTCCACCCCGGTCAGCAGTGCCGCCTGGAGCCTTGGTCCTGCCCTGCCAAGCTCAGGCCGCACCCCAAATGGCAGTCTGCCCTCAGATCCCACTTCTGTCCTCCAGATCCCGCCACAGCCTCGCCGAGCAGCTCCTACCACGCCACCCCCGCCTGTGAAGCGCCGAGACCGTGACGCCCTAATGGTCTTGGGGAGTGGTGAGAAGGCGGGGATGGGGGAGTTGGGGGATGGGGCACCCTGTGCTTAGAACGGTTGCTCTGCCTATGTCAGAAAACTGGGGGCTCCAGGCTTAGGGGTGAAGACAGGGCAGGGGTTAGACGGCTGGGGGCTCTGGGCTTGGGGGGATAGGGGTCCCCGGGGGGCTGCCCCAGCACAGCATCCCCTCTCTGCCCACAGGTGGCCGCAACACCACGCCCTCCGGGGGCAGTTCTGTGTCCAGCGGTGGCTCTGTCAGCAGCACCTCCCTTGACACGCTCTACACCGGCTCCAGCTCATCCGAGCTGGGCCCCAGCTGCTCACCCACGCCCCCACCTGTGCCCCGCCGCGGCGCGCTTACCGCTGTGTCCCAAGCTCAGCCCCCTCCCTGCAAGGTGCCAAACCCGGAGCCCCCTACAGAGGAGGAGGCAGCGGCGGCAGTGGTGGAGACAGCCCCAGCCCCGGCCCTTGATGAGCTGGAGGCCCTGGGGGCACTGAACCTGGGGGCCACAGAGGAGAAGGCGGTGGCTGAGCCCGCCGTGCCCAGGACCATCGGGGCAGAGCTGATGGAGCTCGTGCGGAGGAACACCGGCCTGAGCCACGAGCTCTGCCGTGTGGCCATTGGCGTCGTGGTGGGCCACATCCAGGCCTCCGTGCCGGCCAGCTCGCCTGTCATGGAGCAGGTCCTCCTCTCGCTGGTGGAGGGCAAGGTGAGGGTGGGCCAGGGCCAGGGGCTGCCCCGCCACCCCTGCCCCTTCCCCACCCGCACATGTATCCAGCCTTTACCTGACAGGTATTTGTTGAGCTTGAGCTCTCGGCTTCCTTGTGCTGGGTGTTGGGGACTTTTGGGGACAATCTGTGAAGGAGAAAGGGAGGAAGAATACTGCAGGCAGAGGCTCAGCCTGGATGAGGGCCATAAGGCAGCACCTCATGCTCAGCTCACAGGAGGGATTGGAACGAGGCCAGCATGGCTGGAACACCGCAAGGGAGGGAGGGAGGGAGCAAGAGGTGTGGTTGGAAGTGAGACCTAGGGCAGGGGACAGACGAGACAGCTGTGGGTGGCCAGGGGTTCTCTCGGGCTGCAGGGAAGGAATGGACAGAGGGCGTGAAAGAGGGCAGTGCCATGCTGGCCTTGGCAGTGGAGAGCACTGGGTGCTTCGAGAGCTATGATGGAGGCCTGAATGCTGACTCAGATGGTGGGGGGTGGGGTGTGGGCATCGTGGGATGGGTGGCATCCCTTGCCAAGGGTGGGGGCACTGATCAGGGAGCAGGACTGGGGGCCAGATGGGCCAGAAGTACCTCCTTCCTTAGGAGCTGCAGCTCTGGTTTGAGGTGTGGGGAGCAGTGAGGCCATGGGCTTGCCTGGGCAGGAGCAGTGGCCAGCAGGCTCAAGAACACGGAAGGCAGGTTGACAGGCCTGTCCCACCTTGTATAGAATCAGAGAGTACAATCTCAAGTCACATGCAGGCTGTGAGAAGTCCGTGGCCTTCCTCACAGAGGATGTTTATGCAGGGACAGGAGGCAGGTTGTTGGAAAATTCCCGCAGACATGTCTCGTGCAGAATCCTGTCTCAGGAGGTTATTAAGACTTGGGGGCGCAGGAATTCCTTTCAGTCAGTCCAGTGGTTACGACTCCATGCTCTCACTGCCAAGGGTTCAATCATTGGTCAGGAAAATAAAATCCCATAAGCTGCTGGTTTATTGGGGGAGGTGGCGGGGGATGGGGGGGAAGACTTGGAGGAGTAGAATTCCTTGGAGAGGGTGTGCAGAACAGGGCTAGTGCCCCTGGGGGCCTCGATGTTGAGGGATGGGCTATGGGAAGTTGATGGGGAACAGCAGTGAGGAGGGAAGAGAACCAGGGGCTGGTCCGCTCACCAGTCCTGGGAGGACGCTGGCTCCAGGCAGCCATTGTAGGTGAGGCCCACGGCCCCTGGTCTGGCACAGGCCAGGAGCTCACACCTGGACCTCAGGGTCTGGGTTGAGACCCAGGCCTCGAGGGCCTCCTGGACATGGTGTGGGGCAGGTGTGCTGAGCCCCACCTCGCCGTCTGCCCACAGGACCTGAGCACCGCCCTGCCCTCAGGGCAGGTCTGCCATGACCAGCAGCGGCTGGAGGTGATCTTTGCAGACCTGGCCCGGCGGAAGGACGATGCCCAGCAGCGCAGCTGGGCCCTGTATGAGGATGAGGGCGTCATCCGCTGCTACCTGGAGGAGCTGCTGCACATTCTGGTGCGGGCTGGGGGCCCCCAGGTGTCCCCACCCCTCCCCCGTGCTCGGGAGTCTCCCCTACTGGTCCTCGGCACACTCACGGGCGGCCACACACACTGAGCGACTCCTTCACATCTCCTCCCCACTGCAGACGGACGCAGACCCTGAAGTTTGCAAGAAAATGTGCAAGCGGAATGAGTTCGAGTCTGTCCTGGCCTTGGTGGCCTACTACCAAATGGTGTGTGTGTGAGAGCGAGGTTGTGGGGGGGGACACAGAGGGACCCAGGCAGAGGTGGGGCATCCGGGCACTGAGCGCACACGGGGTCCCCTGCCAGGAGCACCGGGTGTCACTGCGGCTGCTGCTCCTTAAGTGCTTTGGCGCCATGTGCAGCCTGGACGCGGCCATCATCTCCACGCTCGTGTCGTCCGTGCTGCCCGTGGAGCTGGCGCGGGACATGCAGACAGACACGCAGGGTGAGCGAGTGAGGGCCAGCTCCCTGCCCCATGGGGGTTCCCACCACCTTCGGGGGCTCTGACCACCTGCTCTGCACCCCTGCAGACCACCAGAAGCTCTGTTACTCAGCCCTCATCCTGGCCATGGTCTTCTCCATGGGCGAGGCAGTGCCCTACGCACACTATGGTAAGAAGGCAGGTCGCGGCCCAGCTGACTGCAGGGAGCCCACAGCCTGAGGGCTGGGGACTCCCCGACTGGGGTCGAATGGAGCGTCCCCAGGGCTCACGGGAACCCAGGGAGGCTGGGCGGGGTGGGCAGTGGGGCTGGGCAGACCTCAGTGTGCCCCTCTCCTAGAGCACCTGGGCACACCCTTCGCCCAGTTCCTGCTGAGCATCGTTGAGGACGGGCTGCCCTTGGACACCACGGAGCAGCTGCCGGATCTCTGCGTGAATCTACTTCTGGCTCTCAACCTGCACCTGCCAGGTGAGGGCGGGGCCTGGGGTGGCTGCCTCGCGCTGCAAGGGTGGAGGAGGACCCACCAGGCTCAGCACTGGTGCCCTCGTGCACACCCATGTCCTTCCTCAGCCCCAGACCAGAACGTCATAATGGCCGCCCTGAGCAAACACGCCAATGTCAAGATCTTCTCCGAGAAGCTGCTGTTGCTCCTGAACAGAGGGGGTGAGTGCCCAGGAATCTGCACAGGGCCACTTAGGTCCTGTGACTCCCCACCACGCCCCTGCCGTGATGCCTGTTGGCCCTCCCCAGAGGACTGCCCTGAGCCCTCTTCCCCACCTTTTAGATGACCCCGTGCGCATTTTCAAGCACGAGCCGCAGCCGCCGCACTCCATCCTTAAGTTCCTGCAGGACGTGTTCGCCAGCCCCACCACGGCTGCCATCTTCTACCACACGGACATGATGGCGCTCATTGACATCACCGTGCGACACATCGCGGACCTGTCTCCCGGGGACAAGGTGCCTGGACGTGGCTGCAGCAGGGTGGAAGCTGTCACACCCCGGGGGAGGGGGGACCTGAGACTAGGGTGAGGGGCATGCTGGAGCTGGTAAGTAGGGGAGACCGCTCAGCCAAGACAGGTGTGCCAAGACCCAAGGGAGCCCGCCATGTGGTGATCAGAGGATGCACTGTCTGGAGACAGGAGGAGTGGTGGGAGGTGAGAAGAGCAAGTAGAGTTTACTCGAAGCTTTGGGGGCTGCGGCAGGAGGTGGTTACCTTGTAGGGGAAGTGATCTGATTACCATCCTGAATGAAACGGAGGCTGTGAGATCACAGCGGAAGCGGGAGGCTGGTGCGGACGCAGCCGCCGCCCTCCAGGTGGTACATGTGGAGTGGGAGAGGAGGTCAGGCCTGGATGTGTTGGAGGTGGGTTGGCAGGACTCGCTGCTCAATTGGTCTGGACTAGCCCGGTGGAGGAAGTGCTGATCCCTCTGGTGAGGAAGACCTTTTGAATAGAGTTGTGTTTTGATGCATCGAGATTGAGAAGGTATCTGCTGGACATCCAGGTATAGAGGACATCAGCGAGGCATTGGGATGTGAGTGGGGACGGGAAAGAGACACTTGGGAGTGCACTGTGTCTACATGTGCTGGGGAGCCTGTGACACTGCGGTCACCTCGGGTGTGGGATGCATGGGTCAGAGGGAAGCTTAGGCTTCAGTCGGGGCACACAGGAGATACTCAGGAGGGAAAACCAGGAGAGCAGGAGCCCAGAGACTTGTGTGTGAAAGAGGAGGGTATGAGCCATTGCCACAGTTAGGAGCCTGAGTGAGACGAGGCCTGAGAGGGAGACACAGAATTTGCCACACGGAGGTCAGGCGTGACTGACCAGCAGTGTCCGTGGAGTGGAGGGAAGAGAGTCCAAGTGGGAAGTTGAAGAGAAGATTTGATGTTGGAGGGGAGTGGAAAGAGAGGGAAGGTGGGAGCACTGAATGGAAACAACCCTCATGTGTTTTTATGTGAACTTGAACTTGTTACTCAGCCCTGTCCAACTTTTTGCGACCCCATGGACTGTAGCACATCAGGCATCCCTGTCCTTCACTATCTCCCAGAGCTTGCTCAGACTCATGTCCATTGAGTCGGTGATGTCATCCAGCCATCTCATACTCTGTCGTCCCCTTCTCCTCCTGCCTCAGTCTTTCCCAGTATCAGGGTCTTTTCCAGTGAGTCAGCTCTTTGCATCAGGTGGCCAAAGTACTGGAGCTTCTGCTTCAGCATTAGTCCTTCCAATGAATATTCAGGACTGATTTCCTTTAGGATTGAGTGGTTTGATCTCATTGCTGTCCAAGGGACTCTAAAGAGTCTTCTCCCACACCACAGTTCAAAAGCATCAATGCTTCAGCATTCAGTCTCCTTTATGGTTTTTCTTTATGGGAAAACCAGAGCTTTGACTCTTTGGACCTTTGTTGGCAAAGTGATGTCTCTGCTATTTAACATACTGTCTAGGTTTGTCACAGCTTTGCTTCCAAAAAGTAAGAGTCTTTTAATTTCATGACTTGCTCAGTGATTTTGGAGCTCAAGAAAATAAAACTATCACTATTTCCGCTTTTTCCCCTTCTATTTGCCATGAAGTGATGGGACCAAATGCCATGATCCTAGTTTTTTGACTGTTGAGTTTTAACTCAGCTTTTTGACTCTCCTCTTTCACCTTCATAAAGAGTCTCTATAGTTCCTCTTCACTTTCTGCCATTAGAGTGATATCATCTGCATATCTGAGGTTGTTGATATTTCTCCTGGCAGTCTTGATTCCAGCTTGTGATTCATCCAGCCTGGCATTTTACATGATGTACCCTACATAGAAGTTAAATAAACAGGGTGACAATACACAGCCTTGTCGTATTCCTTTCCCAATTTAAAACTAGTCTGTTGTTCCATGTCTGGTTCTAGCTATTGCTTCTTGACTCACATACAGGTTTCTCAAGAGACAGGTCAGGTGGTCTGGTATTCCCATCTCTTTAAGAATTTTCCAGTTTGTGTGATCCACACAGTCTAAGACTTTAACATAGTCAATGAGGCAGAAGTAGATGTTTTCTGGAATTCCCTTGCTTTCTCTATGATCCCTCGAATGTTGGCAATTTGATCTCTCATTCCTCTCTTTTCTAAACCCAGTTTGTACATCTGGAAGTTCTCAGTTCATGTACTGCTGAAGCCTAGCTTGAAGCATTTTGAGCATTACCTTGCTAGCATGTGAAATGAGTGCAATTGTGCAGTAGTTTGAACATTCTTTGGCATTGCCTTTCTTTGGGATTGGAATGAAAACCGACCTTTTCCAGTCCTGTGGCCACTGCTTAGTTTTCCAAATTTGCTGGCATATTGAACGCAGCACTTTGCATCACCTTTTAGGACTTTAAATAGCTCAGTTGGAATTCCATCACCTCCACCAGCTTTGTTCATAGAAATGCATCCTAAGTCTCTCTTGACTTCACACTCTAGGATGTCTGGCTCTAGGTGAGGGACCACGCCATCATGGCTATCCAGGTCATTAAGTTCTTTTTTTGTATAGTTCTGTGTATTCTTGCCACCTCTTCTTAATCTCTTTTGCTTCTGTTCTGTTTATGCAAAGGGGAGTAGAAAAGGTGGGGGATCACTGGAGGGAGACATGGGATCAAGGGAAAGTTTATTTATGTATTTTATTTTTGGCTGTGCTGGGCTTCGGTTGCTGCACAGGCTTCCCCTAGTTGCGGTGTGCGGGCTTCTCGTTGCAGTGGCTTCTCTTGTTGCAGAGCGTGGACTCTAGGCATGGGGGCTCAGAAGTTGCAGCTCCCGGGCTCTAGAGCACAGCAGGCTCAGTAGTTGCGGTGCACGGGCTCAGTTGCTCTGAGGCACGCGGGATCTTCCTGGAGCAGGGATCAGACCCGTGTCTTCAGCACTGGCAGGCAGATTCCCAACCACTAGACCACCAACTCCAAGAGAAAGTCTTTTAAAGGTGGGAGATGCTGGTGGATGTCTAAGCCAGAGGGACTGATCCAGCAAGCCGACTATGGCGAAGAGGCTGAGGTGCTGGGAGGGTCAGCCACTGTGGGAGTCAAAAGTAGGTCAGGCAGCTGGTGAGAGCTCAGGCCCGCATAGAGGGATGGCGCCTGGCAGGGCCGGGCAGTCCGTTCAGTAGCGGGACAGTAGTTGAGGTGAGGGTGCCAAGGGAAGACCAGGAGTTTCTGAAGTTGTGCTTGTTTTCTCCATGAAGCACAAGGCCAGCTGGTCAGGGACTTTAGATTTGGCAGACGCAGAGAAGGTGGGCAGTGGCCCTTTAAGGAGCGGTGGGCCCGGTGGAGAAAAGTGGCAGCGGCCCTGGGCAGTGTGGTTTGTGGTGGGGAATGGTGTTCAGGCTTGTACACGGCTCTGTAATGGTCTGCTGCTTAGCTGTTCATACTAAAATTTGATGGGCAGGTGCTTTTTGTCCTGACCAAGGTTGGGAGTTAGCAGGGTGATACTGCCTAAGAAAGGTTTGGGTACTGACTCCTCTAAGGAGACGTGAGAGATGGTAAGGGGGCAAATGGAGAAGAAGTACTGGGGCCAGGTCAGCGGATCAGGGTCTAGTGAAGATAAGGAGCCCCTGGGGTGTCACCTTGGAGGGACTGTTAGAGCCGTTAAAGCCAGAGGTGCTGGGAAGGTGGGTTGGGAAGGAGGGTTGGATATGGATTCAGAGCAGGTAGAAGGTAAGACGCCAGGTCTCAGGGATGGGTTGTGTTTGGGATGTGGGGAGAAAGGACTCAGAGAGGACACCTGTAGTTTTGACTTGAGCATTTGAACAGATAGCAGTGCTCTTTATTAAGATAACACAGGAAAAGCCTTCAGCTTTGGGCAGATACGGATGATCGTGAGTTTGATGGTAGACACAGGAGTTTGAGTTCTGAGATAAGCAGGGCATGACCAGTGGACAGCTGAAAATTCTCATCTGCAGCTCCCTGGAGAGTCTAGGAAAGAAGTCTGAGTGTGGGTCACTGTTTGAAGCTGTGGGTGTGAATGAGATCTCCCAGGGTGAGAGGAGAGAAGCAGAAGGGCCTCCAACAGACAGATAGCGGCCCCACAAGGGCTCAGCATTAGACACGGGTAGGGGCTCACCGCTTCCTCCTGCCACCTCTCTGAGCCAGGACTTCCTGGGCCAGCCACGTTCTGGGACTGCGTGTGGACTGTGAGGACTCACTTATTTACTCACGCAGTGACTGTCGAAGGCCAGCTCGGTGCCAGGTTACATGCTGGGTGCTGGGATGCAACCCTGATCTTCAGTGGTGTCAGGCGGTCACATCCACGTGGCCGCCAGTAGGCGGTAGTGGCCTGTCTGTCCCTGTCTGGTGGCAGTGGTACACAGCACCTCCCTGGGATCCCTGAGCTTGCCTGCTCTCCCTACAGCTGCGCATGGAGTACCTCTCCCTGATGCATGCCGTGGTCCGCTCCACGCCCTACCTGCAGCACCGCCACCGGCTCCCCGACCTGCAGGCCACACTGCGACGCATCCTGGCCGAGGAGGAAGCCTCGCCCCAGTGCCAGATGGACCGCATGATCGTCCAGGAGATGTGCAAGGAGTTCCCGGTGCTGGGCGAGGCCCCCAGCTAGCACCTTCCTCTCCTCCCTTCCCTGCAGCCCTGGGCAGGGTGCAGGGGACTCAGAGGCTTGGCCCTAAGAATGTTTTGCACAGATAGTATGAGGGGAGGTGATGGTAGAAGGGACCTGAGCGGGGACCCTCAGCTGACATAGAGCTAACGCCAGGGGCCAAGCACAGAATTGGGGACCACACGCCAGGAGCTCTGCTGGGGCACGGGGAGCGTGTGAACTGAAGCCCCTCCATCTCCTGGTAGGCTGCCTCTTCAGCATGCCCCCACCCCCACCCTTATACACACACAGAGTCCTGCTGCTGCTCCAGGCTGGGCCCGAGCCCTCAGCCCCCGCGCCCGCCTGGTCTGTGTCCTGGGCTTCGGCACGCCGTGTCCCTGGGGTGAGAGGGGGCATCCTCCGCCGGCTCTGTTCTTTGCCTTAGCTTCGCAGTGAGTGCCGCTCGTGTGCTCTGCCCACCCCCAATCCCCGCCCCGTGGGGGCGGTCACTGCCCCTCACTCCAACCCCCAGAGGTATTGGCCAAGCTGCTGCTTTGAGAGCAGAATCTTAGAGACAGGCCATCCGTCCTGGAGCCTCACAGAACAGGGTGGGGCGAGGGTGATGGCACTGATAAAGCCAATGACAGAATCTATTTTCTCTGGAAAAACGTAGACTGAGAAGCCATGTGTATTTTCCTATGTGCTGCAGCTCACCTTTGGAAATAAATCACAAGGCATCTGGAAACAGGCCTCCCTGTATGATCCTGAGGGGTGCTGGGAGAGGGTGGGCCGGGGTGCGGGAACCTCAGGACCTCATCAGTAGCTTGCCCTGCCCTCTCCAGCCTCCAGGTGGTCTGTCAGGACCTGAGGACCACCTGTCAGGTGGTCCCTGACAGGCCCCTCCATCGAGGTCCCTTGAGTTCGCACATCTTGCCTGGGTTCCCACTTCTCCTGGGCCACAGCCACAGCCACCGGGAGCCCAGCGGTCTATCTGCAGGTGACTGCCCCTGCAGACTTCACTTACATCTCTCTCTGCCTTGAATGCCGTGTGTCTCTCCCCCATTAAAACCCCTATAATCCTTTACAGCTATTCTCAAATGAAGCATCTCCCTCCACCCCCCAGCCCCGGCCTCCCTGAACTCCTTGGCCTGCCCAGCTGTTTCCATTCCTCATTTGTCTTCCACTGGATCCAGCAAGATCCCCTCACCTTGCAGCCTTAGCAGGGATTTGGTAATTACCACAGGACCAAAAGAGTATCTCAACGAATACGGGGTTATAGATGCACACTGCTGTCTGAGGGGAATCAGAGGCCAGCGTTAGGCAAAAACTTCCCTTGTGGGCTGCTGAGTTATCAAGGGCTTGTCGCTGTAAGTCGGGGAGAAAAGTCAGAACCCATAGGCGGACACCAGACTGCAGTGGTTTCCAACAGTCCCTTTCATTCTGTTACTCAAGATGATTCTCACAGGATTCCACACTTCGAAAATCAGATACTGTGACTTCTGGCTATGAGTTTTCCTTTCTTAATGGGATGCTGATGGCAGGGGGTTGTTACTCTCCCAGCAGAGCGAAATGCAGCAAAGAAGACCCCCTGGGGTGGGAGTCCCAGGAAAACAGATCTGTGGGTGCAAAGCACAGGAAGACAACAAAACATCCTTCCTGAACTGTTGACTCTTCTAGAAGGTTAAGTGCACGGGTTCACCTGGACCCGAGGAGGAACTGACACAGTGGCCGGCAGGAAAGCTCCATGTGGTACAGCGCAGTCACTTCATCCTGGAGGCCTCTGCCTCCCTTTCACAGCCAGAATCAACACCGCTGACTTCCAGGTACAAGTCCTTTCTCATTGGAAAGCTGAAGGCAGAGCCCTGTGGTTCTCCTCCTGAGAGCATGTAATTCAGGGATGAGCACAGGCCCTCAGGAAGCTGGGACGGGGACATTCGGTGGCCTCCGTGCCTTGCTCTGTTCACTGCCAGGCTGCACACGCTGACCTCATGGGAAGAAGAGGGCTGGGCTGTGCCGTCTGTCCCCGTGCTGGCCCCCGTGAGGAACAAAGCTGCCCCTGCCTGCTTCTGTGTGAGTGACTGTCCAAGGGGTCCTTGCACATATTCATCAGGGCTACTTGAGCCCCAGCTGACAAATTTAAAGAAATGCCAGCTCCAGGCAGCAAACGGGGGCCAGGACTCTAGGACCCCTCAGCAAACACCTTGATGGTGGTCTCACCGCACAAAATTACAACCACCAGGGAAAACAGTTAGCCAGAGAATTCCTCAGGGAAGGAACTATCTGGGAGAACAGCTCTGCCTGCTTGATGGTAGACATGGATATAGTTAGGGGAAAGGGCAGAGACGGAGAACCAAGCCACTCAAGGAAAGAGGGGTGTTTCGGTGGGGCTAAGGAAAACACAATTTTGAGGGGCCCTGCGGGCTGGGGGTTTGGGCCAATCTCTAGGCTAGAAGTGGGTCCCTACAGGTGTGGCACATGTCCGTGCAACACAACTGAGGACGGCAGGCTACACGTGCATAAGGCACCTCCAGGGCAAGGGGGTCAGGCGAAGACCACCTGCCTGCTCAGCCCCCAGAAGATACAGACTCAGGCTCCAAGTCCGAGAGGACAAGCTTTTCTTTTTTTCCTGTTTAATGGAAGAAGGACATACTGTGAAAACTGCAGTACGCGAATATGAATGACAAGATGCTAATCTCGTCACCAGCCAGTGTCACCAGCTCCCCAAGCCCACCGTGCAGCCCCTTGAATCACCACCTCCTCCCTTCTCCCCAGACCTCCTCCCTAGAGGTAATTCCTCAGGAGTTTTGCCGTTTTCCAGCGTCACTAAATGGAGTCACGTGAGCACTGGCTTCTTCGCTCCCCGTCAGATCTCAGTTCGCCCACCATAGTACGGTTGCGGTTGGTTCATTCCCACTGTCGTGTACGGTGCACCCTTGTTTACTTACCCACGTTGACAATCTTTCCGTTGTTTCCAGTTTTTGTCTATTACAAATCATGCTGTCAGGAGCACTGTTGTACTCGTCTTTTGGTTGCTCATATGCATTATATTGGGGGAGTGTATATTCTCAAAAGTGGAATTGCAGTGAAAATGCCAAATAGCTTTCCTGAGTAGTTGTACCAATGTATGCGCCTCCACTGGTGTCTGAGTGCCAGCTCCTCTGTCTCTTTCCCTAAACATGGTATTGTCAGTCATTTTTATTTTAGTCATTCTGGTGGAGTACAGTAATACTTAGTTTCACATTTAAATTTCCCTGATGACTAAAGAGGTTGAGCATTTTTTCATCAGTTTACTGGCTATTTAAATCTTCTCTCGTGAAGCACCTCTTCACATCTCTTGCCCATTCATTGACTGGGATGTGGATCTTTTATTGATTTATAGTATGTATTCAGGATATGAGACCTTGGATTGTATATCTTAACCTATCTTCTCCCTATCTTATCTTAATGTCTTAACCTTATCTTAACCTATCTTATCTTAATGTCTTTGGATGAAAGAAGTTCTTAATTGTAATGTAATCCAGTTTTTCAGTATTTTCCTTTATGGTTAGTCCATTTTGTGTCCTCTTAAAAAATGTTTGCTTAAAAGTCATGAACTTTTATGTTCTCTTCTAAAACATGTTTTGTCTTTCCTTTCACATTCAGATGTCAGATCTATCTAGAATTGATTATGTGGGTAGTATGAAGTAGGGGGTCTCATTTTTGTCTACATGGATGTCCAGTTGGTGTGGCATCATTTACTGGAAAGCCCATCCTTGGCTTGCGTTGGCTCTTAAGAGCCACGCTTGTAAACATTCAAGTCTTCATGCACCTGTAGGCCCCTCTCTGGATTTTGTTCCGTTTGTCTGTCTATTCCTGTACCAGCACCATACAGTCTTGGTTTGGTCGCTGTAGCTTTCCTGATCTGCAGTAGAGGAAGTTGTTCTCCTTCTTGGGTTTCCTTTGGACTGTCCTGGGTGTTCTTGGCCCTCATACATTTTAGAATCCAGTTTGTCAGTTGACACACGCACGTACACTGCACAGTCTTTACTGAGTTGCATTGAATCCATATATCATTTGGGAAGAATTAGCATCTGCACGATACAGGTATACCACACTTTATTGCACTTCACTGATACTGCATCTTTTACAACAAACTGAAAGGTTTTGAAGGTTTGTGGCATACCTTCAATAGATAATAGATGATACAAAGTCTATCGTCGCCAGTCTTCCAACAGCATTTTCTTACTTCCTGTCTCTGTGTCACGTTTTGGTAATTCTCATAATATTTCAAACTTTATCATCATTATTATATCTGTTATGCTGATCTGTGGTCAATGATCTCTAATGTTATTTATTTTTGGCTGTACCAGGAAGCCTGCTGTCTTTGGGGTCGCACAGAGTCGGACACGACTGAAGCGACTTAGCAGCAGCAGCAGCAGAAGCAGCAGCAGTACCAGGAAGCATGTGGGATCTTAGATCCCCAACCAGGGATCAAACTTGGCCCTCCGCAGTGGAAGTGCAGGGTCCTAACCACTGGACTGCCAGGGAATTCCTTGATGTTACTTTTAAAAAGATGATGTTTAGGCCCACCCAAGGATGCCAAAAAAAAAAAAAAAAAAAATTTGATTATGATTCACTGAAGGCTTAGATGATGGTTAGCATTTTTTAGCAAAAAGGTGGGGTTTTCTTTGGTTTTTTGTTTTTTCTTTTTCAGCCATTTGTCATGAAGGATCTTAGTTCCCTGAGCAGGGATCAAACCTGTGTCTCCTGCAGTGAAAGGCAGAGTCTTAACCACAGACCAACAGGGAAGTCCTAGCAATAAGGTATTTTTAATTAATGTATGTACATTTTTTTTAGACATAGTACTGTTGCACACTTAACAGACTGTAGTCTAAACACAAATTTTATATTCCCTGGGAAACCAAAACATTTGTATAATTCACTTTACTGTGATATTTGCTTTATTGCGGTGGTCTGTAACCAAACCCACAGTATCTCTGAGGTATGCCTGTATTAAATCTTCCAATCTTTGAACATAGTTTTGCATTCCATTTATGTCTTTATGTTTCTATTTTTTCTTTCAGTGTTTATTGAGATATAATTGACCATATAGTTTAAGGTATACAACACAATGATTTGACTTACATCATGAAATGATTATGACAGTGTTCAGTGTCAATGTTTTATTGTATGTGTGAAGAGTCATTGCACATACTGCATTATATTTATTCCTGGAATTTTACGTTGCACGATGCTACTGTAAATTGCATCATGAAGAAAAGTTTTCACTTGTTGATATATAGAAATTACAACTGATTTTTATATATTGACTTTGCATCCAGTGACTTTGCTAAACTCTAATAACTTATCTGTAAGTTCTTTTGGCTTTTTTGCATACACATTCCTGTTGCTTGGGAATACTTTTTTTTTTCCTTTCTAATCCTTATACCTTTTTACTATTTTTTTTTTTTTTTTTTTTACCTTACTACACTGTTGAAGCCCTCCAATATAATATTAAGGCTTAAGGTCAAGAATTCAAAGTGTTGTTTTTCTCTAGTAATGCTCTGCTGCTCCAGAGGTAAGGAATTCACAAATAGTCTGTTTTAACTGGGGTTAGATTTTAGCCCAGTGAGTTTATCTAAGAAGAGCCAGGGTAGGAGAACTGTTATCAGACTGGCTAATGGTTAAGGTAAGGACTTCCCAGGTGGCTTCATGATAAAAGAATCCCCCTGCAATGCAGGTGACAAGGGCAAATACAGGGTAGAGAGGAAAAGGCATGAGGAGAGGATCTGAAATGTCCTAGAGGGCAGTGGAAAGAGGAGCTCTACTTGCTTTGCCTTTACAGGGAGCATGAGAAGCTGTCACCGGGGGTGGGGCATAGAGGTGAGGGCAGAGGGAGACGGACAGGCTTCCACAGAAAAGCAGCCGAAAAGAGAGGACAGCAGTGGAGGCAGAACTTCAGGGAGGACACGGAGCGTCCTCTGCAGGCACCAAGGGTGTTAAGGCAAGGTCCCAGTCTTCTAGCCCTAGGACAGGGAGCAGGGCATAACTTGGCCACGATCCCTTTAAACCTCAGAACAGTTGCCCACACAGCCTCCAAGACCTAGGTGGCTCTTCCATCTTTTGGTTATTCAAAGATCTACTCAGGCAGATGGTTACACTGGCTCAGGCACCTCCTCTGGGATCCAGCATCCCTCTCCCTAGCGTCCCACCTATCTACAACCTTCGTTAGTGTAAAGCTTTCCGCCCTCCTCTCGTTAGATCGTGAACCCTGAGGGCGAAGGTGCGATGGAAACCATGTCTTTGGCTTCCCTCCTCCAGCCCCTGCACCGAGCTCCCATCCAACCAAGGTCTGCCTTCAGCACCTCTCCAACGCCCATAGTAACCCAGACCGTACTTTCTTTGCTCTGACCTTAGGAAGTCCTCAGATTCTGAGACACCAGAGGGCACCACTGGAGCCCACCCACCGGCTCTCCGTAGTCACATGAGGTGCTGGAACTGGGAATCCCGCCTCCTGGAAGTCAATAAAGGGGCCTAAGAATATGCCATTTGATTGGTTAGTGGTGATGTCATAGGTACCGTTTGGGGCGGGCCAGAGGCCGAAGCCCAAGTTCTCGGCTGGTTCCAAGCAGGAGCCGCGCCCCTTGGAGCGTTCGGGGCCTTAGCCCTAAACCTCTCCTCGATCCAGGGACGCCGACGCCTTCTGACTGTGGCGTTGCAGCCCACTATCGGTGCTGCTTTACAGGCTGGGCCGTAGAACACCTCCTGGATTGTCTCTCCCGGCTATTCTGGAACCAGCGGAGCCTCCTCCCCCCAGACAATGAGTCTGCCGTGGGGGTGGAGCCACCCATTGTCCCAATAGAAACAGTGACTTTCTGATTGGAACGCTCGGTGTTCACGCCCCACGCCCCCGCTCGTCTTCGGTGACGTTTATTCCCCGGCGTCTGCCCATTGGATCTTACTTGAGTCTTACTTGAGCCGGGAGTAGAACAGCGCGGGCAAAACTGAGCTTTTCCATTAGTTCCTTCAAAGGGTTAAGGGACGCAGTTGTAGAGCGCAAGGGAAGGGATCTGAGGAATCCGAGCCTCAGTCCTGCGGCAACGCAGGGTTCATGTGGTATTCCAGAACACTGGAGACCCGCTACCCAAAAGAGGGGTGTAATTTCCAGTGGAAGAGCAGCCGGCCGAAAAACCAGGGAAGTTTAGCTTCTGTTCCGGCTTCGGGCGGGTCACCTCTGGTCCCTGCTCGGTTGGGGCGCTCCAAACAAGCAGATGGTCGCGACATGTTTCATGAGTTAAAACTCACTGATCGAACGGTTAAGGCTGTTCGGGCAGCTGGCACCCCAAGTGACTTCCGACCTCATGATGGTATCTCCACCCAAGAGTTGAGAGAAAACTCTGCACATCGTAGGCACCAAAATTTCAGACCAAATTCCGGGACAGGGTTCGGAACTAGTGGTCAGGAAGGCGGGGCATAAGAGATCTGCAAGCAGAAGGCCGAAGACAGAGCTGAGACAGCGCCCTAGAGGGAGGGAGGCGGGTGAGGGCGGTGGCCACGAAAAGGAGGGTGGGACCAGGGGTGGTGAATCTCCCTGCCCGGTTCAGCACCGTGGGCAGCACTTGCGTTCTGCCCTCAATAAAGATGGCGATCATGACTTCTAAGTCGGCAGCTGCCATGCGCGATGGCCTGTGCCATCGGATTTGGAGCTCCAGGGCGGGGATGGAATGAACCATCGCAGCGGCCGGGAGCCATGTTGGAGCGGCGGGAGGCGGCAGCAGCGTCAGGGATGCTGTGGTGGGGGCGGCAAAAGCCGGGGCCGCTCGCCAAAGGGCCTCTGGCCGCGAAGTAGATGGTGCCCAGAGGGTGGCAACGGCGTGGAGCGACAGGCCTAGAGGCAGGGGACTGGGGTGGCGGCAGGGGTCCGGGTGGGGGTCCGAGCAGCGAGGCGGGCCCAAGGCCTGGACCGGGGTGGAGGACAGTGGAGGCAGTGTGGGGAAGTGGGGGGTGATGGCGAGGCGGCAGCCGTGGTGGGATCTCAGGGGGCCGACGACCCCGCTACTCCTGCTCCTTTCCCTCCTCTCTTTGTTCCCTCTTAGCCGGGAGGAGCTGGGGGACGGTGGGGGCCACGGCTGGGATCCGGGGGTAGCTGCTGCTACGGGACCAGGGGCGCGGATCGGCAACGGAGCCTTAGCTCTTTGTCCCGAGCCTCCCGGGGTCCGAGAGGACGGAGAGCCTGGCCTGGGAGTCAGGGAACCTGTCTTCGTGGGGCTCCGAGGGGGAAGGCAAAGCGCCCAAAGCGGTCGAGGGCCCCCGGAGCAGCCGGGGCTGGGAGCGGAATATGGGGTCAAGACATTTGGGAGCCGCGGGCGGGAGACCGGACAAGGACCAGGGTCTCTGTTATGCTGGCGCCCAGAGGTCTCCTCTTGCAGGCGGATAGGGCCTTTGCGAAGAGATAGTCTGTCACCAGAGGGTTTGTCCCCAGGGGTCCCAGGCCCGGAGAACAACCCTCCCTTCCCTTCGGACCTTCTGATTCGGCCCCGTGGTTCTCAGCCGGTGTCCTCTCGGAGGAATACTGGGAGAGGCTCCTCCCCAAAAGTGGGAACCACGCGCTGCTGCGGGGAACTGTGGGGACCAGGGCGCAGGGGTCAAAGCGAGAGAACAGCGACATCCCGAGCGAGGAGGACAGGCCCCCGGTCGGACCGCCCTCCCGGGGCCGTGGGATCTGGCCCCGGACTGGATTCAGCACCTCGCACAGCGAGGACAGCTCCCGAGTCTGGTTCAGCACCGCGCGAGTCTCGGACAGCTCCCGAGCCTACGCCCGAGCGCATGCGCTCCCGAGGTCTCTTCCGCCGCCGCTTCCTCCCGCAGCGCCCCGGGCCGCGCCCCCCTGGGGCCCCGGCCCGGCCTGGAGCCTGGAGAATACCCCTAGAGGGCCGGGCCCGCCCCCGTCGCGCCGCGAACCGCCACCCACAGTTTCCGCAGTACAACTACCAGGCACTAGTGCCGGAGAATGAGGCGGCGGGTACCGCGGTGCTACGCGTAGTGGCGCAGGACCCGGACACCGGAGAGGCTGGGCGCCTAGTCTACTCGCTGGCTGCGCTCATGAACAGCCGCTCTCTAGAGCTGTTCAGCATAGATCCGCAGAGCGGCCTTATCCGCACAGAGGCTGCTCTGGACCGCGAAAGCATGGATCGCCACTACCTGCGCGTGACGGCGCAGGATCATGGCTCACCGCGCCTCTCTGCCACCACCATGGTGGCCGTTACAGTCGCCGACCGCAATGACCACGCGCCGGTATTTGAGCAGGCGCAATACCGGGAGACGCTTCGCGAGAACGTGGAAGAGGGCTACCCCATCCTGCAGCTGCGTGCCACAGATGGTGACGCGCCCCCCAACGCCAACCTGCGTTACCGCTTTGTGGGGCCTCCAGCTGCGCGCGCCGCCGCCGCTGATGCCTTCGAAATTGATCCGCGCTCGGGCCTCATCAGCACCAGCGGTCGTGTGGACCGCGAGCACATGGAAAGTTACGAGCTGGTGGTGGAGGCCAGCGACCAGGGCCAAGAGCCCGGGCCGCGCTCTGCCACCGTGCGTGTGCACATAACCGTGCTGGACGAGAATGACAACGCGCCCCAGTTTAGCGAGAAACGCTATGTGGCACAGGTGCGCGAGGATGTGCGCCCCCATACGGTGGTGCTACGCGTCACAGCCACGGACCGGGATAAGGATGCCAATGGACTAGTGCACTACAACATCATCAGTGGTAACAGCCGCGGCCACTTTGCCATTGACAGCCTCACAGGCGAGATCCAGGTGGTGGCCCCTCTGGATTTTGAAGCAGAGCGAGAGTATGCCTTGCGCATCCGGGCTCAGGATGCAGGCCGCCCCCCGCTGTCCAACAACACTGGCCTGGCCAGCATCCAGGTGGTGGACATCAATGACCATACTCCTATCTTTGTCAGTACACCCTTCCAGGTCTCTGTCCTGGAAAATGCACCCCTGGGCCACTCAGTCATCCACATTCAGGCAGTGGATGCAGACCATGGAGAGAATTCCAGACTGGAGTATTCCCTAACTGGCGTGGCACCCGATACACCCTTTGTGATAAACAGTGCCACTGGCTGGGTCTCTGTGAGCGGTCCATTGGACCGTGAGTCTGTGGAACATTACTTCTTTGGTGTGGAGGCCCGGGACCATGGCTCGCCCCCACTCTCAGCCTCAGCCAGCGTTACAGTGACTGTGCTGGATGTTAATGACAATCGGCCTGAGTTCACCATGAAAGAGTACCACCTCCGACTGAATGAAGATGCGACTGTGGGCACCAGTGTGGTCAGTGTGACTGCTGTAGACCGTGATGCCAACAGTGCCATCAGCTACCAGATCACAGGAGGTAACACTCGGAATCGCTTTGCTATCAGCACCCAGGGGGGTGTAGGTCTGGTGACGCTGGCCCTGCCCCTGGACTACAAGCAGGAACGCTACTTCAAGCTGGTGCTAACTGCATCTGACCGTGCCCTTCATGATCACTGCTATGTGCACATCAACATCACAGATGCCAACACTCACCGGCCTGTGTTTCAAAGTGCCCACTACTCAGTGAGTGTGAATGAGGATCGACCAGTGGGTAGCACCGTGGTGGTCATCAGTGCCTCTGACGATGATGTGGGTGAGAACGCTCGCATCACTTATCTCCTGGAAGACAACCTGCCCCAGTTCCGCATTGACACGGACTCAGGGGCCATTACCCTGCAGGCCCCCCTGGACTATGAAGACCAGGTTACTTACACACTGGCTATTACAGCTCGGGACAACGGCATCCCACAGAAGGCAGACACTACTTATGTGGAGGTGATGGTCAATGATGTGAATGATAACGCTCCACAGTTTGTGGCCTCCCACTACACAGGGCTGGTCTCTGAGGATGCCCCGCCTTTCACCAGCGTCCTGCAGATCTCAGCCACTGATCGGGATGCTCATGCCAATGGCCGGGTCCAGTACACTTTCCAGAACGGGGAAGATGGGGATGGAGATTTTACCATTGAACCCACCTCTGGCATTGTCCGCACCGTGAGGCGGCTGGATCGGGAGGCGGTGCCAGTGTATGAACTGACTGCCTACGCAGTGGACCGAGGTGTGCCCCCACTCCGGACTCCAGTTAGCATCCAGGTGACAGTGCAGGATGTCAATGACAATGCACCGGTCTTCCCAGCTGAGGAGTTTGAGGTGCGAGTGAAGGAGAACAGCATTGTGGGCTCGGTGGTGGCCCAGATCACTGCAGTGGATCCGGATGAAGGCCCCAATGCTCATATAATGTACCAGATCGTCGAAGGGAACATCCCTGAGTTGTTCCAAATGGACATCTTCTCGGGAGAGTTGACGGCACTCATTGACCTGGACTACGAAGCTCGCCAAGAATACATAATTGTTGTGCAGGCCACATCAGCCCCTCTAGTCAGTCGGGCCACTGTACACGTCCGCTTGGTTGACCAGAATGACAACAGCCCTGTGCTCAACAACTTCCAGATCCTCTTCAACAACTACGTATCCAACCGCTCGGACACCTTCCCCTCAGGCATCATTGGACGCATCCCAGCTTATGATCCAGATGTCTCTGACAACCTCTTCTACTCCTTTGAGCGGGGCAATGAGCTGCAGCTGCTGGTGGTAAACCAGACCAGCGGAGAGCTCCGACTCAGCCGCAAACTAGACAACAACCGCCCACTGGTGGCCTCCATGTTGGTGACTGTCACAGGTGAGGGGCGGGGGTTAAGCAAGTGAGCCAGTGACCTTAGCCTGTCAGGTCCTCAGGGCCCCCCACAAGGCACTTCAAAGAGGGGTTTCCAGACTTTCCAAGAATCCCTTAAGTGCTGCATTCCTGCACGCCACAGGATCTGCCATAGACCTCCCAGGTTAGGGTCATATAGTCTCTGCTTAGGGTCTTGGACAGTCTCCACTGAACCCCGAAGATTCTAGGGCGTTATGAGCAGACCTCATAAAGACTCTTAAACTGCTTTATTTAAATAATTACTTTTTTTTATTTCTTTTTGGCTGTGCTGGCTTTCTTTCAGTTGTGGCAAGAAGGGTCTACTCTCTAGTTTCAGCATGCAGGCTTCCCATTGCAGTCATTTCTCTTGTTGCAGAGCGTGGGCTCTGGGGCACTTGGACTTCAGTAGTTGAAGCACAGGGGGTCAGTAGTTGTGGTTCCAGGCTCTAGAGCACAGCTCAGTAAGTTGTGGCACACGCACTTGGTTGCTCTGTGGCACGTGGGCTCTTCCCAGATCGGAGATCAAATTCCATTTGTCTCCTGCATAGGCAGGAGGATTGTTTACCACTGAGCCACCAGGGAAGCCCAAGAACCGTCCGCTTGTTAATCTAGGGATTGCTCTCCTCCTTCTGAAAGGCTGGAGTAATGCTCTGGATGTCCCAGGAAAAGCCAGCATCATACCCCTGTTCAGATGAAGGGTTACTTTGGGTCCATTCTGACTCTCAGCCTGTGGAGAAGAGGGAGGCCAATCGTTTAGTGGTCGGGAACAGCATCTTCTTTTGGCAGCTTCAGACAGAGAGCAGACCCATATTAGCCTGGCTGCTATCGATGGGGCTGACTGAGCCCCTGCCCATTGGGAGAAAGTCTGGAGATCCACTTGTCTCTTCTGCAGCCGTGGACCAAGGCTTTTACAAACTGTTCCCTCAAAGGAGAGTGCGGGTGGGAAAAGCTCTTGCAGGCCTAAATACTGGAGGCTGCAGGGGTTGGGACAGACTTTACCAGTGCTTATTCTCCAATTCTGAGGCATAGGACTCCTGGCACTGCCAAAGAAGGCACATCTTCATTCATCCCTCAATTCCCTGGACAACAAACCCTGTCGGCCACCCAATGTGTGGAGATGAGGCATATAAGCACCTCATCCTCATTTCTGAGGGTGGCCACTGAAATCGCAGGACCCAGGTCTGGGGTGATGGGCAGCTTGCTGATCCAAGGATGCTGCGGAGGAGGTCAGGGTCCAAGATTCTCTTGGAGAGAAGGAACTTGCTGACCCAGGGTTCTGGGAGATGCGGTTGAGTGGTCACAGGCCTAGGGACCCTTCTAGTGAGCTGGGAAGACAGTTGGATAACCAGAGATAGGGAATAGGTGATCCCTCACCTGGAGGATATTCTCAGAGGGGATGTTTTGCTAGTTCTGTAGTGCTGGGGAATGGGAGGAAAGAAAGTCAGTCATCAGTGGCCTTTGCTCCTCTTTCTATCCTGATTGGCCTGCTGACCATAAACCTGGGGAAGGGTGGGTTACTGATCACTTAGGGACCATCTTGTGTGCTGTTGGAGGAATGACCTGCTGACCCATGGGCACTACTGGCGGCCAGAGAGTGGGTGGGTTGATCCCTGGCTCAGGCCATTCCCCATGCCGGAAGGAGGGGACAGGAAACAGTACCTTGCTGACACCTTGGTGCAGAGAGAGTTGGTGATCATAAGCCGAGACCCCCTTGTGTCCTGGTAAGGTCAGCCCACTAACACAGAGGTGCTGGGGGACTGGGCCAGTAACCCTCCTCTGTCCCTGGGAGGGGCGGGCGCTGACCCCACACTGACCTCCTCCCCCATTTCCACCGGCAGATGGGCTGCACAGTGTGACGGCCCAGTGCGTGCTTCGCGTGGTCATCATAACTGAGGAGCTGCTGGCCAACAGCCTCACCGTGCGCCTGGAGAACATGTGGCAAGAACGCTTCCTGTCGCCACTTCTGGGCCACTTCCTGGAAGGCGTGGCTGCGGTACTTGCCACCCCCGCCGAGGACGTCTTCATCTTCAACATCCAGAACGACACGGACGTGGGGGGCACCGTGCTCAACGTGAGCTTCTCGGCGCTGGCGCCCCGCGGGGCTGGAGCCGGCTCTACAGGCCCCTGGTTCAGCTCCGAAGAGCTGCAGGAGCAGCTGTACGTGCGCCGCGCCGCCCTGGCCGCCCGCTCGCTGCTGGACGTGCTGCCCTTCGACGACAACGTGTGCCTGCGCGAGCCCTGTGAGAACTACATGAAGTGCGTGTCGGTGCTGCGCTTTGACTCCTCTGCGCCCTTCTTGGCCTCCGCCTCTACGCTCTTTAGACCCATCCAGCCCATCGCAGGCCTGCGCTGCCGCTGCCCGCCCGGTTTCACGGGAGACTTCTGCGAGACGGAGCTCGACCTCTGCTACTCCAACCCCTGCCGCAATGGCGGCGCCTGCTCACGGCGTGAGGGCGGCTACACCTGCGTTTGCCGGCCGCGCTTCACGGGTGAGCGGGGCGCGGGGCTGGGGGAACAGGAGGCAGAGTCGGGGGCGGAAGTCAGTGCTGAGCATTGGGCATCACTCTTGAGCCACCCGGGGTCAAGTTGGGCGCGGTTATTCCAGAAGCGGTAGAACCCGGCAGAGAGGGAGTCTAAGGCCGCGAAGAAATAAAGGTCTTGGCTGGGCCAACCCCCTGGTGGCTCAGATGGTAAACAACCTGCCTGCAGTGCAGGAGACCTGGGTGGGGAAGATCCCCTGGAGAAGGGAATGGCTACACACTCCAGTATTCTTGCCTGGGAAATTCCACGGACAGAGGAGCCTGTCAGGCTACAGTCCATGGGGTCGCAGAGTCAGACACCACTGAGCAAGCATCTAACAGTTTAACTGGGCAGAGGAAGAGGAGGGGGCGTGACCCTGGGGAGGGGCATGGCCGGAAGGGGAGAGAGGGCAGGGTCTGGTATAATAGGAGCATGCCCACAGCGAGCGGGACTTTTGCATCTTCTTGGCTCTCACCTGGAGATCGTGGCCTTCGGAGGGGCGGGGCCCGCTGGAGCCGGGGGCGGGGCGTGGTCTGACCCCGCCTCTGCCGCCGACTTGACCCCCTAGGCGAAGACTGCGAGCTGGACACGGAAGCCGGACGCTGCGTCCCGGGCGTCTGCCGCAACGGGGGCACCTGCTCCAACGGGCCGGACGGCGGCTTCCGCTGCCAGTGCCCGGCGGGCGGTGCCTTCGAGGGTCCGCGCTGCGAAGTGGCGGCGCGCTCCTTCCCACCCAGTTCTTTCGTCATGTTCCGCGGCCTTCGACAGCGCTTCCACCTCACGCTGTCCCTCTCGTAGGTGCTCGCCCGCATCTGCGCGCCCGCACGGGGTCCCCACCACCTCCAAGACCCGGGTTCCTGACTGCCCCCATCCTGGCGTCCCATGGGACACCGCCCCCTCCCCGCCCTCCCTCATCACTTCCTCCCTCACCTAGCCTGGGTGGGCTCCCTCAGACCTTCTTGTCACAGGGATGGTGGGTGTGAGGAGGGGGTCTTGCTTGTGACGGGCCCCTCCCCAACCCCAGGTTTGCCACGGTGCAGCCCAGTGGGCTGCTCTTCTACAACGGACGCCTGAACGAGAAGCACGACTTCCTGGCCCTGGAGCTCGTGGCTGGGCAAGTGAGGCTCACATATTCCACCGGTGGGTGCCCCTGCCCCGTGGGTCAGTGTAGGGAGAGGGGGTGCATGTGTGGGGGAGTTGGCTGGGGGTGGGGTGTGAACCCCCCAGGCCCTCCTGAACATGTAGCTCCACCCATGCCCAACAGACCACTTTCTCTCTCCATGAAGGCTGTGCTTCTCCCACGTGTCCAGAGGCACTCTGGTCCGGCCAGTGTGGCCACCAGCAGGGGGACGTTATCTGATGCATCCAGGGTCACCCTGGGAGTAGCTGTGCTTGCATGAGTGGGTAGGGGGAGGGGAGGCCTCACAGCTCTAGACCAGCCTCCATACACAGCTGCCTTGCAGGTGAGTCCAACACAGTGGTCAGCCCCACGGTTCCAGGGGGCCTCAGTGACGGGCAGTGGCACACAGTGCATCTGAGATACTACAACAAGGTGGGCACCACCCTCGGCCTGGGAGTGCAGGGAAGGGGCTGGGATACCAGGTTCTGGGATACCAGGTTCTGGGATACCAGGTGACCCCTGGGGGTCCTGTTGAGTGACGTGCCAGGTCTCTAGCCCCGGACAGATGCCCTGGGGGGTGCTCAGGGCCCCTCCAAGGACAAGGTGGCTGTGCTGAGCGTGGATGACTGCGATGTGGCTGTGGCTCTGCAGTTTGGGGCTGAGATTGGCAACTACTCATGCGCGGCTGCCGGCACGCAAACAAGCTCCAAGAAGTGAGCTCCCCAGCCCCTGAGCCCCAAGCCCCCTGCCTGCCAGAGCCCACCCCACCTTTCCAATACTGCCTCCAAACTCTCCACCCTTGCCCAAACCACCAGATTTTCCTCTCCCCACTCGAATGCTGAAACCCCACTTCACCTTAGCCCCCATCTCTGTGTTCTACCCCAGACTCCCCTCTTGTACACATTCCCCCAGGCACCCACTCTCCCAAATTCTCTACTCTCTTGGTCTTGCTAATGCCCCACAGCCCCACCTGACCCCTATCACCCCCCCAGCCACCCTTCTGGCTCCCTTTTTCATCCTCATCTTCAACCCCAGCCCCTTCCACCTTTCCCCAGACCATCTACCCATCAGAAACTCTCCTTTGCACCCCCACAACTGAAGTCAGGCCCTAGTCCTTCCTCAGCCTGATCTTACCCTCCCCATTCAATCACCTTACCCTCTGAGTCCTACCCCCTCCATTTCCTATCCCCTCCCCCAACCCAGGAGCAAGCCTACCCTGGCCCCAGTCCCACCAATGACCTGGACCCCTGACCCCCAGGTCCCTGGACCTGACAGGCCCTCTGCTCCTGGGGGGTGTCCCCAACCTTCCCGAGAACTTCCCCGTGTCCCACAAGGACTTCGTTGGCTGCATGCGGGACCTGCATATCGATGGCCGCCGAGTGGACATGGCGTCCTTTGTCGCAAACAATGGCACTGTGGCAGGTAGGCCACGTCCCCATCATAGGGAAAAGGTGGAGGGCTTTATGGATGGACTCAAACTCTGACCACCTCCTTGTCTCCTTTTCTGGCAAGCATTCTGCTGCAGTCTGGCCTTTAGGACCTGAGTCCAACCAACTCCACCCCCTGCAAGAACATGGGGCTGAGGTCTTGGGCACTTTCAGCCCCCCAGGCCCTGTATTTTGTCCAGCGCTTGTGCCCTCTCTCGTGTTCTCATGGCCTCCATGTACTTTTCTCTCTCAGGCTGCCAGGCCAAGCTGCACTTTTGTGACTCGGGCCCCTGCAAGAACAACGGGATCTGCTCAGAACGCTGGGGTGGCTTCAGCTGCGACTGCCCGGTGGGCTTTGGAGGCAAAGACTGTCGGCTCAGTGAGTGGGCAGCCCGGGGCAGGAAGGGCCTGTGGAGTATAGCTTCTGTTCTCAACGTGAGGCCTGTGACTCTGCTCCTTTTACCCCCCCAGCTATGGCCCATCCCCACCATTTTCGTGGCAACGGCACACTGAGCTGGGACTTTGGAAATGATGTGGCCGTGTCTGTGCCATGGTACCTGGGGCTGGCGTTTCGGACGCGGGTGAAGCAGGGGGTCCTGATGCAAGTCCAGGCTGGGCCACATAGCACACTCCTCTGTCAGGTGCGTCTGCCCTCCTGAGCCCTTCCCTAGACCCCAGCTCTCAATCTTTGAGGCCACCAGCTCTGTTCCTGTGGTTTCAGGCCTGGTCCCCGGTGGCTCAGATGATAAAACATCTGCCTGCAATGCAGGAGACCTGCATTTGATCCCTGGGTGGGGAAGATCCCCTGGAGAAGGCAGTTGCAACCCACTCTAGTGTTCTTGCCTGGAGAACCCCATGGAGACAGGAGCCTGACAGGCTACAGTCCATGGGGTCGCAAACAGGACATGACTGAGAGACTAAGCGTGCGTGTGTGTGCGCACACACACACACATACACAGCATACTTCTCTACTAGGAGCACTGATCATACTTGACCCTGCTCTCGACCTTGGCCCTTGACCCTCTTCCCTATCATATCCTCTGCAGGTATAGCGTCCCAGCCTAGCTCTCCCCTGCCGCCTGCACTAATCCATGACCCCTGCCCCTTAACTTTACTCTCAGAAGCATAGAGTGCCCTGGCATAGGGCCCTCCATGCCAAATACAGCCTGTCCCTCTTGTACTGACCTCTGCTCTTCGTGACCCCACCTCCTGACACTCCTGGCCCCTGCCCAGTGTGGGGCTCTGACCCCAGGGCTGTGCCTCTCTGCCCGCAGCTGGATCGGGGGTTGCTGTCTGTAACAGTGACCAGGGCCTCAGGCCGGGCTGCCCACCTCCTCCTGGACCAGATGATAGTCAGTGACGGCCGGTGGCACGATCTGCGGCTGGAGCTGCAGGAGGAGCCAGGTGGCCGGCGGGGCCACCATGTCCTCATGGTCTCATTGGACTTCAGTCTCTTCCAGGTCTGACTTCTAACCCTGGGGTGGTCCATTCTCAGCCTTCCGACCAGACCCACCTCATCAGAACCCCACTCAGTCCAACTCCTCTTCTTCCGTCCACTGCACATAGTCTGATGTTGTCTCCCAAGTCCCCCTCCTCACGTCCTTGCTCTAAGCCCATCCTGCTCCGCCCTCCTCATGTCAGGGAGGCTATGCAGATTTCTGGCCTGGTCTTGGGGTACCTCTGTAGCTAGCACTTTGCCAAACTTCTTCTGGTCTCCTGATCGTCCCAGCTCAAAACCATGGAATTTCAGGGTCTATTCGGGGTCCAGGAGAGAGGGCCCAATCCAGAGCCCAGCTCTAGACTAAACCTTCCTGTCATTTATCCCCTGTGCTCCAGCAGGTCCTCTGTACTCGGGAGCATCTCATGCCCAGACCAGCCCTCTGGTCCAGACGTCCAGAGCGTGGTGCAAGGCTAGGATAAGGCCAAGGCTGCCACTGGGGTAGGGCAGGGGTTCATCGGTCCCCCCTCACCGTGCTGACTGTCCCCTTCCCCCAGGACACTTTGGCAGTGGGGAGTGAGCTGCAGGGCCTGAAGGTAAAGCGACTCCATGTGGGAGGCTTGCCCCATGGTGCTGAAGAGGAGGCTCCTCAGGGTCTGGTTGGCTGTATCCAGGTGAGGGTCAGCGTGCAAATACGAGGTGGGGCATTAGGGTGAATGGTCAGAGATCAGGGGTGCCTTGAGACCCGAGATGCTGCATTCACCTGGAGGTTGGTATAGGGGTAGTGGTGACCAGAGCCATCAGAGACAGGTCAGGCCCTTCTGTGCTGTTGGACGTGAGTGCAGCTTAGATGATCAAGGGCCATTAGAGGCCTATGTCAGGGAGAGCATAATTAGGGTTCTCATGGGGGCACTAAATGGGAATATTGGATCAGGGTTTAGGGTACCCACTCCAGCATTCTTGCGTGGAGAATTCCATGGACAGAGGGGCCTTGCCGGGCTACGGTGCATGGCGTCACAAAGAGTCGGACACAACCGAGCAACTAAGCACACCGGGGTTTGTAGGGAGATTGCATGTCAGGGGTCACGAGACCATGTGGGTGGCTCTGCTGGACTCGGGGCTGAGGTGCTCTAACATGGGTCTCACCTTGCCGCCTATGCCCGTAGGGAGTATGGTTTGGCTCCACGCCTTCAGGGTCCCCAGCCCTGCTTCCCCCAAGCCACCGGGTGAACGTGGAACCTGGCTGTGTCGTGACCAACGCCTGTGCCTCTGGACCCTGCCCTCCCCATGCTGACTGCCGAGACCTCTGGCAAACCTTTTCCTGTACCTGCTGGCCAGGTGCGGCCTGGGTGGGGGCAGGGTGATCTGGGGCTCATGGTGAAGACTGGGGGACCTGGAGAGGAGGCAGGCGCTGAGAAGGACAGATGCCTTCTTCCTCCCATGCCTGTGGCCAGTGTCCTCAGCTCCCTGACCCAACCCACAGGTTACTATGGCCCGGGCTGTGTGGACGCCTGCCTCTTGAACCCCTGTCAGAACCAGGGGTCATGCCGGCATCTCCCAGGGGCCCCCCATGGCTATACCTGCGACTGTGTAGGTGGCTATTTCGGGCACCACTGTGAACACAGGTAAGGGGCTGGGGGCTGAGGTGATGGAAAGAGTTGGAGAGGGTTGGGGAGGGTCGCTGAGCTGTGGCGGAGGCATCTCACCTGGCTCTCCACCGCAGGATGGACCAGCAGTGCCCGCGGGGCTGGTGGGGGAGCCCGACGTGCGGCCCTTGCAACTGCGATGTTCACAAGGGCTTTGACCCCAACTGCAACAAGACAGACGGGCAGTGTCACTGCAAGGTGCGCCTGGCCCCTGGCCTTTCACCTGTGCTGTAGCCATTCTGTGATGCTTGCTGACCTCTGACACAGCCCCTGACCCCTTACCCCTACCCTGTGACCTAACTGCCACCTCTTGTCCTTGACATCTGACCCCTCCCTTATATTTCCCTTGAGGCCCGTCTTCCTTCTGGCCTGTGAGCACTGTTCTGCCAACCCTTTGCCCTTGATTCCACCCACTCCCCAGGCCCTGACCTGAAATCCTCACCTTAAGCCCTGACCCCTGACCTCCGGCCCCTGACCCTGTCTCAAACAGGAGTTCCACTACCGACCTCGGGGCAGTGACTCATGCCTGCCGTGCGACTGCTACCCAGTGGGCTCCACCTCACGTTCCTGCGCCCCCCACAGTGGGCAGTGCCCCTGTCGCCCAGGAGCCCTTGGCCGCCAGTGCAACAGCTGTGACAGCCCTTTTGCAGAGGTGACAGCCAGCGGCTGCCGGGGTGAGCAGGCTCCACGTGCAGCAGGCTGGCTCTGGCATGTTGCCCGCCAAGTCCCATGGCATGCTTGGCTCTCTGGGTAGGGGCTCTGGATAGCTTCTTGTGCTGCCCAGGGGCTCCCACATTGGCCCCAAGTATTTTGATGGCCTGTCACAGAATCTGATGGGCCAGCTCCCCTGAGGCTAGCAGCAGAGTGGTAGGCAGTGGGCCTGGGGTAGGTGAGGGGTCAGCGGATGTGGCCATCCCTGGCCCCAACCCCTGGCTGCCTGCCTCACTGTCTTCTTCCTCCCTAGTGCTCTATGACGCCTGCCCCAAGTCCCTGAGGTCTGGTGTGTGGTGGCCGCAGACCAAGTTTGGCATCTTAGCCTCAGTGCCCTGTCCTCGGGGCCCTAGGTGAGTACGTGGGGGACAGGCACATTGCTGAGGGTGGCGATTGGCCTGTCCTCTGACCGCTAGAGCCACCTCTTTTCCTGAGTTGGTTGGCCTTGTTCCTGCCAAGAGGTGGGAGCTGGGTGGGGGGCGACATTGGTCCCTCGTTACCTCTTCGTGGCTCTGGCTCCCTCCCCCTGACCCTCACTGAGCCTCCGTCTGTTTCTCTTGGCTTCTGGGCAGGATTGCGGGGTGCAGGTAAGGGGTACGTGTTTGCTCAGGTGCGCTGCCCCCTCCCACTGCCAGAGCTTTTGCAGACCCCTCCTGCTGCCTGAAGTCCCTGCAGACCCCTCTCCACTGCCTGAGGTCTCTAAAAGCTCCTCCCAATTGCTTGAAGTCCCTGGAGGCCCTTCCCCACATACACACTTCCTAAGGTCCTTGTAGACTCCTGCTCAGTTCCTCAGCTTCCTGCAGGCCTCTTTCTACTGCCTGAGGTCTTGAAAGACCTCTGCCCTCCATTGGAGGACCCCACAGATTCCTCTCCGTTGCCTGAGGTCCTTACAGAACCCTCCCCGCTGCTTGAGGTCCCCACCACGGCTGGACCAAAGCTGTCTCGTGTGCATGCTCCTGTGCGTGTTTCCCTGTGCCTGCGCACGTGTCTATGTCTGTCTTTTGGGAAGGGGTCTCTGCGTTGAAGTCAGTGTTCCTCTTGCTGGTGGCGACAAGCTCTCTTAAGGGCCAGGTCAATTTCATTCAACTTTCATTCCAGTCTCACAGATTAGAGAGAGATGGCAGCAAAGTCCTTGGGGAAGTTGAATTTTGTGTGGGAATTTTGATCCCCACCCTATTTTGGTCACAAAATTCTACTGGAAAACCTGGATGTCTGTGTGTGTGTGTGAAAGAGAGAGAGAGGGGGAGCATTGTGTGTCTGTGTGTTTGTCCTGGGTCACACAGCATCTACTTGTGTGTAGGTGAGAGCATTGGCTTGTGTGTTTGGGTGCACATGCACCCACACACCCACACACACACACACACACAGGGTTTCCCTGATAGCTCAGCTGGTAAAGACTCTGCCTGCAATGCAAGAGACCTGGTTTGATTTCTGGGTCGGCAAGATCCCCTGGAGAAAGGATAAGCTACCCACTCCAGTATTCTTGGGTTTCCCTGGTGGTTCAGTTGGTAAAGAATCCACCTGCAGTGTGGGAGACCTGGGTTCGATCCCTGGGTGGGGAAGATCTTCTGGAGGAGGGCATGGCAGCCAACTCTAGTATTCTGGCCTGGAAAAATCCCCAAGGACAGAGGAGCCCAGTGGCCTGCAGTCCATGGGGTCGCAAAGAGTCAGACACGATTGAGCGACTAGCACACACACACAGTCCCGCCCTTGTGTTCTCCTTTATGTCATGGCTGTTCGAAATGGTCCCCAGACCTCTAGGAATTGACTGATAAGCGCCTGGGGCCCATCTGGGCTGGGGATTGGGTCTTCTCCATCCTGGGGTGCAGCCATGGATGCCTACTCCCTGGTCCCTGCATCAGAGCTTCCTCTGGGGTAGAGGAGGGTGCTGTGGTTGCCTCCTCAGTGAAGGGGTCCAGGCCCCAGGACTGATCGAGGGTCACCTGCTTTCAGGTGCGGCCGTGCGGCTGTGCGACGAGGACCGGGGTTGGCTGGAGCCTGACCTCTTCAACTGTACCTCCCCAGCCTTCCGAGAACTCAATCTGCTGGTGAGACTGCCTGCACCTTGCCCTGCACACGAGACTGGCCCCAGCAGTGGCCCTGGCCCGTCTCCCCAGGCCCGTGGCGGGCCCTACACATCATGCCCCAGCCCTTGACATCCTGGGCTTTTCTGTGTAGTCCTTTAATCTGGCCAAACCCTTCTTCCCATGAGGCTTTTGAGAAAGGCCCAAGAGACCACAGATTGACCGCTTCTTCTTTATCCGGCAGCTGGATGGCCTGGAGCTGAATAAGACGGTCCTGGACACGGTGGAGGCCAAGAAGCTGGCTCAGAGGCTGCGGGAGGTGACCGGCCACACCGACCACTACTTCAGCCAGGACGTCCGAGTCACTGCCCGCCTGCTGGCCCACCTGCTGGCCTTTGAGAGCCGCCAGCAGGGCTTCGGGCTAACAGCCACACAGGATGCCCACTTCAATGAGGTGGGGCCGCACCCGGGGCTCCTGATTCCCTGGCCCCAGACCCCTGCCCCCCAACTCAGGCCCCTCCTGATCCCCGGGAAGTGAAGCTCATGGGCTCTTTCTCCCACCTTGTCCACTCCAGACCTACTCCCTGCCTACTGGGGCCCCCCTAAGCACCTGGCCAGACCCCTCAGGCACCCCCTCACGTGTCCTTACCTGGCTGGGCCCGCTTTCACCTCCCTCCTCCCAGAATCTGCTGTGGGCCGGCTCTGCACTGCTCGCTCCAGAGACCGGGGACTTGTGGGCTGCGCTGGGGCAGCGGGCCCCCGGAGGCTCCCCGGGCAGCGCCGGGCTGGTGCAGCGCCTGGAAGAGTACGCAGCCACGCTCGCGAGGAACATGGAACTCACGTACCTGAACCCCGTGGGGCTGGTGACACCCAACATCAGTATGTGGAGGGTGGGCTGGGGCAGGGGGCTGTGAACTCAGACCCGGAGGTCCGAGGGGTGGGGGCTGTGGGTGGCAACATTAGTGGCTCGAGACTGTGCTTGGCAGGGACGCAGGCTCTGCGCTGGTAGCCAGGAGGCCATATGGGTGCTGGGACTTGGGTCCAGAGTGGGGGGAGGCGGGAGGGGGAGATCCCTCAGCACAGGGTGGAGATCCTTGCTGGGTCTCACCCCTCTTCCTCTGGGGCAGTGCTCAGCATCGACCGCATGGAGCACCCCAGTCCCACCCGGGGGACTCGTCGCTACCCTCGTTACCACAGCAACCTTTTCCGGGGCCAGGATGCCTGGGACCCTCACACGCATGTGCTGCTGTCTTCCCAGGCCCCACGGCCATCCCCCGCTGAAGGTGAGAGGTCACCCCTGGGCCGGGTCTCGTTTCCCTGCCCAACCCCTGCCCAAAGCGGAACCCCGCATGGCCCTCCTGTCACTTCTCTCTTTGCCCAGACCCTCCCCCTCACTGCAAATGACCTCTGACAGGCCTGGATACTCGGGATTCAGCCCCAGGGGCCTGTGAGTTCTTCACTGGCACCTGCTCCCTGCACTCCCTGGTTCTGGACCCTCAGGGAAGAGATTCCCATGCTTGATGCTGGCTCCGGGTCAGAGCTGGGTCTGTGGGTGCTTGGGGGTCAGAGGTCACTGACAGTGGCTCCTCCCCCTCCTCCGGCAGTTCTGTACCCCAGCGGCAGCAGCATGGAAAATGCCACCACCTCGAGCATGGCACCCCCACCAGCCCCTCCAGAGCCCGAGCCCGAGCCTGGGATCTCCATTGTCATCCTCCTGGTTTACCGCACCCTTGGGGGGCTGCTCCCTGCCCAGTTCCAGGCCGAGCGCCGGGGTGCCAGGTATGAGTAGAGTTACCCCCAGGCCTCTCAACCCTGGGCTGCCTGCTCGCTCTGACCCAGCTTAGAACCGCCCCCCACTTATGGTGGACAGACAAGCAGGTTCACCATCATCCAGAGACGCGCCTGGCCACACTCCTGCTCTGCGAGTCTCATCCGTGCCGGGCTCCGCCATGTCAGTGTGTCTGGGGGACTAGATAGACACAGAGCCACAGCTGGGCCAGTCACATAAAGGATACAGGAGCCAGCCAGACAGGCAGACTGGCCTATGGAGATGGGCTGACCAAAGGGGGCCAGCCGGGGGCATGCAGGGAGACACAAAGTCTACAGCTGCTTAGGCTGCAGGCTCCAATGTGAGCAATGGATCCAAAGCCCCTCAGCTGTAATTCTGCAGAACCAGGCCATGGACTCCTGGTGCTGAGGCCACTCAGTGGAGGCTGAAGGAGTTCTCAGAAACAACAGCCAGCCCAGGGTGCCCCAAGCTCTGGGCAAGGGAAGACAGGGAGGTGGGCAGTCAGCTTGGGAAGGCTGGCGGCATCCAAGCTCAGGTGGGGTGTCTCCTCAGGGTTCCCCAGAACCCAGTTATGAACTCCCCGGTGGTCAGTGTGGCTGTGTTCCACGGACGCAACTTCCTACGAGGTGTCCTGGAGTCCCCGATCAGCCTGGAGTTCCGCCTGCTACAGACAGCGAATCGCAGCAAGGCCATCTGTGTGCAGTGGGACCCGCCTGGCCCGTGAGGACCTCCACTCTGGAAACCCTTGGTCCCCCTGGTAGCCCCTGGGAGGCCCAGCCTGCCCCTGGGGCCCCCACCCATGCCCCTGTGCACCCAGACCCATGAGGAATGCGGCTCCCGAACTCCAGGCGCCCGCGGCCCCTCCCAGTGCCTCTCATAAACCCCTGCCTGGCGACGGGGCTCTCCCCCGAGGGGATGGTCGGTCTGACTGCGCTGTGGCCACAGGGCAGACCAGCACGGCTTGTGGACTGCACGGGACTGTGAGCTGGTGCACAGGAACGGGTCCCACGCACGGTGTCGCTGCAGCCGGACGGGCACCTTCGGGGTCCTCATGGATGCCTCCCCCCGTGAGGTGGGGCTGGGTTCGGGGAGCTGAGGGAGTGGGAGGCTCAAAGGGCAGGGGTGCCTGACAGTCCCTGCGACCCTCCCTGTCCCCGCAGCGGCTGGAGGGTGACCTGGAGCTTCTGGCGGTGTTCACCCACGTGGTCATGGCAGTGTCCGTGGCTGCGCTGCTGCTGACCGCGGCTGTCCTGCTGAGCCTGCGCAGCCTCAAGTCCAACATGCGGGGGATCCATGCCAACGTGGCTGCCGCCCTGGGGGTGGCTGAGCTCCTGTTCCTGCTGGGGATCCACAGGACCCAAAACCAGGTGCAGGGGCCGGGTTGGGGGACCCGTGTGCTGCTGACCTCATATGGCCCAGGAAGGCGGAGGGCGCCAGAGTGCATGGTCAGAGGTCAGGGGTGCTCAGTCACTTTGGGGCGGGATGCTGGGGTAGGGTGCGGTGGTTGGGGGTTCAGAGGTGGAGTGAGGCGGAGAGATCCTGACGTCCCCCCGACCCCCACCAGCTGCTGTGCACCGCGGTCGCCATCCTCCTGCACTACTTCTTCCTGGGCACCTTTGCGTGGCTCCTCGTGCAGGGGCTGCACCTCTACCGCATGCAGGTGGAGCCCCGCAACGTGGACCGCGGCGCCATGCGCTTCTACCACGCCCTGGGCTGGGGCGTGCCTGCCGTGCTGCTGGGTGAGGGCCTTGCTCCCTGGCCTGTCCAGGCCTGTGACCCCTGACCTCCATCCATCACGTGGGCTGACCCCTGCCCCTGATCGTGACCCTAGCCTCAGCCCCCTGTGCCACTTGTTCAGGGAGGAGCCTGCCCTGCCCCCACCCCAGCTTCTCCCCGGGTACGTGAGAGGGTTGGTCGGCAGCTCTGGAACACACCCCCTCCATCCTGTCCCTTCTCCTCTGCAGGCCTGGCCGTTGGCCTGGATCCCGAGGGCTACGGGAACCCTGACTTCTGCTGGATCTCCATCCATGACCCCCTCATCTGGAGCTTCGCTGGCCCTGTCATCCTTGTGCTCGTGGTGAGTACCCTCTACTCAGTCCCACCTTGTGCTCCCCTCAGTGGGATGGGATAGGAGGTGGCCCTGCAGCCAGTGTGGTGGTATCGGCCGAGGGGTGCCAGGTGGCAGTCTGCAGGCTTCCTGGGCTCAGCCTCCTTTTCTGTTCCTGCCCAGCTGGCATGGAGATGGCAGATGTGGGGTCACAAGCTCGGCTGCTGTCCCTACCTGTCTATCTCTCCATCTCTATTTTTCCATCCCTCTCTGCTTCCCTTTGATGGACTTCCCTTGTTGGACTTTGCCAACAAAGGTCTGTCTAGTCAAGGCTATGGTTTTTCCAGTGGTCATGTATGGATGTGAGAGTTGGACTATAAAGAAAGCTGAGCATGGAAGAATGGATGCTTTTGAACTGTGGTGTTGGAGAAGACTCTTGAGAATCCCTTGGACTGCAAGGAGATCCAACCAGTCCATCCTAAAGGAGATCAGTCCTGGGTGTTCATTGGAAGGACTGATGCTGAAGCTGAAACTCCAATACTTTGGCCACCTGATGTGAAGAGCTGACTCATTTGAAAAGACCCTGATGCTAGGAACGATTGAAGGTGGGAGGAGAAGGGGATGACAGAGGATGAGATGGCTGGATGGCATCACCGTCTCAATGGACATGAGTTTGGGTAAACTCCAGGAGTTGGTGATGGACAAGGGGGCCTGGCGTGCTGCAGTCCATGGGGTTGCAAAGAGTTAGACATGACTGAGTGACTGAACTAAACTGTTTCCCTATCTCTGACTTTTTCCATGATTCTCAGCTCCTCTGTTTCTCCTTGGTTATTATGTGTGTGTCTGTATATCTGTGTATATTTCTCACGGGTTCTGCCTCTCTGTCTATGAGTCTCAGTGTCTTCTGTCCCTGTCTCTCTGTTTGTCTCTCACTCTCTCTGTCTCTCTCTGCCCTGCTCCTGATCCACATGTCTGGCTGTGGGTCCAGATGAATGGGACCATGTTTCTCCTCGCGGCCCGCACATCCTGCTCCACTGGGCAGAGGGAGGCCAAGAAGACCTCTGTGCTGTGAGTTAGCTTGTTGGGGGAGTGGGGGATTTTCAGAATGGCAGCCCTCTCCTGGGTGGGGTTGGGGGGCTTCCTGGAGCATCCCTGGTTCAGGCTGGGCTCCAGATTCTGGGTAGGGGGATGAAGTCACCCTTCATCCCCTAGCCAGCCGTCCCTCTCTGGTACCCTTGACTTACTTTGGCCCCACACGTCTGTCTCCACCCTGCTGTCTCTCCAGTCTCCCAATGCCTGGATGGCTCACTTTGCCCTTTGCCTTGCGTGTTTCCATGTGCCTTCCATGCTTTCTCTCATGCCCCGCCTCCCAATTCCAGTCGGCTTTCCCCATGTCCCCTCGCGGCTCCCTGAGTACTCTCCTGGTTCCGCCTGTGACCTCCAGACTCCCCTAGTGCCCTCCTGAGACCCCCACATTTCCGTGTGAGTTCCTTTCCCTTCACATCCCCGTGTGTCCTCCCATGTCCCCCACTCGAGCCCTGCGTGACCCTCACGTGTCCTGTCCTTTCATGTTCCCGAGGCAGGACCCTTCGCAGCTCCTTTCTGCTCCTTCTACTGATCAGTGCCTCCTGGCTCTTTGGCCTTCTCGCGGTCAACCACAGCATCCTGGCCTTCCACTACCTCCACGCTGGACTCTGTGGGCTCCAGGTAACCCTGACACCGCCCCCCTGACTCTGGACCAGATGGGGCTTCGGTAGGGTGGGGCCTGGGGCCTTAACCCCAGGCCTGGAGCTGATGCCCACCCGATGATTGACAGCTGACTGCTGCTGAGCCTGGACTGGCCTTCATCAGTGCTGAGGCTCCTGGCTGCTTGCTGGTCCACAATGACCTTCACTGACTCCAGTCACTCATGACTTCTCACTACTTCTGTTGCCTTTCCCTCATTCCCTTACTGGGTCCCCCTGGGGCCTCCGCACAGCCTCACTCTCATCTGCAATGACTGATCCCACTTGCTGACCCTCATCTTGCTGACCCTCATTGACTTCCACTGGCCCTAGCTGACCCCCTCACAGCCCTGCTCTGACCTCTCATGGCCCTCACTGTCTCCTCTCTGATCCTCGCTGACCCTCAGGGCCTGGTGGTATTGCTGCTCTTCTGTGTCCTGAACTCAGACACCCGGGCTGCCTGGACACCAGCCTGTCTGGGCAGGAAGGCAGCGCCCGAGGAGGCCAGGCCGGCGCCTGGGACGGTGAGGGGCCCTCCGGGCAGAGGAGTTGGGGTAGGGAGCCTGGGAGGCCAGCGTTGGAGGCTTCCCCAGGGCTGGCTCACATGCCTGTCCCCTCCACCACCCCAGGGGCCTGGCGCCTACAACAACACGGCCCTCTTTGAGGAGAGCGGCCTCATCCGCATCACTCTCGGTGCCTCCACTGTCTCCTCGGTGAGCAGTGCCCGGTCCGCCCGGACCCAGGACCAAGACAGCCAGCGGGGCCGCAGCTACCTCAGGTGAGGGCAGGGCCGCCTCGTGAGGGGGCATACGGCCCGGGGCTGGCATTACCGGGTCCTTGGGCTGGCTCCACCCGTCTTGGCCATCTGTGCCTCTGCTCTGCTGCCTCTGCCCCAGTGTCTTCTGCCACACACCCAGGGGTACCTTCAGAGCTATACCGTGTGCGGCTGGCTGGGTACTCACAGGTGCCCTGCTTCCAAAACACCCCGTCACATCCCTCTTTGATGGGGGCTCCTGCGTTTCTAGGGACAACGTCCTGGTTCGACATGGCTCGGCTGCTGACCACACTGACCATGGCCTCCAGGCTCACGCTGGCCCCACTGACCTGGACGTGGCCATGTTCCATCGAGATGCTGGTGGAGGTGGGGGCCCGGGCCAGGGAGGAGGGACTCAGAGGGTCTCTCCCCCGTTCCCCTTTCTTCTGCCCCCAGGTGGGAGCAGCAGCTGACAGGGCTGGGGCAAGCTCCCCTAAGGTCGCAGCTCCAGGAAGCACCTACCCAGACAGCCCCAATTCTCCTGGCCATGACCCAGCCCTCCTGTTCCTGCCTCCTACTCCAAGCTTGCCCCGAGTTCCCAGAGCCTCCCTCAAGACCCCCACGGCCCTCACCTCCCCCGGCCACTGCTGTGTGTTCCTCCTGACCTTCCCCCCTCCAGGCGCAGACTCCGACTCTGACAGTGACCTGTCCTTGGAGGAGGAGAGAAGTCTGTCCATCCCATCCTCAGAAAGTGAGGACAATGGCCGGACACGGGGCCGTTTCCAGCGTCCACTCCGCCGGGCAGCCCAGAGCGAGAGGCTCCTTACCCACCCCAAAGGTAATAGGACCCCTCTGACCCCATGGGTGACCAAGAGATACCCCATATTCCACTTGGGTGTGAACCCAGGAGCCCCGCTAGCCCCTGAAGATTCCTGGGACTGACTTTGGGGTCATCATGGGGTGCCCCCACACCTCTCCCCATCCAGCCTCTCACCAGAGCTCTGCTGGCTAGAGACCCAGAAGGGGCCCAGGCAACAGATGAGCAAGGTCAGGGACATTACAGGGTGATGTGCCATCCCTCCTCTTCCCTGAGGGGTGGGGTTCAGCCTGGTCTTCCTGACCCCTCAGTCATCAGGTTTCCCCACCGCCAGTCTCTGTCTGTCTCAAGTCAAGAGTAGGGGGAGCTTATCAGTCCCTGGATGGTTCCATGGATCTCCAAGAGACACCCTCCTATTCCTACTGCTGCTGCATCAGCGAAGCCCAGATCTCAGGCATCATTAGGGTTAGGGGGCCACGGAGTCCGGATTGCGGGGTTGCCAGACCCTGCGGTGACTCTTGTAATCGACCCTGGCTCCGCAGACGTGGACGGCAATGACCTCCTGTCCTACTGGCCAGCCCTGGGGGAGTGCGAGGCTGCTCCCTGTGCTCTGCAGACCTGGGGCTCTGAAAGGCGCCTGGGGCTGGACACCAGCAAGGACGCAGCCAACAACAACCAGCCCGACCTGGCCCTGACCAGTGGCGATGAAACCTCCTTGGGTGGGGTCCAGCGCCAGAGAAAAGGTATGGAGCCCTCGGGGTTTCCCTGGGGGTCCAGTGGTTAAAGCTTCGCCTTCCAATGCAGGGAGTGTGCGGGTTCGATCCCTGGTTGGGGGAGCTAAGATCCTACATGCCCCGGCCGAAACCAAAACAGAACAAAAGACTGACTTTAGCCTGTGCTCCAGGGACCCTGGGAAGTGGCCAAGCCCTGAGCCAGTGGATTTCATCCTCTTAATCCAAACAGCCTCACAGGGACCCTGAGGACTTATCTCCCTTGTGTGGGGGGTTCTGCTCCTCTATGCTGCTTCACGGTCCCACAGGACAGCCCCACTCTGGCCTGAGACGTGCTTGCCCCACAGAGACCCCAGGGGCCACTCTTGCCTTAACTCATGGGATTCCTCCCTGTCCCCCTGGAAGGTTTCTTCCCCTGGTCGTGCTTTCCAGGGGTCCCAAGGGGTTGTCCTTGTCCCAGCTCAAGGGGGTCTCTGCCTCTACTCCTGCGTCACCCCAGGGACTGCTCCTGCCCCAACCCTGGGATCCCTGCCCTTTGACCCTGACCTGGGGGCTGCTCCTCCTCTGATCTTGGGGGATGATTTGCCCCTACCCCCACAGCAAGGGGACCACCTCTCTCCTGAGACCGTGGATTACTGCCACCTCACTCTTACCCCTGTCCTGCAACCTCTCTGTGATTCCCAGGAGCGGCCTCTGTACCCTTTCCCCAAATGGTTTCTGCCCCCAAGTCTGTGTCCCAGGGATCCCAGACGCTGCTACATCCCTAGCCCCAGGGGAGTTCCTGACCCTCAACACACTGTCCCCCGCGTGTTCCTCCTGCAGGCATCTTGAAGAACCGGTTGCAGTACCCGCTGGTGCCACAGACCCGAGGCGCCCCTGAATTGTCCTGGTGCCGTGCTGCCACCTTGGGCCACCGTGCAGTGCCGGCTGCCTCCTACGGTCGCATCTGTGCCGGTGGGGGCACCGGCAGCCTATCGCAGCCCGCCAGCCGCTACTCTTCCCGAGAACAGCTGGATTTGCTCCTGCGGCGGCAGCTGAGCCGTGAGCAGCTGGAGGAGGCCCCCGCCCCGGTCCTGCGTCCCCTGAGCCGGCCGGGTTCCCAGGAATGCCTGGACGCTGTGCCAGGCCGCCCGGAGCCCAGGGATCGGGGAAGCACCCTACCACGGCGGCAGCCACCCAGGGACCACCCTGGTGCCACGGCGGGCCGCTTCGGGTCACGGGATGCGCTGGACCGAGGGGCACCCTGCGAGTGGCTGCGCACGTTGCCCCCGCCCCGTGGTGCCCGGGACCTTGACCCACAGCCCCCGCCTCTGCCCCTGTCTCCCCAGCGGCAACTCTCAAGGGACCCCCTCTTGCCATCCCGGCCTCTGGACTCTCTGTCCAAGCGATCGAACTCAGGGGAGCCGCTGGACCACGCGCCTAGCCGGCACCCCTCACGAGAAGGCCTTGGGCCACCCCCGCAGCTGCTCAGAGTCCGGGAAGCGCCCGCCAGTGGCCCTAGCCACGGACCCTCCACAGAACAGCTAGACATCCTCTCCTCCATCCTTGCCTCATTCACCTCCTCGGCTCTCTCCTCCTCCGTGCAGTCCTCAGGCACACCCTCGGGCCCTCACACCACCCCCACCCCTTCTGCCACTGCCTCTGCGCTCGGACCCTCCACGCCACGCTCCGCCACCTCCCACAGCATCTCGGAGCTGTCTCCCGACTCAGAGTAAGTGGCATCCAGCCACCTGCTCACACCCCTGTCAGTTTAGGGCAATCTCCTATGCACCCTGCCCTATATTCCCCCACCAGATGGGGTGGGGTTTGGCAGAGAGCGTGGGCTGCCCTGGGCTCGGTGCAGCCAGGGAGCCACGGGCAGAGGGCAGAAGTCTGGCAATGAGCGGGGTGATAAGCAGGAATGGGTGGCTATGTGACCTGGGCCTGCACCTCCTGGATGCAGGAGGTGAGTCAGGTACCTTCCGAAGGGCTTGAGCTCCTGGAGGGGGAGGGCAGGAGGTAGCCTGGAACATGGAAGGGGAAGGGAGGAGTCTCTGCTTGGGAACTTTGCTTAGGGTGGAGTGTGGATAAGGAGAAGTCAGACGTAGGGGCAGGCTTGGAACTTCAGTTTGAGAGTAAATCATTCAGTCTCTTGCTCACTCAGTCGATATGCAGCTCCTCCTACCTGGAGGCACTGTGGGGTGGGCCACACAGGAATTGAGCTGGGACTTGGTGCATCTCGGGCATTTGTGGGGTAGAGGATTAAACTGGGTACAGGAGTCAGAGAGGGAGTGGGGAGGAGCCAGAAAGGACCAGGCCTTGGAAGCCGAAAGTGGAGCTGAGTTTTAAGGAGGAGGAACAACTAGGCCAGGTTCTGTGGAGGTCCATAGGGTGACAAAAGCCTTCGGAGGGAAGGAGACCCTGGGACTGGGGAAGGAGACCATCAGAACCTGAACAGAGATCGGGGGGAAGACAGGAAGGAGAGGGTGCAGGAGGAGGTCTGAGGTGCCCAAGGCTCTGGAAGGGGGTGGGGTGAGGATGAGGGAGCTGGGAGCACCCCCTGGGCCCTCCTGCAGCCTAGCCTTGGGGTCTGACTGTTGGGGAGGGCTGGGAGGACTGAGCAGGGGTTCAGGCTCTGGACTCACACTTGACCTCTCTGAACCTGTTTCATCATCTGCAAAATAGGCCTGTGGTAGCAAACTTGTTGAGGTGCGGAGATTAGGGAGGTTTTTTTGGGGTCAGGTGTTTAACAGAACCTGTACATAGTAGGTGCTCACTCAGTGCTTAGAGAAAAGACATAGGTGGCAGCCAAAGGCCCTGGCTGGGGAGTCTGAGAGGCGAAGGTGATGGGGGAGGCAGCCCGGGTCAGGAATGGTGGGGTGTCCAGGGGGACCTGACTCTCAGCAACCGCCTTCCATCTCCACATTCAACTCCGCAGAGTTCCCAGAAGTGAAGGTCACTCCTGAGGAGCGGCTGAGCAGAAGAGGACCAGCGGGGAGCAATGGAGGATCTGGGCTAACAAAAGGGACTCCGGACTCGGGACTCAGCCTCCCACAGCCCCGCCCCCAGCTCTCCCTTTTGCTGCAGCACTGACTGTCCATGCTCGTCTGTGAGCGTGTGCAAGTGTGTAACAGGCGCGGGGAGTGAGGGAGCCGGGGAAGGACTTTTATACATTTTGTACCTTTGTAACCAGAGAGATATGCTTATGTTATTTTTCAGCTTTTCTGTCTCCCGGGGTTCTGAGGCTGGGCTGGGAGGGGGAGGGGGACAGAGGGGAAAGAGGTACAGAGTTTGGGCCCATTTGGGTCCCTGGCAAATTATTGGCTCTTTCCTCTCATCTTAACGGGGAGGATTCAGACAGGAGGGGTAAATGCACCCCCACCCCCCATTCCCTGGTTGATCTGCATACTGTCGGGGCCCCAAGTGCAGAATTAATCTTTGCTTTTGCTTGGATGTCCCACAGGGCACACTTTGGGGACTCGGGGAGGGGGGGTTGGTCTTGAAAACGGGTCCTCTGACCTCCTCACAGGGGCTCGCTCATGCTGCCCCTCCCCGTGGATGTGTGTGTTTATTATGCGGAGTCCCTGCCACTTACTGCCTTATGTCCCAGGACTGATGCTGTGGGGCGCTGGTGGATGAGCAGATGTCATGTTTACAGATCTAGGCTTCCCTTCTCCCACGGGGAGGGGCTCAGGCCTCTATTCAGACATTCCTTCAGAGGGTGGATGGAGTCCTCGCAACCCCTGCCCCTGCCGCGTACAAATGTCGTGGTGCCATTTGGTTCCCTGACACTGCCCCCTGCTAGAATTTATTCTGAAGGGTGGTGTCGGAGGGGGAGAAAAGGGAGCAAAAACAAGGGAATTAAAGACTCAGAATGTAGGTGCCACTGCCTCCCATGTTTACAGGAGCCTCCCTGGCCCCAGGCACCCGGGCTGCAGGAAGTGACTCAGTTCCATCACTCCTTGATTCCCTTGTAAAGGGAAAAACGACTGTTAGGACCCAGTTCACAATCTCTCACTTTTTTTACTTCCTCTCCTGTCCAGAACTGGGGGCTTTGACATTTTGTTACTTTGTTTACAGGTCAAGAGTTTAAAACAGTTTTTACACTTTGTTTACAGTTTAAAACTTTGTGAACTTTTTACACTTTGTTTACAGTTGAGAATGTTTTGTTTGTTTTTTTTCCCCCTTTGTTTACAAGTGAAAGGTAGAGAAAGTGGGAGAGGGGCTTGGAGGACCCACCTGTGAGGACCCTGAACCTGGCCATCTTGAGGGCTTTCTAACCCCCTAGTCGTCTCAGGCCAAAGGTCAGCCCTGAGTCCCCTGTTGAACAGCAGGCCCAGAAGGCCCAGTGGTAAGTGTAGGCATCTTCTTACCACTAGGAACTGCAGCCGTGCAGGGCTGTGGAAGGTCTGTGCAGATACCCACCTCCTTCACGCATACTCTTGGGAGGCAGTTTTTAAGGAGATTAAAAGTTCTACTTTACTGACTGGTGCCAAATCCCGCCAGCCAGGACCCCAGCTCTCCTTACCCAGAGTGACCCCAGCCCTTGAAGGGTTGAAGGGTCTGCTGTGGGGAGAGGGGGTTGTCCTTGCTATGTCCTAGGTTCTGTAGCTGCCCCTCTCTGGGAGGGGGAGTCCCCCCTCCAGCCCAGTGGCTCCTTTTCCTGTCTGTGTAAATTGTTCCGTGAAGCCGCGCTCTGTTTTGGGAATAAACTTCTATAGAAAATGGTTATTGCCTTATTCTCTTTGGGGATGGGGGATGGGGTAGGAGGGTGGCTATGAATGATTTCCCGGGGTTGACCTTGGGGAGAAATCTGAGCACTGCCCCCTCCTCCTCCCCGAGAATATTCGGCTATTTTTAGCTCATTTCATTGAAGATCTGGACCAGGTTGCGATCTCATCCTGAATTCTGTCCCTTCGACTTGAAGCTGGGCTTGAAGTATGAGCACAGGGTAAGGCCCCGTCAAGGCGGCAACTTGATGGCTTCCTAAGTCTGCCCAGCCTGCCGCCCTGACTTGGCATTTGCTCTGGCTGTCAAACCGACCCTAGGAGCTGCCTTCAGTCCATTGACACCACTGACCCCCAGCTGTCGGGACATCCCGTTCATCAGGAACCCAGGCAGAAGCCTTTCGACATCATGTGCTTCCTTTGGGGAGGGTGGTCGGGGGCGGGGGCCGGGTGGGGGGCGGAGCTTGCAAACTTTCAGGTCTGTGGGCCCAGCGTTGAAGGGAGCCCTTGAGCCCCTCGGATCTTAGAGACATGCCAGATCTCAGGGTCAAAGCCTGAGGGTGGTGCCCTCATGGAGGCATGAGAGGCCCCACAGACCCGGACACCCCACGGAGAGCTAAGGCTCTGGTCATCAGCCGCGCCCCTAGACATTCTGCTCCCCACCCCGAGGGCACCCTCCGCAAGAAGCCAGGACTTAGTGTCAGCCCCATACCACTCAGGAACCAGCTCAGGTCCTTAATCCCGCTTAGTCCCACAACCCGCTCAGGCAAGAGAATTAGTCGGGCCACGAGGAGGAGCCAGAGCCAAGCCATAGGGGAAGGAAAGGGTTAAATCTCCCTCCTTGGGGTTCGCTGAGCCGGCGGAGCGTCCCTTAAGCCCCGCCTCAGCACGCTGACTGGCCCAAGCCTTCCCCGTTCTGCCCGGGGATTGGCCGCTGGGAGTGAGCCTCATGCCTCGCCTCTGTCCCGGCCCCGCCTCTAGGGCCGTAGCGGCCTCTTGCCCGAGCTTGGTAGCTACCGCCTCTTGGATGCCCACCCGCCATGGGGCTGTCGGAAGCGCCGGGGTGAGTGCAGGGCGCGGCCTCGGTTCCTCGTGTTCGAGTGCCCGAGGGGAGGACCAGCCCTTGGCCCCCGAGCAGGCCCCCGGCTTGGGTTAGTTAGGAAAGGGGTTGGGGCACCACCGAGTTCCGAGCAGGCATTTCCCGCCTGCCGCGCCTCTGTTTACCGCTTTGTGGATTTTCCGCAGGCGGCTGCCCAACCGTAGCGAGGGATGGGGCGGGAGCCCGCGCGACCCCAGCCCCTATAGGCTGCGAGGAAAGCCGCTCCAGCGCCGTCCGAGGGCTAGCCGGGAGCCGCCGGGAGGCGGCTGTGTGCGGAGGAGTTCCGGCCCAGGAGGTGCGCCGGTCCGGCGCGTTGGGGCCCTGGACGTGGCTGCAAGAGTGTCCATAGCGAGGGCTTAAGTCCACCCAGCGATGCAACTGGTCCGGGAATGAGATCTCCGGCCCTTCTGGGTGCCGGGCCTTCCTAGAGGGAGGGGCCAAAGAGCTAGGCCCCGCCCTCCAAGCGCGGGTTCGGCGGCAGGGGGAGGCGAGGGGGCGGGAGTGGGCGCCCTTTAAGACTTCAAGTGACTCACGGAGGAGGGGCGAGGGGGGCTCAAAGATCTCTGTGAGTCGGCAATGCCAATAGTCTCAGGATCGTCCTTGCACCCACTCCACTCCCTCCTTCCACCGGGACATCCAGGTTAGAGGCCCTTTCCAGGTGAGCTCCTGCCCGCCAGCTGGGAACCTTACCGTAGGTCAGAGCTTTTCACAGGGCAGAAATTTCCTGACAGGTGAAGGTTTTCCCCCTGAAGAGGGGAGCTACTCTCCAGGTAAGCTTTCCCCCTCTGAGATCCCTTCCTAGGTGAGAGCTTTCCCCACTCAGAGCTTACCTTAGGTGAGAAGTCCCTCCTGATCAGAAGTTCCCAGGCAGGTGAAAACTTTCCCCCAGGTAAGCGCTCACTCTCTAAGAGCTCCTATTCCCAAGGAAGAACTATTTCTGGGACAGCTTCTCCCAGGTGACAGCGTGCCCCAGGTAAAAACTCCTTCCCCAAGCCTGTGAGTTCAGTCGATCGATCGTTCATGTCCTACTCTGAGACCCCATGGACTGTAGCCCACCAGCCTCCTCTCCTCTGTCCATGGGATTCTCAGGGATCGCACCTGCATCTCCTGAATTGCAGGCGTTTTTTTTATTTGTTTTACCACTGAGCCATCAGGGAACCCTAAGAACTCCCTCCCACCCCCCAGATCTCCTATTCCAGTGAGATCATTCCTCTTATTCAGATGGTAGCCACTGGGCAGATCAGAGATTCTCCCCAGGACAGACCTCACCTAGCTGGTGAAAACTTACCTGTTAGGGAAGAGCTTCCTATTAGGCGAGATCCTCCCAGAGATCATCTTCTCAAGTGAGATTGTCCCCCATTAGTAAGACAGCGTCCCTTTCCAGGCTCGAAACTCTTCCCTCTTGGTGAGAACCATGCCCCTGGATTTCCCAGATGGGGCCTCAGTTGCCTACCACCTGGACGGTGTGACTGGAGTTCTGGGGGCAGTCTTAGCCCCGATGCTTTCCTTTTCTTAGAGCCGCCTCCTCCTATAAAGAGGCTTGCCTGGTGTGCTGGATTCCTTCTCCCCTGTCTGCACTCTCAGACAACACACACTGGGTTCGTGGGGCGGCTGGATAAGGACTCAGACTGGACAGGGATTGGCTGGCGGAGAGCAGGGGTTGGGGGAGGAGGCTGGGAGGAGCAGTCAGCCTGCGAGCTAGATTGGTGAACAGAACACCAAAGGCTGGGCAGCCACACCTGGGCTGAAGTGTGGCTTATGCTCATCCTGCTGTCTCTTTGTGGGGGACTTTGGCCCAGCAAGAGTCTTCCACTAGCCAAAGTTCAGGTACTGCCCCTGCCTGGGCGTGGGCCTTGGGGCCTGCAGGAGGCGGCTGGGGGGTTGGACCTGTCTAGATCTTGAGACCTAGAAAAGCCAGGTGGGGCATCCTCAAGCCCCGGGTGGAGGTCTAGGGGCGGCTGGGCCAGGTTGTGCCCACACTGTTTCTGGCCTCACTGCCCACCCCACCCCCACCCTCCACCAGAGAGAGGGACACACAGGCACTGCTGTCCAGGACGCAGGCCATGGAACTGAGGCGGCGAGACTACCATGTGGAGCGGCCGCTGCTGAACCAAGAACAGCTGGAGGAGCTGGGGAGCCGGAGCCCAGCACAAGTGACGCTCCAGTGGCGAACCTGGTTTCGGTAAGGTTGATGGTGGGCCCTGGCCAGGACCGAGGGAGCCCCTGCCTCTGAGACCTACGTGGGCTTGGGCTGGGTGGCTCAGTCGGTGAAGAATCTGCCTGCAATGCTGGAGACCCGGGTTCAATTCCCAGGGTCGTGAAGATCCCCTGGAGAAGGAAATGGCAACCCACTCCAGTATTCTTGCCTGGAAAAATCCCGTGGACAGGGGGACCTGGCGGGCTACAGTCCTTGGGGGTCACAAAGAGAAGGACACGACTGAGCAACTAAAATACCACCAGCACCTAATACCTACCCTGGTGTCCCCAGGTGCTCCCGTGCGCGGGCCCAAGCCCTTCTGCTTCAGTACCTCCCGGTTTTGGCCTGGCTTCCCCAGTATTCTGTGCGTGACTGGCTTCTGGGTGACTTGTTGTCTGGCCTGAGTGTGGCCATTATGCAGCTACCACAGGGTAAGCAACACTTGACCTGGACACTACCCTCAACCCTTGGATGGTGATCCTGACCCTTCAAGGCCTTAGCCTGTGGTCTGTGCACCCCACCCCCACCTCAACCCCCGCCTTCCCCATGGCCAAAAGCATGACTCCTGCCCCTGGGACTATGGTGCATGACCCAGGGCCAGCATTTCTGCATCCTTCCAAGCCCCTGACCTCAAGTCTACATTGCTACCATTCCACCTCTAGGCCTTGCCTATGCCCTCCTGGCTGGACTGCCCCCCGTGTTTGGCCTCTACAGCTCCTTCTATCCTGTCTTTGTTTATTTCCTGTTTGGGACTTCCCGGCACATCTCTGTGGGTGAGTGGAGCCAGGCCTAACCTTGCAGGAGCATGCCCACATTCCCCATGGGGGCAGGGAGAGGGGGCACTGAGCAAGGCCGAAAGACCTAGGGAAGAGGGAGGGAGGCATTGGTGTGGGCATTCTAGGTGGGACTGGGCCTCTGACCATGCAGACACAGATTCAGATGATTAGAGGCCCTGACCCAGGAGGATGTGGTGGGTGAATACACTCATGGGGCCCAGACTTGGCTGGCACAAGCCTGGAAGCCTGAGTCAGGCCATGCACCCTTCCCCATTCCACTTTTCACTAGGGGAGCCATCCTGAGCCCGTGGACACAGTCTGGGCAGGGGAAATGATGCTAGGCATCCTCAAGAGCCTTGGAACTTGGGGTGCATACCTGACCGTCAGCACTGCCCTCCATTAGCACAGCATAGTCTGGGGACATTTGTCTAGAACTGGGTGTCTCCTGGTCGCTCCCTTAAGACCCAGAATCCAGGGCAGGCCGTGTTCTCCCCGCTTCAGACCACCCTGATCTGCCCTTGCAGGCACCTTTGCCGTCATGTCCGTGATGGTGGGCAGTGTGATGGAATCACTGGCTCCGGACGACGCCTTCCTGCTGGGCTTGAACTCCACACTCGATGTGGCAGCCAGAGACGCTACCCGGGTGCAGCTGGCCTCCACTCTCAGTGTCCTTGTTGGCCTTTTCCAGGTGCAGAGCCATCAGGAGTACATGCCCCTGACTGCCAATCCCACCCCGCACCCCCACCCCACCCCATCTGACAGTTTTCTCTGAGTGTCTGACGATCACCTCCCCCCTCATTGCTCGTGATCTCACCTGCCCTGGGCTCTGCCCCAGCCACCGCTAGGACCCTCACCTCCCCTGACTGTCCCGTGCACCCCACAGGTGGGGCTGGGCATGGTCCACTTCGGCTTCGTGGTCACCTACCTATCAGAGCCTCTGGTCCGAGCCTACACCACGGCCGCGTCCGTGCACGTGTTTGTCTCGCAACTCAAGTATGTGTTTGGCCTCCATCTAAGCAGCCGCTCTGGACCGCTGTCCCTCATCTATGTGAGTGAGGGCAGGGAGGAGGGACAGGTGGATGGGCCCAGGACCAGGAGGGCTGGCTGTGACCCCGCCTCCCCTCAGACAGTACTGGAGGTCTGCTGGAAGCTGCCCCAGATGGTGGTCGGTACCATGGTCACTGCCATAGTGGCGGGAGTGGTGCTCGTGCTGGTGAAGCTGCTGAATGAAAAGCTACGGCGACATCTGCCCATGCCACTCCCCGGGGAGCTGCTGACGGTTGGAATCTCTGGGGCCCCTCGGGGGTGGGGATAGGGTGGAGGGTGACGTGGGGTAGGGGGGTGGTGGCAGACTAGGGGAAGGGTAAGTGAGGAGATTTCCTGCCGTGTGGGCATCCCCCAGGTTTTTAGAAACTAGCTGTAGTGGGGACTGAAGACGGGGTGGCGGGGAGGGGGGAACCCCAGTAGACCGCCCCTGGCAGCATCTCCTTTTCTCGAAACGGTGGTGTGCCGCTCTCAGCCTATCGCTGACGTCGCCCCACCTGTCTGAAGGTTTCGCTTCAGGCTTCTCTCTTTACCCACCGGGTGGTTTCTCTGGTTTCTCTCCCACTTCACGGTGGTGGTGCCAGGGCCTCCCCTGACCCTGTCCTCTCCCCGCAGCTCATTGGAGCCACAGGCATCTCCTACGGTGTGGGCCTGAAGCAGGCATTCGGGGTGGACATCGTGGGCAAAATCCCCGCAGGGTGAGCTCCGGCCCCTGTCGGGTCAGGGAGGGTTGGGCGGCCAGGCCCAGAACCTTCCTTTGGCCTCACCAATGCCCCTCACAGGCTGGTGCCCCCGATGGCCCCCCGCCCCCAGCTGTTCGCAAAGCTTCTGGGTAATGCCTTTGCCATCGCTGTGGTTGGGTTTGCCATCGCCATCTCGCTGGGCAAGATCTTCGCCTTGAGGCACGGCTACCGGGTGTACAGCAACCAGGTCTGGGGAATGGGATGCGGGACACGGAGCGGGCAGGGGTCCCCAGACCCCAGGCCCTGGGAAGGGGTGGGGGGATGGAGTACCAGGCGGGAGACAGGAAAAGAGCACACAGATGTGCTGGGGCCGCGTAGGGGACGCGGGACAGTGGCCGAGTCTTTGTGGGCTGCAGAGTGGGCGTGGAGGTGGGGGTGCGTCGGCCTGGACAGGGTGACGCCGCACCGCAAATGACGTGTGCTCGCTCCTCACTCCCCGCTCAGGAGCTGGTGGCTCTCGGCCTGAGTAACCTCCTTGGGGGCATCTTCCAGTGCTTCCCTGTGAGCTGCTCTATGTCTCGGAGCCTGGTGCAGGAGAGCACGGGGGGCAACACACAGGTGAGCATAGGTGTGCCTCCGCATGCGCTGCTTTGCTGGGTGGTCCTCCCCCTGCTCCCCCTTTCCCCCTCGGCTCTCCCCACTTCTCCCCTGCACTCCAGCCCACCCGCCCTGCTTATACCCACTCCACAGGTGGCTGGAGCCATCTCCTCCCTTTTCATCCTCATTATCATCGTCAAACTGGGAGAACTCTTCCAAGACCTACCCAAGGTGAGCCCCCAGCCCACCCAGCCAGGCTCGAGGGCCTGGGCCAGGCCAGGAACTCAGAGCAGTCCATCATGTCCCAGGAGACGGGGAAGGATACAGGGTCAGGCTGGAAGTCTCTGGGGAGAGGTTTGGAGTGGAGGGGCAGGGGTAAAAACCTTAGCGTCAGAGCGCAGGCATTAGGTTCCGAGGGAAGGAGGTAATTGGTGTTGTGGAGGGTCCTACCAGGCGCTCCAGGACAGTCTGGCTCATCGGGGGATTCAGGGTAGTGAGCAGCCAGCACCTCTCACTAGCCCCTGGTGGCCTTCCTCGTCCCCTAGGCGGTCCTGGCCGCCGTGGTTATTGTGAACTTGAAGGGCATGGTGATGCAGTGCACTGACGTGGTCTCCCTCTGGAAGGCCAATCGAATGGATCTGGTGAGACGGCTGGGACGCTGGGGATGGGGTCAGGGCCTCAGCCCAGTGACCCTGCGGGAGCCTGTGGACCACGGCCCTTCTGTTTGCAGCTCATCTGGGTGGTGACCTTTGTGGCCACCATCCTGCTGAACCTGGACCTCGGCCTGGCAGTGGCAGTGGTATTCTCCCTGATGCTCGTGGTGGTCCGCACCCAGATGTAAGTCACCCCTGTGATGTCGTCCCCCAATTCCAGCTGCTGAGGGGACGAGGTACCCACTGGCTTCCTCCAGCTTTCCCACATCTGTGGCGGGGGGGGACCCCAGGCTCCTTAGAAAGCCCCCATTGCCCCCTCTCCTAACGCCCCCTTCTTGTGGCACTGTCTCCGTCTACAGGCCCCACTACTCTGTCCTGGGGCAGGTGCCAGACACAGATATTTACAGAGACGTGGCAGAGTACTCAGGGGTGAGCAGCAAGGGCTGAGCCAGGGGTGACACGGGTGGGGAGGGACGGGGCAAACTGGATCATCCCTTGTCAGCGCCTTCCACGCCTGGCGCAGGCAAGGGAGTGGGGTGGGGTGCTGACGGTGCTTTGGTCCGTGAAATTTCAAGAGAGGAATTTGGGGTCCCCCTACACATACACTCAGAGTGTGGGCCTTGGGGCCCGGGGGTGGGATCCATCTTGGAGGCAGCAGTACAAGCCCCGTCCTGCAGAAGAGCCCTGGGTCAGGAATGCAGAGGGGCAAGATCCAGAGCACCAGGATGTAGGGGAAGTTGTTTCCGGATCTGATCAATGGAGTTACTGTCCTTTACCTCCTGAGAAGCCTCGTGCCAAGCTCTGAGAACAAAGGCGGGGGCTCCGGAATCAAACCAGCTCATTTCCCCTCATGGAGACTTGAAGGTTGAGCCCAGAACATGAGGCAGAGTGGGAGGGTGGGTGGGGGGGACTGACATGCAGGGAGGAGCTCAGCTGGATGGCAAGGCAGGTGGGGGAAGTGGGGGTCGGGGGGGGGCAGGGACGTGGTTCAGGCCTAAAGGCCGAGCAGAGACCTGGAGTGTCCTGAGTGGCGTGGGAGCTGGGGAAGCCTTGGCTGGGCTAGCAGCTGTAGAAGAGCTCCGTCTGCATTCAGGAAACAGCCCCCCAGTGCTAGGGTTGGACACCCAAGCAGAAGCTGAGAGCCGCTAAAACCTGACCTGGCTGCGAGGCTTGCAGGATCTTAGTTCCCAGACCAGGGATCAAGCCCACGGCCCTGCAGTGCAAGTGGGAGTCTTAACCACTGGGCCACCAGGGAACTCCCCCAGCCTGGGTATTGGCAGAAGGACTGGGGGATGGGGTGGCAGAGGTTGAGGACCCCCTGGAGGAGGAAGAAGAAGCTCCGACAGGACCTCACCAGCTCCTGGGAGGGCACGGGCCACAGGCTGGGCCTTGTGTTGGCTGGGGAGCAGAGGGCTGGGGTGGAAGGTATCAGGGCACACGGGGGGAGGAAAGAAAGGAGGGCACGATGCAGCTAGGAGAGACGAGGGTTCAGCCACCCCCAACCTGACCTGTCCCCAGGCCAGGGAGGTCCCAGGCGTGAAGGTCTTCCGCTCCTCAGTCACCGTGTACTTCGCCAACGCTGAGCTCTACAGTGACTCACTGAAGCAGAGGGTGAGGCCTGGGGTCCGCGGGGCGAGGGCGAGGGGCAGAGGGTCCCTCTTCTCTCGCAACCTGCACATCCCTTGCGCTGTCCTTCGCTGCAGTGCGGTGTGGATGTGGACTACCTCCTCTCCCAGAAGAAGAAGCTGCTCCGGAAGCAAGAGCTGAAGCTGAAGCAACTGCAGAAGGAGAATAAGCTCCCCAAACAGGCAGGGCCCTCCCACCCCTCCCAGCCGCTCACCCTCATTCTTCAGCCCTTCTCCTCGCTCCCCGATGCCCCCAGGGACCCTGCTTTCCTCCCCTGGCAGGTCAGGGCTCTAGGGGGAGTCTGATTTTTTCTCCCGCCTCCTAAGCCAGTGGTGGCATGAACCATCACAGTCCTCTTCCTATAGTGGGTCACAACCCCACAGCCTTCAGCCTGGCTGCTCCAGGTCCCAAGCTTCAGTTCCTGGTCCACCTACCTACCTGCAGAAAGCCAGGGGACAACGCCAGGCCTGCCTGGCCTGATTGTCACCTGACATCTCAGACACCTCTTTCCTGGCCCGCCCCCTTTCCCGGCCTAGGCTGCCGCCTCCAAGGGCACGTCCGTCTCCATCAACGTCAACCCCACTGTCATGGACATCGAGAGCAACAACGATGTGGAGGGCTCCAAGGCCAGGGTGAGACTGGAGGGAGCAGGGAGCTTCAGGGATGAGGGTGCCCAGGTGATCCCGGGAGGAAGTCCATGGACCTACCAGCTGTGGGTTCAAGGTTGTCATGCCAGTGGCAGGAGGAGGGGAGTGATGGATCCGATACTGTGCAGGGAGACCTCTCATGATATGCCATAGACTTCTGCTTGGGGCTTTCCAGTCTGTAATCTGATGCCTGGACAAAGACCTTGAATTTGTGGATCCCATAAGACTCCACAATCTGTGCTCATGGGAGGAGCGGGGACGGGGAGGGGCTGGGCATGTGGGAAAAATCTGGGGTCAAAGAGGACGCCGATCTCAAGTAGAGACTCTGGTGGATATCAAGTGGGATGTCCGCGTGGGCACGTGTGTCCGTGTGTCTCTTCTGCTTTGCTCCAGCGCCCCCTACCCACTCCACTCTGGCCCCCTGAGGATGGGGCATGGTCTCTGGATCCCCTTCCTTCTTTTTTTTCTTCAAATAATTTTTATTTGCTAATTTCTTTTGCTTTTGGTCATGCTGGCTCTCTGTTGCTGTGCAGACTTCTCTAGTTGCAGAGAGCGGGGGCTACTCTCTGTTGCGGTGCACGGGCTTCTCATGGCGGTGGCTTCTCTTGCTGCGGAGCCCAGGCTCTAGGCACATGGGCTTCAGTAGTTGTGGCACGCGGCTTAGTTGCTCCATGGCACGTGGGATCTTCTTGGATCAGGGATTGAACCCACGTCCCCTGCATTGGCAGGCGGATTCTTATCCACTGCACCACCAGGAAAGTCTCCCCTTCCTTCTTAAATGTCCCTATAAGCGTGGGCCCAGGCGGTAACAGAGCATGGTCTGTGTGCTCCCCGAGTCTGGGTGTCCTCTCCTGGGTGTCCCCATGTGTCCCTCCTGTCTTTGCATACCAGCTCCCCGTGTCCCTGTCCTCCTGTGTTCCCTGCATACCCCATATATGTGTGCATTTACGTGTATGCTCTCACGTCTGATTGTGTCTCCACACATCCGTGCATGTTCCCTGCCTTCCCCTCCGCTCCCTGCCCGCCTGCCCTCTGGCCCTTACCATGGGCGGCCCCTGCAGTGTGTCTGGTTCCCCAGGAGGCGAGCGCAGGGACTGAGCTAGAGGATACAGGAGCCTGGGCTCCAGAAGATGCCAAAGCCTCAGACATATCCTCGCTGAAGGCCCTAGGCCTGCCTCAGCCAGATTTCCACACCCTCATCCTGGACCTGAGCTCCTTTTCTTTCGTGGACACTGTGTGTCTCAAGAGCCTGAAGAATGTAAGGGGCTGGGGGCGTCCCTAAGAAGGGCCTTCGGGGAGGACAATCCTGATCTTCAACCCTGACCCTAAACTAGCTCCAAGAGCCCTCTGAGCCTGGTCCCCCCACCCTGAGCTACCCCTCTGAACTCCCTCCCCCCACCTACCCTGACCCCCACTCGGAGCCCTTGAACCCCACTCTGAGCCTGGTCCTCCCTGAGCTACCCCTTTGAACTCTCTCCCCCCGCCTGCCCTGAGCCTGGCCCCCTTTTGTGCCACAGATTTTCCGCGACTTCCGGGAGATTGAGGTGGAGGTGTACATGGCCGCCTGCCACGGTGCGTGGGGTGGACACAGAGAGAGAGGTCCGGGCAGGGGGTGGGGGTTCCGGCCGAGAAGTCTTCCAGGCAGCACAGGGAAAAAGTCTTTCTCTGAAACTGGAGGTCAGAGGTGTCCTGGGAGGCTGGGGTCAAGGGTCACGAGTGGGGGATTAGCTATAAGCCACAGAGGTGGTGGTTAGGGGGATGTTCTGCCAGCGCCTGGGGGTTCCTGGTGGCTCTGGAGTCAGGAGAGACCTACTCATTGCCCACAGCTCCTGTGATCATGCAGCTTGAGGATGGGCACTTCTTCGATGCTTCTATCACCAAGCAGCACCTCTTTGCCTCGGTCCACGACGCTGTCCTCTTTGCGCTCCAACACCGGAGGTCCGGCCCCGTCGACCCTGTTTTGGTGAGTTGACCTCTGGCCTGCTGAGCTCTGTCTGTTTATCTCCTGCTCGTCCCCTCCTGACCCCATTTTGGGAAGTCCGCCCTTCCTGGATGACTCAGAATGGCTCTGTCCCGCAAGGACCCACTGCCTTCCCCTCCTGCCTGGAGAGGAGGCTGTCCTCTGGAAACTGACAGGACCCTCCTCTCCTTCTCTCCCGGCCCAGGTTACCAAACTCTGACCATGCTGCCGTTCCGCCTGAGACTGCCTGCCTCTGAAGGTTTGACAGGGTACCCATGAGAAACCCCCCACCCCTGGGCTGCCTCCGGACGTCACCAGGAGTCCCCTCCGTGCACGCACATTCACACACATAACTCAGGGATGGAGGTCCTGGGACTCCAAGTTCAATGCTCTAGGCTGGGGATGAGACACTGGCCGAGTTGGAGGAGCAAGCGTGTTTTTAACCTCAGGAATAAAGATTTGTTTGCCTGATACCAGGGTCTGCTGTGGCTTGGTGGGGCGAGGGTGTGGTCCGCAGCCCTGGCTTCTGACCCTTCCTACACCCCAAAGTTGGAACTGGAGTCAGAAGTTGGGGGAAAAGTTTGGGGAGGGCAGGATCAGGCAGGGGGAGTGTGGAACAGGGGGAGTGTGAAGCTGGGGGGCCAGGCCCAGGGCAGGGACATCCCCAGTCCACATTCCGCACCCCATCCATCCCCTGCTGCATGCAGCCCTTGGCGCCTGTGTCCTCGTCTATAAAGTGGCTGGAATCAGAGCTGCTTCTCGAGAATAACCTGTTCACAAGGACACCTAAGCAGGTGAGGGCATGCCAGGTGCCACTGGGCAGCCCCCGGGGGCTGTGCTGTGAACATCTGCATTCAGTGTGCTGTGAACACCTGCGTTCAGAACACCTGCAGTGAGGAGATTGTGGGCATTCCCTGGCGGTCCCGTGGTTAGGACTCAGCTTTCACTGCCAAGGGTGAGGATATGATCCCTGGCTGGGAAACTAAGATCCCACAAGTCACACAGCATGGTCAAAAGAAAAAAAGAATGCGCGTGATTGTTTTACCTGGGGAAAAATTGCCTATTCCTATAACTAGACTATCTGGACTTTGCAGGTCACTGTCGGCCAAGAACCACGTGTTGATTTCAGCCATAAAACACTGACATCTGGGCGTGTGGCCCTGTGGACAGCAGTGGTCCTTTGGGCCAGCTGATGCTGAGTGATCAGGGCTAGGCTGAGGGGTCCAATCTTTCTGGGCCTCTGTCCTCCTCAGGAGAGAATGAGAATAGTACCCACTTTGTGGGTTGCTTAATGAGTATTCAATGAGCGAATGCCACAGATGGCTTGTGGCAGCTCTAGACTCGCGTCACCTGCCGAAACACGTGCGCCTGCCCTTTTCAGGTGCTGGGCCAGCGGAGGGGGCCCCCTTGCCTGGCTGTTTCTCTCCTGGCCTTCAGTGCCTTGCCCCCACCGCCCGCTCCCCACATCCTTGCCCAGGAAGTCAGGGTGCTTTGTCACGCAGTCACGCTGCCTGTCACGATGTCACAGTCTCCAGCTACAAGGAACAGTGCCTGGCACCTGGAGGTGCTGGGTAAATACTGGTTAAGTGAAGCATAGGTGCTGGAGTGGCAGGGAAACCACAAACATGGGCCTGCAGTTACAGGGAGACTTTGTGTATTGCCCTGTATTTTTTTTTTTTTTTTTTTTACAGATTGAAGGTTTGTGGCAACCCTGCATTGGAGCCAGTCTCTCAATACCATTTTTCCAACAGTTGCTCACTTTGTGTCTCTGTCATGTTGTGATTCTCACAGTATTTCATACTTTTTCAATTTGTTATATTTGTTATGAGGATCGGTGATCAGTGATCTTTGTTAGTGCTATGACTTGCCGGAGGCTCCAATGACGGTTCGCAATTTTTAGCAATAAAGTGATTTTTTTTTTACTATGGTATGTACTTTTTCCTAGACATGATGCTATTCCATGCTTCATAGAATACCGTGTAGAGTAAATGTAACTTTTATATGCACTGAAAAACCAAAAAAAGTCACGCAACTCGCTTTATGTATTTTGGTGGGCTAGAACTGAAGCACAGTATCTTTGAGGTGTACCTGTATTTAGAGATGCTTTGAAGAAAGTAAAGCAGGGTCATGTGAGAGAGACGGGACTGTGTGACCCAGGACGGTTCTAGAAGGGAGGCTCAGGGAGCAGGTGACACTTGAGCTGCCATCCAGTCATCTTTTTGGACAGTGCTTCTGGCGTAGGGTGTGTTCCAGGAACACCAGTGTGGTCTGCATGGGTCAGCAGGGGAGACCAGGGCACGGAGCGCCTCACAGGCCAGGGCAAGCCTTCAGGCTTCTTTCCTGAGAGTATGTGCCCGCATTTTTGGGTGTTCACGAGTGGTCCTTGGGGCTGAGTCTGGGAAGCAGGGAGCACGTCTATACTTGGCTTGATCGGCCTGTCACCGGTGGAGAGCAGCATTAGGAGTTGTGGGGGCTAGAATTTTAGGGGTTGGATGCTAGGTGAGGAGGAGGGGAGAGGGGGCATGCCTTCGGTTCTGCACCCCCAGCCTGCCCCCCATCCCATGGTTCCTGGCCGCACTGCCCCTCCTGAAAGCCATGGGCCCAGCCGGAACCTCCTGCCTCGCCTGCTCCCCCGGGGGAGGGGTGTTTGCCTGTTGCCAGGCGCCCAGGTTCCGGCCCTGGCACTTGCTGCCGCCATGCTGCACATACAGTCCTTCCTGCCATGGCTGCTTCTACTGACGATGCCCATGTGCACCCACGCCTGGTCACGGCCCATGTGGTACCAGGTGGGCCTGGACTTACAGCCCTGGGGGTGCCAGCCAAGCAGCCTGGAGGGTTGTGAGAGCAGCCTGGGCTGTCCTGGCTACTGGATGGGCCTGGGGACGAACCGCATCTACCCGGTGGCTGGGGTCACAGTCACCACGACCATGATGCTGATGCTCAGCCGTGCGCTGATGCAGCGGCGGCGTTCACAGGCCTCTAAGAGTGAGGTGAGCCAGGCTCCATCCCCACCACCTTTTAGCTCTGTTCTACCCATCCCCCCACTCATGTCTCCTGCCGCCCCTCCCTCATCCCTTCCTCCCCAGGGGCCTTACGTCTGTCCACAGCCAACAGTCCCTGGCCATTTCCTATGGGTGGTACCCTATCCCATCCTCCCCCTGGCCATTTCCCATGGTGGGGGGTACCTGTCCCGTCTTCCCCCTGTAATATCTCTAGCCCTCACCCAGCCTGCGTGGGGCCCACGACCACACGAGGCCACATCGGTCGCTCCCTGATCCTCTATCACCCTAAGCCCCTGCTTCCCAGCATGCCTCTGTCCCTTCCCTCTGTTCTCACACCTGCCTCTCGGTCCTGTCCTCAGCATCCGCAGCTGGCTGCCCACCCCTGCACCACTTGGAAACGACGGGGCCCGATCTCAGACCGCGCCCTCCTCCTCGGCGTCCTGCATATGCTGGATTCCCTCCTGCTGCATATTGAGTGCCACCTGCAGCGTCTAGCCGCCCAGCAGCGCTCCCAAATAAAGGGGACTCCCGCCCAGACCGGGTGACCCAACACTTTCCTCTCTCTGCCTGGTGGCTTGTTGTGGTTTGTTGGAGCAGGCTCAGGCCAGTGTGTCTCGTTCTGTCAGACCTGTCGGGACCCTATGCCCCTTTCCTACTTTTTGAGCCAGCAGACCCATTGAGGCCTCAGTGCCCCTCGATGGTGGGGCAGGTGGGGCCTGGGCTGGCTCACACTGCTCCATCGCCCCCCATCCCAACTCAGCCCTCCTCTTTAGGGATCACGCTCACAAATACAACTGCTCCTCTGGGGCTTCTCAGGGGTCCCCAGTGTGGTGGGGAGGAGACTTGGCCATCAGGGCAGATGTGGGTGGTCTGGGGAGGGCAGCCCAGAGGTGACCATGTGGCTGAGTCAGCTAGGGCTCCTGGTTGAGTCTGCGGGGCCTAAGCTGGGGCTGGGGGTTAGAGGGTGGGCCCTGGCAGCCTTCATCTTTATGACATCTCAAACATGCGGAGGCATCTAAGTGGCTCTTGCTCTAAGACCCCTCGGAAGCAGGATGAGGGCTAAACCTCCCCAAGGGACCCTCACCGCCCCCTTCCTCCCTTCCTCTACCATCAGATCAGATCAGATCAGATCAGTCACTCAGTCGTGTCAGACTCTTTGCAACCCCATGAATCGCAGCACGCCAGGCCTCCCTGTCCATCACTAACTCCTGGAGTTCACCCAGACTCACGTCCATCAAGTCAGTGATTCCATCCAGCCATCTCATCCTCTGTCGTCCCCTTCTCCTCTTGCCCCCAATCCGTCCCAGCATCAGAGTCCTTTCCAATGTGTCAACTCTTCACATGAGGTGGCCAAAGTACTGGAGTTTCAGCTTTAGCATCATTCCTTCCAAAGAAATCCCAGGGCTGATCTCCTTCAGAATGGACTGGTTGGATCTCCTTGCAGTCCAAGGGACTCTCAAGAGTCTTCTCCAACACCACAGTTCAAAAGCATCAATTCTTCGGCGCTCAGCCTTCTTCACAGTCCAACTCTCTCATCCATACATGACCACAGGAAAAACCATAGCCTTGACTAGACGAAACTTTGTTGGCAAAGTAATGTCTCTGCTTTTAAATATGCTATCTAGGTTGGTCATAACTTTCCTTCCAAGAGTAAGCGTCTTAATTTCATGGCTGCAGTCACCATCTGTAGTGATTTTGGAGCCCAGAAAAATAAAGTCTGACCCTGTTTCCACTGTTTCCCCATCTATTTCCCATGAAGTGATGGGACCGGATGCCATGATCTTTGTTTTCTCAATGTTGAGCTTTAAGCCAACTTGTTCACTCTCCACTTTCACTTTCATCAAGAGGCTTTTGAGTTCCTCTTCACTTTCTGCCATAAGGGTGGTGTCATCTGCATATCTGAAGTTATTGATATTTCTCCCGGCAATCTTGATTCCAGCTTGTGTTTCTTCCAGCCCAGCGTTTCTCATGATGTACTCTGCATATAAGTTAAATAAACAGGGTGACAATATACAGCCTTGATGTACTCCTTTTCCTATTTGGAACCAGTCTGTTGTTCCATGTCCAGTTCTAGCTGTTGCTTCCTGACCTGCATACAAATTTCTCAAGAGGCAGGTCAGGTGGTCTGGTATTCCCATCTCTTGAAGAATTTTCCACAGTTTATTGTGATCCACACAGTCAAAGGCTTTGGCAGAGTCAATAAAGCAGAAATAGATGTTTTTCTGGAACTCTCTTGCTTTTTCCATGATCCAGCCGATGTTGGCAATTTGATCTCTGGTTCCTCTGCCTTTTCTAAAACCAGCTTGAACATCAGGAAGTTCACAGTTCACATATTGCTGAAGCCTGGCTTGGAGAATTTTGAGCATTACTTTACTAGTGTGTGAGATGAGTGCAATTGTGTGGTAGTTTGAGCATTCTTTGGCATTGCCTTTCTTTGGGATTGGAATGAAAACTGACCTTTTCCAGTCCTGTGGCCACTGCTGAGTTTTCCAAATTTGCTGGCATATTGAGTGCAGCACTTTCACAGCATCATCTTTGAGGATTTGGAATAGCTCAACTGGAATTCTATCACCTCCACTAGCTTTGTTCGTAGTGATGCTTTCTAAGGCCCACTTGACTTCACATTCCAGGATGTCTGGCTCTAGGTCAGTAATCACACTATCGTGATTATCTGGGTCATGAAGATCTTTTTTGTACAGTTCTTCTGTGTATTCTTGCCATCTCTTCTTAATATCTTCTGCTTCTGTTAGGTCCATACCATTTCTGTCCTTTATCAAGCCCATCTTTGCATGAAATGTTCCTTTGGTATCTCTGATTTTCTTGAAGAGATCTCTAGTCTTTCCCATTCTGTTGTTTTCCTCTATTTCTTTGCATTGATCGCTGAAGAAGGCTTTCTTATCTCTTCTTGCTATTCTTTGGAACTCTGCATTCAGATGTTTATATCTTTCCTTTTCTCCTTTGCTTTTCGCTTCTCTTCTTTTCACAGCTATTTGTAAGGCCTCCCCAGACAGCCATTCTGCTTTTTTGCATTTCTTTTCCATGGGGATGGTCTTGATCCCTGTCTCCTGTACAATGTCACGAACCTCATTCCATAGTTCATCAGGCACTCTATCTATCAGATCTAGGCCCTTAAATCTATTTCTCACTTCCACTGTATAATCATAAGGGATTTGATTTAGGTCATACCTGAATGGTCTAGTGGTTTTCCCTACTTTCTTCAATTTCAGTCTGAATTTGGCAATAAGGAGTTCATGGTCTGAGCCACAGTCAGCTCCTAGTCTTGTTTTTGCTGACTGTATAGAGCTTCTCCATCTTTGGCTGCAAAGAATATAATCAATCCAATTTCGGTGTTGACCATCTGGTGATGTCCATGTGTAGAGTCTTCTCTTGTGTTGTTGGAAGAGGGTGTTTGTTATGACCAGTGCATTTTCTTGGCAAAACTCTATTAGTCTTTGCCCTGCTTCATTCTGTATTCCAAGGCCAAATTTGCCTGTTATCCAGGTGTTTCTTGACTTCCTACTTTTGCATTCTAGTCCCCTATAATGAAAAGGAAATCTTTTTGGGGTGTTAGTTCTAAAAGGTCTTGTAGGTCTTCATAGAACCGTTCAACTTCAGCTTCTTCAGCGTTACTGGTTGGGGCTCTACCACAGGCTAGGCATCAGGATCTGCTGATGTACAGAGGAGAACTGGCTCCTTCCTCACCCACTCACAGACAGGGTAGGGTGGAGGTGGTGGTGAAGCAGACTCAAAAAGGCAATTTCTCTGCAAAGAGGTATGCTAGCCCAGTTGGGGTGGAGCAGGGCTGACTGCTGGGACCTGAAGGATGAGTGGGGTGATAAGAGGAGGAGGAGAGCTCCAGGCAGAAGGATAAGCACATACAAGGGCCAGGTGGGGAAAGAGACTTTGACCTGTTGCAGGAACTGTAAGGTGCTCAGGATTTCAGGGGAGAGAAGGAAATCTGAGGCACAGGAGACAGCAGGCTGGGGATGGGGGCAGGAGTTGGTCAAAGAGAGTCTGCAGTAGGCCAGAACAATAGTCCTCAAGATATCCATGGAATCTATAAATATATTATAGTCCATAGCAGAAAGGATTTTGAAGCTGGAATTAAGCTGAAAGACATTACAATGGGAAGATTGTTCTGGATTATTTTGGTGGGCCCAGTGTAATTGCATGAGCCCTAAGAAGTGGAAGAGGAGGGCAGGAGAGTTGGTCAAAGTATGAGGTACTATCATCTGCTGCTGGCTTTGAAGATGGTGGCAGAGATCTTCCACCACCCAAAGATCCAAGGAATCTAGATGGCCTCTAGAAGCTGGGAATGACCCTTGGGTAACTGCCAGCAGGAAAACAGAAACCTCAGTCCTTCAACCACCAGGATCTTAGTTCTGCCAACAACCTGAATGACCCAGGGCACAGACTCTGCTTGAGCCTCCAGAAAGAAACAACAGCCCTGCTCATGCCTTGATTTTAGCCCGATGACATCCATATTGGATCTGGGGCCTACAGAACTGTGAGATAATAAATTTGATTTCTTCTAAGCAATTAAGTCTGTGGTGATTTGTTGTAGCAGCAGTAGAAAACTACTATGGATGTTGGTATCAAGAGTGAGAGACAGTGCTGTAACAAATCCTAAAAATGTGGAAGTGGCTGTGGAATTGAGCAGTGAGCAAAGACTGAAAGGATGTCAGAGAGCACAGTTGTTCAGTTGCTAAGTTGTGTCCACCTCTTTGCAACCCCATGGACTGCAGCACGCTAATCTTCCCTGTCCTTCACTATCTCCTGGAGTTTGCCTAAATTCATGTCCACTGAGTCGGCAAGCATAACAGAAAAAGCCAAAAGTGTCTTCAACCAGCTGTTAGCAGAAATATGGACATTAAGAATGTTGCCAGAGAGGGCTCAGAAGAAAGATAGGAACGTGTTACTGGAAACGAGGAGTAAGAGGAATCTTTGTTAAATAGTCATGGGAAGCTTAGTGGGATCATAACCCATTTTTAATGGAAAGCAGAACTTGGAAATGATGAACTTGAATATTTAGCAGATGAAACTTCCAAGGGAAGTGCTGAAGGTGCTGCCTGATTGCTTCTTGCTTCAAAATGCTGCTGAAAGAAATTAAAGAAAATCTAAATAAATAGACATTCCATGTTTTTGATTGTAGGACTTCGTATTGTTAAAATGGCAATACTACCCAGAGTGGTCTACAGATTCAAGGTAATCCCTATGAAAATCCCAATAGTGTTTTGTTAGAGAAATAGAATAGCCCATCCTAAAATTTATATGGAATCTCAAGGGACTCTAAATAGCCAGAACAATTTTGGAAAAGAAGAAGAAAGCTGGGGGACTCACCTTCTGATTTGCAAGATGTACTATAAAAGTACTGGAATGAGAACAGTGTGGTATTGGCATACGAGTAAGACAGACCAATGAAATAGAGAGCCCAGAAGTAAATCTCCACATGCATGCTCAGTTGATTTTCAAGAGTGCCAAGGCCATTTAATGGGGAAAAGAGAATCTTTTCAAAAAATGGTGCTGAGAAAACTCAATATCCAAAAGAATGAAGTTAGAGCCTTACCTGACATCATATACAAATAAAAGGATCAAAGATTTAAATTCAAAAGTTAAAACTATAAAACTCTTAGAAGAAATCATCGATGCAATTTTCATACTCTTAGAGAAAAGCAATGATTTGTTAAGTTTGACATTAAAAGAACAGGTAATGAAAAAAATAGATAAATTGGATTTCATCAGAATAAAAAATCTGTGCATCAAAGAACACTATCAAGGAAGTCAAAAGGGAGCTCACAAAATGGGAGAAAATATTTGCAAATTGTATATCTAATGAGGGACTAATATCCAGGAGACCCGAAGAATTCCTACAATTCAATGACACCAACCAACCAAATTCAAGAATGGGCAAAGGACTTGAATAGATGTTATCTAAAGATGATATGCAAGTAGCCAATAGCCACCTGAAAAGATGGTCAACATCACTAGTCATTATGAAAATACAAATCAAAACCACAGTGAGATATGATGTCACCCCCATTAGGATGGCTATTATGAGGGAAAAAATGGCAAATTACAAATATTGGTGAAAATATGAGAAATTAGAACACCCTTGCATCGCTGGCAGGGATGTAAAATGGCACAACCACTATTAGAAAAATTTGGTGATTCCTCAAAAAACGACGAATAGAATTACCATATGACCCAGCAATTCCACTCCTCTGTAAATACCAAAATAATTGGAAGCAGGGTCTCACACAGATGCTTGTATGTCAGTGGGCGTTCAGTGTAGCGTTATTCACAATAGCCAAAAGGTGGAAAGAGCCCATGTCCACCTTCAGATGAACAGATAAACATCATGCTAAGTGGAATAAGCCAAGCATAAAAGGACAATGTTGAAAGATAAACAGAGGCATGCTGAAATTTTTAAGAGTTTATTTGAACAAAATTTGATTCAAATCAGGCACATCCAATCTGGCAGATAGGAAAGAGTTCGACCATTCCTTGGTGGCTCAGGGGTTAAGACCCAGACTCCCAATGCAGGGGCCCTGGGTTCGATCCCTGGGCCACAGCTAAGGATTCTGCGGGTGTACAGCAACAAAGGCCTGGCACACCACCTAAGTAAGTAAATAGATAAATATTAGAAAAGAGTTCCCAGGAACTGAACAAGAGGGGAAGACTTTTATAGGTAAAAGGGAGTATGAACAAAGATACTATAGTTGGCAAAAAAAAAAGCAGTTGGTTACTGCAAATTTCTTGTCCTTTAGGGAACAGCATGATTTATCAGGCAGATGAAGTAGTATTGATCAGGTGATTCCTACTCAACTGCTTTAAGAGTTAATTTCTAGGAGAGCCCAAGCTAAAATTAAGACTTGGTTTGGTGGCATGCTGCTTAGCATAAACGACTCTATTTGGGGCCTGTTATCTTTTAAACAACAAATATTGTATGATCCCAGTTATATGAGGTACCTAGACTAGACAAGTTCATTGAGACAGAAAGTAGAATAGAGGTTGTTAGAGATTCAAGGAAAGTGGACATTGTGAGTTATTGCTTAATGGAAATAGAGTTTCTGTTTGGTATGAAGAAAAGTTTTGAAAGTAGATAGTGGTAATGGTTGCACAATATATATGTATATTTTTTTGCCACATAATGCAGCTTGCAGGATCTTACTTCCCAGATCAGGGATCGAACCTAGGCTTCAGCAGTGAAAACACCAAGTTATAACCACTGAACTGCCAGGGAATTCCCTGCAGAGCATTTTGAATGTAATTAATACCACTGTAATTAATACACACTTAACTGTAATAATTAACATGTAATAATAAAGATGCTAAATGTTATAGCATGATTTAAACACTAAAATAAAAACATAAAAAGAAAAAATCAAGACCAATAAGCTTAAGTGTATATCAAACAAATATTGAGTGAGAAGAATAAGGTGAGGGTTAGAGCCCTCTCAGACAGCCTACATGGACCTGCTTTCTAGTTTTGAGACTTTCTGGGGGAAATAAAAGGAGTCTCAGAGATGGATAGAGAAAGGCGGCCTACTCAGGAATTGCTCTTTCAGCACCTCCCTGGTGGCCCAGTGACTAGGACTCCACATTGCCACTGCCAGGGGTGTGGATTCGATCCCTGGTTGGGGAAATAAGCTACTGTGTACAGCACGGCATGGACAACAAAACAAAACAAAATTGCTGTTACAAAAATCTGCTTGCAATTTAGGGGGGAAAAGCTATTTTGATCTCACCTCCCCCCATATGCCAAGTAAATTTCGGAAAATCAGTGACTCATCCAAGACTCTTGCCAAATCATTGCAATGACCATTACTTGTACTTGACCTTTCAGTAGCATTTCCTTTTTGACCAATCTCTTGAAACAACATCTACCACATCACACTTCCTGGTTGTCTTTGTCCTTCCCTTCTCACCCCAGGTATCAGTGGGGGTGAGGAAGCAGGTACTGGGTGTGGATTTTGAGAGAGAGGAGTCAAGGACGAGTCTTAGATTTTTAGCCTGAGCAACTTGGCTAATGGAAGTGTCATTGACTGAGATGAAGACAGTTATGGAAGGAACAAGTATGGGAGGGAAAGTAAAGAGTTCAGCTTTAGCACGTTAAATAAAAATGGCTGTCAGCTCTCCGGGGGAGATGGTGAGTAGACGATGGGAATACAGGAGCCTCTGTCGGTATAGACAGCACGGAAGCCATGAGACTGGATGAGATGACCAGAGAGCAGGTTTTGGTCAGGAAGGGAAAAGGTGCCAGGATTGAGCCCTGGGCACTCATTGTATATGAGTCGGGAGGTGAAGCAGAATTAGAAGAGGAGCTAAGGAGGAGTGTCCAGGGAGGTAGGACAATAGGAAAGAATGGGAAATAAATGTGGAGAAGAGATGAGGCTCTAAGGAGGAAAATGTGTCCAATCAGGTTAAACAAGACTGAGAACTGGCCATGGGATTTAGCAACCTGGAGTTCATGGATGACCTTTACAGCTGTGGTTTTGGAGGAATAAGTAGGGGGTGGTTTTGGAAGAATGAATAGGGGGTGGACTTGGAGTGGCTTTGGGAGCCAGTGGGAGGAGAGGAATTGGAGGCAATGAGCTCTTTGGAGGGATTCCCAAGTGGCTCAGTGGGTAAAGAATACACCTACAATGCAGGAGATATGGGTTCAATCCCTGGGTCAGGAAGATCCCCTGGAGGAGGAAATGGCAACCAGTCCAGTATTCTTGCCTGGAAAATCCCAGTAACAGAAGAGCCTGGTGGGCTCCAGTCCATGTGGTTGCAAAGAGTCGGACACGACTGAAATGACTGCGCACGCACGCACGCACACACGCACACTGCTGGAAGGAAGGTACACCGGAAGGAATTGTGTCACAGCAAGAGGAGCCTAAGAAAACACGACAGTGAAACGTAATGTGGTGTCCTGGACAGGATCCTAGAACAAAAAAGGCCATTAGATGAAAACCAACTAAGGGAATCTGAATAAACTATGAAGTCAAAGTCGCTCTGTCATGTCCGACTCTTTGTGACCCCACGGACTATACAGTCCATGGAATTCTCCAGGCCAGAATACTGGAGTGGGTAGCCTTTCCTTTCTCCAGGGTATCTTCCCAACCCAGGGATCGATCCCAGGTCTCCCGCAGGCAGATTCTTTACCAGCTGAGCCCCAAGGGAAGTCCAAGAATTTTGCACTTTAGAAATAATAAATGTGTCAATACTGATTCATTAATTGTAACAAAGTTATCAGAATAAGGTAAGATATTAATAAGGCAAATTGTGCATGGCTGTATGTGGGCAGGTATATATGGGAAATTCTGTACTTTCTGCTCAGATTTTCTGTAAATATAAAATGGTTCTAAACACCAGTAATTAAAAAAACTGTACTAAAAAACTAGGAGATTCTATTTCACTTTATTTTTCATGTCTAGATGATAACGTCATTTTAGTTCACAAGATATTAATCAATGCACACTTAAGCATCATCTCTTTGATGTTTAACATAATTTTGTTTATTTTTGGCTGTGTTGTGTCTTCGTTGCTGTATGGACTTTCTCTAGCTGCAGTGAGCCAGGCTGCTCCTCCTCGAGGTGCTCGGGCCTCTCGTTGTGGTGATGCTCTCTTGTTGCAGAGCAGGGGCTCTAGGGTATGGGGGCTTCAATAGTTGTGGCACAAGGGCTCTAGAGCAGAGGCTCAATAGTTGTGGTTCAGTTCAGTTCAGTTCAGTCTCTCAGTTGTGTCCGACTCTTTGTGACCCCATGAATCACAGCACGCCAGGCCTCCCTGTCCATCACCATCTCCCAGAGTTCACTCAAACTCACATCCATCGAGTCAGTGATGCCATCCAGCCATCTCATCCTCTGTCGTCCCCTCTTCCTCCTGCCCCCAATCCCTCCCATCATCAGAGTCTTTTCCAATGAGTCAACTCTTTGCATGAGGTGGCCAAAGTGCTGGAATTTCAGCTTTAGCATCATTCCTTCCAAAGAAATCCCAGGGCTGATCTCCTTTAGAATAGACTGGTTGGATCTCCTTGCAGTCCAAGGGACTCTCAAGAGATGGGCTTAATTGCTCTTTGGCATGTGGGATCTTCCCAGATGAGGTTTCAAACCGGTGTCTTCTGGACTGGCAGGTGGATTCTTTACCAGTGAGCCACCAGGGAAGCCCCTTCTGTTTCATTTTCATAAAAGAAAGTTCTATTTTCATTGAGTGATATTTTGAAAGGTCACAAAAAATCTCATATATCTGTAAAAGGAAGTTCAGTTCAGAAATATGCCATTATTTCAAAAGCAACAAATACTTTTAATAAAAGTTTTATTTTACTTTTTTTTTTTTAAATTTCTGGCCATGCACAGCGGCTTGTAGGATCTTAGTTACCCAACCAGGGATTGAATCCCAGCCACTGCAGTGAAAGCACCGAGTCCTAGCCACTGGACTGCCAGAGAACTCCCTAAAAATTTAAAATCATGTATTAAAATAAAACAGAAGTGTGAAAATGGTAGCCTCTTTCCCCTTCCCCTGAATTTTTCTGTAAGTCATCTGACTGAGACTTTACAGTGAGTTCCTAGGAATTCTCTGTTGCCTATGCAAGTCCTCTTGATGTGTGTTTTGTTTTCCAAACAAGGAATCTTTTCCACAAATTAGTCTCTAAAATTGTTCCTTTTTTCTTAGCAACGCATTGCTAAATTCTTTCCATGTTAACCATCTGAATTTACTCTGTTCCTTTAAAAAGAAGACCGTGACTTTTCAACAGCCGCCCAGCCGTCCTAGGTTCCAGCCTGGTACTTTAGCCCTGGGGGTGATAGAATTCCAGTTGAGCTATTTCAAATCCTGAAAGATGATGCTGTGAAAGTGCTGCACTCAATATGCCAGCAAATTTGGAAAACTCAGCAGTGGCCACAAGACTGGAAAAGGTCAGTTTTCATTCCAATCCCAAAGAAAGGCAATGCCAAAGAATGCTCAAACTACCGCACAATTGCACTCATCTCACACACTAGTAAAGTAATGCTCAAAAATCTCCAAGCCAGGCTTCAGCAATACGTGAACCGTGAACTTCCTGATGTTCAAGCTGGTTTTAGAAAAGGCAGAGGAACCAGAGATCAAATTGCCAACATCGGCTGGATCATGGAAAAAGCAAGAGAGTTCCAGAAAAACATCTATTTCTGCTTTATTGACTCTGCCAAAGCCTTTGACTGTGTGGATCACAATAAACTGTGGAAAATTCTTCAAGAGATGGGAATACCAGACCACCTGACCTGCCTCTTGAGAAATTTGTATGCAGGTCAGGAAGCAACAGCTAGAACTGGACATGGAACAACAGACTGGTTCCAAATAGGAAAGGAGCAGCAAGGCTGTATATTGTCACCCTGTTTATTTAACTTATATGCAGAGTACATCATGAGAAACGCTGGGCTGGAAGAAACACAAGCTGGAATCAAGATTGCCGGGAGAAATATCAATAACCTCAGATATGCAGATGACACCACCCTTATGGCAGAAAGTGAAGAGGAACTCAAAAGCCTCTTGATGAAAGTGAAAGTGGAGAGTGAACAAGTTGGCTTAAAGCTCAACATTGAGAAAACAAAGATCATGGCATCCGGTCCCATCACTTCATGGGAAATAGATGGGGAAACAGTGGAAACAGGGTCAGACTTTATTTTTCTGGGCTCCAAAATCACTACAGATGGTGACTGCAGCCATGAAATTAAAAGACGCTTACTCTTGGAAGGAAAGTTATGACCAACCTAGAGAGCATATTCAAAAGCAGGGACATTACTTTGCCAACAAAGGTTCGTCTAGTCAAGGCTATGGTTTTTCCTGTGGTCATATATGGATGTGAGAGTTGGACTGTGAAGAAGGCGGAGCGCCGAAGAATTGATGCTTTTGAACTGTGGTGTTGGAGAAGACTCTTGAGAGTCCCTTGGACTGCAAGGAGATCCAACCAGTCCATTCTGAAGGAGATCAGCCCTGGGATTTCTTTGGAAGGAATGATGCTAAAGCTGAAACTCCAGTACTTTGGCCACCTCATGCGAAGAGTTGACTCATTGGAAAAGACTCTGATGCTGGGAGGATTGGGGGCAAGAGAGGAGGAAGGGGACGACAGAGGATGAGATGGCTGGATGGCATCACTGACTCGATGGACATGAGTCTGAGTGAACTTCGGGAGTTGGTGATGGACAGGGAGGCCTGGCGTGCTGCGGTTCATGGGGTCGCAAAGAGTCGGACACGACTAAGCGACTGATCTGATCTGATCTGCGGTTCGCAAACATGCTGTGCTTGCGCTTCCGGCCCGCTCGCCCACTCCAAGCACTCAGTGCAGTCGAGGCGCCCACGGTTCGTGAGAAACGTCGGGCACTCTCCCACGAGTGAAGGGAAAAGATGAACTGGATCCAGAACAGATCTGAGCAGGACGATGACTAGCCAGGGGCATTGATGCGCGCTGGTACCCAGGGACGCGAAGACAAGAAGCAGCGACCTTCATGGAGTAAGTGAATTTTTCCGGTCTCCTCCGCCAGGGGGCGGCCGAGCGCCAAGACCCCAGTACTGCGCCTGCGCCTCGCGCCTCTACGCATGCGTGGCGCGGCCCAGCGTCCACTGGAGCTTAGAAGATGGCGGCTTCCGCTGTTTGCCGGGCAGCTGGCGCCGGGACGCGAGTGCTGCTACGCACCCGCCGCTCGGTGAGGTGGCAACGAGAGCGCAGAGCTGTGGGAAGCGGGGCTTCGGAACGCGGACCGGGAGCGGGCTGTTAGTGCCCGTGGAGAATGGGGAGGTCGCGGGGTCAGGGCCGTGGGAAGGTCACGGCCCAGGGCGCGAATGGGAGTCTCGTAGACCGCCTGAGCACGGGGACGGGGATCCCACACTGCAGGCCTGCAAGCTGAGGCGTGACCCCCTACTCTAGTCCTCAGTCCCGGTCGCCTTTTTCCAACAGCCGGCCCTGCTGAGGTCGTCTGACTTGAGGGGCACCGCCACCTACGCCCAGGCCCTCCAGAGCGTGCCAGAGACGCAGGTCAGCCAGCTGGACAACGGGCTGCGAGTGGCCTCGGAGCAGTCTTCCCAGCCTACCTGCACGGTGAGCGGAGTCCGCTGTCAGGAGGGCGCCTCCATGTTGGGCACGGCCTCCTTTCCCAGGTCGGGGTGTGACCTTGGGCTCTATGGTTTGGGTCAGACTCTCCTCAGTCACCCTGAGGATTGACCCTCCTACTCCAGTCGCGATTCTAACCATGCCTTGACTTCGTGGAGGCAGTTCTCACTAAACCAACACTCATTTAGCATGTGATGCCTGCCAATCAGGAGGCCAACCCCCTTTTCAGCTTTTTCTTTAGCAGCCCATGGGATTCAGAGACTTAGATGACTGCCAGCCTCATGGCCCAAACTTGTAATCCCTTGGCTAGATTGGAAATGTATTGCAAAAGAAAACCACGTGAAAATTCCAGTTAAATGGATAATTTTCCTGAAGATTGGCTCAAAGATAGATATCTTGGTTAGGTAAACAGGAGAGAAGATTCTCAAGAGGCGATCTGTCTCTCTCTCATTCCACCCCCACCCCCTCTCCAAGTGGTTTGATTGGTAAATTCTTTGAGTTTTCCAGGAATAATGTCCTGTGATGCAAGTTGTGACTGAACACCGCAAAAAGTGATGGGTAGCTTTCTTCCTACATGACACCTGTATAAGCTGACACACAGCCTGTTAAGAAAACTTGACTGAGAATGCTGTATTTCATGGACACTAAGATGCCCAGGGCTTCCCAGGTGGCTCAGTGGCAAAAGAACCCACCTGCTAATACAGGAGACACAAGAGAAATGGGTTTGATCCCTGGGTCGGGAAGATCCCTTGGAGAAGGAAATGGCAACACACTGTGGAATTCTTGCCTGGGACATCCCATGGCAGAGGAGCCTGGCAGGCTACAGTCCATGGGGTCACAAAGAGTCGGATGCGACTTAGCGACTGAGAGCAAAAATGAAACAAAAGATGCCCTTGATCTTAAGGAGCACCACTGTGCTCAATTGCCAGAGAAAGAATGCTGCCAGTTGTAGTCAAGGAATACTATGGATTACAAAATGCATCTGTTGAAGGTGTTAGATGGGTAGTAGATGATGTTCATGTAAGAATTTATGGTATATAGGACATACATGAACGTCTCTTAGTAAAGCAGATGTGAGCATTTTAAATCAGCTACGATACAAATAGTAGAAGATTAGATCTGTGTTACCATGGGGGTGAGTAGTGTGATGTGCATTTCACAGCACACAAGGAAGCTATTACAATTATAAGAATCTCTCATTGGGTGCCAAGGTGCGTTGGCAGTGTTAGGTGTCCAGGTCTGATTAAAAAGATTTTTTAAGTATGAATGAGCCTCCTCCTTTAATGGCGAAAGAACGCAATCTCCAGGACAAAAAGACAGGGTGTAATTTTTAGGAAGGAGAAAAAAAGTTGTTTGCAAGTAATTAGTAGTTTGCCGAGAAGAAACAAAGAATCAACTGAAAAGTGAGACTGAATTTTAGAATTTTCTGCAGTGATGGGACAGGTGAATGTGCAGTTAGAAGCTTCCCTGGGAGTCTCGTCACCAGCAGAAACCAGAGCAGGGATTAGAGGTGATGCAGTGTGACTAGTCAGTCAGCTGGCACCCGAGCGTCCGACCTCGGGGCCTACTGAGAACGTCTTCCCCACCTGGAACCGTGAGCCCCTGTCTGGGGCTTGTTCTGGATCCTGCAGGGTCAGGTGTGAGTGGGGGCTGGTGTCTGTTTCTTTATTACCTTTGTTGGTGATTTCTTGTCCAGGTGGGGGTATGGATTGATGCTGGCAGCCGTTACGAGACTGAGAAGAACAATGGGGCTGGCTACTTTGTGGAGCATCTGGCTTTCAAGGTGAGGCTCCTAAAGTCCTGCATCTCCCCTGTACTGAGGGCTTCCTGCTGTCCCTCCTGAGTATGCTGGTCAGAAAAGTTAGCCTCCTCACTTAGGACTGTTAGCAAGGGGGCAGAGGGAAGCGATCTCTGTCTGGCTTTCCTGGGAGACGCCACGTGGGCCAGGCCTCTCCTGAGTGAGTGCCTACCTGGTAAACCCCTGCACAAGGTCCCCAGAGCCAGAAAAACCCCAAGGAGCATGGGAGCCCTGCTCTTCACCAGAAGCCAGGCCTGTGTTGTTTGTCTGCACGGACGTAGAATTGCGGATGTACACATGCATTGTAACAAGTCCAGCAACTTAGTTTTTGTAAAATGCTGTGTATCTCTGACTTGTAAAATCGAGTAGGAGCTTTCATGAGGATGAGAACAACCCCTTAGCCATCCTGTGTTTGCATGGAGTAAACAATGAGTTTCTAAACGAATGAAAAAAATAGAGACGATACAGGGTTGGTGAGGGTGTGGAGCAGGAATGGGCAGCTAGCCAGCTCCAGCGTCACAGATGTGTGTGTCAGTCTCAGCATGCGGGTGTGTGTCATTGGACAGTTCTCACACACACACACGCAGGACGAAGGCTGAGCCCCACAGAGGCCCCTGGCACACACACAGAGTCATACATGGTGTGAGGGAGAGTGGGGAGCAGCGTCGCCTGAGCACAGTGTGAGTCCACCTGACCACGGCTGTCAGTAAGCATGGGCTGGTGAGGTCAGGCTGCCGTGGGCGCTCTACAGTCACATGTGCTCCCCCGAGCTGTCCCCCCTCTTGGTGTGGGGGTGCTGGATTTCTGGTAACACTTGCTTTGGGCATGCCCTTCTTCCCTGGCCCCTGGATGTCTCCATTCTGTCGGGCCACGGTGCTGTGGCCTTGAGGAGCTTAAGGCCTACTGAGCACTTGGTGGCCCCAGACTCTGGGCCCTGCACCCCAGAGTCTTTGCTGAGGGCGCTACCTGTGGACCAGTGGTCCTGCTGGGACTTCAGCCTATGAGGATGTGGGATCTTGGGCTCCCATGTGGCTGGTTCCAGGGAACAAAGAATCGGCCTGGCAATGCCTTGGAGAAGGAGGTGGAGAGCATGGGGGCCCATCTTAATGCCTACAGCACCCGGGAGCACACGGCTTACTACATTAAGGCGTTATCAAAGGACCTGCCAAAAGGTAAGCCTGGAGGGCAGGGCTGGCATGCGGTAGGACTCCCCGGGTGCAGAGGACAGGCGCTCAGGAGCCCCTGGCCTGACTGAAGAATGGGGTGACCCTTAGAGAAGAGCCTTGACACCAAGGGGGTCAGGCCTGGGGGGTTTATGCTGTTACTGTCTCCACACCTGTCCTCCTTGCACCCAGCTGTAGAGCTCCTGGCCGACATCGTGCAGAACTGCAGCCTCGAGGACTCCCAGATTGAGAAGGAGCGGGACGTGATCCTGCAGGAGCTGCAGGAGAATGACACGTCCATGCGGGACGTGGTCTTCAACTACCTGCATGCTACGGCCTTCCAGGGCACACCTCTAGCCCAGTCCGTGGAGGGGCCCAGTGAGAATGTCAGGTGCGAGCTGGCTGGTCCAGGGGGCAGGTTGTCCCCTTACTGGGGCCTGAGCAGGCCACAGCCGCAGGAGTTTGCATTTACTTGGCCAAGTGCCTGTGCTGTTTATTTTCTCAATTCACACAACTGGAGACATTTTCTGTGTTGCCATATGTTCCCCAGGAGTCTTTGAATGTTTGTGTGGTCCCCACTCAAATTGTGGGCTTTGTTTCCATGTGTGTGTCCTACGGGTGCTCTGGGGGGGTCCCTCCACGTGGCTGCTTGTCCTCTAGGAGGAGCCCTGCCGCTGCCCCTGAAGCCCCCATGTCAGCCCACACCCTCCTTGGAGGGGACTCCAAGCCTATCCTGAAGTTGGACGTGAGAGGCCCCAGTGAGGGCTGCCCTCTTGGCCCCAGAGTGGCAAGTGCCAGAGATGGGGCAAGGATCCGGTGAAGCTGAGTCTCCTTGTCTGTCTCCTCCGCCCCATTTTGTGTGACCCGCATCATTGCGGTCTGGGAGCAGTGTTGACCCCTTGGCGGTGTGTCTTGCAGGAAGCTGTCTCGGGCAGACCTGACCGAGTACCTCAGCCGGCATTACAAGGCCCCCCGAATGGTGTTAGCAGCAGCTGGAGGTGAGCAGTGGGCTGGTTGAAGCCCTGTGGTAATGGGGGGGTGGGCTGGGCTGGGCTGCGACCTTGATTAGCAGGGCCAGGTCTCCTGGTTCTGACTGTGGGGGATCCTCCATTCCTGTGGACCCTGTTCCCTCCCTGTCCTGTCCTTGAGGGGCGTGACCTCGGTCCTGTGCTCTCTGAGGTGGGGTGGGATTCTGCTGGGCCACCTGGGGCTGCTGCTCACGTTTCATGCACGCCTCAGTTGGCCTGCTGGCCTCTGCAGGCCTCAGGACTTCCTCAGCCTCACCTGGTCCTTGGAGACGAAGGTTGAGGCTGGGGGAGATTCAGGCCTCCAGCCTGTTCCTCTTGGCCTTGTGGGAAACTGGACGTCGAATGGTAGATGGAAAGTGCCCCGAAAGGAAGGCACGGTGTGGTCAGGGGATTTTTGTGGGGGACTCAGAGGTTAGGGTGGAGAAGGCAGTGGCACCCTACTCAAGTACTCTTGCCTGGAAAATCCCATGGATGGAGGAGTCTGGTAGACTACAGTCCATGGGGTCGCTAAGAGTTGGACACGACTGAGCGACTTCACTTTCACTTTTCACTTCCATGCATTGGAGAAGGAAATGGCCAACTACTCCAGTGTTCTTGCGTGTAGAATCCCAGGGACGGGGGAGCCGGTGGGCTGCCATCTGTGGGGTCGCACAGAGTTGGACACGACTGAAAGCAGCAGCAGAGGTTAGGGAGGTGCTTTTGAAGTACTTGTCATTTGAACAGAGGGCTGAAGAGTGGTGGGATTTAGTTACATGGGGAGCGGGGGGTCTGCACGGAGGGGCAGAGTGGTGTCACGGGCTCTGTGATTGGAGGCTTGCTCTGCTGCCATGTGGGCTTCCCTGGTGGCTCCGCTGTAATGAATCCACCTGCCAGTGCAGGAGACGCAGGTTTGATCCTTGGGTCAAGAAGATCCCCTGGAGAAGGAAATGCAGCCCACCCCAGTATTCGTGCCTGAAAAAATCCCATGGACACAGAAGCCTGGTGGGCTACAGTCCATGGGGTCGCAGAGTTGGACACAACTTAGCAACTGAACAACAGCAGCTGCTGCCATGTCGGGCAGGGAGGGCTTGTGGCAGGTGCCTGGTGGGAGGCGGCAGGAAGGAGAGAAGCGGATGAACTCGAAACGGGTTTGTAGATGGAAGCCTGATGGACATCTAGCCAGGAGGGGACAGGAGCGGGTCAGGGATGCCGCCCCAACTTACGGCAGCTGGCTGGACGGGAGAGACTGATAGGAGGAGCTCGGCTGGTGACCTTGGGGCTAGTGAACCAAGAGCAGTTTGAGCTCCTGACACATCAGACCTGCAGGATCTGAGGTCAAGGAAGGAAAGAATAAAAGGCAGAGGCACCTGGCGGCCTGTACCTGGGGGCGCTGCTTCCTACCACAGCACCCACTGGTCGAGAGGCTGGGGCAGCGGAAGCCGCTGGTGGAGGGGAGGTCCAGCAAGGGCATGAGACGTGAGTTTGTGACATTGCTGCTCCATGTCCCTGGCACAGGGGGCCCCAGAGCTAGTCACAGCCCTGCGTGGCGCTTCTTTGTGCCCTCTCACCTGCCAGCCCTACAGAATCTGCTTGAGGAAGGGCTGGAGGGGCGAGGCAGGACGGGTGGCCTCACGCCCAGGGCACCAGTCTTGTGTGTGGTGCTGGTGAGAGTGCGTCACGTGCTTCAGCCCGGCGTGTGCTGCTTCCTCGTGGCCGAGGTGGTGGGAGCTGTTGGGCCCTGGGGGTCTGCCCTGCCTGCCGCCGAGCTGGAGTGAGTCTGTGGAGGCTCCTCTTCCCTCACCTGGTCCTGATGTCCTGTCTTGGGGGTTCTCCCATCGAGGCAGGACATGGGGTCCTGCGCCTCTGTGTGGCGTCTCAGGCCCGGCTGACCGGTAAGCACGCTGTCCATCTCGGCAGGGCTGGAGCACCGGCAGCTGCTCGACCTTGCCCAGAAGCACTTCAGCGGGCTCTCCGGAACATACGACGAGGACGCTGTGCCCACCCTCAGTCCCTGCCGCTTCACTGGCAGTCAGGTGGGTGGGGGTGGGGGGGGTGGGCGGGGATGGCACTCCCGCGGGCCTGGCTCTTTCACGACTCCGGAGGTGCCTCGGGAGTTGGGCCGGGGTCCCGCGCCTGCTGCCTCCCAGGCACACGTGGTGACGCGTGCATGCACACGCCCCCAGCCACACTTGGCACCTTTGCTGTCGCCAGGGCGGTCTGGCTGTCCCTCAGCTTTGCCACGTCCCGTTTCAGATCTGCCACCGTGAGGACGGCCTGCCTCTGGCCCACGTGGCCATCGCAGTGGAGGGGCCTGGCTGGGCCCACCCGGACAACGTGGCCCTCCAGGTGGCCAACGCCATCATCGGCCACTACGACTGCACCTACGGTGGCGGAGCGGTGAGTGGGCCAGGCGGGGACCTCGGTTCAGGGGAGAGGCGCAGCTGGGTGGCAGGCGGGGACCTCAATTCAGGGGAGAGGCGCAGCTGGGAGGCGGGTGGGGACCTCAATTCAGGGGAGAGGCGCAGCTGGGCGGCGGGCGCTCATCCTGTGGGGTTCGGGGCAGGTGGCAGAGAGGAGGGCAGGTGCTGACCACCCTGGCCCCTGGTAGCACCTGTCCAGCCCACTGGCTTCCATTGCTGCGACCAACAAGCTGTGCCAGAGTTTCCAGACCTTCAACATCTGCTACGCAGACACCGGGCTGCTGGGCGCACACTTCGTCTGCGACCACATGAGCATCGACGACATGATGTTCGTCCTGCAGGGCCAGTGGTGAGTGGCGGCCGCTGCTGCTGGCCCCGGCGGGCGGGAGGCTTGGGGACCGCAGCATCTCTCAGGATGACGCGCACCTGCCCCTACCCTAGGATGCGCCTGTGCACCAGTGCCACAGAGAGTGAGGTGCTCCGGGGCAAAAACCTCCTCCGAAACGCCCTGGTGTCTCATCTGGATGGTGAGTCCTGCAGCCCTGTGGCGAGGGGTGGGGTGCGTACGGGCAGTGACAGTCCCAGCTCGACCAGTGCTCCTGACCAAGACCGGCAAGGATGACGTTGGCGGTCACGTCGTGTCCCACCACTGCCCCTTCCCCAGGGGTCTGGGGTTTCAGGGACCCCTTGTGGGTGGGCCTGAGAAGCCCATGGATACAGGTCAGGTTGCACAGATGAAGATTGTGGTCTAGGATCAGGCCGAGTCAGCGCAGAACCCTGGAGGTTCGGTGTGGGCCTGTGAGCTTCCCTCCCCCTCGTAGGCACCACTCCCGTGTGTGAGGACATCGGACGCAGTCTCCTGACGTACGGCCGCCGCATCCCCCTGGCCGAGTGGGAAAGCCGGATTGCGGTAACAGGGCCCTGGGGGGAGAGGGCTTTGGGAGTCTTGAGCTGGCTGACTTGCAGAGGGTGGGGCGTTGAGGCAGACTGCTCCTGTGGGCGCCCCAGGGTGTAACCAGGGGGCAGGGCAGAGGCGTGGGTGGCTGTGGGGTGCCTGGGGCCCGTGGAAGCCTGTGGCCGGGGAGCCCTGCCGCCGTTCCCCTTTCGGGTGCGGGGTCAGCCCCTCGGTGCGTGGGGCGGTCTTGGTCGCTGGATGCTGTTGACTGGTCCCCAGGGGCCTTGCCACTCATTGTGCCCTCTGCGTCATCCTGTAGGAGGTGGACGCCAGGGTGGTGCGTGAGGTCTGCTCCAAGTACTTCTACGACCAGTGCCCGGCAGTGGCTGGATTTGGTGAGTAGCCGCTCTCTGGCCGCCTCCTCAGGCTGCTGTCTGGGCCTCCCATCTGCCTCTGCTTTCCCCCTTCCCCCAACTTTCATTGGGAGCAGCAAGTTGGGGCCCCCAAGAGGCTCTGCCCAACTGCCTGGCTGCCAGGGAGTTCTTGCTCAGAAAACCTGTCCCGGCAGCTCCCTGACTCCCTGCCAAGGTGCCTCCATCAATACCCCACACCCGCCAGGTAACGGACACCTCCGCATGTGGGGTGGGGCTCCAGAGGCCAGAGCGTGAAGGGGCAGGCTCAGCACCCCCTGGAGGAATGTTCTTTACCCTCTTTCCACTAAAGCCTGCCTTGTGCTGCTCTGGGCCGCTCTGAATGGGGCGTGGCGCGGGGCCAGGTGTCCCTGTACCACACAGGTGCCCCACCCTGACGCCCCACCCTCTCCCCACAGGCCCCATTGAACAGCTTCCAGATTATAACCGGATCCGTAGTGGCATGTTCTGGCTGCGCTTCTAGGCAGGAAGCCTGTGCAGGCGAGGGCGGGGCCGGGGTTCGAGGTTCCCCCCCCACAAACACACCACCTCGGTCCTTCGGACCTGTGCAGCTGCTGACTCACCAACCAATAAAGTCTTGCATCGAGAACTGCGTCGTCCCTCTCTTGTCCTTGGCGTGGAGTCCCCGGGCCATGGTGGGGGAGCAGGGACTTCCCTCGGGTCTGCGTGTCCTGGACGCTCTGCCTTCCCACAGGCTGATGTGTCCTTAGTCAGGGGCGAGCCTGGGGGGCTGTAGCCTGGAGGCCGGAAGCCTTTGATGCCTGCGGGGAGCTGAGGCCAGCTGTTTGCAGTTAGCCACATGGGGGATGCTCCTCACCAGCCTGTCCTAGGAGAGGGGTGTGGGGGACCATGGGAACTGCAGACCCAGCCTTTACCCTGCTAGGGCTCCCAGCCTAGGGATTGAGGTGGGAAGCCCCTTGCTGTGGGTCCTGGGGGTCACCCTCTGGGGGACCCTGGACCCCCCCAGACCAGGAGAGCCCAAGAAATGTCCTCGAGGAAGCCGCCTCTGTGTGTTTACTCTGGATTCTGGGAGGAGGATAGCCCGAGGCATAGTGTTCCCATTTGGCTTCTCACTGCTGCCTGGACAGGCAAGGCAAGAATCCTTTGCCTCGATTTGCCGCTGACTCAGGCTCTAAGAATATCCCTGAGCTCAGTGGGGCCTGAGCCCCCTCCCTCGACGCGCTCTGTCCCAGGCAAGTCCTGAGCTGCTGGCCTGGCAGTCCCCTCCCCGTCTGCTGAGGACCTGCTGGAGCTCACAGCTGTCTAGTCCCCTTGCCACCTCTGGGCTCCGGTCCCCAAGGCAGGAGGGCAGATAGGCCCTCTTCCTGTCCCCCCACCCTTCCAGTCAGGGTTCCTGGGAGCCCACTGTGGGGTGGATGGAAGTGTGGGCCAGTTTGCCTGTGAGGGAGGTGGTGCTGCCAGTGGTGGACAGGGTTCTGGGACGAAGTCTGCTGAGAAGGCGGCTATTCAGAAGTGTCCAGAGCACCCGCAGTTCACTCCCACCGCCCCGGTTTCCTCTCCCTTACCCTGTGTGTTGCCATGGCTGCCTGCTGTCCCACGTTTGAGCCCTGGGAGGATGGGCCTTGGTTTGTCTGCTAAGCCCAGGCCTGGCCCTCAAAGGCCACAGGTGCGCTGGACACAGCAGTCAAGCTCCCTAGGGTGACGTGGTCCTAGTGGGCCTTGCAGACCTAGCCAGGGAGTTTGATCTCTCCTCCGGAGCCATACTGAGGGAGATGTATTGAGGGTTACTGGGAAGAGGAGTGACTTGCTCAGCTGACAGCCTGGGGACTCAGGAGCATTTCAGTGTGGTCCCGGCGAGCCAGCACTGTGGCAGCTCTAGTAAGAATGGGCCTGGGCTGCGGGGGGCACAGGCTAGACAGCATTCCCAGCAGGGCTGGGGTACCACAGAGGACGGGTGGGTTGGAGGAAGATGACCTGCTCAGCTTTGGCTGCCGTTCTGAGAAATTTGGAAGTGTCTTAAGACAGTGGGATGTGTGGGGTGGAACCCCCCAAAAGAGGCCCCAGATGGAGACATACGGTGCAGAGACTGAAGTAGAGGAGGAAATGTCCAGGGGAGTGTAGGAGGGAGAAAAAGACCTCTAGGGCCCCACTGCCCAGATGGAGGGAGCTGGTTTCTGGGGCTGGGCCCTAGGCTGTGTGCCTGCCAGGAGGCTGGAGCCAGGGGCCTCAGAGGGCCACACCCCTGCTCGTGAGCTTCCCGGGAGCACCAGACAGGCACGCGTCTGCAACCTACCTTCCACCAACAACCTCTCCTCCCAGCCTTTGAGTGACCCCCCTCACAGCAGGCTGCCCTTCCTTTTGGGGGGTCACTCATGGTTCTGATAAGATGGACACCTGTTCACCTGTTCCTCCAATCTCCCCTAAAGGCCAGACCCAAATGTGTGTGTGTCTACACTGTGTACCAGCCCTGCTCTGCACAGCCACCCTTCCGTGCGAGAAGGGGTAAGGGTCTTGAGGCGGGGCTGCCTCTGTAATGAGAGCCTGTCTGGTTCTCTGCAGCCCTCACCTATAGGACCTATGGGACGGAGGACTGGGTGATCCTTGGATGTGGCTGAGAAGATCTTCACCTTGGGAAAAGGTTCTGGGCCCTACGGGTCACAGTGCTGTACCCATGATAATTTGGGGCTGTCCCTGTAGCCTGCTGAATAACAGGAAGACCAGCAATGCGGATGGGCCTCACCACTGCCAGCTCTGGCCACACCAGAGACCCTCAAGCCCTAGAGGAGGTCAAAGCAGACAGGTTCAATAGACGTGCCGTCCCCATCTCTTCCCCATTAGCCCGTGGAGCCCTAGGAGAGGTTGGCGGGGTGGGCCAGGCATGTTGGAAGGGGCACAATGGCAGCGGTGAGTATAGGCGTGGTCTCCAGGCTTCCCAGAATTACTCAGGAGTAGCAGAAAAAAAATAACAGGGCCTGCTTTTGGGAGTGACTCTCTGCCTCGGTAACACCCCCTATAATGAACACATGCATATACAAAGAGGGTCTCTGGCCTGCAGGTGTGTGAGGGGACTGTCCATGATCACAGAACCTGCAGGAGACAGATGGGAAGTCAGCCTGGTAAAGGGGAGAGGAGCGGGGTGAAGGTAGTTATGAAGGTGGACACTACAAGTGGAGCAAGAAAGAGAAGGGGGGACCAAAATGACCTCTGGGCCTGGCGGAAGCGATGGGTGGACGGGGGTCTCAGAATGTGTGGTAGGGGGCCTGGCTGGAGCAGGTCAGGCCCACCAGTGGGGGTGGAGGCAGGAGGGAATGGATTCCTGAGAGAGGAGCTGTCGCTGTGGGTGGGCCGCCCTCCACACATGGTAGCCCCTCCCTGTAGCACAGCTGGATGGCATCTGCCTGGGCATAGCGGGGGATGCGGATGCAGGACACCGGGATGGCCACGTCTGCACGAGCACGACCCAGATTCTCTCCTGGCTCCCCCTCCACAGTGGGGGCGGACGTGACGTGTCCAGTGGTGCCCACCGTGCAGACAGCGGTGCCTCGGGTCCCCTGGGGTGAGCCTGAGTCCCTCGTTTGCTGTTGAGGAGATGGGGTGGGAAACAGGAGACCCACCAGACAGGGAAGGCTGAATCAGAGCAGAGGCCGGCGGGACTCATGGCCTGAGGGCTGTCTGGGTGCCCCTGTGGGGGGGCGGTGAGTCATCTCCAGCTGCAGCTCCCCCCACCCCACCCCACCCCACCCCACCCCAACATCCTGCTGCGTCTTGGGTCCCCAGGAACCTCTCTGGAGTCCGGTCTCCAGTAGTCACTTCTAGTCTGTTTGACTTAAAGCAGCCAAGATTCCTGACCCTACACAGGGTGGAGGGGGCTCCCTCAACCTCTCTCTTGTAGAGAACCTCCCAGGGGAATCCCAAAAGCCACCAGTGGTGGGGGGCTTTACACTTAAATGGAGCCTGATCGTGGGTCACGGGGAGGGGTAGCAGAGGCGGCGACCTCTGGGACAATGTGTTGGGGCGGGCCGCCTGGGTCCCCGCCCGCCGCTCCGCCCCCTTGGGATCAGGGACTTTTCTCTGCTGTGGCGGCGGGACTGCAGCGCGTCTGGCGACGGGAGCCTCGGACCAGCAGGCAAGACCGGGACTGGGGGTAGGAGAGCGCCAGGCTCGGACCCGCCGAGGCCGAGGGACAGAGGCGGGAGTCCTGGCTGCCCGTCTCCCTCACCGAAGATGAGGCTGCGGCTCCTGGTGGCTGCGCTCTGCGCCGGGATCCTGGCAGGGGCTCCCCGAGTGTGGGCCCAGCCCAGGGAGAGAGGTGGGTACGGCAGGGAAGGACCCCATCCAGGGCACTGCACCTTGTCACCCGGCTCCACTCGGCCTTCATCCTAGAGCCCGCCTCCCACCCGCTGCAACTCCGCGGGCATTTCTCCTAACTCTCCCCCAGACTCCCCAAACCCTCCGCGATCCACGCTGCGTCTCCCCAACTGCATCCAGATGTCCGTGGGTCCCCTACCCCTATGACAGTCTGCGCTGGTCCCCAGAGGCCAACCTCAGTCCCTGATTCACCCCCGCACCAGCGACTCTGCCTCCCCACCAATCCTCCGCGGGAGAGTCCGCTCCGGGCTCCACCTCTGCTCCCTCCACCGCTCCCAGGCCCAAGCCAGCCTGGGCCGGTTTGCACAGTGGATGAGGCCCACCCGCCCCCTCCCCAGCCCCAGGGGACCACTGTGAGGGGAGAGGGTAGGTGGGCTCCAGGAAGAAATCCTGATGACTCTTGCCGGCCACAGTGAGCTGCACGCGCCTCTACGCCGCTGACATCGTGTTCCTCCTTGACGGCTCCTCGTCCATCGGCCGAAGCAACTTCCGCGAAGTGCGGGGTTTCCTTGAGGGGCTGGTGCTGCCCTTCTCCGGGGCAGCTGGGGCACAGGGTGTGCGCTTCGCGGCCGTGCAGTACAGCGACGACCCACGGTCAGTGGACCCCCACAACTGGACCCACGAGGAATCTTCCCCCAGTCAGAAGCAGAGAGCTCCAAGCCCCTGGGTCAGGTTTTAGGGAATCCAGGGGGTCCCCTCCTTCCACCGTCCAAGGCATCCTTTTAAGAAGCAGGGATCTCCCAGGTGGAGCCCTGACACCTGAGACCCGGCTCCCCACTGGCTCCTGCCAAAGTCAGGGGCTCTGTTTTCTGATCTGGAGATGGAGAGCCTGTGGGGGAGGCCAGGGGCTTGAGATGGCCTGGGTCTGCTGGATTCCCCATGTTCTAGCCTCCTGATGCCCGTCAGCCTCTCATTCAGCAGAGGGCCTCCCTGTCTGGCCAGTGTCCACCTCCGTACAACAGGGCCCTTCCTCCTACCATTATTTAATTAAACAGACATCCCGGCCCCTGAGCCTGGGAGCCCCACTGGGGCCAGGCCTGCTCAAGCCCAGCCCCAGGCAGGACACAGAGAGGCACCTAATCACTTTGTTGGCTTGGGAGCTTCAGGGATGGAGGGAATCACAGAATCAGAGAACGGAGAGGACCCTCAAGGGGGCCTGATAACTCACCACCCTCACCCTAGAGACCTCTGAGAGGCCAAGGCCAGCACAGGTTCTTGTCCCTAGCCTGCTGCCACCCGCCTCCCCACAGGACAGAATTTGACCTGGATGCACTTGGCTCAGGCGGAGATGTGATCCGTGCCATCCGAGAGCTCAGCTACAAGGGGGGCAACACGCGCACAGGGGCCGCGATTCTCCACGTGGCTGACCGCGTCTTCCTGCCCCAGCTGGCCCGACCTGGTGTCCCCAAGGTGATCTCTCACCCTGCCCTGCCTTCCAGGGTGATCCCATGTGAAGGGTCTGAGGCAGTCCTGACTTGACCCTGCCCTGCCCCAGGTCTGTATCCTCATCACAGATGGGAAGTCCCAGGACATGGTGGACACAGCTGCCCAGAGGTTGAAGGGGCAGGGAGTCAAGCTGTTTGCTGTGGGTGAGCACCATGCTGGGGTGACGGGTCAGCTGGGGCAGGGGCAAGTCAGAGGGCATGTGGGCAGCTGAGCCCTGACTGGGCGTCACCTCAGGCATCAAGAATGCCGACCCCGAGGAGCTGAAGCGAATTGCCTCACAGCCGACCAGTGACTTCTTCTTCTTCGTCAATGACTTCAGCATCTTGAGGACGCTCCTGCCTCTGGTTTCCCGGAGGGTGTGCACAACTGCGGGTGGTGTGCCCGTGACCCTGCCCCGTGAGTTCCCGCTCACTCTGGGTGCCCTGACCTGAACCCCGGCCCAAACCCCAACGTGGCCATGCCAATTCCATCCCGTGTGCTCCTAACCTTTGACCCTGGTGCTGACCCTGCACCCTTAGTGCTGACCCCTGATTCTCTTGCCTGGTTGCCTGACTGCCCCCTTCCCCAGCCGACGACTCGACCTCTGGTCCACGAGACCTGCTGCTTGAGCCGGGCAGTCAGTCCTTGAGAGTCCAGTGGACAGCGGCCAGTGGCCCCGTGACTGGCTACAAGGTCCAGTACGCACCCCTGACAGGGCTGGGACAGCCATTGCCGAGCGAGCTGCGGGAGGTAAGGTTGTCGGCAGTGGGAGGTGGAGGGCTGGGGCTTAGCTGGGCAAGATGGAGTGACCTCTGATCCTGGGCATCACAGGTGAGCGTCCCAGCTGGTGAGACCAGCGTGCAGCTGCAGGGTCTCCGGCCACTGACTGAGTACCAAGTGACAGTGGTCGCCCTCTACGCCAACAGCATCGGGGAGGCCGTGAGCGGGACCGCTAGGCCCAGTGAGCAGTTTTGCTAACCTCTGACCTCACTCGCCCAATCACCCACCCCTGTAACCCTTCTCTGCTCTGGACTCACTAATCCCCAATGGGACCTTCCCCTAGCTGCTCTGGAGGGGCCAGAAGTGACCATCCAGAACACCACAGCCCACAGCCTCCTGGTGGCCTGGCAGAGTGTGCCAGGTGCCACTGGCTACCGGGTGACGTGGCGGGTCGTCAGGGGTGAGTGAGGTGCTGTGGGAGGAAGGGAGTCCTTGCGCCTCAGACAGAACGGTGGGGTCCTGAGTCTGCAAGACCCACTGACCCTTCTGTGCCCCCCGGGCAGGTGGGGCCACACAGCAGCAGGAGCTGGGCTCTGGGCAGGGGTCAGTGTTGCTGAGGGACCTGCAGCCTGGCACCGACTACGAGGTGACCGTGAGTGCCCTGCTTGGCCGGAGCGTGGGGCCAGCCACCTCCCTGACTGCCCGCACTGGTGAGAGGGCTGGGTGCTTCCTTCAGGCTGGGTGGGCAGGTTGGCCGGGCACAGAGGACCACTGATGTCCCACGTGCCCCCGGCAGACACGTCCGTCGAGCAGACCCTGCGTCCTGTCATCCTGGGCCCCACGTCCATCCTCCTCTCCTGGAACCTGGTGCCTGAGGCCCGTGGCTACCGGCTGGAATGGCGGCGTGAGAGCGGTCCGTGCAGGAGGCCGGGGTGGGCAGGTGGGGTAGAGGCCTGGCCTCGGCTGGCCTAACCCCGTCCTCCTGCAGGCTTAGAGGTGCCACAGAAGGTGGTGCTGCCCTCTGACGTGACCCGCTACCAGTTGGATGGGCTGCAGCCAGGCACCGAGTACCGCCTCACTCTCTACACGCTGCTAGAGGGCCGTGAGGTGGCCACCCCAGCGACCGTGGTCCCCACTGGTGAGGACCCTGTGGGCACGGTCAGGTGAGCAGGGACGGGAGGAGGGATGTCCCAGGCCGCCTCTCACGCGGTGCTCTCTTGCCGGTCCAGAGCTGCCCGTGGGCCCCGTCACAGCCCTCCAGGCCACCGAGCTGCCTGGGCAGCGTGTGCGAGTGTCCTGGAGCCCAGTTCCCGGCGCCACCGAGTATCGCATCAGTGTGCGCAGCGCCCAGGGTGAGGAAGACACCGCCAGACTGTGCAGACCCTGAAGTTCCAGCCCTCGGGGTCTGACTGCACTCTTACTGCATCCCTTTCCACTCCTGGGGCTCTACCGCCTCCTCCTGTCTCCTTGTCCATCCATCTCCCAAGAAGGCCCCGAAGCCACACCTGTCACGGGGCCTGTCTTACCCCTGTCCTGCCCCTGCCTAGCTCTGCACCTGGATCTGTCTCCACTCCTCACCCCACATCCCTGACCATGGCTTTCATCTTCTCCACAACCACGAGCTCAACCCCTGCCCTTCTATAAGCTTAGCTGGGACCACTGTCCTCCCCTGCCCCCGTCCAGTACCGACCCGACATCATTATTAATGACCTGTCAGCTCACATTGCCATCCACCAACTTCTGACATCCTGCATCTTATGTCCCTGTCTGCTCCCTCCCATCACTATCTCCATTCATCACAGGCCTGTTTTTCCTGTGTCGCTGACCCTCATGACTCCTTTTATCCCCTGTCCTTACATCTCACCCATTTCTGTCCCACATCCCATCCCTCACTGACCCTTTTCGCCCTGTATCTCTGTCCATCACTGACCGCCTTTGTCCCCCGCCCCCATCCCTCACTGACCCCTGCCTGCCTGTCCTACCTTCTCTCGTAGGGGTTGAGCGGAGCCTGGTGCTTCCTGGGAGTCAGACGGCCTTTGACTTGGATGACGTCCGGGCTGGGCTCAGCTACACAGTGCGGGTGTCAGCGCGAGTAGGCGGCCGGGAGGGCGCTGCCAGCATCCTCACTGTCCGCCGGGGTGAGCGTGGCACGCGAGGGCCGGGGGGACAGCTGCCTGACTCACTCTGGGGTCCTGGTTTTAATCCCTGACCTCTGTCTTTAACTCCCAGAGCCAGAACCCCCACTGGCCATCCCAGGGCTGCGGGTCATGGCATCGGACGCAACGCGAGTGAGGGTGGCCTGGGGACCAGTTCCCGGAGCCAGCGGATTTCGGATTAGCTGGAGGACGGACAATGGTCAGCGGGCGGGGGGTGGGAGGGCTGTCAGTGGGGGACGATCAGGATGTGGGGGCCCAAGGGCAGGCAGGGGCCATGTGTGCCAGCACTTCCCTCTGACACTAGGTCTGGAGTCCAGCCAGACAGTTCCTTCAGACTCTACTGCCACCGACATTGTGGGGATGAGACCTGGGACCTCCTACCAGGTGGCCGTGTCGGCGCTGCGAGGAAGAGAGGAGGGCCCTCCTGCGGTCATCGTGGCTCGAACCGGTCAGGGCCTGACCCAGCCCCCTGGCGCTCTCTCTCCAGTGCTCTGTCAGACCCCATGGCTTCCCTCTCAGACCCTTGCTTCTCCACAGAACTCCAGTCTCCCGCTTTAGATCCCCACTGCCTCCTCCCCCAGAGGCCCTGCTCCCCCCTCAGTCTCCCTTGGCTCCCCCGAAGTCCCTGCCTTCTTCAGATTCCTCTGCCTCTCTCTCAACACCCTGCTCTTCTTGCCCTCAGGTTCCCACCTCTTCACCTCTCAGACCACATTGCCTGTTTTCTGCTAGCTCTGACCCTCCTCTTAGACTTATATACTTTCTACTCCTAATACCTCCACCAGAACCCTGTTACCTTCTCTGTCAGATGCTCTGGTCTCCCAGATTCCTGTCCGCTGCCGCCTCAGATTTCCACTGTCCCTTCTGTCCGAACCCCTCTCCTTCCCCATCTGACCCACCCACTGCCTTCCGCTGTCAAATCCCTGCCTCCGGTTAGACTCCCATTGCTTTCCTCTAGTAGATAGATACCCAACACCTCCCCTATCAGACCCTCCGCTGCCTCTTCCATCAGACTCCCCCATTGCCTCTCCCCTCCAGATCCCTTGGGCCCAGTGAGATCGGTCCATGTGACTCGAGTCAGCGGCTCATCTGTCACCATCACCTGGAACCGGGTTCCTGGTGCCACAGGGTACAGGGTCTCCTGGCGCTCAGGCCGAGGTGGGGACCAGGGATTGGGAAAGGAACAGAGGTTTTGGAGGTTGGGGTGGGGCAGGTCTGGGTGGAATGGGAGCAGGGGGTTTCTTAGGGGTCCAGGTGGAACATTGGGGGTCAGAGTCAGGATAGTCCTAGGGCTACACTCATCCTCACTCCTAGGCCCAGAGAAATCCCAGTTGGTTTCTGGGGAGGCCACGGTGGCCGAGCTGGATGGACTGGAGCCAGATACTGAGTACACTGTGCGTGTGTGGGCCCGTGTGGCTGGTGTGGACGGGACGCCTGCCTCTGCGGTTGTGAGAACTGGTAGGTGGACCCTGGCCAGCTGTTAACCACAAGTCACTGACTAGCCTGTCCTGCTGTGTATTCCTGAGTGCTCCAGCTGCCCACTCCATCACTGACCCGCCGTGGCTTCTCTCCCCACACTGACCTGCCCCATACTGACTAGCAGGCCATGCACAGTGACCTCCTGGCTGCGCCCCACTGAGCTCCTCCCTCTCAGGAGCTGCCTACACTGACCTGTCACACTCACCTCACACTGAGCTTCAGATAGCCCTTCCTGCACTGAGGAAGGTCTCAATGCCTGTTCCGCCACCCACTTCTCTGCCAGCTCTCCAGTGACCCTTTTCCCTGCCTCTGCCCCCAGACCCTCGGCCCGTGGGCAGTGTGTCGAAGCTGCAGATCCATAATGCTTCCAGTGACGTTCTGCGGGTCACCTGGGTGGGGGTCCCTGGAGCCACAGCCTACAGACTGGCCTGGGGCCGGAGTGAGGGTATGGTTCCCTGATCCTGCACTTGCCCTTCCTGGCTGGGATTGCCCCCTCTGGCCTGCCTCCTCTATCTCTGACTGCTACCCTATGCTCACCTGGCCAGGTGGCCCCACAAGACAGCAGATTCTCCCAGGAAACACGGACTCCGCAGAAATACGGGGCCTCGAAGGCGGAGTCAGTTATTCAGTGAGAGTGACCGCACTCATAGGGGACCGCGAGGGCGCGCCTGTCTCCATTGTCGTCACCACCCGTAGGCAGAGCTTGGGCTGGGGCGAGCCTTGGCTTCCTCCAGGGCTTGGGGGCGGGGTTTGTGCTCGGGAATAGAAAAGGGACCAGGGATTGGTCATCGTGAACCTGTGGGGGTGGGGTCTTCTGGGGGAGGCGGGATGCAGCCTGGATCCTGGGGCCTATTGGGGGCGGTGCGTCTTCCAGGGTTGGCCTGGGATTGGCACAGATCGGGGTGGGGCGGAGCCTCCCTGATGGGCGTGCTTTATTTTCCTCTAGCTCCGGAGGCTCCTCCAGCCCTGGAGACACTTCGCGTGGAGCACCGAGGGGAGCACTCACTGAGGCTGCACTGGCAGCCGGTGCCTGGTGCACGCGGCTTCCGTCTGCGTTGGCGACCTGAGGGTGAGAGTTACCCCCGGTGGGGGGGGTGGCGGAGTTAGGGATCAGTGGGGGAGGGGCTGGGAGTGGGGTCCGTGAAATCCGTGAGAGCGGGCACGGATTGTCAGTGGGGGGGTCTGCGGGATTGCTGAAGATACCTGGCATCAGTCACTTGGGTGTGTGGGATCAGTGAGGGTCATTCAGCAGAGTCAGCGAGAATGAGGATCACAGTCAGGAGGTAGACCCCAATTGCAGAGTCAGTCAGTGAGGCTGGCGGGGGTCATGGTCAGTAAGGTAAATGAGGGTCAGTGAGGTGGACATGCCCATTAATGCCAGCATGTAGCATCCTCCTACATGCCTCCAACCTCCACTCTCACGCCTGCCCCAGGTGGCCAGGAACAGTCCCGAGTCCTGGGGCCGGAAGTCAGCAGCTATGACCTGGATGGGCTGGAGCCAGCGACCCACTACCGCATATGGCTGAGCGTCTTGGGGACGGCTGGAGAAGGGCCCCCCTCGGAAGTGACTGCATACACTGGTGTGCTCCTACCTGTACTGATGACCTACACCTCTACCCCGACTTCCTGCACCTGATGACCTACCCTGACTTCCTGCACCCCATGACTCTGAGTGATTCCTGTAGCCCCCTCTACCATTCTTAACCTGGGGTGATCCCAGCATGACTTCCGGTGACACTTCCCTCACCAAGCTGAATCTGCCCCAGGGTCTCCTTAGATCTCTCTGGGTTCTCAGGACATAGACTCTGATCCCTGGTCTTTGATTCCTCCTCCAGAGTCACCTCGTGTCCCAAGCACTCAACTGCGTGTGGTGGACACGTCAGTCGACTCAGTGACTCTGGCCTGGACCCCAGTGTCTGGGGTATCCAGCTACATCCTATCCTGGCGGCCTCTCAGAGGCCCTGGCCAAGGTGAAGGGGAGGCCTGGGTTGGGGCAGGTTGGCAGTGGGGGCTCCATGGAAGGCATCCTGTTTAACTGAGTTCTGTCCTCCGCAGAACTGCCTGGGGCCTCACAGACACTTCCGGGGACCTCAAGTTCCCAGCGGGTGACAGGCCTAGAGCTGGGCATCTCCTACCTCTTCTCCCTAACTCCTGTCCGGGACGGTGTACGCGGTCCTGAAGCCTCTATCACACAGAGCCCAGGTAGGGTGGGCACCGCAGGAGGGGCCCACCAGAACAGCTGGATGGGCCGGGCTCCTCAGAAACTTAGCCCCCTTTCCTGCAGCATGTCCCCGCGGCCTGATGGATGTGGTGTTCCTGGTGCACGCCACTCGAGACAATGCTCATCGCTCGGAGGCTGTGAAGCGAGCCCTGGAGCACCTGGTGTCTGCACTCGGGCCTCTCGGGCCACAGGCCGTCCAGGTTTGGCCCCAGAGGCAGCCGGATTCCGGCCTGTCTCTGCCCACCCCTGGCCCCGACACCATTTCCCTGCCCTGCCAGCGGTCCAGGTTTTCTCCCAGCCCTTCCGCAGGCTCCAGGTCGCCTCACTAGCTGGTCGACTCCACATCCTGCCATCACCGCTGAGCGCCCCATAGCGCAGGTTTACTTACACATGTTGGGCTCTGTGTCCCACCCGCCCCCCCAGGCTCTGTGTCCCCTCTCCCTGCTGGGTCATCCTCTCCAGGCTCCGTGTCTGCCCACCCTAGGTCGGCCTCCTGTCCTACAGTCACCGGCCCTCCCCACTGTTGTCGCTGAACAGCTCCCATGACCTTGGCGTCATCCTGCAGAAGATCCGCAACATCCCCTACACGGACCCAAGTGGGAACAACCTGGGTAAGGACTCCAATGGACATGGACTCTCGGGGCTCTCCCTTGGGGAGCTCGGTGCCCCTGGGTTCTGACATGTCCTTTCTCCCAGGCACAGCCGTGGTTACAGCCCACAGATACCTGCTGGCACCAGATGCGCCTGGACGCCGCCGGCATGTGCCGGGGGTGATGGTTCTCCTGGTGGATGAGCCCTTGAGAGGTGACATCTTCAACTCTATCCGTGAGGCCCAGGCTGCTGGTGAGGACCAGGGCTGGTGGGAATGGCACCTGGGAGCAGCCTTGGCCCCGGCAGGGTCATCATGAAGGCTGCTGGACCACTCCTTAGGGCTCAGAGTGATGATGCTGGGGCTGGCAGGAGCTGACCCAGAGCAGCTGCGTCGCTTGGTGCCTGGCATGGACCCTTCCCAGACCTTCTTCGCCGTGGATGATGGTCTGAGCTTGGAGCGGGCCGTCAGTAGTCTGGCAGCAGCCCTGTGTCAGACAGCCTTGACCACGCAGGTTTGGAAGGGGCATCTGGGGGACTAGGTGGTGGAGAAGAATGGGTCTGGGGGCTCTGGGTTGAACTGCCTGACCTCAAGGAGACCCTGTATCCACAGCCACAGCCAGAGCCTTGCTCAGTGCATTGTCCAAAGGTGAGTGTCCAGGGTTGAGAGTGTGAGTGAGGGCCACTCTTGGGGCAAGCCACTCTGACCCTCACTCGACTTGTCTTTCCCCAGGGCCAGAAGGGGGAACCCGGACAGATGGTGAGTGGCTCCGATGGGGGGTAGAGAATGGGTTGGGGGTCCCAGTGGGGCAGGGGAGGCCAGCAGCAGAGGACTCACTGATCACCTTTCCTAGGGCCTGAAAGGACAAGCCGGGCCTCCTGGCCCCCCCGGCCTCCCGGTGAGTGCCTCCCCACGCCTGTCGTCTACACCCCGAGTAGCGAAGTGTCCCCTCACCTGCTCTCTCCTCGCAGGGCAGGATTGGTGCTCCTGGCCCCCAGGGACCTCCTGGAAGTGCTTCTGCGAAGGGCGAGAGGGTGAGTGTAGAGACCACTGAGGTTCCCCTAAGACAATCCTCGAAGCTTCAGAGTATTTCTGGAAGCCTAAGTGAATGTGATAGACTGCGGCAGAGACTTTGGGGAAGGGTCTGAAGTGGAGGGGGCCAGTGGGGTTTCGAGGGCCCCGGAGAGCCTGGGTGGAAGTTCGAAGTCCTCAAGGCACGGAAGGCCCTGGCCTCATCACTGCCCCTGTGCCTGGGGTTTGGCTCCCTTCAGCTCAGGGGCAGCATCTTGGCCCCACGGCTCCATCCCCAACAGCACTTGAGCCTGTGGGGTGAGGGGTCCAGGTGAAGAACAGTCAGTCAGCACCCCTCCAGCGAACCAGGGGCACTGAGGGAGGGTCCCTTCCTGCTCTGACCTCTTTGTCTCCTTAGGGCTTCCCTGGGGCAGATGGGCCTCCAGGCAGCCCTGGCCGCCCTGGGACTCCTGGAGCCCCTGGTCCGAAGGTGAGTAAGCCTTGCCCTCGCAGTTCACATGATGGGACGCTTTGCTTGAGTGGGTGAGGTGGTCTGACTGTTCTGACTCTGGCTTCTGTTTATAGGGCTCCCCAGGGTGGGCCGGCCCTCGTGGAGAACCAGTAAGTTTTTCTCCCTCTTGGCGTTTTCCCAGAGCTCTTTCTGCGGTGTGGGGACCCGGGGTGGTGGAGTGGGATTGGCCTGTGGGGGCCCAAACTGAAATGCGCTGAGATCAGACATCACCCTTTGCTCTTTTGCCCTCAGGGAGAGCGAGGACCTCGAGGCCCAAAGGGGGAGCCGGTAGGTGAAGGACGGAGGGGAGGGAACCAAGCTGGATGTCCTGGGGGGAGCAGAGTTGCCCCCAGCCTGACACTGTGCAGGGCCTAAGGCATCATGAGGAATAGCTGGGGACCTCTGGGGCTTCTCCCACCTCAGGGTTCCCATACCCTGAATCCTGCCTGCTGTTCTCTATCCTGCAGGGAGAGCCTGGACAAGTCATTGGAGGCGAGGGCCCAGGGCTTCCTGGGCAGAAAGGGGACCCTGGACCTCCGGTAAGTTCTAGAGCATGGTGGTGGGGGGAACCTACGGGGGGGTGGGAGAGAATGGGGGTCTATGGGATTGTGCTTTATACCTTGTCTCTTCCATCAGGGTCCCCCTGGATCTCGTGGGCCGTTGGGGGACCCGGGACCCCGGGGTCCCCCGGGATTTCCTGGAACAGCTGTGAAGGTGACAGCATGACCATCATGTGACCCAGTGACCTGGTGACCTCATTTGAGCCCACACTACCCCTACTGGTCACTCTGAGCCCATAGGCCCTCTTGGCCACCCCCCGCCCGTGACTCCTCAGGTCCTCCGTGACCTTTGTAACCCACTTTGACCACAAGACGCCCATTCCTCCTGGGATCTTGGGAAGCAGAGGTGTGGTCATGGGTCATAATCTCTCTTCCAGGGTGAGAAAGGCGATCGTGGGGAGCAGGTAAGCAAGGGGCACGTTAGGCTGGGGGTGGCATGGAACCTGATTGCCCCTGGCCATCCCCCGACCTGCTGTTCCTTCCCAGGGCCCCCCTGGACCAGGTGACGGCACTGCTGCTCTGGGCGAGCCTGGGCTGCCGGTGAGGGAGCTCTGAGGCTCTGCTGGGGACCCCGGGGGCCACACTTGAGGTGTGGATAGAGGAGCCAAGGGCTCTGCTGGGGCAGTGGGAGGGCAGTGCTGGGCCAGTTTTCGGCTCTCAGTTTTTCCTCACTTCCTCCTAGGGTCTTCCTGGAAGCCCCGGACCCCAAGGCTCAGTTGGCCCCCCTGGAGAGAAAGGAGAAAAGGTGGGAGACGCAACCTGTTGGTGTCGCAGTTCTCGGGTAGAGGGAGGCGTCCGAGTGCAGGGAGCAGGCTCTTTTACCATCTGTTCCTCCTTCAGGGTGACTGTGAAGATGGAGCCCCGGGCCTCCCAGGACAACCCGGAATTCCGGGTGAGCGGGTGAGTGTGGGGCCTAGGGGTTCTGAGTGTGGTGGGCAAGGCCCAAGCCCTTAGCCTCAGCCATCAACCCTCTACTCCATCCTTATTACCAAACCCAAATCTCTGAACCCCTTTCAGGGCCTTCGGGGACTTCCTGGAGATGCTGGCCCCAAAGTAAGTGCCAGGACTTCCCTGGGGGCCCAGTGGTTAAAACTCCGAGCTTCCAATACAGCGGGTGCAGCTTTGATCAGGGAGCCAAGACCTCACATGCTCCATGGCCAAAAAAAGAGATCATAAAACAAGGGAAGCAATATTGTAACAAATTAAATAAAGACCGAAATTACTTAAAAGAAAAAACAAAAAACATGCCCTGTGGGGAGGTCAGGTATGAGGGGTGACACGCTGGGACCCCTGCAGGATTAGGGGATGCAGAGGACGGAGGTGAGAGTTCTCTCCAGGTCAGAGGTTGCGTTTCAGGGGTGGATGACTGGAGCCTGAGACACCTCATCTGGGCTTCAGCAGTGAAGGCCCTTTTCCTGTCTCTCTCCTCAGGGTGACCGAGGACTAACAGGGGCCGCTGGAGAGAAGGTCAGTGCACCCTGGGGGGTCTCTCAGGGCCCTGCAGGGTCTGGGGCAGACTTGGTTCTGACCCATTCTGTTCCATCAGGGTGAACGTGGATCGCCTGGCCCAGTGGGACCACAGGTGAGCCTACTGACCCCCCGTGCCAGCTGACCTTGGCTCCCTACCCCTCCTGGTTCTGGCTTCTTGCCCTTGACCTCCATTGCCCCTGACCTTCCACCACTCCTCACATGACTTCTAATCTCTGTTGCTGCAGGCTCTAACCCTCAACCTCAGGGACCTGCTTTTATATCTCTGACCCTGCTGAACTGGCCTTGACTTCCACTGACCTGGTCTCTGTCTTCCTGCTGACCTCAATCCTGATCTTCTGGGACCCCCGTCCTGAACCTCCAGCCCTTCTCTGCCATCATCCCTCTACTCTCACCTGCCCCACCTGGGTCAGCATTTCTGCTTCTCTTCCCCAGGGGCTGCCAGGAGTTGCTGGACGACCTGGGCCCGAGGGTCCTGAAGTAAGTCTGTGACTGTGGGCCCAGGAGTGGGGCTTTATGTGTTCCTCCCCATCCTGGGCTCACGCTTTCTCCATGTGCAGGGGCCACCAGGACCGACCGGCCGCCGAGGAGAGAAGGTGGGTCATGGGCTGGGAGTCAGTCCCCCCTATACTAGGGATTGTGGCAGGTGGGACCCTGGGCCTTTGAGTTCCCATGTGGGTCCCTGACCTAGCCCTGTTGCTATCCTCTGTCCACAGGGGGAGCCTGGTCGGCCTGGAGACCCCGCAGTGGTAAGTGAAGGGAGGGTGGGTCTCTGATCACAGCACAGCCCCTTGAGCGCTGTAACCCACCGGGAAACCAGCACTGTGGGCTCAGAGCTCTGTGACTGATGCTGTAACAAACCTTCCAACTCCTGGCTGTGATGCTGTGACCCCCATGACCATCATACAGGCCATGAGCCCCGTGTAACCCCTGCCCTGCTCCCAGTGGTGACCCTGTAACCTCTGGGCAGAGACTTCCGGTTTCATATGTACCCCCAACCCCAATCAGGGCTGTCGTACTATGATCCCTTGGCCAAGCCATGTCTGTCCTGTTTGTTTTCAGGGACCTGGGGGTGCTGGAGCTAAAGGAGAGAAGGTATGTCTGGCGAGAAGTGAAGGGCAGCTGTTACAGGGTTGAGATCAAGGTCACAGGGCACGCCTCAAGCAGGGCCCCTGGAGGTCATGACAGTTGTGGCATGATTGTTGGGTAGTGGGGCTCATGGAGCCTGGGGCTGAGGCTGATCGTCTTTGTCACCTCCAGGGAGATATGGGCCCCCCCGGGCCCAAAGGAGCTACCGGATTCAAAGGGGAACAGGTAAGTGTGGGAAGTGTTAGGGGGTCGGGCAGGTGACAGTTGTGTCCCCTGACTTCTGATCCTTCCTTCCACAGGGCTCACCTGGCTTGGCTCTTCCTGGAGACCCTGGCCCCAAGGGAGACCCTGGAGGCCGAGTGCGTAAATGTGGGGAAGGGGAATGTGACAGAAAGAGATGGGATGGTGCCTGGGAGCCCCAACTAAGTCCTGTCCCTCCTCCCCATGCCCTGCAGGGTCCCATTGGCCTCACTGGCAGAGCAGGACCCCCGGTGAGTGCCTGTGACCTCGGGTACCATCAAGGTTTCTGGGGTCCCCTCCCCTCAAGGTCTGGCTATACGTGCAGCGTCATTCTCTCCTCCTTTGCAGGGCGACTCAGGACCCCCTGGAGAGAAGGGAGACCCTGGGCGGCCCGGTTCCCCAGGACCCGTCGGCCCCCGAGGACGAGACGTGAGAGGACTGGACTGGGGGAGTGCTGGGGGGTGTGGAGTAGAGTATGCTGGCACCCGTGGGAGTTGGGGATCAGGACTGACCCTCATGTCTCACAGGGTGAAGTTGGAGAGAAGGGTGATGACGGTCCCCCGGTGAGACTCCTTCCCACTGTGGTTTCTGATCCTTTGTCCTTGAGTGGGAATCCTGGGGGGTGGGCTCCACCAGGTTATCCCATTCATCCTCCTGCCTCCTGTCCAGTCAGTACCCAGGCCCGTTTGGCCGCCCCTCTCTGAGTTAGTTTGAGCCTAACTCATCTGTTTGATACGGGCTTCTCTCCACCACCAGGGTGACCCAGGTTTGCCTGGAAAAGCTGGCGAGCGTGGCCTTCGGGTGAGGCTTTGCAGGGAGACGTAAGGGGGGATCTGCATTAGAGGAGGCGGGAACAAAGGGGATGGGAAACTCTGACATGGTTTCGGGGTGATGGAGAACCCGGGGCAGTATGGAGGTCATGGGGTGATCTGCAAAATCCTGGGATGGGGAGGGTCCGTCTCACACCAGCTATTCTTCTCAGGGAGCGCCTGGAGCTCGGGGGCCTGTGGGTGAGAAGGGAGACCAGGGAGATCCTGGAGAGGAAGGACGAAATGTGAGTCATGACCTCTGACCCCTGAACTCTAACCTCAGCTTCCATCTCCAACCATCCAGCTCCCAGCCTCTGACCCTGCCACCCCAACCCTGCAATGCCCAACCCTCACAGTGATTTCCTGTGACCCCTCATCACAACCCTCAAAGGCCACAAGGATCCCCATGAGTCCCTCGGGTGTTTCCAAAGCCCCCCAGACTGCCGACCCTCCTCACTGACCCTGACCCTCTGCCTCTGCAGGGGAGCCCTGGACCGTCTGGACCCAAGGGTGACCGTGGGGAGCCAGTGAGTAGTGCTGGTGTTGCGGGCACAGAGGGGATGGAGGGTTGCGGTGCTCTGTCTGGTGAGCACCTCCGCTAAGGGCCTGGAGATCAAGATCAGGAGCCCTGGTGGTCATCCCCAGGCCTGATCTGGCTTCTGGGGCTTGGCATTGAGGTGCAGGGAATTTGGAAGCAGAGGTGAGCTTGGGGCAGATCTGAGCTACCCCGTGGGGCCCCAGAGTTCCTGTTGACTACAGTTATTTCCTTCCCTAGGGTCCCCCAGGAGCCCCTGGACGGCTGGTAAGAGCTGACTCGGTCTGATCCTCTGTCATCTCCCCCACCTGCCCCTACTGGCCCCACACATCCCTTTCACTGACTCCCACTTTCCCCACTGCCCCTGGATGTCTTCACTGGTCCTCACCCGCTCCTCTTCCCCTAGTTGGACTGTTCTTCTCACTGGCCATTCCCCCACAGGTGGACGTGGGACTTGGAGCCGGAGAGAAGGTACCAGGCTCTGGGGTGGAGTGAGGCTGTAGCGTGGCGAGGCATTCCAGCGCCCCCATGACTGGTTCTGCCCCAGGCGCGCCTGTGGCCCCAGTGCTGTTCCCTCAACACGCTCGTCTCTGCCACAGGGAGAGCCTGGGGACCGAGGACAGGAGGGTCCACGAGGACCCAAGGGCGACCCTGGCCCCCCTGGAGCTTCTGGGGAGAGGGTGAGTGTGGCTGGTCCCAAGGGGTCGCGTGGGCCTGGGAAACCCTGCTCTGATTTCTTCCTCTCCCGCCCTCAGGGCGTCAGTGGACTTCGGGGGCCTCCAGGCCCACAGGTGAGTGATGCACTTGGTACCATCAGCCTAAGTGTCCCTCTTGCCCTCTCCTCTCACTGACCTTGTGACCTTGTTCCCTTCAGGGGGACCCAGGTGTTCGAGGCCCAGCAGGAGAAAAGGTGAGAGGGTGTGGAGGGTTTCCGACTATGAGCCTGGGCTCTCAGATCCATCTCATCCTCCGAGGCCTCTTACTACTCATTCTGTTTTCCCCAGGGCGACCGGGGCCCTCCTGGCCTGGATGGCCGCAGTGGGCTGGATGGGAAACCGGGAGCCTCTGGTCCCCCTGGGCCGAATGTGAGTTGTGGCGGTCACTGCGTGGCTGTGTCTCTTCCCTTGTCCCTTCGTATGGCCCCAGTCTCCGGAGCCTTGTGGGTCTTGATGAGCTCTGGGGCCAGCTAGGTTATCTGTGTCTCCTAGTACCCCACCTGGCTGGGGGGTTCACAGGAACTAGTGGCCCTGTCAGAGGACAGTGCCCCTGACCCCATGACCACTGCAGACTCCCTGACTTGAGTCTCTCTTCAGGGTGCCATGGGCAAGGCCGGAGACCCAGGGAGAGACGTAAGTAAGGGGGGGATGTTAGGATGGAGGGCAGCTCAGGGGTCCAGCATAAACTGTAGCCTGGTTGTCATAGTTACTGGCAGTAGGGGCATTGGTCCAGTCCTGTCCTTGGTAGGGTCCCGGTCCCCTGGCAGGCAGGTTTGAGCAGAGTTCTGCTTTCCAGTCTTCTCTGCCTTGGGGCCTATAGTAGGACCCCCCAAACCTGAGGCTTCTTCCCTTGGGAGTTTCAGCAGAGGACACCCTACCCTATTGAGTCTCAGCCTTGGGACCTCAATGGTACCTCCCAATTCTGGGGGGGATCTCCACCTTGGAGGAGGTTTTTAGTGGGGTCCTCCAAGTCCATGGATGTGCCCCAGGGGATATCTCAGCGACCCTCTCAATCCTAGCAAAGACTTTTTCCAGGGACTTCCGGGCCTTCGAGGAGAACAGGGCCCCCCTGGCCCTGCTGGTCCCCCCGGAGCACCGGTGAGTCCCACTTTCATGGTAGCCTTTTGCCCCCTTCCTGCCCTCACCCCAACCCTGACTTCTGACCAATGATCTCTTCCCACAGGGAAAGCCGGGCGAGGATGGCAAGCCTGGCCTGAATGGGAAAAACGTGAGTGTCTAGACACAGGGAAACCTCCAAAAAAATGCTAGCACCTGGACACAGCCCAGATGTTCGACACACAAGGGGCACACACGTAGATACAGGCTGATGTGCAGTGACACCCGTGTACCTAACCCACACACACAGACACGTCTGGAAACACATGTCCACGCACACACAGAGGCAGCCTCACAGACACGGTTAGGTGGACATGCCAACCTGTGCCCGGATGGACCAACTCAGGCTAAAATAACCATGGCCACGGGCACAGGCGAAGGGCACAGACACAGATGGAGAGGTGCAGGCACACAGGTGTGAGGCCCCGTTTCAGGGGCACTGAGGACACAGACACACAGACCCCGCAGCCACACTCGGATGCGTGCTGTGACAGGCCCCAGGCTGCACGTGGACCTCTGTGGGGGTGTGGACCCACTGCCAAGGCTCTGAGGGGCGATACACGTGGCGACATCCCGACATATGCATTTGCATCCACACTCACTCGTATACATATGGCCACACGGAGCGAGGTACACACAGGATTTGCCAACAGACAGCGAGACACACGGACAGTTCCTAACTCTGTTGGATCTGATGTGCGTCCTCTGCCTGCAGGGAGAACCCGGGGACCCTGGAGAAGACGGGAGGAAGGTGAGTTGCCCTCGCGTGGATTCTGCTCTGGCTCAGACTGGGGCCGGGTCTGAAGCAGCCTTGTCTTCCTTAGGGAGAGAAGGGAGATTCAGGCGCCCCTGGGAGAGAAGTGAGTGTTGGCGTCTTCTGCAATCTCTGACCCCTGACCCTGGCCCTGTGATACGTGACCCCACTCCCTCCTGGGGTCTCAGGGTCCTGATGCTGGCTGCATCCTCCACAGGGTCGTGATGGCCCCAAGGGTGAGCGTGGAGCTCCTGGTAGCCCTGGACTCCAGGGCCCCCCGGGCCTCCCGGGGCAGGTCGGCCCTCCCGGGCAGGTGAGTATCTGGGGTAGTTCCAGGACTTGGGAGCAATCGACGGGGACCTTAGGTTGCCACCCCTGGAGGCCGTGATCCCCCGTGACCTCTTTGTGTTCTGTCATATCTCAGGGCTTCCCTGGCGTCCCGGGGAGTTCAGGCCCCAAGGTGAGTGTGCGGATGCTAGGTGAGGGGTACGGTGGGCGGGCTACCCAGAGTGGGGGCATTTTCCCACCAGTCGTTCTTCTTCTCAGGGTGACCGTGGGGAGACTGGACCCAGAGGGGAGCAGGTGAGGCCCCCACCTCTTTCACTTGCCCCGGTAGCCATAGCACCCACACATGCACCCACATGCTGCACCCCAGGCTGGGTCCAGCAGCTTACCTCTTGGTGTCTCCAGGGCCTCCCAGGAGAGCGTGGCCTGAGAGGAGAGCCTGGGAGCCTGGTGGTGAGTGAAGCCTGGGACATGGTCCTTGACTGTTCCACGCATGTCTGTGGGGGCCGCCTCCGCCCCCTTCCGCTTGCAGCCACACGTGCTGTCCTATATGCTCGGGCCCCTGCCCTGTTGGGATTCCTGTGGGCTACATGGACGGGAACCTGGGTGATGGGACATGCCAGGGAGGGGCTTCCAGTGGCCTCCAGTCACCCCAGCCAAGGGCTAAAGGGTCCTCTAGGCAGGAAGCCAGGGGACGAGGGTATAGAGGCTGTTTTGGGGGGCAATGTGGGGCCTTTTCTTCTGTGGGCATCCCCTCATCCAGTTTGTGTCCCCAGAATGCAGAGCGGTTGCTGGAAAATATTGGCATCAAGGTAGGTTGATGGGGGCTGGACATAGGGGCCGCGGGGAGCCCCACAGGACACATAATGCCCCCAGGGCTGGCCAGGGCATGGGTGGCTGCAGCCTTGGCCTTCCTCTTCTGACCCTGCATGTCACCCAGACATCTGCCCTGCGGGAGATCGTGGAGACCTGGGAAGAAAGCTCTGGTGGCTTCCTGCCCACGCCTGAACGGCGTCGCGGCCCCAAGGGGGACCCAGGCGAGCGGGGCCCCCCAGGCAAGGAGGTGTGTGCTGGGTACTCAAGCGGGGAGGGGCTGTTCCGTGGACGGTGTCGGTGACCACCAGCATGTACTGTTCTGCTCCTCCAGGGCCCCATCGGCTTTTCTGGAGAACGTGGACCAAAGGGAGATCGTGGAGACCCCGGCCCTCAGGGGCCACCTGGCCTGGCCCTGGGGGAGAGGGGCCTTCCTGGACCTACCGGCCTTGCCGGGGAGCCTGGGAAGCCTGGTATCCCTGGGCTCCCTGGCCCAGCTGGGAGTGTGGGGGAGGCCGGAAGACCCGGAGAGAGGGTGAGCCTGGGGGCTGGTGGGAGTGGCCGGGGGAGTGGGGTCAGGGGGAGCCAGACTCCCCATGGGCATACCCCCCACCTTGGTATCTGCTTTTCAGGGAGAACGGGGAGAGAAAGGAGAACGTGGAGAACAGGTGAGCTGGGCGGGGCTTCACCGGGCGGGACTGGCTGCAGGCTGTGCTGGGATGGCCACCCATTTCCTTCTTCTCTGCAGGGCAGAGACGGCCTTCCTGGCCTCCCTGGACCCCCCGGACCCCCAGGCCCCAAGGTGATCACCCCAGCTCTGCCCAAGCCTGTGACTGCTGTCACCAAGAGGCCACTGGGAGCTTGGGCCCCAGAAGCTCCGTGCGGTGACTCGGAACCCACAACCTTTTGGGACGACCTGTTCCTGCCACTGTGACAGCACAGCTCTGCCCTATAATCCTGTGGCTTGTAGGTGGCCGTGGACGAGCCAGGTTCTGGGCTCTCTAGAGAACAAGGACCCCCTGGATTCAAGGGTGCTAAGGTCCGTGTGCGGGCTCAGCCTGGGGGCCACCCCTGCTGTGGCACCAGGGCCTGGGTGACATGTCATTCCCACAGGGGGATCCAGGCAGTGATGGCGACCGAGGCCCCAAAGGAGACAGGGTGAGACCTCCTGTCATCCCACCACGCTGTTCCCCTCCTCCGCAGGGGGCGTGCCGGGGTGGTGTGTGCGTGGGCACCCGGCAGTGATGTTCAGGGTCCGACACTCCGCTTGCAGGGTGAGCCGGGCATCAAGGGCGACCGGGGAGAGCCTGGACAGAGGGGTCCGAATGGCAGCCCGGTGAGTCCTTGCCCCACAGTGCCACGTGCGTGCAAGTGCACGGCTCTCACTTGTGTCATCTGGGCTGGAGTCTGCTCTGCCCGGGACTGTCTCAGGGGAAGCTGGGATGGGGGACGAGACGGTGTGGCCATAAACACGTTCTCTCTAGGGTCTGCCAGGAGAGCGCGGCGTGGCTGGGCCCGAGGGGAAGCCGGTGAGTGGAAGCAGGAACAGCCTGGGCCGAGTTCTGGGGCACAGTCACCCTTTTGCGGTGTGCTGGCCCTGCATGCAGGTCACCTGTGTCCAGTGATGGGGTGTGCCTGGTTGCCCAGGTCCAAGCGCACATGTCTGATGGCTGTGTGTGTGCACAGGCCCATGTGTACTGTCCATGAGGGACAGTTCATGGGTACACGGTGACTTGTACCTGGGAGGGGTGAGGGTCCAGAGGTGGGGCCTCCAGGCAAAGGTCTCCCACGGGAGGCCAGATTGAGGCTTAGCAGCTCCCTTCTCTATACAGGGTCTGCAAGGTCCACGGGGGACCCCTGGCCCGGCGGTGAGTACCCCAGAATCCTGCTCCCTTCCTAATGGCACCCCCTACAATGGGCAGTCCTGCCTCAGTTTCCCTGGAAGGGTAGGACTGACTCCCTGCCCCCAATTTGGCTCTGTCTGTCTCCCACAGGGCGGCCATGGAGACCCTGGACCACCCGGGGCCCCAGTGAGTGGTGGGGAAGCACCGCCTGGTGGGCATGGGACAGGCATCAGTCCCCACATCGGGTGGAAAACTTGTGTTAGTCCGTAAGTCCAGGTGCAACTCGGACCCCTGTTTCTTGCCCTTGATATTTTTTTATAGGGTCTTGCTGGCCCTGCGGGACCCCAGGGACCTTCTGGCCTAAAGGTGAGTATAGGCATGTGTGGGTGTGAGGCTGGAAGGAGGCAGGGACTCAGAGCAGCCTGCCTGCACCAGGACAATGTCTGCCAGCCTCCGGGGACGTCACTGCCCCGCTGAGCACCAAGGTGCCCCGTCCATGCGGGCTCCGCTTGTGGACTGGGGCTGAGGGGCCTCTGGTCCATCTGTCAGCTCATTCAGTGTCTGTGTTTTTGGCAGGGGGAGCCCGGAGAGACAGGACCACCAGGACGGGTGAGTGGCCCAGCCCATGGGGAAGTCACAGGGAGCTGGGCGGGGTTGGCACTGCCCTCAACTCCCGCTTCCTCCAGGGCCTGCCTGGACCTACTGGAGCCGTGGGACTTCCTGGGCCCCCTGGCCCTTCAGGCCTGGTGGTGAGTGAGGCCCCTGTGGGGACACACGAAGTCCCTGCCCTTCTGGGTCCCCTGCTCTCCATGTCCCTCTCACATCCGACTTGTTCCCCACAGGGTCCTCAAGGGGCACCGGGTTTGCCTGGACAAGTGGTGAGTCCTGGGGGTCAGGGCCGGGCTCTGGGGCTCGGGAGTCAGCGGGCAGGCCCCTGACAGAGCTCTTCCCTCTCAGGGGGAGACGGGAAAGCCGGGAGCGCCGGGTCGTGATGGTGCCACTGGGAAAGATGGAGACAGAGGAGCCCCCGGCGTGCCGGTGTGTGTTCAGAGGAGCTCGCTGCGGGCCTGCAATGGGGGCTGTGCAACCACGTGCCCGCAGGGAGAGAAGGGCTGGGAGGCAGGGGTAGCGGAGGGAGAGGCACTGACCTCTGCCCGCTGTTCTGCCATAGGGGTCACCAGGTCTGCCAGGCCCTGTCGGACCTAAAGGAGAGCCGGGACCCATGGGGACCCCTGGACAGGTGATCTTTGCTCCTGACCCCCAGCTTCCACATCAGCTCCTCTGCCCAGCCCCCAGGCTTAGTCTGTCCCTCCCATCTGGACAGCGGGGTAGGGGTGGGGAGGTGGCAGGAAGTGGGGTGACTCACCAGGCATTCCCCGCAGGCTGTGGTCGGGCCCCCTGGAGCAAAGGGAGAGAAGGTGAGTGTGGGGGAGGCCCTGGGCGGGGGGGGGGTGAGGGCTGAGGAATCCCACTGACCTTTCTCTCTCATCAGGGCGCCCCTGGAGCCCTTGCTGGAGACCTGGTGGGAGAGCCGGTGAGTGTGGAACCCCCAGCACACAGGTCACCCACCCCGTGACCCTCACGTTCCATGATACGCCCCACCCGGCCTGGCCTCCTGCTCCTTCTTTGAGTCTCTGCTGTCTGGGACCCTGAAACCCATGTGTCCTCCTGACCCCTGTATCCGCAGGGAGCCAAGGGTGACCGAGGACTGCCGGGGCCGCGGGGCGAGAAGGTGAGGTGGGCCTGGCCCCAGGGTCTGAGCATTGGGCAGGGAGGGGTACGGTTGGGTGGCCACACACCCTCACCCTCACCCCACTGTCTATGCAGGGTGAAGCTGGCCATGCGGGGGAGCCTGGAGACCCTGGCGAAGATGTGAGTCTGGGGTCCGGGCGAGTCCGAGTCCAGGTTGAGGAGTGTAGTCGTGCACGTGAGGGAACATTCCCGGGGCTGGGCACCTCTGAACTTGAGCCTGGCCGAACGTTCCAGCACTCGGGGTCCTGCTCCCGGAGCACAGGGGGGTCGAATCTCCTGGCTTGCACGTGCTCCTCCTAGGTCTCCCGGCCCTCTCGTGAGCACGCGTGCTCTGGTCTCCTCTCCTGGTCTCGGGGCCTGTGGGAGTTCTGTGGCCCCTCCTTGGTCATGTATTGGTGCTGCCCCTTCCCCCGACCTGGCTCTGCTCCCGTATCCGAGCTCCTGTCTGTGGTCATGTCGTGGTCATGTTTGTGGTCATATCTGTGGTCATTGCTAAGCTCCCTGGACTGGGACACATCTGAGATCCCGCCTCTGTCCACACTCCCATGTACCTGCACTCACATCCCTGGTCCCAAATGCCTGTGGTCACCTCCAAGCTCCCCTGGGAATGTTTTGGGACCATACCTGAGCTCTGGGTTCGTGTTCCTGCTCTCAAGTGCTGTTTACTTCGTTTTCTCTTAGGGTCAGAAGGGGGCTCCAGGACCCAAAGGTTACAAGGTATATGTGCCCTAAGGCATTCCCGATGGGGGGTCATCGTCCCGAGACACCCTGAGCCTAATCTGACTCCTCTTTGCCTTGAAGGGTGACCCAGGAGTTGGGGTCCAGGGGCCCCCTGGGCCAGTTGGCCCTCCAGGTCTAAAGGTAAAACCGTACCCCGTGCCTAGTGGTGGGGGCAGAAGGTGGGGTGGGGGGCCTGGAGGTGGGAGGAAGAGGGTCTTCAGGGGCTAGTCCTGGGAAGGGGTCCTGTTAGGGCCATTCCTCCCTTTGCTATCTCTGTTCCAGGGAGACTCAGGGCCCCCCGGATCCCCCGGACCTCCTGGTATTGTGGGGTTCCCCGGTCAGACAGGCCCTCGAGGAGAGCTGGGGCAGCCAGGCCCCAGTGGAGAGCGGGTAAGGGGGCCAAGGGCTGCGTGTAGGGATTTGGTGGGCCCAGGACCTCTGGATCTGGTTGCGGGTGAGGAAGAGGAGGGGACCCAGCCCTGCCCAGGGGGCTCCTGTTCTTGGGGGAACAGCATGGGAGGAAGGTTCCCCAATCTCCCTTCCCCTCTCTTGCCTCATTTTTACCATAGGGTTTGGCAGGTGCCCCAGGGAGAGAGGGAGCCCCAGGTCCCTTGGGGCCGCCTGGACCACCTGGGTCAGCGGTGAGTGGAACGCCCCAATGCCCCATGTCTCTGATTGCTGTGTGTTGGGGACTTAGCTGGGGGCTGAGCCACAGACTGACTTCATCTCGCTGCCCACAGGGAGTACCTGGGGCCCCTGGACTCAAAGGAGACAAGGTAGATGTGACAATGCTGCTGGCCCTCTCCTGCACCACCGCCTCCAGCCTCCAGCCTCCGCTGACCCGTCCTCCCCTCAAGCCTCCACTGACCTGTCCCCCACTCCAGCCTCCGCTGACTCGTCCCCTCCTCCAGCCTCCACTGACCCGTCATCCCCTCTAACTCCCACCCACCTCCTGTGACTCTCTGCCCTCCACCAGTTCCCCTGACTGACCCCTGGTGTCCCGTTGATCTCCAGGGGGACACTGGAGCAGGGCTGCCTGGGGCCCGAGGCGAGCGTGGGGAGCCCGGTGTCCGGGTGAGTATGTCCTGTCCTGCGGCTGTGGCTACTGCAGGGAGCCACACTGGGACTCCCTTCCTCATGGCTCTCGCCTCTGATTTCCAACTTACTGAGTCACTGAATCTAATGTCACCATCCAGGGTGAAGACGGCCGCCCCGGCCTGGAGGGACCCCGAGGACTTGCGGTGGGTCCCCTGGGGGAGAGGAGCAGTGGCGTGACCCAGTCCCCTGCCTGAGCCCTCTGTGCCCTTGGGGGTCTCCACAGCCTCTGCTGCCCTCTGCTTCTCCACATCTGCTCTCTGGTCCCTTGTCTCCCCCATTCCCCGGGGCCTTCCAGTCCTCCCCTGCACTCTGAGCCATCTGCCCACTGGTCCCCCCAGATTCCCTTAGCTCATTATCATCTCTCGTGCAGGGCCCCCCAGGCATCCGGGGAGAACGTGGGGAGAAGGTAAGGATGTGGAGCAGAGGCCCCTGGTGTGAGTGTGGGCGGGGACGGGTGTTATAACTCAGGATCTGGGGCTTCACTACTGGAGTGAGACCCACATTCTCCTACCCGACAGGGTGACGCTGGTGCCTCAGGACTGAAGGGTGACAAGGTGAGTGTGGGCACGAGGGAGGGCAGGGCTCAGGGTGCTCCTCACTCCTCTGACTTCCCCCTGTCCACTCAGGGCGACTCAGCTGTGATTTTGGGGCCTCCGGGGCCACGGGGTGCCAAGGGGGACTCGGTGAGTGGGTCTGGCCCGTGTGTTCGGGGGGCTCCTGTGCGGGGTGGACCAGGGGATCTGAGATCTCAAACCCTCAGAGGGTAAGGGACTTGTAGCCCTTGACCCTGATTTCTGGCCCTGACCCAGGGTGAACGAGGGCCTCGGGGAATAGATGGTGACAAAGGACCTCGGGGAGACAGCGGGGAACCTGGAGAGAAGGTATGGGGATGAGGTTGGGCTGTTTATACAGGGTGAGGAAGGGGGTCCTGCAAGCTGGAGGGCCCCGGGGAGGGTCTGTGAGGACAGAAGCAGAGGATGGAAGAGGGATTTCTGGGGGTCTGAGGGGAAGGGGTTCTGTCAGCTGTAGCAACTATGGGGCGGCTGAGAGGATGGGGGCTCTGTGGGAGGGGCTCCAGGGCCTGGATGTGAGGTTGGAGGGCAGTCTGGACTGTGGCCCCTGTAGGAGCCCTGTGGGAACAGAAAGGGGGCTCCTTGGGTGTTAGGGGTACTCCAGGTAGGGCTGGGGCCCAGTGGTAAGAGGAGTGGCAGGAATCAGGGGTTCCGGCGTGAGAAATGAGCCACCCCACGGCCAGGGTCTCCAGTCCCAGCCACGAGCGTGGGCTGGTGGGAAGGGGCCTTGGGGGCCTGTGTGCGAGCAACTGGCAAGTTCCGGTCTTGCTGGGAGCCTGCAGCCTGCTCTGGTCCTAATTGTGGCCCTCTCCTGTCACTGCTGCAGGGCACCAAGGGAGAGCCTGGTGACAAGGGCTCAGCAGGGCTGCTGGGAGCGCGCGGACTCACGGGACCCAAGGCAAGTCCCATCCCAGGCACTGACCCGGAGCCATGGGTCACGCCCGCCTGTCCGGGGTGTCCCCTGAGCACTGGAGGGTTCCCGCCTCCCTCACTGTTGGCCCCATGCGTACTCACACGGGCTGGTGTGCAGACCGGGCCCTGGCTGCAGTTGCCGAGGGTGGCAGATGGGCCAGCACGGGGGACAGTGGCATTGAAGGGCTGCCCTCTCCCACCTGCGTTCCCCACAGGGCGAGCCTGGTGCCGCAGGGATCCCCGGCGAACCGGTAAGGTGCCCCTGCCACCCCACCAGGGACCCCAGCCCTGTGTGGTGACCTTTGACCTTATAGTGAACCAGCACTCTCCTGTTGTCCAGGGACCCTACCTTCACAGTCTCCCCTGTGGTGGCTCACACGTCGCCGCGGAAAACCCTGCCCTTCCAGTGGCTCTGGCCCCCATGACAATTCTTACCCTGTGGTGTTCCCTGTCCGTTACAGCCAGAGTGATTCCTTTTGAGCCCTCACTGACCTCATTAACACCTTTCCCACAGGGATCCCCAGGAAAAGACGGAGTCCCTGGTGTCCGAGGAGACAAAGGAGATGTTGGCTTCATGGGTCCCCGGGGCCTCAAGGTGGGAAGGGGGCTGGCTTTTTTTCCCCATAATCAGGACCTGATGTTGGAGGGTGAAGTATCCAGGGTCAGAGGTCAGGTATCTGGGGTCAGATGCTGTGGTATCTAGGGTTGAACGTGAGGTGTTAGGTCAGAGGTGGGAAGGTCAGAGGTTGGAGTACCTAAGGGCAGTTTGGAGAGGGGTTTCAGGGTCAGGGGTCATAGGTGAGGTATGTAGGAGGTCACTTTCTTACTTCTTTTTTCTTTCAGGGTGAACGGGGAATTAAGGGAGCCTGTGGCCTCGACGGAGAGAAGGGAGATAAGGTACAGGGGTGATGAGGGATATTGGGGGACGTGGGGTCTACGGGGCCTGGGGCCTAAGGCTGACCCTTCCACCTGATCGCTGCAGGGAGAAGCCGGCCCCCCGGGCCGCCCAGGGCTGGCAGGACGCAGAGGAGAGCTGGTGAGTGTGGGGCACCCCTAGAGTGAGGAGCGGATGGGTGGGCCAGGAATTGGCTAATGTCTTCTCTCCTCCAGGGGGAGCCGGGTGTTCCAGGCCAGGCAGGGGCCCCTGGGAAGGAGGGCCTGATCGGTCCCAAGGTAAGGGGGTCCCTCCACAGTGGACAGTGGGGTTCAGGATTGGGCAGGGACAGCAAGATAAGGTCGTGAAGGTTTTGGGTCAAGGAAGGTTGGGATACTGTGGGGTGGAGTGGGGTTGGTCCTGAGGTTTCAGGGTGGGTTGGGGTCACAGTGGGGATTGTGGGGTAGGAGGTGGCGCAGTACATGCCTCAGGGCTGAGGGTTAGGGTGGTCGAGGTCAGGGGGAGGTTGGAGCGTCTGTGAAGGGGAAATGGGTGGGGCCAGGGTAGGGGGCATCACAGTGGGGTGGGGTCCTGGGAATCATGGTGGACTCAGGGTCTCTGGTTCGTAGGCCACAGGAACTCGAGGTGGTGGCCATGGGGCCTGCGGGCTCATGGGGGCTGAATTGGGGAGGCTGAGGCGAAGGGACTCTCGTGCCTCTTTCTGTTCCCAGGGTGACCGAGGTTTCGATGGGCAGCCAGGACCCAAGGGTGACCAGGGCGAGAAAGGGGAGCGGGTAAGTGGAGGCTGAGGTCATGGCGAACTGAGGGGCCTGGGGTCTCTGGAAGCTCTCATCACTGACCCTGATCTCTCCCTCCCCAGGGACCCCCAGGAGTGGGGGGCTTCCCAGGTCCCAGGGGCAGTGATGGCTCCAGTGGTCCTCCCGGGCCACCTGGCAGCATTGGTCCCAAAGGCCCTGAAGGACTTCAGGGTCAGAAGGTGAGAGGCCCCGATTCCTGACCCCTGAACCTCACTGACCCTTCTGCAACCTCCCTGACCTCTGACTCTACAATCCATTCCCCCGATATCCTTGCCCCAACCTCTGAAACTACGGTCCCAAATTGTCCTACTTCTGATCCCCACTGCCTCTGACCCTGCTCACTCAGTCCATGTGTCTGACAGGGTGAGCGAGGTCCCCCTGGAGAGAGCGTGGTGGGTGCCCCTGGGGCCCCTGGAACCCCTGGAGAGAGAGGGGAGCAGGTGAGTGGGAATTCCTGGGCCTGGGGTCAAAGGCTGGGGGGGTCCGTGAGGTCAGAGGTCACAGCCCAGCCCTGTGTATCGCCCACAGGGGCGACCAGGCCCCGCGGGGCCCCGTGGTGAGAAGGGAGAAGCTGCGCTGACGGTGAGTGTGTGTGGGGCAGGGGGGCGGGGTGGTGCCCTGCCTCCTTCTCCCGACCCCTTGGACCCTGGGCCCTGACTCTGCACTGTTCCTCCACGATCCCTGCATCATGTACCCTTTGTCCTTCCGTGACCCATGGGTTCCTTCATGACCCTTGTGGTCTTGGGCTCCTAGGAGGATGACATTCGGGGCCTTGTGCGTCAGGAGATGAGTCAACATTGCGGTGAGTGGGGTCCAGCCCGGAGTCTCCTGGGTCCCATCCCCACTGCATCCCCGCACCCCTAGACAGAGGCAGGCAGCACCCCCAGAATGTCCAGGGGGCAAGCAGTCAGGGAGGTGGGTGGAGACAGATGGATACACAAAGTATGGGTGTTTCAGGACAGACATGCTTACAGGACTCCCCTAAGTGGAGATGTGGGCAGAGGTGGGCACACACGTGCTTCTGTGCCCAGGATGGCCGTGTGTGGAGGGGAGGAGGTGTGAGCAGAGCCGGCTCCTCAAGCCAGATATGGCGCCGGGGTACAGGGCGGGGGCTCTGACGGCCCTGGGGGGCATCAGAGTGAAGCTCATCTCCTTCCTCCTCTGCCTTCTCCCTGTCCTTCTCCATTCCTGCCGGCTCCTGACCCTTTGCCTCTCTCCTTCTCTCACCTTTGGCTGGCCTGTTCCCCTCTTCTCTCTTGCCCTTGGTCCACTTCTCCCCCTTGGTCTCTTTCTCTCCTTGTGTCTGCTTCCCTTCCTCTCCCCTGCCATCTGTCACTCTCTCCGTCCCCTCCGTATGTCTCTGCCCCCCGTGAGCCTCTCTCCCTGCCTCTTTCCGCCTCTGTCTCCTGTTCTCTGTTATTGTCTCTCTCCCTGGCCCCTTCTCTGCCCTCTCCAGCCTGTCAGGGCCAGTATATCGCATCTGGATCACGTGAGTAGTTTTCTGGTCTTTTCTGCTCCCGGAGCTTGCCTCGTGCCAGGCCCTGCTGTGCCCATTGCCTGGGTCGTCTCAGCAGGGGCTTGGTGAGGGCGGCCACCAGGCTGACCCCCGGGCCCCGGGCCCCTGCTCTCGGCTCCAGGGCCTCTCCCGAGTTACGCAGCAGACACCGCTGGCCCGCAGCTCCACCCCGTGCCCGTGCTCCGCGTGTCCCACGCAGAGGAGGACGGTGAGGATGGCTGCAGCCTGGGGGGCGTGTGGGGCGGGACCACACACGCATAGGGCCGCTCGTGCATGCACAGCCCACGCCGTGTGTACAGGGAGCACATGCAGGGAACACGCGTGGGAGGCCAGGGTTGGGCCGCACGAACCAGGCCCCGCAGTGGCCCTGCTCACAGCACCCCCTTACTGTGCGTGCAGGCCAGGTGCCCCCCGAGGACGATGAGTATGAATACTCTGAGTATTCCATGGAGGAATACCAGGACCCCGCGGCTCCTTGGGATGACGTTGGTGAGGAAGGGGGCTGGGCCCACAGGGGCATGGGGAGGGGCAGGCCGAGCCCGTCCCGGCTGACCTCTCTGCCCCGCCCCGTTACCCCCAGACCCCTGCTCGCTTCCACTGGACGAGGGTTCCTGCAGTGCCTACACCCTGCGCTGGTATCATCGGGCTGGGGCGGGGGGCACGAAGGCCTGTCACCCCTTCGTCTACGGTGGCTGCGGAGGGAATGCCAACCGTTTTGGGACCCGGGAGGCCTGTGAGCACCGCTGCCTGCCCCAGGCGGCCCACAGTCAAGGGACAGGTACGAGCGTACCTCCATTCCAGTAGGGGCCTGCCCAGATTATGTCCAGAGTCAGGATCCGGGGTCAGAAGCTGCCCCCCCTCCCTAGACTGGGGGACCTGGGACAGACCCCGCCTCAGACCAAAGAGCTGATAGAGAAGCCTGGCTCTGGGTGGAGTCCCCAGTACGGTACCCCTCAGTGCTCCCTCCCTTAAAGACCTGAGTAAGGACCCCTTTCTGTGGGCAGAGCCCCCACACCCACTGTGCCCCCGGCTCCCCCATCCTCTGTGGCCCTTGCGTTAGATGGCTGAACCCCGCCTGCCCTGCCCAGGTGCTGCCCGGAGCTGAGGTCCAGTCCAGCATCCCCTGGAGGAGTCGGTGTCTCAGCTGGACCCTGCCGTCCCTCCCCCTTGGTGCTAGAGGCCTGTCTGCACGTGAGCGTGCATGAGCGTGTCCGTTATTTCAGTGACTTGTTCCACGGGTCTCGCCTTCCCCTCAGTGGACAGACCCCCATTGTGGCTGCTGCCTCCCTGGCTGATGACTCAGTGTTGGGGAGGCTTTGGGCAGTGAGCGGAAGTGACTGAATCCAACCCGCCCCTTGCCCCACGCTAGTGATGACATGGTGCTGATTCTGGGGGGTCATTAAAGCTGCTGTTTTAAAAGGCCCCTGTTGTGATTGTTTGCGGGGGGTGTGGGTGTCAGGGGGGCAGGTTTTCCCTGGGAGGGCCATGCTATCCGAGTGGGTACAGAGTCCCTCTGTCCAGCCTGTCACTGTCCTGTGACCCTCAGCCCCCAACTTGTCCCCAGAAAGAAGACAGGGTAGGGGCTGAGCGTATGCCTTCACTGCCCCCCAGGAGAGGATGAATCATGGGTGGGGGGCGGCCTCAAGCCAGATAAATGGGCCCCGAAGCGGGTGGAGGAGCAGACCGGTGCAGAGGAGCACTGCCTGGCACAGCTCACCCCAGAGGAGGCTGCTGCTGGTGAGCCTGGGGTCGGGGGATGGACAGGACCGTTGGGGTAGAGTGGATCTGGGGTTTGGGTCAGTGGAGGTCTCGGGTCTGAGGTGCCCTGGGACCTCTGATTGCTTCCTTGTCTCAAGGACCCCCATTCCTGCCTGCCTTTCTGTGCCCTGGATCTGCAACATGCTTTCTCGTGCAAACCTCAGGCTCCCCTTGGGTCACTCTGTGTCTCTCTTTGCATCCGTATTTCCATCACACTGTCTCTTTTTCTTCCGTTCTCCCTCTATTTTGCTCCATCCCCCTCTGATACATCTCCATCTCTTTCTCCCTCTCCCTGCCCTTTCTTGTTCTTGTTCTTCCTCCCCACCCCCCCGCCATCTCTCTGTCTCTCTCAAATACATCCATATCCAGATATACCTGTGGCTTTCTGTCTCTGGGTCACTCCATCTCTTTGTCCATCTCTGTCCCATTCTCTTTCTCACTCTTTCCATCCCTCCGACCCCTTCTCTGCCTGGCTCTGTCTCAGTTTTCTCTGTGTCACTCTGGCTCTCTCTTTGTCCCTTCATCTCTGCTTCCGTCCCTCTGCCCCTGGCCTGGCTGCTCTCTCTCTCTCTGCTTTCCCCATCTGCTTTCTGCCATCTGCCTCTGTCCGTGGGCCACAGCTAACCAGAGCCCCTGCCTTGAACCTGTTTTCTCCTTGCAGCCTGACTACACGATGACCAGGTGGGCTCTGCTCACGCTGATGGTCCTGACATTGGGCAGGACCCTGCTTGTCCCAGCAACCCCCACCCCAGGCTTCCAGCTTCTCCCTCAGAACTTTCCCCAGGCCACTGCCTGCCCCGTGACCTCGGAGAGCCCCTCAGGCAGCACCACGGCACCCTCCGCTGCTTGGGGTCGCCCCAGCCCTGACCCCCACACTGGCCCCCGCATCACCCTCTCGCTGGACGTCCCCCTTGGCCTCCTGCAGATCTTACTGGAGCAGGCCCGGGCCAGGGCTGTGAGGGAGCAGGCTGCTGCCAATGCCCGCATCCTGGCCCAGGTCGGCCGCTGCTGAGCCTGAGGGAGGCTGTCAAAAGGATGGAGCCACCCTGGATGGAGGAGACTGGCAGGGCAGCGGCGGAGCTGAACCTACATCTGGACATGGCGCATCTGGACATGGCGCATCTGGACTCCGCCACATGGAGTCACTGTCATATCAAAGTGCCTCACAGAGTCACAGTGTATGTGGACAGCATGCACGTGGCCATGCCAGGTTGCCAATGGACTCTAGCCATTCCTAGGAGCCCCCCAGACTTACCGTATATGTCTGAAGAGCTTGGACACTACTGTGGATGGTCACTGCCACATGGAGTCTGGTCATGGATAGGCCCCACAGTCAAGAGCTTCCGGACACCATCATACAGGGGCTCCGTAATGCCACTTACAGGAACCTCAACACAGAATACCACGGCTGCATCGGAGAGAACCGCCCATCTAAGGCCAGACACAGAGGTCTGCCCTGCCCCCACAGGTCACCACACAGACAGGTGCTGGCGGAGGTTCCCAGGCAGCACCCACCCCAGACAGATGGGGGCATCTCCAGGCATAGATGGACACTCGTACGTGCGAGGTCTGTGGCTGTGGCAGCCTTGTCTTGTGTGTGTGTTGGGGGAGGAGGTGTTTATAGGCATCAGATCAGATCAGATCAGTCGCTCAGTCGTGTCCGACTCTTTGCGACCCCATGAATCGCAGCACGCCAGGCCTCCCTGTCCATCACCAACTCCCGGAGTTCACTCAGACTCATGTCCATCGAGTCAGTGATGCCATCCAGCCATCTCATCCTCTGTCGTCCCCTTCTCCTCCTGCCCCCAATCTCTCCCAGCATCAGAGTCTTTTCCAATGAGTCAACTCTTCGCATGAGGTGGCCAAAGTACTGGAGTTTCAGCTTTAGCATCATTCCTTCCAAAGAAATCCCAGGGCTGATCTCTTTCAGAATGGACTGGTTGGATCTCCTTGCAGTCCAAGGGACTCTCAAGAGTCTTCTCCAACACCACAGTTCAAAAGCATCAATTCTTCGGCGCTCAGCCTTCTTCACAGTCCAACCCTCTCATCCATACATGACCACAGGAAAAACCATAGCCTTGACTAGACAGACCTTTGTTGGCAAAGTAGTGTCCCTGCTTTTGAATATGCTATCTAAGTTGGTCATAACTTTCCTTCCAAGGAGTAAGTGTCTTTTAATTTCATGGCTGCAGTCACCATCCGCAGTTATTTTGGAGCCCAAAAAAATAAAGTCTGACACTGTTTCCACTGTTTCCCCATCTACTTCCCATGAAGTGATGGGACCGGATGCCATGATCTTCGTTTTCTGAATGTTGTGCTTTAAGCCAACTTTTTCACTCTCCACTTTCACTTTCATCAAAAGGCTTTTTAGTTCCTCTTCACTTTCTGCCATAAGGGTGGTGTCATCTGTATATCTGAGGTTATTGATATTTCTCCTGGCAATCTTGATTCTAGCTTGTGTTTCTTCCAGTCCAGCATTTCTCATGATGTACTCTGCATATAAGTTAAATAAGCAGGGTGACAATATACAGCCTTGACGTACTCCTTTTCCTATTTGGAACCAGTCTGTTGTTCCATGTCCTGTTCTAACTGTGGCTTCCTGACCTGCATACAAATTTCTCAAGAGGCAGGTCAGGTGGTCTGGTATTCCCATCTCTTGAAGAATTTTCCACAGTTTATTGTGATCCACACAGTCAAAGGCTTTGGCACAGTCAATAAAGCAGAAATAGATGTTTTTCTGGAACTCTCTTGCTTTTTCCGTGATCCAGCAGATGTTGGCAATTTGATCTCTGGTTCCTCTGCCTTTTCTAAAACCAGCTTGAACATCAGGAAGTTCACGGTTCACATATTGCTGAAGCCTGGCTGGGAGAATTTTGAGCATTACTTTACTAGTGTGTGAGATGAGTGCAACTGTGCGGTAGTTTGAGCATTCTTTGGCATTGCCTTTCTTTGGGATTGGAATGAAAACTGACCTTTTCCAGTCCTGTGGCCACTGCTGAGTTTTCCAAATTTGCTGGCATATTGAGTGCAGCACTTTCACAGCATCATCTTTCAGGAGTTTATACGCATGGGTGGCTGCATCTCTGTGTATCTGACAGCTGTTTGTGCGTGTGAACAAGGTGTGGGCCTGTGAGGGGGCTGAGAAGAATGGGAGCCTGTCCCCCAGATCTGCATGAAGCATGCTCAGCACACACCCAGGTGCTGTCTTACCCACACCCCTGGCTCTGCCCTTGCACACACATGGCTCAGGGGAGAAGGGAGCGCAGGCTGACAGGGGCTCTGGCCCCTCCTTCATTGAACAGTCCTGAGCCTCAGTTTTCCAAGCCTCTGTTTTCTTTTTTCTCCTCTGTAAAGCCGAGTGATGCCACTACGTTTCTTGTGAGCACTGAGTGATGTAATAACCTACATGAAGGTTCCCGCCCGCAAAGAAATCCCTTAATAAACATAGTGACTGGAGAATGGGCTAGACAAGAATCACACAGTCATGTGCCCTCAGGCAGTGACACACAGGAGGGCGGAGTCAGAGCCGCTCCTCTAACCCCCTTCTCCCGCCCCGATTTCACTGACCTGTCCTCGGTGTGGAAGGCTGCAGGTTTGGCCTAATCTCCCAACCCCATCTCCATGGCGGGTTTGGAGATGAGACTCAGCCTTCTGGAGTGTGTGGCCAGGCTTGCCAGCAGATAGGGCAGGAACTGTGGGTAGTGTAGACAACTCGGGCTGGAGACGAGGGCAGACACTGGGTCCTTGCTGGAGAGAAAGTTAGCACTGTCGGAAGTGTGGCCGCCGGGGGTGCCGGGGGCGGGGGTGGGGGGTGGCACTGACCAAGATCTCACAGTTGTCAGCAGCCCTGGGGGGCGGGCCCAAGGCGGGGCGGAGAGGCGGAGCCATGGGGGGGCGGTGCTCTCCGGAGCCTAGAGGGCGTGGCCGCCCCAATCCCGGCCGCAGGGGGCGGCGGCCCGGGCCAGTTCGGGAGCAGGATGAACAGAGGTATGGAAGGAGGCAGCTCCCCGACGGAACCCGGGTCAGGGAGCAGCAGACGGGGTAGGCGCCGGGCAGGGTGGAGAGGGTGGGCGGACTGAGAAAAGACCTGGGCGAAGTAGAGGTGGTGTTAGACGGGGGTGTGAGAGCTTTGGGGGTCTCTCCGGGATTAGGGGTGCTTTGAGGGGGCATCGGTCTGTCAATGGCAGGGAGGGGGTGGGCACTGGCGCCTCACCGGGGAGAGGGAGCTGGGCCAAGGGGGGAACTATAAATAGCTGCTTCCTCCAGCCCAGGGGGAGGGACAACCCGCTGGAGCTGCCCCAGGGCCTCCCGCTCTGCCCTTTGCTGGCCTCCAAGGGGTCATACTTGTCCAGGTCCCCCCTCAGGGGTCATACCAGCTTGGGAAGGTTCAGAGGCTCATTTGGGAAGCTTTTCATACGATGTGACTTTAGCCCTTAAACCAGCATTTCCAGGGCAACTACAGTGTGGCTTGTGTGGGTCCTGAGCTGCTCTAAGCGCCTACTGTGTGCTCTGTCCCAATCACGAACCTCTGAGCACCTCGGACTGTGTGCCCTGGCTGGTCCTGAGGCACTCTGAGCACCTACTGTGTGCCCTGTGCCAGGCGGGAATCAGCAAGTGCAGACCAGGGCTGCTCGGTCACATGGCTCTCCGCTCCCGAGTTGGAACCTCACACCTTGTGTGAGCTCGGCTCCCAGGGAGACACGGGATGATCCTTGGCTAGAAATGGCCAGAGCCACTGGGACTCCTGGGAACTCCCCAACCTCCCAGTGGTCACAGAGAGGAGAGGAGGAGGGAATAAAGTGGGAGGCAGGCCGCGGGCTTGGGCACGGGGCTCGGTAGTGCGTGTGCACGCGTGACTGTGTGCGCACCATACGTTTGCGGACTGGTGTGTGGGTCTGTGTGGGATGCGCTGAGGTCCCTGGCCTTTCTGCTGCAAAGGGTGGCATGGTGGTTGGGCCAGAACTGCCCAGCGGACATGGGGACTGGGAAGAGTTTGAGGACATCCTGCAGCTTGGAGCCTGGGACACTGGGAGGAGGTCCAGTGGTCAGTGCACAGGACACCACAGGAGCCCTCCGGCACAAGCCAGGCAGGGTCACAGGCGGGGCAGGGGGGAGGCTGAGCAGGATGTGTTCATACACAACATCCCAGCACGCCTCCCACCCCTGGGCCAGGAGAGCTGGCTCACTCTGGAATGGCCCCAAGGAGGGCAAGCCACAGGGGCCAGTTATTCTATTGGACACCTGCTGATGCTGAGGGAGTGGAAAGCCAGTAGAGCATTTCAGCGCAGGGAATGTGCAAGAGTGCAGGTATGGAGGTGGGATGTGTGGGTATAGTACACCGCGTGTGGGAGGTGAGGTTCGCGAGGGCTGGCAGTTGAGCTGAGTCCATCCTGCATGGTGGGCAGGCAACTCTGTGACTCTGGGCCCTTCTCCCCTTCCTCAGTTTCCTATGTGAGAGGTGGAGCCAAAGCAGGGGAGATGGGGAATATCCTCAAAGCAGATGTTGACCCTGGCTGTGGGGAGGGGCCCCAGGCTCCTCCTGCTGTTGACATGTGGCCCCACCCTGGGTATGGGGACTTGGGAGGGAGTGTCTGAGTCAACCCAGAGTCAGACTGTTTGGGCAAGAGTGGGAGGTACAGAGTCACTGCTTCCCTGGGAAGCTGGACTCAGACTTCTGGACATGGAGTTAGCTTCCCAGACCTGGTCCTGGCCTCCTGCCCGACCCTGGCTGTCCCTGATCCCCAACCTTTGACTAACACTCCAAGAGGGCCAGGGAGGAGAATGGCAGGTCTGAGAAGGTGCAGGATGTCTGTGGATGTTAGAGGAGGGAGACTCTGCAATGAGTGCTGGGGGTTGGACAGGGTGTGGGTGTGTGGTGACAAGGTCTCTGAGGCTAGCGTGGCCCCAGAATGGCCTTTGTAGTGGCCAGGAGACAAACAGGAGGGCTGTGTCAGGAACAGCATGAGTGGCTTTGGAGAAGTAGGAAGTGGGTAGGAGGTCACCAGGGGCATGCTGCTCATCAGGACCTGCCCGTGGGTGTGCCAGCTGCTGGGCATGAGGCAGGGAGGGAGGTGGCCGGTGGACACTGAAGAGGGAGGCTGAAAAAGAGCGGAAGTGGTTGAGTCGGTCTGAGGTAGGGACTTCCCTGGGGAGGCAGCTTGAGCTGCTTCCAGGGAAGGTCTGTGTGGGCTTCTAGCACGTGGACCTCCTTAACCTTCCCTCCCTGTGAAATGAGCAAGACATCTGCATCAGTCATCTCAAAGGTCCTTGCCAGGCTCTGAAGGGCTGGGCTGGGACTTGGAGGACTGACTCAAGGCAGGAGTGTGGCAAGTTGGGCAGAGGAAGCCACGCTGCCCCTGTGGCGCACTGAGTGGAGCCTTTGCCCCATGCCCCAGCCCCTGAGTCCCAGCCGGGCACAGGTTCGGTTGAGAGGCCTTGGGGATGCAGTGGTCCTACCAGGGGATGTAGTGGAGGACATCGCTAGAGGGCAGTGTGACCCAGACTGGAGCCGTGTCAGCTAAGGCCTTGGCAGAAAGTGTACAAAGCTCAAGAGGCTGGGCTGAGGAGACAGAGGACTCAGGACTGGAGAGAATGAGCCAGGTGTGTTCCTGAACCTCTGGGTCTCTCCCCTGCCTCTTGCCTCCACTGCATATTTAGAGACAGGAGGGAGATGCATAACACAATAAATGATAGCATTACTGGGCTTTAGAACGGATTTCTCAGACATGGACACATTTAATCCATACCAGAATCTTGTCCTTGATGACAGTACATATTCTGTTTTCCTGATGAAGAGGCAGAGGCTCATTAAAGAACAAGTGTGTAAAAAAAAAAAAAGAACAAGTGTGTAAAAAAAAAAAAAAAGAACAAGTGTGTAAACTTAATGATGTAAAATTTAGTTGGTAAAAATGAAGTCCTGGAAGGAAAAGGAAGATATTGTCAGAGTTGGATGAGTCCCCTGGGAGCTTGGTCCTACTCACCTGCTCCAGGTGGGCTGGGGTTTACCCCGAGCTCCCCAGCAGCTAAAGCAAAGAGGGAAACACGGTCAGTTTTGAGATTTGTTCTGTGTCCCTGTCCATGAGATAAATGGGCTTTTTCAACGTGATCGAGCAGGTTGTTCCTGTGTGCAGTGGAGAGTCCCGGACTCGGAGGGTCGGGGTGCAAGGCCAGCAGGAGAGTTGACAACTGTGCCAGTGGGCAGGTGACCAGTCACGCAGGGGCCTTCAGGTTGTTCCTGACCAAGTTCTGGGGGTCACGGAGACCTGCCCCAACCCATGCAAACCCCTTCTGAGGGTCCTGAGGTCACGCAGAACGGGAACCGCGTGTCCTGGGGGCACGCTGGGGAGCCCAGGCGTGACGGTGTGTGAGGCGCATGCAGATCAGCGTCGGGTGTGCGGGGCTCGGGCATCCAGGGCGGGGCCTGTACCATCTGAGCCCGGAACCTGTGGGGAGCTGGGCATGCGCGTCCTCCATCCTGGCATGTAGGGCGGGCCCGCTTAGTCCCAAACGGGCTCTCGGGCGAGCTGGGCATGCGTGGTCGAACGCCAGGCACCTCTGTTGGGGTGGAGCCTACTCGACCTGGGGCGGGGCCTGCGGGGAATGGGACCGGCGTCAACGCGGCTCTGGGAGGGGCGGGGCTGAGGGGCGGGGCCTCGAGTGGCCCGAGGTGGCCAGGCTGCTGGGTTGGCAGCAGCGCAGTCGGACTCATCCAAGCCCCAGGATGGCGTCCCCACGGGAACTGACCCAGAACCCCCTGAAGAAAATCTGGATGCCGTACAGCAATGGACGGCCCGCTCTGCACGCCTGCCAGCGCGGTGGTGAGGCGGGGTCCGCGGGGAAGGGGGGAAGGCAGTGCACGGGGATGGGTATTGATCTCACATGCACAGATGCGAACCGGAGACAGGTGAGGCTGCCGCGGCCGGTGGCAGGGAAGCAGGAACAGGTGTGAGGCCTCGGACAGGTGTAGCAGAGCAGGAGGCGGGTACAGGTGTGTGGCGTCTCGACTCAGCGGGACTGCGTCTGGCCGCCATCACCTAGGGAAGGGCGCGGGACCCTTGGCCCACCACTCTGTCCCCATGTCTCAGGCCGGGGGGGAGGACTTGGAGGCTCGGTCTTGCTCTCTCTTGGCCAGAGAGCGTGGGCCGAATGGTCAGACTGGGATCTGCCGCTGTGTTGGCCCTCGGAGAATCTCTTGGTCTCTCTGAGCCTAGAACTTTCAAAGACGCCAGGGTGGGAGGAAAGCCCATCTCTGGGCCTGAAAACGAGTTTTTGGAGCAATTTCAGGAAAGTGCAGATGTGTTCAGGAGAGAGACAGTGAGACCACTATGTTATATGGGCCTGACTTTGTGTCTGTGGGTGTGCAAGCGTCCAGGTGGGGTTGTGGGTGAGTGGTAAAACTGGAGGGTGGAAACATCTAGAAGATATGCTGGAAAATCATAGAATTGTTAAGGGGCTCACGTTCCCCAGGGTCTTAGGTGTTTATTCCATTTCATTGATTGCCTGCTTGTCCTTAAATGAGTCTGCAACTTCTTTCTTTATTACCAGGAAAAACAAAGATTTAGGAGTTGCTGAAACATTGTAATGAATTTGCAAGTTGGCAGGGTCCTCAGAGAACATCTAGTCTAGGTCCTGATACCTATTGGGAAATGGAGGTAGGGAGATGGTGTTACATGCTGGGCTCTGCCTGCCTCCTGACCTCTGCTTGGGAATGACAGGAGAAGAGAGAGTGCTTGGTGTCTGTTTTGCTTTCAGGCTGGCCTGGGGCCCTTGGCCTTGACCAGGATGTGACACCACCTGGAGGAGGAGTGTGTATATCTCTTAGTACATTATTGGTTCTGTTAGGGGTGGCCATGGCTGGGGCTTTGATCAGACATCCTGGTGGGTCCTGGCTCTGATTTTGATGTTGGTCCTGGTGGGGTGCCGAAACTGTGATCCTGCCTTTAGCTCTGGGGCCGTGGCTTTCCAGTCACTATTCAGTCCTAAGGGACCATGGCTTCACCCTAGCCAACCCTGCTTCCAGACTTCTGTGGAGGTGTGGAGGGCCAAGGCCCCTTTCTCTTGTGCTTTGAATCAGTCTGTGTTAGGGCTGTGTTGCCCTGAGTTGGTGGGTGCCCTCTGCTGTTACATAAAGGGAAAGGAGTGAGAAGGTGGACTTTGGAGGCAAGAGCACTCAGATTGTGTCGTGGCTCAGCTGGTGACCTTGGGCACGGAGCTGACCCTGCAGGTCTCAGCTTCCTTATCTCTGGGACTGAGACAGTCAACAGCCTTGCACTGTGAGCCTCTTGATAAGTGCTTGATAAGTGCTAGCAGTTACTTTAGTATCTTGTCACCACCCTTTTTTCTTTGCTTCTCCATTCCTCACCCTCAGGGAATGAAGCATCAGTGAACAGCTCCGTGCCAACCCCCTTTCAGGTGGCAAAGGAGCTGAGGCCCCATGGGAGGGAACTTGCCCGGTCTCACGGCCCCTGGGGCAGACCTGTATTTCTCCAGCTCTGGGTATGCAACTGAAATGTGGCTCTGGGCTGAGCACAGGGGCTGGTGACCTGGCACTGCCTCAGGGTGTTGCAGTGGGTGGGACTGTGAGCTGACCCGGCACAGGAGGCCTTCCTGGAGGAGGCGGTGGCACCCAAGAGGCCAAAGACGAGACCTGCACATGGTATGGGGGTTTGGGCCCCAGGCTATGGTCCCAGAGTTCATAGCAAGGAGGGAGCAAGCGGTGAATGAATGGAGACAGCATCTTAGGTCTCGAGCTCTCATTCATGAAGCATTTTACCCTCTACTTGGTGGGCTTCTAACTAGGTTGGAGGACCACAAGGACAGGTGGGAACCTGAGGTCGGGGTGGGTGGAAGCTGACTCCATCACAGGGCTTTATAGAGAAGAAGATGTGGGGACCCATCACTAGGCTGTGCTGTGCCCTGGGTTGTTCCTGGGGTCTACTCCAGCTCCTCAGGGCACCAGAGGCTGGTTGGCAGGGGGAATGTCCCTGCCTCCTCCCACTCTCTGCTAGCAGTTCTGCCTCCTTTTCATAAATCCAAAGCACAGAAGGCCTAAAAGCTGTACCCTTTCTGCTCATTGACCTGGAGGAGCTCTGGGGGCAGGTGGGGCAGGACATGGAGATGGGCCTTGGGCAACACGGCAAAAAGGGCAGTATTTGATAGCTTTTCTTAGCCAAAAGTGTGCAAGACTTCCTGGGTAAGGAAACGACTGATGTGTGCCTGGACAGAAGGACAGATGACTTTCGGTCCCCTCTGAACAGGACCGTGATGCCAGTTTGCTTGGTTTTAAAGAACTCTCCCCTCCCCAGCCCGGCTCAAGGCAGTGGGAGCAGATACAGGTCGTGACTCAGTTTTGGAAGCCCCTCCAGGGACTTGAGGCTGCCCCCATGGAGACACCAGCAGATGGTGGTCACTGTGGAGCACCACGCTTGTCTCAGCCTCCTGGCTCCTTGGGCTAGTGGCCTTGAGTACGTTTATAGATAATTTACAGGAACTTGTGAGAAAAGCTGACTTGCGTATTTTCAGATTTCCTTCCGCACATGCCCTGTGTTCTGTCTCCTTGCTCAACATCGAGGTCCTGAGGGCCTGGAGCTGAGCTCCAGCAGCAAGCACCAGCTCTCCTGGTCCGCCCACCCGCGGTTCAAGTGTGTTCCCTGGGTGGGGGGCCTCGGTTTGCAATTTCTCCATTGCTTGGACGTCCCTGCTGTTCTGCTGTTGCAAGCAGGGCTCTTGTGAACACACTTGTACTCTGCTTTTTCTTTTTGAGTATTTACTTGGGATCTTATCTTGAGGAACAGAGGTGATAGGTAGCTTATGGCTCTGGTGTTGTGCCCTGACCTGCTCTCCTGCCTGCCCACCATGGCTGTGTAGGTGGCCGGGGGACATGGGGAGGAACGCTGTCGCCAAACGTGTGTGAGGAGGCCAGGGACGTCCCTGGGGAGATGGAAGCTGTGAAGAGGGGATGCGGAACCCCAGCCCTGAGGTCATGGGAGGGCCCCTCACCGAGCCATGGGAAGGGGTAGGACAGATGACTTTCGGTCCCCTCCGAATGGGGCCGTAATGCCACTTTGCTTTGTTTTATTTAAAGAACTCTCCCTTCCCCAGCCCAGCCCAAGGCAATGCGAGCAGATACAGGTCAGGACTCAGTTCTGGAAGCCCCTCCAGGGACTTGAGTCTGCCCCCATGGAGACACCACCAAATGGTAGTCACTGGCCAGCACTATGCTTGTCTCAGCCTCCTGGCTCCTTGGTCATCAGAGGGACCAGGGTGGTGCAGCTTCCCCTTACCCCGCAGTGAGTAGCTGACGGTACTGCCCTCCAGTTGCTTGGGAGCCAGCCGGGTAGGAATTGTGCAAACAGCCCAGTCTCCAGCAGCACTGGGCTGGCCCTCAGGATGCAGGGCCTTGCCTAACTTGTTTTTCTCTCGCCTTAGCCAATGCTGAGGTTTTTCTGCAAGTTTCCTCACTCTTGCTCACCATCAGTGGGGTCCCCTCCCCCTCGCTCCTGGGACTCAGTTTGGGTCCCATTTGCCCAAAGGTATTGCGTAGGAGCAGCTGAATGCTTCCCACTGGCAAGCAGGGCTCTTTACTTCTCTTCAGGGCCTGCCTGGGGACAAACAGATGCCTCTTCACCCCAAGTCCCAAGGGCAGTCTTGAGGTGCATGTTGTTCCCTAGCCAGGCAGGCTGCCAAGGCCAGGCATAGGACACAGTTTCCTGGAAGTGCTCTGGCTCTTACATGGGGAGAATGCTAGACCTTGCTGAGAGATTATCATCCTGTTTTACAGGTGACGATACTGAGGCTTGGGCTTCCCAAGTGCTGCTAGTGTTAAAGAACTCACCTGCCAATGCAGGAGACATCAGAGACACGGGTTCGATCCCTGGATTGGGAAAATCCCCTGAAGGAGGGCATGGCAACCCACTCCAGTATTCTTGCCTGGAGAATCCCGTGGACAGAGGAGCCTGGTGGGCTACAGTCCATGGGGTCGCAAAAAGTCTGACACAACTGAGCGACTAAGCACGCACGCACACACGCATGCACACTCAGAGGCTCAGAGTTGACAGTGTCAGAACTCAGGCCTGCCTGACTCTGACCACCAGGCAGGGCTACCAATGGGGCCTCTGCACTCTGGCTCCAGCGAGGGAGACAAGTTGAAGGGTGGGGCCCAGCACTTGCAGAGTGTGTGGGCAAAGGAGGGGCAGTGACAGGTCTCCACAACTGTCCATGTGTCTGTCTGCTGTGGTTTCACCTGGCCTAGGTCCTGAGGACGATGAAAGGGAGGCTTCCGGAGGCAAGACCACGCTGAAAACTGAGCTGGATTGCGCGAGGTTGGCACTTCTGCCACCTTGGTGTCCGTTGTAGTGGCCAGGGCTTGGGGGGCTGGGTCCAGACTCTTCCCTGCCTCCAGCCTCAGCACCTCCTTTCTGGTGCACTGGCCTGGTGGCACGTGGAATGGCGGTGGGTGGCTCTCAGCTGGACCACCCTTGTGGGTATTGGCCTGTGTTTCTGGTCTTAGCCTCTTGTGGCCCTCACCCTAGTGGATTTTGAGGTGCCTCCCTCTCCCTCCCTGCCCACAAGTTTTGAGCACCCAACTCTGCCAGACCTTGGGATCCCAGATGACTCAGACACTGCAAGGCTGCTTCCCTGCCAAGTGATGGGTTGTAGAGAGCAGACTGGGTTGGGTTGAGGGAAAGAGCGCACCGGGTGGGTGCCTTGAAGGAAGGACTCACTGCAGAAACAGCTTCCGGGCTTTGTAGATGAGAAATCCACCGCCCCCACCCCGCCCTGGGATGTGGAAGCAGTGATGGTGTGCGAGCAGGAACGCTGAATGACTCTTGGGGTGGGAGTGCGGGTTCCTGGATGACGGACTGGTATCGGCTCTGTCCTGCCTGCTAGGGGAATTCCCCTGTGGTGTTTCGCCAGGCCTGTGGCAGCTCCAGCTTTGTATCTGGTGGTGCAGGCAGGGTAAGGTCTGGTGAGATCCCATGGCGTCTGAAAGGCCCGGGGAATGGTGCATGCCAGCCTTGGTTAGAGACCCCACCCCCCCACCCCAGAGTCTGGGGGTCCGCGGGAAGCTCTCTGCTGCCAGGAGCCTGGAAAGACACATCGGAGGCCAGTCCTGTGCCCTGAAGCAGAGGAACCCTGGGCAGAGAGGCAGGGGCGCCCTGGGAGGGGTCCAGGCCTCGTGGGACACCGTGTTCCTTGCCTTTCAGTTTGCATGACCAACTGTCCAACGCTCATTGTCATGGTGGGGCTGCCTGCCAGGGGCAAGACCTACATCTCCAAGAAGCTGACTCGCTACCTGAACTGGATTGGCGTGCCCACTCGGGGTGAGATTCAGCCTCGGCTTCCCAAGCAGGGCTTGGGGTCTCTGTGGGGGAGGAGTGAGAAGGCTGGACTGCAGCGGGGCCAGAGGGGTGGGTGAAGGTCGGGTGTTGGGAAGGGATGCTGTTGTGTGACAACAGAGCCTCTCCTTTCCCCCAGAGTTCAACGTGGGCCAGTATCGCCGGGACATGGTCAAGACCTACAAATCTTTTGAGTTTTTCCTTCCAGACAACGAAGAGGGCCTGAAAATCAGGAAGTGAGTGTGTGTCTATGCGTGTTTATGGAGAAGGCCCTGGAGCCCAGTTGCTAGTGATGACCAAGCTGTTCTCTGAGCCTGGGCCTTGCCCTGCCCTGTGGGCTGTGACAGAGCTGGTTTCTTGGCATCTCAGGCTGTGGTGGGGGTGGGGATATGATGGGATTGGGAACAAAGGGAAAGGGTATGTGGGCTACTGGTGGCTGCCCTGCCCTGCCCTGCCCTGCCCTGCCCTGTTCTGTTATCTCTGGGAGGGAGCTTCAGGGAGGTAGTAGAGGCTTAGCCAGGGCAGGTCTGCATAGAGGCTATACTAATGAGGGTGGGCTCTGGTAGGGAGGGGAGCTCGAAGTGAAGTAGAGATTCCGGCCTCCAAGGTGGGGGAGGCCTGATGCCTTCTTTTACAGACAGAAAGTTCAGACCCAGGACCTTTCCTCCCTAGCCTGAGGGTAAGCTGATATAGGGAGGATGTTTGCCACATGTTCCTTGGCATGTGACTGGAGGCCTCAGCTTTCCCTTGCAGCTGTCTCAGTGTTGCTGGGTGACAGGATGCAAAGTTGTGTATGAAACCTACTCCCCTCCTCCATTCAGCTGTGAACTGAGTGCTTTCTGCAGATTAACTGAGCACCAGCTGTGGTCTGAGTTGCCGTGCTGTGCCCTTCTCGGCGGGTGTCAGCTGAGGGGTCAGGAAGCGTCCTGCCCTTTCTCTGGGTCCAGCCAATGTGTGAGGGCTTTGAGCAGAGGCTGGCCCAGCTCTAGTGGGTCACTGGAATGCTAGGCCGGAAGCCACCGCTGTTGCTGCGGTTTGCCTGCTCCCTCTCTGGCCACCAGGGGGCAGGAGTTCCCCATCAGGGCTTGGCCAATCAGGTTCTCTGCTCTTGGGTCAATGGAGCCGGCCGTTGCTGCACCAAGGGAAGGGGAGTCTGACACTCAGGCCTCTGGGGCCAAATTGGGAGTAAAACTCGAGGGTGGGCTCTCTGGTGATAATGACAAAAGGGAGGGGACTGATACTTGAACCTATGGTGTGCTGGGTGTGTGATGCCCATTGCCACCCCCCACCCATTTTACAGATGAGGAAATTGAGGCTCAGGGGGTCTCATAAAAATATCAAGTAACTTCACAGAGCCCAGAATTAGGTCTAAGCCCCTGTTTCACTATAAACTGTCCTGTCCATCATTCCCAATTCACAGTACCCAATTCGTAGATCAAAGGTTGCATCAAGTGCAAATTCTATACCCATCTCAAGCTGTGGGCACTCATTAGCTGCTTTGATCTTCCCTACAGTGGGTTGTGGTGCCTCCCTTCCCCAGATGCTGAGGCTGAGGTCAGAAGCGGTGGTATTGTCTGGGATCATTCAGGGTTTGATTTGAAGCCAGGACTGTCTGACTCCAAAGTGTTTGTGGGGAGAATAAGGAAGCTAGTGCATTCCCAGAGCTTGTTGGCCGTTCTGCTTAGACTGCCTATTGAAGGTAGGAATTGGGATTAATTCTCATGGCGAAACCCAGACTCAGAAGAGGTTAGGGAACTAGTCCAAGATCACCCAGTGGGAACAGAGGTCCTAGCAGTAGAAGCTGGGGGCAGGTTCACATGTGCTTCTCTGTAGGCACACCCTCTGGCTGTTCCTAGGAACTCTCCCTTGTGTTTCCAAAGCCTGGGTCTGGCCCCTGCACCAGCGCCCCATTTCCCATTAACCAGCCCCAGATGGCCCACGGATAATTGGCAAAACAGAAGGATCAGACTTTTTAAAAATGGCAAACCTAGGAAGAGAAGCCTACATTTCCCAGAGACACAGGTTTTACACATTGTTGAGGTTCCTGGAGGTATACGGTGTGGAGGTCTGAACCTGATGCTGGATACAGTGGAAGGTCTAGAAAAGGGCATGTGCAGCCGTGTGTGTGCAGGTGCTCCCTCTTTATCTACACTTCGGTATGTGCTTAAATACACACCAAGCACACTCGTATACTTGCACAGAGTCACGTAGTGCAGGAAGATGTGTGCACACACCTTATGTACAAAGTATGTAAGTGTTCATGCACGTGCACATCCTCTGTGTGCATGTTTGGACATATAAAAACCTATAATTGTGCACACTGGTGTGTGCACAGACATACCCCATGTGCACGTGAATACCAGCAAATTTGGAAAACTCAGCAGTGGCCACAGGACTGGAAAAGGTCAGTTTTCATTCCAATCCCAAAGAAAGGCAATGCCAAAGAATGCTCAAACTACCGCACAATTGCACTCATCTCACACACTAGTAAAGTAATGCTCAAAATTCTCCAAGCCAGGCTTCAGCAATATGTGAACCGTGAACTTCCTGATGTTCAAGCTGGTTTTAGAAAAGGCAGAGGAACCAGAGATCAAATTGCCAACATCCGCTGGATCATGGAAAAAGCAAGAGAGTTCCAGAAAAAACATCTATTTCTGCTTTATTGACTCTGCCAAAGCCTTTGACTGTGTGGATCACAATAAATTGTGGAAAATTCTTCAAGAGATGGGAATACCAGACCACCTGACCTGCCTCTTGAGAAATTTGTATGCAGGTCAGGAAGCAACAGCTAGAACTGGACATGGAACAACAGACTGGTTCCAAATAGGAAAAGGAGTACGTCAAGGCTGTATATTGTCACCCTGCTTATTTAACTTATATGCAGAGTACATCATGAGAAACACTGGGCTGGAAGAAACGCAAGCTGGAATCAGGATTGCCGGGAGAAATATCAATAACCTCAGGTATGTAGATGACACCACCCTTATGGCAGAAAGTGAAGAGGAACTAAAAAGCCTCTTGATGAAAGTGAAAGTGGAGAGTGAAAAAGTTGGCTTAAAGCACAACATTCAGAAAACGAAGATCATGGCATCCAGTCCCATCACTTCATGGGAAACAGTGGACACAGTGTCAGACTTTATTTTTTTGGGCTCCAAAATAACTGCGGATGGTGACTGCAGCCATGAAATTAAAAGACGCTTACTCCTTGGAAGGAAAGTTATGACCAACCTAGATAGCATATTCAAAAGCAGAGACATTACTTTGCCAACAAAGGTTTGTCTAATCAAGGCTATGGTTTTTCCTGTGGTCATGTATGGATGTGAAAGTTGGACTGTGAAGAAGGCTGAGCGCTGAAGAATTGATGCTTTTGAACTGTGGTGTTGGAGAAGACTCTTGAGAGTCCCTTGGACTGCTAGGAGATCCAACCAGTCCATTCTGAAGGAGATCAGCCCTGGGATTTCTTTGGAAGGACTGATGCTAAAGCTGAAACTCCAGTACTTTGGCCACCTCACACGAAGAGTTGACTCATTGGAAAAGACTCTGATGCTGGGAGGGATTGGAGGCAGGAGGAGAAGGGGACGACAGAGGATGAGATGGCTGGATGGCATCACTGACTCGATGGACCTGAGTCTGAGTGAACTCCGGGAGTTGGTGATGGACAGGGAGGCCTGGCGTGCTGCAGTTCATGGGGTCGCAAAGAGTCGGACACGACTGAGCGCCTGATCTGATCTGATACCTTTTCTATTTTTTTTAATTCTACCTTTTCAGTCACATACTACACACGGGCTTAGGGACACCGGGATGTTCTCTCTGACACTGACGTGTCCACCAGTTCCGTTCAATTCCGACCCTTTCTAAATGGCGTTAGCATGAGTCAGTTCCCACAAGTTAAGGGCTCAGTCCCTCAAAATTGAGCCCGCTTCACACACCAGTAACGAGTCTCAGGGCCCAGCACCATCACACCCTACCAGCACCTCATCTTTTCAACCTGGAAGTGCTTTGACTCTCCTCATTCAGTTCATCCTCGGCACCCACCTCCTTTCCTGGAGGGTGGTGGTTAGGACTAAAGTTCCTCATCACTTTCTGTGACCAGCTCCATGCTAAGGCTGTCTAGGGGCCCCATCCTGAATCACTTCATTAGCATCAACTCAGGTGTGATTGGAAGAGGCTGCTTATGAATGACAAAAATCACTCCTGTCACTTAGGGAATTCCAAGGGTTTTAGGAGCTCTGCCAAGAACCCCGGACAGAGACCAGATGTATTTATCATATCATACCACAGAGACCCCCTCTGCACGTGCACAACTGCACCCCTAAGGAATTGCTCACAGGTGCTCACTAATGACTCACCCGTCACATACCCACCCATGCACATGTGTGCCCATCCATACTCACACCCACAGGGGCTCCCAGGCTGTTCCCCCCTGCATCTCCACCTGGGCCCCTTGATCCCTCCTACGAGACGTAGCCTCAACCAGAGGAGCCTCCGGACATCATAGCCCGGACACGGGGCTCTGCATGTGGGTGGCAAGAAATGGCCCTAGCCATGCTGAGACTGCAGAAATGTGTCTCAGAGGGGCTTCAAGGAGCTCTGGTTCTTTATGTCTCAGCACAGAAAGAATTCTGTGAAGGGCAGAGCGAGAGAAAGTATTTGTTAGACTAGGACACGTATGAGGCTTGGTGGGCAGGTGGGCAGGAGGGTCTGCTCCCAGAATTTAGCGGGTGAAGGATACAGGAGGACACAGGCCACAAGGCAGCGGGAGAGTAGAGCTCCTTCCAGTGACCTGGACTCAGTTCTGGCCCCAGTTTCCTCGTGAGCCCAGCATTCTGGTCCGCCTCTGCTGCCACGCTTGGGCACACTGCACAGTGTATTGATGCACTCGGGGTTTATACACAAAATTCCAAGGTTGAACAAACAGGAGATCTAATTTTACTCTTCCATCAGAAAAAGTATAGGTAATAGTGTTTGAGAAGAAAAATTTTTCCTTCTTGCCTTCTAGGTTCTTTGGCTGGTCTAGTATTTAAATTGACAATGACACAGATTAACAAGACAGAAAAAAAGTTTAATAGCACCTATATCTCCTGCATACATGGGAGAGGCCTAAGAAGCCCTCACCTTAAATACCATCTTCAGCTAAAGAGAAAAGAAGATGCTGGGGGGTAAGGAGTCAGAGGACATTATCAGGAAATGCCCAGTGAATTAGGGTAAAGTTTTTATGCAGATTTAAATCTATGCCTTCAGGGAAGCCCTCACCTTAAAAACCATCTTCAGCTAAAGAGAAGGGAAGACATTGAGGGTGAGGAGTCAGGGGAAGTTACCAGGAACAGCTCACAGATTTAAATCTATGCCTTCAGGGAATTGCCTGGTGGGCCAGTGATTAAGCTTCTGACCACAGGACCAGTGTGGGACCATTGTTGGAGCCAATCTGATGCCTGATCCATCTGGGAACTAAGATTCCACAAGCTACATGGCTCTGCCTAAGCAAATCAGTCTATGCCTTTAGCATTGATAGTTCCAGAGAGATAAGATCATCTCCTTCCTCCTGGTTCAGCAAGGGAGACACCCCTACAAATGGAGGTTTCCTTTATATTTGTAAATGTCTCTTAAAAAAGGGATCTTCTTGACCCAGGGATTGAGCCCAGGTCGCCTGCATTTTAGGCAGATTCTTTATCTCGTCTGAGCCACTATGGAAGCCCTAAAAAGATAAAGAAAAAAAAAAAAAAAGGGTAAGCTGTTCTTTTTAACCTTTTATTTTGTATTGGGATGTAGACAGTTAACATGCAGTGTTGTGATAGTTTGAGGTGAACCCCAAAGGGGCTCAGCCATGCATAGACATGTAAAAAAAGGATAACTGATTCGTGTTTTCTGAGCTCTTGCGTCTGCAGTTTCTTAAAAATAATCAGCCTGAAAATAATCCTTCTGCCAAAGAGATTTATTTTGGGGCGGCACATTCTGCTCCACTGCATAGATAAAAGGTCAAAGTGATTTATCTATCTTTGGACCTTGTAGGAGAAATGGATAAAGTTAGAAAGATCCTTGTATGTGGCAATCCAGTTTGCAGCAATGAACAAAAAGGCTGCGGTGTTCTGAGGACAGTGTAGTCAGTGGTCAGCCGTGGTGAGGGTTTTGCCTTCCAGAGCCTCTGTGGACATGGTGGGGGGTCCAGGAGGCAGAGACACAGCGCCCTCCTCCAGAAGGGGTCATTTGGGGAGTTCTTGGTCCACTGAAAGAAATGCACAACTTAAAATTTGAGAGTTATGTTTTATTTGGTGAGCAACACTGAGGACTTGGGAATTCCCTGGCAGTCCAGTGATCAGGACTCTGTGCTCTCACTGCCAAGGGCCCAGGTTCAGTCCCTGGTCGGGGAAGTAAATCTCACAGGCTGCACAGCATAGCCAGAGAACTTAAGCCTGTAAGATAGCCTCTCAAATAGCTCTGAGGGACTGCTCGCAGAAGTTAAGGAAGGTTCCAGGACATATAGGAGTTTGGGGGACAAAAACCAGGTAGCCCAAACATCAAGAGAGTCTGTTAAAGAACACAGACATCTCAAGTTAAGGAACCTAGAGCTTTTCTTTGAATGGAAAGAGCTAAGAGCCTGGGCTCATTGAAGTCCTCCTTTTGATATGCATTTCAGCTATCTGGGTCCAGTGTCCTGTTCTTTTCCTTCCTGAATCCCCCTCAGGGTGCACATTTGGGGGTGGCTGCAGTGGCTGAGCCTTAGCGCCTGCAACATCCTTTGTTTGGTGATACAGCAGGTGGTCTCCTTGGTCCACATTTCTCTTCTAGGAAAGAAAATTGAACCTGACGCTTAATCCTGCCTTTTAAGCTGGAGGCTGCCGATACTGTCTCTGTTCTCCCACTGCCAGCTTCCCCACCCAACACACACACAAGGAAGTATCTGGTTTTCAAAGTGCTTATGTTGATAATCAGGAGAAATGTAGGACTCTGAGAAGTCCTGAAAATGGCAAAATGGCAGCCTGGATTTCTATCTGATGAGATAAAAGAAAAAAGTACTGAAACATGATATTTCAAAAAGTGTTCCTGGACGTCGCTGGTGGTCCAGTGGCTAAGAATCCATCTTCTAATGCACGGGACCCAGGTTTGATCCCTGGTCTGAGAAGACTCCACATGCCACGGAGAAACTAAGCTCGTGCACCACGGCTATTTAGCCTGTGCTCCGCAGCAAGAGAGTAGCCTCTGATTGCCACAACTAGAGAAAAGCCTGAGCAGTAGCAAAGAGCCAGCACAGCCAAAAATAAATAAATATGTATACTAAAAAAAGTATTCCTGATGGCCAGGAGCACATAGCCTTCCACCTACAGGAGCAGGGTTACCAAATACTGGCGGTCTTCCCAAGGAAAGAGGAACCTTGAGAAGAGAGAAGGAGCCCCAGGGGCCGTCCCCTCTCCTGGTTGGCACAGCATATGTCCCTGACCTACTGTCCTGCAGCAGCCAGCAGGTTCTTGGCTGAACGGTGTGTTCTTTTCTGAAGGCAGTGCGCGCTGACAGCCCTCCGAGACGTTCGGCGGTTCCTTAGTGAGGAGGGGGGACACGTGGCGGTGAGTATAACACGCTGGCAGCATCTGGCAGTGACATGCGGGAGCCCACCTACTTCTAGCCCTTTACTTACCAGGCATCTGGAGGGAAAGGCAGGGGACGTGTGGCCCTAGACATCCCTGGGTGCCAGCCCCCCCAGGAGGAAGCCTGAAGCTGCTCTGCAGTAGGAAGCCAGAGGCTGGATGGGGCCAAGAACTTCCCTCTGGGCTTGTGGTTGTGTTTGACCCTGCAGGACTTCCCTGTGAATACTCACAGGGTTGGCTACCCCACAGGTTAGGCATGTCATGTTACTCGAGTCTTTAGCAAATGCGATTTCTCCCGGTGTGGAGAGCATCCTGCCCAGCATTTGGTGACCATTCCGAAATCAACTGAATGCTGGGTAAGGGAATTCCATCTATGTGTTGGCCCCTCCAGTAAGGTGCACAAAGCTGAGCAAGGGTGTCTTCAGGAAAGGGCCCCACCCCAACCCTCTGCTGTCAAACATCGTGGCCATTTTTCCTTCCTTCTTCCTCTTGAAGGCATGCAGCGTGGAGCTCTGTCCCCAGCTCCATCTAGATCAGCTGCCCCCTAGGTCTGTGGCATAGCCGTCACCCTGGGAATTTCCTTCTCTTCCCTCCTGAGTTGAATGTCTGGCTCTTAGACCCCATGTCTTCCTTTTACTTGATTTACTGACTTGTTTTGTTGGAGTACAAACAAGTAGCTTTCTCAGAAAGGTACTTGGGAAGTACATTTTGTGAGACCTTACATGTCCAGAAATATCTTTTTTTTGTTTGTTTGTTTTAAATCCTCACCTTTGATGGGTGGGTATAGAATTCTAGGTGGAAAGAACACTTCCTCTAAATTTTTCATGACATTGCTCCATTGTATTATGGCTGTGGGAAAGTCTGTTTTCATTCTGATTTGTTGATCCTCCTTAAAGGTTGTATTTCCTAGGGAATTCTCTGGTGATCCAGTAGTTAAGACTCTTCACCCTCTGGTTAAGACTCTGGTTTGATCCATGGTCGGGGAACTAAGATCCCACAAACCGTGCAGTACAGCCAAAAAAAAAAAGTTAAGATTAAAAAAGAAAAGATTTTATCTCCTGGAGGAGCTGGGGGCTTCTCAGGCCCTTTCTCTGGAGAAGCTTTTAGGGTCTTCAGACTGATGCGTCTTACGGTGGTCTTCTCCACAATGCCGGGTCCTTGGGCTGGGGGTTTTCATCAGGAAACTCTTCTCCAGCAGGTCAGAGAAACTGTCATATATTTTACTTTGTTAAGCTACCCCCACCACTGTCTCACCGTCAAGCCCTCCCTCCTCTCCCACTTTCTGAGATGCTTTTTCTAGAACTCCTGGTGGCTGTATGTTAGACCTAATCCCTAACTTTGTGTTTTTTCCCCCTTACTCTCCCTTTGTCTCTTTTGTTCCACTTTCAGGGAGACTTCCGTAACATTATTTGAGAAGTGTTTGGCTGAAGTTTTATACTTTTATGGTACAATTTCCAAATTTAAAATGTCTTATTTTCTGAGCGTTCCAATTTTTTCGAAGCCTGTTCTTGTTTTGTGCTTACTATATGGCATGTCACGTCTCTTTAGACAATAATTGTAGGTTTTTGACATTTCCTTCTATGCTATGCCCTGTCCTCATTTCTTAAAGTTCCTTTTATGGTGTTTGATTTAGTCTTCCTCTTTTTTTTTTTGTCTGCACCATACAGCTTGTGGGGTCTTACTTCCCTGACCAGGGATTGAATTTGTGCCCCCTTCAGTGGAAGCATGGGGTCCTAATCAGTAGACCACCAAGGAATTCCCAAGTCTTCATTTTCCATGTTAGAGGTTTGGCTGGACCATTCAGTGACCTTGGTCTAATGATAAATCCCTTTATAAAAAGTGGTGCTCTAAAATCCGCTTGGGTAGGCTGCACCTGAGGATTCTGGGCAGGCCCCAGGCAGTTCAGAACCTGCCTGGAGGAGGCAGGGAGGGGTCCTGGGGCTCCACTTGCACTTCCAGTGGAGCCAGTCCTTCCCTTTCCTCTACACCCTTGTCCCCTTTTGCCGAGATGCCTGTGCCCAGTTCCTGACTATCCCAGGTCTGCAAAACAGGTGTGCTCTGGTTGGTAAGGGCTTGTGTTTGCTTTCTCTGAGCCACTCACCAAATGTCTGTCTTAAAGAAAAAAATTATGGTGACATCGCCCATCTCCTGTCCTGTTCCCATCTTATTGGGGGTCTCAGGATGGAGTGGAAATAAATGTGGGTTTAGTTCTCCAGGTTTAGCTAGTTTCACTGGAAGTCTTGGTCAGACATGAGCTGAGTGCCTGCTCTCCAGCTGTGAGCATGGGCACTTGCTCCTTCTAGCTTCCTTGAGGCACTTGCCGAGGAACTGGAGGACCAGCCCAGCCATTGCAGGTCTGAAGGGTACTGGCCAGGTGGATGGCCAGGCATCAGCTGGTCTCAGTGAGAAATCCACCCCTGTGCTCTAGCTGTCAGTTGCCTCCCACCTTTTCCAGGGCCACAGGCTGAGTTAACCCCAATTTGATTCTAGGTTTTTGATGCAACAAATACCACCCGAGAACGGAGAGCCACCATCTTTAATTTTGGGGAGCAGAACGGCTACAAGGTGAGGCCCCCCGGCTTACCTCCTCGGTTGGGCTGTGGCACCTTCAGGCCCCCTGGGGCCCGTTTGTTGGCCTCCTGATATGTGCAGGCAGGTGGGCTCCTGAGTAGATTTGCAATAATGCTTTTCTCTCCACCTGGATTTCTTTCTGGGGAAGTGGGGTTCCTGGTGGGCGAGTCCTGGATGGGGTGGCACCTGCTGGGGGTTCCATGCCCCTTGTCCAGGCCCTCTCCCCTGAAGGAGGGCCTCAAGGCCCTGGCTGATCAGTATGGCCCTCAGTGGGTAGGGGGCTCCAGGGAGCCAGGCCCAGGATCTTAAATGCATCTCTGGTTCCTGCCCTCCTGCCCGCCCTGGTCTTTGCTGCAGACCTTTTTTGTCGAGTCCATCTGTGTGGATCCTGAGGTCATAGCTGCCAACATTGTGGTGAGTGGTGTGGTGCATTTGACCTTGCGGGGGACAGGAATACACCCGAGACGGCCTGTGACAGTGAGGTCCCTCTGCAGGTTCGGCTGATGGCTGGGCCAACCTTAGCTCGGTTGGAGGGGGTGAGCGGTGGGGAGGCAGTAGATCTCTGGGCTGGGTGGTCCTGGATCCCTGAGTACCACTCGTCTGGAGAGCTGTGCATTCCTTCTTCTTCCCCTCTCTTCCCCTCCCTCTCCTTCCCCTTCGTCCTACCCTGGATGGTAGGAGATGAGCTTCAGCCCCTAGGGGGAGGAGATTTGACCCCTCACCCATATTCCCTTTTTATTTGAGAAATGAACATCAGTGTCTGGGGAGATAGTTCAGGTGGGGAGGGGCTTCAGGGCCCCTTATCCCTCTGGTTTCACCTCCCCCTGTACCACCAAAACAAGGGACTGCAATCTCAGGATGCCCAGTAATGCTCTCTTAGCACTGGTGTGGGAGCTTGGCCCAGGGAGCCGCTGGCCTCTTCCTAATGGGACCAGCCCCCTGGAGCTGGCCTCCAGCCTCCTCCCCTGGCCCCTGCCCAGCGTTGCCCTTGGTACCCCCTGCCTGGCCTCTGGAGCTGATGCATCCTCTGTGCCTGGCTCCGGCAGCAAGTAAAACTGGGCAGCCCTGACTACATCAACCGTGATAGCGACGAGGCCGCAGAGGACTTCATGAGGCGCATTGAGTGCTATGAGAACTCGTACGAGACGCTGGACGAGGACCTGGACCGGTGAGCCGGGGCGGCCCTGTGTCCTCGGCTGTGGTGGGGGCTGGGTCTGGTCCACTGGCTGCCTTCCGTGGCTCCCCGAGGTGGTGGCTGAGGGCCCACCCCAGCAGGCAGAGATGCTCTGCCCTTTGTTTCTCTCCTCGGGGTGGAGGTCGCGGCCCAGAGGTGACTCATAGAACTGCAGTTGCTTTATCTGGAGCTCTGAAAGTCAGAATTTTCTACTATGCCATCATAAAATCAAGCCTGTTTTCTGTACAGAGGCATTTGCAAACAGTACATGCTCTTCTTGCGGTGTGGGTCTGTGTTTTGAGAAGGAGAACAGGGTGCCCAGGTCCTACCCACGAAGAGCTGACAGTGGCCAGTGCTTCATAGGAGTGAGTTCTGAATGGGGACAGCAGCCAGCCATCGGCAGGCTCTTTCTGTAAAGGCTCAGATGGTAGATATTTTAGGCTTTGGGGGCATACAGTCTCTAACTCTGACATCTAGTACTAAAGGAACATGTAAAGAAATGGGCGTGACTGTGTCCCAGTAAAACTTGATTTGCAAAACCAGGCTGAGTTTGACTAACTGGCCATAGTTTGCCAACAACTCCTTATAGCAGAAGTGGGGGTGGTGGTGAAGTGAATAACACTTAAGTAATTAACACCTAAGTGATTAAGTTAATAACTGAATAAAGTATTACACAGCCCTTATAAATCGTGCCAAAGAGACATGGAAAAGTGTATGTTATGTTCTTGTTGTTCAGTCGCTAAGCCCTTTCCGACTCTTTGCCACCCCATGGACTGCAGCACACCAGGCTTCCCTGTCCTTCACTATCTCCCGGAGTTTGCTCAAGTTCATGTCCACTGAGTCACTGATGCCATCTAACCATCTCATCCTCTGTCGCTCCTTTTCCTTTTGCCATACGTTATGTAGCATTAAATAAAAAGGCTGGAATATGAACTTGTGCTTGGGTCACTTGTAATTATGTATGAATCTTTAATTACACACCAAGGAAGTCAAGCGACTGTTGGAGAGATGGTGTGTGGGGTGTCTGCCGGACAGTCCTTGGACTGGCTGTGCATCTTCTTGGAGAGCCTGGCACTGTTTCGGTGCTGCTGCCCCGCCTCTGTGGTTCTGCTGGTCTCCCCAGCACAGCGTTGTTCCTTGTGGCCATGTTGTCCACGCTGCAGGGCTGCATGGTCCAAAGCAGGGAGTGTGGCGGAGCTGGGCCTTAGTACCATCCTCCTGTGCTACTTGTCTCATCTACCTGCTGGCTGGCATGGGATGGCACGGGCGCTGGGCACACACAGATGACATGGGCTGGATTCTAGGGGGAGGGTTACTGGGGGAAGGAAAGGCCAGGTCAGGCCCATGGATGGCTGACCTGGAAGACTGGAAGGGAGGTGTGTTTGCCAGCTACTACCATCAGGTCAATCGTGGAAAAAACTGTCTCCTGCTCACCCTGCAGACAGTGCCTTGAGAGCTCAGAGGTAGGCAAGAGGGGCCCGGGGACGTAGAGCAGCAGTGAAAGTCCGGATGTGGTAGGACCGACCCCTCTCTTGGGCTGTCGCCTCTTGTGAGCATGCTGAGCGTGGGGCACCTCTCACCCGGTTTATCTGTATGTCACGTGTGTCATGTGGCTTCCACCGCACCCCTGTCGCTCGCACACCAGCTGACGGTCCAGCGTGTTGTGGTCTCAAGCCTGGCGGGGTCAGAGGGGAAAGGCTCTGGAGCGGGCAGGGCATACCCTGGAGGACCTGGGTCTCACTCACCTCTCCCTGCCTTCTCTGGAAAGGGATCTGTCCTACATCAAGATCATGGACGTGGGGCAGAGCTATGTCGTGAACCGCGTGGCTGACCACATCCAGAGCCGCATTGTATATTACCTCATGAACATCCACGTGACACCCCGCTCCATCTACCTCTGCCGGCATGGGGAGAGCGAGCTCAACCTCAAGGGCCGGATCGGCGGGGACCCAGGGCTGTCCCCCCGGGGCAGGGAGGTCAGTGCTCGCACTCGTGTGTGTGTGTGTGTGTGTGTGTGTGTGTGTGCGTGTGTGCGCGCCTGCGTGCGTGCGCATGTGTTGGTGAGGGACTCCAGCTAATGTGCAATCCAGTCTGAAATGTTCCCATTACATAGGAAAGTTCACCAGGCAGATGCCTGGATCTCTGGCTTCCATAATACCTGTCGCCAGCTGAGTGCCTTCCCTGGACTGGCATGCCACTGTGGGAGTGAGCTGAGTGCCCGCAGTATGGGTGATCCTCTGCCATAGTCCAGGGAAAAAATCGAAGCCTTGCTGGGAAGACAGTCCAGCCTAGGCATGTGGTTTGAGGGGCCAGCACTGGCAGGGGACCTGATGAGCCTCAGCTGGAACTACCTTCAGGGTCTGGGAAGAATGCACAAGGACCGTACTTGTGGGAGTAGGGGTCATGTGTTTTGTTTATTTATTTATTTTTTACCATACCGGTTTTCTCTGAGGCTGGGCCCCATGGACTCTTTGAGGGCATCCCAGAACCTGTCCATCTGAATTTGCTTCTGGTGTGTTTCAGTTTGCCAAGAGTCTAGCCCAGTTCATCAGGGATCAGAACATCAAGGACCTAAAGGTCTGGACAAGCCAGATGAAGAGGACAATCCAGACGGCCGAGGCCCTGGGTGTGCCTTACGAGCAGTGGAAAGTTCTCAACGAGATTGATGCGGTAATTGACGTCTCTTCCCTCCCCTGCCCAGGTGGCACAGCTGCGTTCGCCCAGGGTGATGACATTGAGGGTCAGAAGGAATTTTTTGTTTAACATGTCATCATTGATTATGGTTCTGATTCATCCCGCCCTTCTTCCCTGCTTTTGCATATACTTATCTAGAGGTGCATGGTGAAGATGTGATGTGTGCATATGTTGTGAAGTAAGTGTCACAGTAAGTTCACTTAACATCCATCGCCACAGAGTTACAAACTTTCTTTTTCTGGTGATGAGAACTTTCAAGACATACTCTCTTGCAACCCCATGGACTGCAGCCTACCAGGCTTCCCCATCCATGGGATTTTCCAGGCAAGAGTACTGGAGTGGGGTGCCATTGCCTTCTCCCACATACTCTCTTAGCAGTTTTCAAATATATGATACATATTGTTGACTGTAGCCACCATGCTGCACACTGCATCCCAGGACTTATGTGTCTTATAACTGGAAGTTTACACCTTCACCATTTTGCCTGTCAGCTGGCTTCTCATCCCTTGAACTTCACTTTCAAGTCAACAAAACCTCCAAGGGAAAAATGATGCCATGAACCAGCTTCATCTCTTCGGGCTTCCCTTCACTTCAGGATTTTGACCTCTCACGTCTTTTTTTTAGACAAGTGATTTTCTTTCTTTCTTTTTTTTTAAACTATATTTCCTTTTTTATCTTCGTATTTTTGTCTGCACTGGGTCTTCGTTGGGCTTCTGGGTTTTCTGTTTGCGGAGAGCGGGGGCTCTTCCCTAGCTAGTGCTCAGGCATCTCATTGCAGTTGCTTGTCTTCTTGAGGATCACGGGTTCCAGGGCGCTCAGGCTTCAGCAGTTGTGGTGCACAGGCTTAGTTGCTCTGGAGCGTGTGGGATCTTTCCGGACCAGGGATCCATCTGGTGTCCCCCTGCATTGCACGACGGATTCCCAACCACTGGGCCACCGGGGAAGGCCCCTCAGGTCTTCTTTGCCTCATGGCTTTGTGATGATATCAAGCAGATGTATTTGTTTGTTTCTGTTTGGCTTTTCCAGTCGCTCTCAAGGGGAGGGTTAGTCTAAAACAAGCTAGTCTACCATTGCCTGATGTGGAAGTCTCTAAGATCGAATTTGACTTTTACAGAGATCACCCCACTGGATAGAATTGTGTTGCTGGGATGAGGTGAGAGGAAAAGCTGGAGGAGGGAGACTAGTGAGAGGTGCTTGATGTGTCCTGATTAGGTGATGAATCTGGAATTTGGGTGGTGGCAGTGAAAGAGGAGTAGAGGAGTGGGGGGTGTTTTTATTCATTTATTTATCACATATTTATGTGAGCCTATGCTATGCTAGGGTCTCCCAGGCGGTGCTAGTGGTAAAGAACCTGCCTGCCAGTGAAGGAGAATTAAGAGACGCGAGTTCAATACCTGAGTCGGGAAGATGCCCTGGAGGAGGGCATGGCAACCCACTCCAGTAGTCTTTCCTGGAGAATCCTGTAGACAGAGGAGCCTGGCAGGCTACAGTCCATGCGGTCGCAAAGAGTTAGACATGACTGAAGTGAATTAGCACACACACACACTATGCAAGGAACTGGGCCAGATGCCAGGGATCTAGATCCAGGTGAAGAGATGGAGGCTGATGATACCCCACCAGGGATGTAAAAAGGAAAAACACATCCAGGATGGCTCCAGATTTCCAGCCACTGGGAAGGGTCCTGGGGCAGGGAAGGTGAGGCGCTCACCTGAGGGCACGAACTGTGTCTACTTCATTCACCACTTCGCAGGTGTCGGTAAATAGGTAGGCAAATAGGTAGGCATGAGAGGAAGGTGGTATGTTCTTGGGAGATGTTCCATGGCAGATACCCAGGAGGCAACCTGATCTCTAAGGAGAGGTGGGGCTTGGGTATATCCGCCGCAGACATGGTGCTTGAGACTGTGTAATGGATCAGGTGGCTGAGGGAGGTGAAGTGGGACCCAGGACAGAGCCCAAGGGAGCCTTGGTGTGTAAGGGGCTGTGGAGGAAGCTATGGATAGGTGTCCAGTGAGGTGGAAGGCAAACCAGCCCGATGAGGGTCATGGGAGTCAAGGCAGAGAGGAGGAGGCCATGGTCAGTAGGGTGAGATTCCATAGGAAAGGGCAATGAGGCCAATCTCCAAGCTGACCATTGGGATGTCATAACAAGACCACTGGGAGTCTTGGCATGAGCCTAGTGGGCTGTTGCCCAATGGGACTGGATGGGAAAATGAGTGGGAGGGAGGCAAGAGGCTCAGAGTCAAGGGATACTTGGCTGTGTGTAAGCTGATGATGAGAGGCTGGTAGAAAGGGAGAGAATGAGGACAGGAGGCCCTGAGAGACGGCAGTGAGCGAGTCAATGCCTAGGCAGGTTGATAAGAAGTCCAGGGTCCCCGAGGAGAGAGGGATCTGGGGTTCTCAAGGAGGAGGAAAGGACAAGCTTTTTTTTTTTCTCTACATTCTTTAGTCTTAGTCACATAAAACATTTTTTTTTTCTTTAAGCGGGAAACTGATGATTACACAACTCAGTTTACTGTATTCTGTTTGAGGACAGTTTCTCCTTCCTGAAAATCTTCTGACTAATCCTGATATCTTAGAATGTATATTATGGGAGTGGGTCTGGTAGGATCTTTCTATTGTTAAATCCTAATCCTGTTATCCTAAAATGTAAATTGTGGGAGTGGGTCTGGTAAAATTTTTTAATCTTGAGACATTCTTTTGCTTTATTGTAATAACTAATTTAAAAAGTATATAACTCCCTTGCTAACACTAGCGAGGGGGGCATTCTTCGTCCCCCTTCTGAGTCTATGTCAGAAGCTTTCTCAGTTCCTTTTCTTACTTTAATAAAACTCTGCTACACAAAAGCTTTTGAAGGATCAAGCTTGGTACGTGGTCCCAAAGCTAAATCTTTTTCCTCGAAGATCAGGAATCCAGCGTTAGTCACCGTAAGCTATCAGCAGAGGCCCAGTTTCCAGGATATCAGGGATGGAGAGGGATGCAGGTGGTCAGAGTCCTGTCTCAGAACCTCATGCAGGTTTCACTCAGGAGTGAAAGGAAGAAGTTTCCCAGGGGAGTTAGCCAAGGGGGCGAGTTGGCTGGTCTGGAGAGTTTCTGTGGTGCCCTTGCCTGTGTCCTGGGGGTGGTCCTCCAGCCCCCAGCAGTTGTGGAAAAGGCAGAACGTTCATTCAGCACGCGAGCTGGTTCCATTGTGTCCGTGTGGCTGAGATGGAAGCATGTGGGCCAGAGAAGGTGAGGAGTAGGGAGGAAGGTGATGAAGCCACATGCCACGGAATCCATCCCTGCTGGAAAAGATGGGGGACCGGAACGGGGGCATCCGTGGCATTGTGAGATGGGAGAGGCCACAGGCCCAGCATTCCTGTGGGGTGCCAGGCCAGGGAGGCTGACGCTGGGCTGTTAAAAGGGACAGCCCCATGGTGGTCCAGTGCGTAGGACTGCCAGCTTTCACTGCAAGGGGACATGGGTTCAGTCCCTGGTGAGGGAACTAAGATCCTGCAAGCTGTGCAGCATGGTCAAAAAAAAAAAGGTAGAAGCCAGTCCCTGATTCTTCCAGTATTTCTACTCCAGAGAAGGGAATTAAATAAGAGCTTGACTCACTGGGAGTCATCTTAGGGCACGTCGTGTCCCCACCTCCTTGTATCCACCATCAAGCTTTTACAGTACAGGCAAGGCCTCAGTATATTGTACTTTGCTTTATTGCACTTTGCAGAGACTGCTTTTTACAAATTGAAGGTTGATGGCAACCTGTATCCAGCAAGTCTATTGGCTCCATTTTTCCAAAAGCATTTGTTCGCTTTAGTATTTCACGCTCTTCATTATTATTATTACATTTGTTACGGTGATTTGTGACCAGTGATCTCTGATGTTTGTACTAGGACTTGCTGAAGTCTTGGGTGATACTTAGCAATTTTTTTTTTTGGAGATAACTTATTTTTTAGTTAGGGTATGTACGTTGTAACATAATACTATTGCACACTTAACAGTGTATAATGTAAATGTAACTTTTATGTACGTTGGGAAAGCAAAAAATTCTCGTGACTCACTTGATTGCAGAGATCTGGAACCACACCCAGAGTATCTCCAAGGTATAGCTGTAGTGGCTGTTTTATCATTTCCTGTTTATCTCTCCATCCCTGAATCATCTGGAGAGTTTATTTTATTCAAACGTTATTTGTTCATCAGAGTAAGTTATATGTTAGAACCTGATGGTGGAGTCATCTCAGTGTCAGGTGTTATTACCGCTGTTCCCGTCCTTTGATATTGCGCAGTTTTGATTCTTAATTAGGTGTGTCAGAGATTAGTCACGTATTGAAATTTTTATTTCCAAAGAACCAGATCTCACATTGTATCAGTTCTATTCTTTTTCTATTTTTTAGTTCATTTATATTTTGCTTTTATATTATTTTCATTTTCCTTACTTTCCTTCTAAAGTTTATTGACTGACGTGTTTATTGTCATCCTTTCTTCTTCAAAAATGAACGCATTTAAGGTGATTTTCTGGTTAATTTATGTATTTATTTGGCCATGCCGCACTGCTTGCAGGATATTAGTTCCCTGACCAGGGGGAGTGAAGCGGGCCCTGTGCAGTGAAAGTGTGAGGTCCTCACTGTGGACCGCCTGGGAATCCCCATGGTTGACTTTACTATGTTGCAATCCAAGGAGGTGACCTGTAATTCAGCCTTTGGGAACTTTTAGAGGCTTTCTTTATGGTCTAGAATATGGTAAATTTTTATAAATATCTCATTTGAAAGGACGGTCTGTTGCCTGTTAGTTGGATACAGTATCCAAAAAATGTCCATTATCCAATTATACGGAAGAATAACAGGGTGTGTGCATGTGTGTGTGTGTGTGTGTGAAAGAGAGATAATGAAGCTTTCTAACTTTTAGAGTCTTAAATTGAAGTATTCCAGAAGAAATGGAATCATGTCTGGCATTTTCTTGAAAGTAATTTCTTTCAAAACTATTTCTTCAGAATTGGCTAGAGAGAAGGAAACAAGTATAAGTTTAGTTGAAACAAGATTAGCTTTGTGTTATTAACATTTATGGCTAAGAGATGCATGCATGGGTGTATTAATTTCAGCTTCTTTCATTATATCATTCACATTTTCTGTCTTTTTTTGGTCTATTTGATCATCATAAATCAATAGTTGTTAAATATACTCATTATAATTTTGCTGATTTTTCTTGCATTTTCAACAGTTTTATTTTACCTTTTCTTCTGTATATATTTTGATGTTTTATTATAAAGTAATTTAAATTCATGACTTAAGAATTTGTGGGACATAAAGAGAAGCAGATGGCCACTCTAATTAGGTTAATTCAGGAAGATTTATAAAATATTTATATATTTATGAAAAGATTTATATATATACCATTTTGCAATGATAATGGGGAAGATATAGAAGCCTTGAAACAATAGGGACCATTGCTTCCCTTGGGTAGAAGAGAGAGAAGATACAGCATCCTGGGGGCAGGGAGCAGTGAGGAGAGGGCAGCCTGGTAGGATGGACCTTGGGTGAGGGCCTAGACTGCTGAAAGCAACTTCTATAAGAGGGAGTCAGAAAAAACATCTCAGCCTGTCTCTCCTCCATCCTGTGACCTCCTACCAACATTCCCCGTGGCCTAGCCCAAAAAGAAATTAGTGGCCACGGGAGCCTTGTCGATGTGTCCACAGAGGTCAGTCTCCTGGGGCAGAGAGCAGGTAGAAAAGTCAAAAGATGCGGAGTGGCAAATGAGAGGAATCAGCAGAGCCTTCCTTCTGTTTGAGCGTTTAAAAATGCTGTTCCATTGTCTTTTGGGTCACGGGTGTATCTGGCAGGAAGTTTGCTGTCATTCTCATCTTTGTTTTGTATACAATGTATCTTCTTTTACTCTATTTTCTGTTTATTATTGATTTTAAGTAATTGGATTATGATATGCTTTGGTATGTTTTACTTCATGTTTATCCTGCTGGAATTCATTGAGATTCTTGGATTTCTGGGTTTCTAAATATGAACTTTGAAAAAAAAATTGAGCCATCATGTCTGCCACCCTGTCTCCTACTCTGGACTCCAACAACGTGTATGTTAGACCACTTGGTATAGTTTAGACAACCTCGGGGATGATTGCACAGGTCGTCGCGCTTCTGTTCATTGTTTCTCAGTCTTTTGTTCTTTCTGAACTTCCGCTTGGGCACTTTCTATGGCTGTGTCTTCAGGTTCCCTTGTCTGTACTTCTGTCTTTATTTTGTTCTTTTTTGTGTGTCTTCTATTTCTTTCCTTGTGGTGTTCTGCTCTGCAATCCAGAAGTGCCTGTGCAGTAAGTTGCAGCAGTCGAAGGCTCCTTGTGGCCCTTCTGGAGGATCACAGCCCTGCTCTGCCTGTTGTCTCAAGTCTACAAACAGTTGTTGCATGATTTTGTCCGTTTTCATTTTTTTTGAATTGTTCATGTTGGACCCAGAGCAAATGTGGTAGCAGTTACTCCATTGTGGCTCAGCCTTGATTGTGGATAGTTACTGTCTACTATAAAATACTTTTTGCATGGATTTATACTTTGACCAATTTGAATATTATCGTTCCGACGTTCTTTTTCCATATTTTTTTTTTGTAAAATACAAATAACATAAAACTTATCATCTTAACCACCTTTAAAATTTTTTTTTTTGGTTGTGCCATGTGGCATGCCAAATCTTAGTTCCCTGACCAGGGATCAGACCTGTGCCCCATGCCGTGGAAGTCTTAACCACTGGACAACCTGGAAAGTCCCAATCACCATTTTTAAACACACAGTGCAGTGGTATTAAGTACATTCATAATATTCAATCATCACCACTGTCCATCTCCAGAACTTTAAAAAGTATATATTTATTTTATTTTTATTTAATTTGGCTGTACCAGTTCTCAGTTGCAGCATGTGGAATCTTTAGTTGTGGCATTTGGGATTTAGTTCTCTGACCAGGGCTTGAACCCAGGCCCCCTGCATTGGGAGCACAGAGTCCCAGCCACTGGACCACCAAGAAAGTCCCTCTAGAACTCTTCACCTTGAAAAATGGAAACTCTGTACCCATTAAGCAATAGCTCCCATTTTTCCTGCCCACTCAGCCTCCAGTACTCTTGCCTGGAGAATCCCATGGATGGAGGAGCCTGGTAGGCTGCAGTCCACCGGGTCACTAAGAGTCAGACACGGCTGAGTGACTTCACTTTCACTTTTCACTTTCACGCATTGGAGAAGGAAATGGCAACCCACTCCAGTATTCTTTCCTGGAGAATCCCAGGTACGGGGGAGCCTGGTGGGCTGACGTCTATGGGGTCGCACAGAGTCGGACACGACTGAAGTGACTTAGCAGCAGCAGCAGCCGCCTCTAACAACTACCATTCCCTTTTCTGTCTCTTTGATTCTGTCTGTATGATTTTTCTGTCTCTAAGTGTATCACATAAGTGGAATCAGATAGTATTTGTCTTTTTGTGACTGACTTCTTTCACTTATCATCGTGTCCTCAAGGTTAATCCACGTTGTAGCAAATGTCAGGATCCCATTCTTAAGTTTGAATATGGTTCCGCTGTATGTGTATACCACATTTTGCGTATCCACTCATTTTATCTATGAACATTGGGGTTGTTTCCACCTTTTTGCTATTGTGAATAGGGCTTCTAAGAACATGGGTGTGTAAATAACCCTTTGAGACACTGCTTTCATTTCTTTTTGCTACATATGTAAAAGTGGAATTACTGGATCATATGGTAATTCTATTTTTATTTTGTTGAGGAACTGCTGTATTTTTTTCCACAGCAACTCCACCTTTATAGATTCCTACCATCAGTGCACAAGGGTACTGATTTCTCCGCATCTGTGCCAACACTTGTTATTTTTCTGGGTTTTTTTTGACAGACAGTTCTGATGAGTATGAGATGCTATCTCATTTTGGTTTAAATTTGCCATCCTTGCTTTGCATCCATATATTTTGGCTATACTTACTTCCTTTTATTATTTTTTAAAAATCCATTTATTTTAGTTTTGGCTGTGCTGTGTCTTTGTTGCTGTGCCAGCTTTCTCTGGGCTTCCCCTGTAGCTCAGTCGGTAAAGGATCTGCCTGCAGTGCAGGAGACTGTAGTGAGTGGGGTTCCTCTGTGTTGCAGTCCTCGAGCTTCTCATCTCGGTGGCTTCTCGTTGCTGAGCACAGGCTCTGGGGTGCACAGACTGCAGTGGTTGCAGCACGTGCCCCAGTAGTGATGGTTCCCAGGCTCTGGAGCACAGGCTCAGTAGCTGTGGTGCCTCAGTTGCTGGTAGCTTGGTTGCCCTGCGGCATGTGTGATCGTCTCAGATCAGAAATCGAACTTGTGTCTCCTGCATTGGCAGGCGGATTCTTTACCACTGAACCACCAGGGAAGCCCCACTTCTTTTTATTTTTAACCTCTTTCTGTCATTTCTTTAGATGGAAGGGCCATATCTTTGGTTTATTTTTTGACCTGATAACTTTTTTCATTTAGGGATCTAAACCCATTTATATTTATTATTACAGTTGCTGTCTTTGTCCGTTTTTTTACCCAATAGCTTGCAAATTTCTCTTCATTTCATTTTTTCCCCCTGTATAAACACCATCTTTTCTGTGATTTGGAAGGCAAGCAATGGCTTTTATTATTCCAATGTTCATTACCTACAGCTTTTCAAAGACATTCTTAAGTAGAATTCTTATAAATAAAGGAATAACTAAAATATACTTATCAAAATTAGTAACAGGAAAACAATTCTTGATTCTATTGGGAATTATGAGAATGTATTATTTCTGTTTGTTTCCATCTGCTTTTTTTTCCTTCATTACTGTAATTGGGCAGAGTTTAGCATCATGGTTTTTTTTTTTTAATGTGTTTTAGGTCTTCTTTTTTTTTTTTTAATTGTTTTTAGTGCGTGTGGGCTGTCGCTTCAGTCGTGTCTGACTCTTTGTGTCCCTGTGGACCATAGCCTGCCAGACTCCTCTGTCCATGGGATTCTTCAGGCAAGAATGCTGGAGTGGGTTGCCATTCCCTTCTCCATGTTTTAGCTCTTTAGAGTTGATGAACTCTTTCGAAAGAGTAAGCAATTTTTTGGACCCATTTTATAGGTTCTTTAACCCATTTTGTGGGCTTTCATCAGTTATGGTTGGTGGAAGTTTTGGGAGGTTTCCAGCCCCGACTTCTCTTTCTCATGCAGCTAACAGCTCCCTGACTCAGGTGAGAGATCTGATATGTACCTTTCAGGGACATGAATGTGGCTGTAACACTTGGTGTTGCAGAGAAGCCTTGATTTTTCTTTTTTCTTTGGAGTTAATCTGATTATTTTCTTAGATGCTCTGGATCCCCTTCTTTATCTGTAGTTTGGAAACTAGTCTACTGATAATATCTATGACCTGTTAGTCATCTCTTCATGGTTGTTCAGTTGTTCAGTTGCTGAGTCATGTCCGACTCTTTGTGACCCCATGGATTGCAGCACACCAGGCTTCCCTGTCCTTCATCATCTCCTAGAGCTTACTCAAACTCATGTCCACTGCATGGCTGATGCCATCCAACCATCTCATCCTCTGTCGTCTCCTTCTCCTGCCTTCAATTTTTCCCAGCATCAGGGTCTTTTCTAATGATCCTACCTTCAATCTTCCCCAGCATCAGGGTCTGTTCTAACGAGTTGGCTGTTCACATCAGGTGGCCAAAGTATTGGAACTTTAGTTTCTGCTTTCGTCCTTCTAATGACTATTCAGGATTCATTTCCTTTAGGATTGACTGGTTTGATCTCCTTGCAGTCCAAGGGATTCTCAAGCATCTTCTCCAGTACCACAGTACAAATTATCAATGCTTCCATGTTCAGCCTCCTTTATGGTCCAACTCTCACACCCATACAGGACTACTGGAAAAACCACAGCTTTGACTATACTGACCTTTGTCAGCAAAGTGATGTCTCTGTTTTTTAATACATTGTCTAGGTTTGTCATAGCTTTTCTTCCAAGGAGCAAGTGTCTTTCAACTTCATGGCTGCAGTCACCATTTGTAGTGATTTTGGAGCCCAAGAAAAGAAAGGCTGTCACTGTTTCCATTGTTTCCCCATATATTTGCCATGAAGTGATGGGACCAGATGCCATGATCTTTGTTTTTTTGCTTGTTGAGTGTTAAGTCAGCTTTTTCACTCTCCTCTTTCACCTTCATCAAGAGGCTCTTTAGTTCCTCTTTCGGGCCATGGCAATTAAAGCAGAGTCCAACCAACTGAACCTCCAAGGAAATGCCGAAACATTCATATTTCTAGCAACATTCTGTTCACGATGATATATGTATTCCCTAGGACGATAGAGGCTTCTCTACTGTCCTTCATTTCTTTCTGAGCCATCACCCTAATCATTTCTTTTGGCCGCACCTGACTTGCAGGATCTTAGTTCCTTGATCAGAGATTGATCCCAGGCCCTCGGCAACGAGAACCGCCAGGGAATTCCTCCTAATAGTGCCCATCTTTTTACCAAATTTCTAGTAACTGCCAGCAATCCTTGACATTCCTCGGCTTACTGGTGCATCACTGTAGTCCCTGTCCCCCTCATGTGGCCTTCTTCCTGTGTGTGTCTCCCTGTGTCTTCACATGGCCTTCTTAAAAGGACACCAGTCATTGGACCTCATCTACTTGACTATATCTGCAAAGACAATTTCCAAATAAGGTCACATTCACAGTTCCCAGGGTCTAGGACTTTAGCGTGTCTTTTGGGAGAACACATTCATCTCACAATGGGTAGTTTGTATCTTTGTAAGAATTTTCGTATTTGATCTAAGTTTTCTTATTTCTTGGTATTTTATTGTTGTTCAGTCACTGAGTCATGTCCGACTCTTTGTGACCCCATGGACTGCAGCATGCCATGCTCCTCTGTCCTCCACTATATCCCAGAGTTTGCTCAAACTCACGTCTGTTGAGTCAGAAGTGTTCATAACATTCCCTTATAATCTTTTTTGTCTCTATAAGCTTAATAATATCTCTGTTTGATTCCTGGTTTAATAATTTGCACTATCTTTTTTCCTGTCATCCTAGTAAGAGTTTTCTCTTATCTTTTCAAAGAACTAACTTTTGATTTTGTTGCTTTTCTCTATTCTCTGTTTTCTATTTCATGAATTTCTGTTTGAATTTGTACTGTGTTCTCCTGCCTGCTTTGGGTTTAGTTTCCTATTCTTCCAGGATCTTAAGGTGGAAGATTTAGATTAGTGATATGAGATCTTTCTTTTTTGATATAGGCATTTACAGATATAAATTTTCCCCTTTATATTTCCTTTTTTATGGACAACTTTGCCCCAAGGCTTTGTCTAGGAAAAACACACACACACACCATAAAACACCTGCTTTTTATTACGGGCGTTTAATTGCTTCCTCTCTAGACATAGCCTGTGTGCTGGGTCTTGGCTTGAGCCTTGGAAGACTGACATCAGTCAGACCACACACTTTCCTGGGCTCTTTGGTTTTGTTTTAAAATGGCATTTGTATCAGGTCCTCTATGCTGCGCATATGTGTACAGCCTGAGTGACGCGAGTGAAATCTTACTTTATATTGTACAGTAGTCCGTCTAGTCAAGGCTATGGTTTTTCCAGTGGTCACGTATGGATGTGAGAGTTGGACTGTGAAGAAAGCTGAGCGCCGAAGAATTGATGCTTTTGAACTGTGGTATTGGAGAAGACTCTTGAGAGTCCCTTGGACTCTGCAAGGAGATCCAACCAATCCATCCTAAAGGAGATCAGTCCTGGGTTTTCTTTGGAAGGATTGATGCTAAAGCTGAAACTCCAGTACTTTGGCCGCGTCATGCGAAGAGCTGATTCATTGGAAAAGACTCTGATGCTGGGAGGGATTGGGGGCAGGAGGAGAAGGGGACGACAGAGGATGAGATGGCTGGATGGCATCACCGACTCGAGGAACAAGAGTTTGGGTGAACTCTGGGAGTTGGTGATGGACAGGGAGGCCTGGCGTGCTGCGATTCATGGGGTCGCAAAGAGTCGGACGTGACTGAGCGACTGAACTGAACGGAACTGACAGTAGTCCATGCGCTGGTGTAGCATTTCTTTTTTTTTTTTTGAGCCCCACCCTCCTGGTGTAGCATTTCTCGAGCACAGAAAACAAAAGACTCTTTAGAAAAGACACCTAGTTAACATTTCTGTCTGTATTTTTATGGCATAAACTGGATGGCTGGATGTATGATGGGTGGGTTGAAAAGACTCCTGATAGCTATTTCCAAGTGCAAGAGTGCCCCCTGCTTAGTATTCCCAGGGAGCCTACTCTTCCCAGCTGGGTTCTAACCTCCGGGCCAGGAAGCCCCCGTGGCCCAGGAAACGCCCTTCCCGACCCCGGGCCTGGAGTGGGCACTGTGATGACTGTGGTGTCTCCCTAGGGCGTCTGTGAGGAAATGACCTACGAGGAGATTCAGGACCATTATCCACTGGAGTTTGCCCTGCGAGACCAAGACAAGTACCGGTACCGGTACCCCAAGGGGGAGGTAGGTGGGATTTGGGGGCTCAGTCCCTGCCACCTGCTGCCTGCCTGTGGCCGAGGGCCCTGAGGGGCTCTGCAGTGGCTGCGTGGGCAGCAGGAGGGGCCTGGCCTCAGAGGTCGGCCACCTGGGTGTGTGTGGTCTCCTTCACTTCCCGCTGTGGCCCGGGCTGTAGGCCCCTCCTTGGGTGGGGGATGGCCAGTGCTGCCGCCATCTTTACTCTCCCTTCACGGGCTGACGCCATCCTCACTGCTGCTCCAGACACCACCCCCAGCCCTGAATCCAGACCTAGGGATTCCGCTTCCCCACATGAGTCGTGGCCACCACAAGTCACCTGCCCTGTCACCTCCCCTCAGACTGGCTCTTGCCTCAGCCCAGGTCTTGGGTAGAAACGGCGTCCCCTGGGACCCGTGTGTCTTCCACTGCTCGGAGGTGACCTGGGGCAGTGGCCAAACAAAAGCACCTCCCACAGACACAGCTCTGTGTGTACACGCATCTGTGTACCCGTGCGGGAGCCCCTGGGTGTACACGCATCTGTGTACCCGTGCGGGAGCCCCTGGGTGTACACACATCTGTGTACCCGTGCGGGAGCCCCTGGGTGTACACGCATCTGTGTACCCGTGCGGGAGCCCCTGGGTGTACACGCATCTGTGTACCCATGCAGGAGCCTCTGGTCCAAATGCCAGGCTGTGCTGTCCTTGGGGACAGGACAGCTCTGGGTAGCATCAGTGTTTCCTCACATCATACTGTGAGGCAGAGCCCAAATTTAGAAGCACCCCAGATAAGTGAAACAGAGTAGCTACCTGCTCAGAGGATAGGGCAGGGTGGGGCAGGGGGAGGAACTGGTAGGGAAGTTAGTTGCCAAAAGAATCAATCTAGGATTTCCCTCAGAAACCCGGGGCACCCACACACATCAGGTTAGTGTTATTCCCAATCAAAACATGAGCCCAACACAGCTCCAAGCTTGAGGCCTTTGTTTCTTTTCCCCCAGAAAGGACTGCTCACTCTGTGCAAAGAGGGGTGAAGCCCCAGGGCTGGGTCTCCTAGTGTAAAGCTCTGAACCTGCCAGGCCCCAAGGTTGGTCCATGGGCTCCCTCACGGCGCCTGGGAGGTGTACGGGGCTGTAAGGGTCTTTCCTGGGATCTCAGGTGTTCTGACAGGTTGTACTGTGGGAAGTTTGGGGGCTTCCTTTCCCCTTCCCCCAAGGCTCATTCTTTGCACTTCACAGCACATATCCGTGTGCTGTGGGTCGCCAGGGAGCAGTCTTTTCCACCAGTCGTCAGCGGCCAGCATGTGAATTCCAGCAGCTGAGGGTTCAGCGAACGGCCCAGAGTAGGCAGGGAGATGATCCCTTGGATGCAGCATGAACCCCAGCCCTGCCCTCTTGATCCTACTGGGACCGGGCCCTGGGATTGGGGAGGGGATCCCTTTGTCAGACTGCCAGTCCTCCCCAACCTTCCAAAAGGGCGAGGCGTTCCGGGAGAAGGTAGCCCCCTCCTCAGGTCATGTCCATGCCTATGCCCGGAGCTGGGCTGAGGGACGCCTCCCACTTGCCCTTACAGTCCTACGAGGACCTAGTCCAGCGACTCGAGCCTGTCATCATGGAGCTGGAGCGGCAAGAGAACGTGCTGGTCATCTGCCACCAGGCTGTGATGCGCTGCCTCCTGGCCTACTTCCTTGACAAGGCGGCAGGTGCGGACACGGCCCCCACCGGGGGAGGTGGGGTGTGTGTGAGAGATCTCGGGGGACTGTCACCTGGTCCTCCCCGGTGCCAGCCCTCCCTGCCTGTGTCCACAGAGCAGCTGCCCTACCTCAAGTGTCCGCTGCACACGGTCCTGAAGCTGACCCCCGTGGCTTACGGTAAGGGAGCTTCCCGCATGCTGACCTGGTGGCCAGCCTGGCTCTCTACACGGTTCCTTGACTGTCTGCAAACCCCTCCCTTGAAAATTCTATTAGAAGCTCATTGCTCCTGCCGCCACCCCACTACCTTTCCCATTTGCTTTTTGTTTTCTATACAATACAAATACTGCTTTTAATTATTTCAATTCTTACAGCACGGATATAACAGAAACTGCCAAGTCCATGTTTTTGTTTAGTCGCTAAGTCCTGTCTGACTCTTGTGATCCCATGGACTGGAGCCCACCAGGCTCCACTGTCCATGGGATTTCCTAGGCAAGATCCAGTTTGCTTTTTTTTTTCCTTTGAAGGATAACACCCCAGTTTGCGTTTTAATTTTTTTGTTTTGATTTCTGTGGCCCCCTGGTGATCTTTTCCTTAACCATCACCCACCCACAGGAAGGGCTTTTCTACTGATTTTTCTAGAATCCCTGACAAAGCCCCATGGCACCCAGTACCTGAACCTTAGAATATGTGCCCCTGCCTTGAGCTCTGCCAGCAGAGGCCTCGGGCGGCTTCCTAACCTTCTCGGTCTCGATTTTTTCCCCTTTAGCACTGGGAGAGGCACCCCCATACACGGTTGGGTCCTTAGGGCAATACTTGCGAAGCTCAGTGGTAGCCGATGTCATTATGTGTGTGTTAATCTCCTCGTTCCCCTCTGCACTGAGCGCCTGGTACCATGGTGATTTGGCCTCGTGTGTGCAACAGGGCTGGGTATGGTTGTTTGGGGGCCCTGAGGACTGTGCATAATGACCCCTCACTGAGCTCGGCTTGTTGCTCCTTGGACTGTCCTCAGCCCCAGAGGAGGCTTCTTGTCCTCAGCGTGGCCCTGCCTGGTGCCTGGGCTCCTCGCTGAGCCTGCGCTGGGCAGTGGCATGGAGACTTGGACCTGACAAGGTGCCTCATCCTTCCCCAGGGGGCCCCCAGAAATGCCTAAGGTGGGAGGTCTGGGGTGAGGCTGAGGCAGTGTTCGGTCCCCAGCACCCCAAGCTGACTCCTGGGGGAAACTTCTACCTGTGGCCTAACTGCCTTTCAGGAGGGGAAATGGATGTGTGTCTTCCCTTTGGCAGGTTGTAAAGTGGAGTCCATATTCCTGAATGTGGCAGCCGTGAACACACACCGAGATAGGCCTCAGGTAGCAGCGGGGTCACTGCTGGGGTGGTGGGCATGTTCCTGGGGGTCCAGACACAGCCAGCGCCACGGCCAGGCCCAGCTGTGAGCCTCCTGAGTGAGCTTGAGTTCTCTGTTGGTTTCGGTGGGGGCAGTGGTGGTTTCAGGACATGCAGGGGGCCTGGGGCCCCAGCTCTCAAGGGACAGACCAACTGCAGACCAAGAGATGCCTACAGGCTGCTGGGCCCATATCTGACATCTGCCCACTGACACAGCCAGGAGAAGGGCATCCCCAGGAGCTGGTCCCCTTCCTGCCCCCCTGATGAGGATATAATCCCCAGCTAGGTGTTTCTCCCCACCTGACCCAGACCTGAGGCAGGAGGAGGGTATGGCCTCTTTCTGGGTAACCACTGACCTGTCTGCAAGGAGCGAGCGGTAACTGGAGGTGTCCTCCCCCTCCCACCTTTGTTCTGGTGTCTGTCCACCCACCATGTGCCAAGTGACTCTTGACCCCCAGCTCTTAGGGATGGCTGGGCTGAAAGTCCTGCAGCTGGGGCTCCTCAGGGTGAGAATGTGAGTCCAGCAGCTGCAGTGATGAGCAGAGCAGACAGCAGTGTCTGTCTCTTCTTGGCACAAGGTCAGTGCTCTTGTGTGTCTATTTTTGTGCAGAATGTAGACATCTCTCGGCCTCCAGAGGAAGCCCTCGTCACGGTCCCAGCTCACCAGTGACCGTATCTCATCCACTGTGACCCCCTGGCCGGCGTTGATCCCTGTGGACAGCGGTCATTCCAGGCCCACTGGTCTGTGTGACAGTCACTGCCCAGGAAACGCCCTCAGAGCCATGATTGGCTGGTGGCACCCAGAAGCCCCGCCCCAGCCCACCTGTTTCCTTGTTGGCAGCCACAGGGCTGTATACGTGGTGTCTGACCTGCTGCTGAGCATCGCTCGCCTGACCGCGTCTGCCCCCAGCTGGTGAGAGGGCTCCCACACCTGCTCCTCCTGTTCTCTCTCACCAGCCGGGGGGCCTTGTGAAGCATGAAACCCCAAAAATGTGAAATGGAAAGCACTTGCTGTGATGTTTTCAGCCACCGAGGCTGCGCTGCCTGGGTGGACCTGGGGACCCTGCCAGGGTTCTGCTGACCTCTCTGCAGCTACTTCTGGAGCCAGAGGCAAAATCTTCAGGGAATCCTGAGCTGCTTCTGCCTCAGTCAGCAGAAGTAAACCCTCTCCAGCCCACCCTTCCAGGAGCTGAAGAGCCTCCAGCACGGCAGGCAGCCCCCTCCCCGGGCTAGACCCTGGGGTCCCTGCGTCTGCATTGGCAGATGCTTGGGAAAGCAGTGTGTTCACTTTTGCACATGGGGATACCCAGAAACACAGAGGGAGGGGGGCATTGGCAGTCACCCTTTCCCAATGATGCCTACACTGGAATACTTGTGGGAGCCGGTGGCCAAGGCCACCCCTGCCCCAACTGCTCTCATGGTGCAACACGTAAGCTGGAGCAACACAGAAAGATAGGAGGACAGAGCTCTTGTACGCATCCCCCTTCCCAGCGCTCGAGGGAGAGGCTGCCCTCTTCAGCTCCCAGCTGTGCCACCGGCTACCTCGACTGCTGCTGCCGGTGTCCACACACGAGTATACACCGGTGGCCTGACCTGCGTTTGCTGTGAAGGATTTGAAAAGCCTGTCCTGGGGTTTGTTGACTTCCACCTGGGGGATGAAGCCTGGGAAAGGCAGGAGCTGGAGTCAGCCCCTGGCCTGGGAGGATTTTCCCAGCCACGTCATCACTTTTGATTCTTGTACTAAAGAGCCTGATGAAGACAACCTCGGGAAGCCTGCCGTCATGCCCCTGAGTTCTCTGGGGCCCAGAGAGGTGGGCTGGGCAGTAGATTCCAGCTCCATTTTGTAGCTGGGAGAACAGACTAGCCAGCACCTTGTGAGGCTGGGTGAGAATGTGTGTGGATTTGTAGTTGGATGTGCTGCTGTCCATGGGTGGTGGTCCTGGGTGAAGTCAGGCCCAAGGATCCCGTGACCCTGGCCTGGGCTGATGGCCTCAAGTGCCGCAGCAGCTCTGGCCAAACCTGGGTGGGGAGATGCCCAGGACAGGGCTGTGGCCCGACGTTCCATCGGAGCCCCAGGGTCCTTAGACCTGGGGCCAGTGGGCCATGCTGCTGCCTTTGGGACTCGGGGACTGCAGCCTTTGCTTCTGTGGCCGCGAGAGTCTTGGTGACTTCCGGCCATGCTGGCTTGTTGCCCATAGTGGGTCCCTTTGGTCAGTGGCATGAGCATCTACATGTCACCACCTCTCCAGGACCTCAGGCTCACTGAGGTGAAACCAGCGAGGCCTCTCCTGTCTGTTCAGAGGGCCGCCAGGGCCAAATGTGTCACAGGACTGGGAGGGGGCAGAGGGAGGTCTGGGATCCCAGCAGGGGCTCACCTTGAGCTGGCTCTCTGCCTGGGCAGCATCCACCTGGCCGGTTGCCCACTTACAGCCGGGACGGTCCATGTGGTCCTGTTGCAGACGTTTTTCCTCCTCGTCCTGGAATGGATGTTGTTGGAACTCAGCCACTCGTCACACTGTGTCCAACATTTTCTGCAATAAATACTTTAAAAAAGAATACTCCTAATGTTGTGTCTTGTGGGCAGGCCTCCCTTGGTGAGGTACTCTTTCCAGCAGCTTACAGACCCCCATGCTGTGCTGTCTCCCAGAAAGTCTGGGTGGGACCCTTCGTCCAGCTCCCACTGCCAACCCATCCCAGGAGCAGAAACTGTTCTGCCCTGGAATGAGCCCTGGGCAGGGCCCGAGTTTTCTCTGGGCCGACCCAGGTTGCTCGGCCCTCACCACTGGGTGACAAACAGACATAGTGGGGATCTGGGGTCCCTAGAAATGTGGGTCCCTAATACTGGCATCCTTGGAGAGGGGTCGAGGATGGAGGGGGTACACAAGGCTGTAGGTGGAGCGTGTTGGCTGGTTCTCTGGTATGCTTTGTTGCTTCTGGCCTGGGGAAGATGGTGACAAGGGGTACCCTTTCCTCTGCCTCAGAATTTCTCACCCTTGTGCAATAAAAAACATGTTTTTTCAGATTTTGGGCAGAGTAGGGAAGAATATTTTTTTTATGGGGGTATAGTTGATTTATGTGTTTCAGTTGTACAGCATAGTGATTCACTTATGCATATATTCATTCTTTTCATGTTCTTTTCCCATTTAGATTATTACAGAGTGTTGAGAAGAGTTCCCTGTGAACTACAGCAGGTCCTCGTTATCTATTTTATATATGGTGCATATTAACACCAAGTTTCTAATTTATCCTTCCCTCCCACGCCTTAGGATTTTGTTTGACTTCATACACCTTCTTCCCTGATAGGGCTTCCCTGGTACCTCAGTTGGTAAAGAATCTGCCTGCAAGGCAGGACACTCCAGTTTGATTCCTGGGTTGGGAATATCCGCTGGAGAAGGGATAGGCTAACCCACTCCGGTATTCTTAGGCTTCCCTGTGGCTCAGCTGGTACAGATTCCACCTGCAATGTGGGAGACCTGGGTTCAATCCCTGGATTGGGAAGATCCCCTGGAGAAGGGAAAGGCTACCCACTCCAGTATTGTGGCCTGGAGAATTCCATGGACTATAGTCCGTGAGTGGGGTCCGGACACGACTGAGTGACTTTTGTTTTATTTATTTATATGCCTTCTGCCCCGGGGCTGGGGTGTTGGCAGCATGGTTCCTCCAGGGACATGATGAAGCTGGGCGTGGCTGGGTGCCCGCACGTGCCTCTCCTAGTGTGTCAGGGCAGAGGGTGCCTGTGTCACAGCTGTGATGGGAACTAGGCTCAGAGTGATGTCAGCTCTGACCATCTTCCTGATATGTGAGGTTACTGTCCCCACCTTGTCCCTGGGCATAGAGTTCCTGGAGTGGATACCTGACCTCCTTGAAGGGTTCCTAGCACTTTTTTTTTTTTTTTGAAGTTTTTATTGAATTTGTTACAATATTGCTTTTGTTTTATTCTTTGGTTCTTTTGGCCGCAAGGTATGTGGGAATCTTAGCTCTCAGACCAGGGATCGAACCTGTATCCCCTATGTTGGAAGGCGAAGTCTTAACCACTGGGCCACCAAGGAATTCCCTTCCTAGCACTTTTTGAAGAAGTTTTGAAGATTTGCAACAGCAAAGCAACCACAGAAGAAATGAAATATAACACTACTAGAATTTTAATTCAGGTCCACTAGTCTACCACACACACAACCAATTTAGAAAGACCAATGATATATGGTTATGCTAAAGAAGTTTAAGATAGGATCAGAGGGTATTTGGATAGAAATGTTACAAAGACATAGATTTCAACAACATTTGAATTATCTTTATAATTGGCTTGTATATTACATGTTAATAATATATAATTATCACCTTTAAGGTGAGTGTTGCCATGTTTGGTATAGACCAGTCACTATTCATCCCCTGAGGCTGGGCACATTTGTTGTTTAAGCAAAAATTGTTTCATTAAAAGTGGAAAATGGCTTTGTGGTAGACCGAAAGAGGTGTCTGCCAAACCCTGGCGAATGGCCACAGGTCGCTTTGGGAAGGCTTGTGGGGAAAGTGCTGGCATGAAGCTGGGCTGTTTTCACAGGGCCACCTTAACGGGCACCCACCCTGCTTCCTTCAAGGACCTCAGGGTTTGTGAACTGACCTGATCTGGAAAATTAGTGAGAGATCCTCTCCTCCGCAGTTAGGTCTCTGGTCATCAGACTTCTGGTTCTCTTGTCATACATATCCGGTAGGATTCTACTGGCTTCCCATCAGTTTTGGTCCTAGGGGTCTGTTGATCCTGCCCAAAGGCAGGTGTCATAAATTAAGACGAAGTCATACTGGAGTGGGCTGTGACCCTAAACCAAAATTCCCTAGCACCTTCAGAGACAGCAGGGTCCTACTGACATCTTGGCCTCAAACATCCAGCCTCCACAACTATGAGACTGTAAGTTTCTGTGGTTGGAGCCACTCAGAGTCTAGTACTTTGTTATAGCTGCCCTAGCGAATGGAAACTTCTCAGCAATGAACCTTCCAAAGCCTCGGTGAAGGGAGTATCTCCTGGGTCCTCTCCAGGGACTCAGAGAAAAGGTGAGTTGTCCTGGATAAATTCTGTCCAACATTTATGTCCAACATTTATTTTGAATGAATGTATGAATCTTTCTGAAGCTTTGGATTCTTTACATTATACCAGGAAGCAACTGTCATCTCAACTGCATTTAGTGAGACCCAGTTTTCATTTCAGTCAAGCAACCAGACTTGCGGAACAACCTCCAGTAGCTTATGCTAGCACATTGAATCCCAGTTCCAGGTAAGATCACCTATATTGATAAATTCTGCCCTCTCTAAGATGGCTACATAAAGTCTCTGCCCACGTAAAGTCTGTATATTTTAGCTAATGTAAAATACCAAAGTCTTAAGATTCCTTTGATACGTAAGCCCTCCCCTGGGTCTGACTTTGTAATAAGGTCTCCACACATGCTGGAATCCATCTCTAATTTAAGGAGTTAGGGAGAGGGGCTTGAGAAGACTTGACTCCCCTTGCAAAGAAACGACCTCATGAGGTATCAGGGGAGAACACCTTGGTTAGGTGAGTAAGGGACGTGGAGAAGGGGTGGAAGTTGGTGGCAATCTGATTCCTCTGATTCTTTCATATGCATCTTCATCTCACTTAATTCATCAACTTGGCACATAAAGTACCTGCTATGTACTAAGCAGTAGGAATATAGCAGTAAGTGAAAGTGTTAGTCACTCAGTCTTGTCTGACTCTTTGCAACCCCATGGACTGTAGCCCGCCAGGCTCCTCAGTCCATGGGATTCTTCAGGCAAGAATACTAGAGTGGGTTGCCATTTCCTTCTCCAGGGAATCTTTCCAACCTGGGTCTCCTGCATTGCAGACAGATTCTTTACCATCTGAGCCACCAGGGAAACCCCACAGGGGCAAACCCCCTGCCTCACAATGCTGACTTTCTGGTGTTGGGAGACACAGCAAAGAGATGTGTAAAGATGTAGTGCATCAGGACGTCCCTGGCAGTTCAGTGGTTAAGGCTCCATGCTGCCAATGTGAGGCGTGGGGGTTTGATCCCTGGTCAGTGAACTAGGATCCCACATAACACGGGGTGCAGCGAAAAGTTTAAGAACAGAGAAAGATGTAGTAGAGGGTGCTGGGACAGAGCGGAGGGCTTGGGACAGGGTTGTAAGGATGTAAGAAGGCCTCACTGAGAAGGCAGTCAATGTCCTGAATGTATTAAGTACATTTTCACCTTATGACATTTTCAACTTACAGGGGGTTTATTAGGATGTAGCCCCATCGTAAGTCGGGGAAGACCTGTCCCATGCTGGCAGTGATGGCTGTTTTAGTTTTGTCTCAGCCTGCCAAGGCTGCAAAAACCTCTCCCTTTGTCCTGGCTGGATTTCCACTGCCTCTGGCTCCAACCAGGCAAACGTCCAGTCCTGATGCACCCCCATTTCCCTGGTCACCTGCTGACAGCTTTATCAGGTGGAAGAAACTGTGGAATTTATGAAAAGGAATCTGTGTTCCTCCCAGGACCACTGAGGGTGTAGGAGGACAAGACAGGTCATGCCCACATCACAGTTCTTCTCTGGCAGACACTGTGGGCTGCTCCCCAGCTGCCAGGACCCCCACCACAGCAGAGGCTCTGCTGTCCTGCCGCTGGTCACCAGCCCTCTGAGCATGCCTCATGGAAGGGACCTCTGACTCCAGGGAAGGGACATCTGACCCCAGGAGGGTACGTCTGATTGGCTGGACAAAGGAAGCTGAAAAGTGGGTCTGGCGTTTCTGCCTTCCGATATGGAGGAAGCCGGGGGGCAGGTGCTGGTGAAGAGGAACAACATGGGCCCTGGGCTGTGCTCCACCTAGCTCTCACGCTCCCGGAGTGACAGTCCTGTAGAGCATGGGCTTTCTGGGCATCACTGGGTATTGCTCTGGCCCCAGGCAGAGTTCCCATCTATAGTGTGGCTGCCACACTGCGTGTAAAAGTTCTAGCAGTCTTTTTTTTTTTAAATGTTTGTTTATTTTTGGCTGCACTGGGTCTTTCTCTGGTTGTGGCGAGTGTGGGCCACTTTCTCGTTGTAGTGCACGGGCTTCTCATTGTGACGGCTTTTCCTGTCGCAGAACATGGGCTCCAGGGCACGTGAGCTTCAGCAGTTGCAGCACACAGGCTTGGCTGCCCCGCTGCATGTGCAATCTTCCCAGACCAGGGATTCAATCCATGTACCCTGCATTGGCAGGCAGATTCTTAGCCACTGGACCACCAGGGGAGTTCCTTTTATTAAAAAGAATTATTTATTTGGCTGTGCTGGGTTTGAGTTGCAGCACGTGGGATCTAGTTCCCTGACCAGGGATTGAACCCAAGGCCCCTGCATTGTGAGCTTGGGATCCCAGCCACGGGACCACCAGGGAAGATCTCAGGAAATAGTCATTCTTAACAACGCTCATTAGAAGAGAGCTCGCTAAAAGGGCCCTTTACAGAGCTGTGGGTGGATCTGGGTGACAGCACTCAGGGCTAGCATCATTGGGAGCCTTTTTCATCCCTCGTCTGTGTGGACTGAAGAAAATTGCGCAACCTGGAAGTTGTGAGTTAAATTTTATTTGGGGACCTTAATGAAGACAAAAGCCCAGAAGACAGCATCTCAGAAAGTGCTGAGGAGTTGCTCTGAAGAGGTAAGGGAAGACCCAGGATATACAGGCACTTTTTGCTAGCAAAAACAAAAACATGTAGATTACTATCACAAAGAACCGACACCTTAAATGAATGATTCCAGCCCTGGTTTTTCTATGTAAGGGAAGATGCAAGGACTGGGTTCATTGCAATTATTCCTTTGATATGCATCTTCACTCTGCAGAGTCAGTATCCGGAGCACAGAAGGCTTCTTGATTTTTTCATCCCGAATGGTCCTCAGGTGCACCGCCCATGGTCTGCTGAAGTAGCTAATGGCTAGATTCTTGCAGAACTGGGATGAAAGTGAAAGTGTTAGTTGCTCAGTTGCCTCCGATTTTTTGTGACCCCAAGGACCTTAGCCCCACCTTGTCCATGGGATTCTCCAGACAAGAATACTGGAGTGGGTTGCCATTCCTTTCTCCAGGGGATCTTCCCAATCCAGGGATCAAACCCTGGTCTCCTGCATTACAGGCAGATTCTTTACCACCTGAGCCACCAGGGAAGCAGGAAAGAGAACTGAGATAGTGGGCAACGTTCTTCACAGGGGAGTCGGGTAATGTTTCTTGTCCACAGCCTGCAGGGCCAAGGCTCAGGAGGGTAAGGTTTACTGGAGCCTGGTGGGAACCCCCCTTTCCCACTGGCCTCTGATCTCCTATTCAGTTGCTATGAGCTGCAGAGGGGTCTCTTCAATCAGTCCCTCCCTGGGGCTCTCAAGATAAAATCTCAGTTTCTCAGATTGTGGCTCTGAATGGAAGGAGGCGGGAGCTGTAGCTGAGGGAGTGGGGTGGAGGGGTGTCAGATTGCACCCAGGAGCTTTCAGGAAGGATTAGGGAAGGAAGAGCCCCACCCATGTACTCTCCTCCCACCTTCTGACCTCCTGCAGCTGCCTTCTGCTGACTCTAGAGGAAGGGAGAGAGAGAGGCAGCCCCAGGACAGGGTAGGGTAGAGGAAGGATGCCGAGGGACGAGGAGAAGACAGGCTCACTGGCAGAGGTAGATGCCCCAACCTGGCGAGTGCTGGGGCAGTGAGGGTGGGGTCAGTGTAAACCACAGAGAGGACTGTGGGTGCTGTCAGCCCATCCCCTGGGGGGAGTGATTTCTGGGCTTGTGCTCAGGGGAAAGTGGTCCATGGGCTAAAGGAGATCCTTTATTTCCTTTTCCAGTTGTTATCAAGCACCCGCTGTGGGCACGACCCTGTGCTGGATAACAAGACATAGTCCCAGCCTCACTTAGCCCCCTAAGTAGCAGAAGACACCCACATAACCCAAGGTGTGGTGCTGGGCTGGGGGTCACAAGGGCTGTGGGAACACCTAGGGGAGTCCTAACCCAGACTTGGCATCTCCAGAGTCGTGTTAGAGGAGGAGCTGTTTAAGTTGGGAGCCAGGGAGGGTGGGGGAATGTGCGTGGTGGATGCAGAGAGCAAGGAGGCACATGGAGCCCCAGTCATTGCAGGAACTAAAATCGGGACTTTGTCTTAAGAGCTGCGGGCTTCCCAGGTGGCTCAGTGGTAAAGAATCCACCTGCCAATGCAGGAGACCTGGGTTCGATCCCTGGGTTGGGAAGATCCCCTAGAGAATAAAATGGCAACCCACTCCAGTATCCTAGCCTGGGAAATCCCATGGACAGAGGAGCTTGACGGGCTACAGTCCATAGGGTCACAGAGTCAGACATGACTAAGTGACTAACACTGTCACAGCACTTTCACATGGTCAAGCTAGGTCCACAAATTAGTGTCTGGTTTTTTTTTTTTTTTTAATTTATTTTTGGCTGTTCTGGGTCTTCGTTGCTGTGCGGGCTTTTCTTTCATTGTGGAGAGAAGGGGCTGCTCTCTAGTTCTAGCTCTCATTGTTGTGGAGTGGGCTTCCCTGGTGGCTCAGACTGGAAAGAATCTGCCTGCAATGCAGGTGGACCCAGGACGGATCCGTGCGTTGGGAAGGTCCCCTGGAGGAGGGCATGACAACCCACTCCAGTGTTCTTGCCTGGAGAATTCTATGGACAGAGGAGCCTGACAGGGTCGCAAACCAGTCGGACACGACTGAGCGCCTAACACTTCTCACTTTTCAGTCTTGTGGAGCATGGGCTCTAGAGCACAGGCTCAGTAGTTGTAGAGCACGGGCTTAGTTGCTCCGCAGCATGTGAGATCTTCCCAGATCCGGGATCAGACTGGTGTCTCCTGCATCGCGGGTGGCTTCTTTACTGCCAAGCCACCAGGGAAGCCCCTCAGCAAAGTGTTTTCAAAGGCCAGGTGAAGGGCAGAATCACAGGATATGTGATCAGCACATGTGCAGTTCGGATTGATGGATGGTGGGGTAACAGGGTGGCCTCACAGGTGTTAACCATCTTGGGGCTACATGGGCCTGATCATCAAGTGGTTACTTTCTCCCAGTTGGTGGTAGTTTTAGCAACTATAAAACAACTCAGGAAATGTGGATCAGATAGTATTATCTAGGTACTTCTGAGAAGAGTGACGCAGCAGAGGACATGGGGAAGACGTCTGTCCTGAGAAGTCCCCATAGGGTCCTGTTCCTTTCCATCCTAACCCACAGTGAGGGGCCCCAGCTCAGGGTGCCCTGTGAGAGCCCAGTGCTCTGGCAGCCGGCAAGGATTTGGGCCACCTGGCCCAACCCTGAGGCAGGTGGTGGCTTACAGTGTCTGGAAGCAGCTAGTTCCTTTCCCTCAGGCTGAGCCAGTCAAGCCAGGCTTGCCCTGAGGCAGAGGGTGATCCTGCCTGGCGGTAGGGTAAGGAAACCTCCGGGATAGGGGTGTCACCCCAGGAGGCAGGGCGATGGAGTGTCCTCAGAGATGGGGTCTCCCAGAAGCCTCCGAACTAGGCTTTCAGAAGGGAACCTGTGTCTGTTGTCTCTGGGCGCTGTCGCGGTCCCACTCGGTCCTCAGGTACCTCCCGAGGACCGAGGATGTCCGGGCAGGTGGGGAACCGCAGGGGCGAGGAAGGGCTCCGTCGGGGCTTAGTCCGCAGCACCCAACGGGTGCTCAAGTGTTAGGAAGCTGATCCCCGCGAAGACCCCTCTGCGGACCCGAGGGCGGGGGCCCGGGGTGGGGGCGCGCAAGGGCCAGAGTCGAAGGCAACTTGGGTGGTCGCCTGCGTCCGGGAGCCTGTCCCCAGAGGGGCCGACACCGGACGCGTCCCAGGCCCCGAGGATGGGAGGCGCGTCCGCTTCCCCTCCTCCCGTCCCTCCTCTCGCCCCGGGCGGGGTTCCCGGAACGGCCGGGGCGGGGCGAGGCGAGGAAGCCTGCGGCCGCGCGGGTCGCTGAGGTTTGCGGCCACACCGGGACCGTCTGCCGGTCCGTCCGTCCGTACTCCTGCGCTCCCAGCCATGGCCGCGCCGGCCCCCGCGCCCCGCATCCTGGTGCTCTTGCTGTTGTTGCTCCCGGCGCCTGAGGGAGGTGAGTCTTGGCGGGTGCCGGGGAGTTCGTCCCGGGCAGGCAGGGGAGGCGGCCATGTCCGCGCCGTCCCTGGTTGCAAGCCCAAGCGGCGCCGTCCCCCCAGGGACCCCAACCGAGCCTCATAACCCCGAGGCAGTGTGCGGACCCCACGACTGGTCTGTCCTCCACCCCAGCCTCCCTCCCGTCTGCACTGACACTGCCCAGACCCCGGGCATCTGCCGTCATTGTTCTGCCCTGGCATGGTGGTGGTGGTTGGGGGGGAGGTCTGTCCTCTAGGGTCCCAAGGGCTTGCCCTCTCAGAGGCTGGGGTGGGATTTCCTGCCTGGCCTTAGCGAGGGGTGGTGGCTGCAGGGAGGCCTGGCCGCTGCAGGCCCCTTCCCTGGCCTCAGTTTATTGGCTGGGAGCCTCCACCTTCTGCCTCCATTGCTCTGGCCTTTCTGGAGACCACTCAGGCTGGTCCCCAAGGTTGGATGAGACACTTAACTGTTGTAGGTTGATTGTAGACTGATGAATCCCAGACGGTGGAGGCCCGGCTGGGGAACTTTTAAAGGTAGGGAAGTAGAAGAGTGCCCTCCCCCTGCCCCACCCATCTCCCTAGGACGCTGAAGATCCTTCTGGGGTGGGTGTTTTTCTCCAAGGGAAGGACTTTATTCCTGGGGACTGGGAGGAATCTGGAGGGCTTGGGGTGGGAAGTTCCAGTGAGGACTGGAGACTGGTTCAGAGCGTCTGGGGTTCAGAAGAACATTTGTGTCATGGACTCTTGGCTCAAACACTCAACCTGTTTGTGTCTTCAGGCCCAGCTTAGAAGCTTGGGCTGGGCTGTGGCTGGAAAGTCTGTAAAAGGAGGTAGGTCACCTGAGCTACCCAGTAGGATGGGCTGTGCTGGCCTTACCTGCGGCCAGGTGGACGGCTGGCTGGGTTGGCCCTGTTGGTGGGCCCACCCTCTGCCCTGCAGCTTTGCCCAGAGCACCACCTACCACCTAGTTGACCCTTCTCAAGGAGGTCAGTCAATGCCTCTGTCTTTGGATTTTGCTCCACCAGTGGCCCCAGGGTGCTTGATACTGTTGGGATGGAAAGATTTCCTCTTCTTGCCCTGTAAGGTTCTTTGGCTGGTTTACTAATTACATTGACGTGAGACAAATGAAGGCAATGGCACTCCACTCCAGTACTCTTGCCTGGAAAATCCCATGGACGGAGGAGCCTGGTGGGCTGCAGTCCATGGGGTCGCTAAGAGTCGGACACGACTGAGTGACTTCACTTTCACTTTTCACTTGCATGCATTGGAGAAGGAAATGGCAACCCATTCCAGTGTTCTTGCCTGGAGAATCCCAGGGACGGGGGAGCCTGGTGGGCTGCCGTCTATGGGGTCGCACAGAGTCGGACACGACTGAAGCAACTTAGCAGCAGCCGAGACAAATGAACAGGAGCAAAACAAAAGTTGAACAACATTCCAGGTATACCTCTGGAATGCATGAGCGATCCAAGGAAACTGAGTAACTTGGTCAAATGGTGGACTAGGTCTTCCGTGTAGCTCAAACGGTAAAGAATCTGCCTGCAATGCAGGAGACCCAGGTTCGATCCCTGGGTCGGAAAGATCCTCTGGAGAAGAGAACGGTAATCCACTTCGTATTCTTGCCTGGAGAATCCAATGGACGGAGGAAGGAGCCTGGCGGGCTACAGTCCATGGGGTCACAAAGAGTCGAACGTGACTGAGTGACTAACGCTACCACTATACCTCCGGTATGCATGGGAGACCCAAGGAAACAGTAACTTGTCTAAATGGTGGAAGCCCTCACCTTGAATGCTGTTTTGAACTAAAGGCGAAAGAGTCACAATATTGGGATTCACAAGGAAAAACCCAGTAAAGAAGGGGTAAAATTGTTACACAGATTGAAATCTGTGCCTGCAGCCTTGATAGGTTTCTAGAGATATGGTCCTTACCCTCTTCATAGTATGGCAGTGAAGTTGTTTCTTAGGTTCTTTTGTGACCCCCATGAACTGTAGCCTGCCAGGTTCCTCTGTCCATGGGATTTCCCAGGCCAGAATACTGGAGTGGGTTGCCTTTCCCTTCTCCAGAGGATCTTCCCTGCAATTGCAGGTGGATTCTTTACCACTGAGCCACAAGTGAAGATTGCCTTTATACTTGCAAATATCTATTGCAAAAGGGTAACTCCTACTCAGTTTTCAGAGCTTCTCCTTTGTTTGCATTGCTTAAAAATAAACTGCTGAAAATCATCCTTAGCCCAAAGAGGAATGTTTGGGAGTGACAAATATACTGACCAGGCTGGGTCTCCAGACGCTACCTGCTACCCTGGGGGTGAGGTCAGACAGGGTTCTTAGAGTCCCAGTGCTGTGCCAGGACTTTCTACCTCAGGGTTTATCGTCAGGACCATCCCCAGTCTACCATAGTTGTCTGGGCCTTGCTGGACTGGGTGTTCCATTTAGGGTCTGTCAGGGTGGCATCCAGGACTGTTCTCTCCTGCTGGTGGACCCCAGATCTGTGCTGATGTAGCCCAAGGATGCTGGGAACATTTGGCTGTGGCAGCTTCCTGGAAGTCAGCAAACTGTGGTCTATTTCCACACCTGTCAGCCAGGTGTACTTAAATCCCAGATCTGGCTAAGAGCCGTGTGATGGTTCTGAGGCTCCACATGGTGCCTGGCTACTGAGGGCACGGACATTTCCTAGCCGCCTGCTGCAGGCCCAGCAAGAGTGCTGGGACACGACCTGGACACTTTGGTGGGAGTGACTGTGGCCGATGGTGAACTGGTCAGGAGACAGCCTGCTGTAAGACTATGGTCTATGAGGGCTGGCCCTTGGAGTCGGAGTGTCCAGCCGGGGCCAAGGCTGCCATGGCTGAGTGGTGGGGACAGAACCTGAGGATTAAGAACAGCTCAGTCCACTCTGTGCTTCCAGTGCAGGGGGCGTGGGTTTGAACCCTGGTCGAGGAAGTAAGATCTCACATGCCATGTGGCATGGCCAAAAAGAAGAAGAAAAAAAGAACGTGTAGTCCCCAGCTACAGGAGGGACTGCTTTGTGGGGGTGTGACTGCTGGACTTGGGTGGCTCCCATAGAAGGGGGCCTAGAGGAAGACCTTGATGGGTGGTAAGTTGATTTGAAGGTGGAGCATGGGGTGACCTTCAAGGTCCTTTGTAGTCTGGATGCTGCTTTGTGGAGCCTGGGCTTGATCCCCTGGCTTGAGGCTGAGGAGTGGCCGAGTCAGACCCACATGTAGAAAGTTCACCATCCCATCTGGAGGGCAAGTGGACTGATGGGAGAGGGAGGGGGCCAGGTGGGTGCCTCTGCTGTGGCCCACGGGAGAGGGCGAGGCTGGTTGGGGCAGTGGCCAGAGGATGCTGCGGAGATGGCTCGGCTGGCTCAGGCCTACTGGCCTTGCTGGGGAAGGGGCGGTGTGGGCTGGGACAGGGCTGAAGGCTGGCCCCGTGGCCGTGGGTGAAGAGTATTTTTATGTGTTCCAGCCCAGAGTGAGCTGTGTATGATTTCTCACGGGCGCAAGGTCGACCCTTGGGTCTGTCCTGATTTCTGCTGCGGCAACTGTAACGACCAGTACTGTTGCTCGGATGTGCTGAAGCAGGTTATGTGGATTGAGGAAGATTGCCATGCTCCGGAGGCCAGGTGAGTGCACCTGAGGTCACGAGGTGGGCGGCCTGAGCCTGTCCATCCAGCCTGTCAGTCCTCTCGAGCTGATGGTGGAGCACTGGCTGGACTCCCCCGGACCTTCTGTTCCCGTGAGCCCTTGCGCCTCTCCCCCAGCCTCGAGTGCTGAGCAGGTTTCTCAGGGGTTGGTGGCCTCAGCCAGCCCTGTGGCTTACCCCTGGTGTGTACCAGCATGTCCTCAGGGTGGTACCCTTGGCGCGAGTGTATCCCGCAGTGTTTGCATGCACCTGGTGGGGGTTGTGTGTGATTTGTGCAGGTCTGTGTGTATCCCACTGTGGGCCATACCTGTGTTCTCTTGCCATGGCCCATGGATTTACATTGCATCTGAGGTTTGAATGTTTTGTAGGCAGGAACCAAGGGGCTCCCATGTGTGTCTTCCTTTGCCATTCTGTGTTTCTTGTGTTTGGCCCCAGAGAGTTGAGGTGGTCACACGCCTCAGCTCATGGCAAGTGATCATCGTTGGTTTGGGCAAGTCCAAACCCCCACCATCTTACACATCTTATTTTAATCGTCCATGACCATTGCCTTCCCTTCGTTCCGTAGGCAACCACTCAGTCTGTTGTGTTCTTTCATTTCTGTGTGTTGCAAAGTTTATAGTCTGTGGGCAATATGAACCCCCTTACTTTTTATTCTAAATTTTTATTTATTTATTTTTGGCTGTGCTGGGTTTTCATTGCAGTGCACAGGCCTTTTTTTTAGCTGTCCCATGGACAGAGGAGTCTGGTAGGCTGCAGTCCATGGGGTCACTAGGAGTTGGACACGACTAAGCGACTTCCCTTTCACTTTTCACTTTCATGCATTGGAGAGGGAAATGGCAACCCACTCCAGTGTTCTTGCCTGGAGAATCCCGGGGACGGGAGAGCCTGGTGGGCTGTCTCTGGGGTCGCACAGAGTCGGACACGACTGAAGCGACTTAGCAGCAGCAGCAGCAGCAGTGGGGGCTAATCTCTAGTTGCAGTGTGAGGGCTTCCCAGTCTGGTGGCTTCTCTTGTTGCAGAGCATGGGCTCTAGGGCATGGCGGCTTCAGTAGTTGAGATTCCTGGGCTCTAGAGCCAAGACCCAATAGTTGTGGTCCACGGGCTTAGCTGCTCTGAGGCATGGGGGATCTTCCCAGACCAGGGATTGAACCTGTGTCCCCTGCATTGGCAGGTGAATTCTTATCCACTGCACCACCAGGGAAGAGGACTGCAAAATCTATTCTGATAGCTTTAAAAAACAGGAAGATTTATTCCATTAAAGTTTAAGGTAATTATTGGATTTCTGGGATTGTATTCAATATTTGCTGTCTTATTTTGTGCTTTATATTTGTCTCCTCTGTTCTAAATTTCTTTCTTTCTCACTTACTGTATTGCCTTTTTTTTTTTAATTCCATTTGTTCTTCTATTGTTTACTTCTTTTTCAATTTGTATGCTTTCATTGTTTTTTTTCTTGCCTTATCACACTGGTCAGAATCTCCAGTACAATGATGAAAAAAGTGAGAACAACAAAAAAAAGTAATAAGAGACATCCTTGTCTTGTTCTCCATTTCAGGGAGAAAGCATTCACTGTTAGGTACATTAGCTGTGGCTTTCCATGCTACTGCTAAGTCGCTTCAGTCATGTCCAACTCTGTGCGACCCCATAGACTGCAGCCCATCAGGCTCCCCCGTCCCTGGGATTCTCCAGGCAATAACACTGGAGTGGGTTGCCATTTCCTTCTCCAATGCATGGAAGTGAAAAGTGAAAGTGAAGTCACTCAGTCGTGTCCGACTCCTAGTGACCCCATGGACTGCAGCCTACCAGGCTCCTCCGTCCATGGGATTTTCCAGGCAAGAGTACTGGAGTGGGGTACCATTGCCTTCTCCGTGGCTTTCCATACCTGCCCTTTATCAGGTGGAGGAAGTTCCTTTCTGTTCCTAGTTTCCTTGGACTTTTAATCATGAAGTAAGTTTGCATTTAGTTAAGTATTTTCTTGCATCTTTAGAGATAATTAGGTGATTTTTCTATTTGTATTCTGTTAATATGGTAAATTACATTCATCTCATTCTTAAGAAATATTTTCTCTGAGCTGGATTTAAGTTGATGGTTATTTTCTCTGGCTTCCTTTATCTCTGTAGAGATACTAGTTCAATAGTCAGTTGTCCAGCATTTAAAAAAACTCTTTTTTCTTCCCCTTTGACAGATTTGTAAGATTATTTTTTTTCTTGACTTTGGTATTCTTCAGTTACACCATGATATATTGAAGTATAGATTTATTTTTATAAGATTTTTTTTTATGTTGACCATTTTTTACCAATCTTTTTTGAATTTGTTACAATATTATTGCTTTTATTTTATGCTTTGGTTTTTTGTGAGATCTTGCCTTCCCAACCAGGGATCTAACCTGCTCCCTCTGCATTGGGAGGCGAAGTCTTAACCACTGGACTGCTAGAGAAATCCCTAGATTTCTTTTTATTTATGCTAATGTGGATTTGGTGAGCTTCTTAAATCTGTGGTTTAGTGTCTTTCATTAGTTCTAGAAAATTCTCTGCTACTCTTCAATATTAGCCTTCCTTCTCCTTTCCTTCTGGAACTCATTTAGACATGCTGCATCTTCTGCTCCAGTGTCCACATTTCCTAGTCTGTCTCTTCCATATTTTTGTCTCTGTTGCATTCCAGATTATGTCTTCTAACCTTTTAGTTAATTTAATTCTTCATATATGTTTAATCTGCTATTAAACTCATTCCTTGAGGTTGTTTTTTACTCTGTTGTAACATAAAATTCACATGCAGAAAAGTGCATTAAAATAAATGTACAGCTCAGTGATTTATCATAAAGCAAATATCTGCATAACCACTATTCAGGTCAAGACAGCAGCCGTCCCCTTGAGCTCACTGTCAATCACTGTCTCTCATCGCTCTAAGATAGTGTTGATTCTGTTATATAGCCTTGCTTTTCTTTAGAGTTATAATACCCAAACATGCATCTCTAAGTTCTACAGCTTAGTTTTTTTTTAATGTTTATTTTTATTTTATTTGTCTGCATCAGGTCTTGGTTGGCTGGGTCTTAGTTGTACCACGAGGGATCTTTTTATGCGGCATGCAAACTCTTAGTTGTGGCATGTGGGATCTGGTTGCCTGAGCAGGGATCAAACCCAGGCTTCCTGAGTTAGGAGCGTGGAGTCTTAGCTACTGGATCACCAGGGAAGTCCATGCTATGCTATGCTAAGTCACTTCAGTCGTGTCCGACTCTGTCCGACCCCACAGACGGCAGCCCACTGGGCTCCCCCGTCCCTGGGATTCTCCAGGCAAGAACACTGGAGTGGGTTGCCATTTCCTTCTCCAATGCATGCAAGTGAAAAGTGAAAGTGAAGTTGCTCAGTCGTGTCCGACTCTTAGCGACCCCATGGATTGCAGCCTAACAGGCTCTTCCGTCCATGGGATTTTCCAAGCAAGAGTACTGGAGTGGGGTGCCATTGCCTTCTCCGGAAGTCCCTATAGTAGAGTTTTTATTGGGGTTGGAGGCAGTATATATCATACATTCATAAAAGTACACAAATATGAAGCATACAGCTCGGTGAATTATTGAAATTTAAATACATTCAACTCCACGAAACCACCACCTGTCTGGGGCAAGAATTAACACATCATGGAATCTTGGAAACCCCCTCGGGTTACTTCCCAATCAGTATGCCCTCTGTTATCCCCAAGCGTAACATTTAACTGCTCTGTTACTCAACACACACAGACATACACGTGGCATCATACCTCTATTTCTTATCTGGTTTCTTTCACCATGTAAGTTTCATCCATACTGTGTTGTTTGTTCCTTTCCATTGGTGTATGTTAGGTTTTTAGACCACAGTTGATGCATTGTAATGTTGGTGGATATCTGGATTGTTTCCTTTTTTGGGAGGGGTATTGCAAATAATGCAGCTCTGAGCATCTTTGTACATATCTTTTGGTGCACATATTATGCATTTCTGTTACTTTTAAAATGATTTTTATTTATTCATTTATTTTTTTGGCTGTGCTGGGTCTTCCTTGCTGTGTGGACTTCTTCTCTAGTTGCAGTGGCGAGTGGGGGCTATTCTCCAGTTGTAGCGTGAGGGCTTCTCATGGTGGTGGCTTCTCACTGCAGAGCACAGGCTCTAGGCGTGTGGGCTGCAGCAATTGCTGCACATGGGCTTCGTAATTGTGGCTCCTGGGCTCTAGAGCACGGCCTGAGTAGTTGGGGCACACCAGCTTAGTTGCTCCTTGGCATGTGGGATCTTCCTAGACCAGGGATCAAACCTGTGTCTGCTTCGGTTTGGCAGGTAAATTCTTTGCCACTGAGCCACCACAGAAGCCCCTGTATGCTTTAAGTATGCATAGTAGTAGTTGTATAAGTCAGTAGAGATCGTTTCATTTGTTAATACGTTATTGACTAGAGATGTATCAGTACGTTTTTAGAAAATGATACAATCACTATGTGAAGTTGTTGGAGCTTAAAATTGACCAAGGGTTTATTATGTGACTTAGGACTGTTGTTACCATTCACATTTTGCTTTGTTTTTGTTCCAACCTGTGTATATTATAAACACAAAGTTATTACTGTGAAATTTCCAAAACTGACACATCACGAAATTTTCAGTGAAGAAGAATTTTTCGGTGAATTTTATAAAGATACTTTCTCTGATTGTCCAAGCAACATTTATACTATAGTGTCTCAGAAAATGATAGTTCTCTCACTCTACAATGACAGGTTTGCTACAGATTGAGTATCCACATGTGTAGATGTCTCTAGGCTCTCTATTACATTATGTTGACTATCCTTGGGCTAAAGCAGACTTATAATTACTGTGTCTTTATATTATGCTTTGATATTCTTCAATATTGTCTTAGTTATTTTTAGTCTTTTGTATTTCCATATAAATTTTAGAATCAGCTTCTCAAGAAAACCAGCTTAGATTGCATTGATTTATACTTTTTTTGTAGAATTGACTTTTTACTTGAGTTTTCCAGTCCATCAGCATAGCATATCTGTCCAAGTATGTAGGTTTTCTTTCATTTATTCATTTTTTCTTTTCCTGTTTGGCAGCTCAGTGTGGCTTGTGGAATCATAGTTTCCAACCAGGGATTGAACCCAAGTCCTTGGCAGTGAAAGCATGGAGTCCTAACCGCTGGGAGTTCCTGGTTTCTGCTGTTTTGATAGTGATGCTAAGAACCTTCTTTTATAAATCTCTGGTGCCTTTTAGAAGGAATATCTTTCTTGTGGGAAAATATCTAGGAGTGGAAATCCTGAGGCACTAGGGGCATGTGTCCAGTTTTGACAGAAACATCCAGCACTTGTTACCATTTACACTCCCACCAGCCAGATGAGAGCATCAGATTTGCCCCACACCCTCTCCAAACTTGGTATTGTAAATGTTTCTTTAAAAATTGAGGTATAAGTACATAAATGCTTCATTTGAATCAAGTTTTAATAAATGTATACTTCTCATATTTAACACTTTAGTTAAGATACTGTTTAGTTGCCAAGTCATGTCTGTCTCTTTGCGACCCCACGGACAGTAGCCCGTCAGTCCTCTGTCCGTGGGATTCTCCAGGCAAGAATACTGGAATAGGTTTCCATTTCCTTCTCCAGGAGATCTTTCCAACCCAGGGATCGAAACTGCGTCTCCTGAGTTGGCAGGCGGATTCTTTACCACTGAGCCACCGGGGCACCAGGCAATAAGATACAGATTATTGCTGATTCCTAGAAAGGTTCAATTTCTGTAGTTTTGGTGGCTGGGTAGTAATATCTCATTGTGTTGTTTTCTTTTAAGATTTTGGTTTTTTGGAACTTCCCTGGTGGTCCAGTGGTTAAGAATCCGCCTTCCAATACAGGGGTTGCGGCCTTGATCCCTGCTTGGGGAACTAAGATCCCCCACGTTGCGGGGTGACTAAGCCTGTGTGCTACAACCAGGACCTGACGTGGCCATATAAATGAAAACTTTTTTGGAGAAGGAAATGGCAGCCCACTCCAGTGTTCTTGCCTAAAGAATCCCATGGACAGAGGAGCCTGATGAGCTACAGTCCACGGGGTCACAAAGAGTCGGACATGACTTAGCAACTAAACAACTCAGACTCTTCAGGTAATTTCATTGTTAGTAACCCAATATGAGAATGTTTTCTATATTACTCTTTTTTTGTTGTTGTTCCAGTTGAGACAGAATCTCATCAAATCCCAACATCTCTCCTCGGGAGAGAATGTCATAGGCCAAGGGCGTGGGTAGGGCTTGAGGAGAGAGCAGTTATAAACACAGATCTCTCTGTGTTCATTCTTGTGTTGAAGTTAAGAGGCAAGATGACTGGCAGTGGGATTCCTTCTCAGGATCACGTCTGCTGCCACATTAGTTAATACGAGAGCACTTTAATCTGAAGGATGATACTGTAACTTGATTGAACTGATTCACTTTTAATTATCGATAGCTGTTTTATTTAATACCCTCCTTCATTCTGGGGACCACTGTAAACCTCTCAGACGACTTGTATTTTTGTAGCGCTACGAGATTTATTTACATCCCTATAAAGAGAACTGGATGTTTGCTTGAACTCTGGAGATATACGTGTGTATATTTGATACGCAATGTTTTGTACTTGATGTCAGTGTACTTGGACTGTGATTACCCCTGTGTACTGGGTGGCAGGGGCGCTGAGTGGTTTCTCCTGAGAAGAGCTCACGTGGAGACCCGAGTTCTTCCCGAAAGCTTTTCGTTGTGGGAGATCTGCTGCTAGGACCTCGGGGATGGGTCCCGGTCCGTGTTTAAGAGAGCGAATTCCTCTGCTCTGAGATGCCACTCGAGAACTCTGGAGAATGAAGGACAATCAACTTCAAGAGTGTCTGGTTTCTACCAGCTGCTGGAACAGAATTCCACGGGTAGCATTCCTGCGCCTCTCAAGGATGCCGGTTAATACCTGTCCTTGAGGACTCTACTGTGAGGGAGCACTCAGTTGGGAAAGCTGGAGTCAGCTCTGGGCTGTTCACAGGGGCAGGTGGACTGGAGGGCTGGAGTTCCTGCAGCCGGTATGGGTCTGAGGGCTTACACCCAGCTGTGTGCACCAGCAGAGTCTGGTTTAGCCTCTGGCTGCTGAGAATGCACACTGAACTGATGGGTCCTTGGAGGAGGCTATGCCCTGCAGAAGCAGGAGCAGCTCTTTCTTGGCCCTGCCTGGCTGCCCACCCCCACCCCCAGAAGACCAGTCAGTACTTCAGGGAAGCATCCAGTGAAATACCAAACAGCTTGTGATGGACTTCCACTGGAGGTCAGCATCTGGGAAAAAAAAGTCAATCCTTTGCCCAGTTGTTTCATATCATCTCTGTCGTTGGGCTTTGACAGATGTCCTGCCCACCCCTTTTATTTCCTGTGGGTCAGCCTCCCCAGGTAGCAGGATGGAAGAGCAAGAAAGTCTGCCCTTCGCCACACGGACAGCCATTGACCCAGAGTGGAGGGTGTGTGGGCAGTCACTGGCACAAGTGTGTGGTTTCCAGCTCAGCTGACAGTGGGGGCTCAGAAGGGCACGGAGTGGGGAGGGTCCACTACTCTTAGCCACCTGCCAGACTGAAGGCCAGAGGCAACTTGTAAAATTAGGCGCGATCTTCACTCCTCATGCCCTTTCTCTTTTAGACCCATTCACTGGTGAATGGTCCCTCAAGGCTGAAGGATCTGTTGCCGTTGCGGGGAGGGCAGAGAGCTTACCCTCTAATTTCTACACCAATCTCAACCCTGTGGTTTTCTCAGTATCTATTGTGTGAGCTACTGACGTGACCTCTTCCTCCCTCTGATTGAAAGCTCACCCAGCATTTCTGGATTGTAGAATTCTTATCTCCTGCCTTGTTATTTTGGGAATTTTTAATTTCTTTGCTTTTGTTTTTGAGAAGTAACCTAAAAACTTCCTACAACACTAAATAAAATGGTACTGATACTACCTTTCAAAAAAAAAAAAAAGAAAACTTTTTAAAAAAGATTTCAGTCTTTTGAAATTTATTGAGACTCATTTTATGGCTTAGAATATCCTATACCTTGGTGAGTGTTTCAGATATATTTTGCAGTTGTTACTGCTACTGCTAAGTCACTTCAGTCATGTCCGACTCTGTGCGACCCCATAGACGGCAGCCCACCAGGCTCCCCTGTCCCTGGGATTCTCCAGGCAAGAACACTGGAGTGGGTTGCCATTTCCTTCTCCAATGCATGCAAGTGAAAAGTGAAAGTGAAGTTGCTTAGTCGTGTCCGACTCTTAGCGATCCCATGGACTGCAGCCTACCAGGCTCCTCCATCCATAGGATTTTCCAGGCAAGAGTACTGGAGTAGGGTGCCATTGCCTTCTCCCTGCAGTTGTTAAGTGTACTCTTTATAAGTGTCAGTTAGGTCAAGTTGTTGATAATAGTGTTTAGATCTTTTTTATCCTTATTGGGTTTTGTTATTCTTGTGTTGTTGATTACCAAGAGATTACAGATATGTTTATTCTTTTAGTTCTATCAGTATTCGCTTCATGAGGTCTAATACTTTGTTATTAGGTGCATACGTATCTAGGATTGTTTCTACTTTCTGATGAATTGCTCATTTTATTATGTCTGATACTCCCTTTATCTCTTGTAATACTATAAACCCCAAAGACAGTATTTTATTCCCTTTCTTTCTTTTTAAAATTTATTTAGATTATAGTTGATTTACAATGTTGTGTTAGTTGCAGATATTCAGCAAAGTGATTCAGTTATACATATCCATATGTACCTTCTTTTCCAGATTCTTTACCCATGTGGGGTATTACAGAATATTGAGTAGAGTTGCGTGTGCTGAACAGTAGGTCCTTTTTGGTTATCTATTTGATATGTAGTAATGTGTATATGTCATTTCAAGCTCCCGATTTGTTCTTCCCACCCTGATTTCCCCTTTGGTAACCATAAGTTTGTTTTTGAAATCTGCGAGTCTGTTTTGTATATAAGTTGGTTCAGGTTGTTGCCATGTCTTGATATTATAAATAGTCCTGCAGTGAGCATTGGGGTCCGTGTATTTTTTCGAATTATGGTTTCTTCCAGATATATACCCAGGAGTGGGATTGCTGGATCTTAGAGTAGTTCTGTTTTTATTTTTTTAAGGAACCTCCATACTGTTCTCCATAGTGATTGTCCCAATTTACATTCCCATCAACAGTGTAGGAGGGTTCCCTTTTCGCCATACCCTCTCCAACATTTATTGTTGGTAGACTATTTTTTTGGCCATGGGGCGTGTGAGATCTTACTTTCCTGACCAGATTGAACCTGTGCCCCTGCAGTGGAAATGCAGAGCCCTCAGCCCTAGACCGTCAAGAAAGTCCCCCGCATTATTAATTCCATGTTGTTTTTGGCCGTACTACGCGGCACGTGGAACTTCCCTACCCAGGGACAGAACCCGTGCCCTCTCCCGTGGAAGCCTGCACTCAACTCCTGGAACACCAGGAAGTTGCTAGACCTTTCAATGATGCCCATTCTGACTGGTGTGAGGCGAGACTTTGTAGTTTTGATTTGCATTTCCCTATGATGTTGAACATCTTTTCATGTGCTTTTTGGCTATCTGTATGTCTTCTTTAGAGAAATGTAGAATTTTTTTCATGGTTATCTAAAAAAATTTTATACAATTTTTAAAGGTTACTTTCCATTATAGTTATTACAAAATATTGGCTATATTCGCCATGTTGTACAATACAACCTTGAGCCTATCTTACATCCAATAGTTTGTACTCCCACACTGCCACCCCTGTGGTGCCCCTCTCCCGTCTCCCCACTGGTAACTACTACTTTGTTCTTTGTATATGTGAGTCTGCTTCTCTTTTGCTGTATTCACTGCTGCTGCTGCTGCTAAGTCGCTTCAGTCATATCCGACTGTCTGCGACCCCATAGACGGCAGCCTACTAGGCTCCTCTGTCCCTGGGATTCTGCAGGCAAGAATACTGGAGTGGGTTGCCAGTTACTAGCTGTATTCACTAGTTTGTTGTATTTTTAGATTCCACATATAAGTGATATCCTACAGTATTGACTGACTTATCTCACTTAGCATAATGCTGTCAAGTCCATCCATGGTACTGTAAATGGCAAAATTGCATTCTTTTATGGCTGAATAGTATTCCATTGTGTACATGAATGTGTGCACACACACATGTATGCACATACCACATCTTCATCCATTCATCTGTGGATGGACACTGGTTGCTTCTGTACCTTAGCAATTGTAAATAATGCTGCTGTGAACATTGGGGTGCATGCATCTTTTTATTTTATTTTAATTTTTTTTTGCATGCATCTTTTTAAATTAGTGGTTTTTTTTCTGATGTATACCAAGGAGTGAAACTGCTGGGTCATATGTTAGTTCTCTTTTCAGGGTTTTTGTTCTTTTGTTTTGACTATGCCGAGTAGCATGCAAGATCTTAGTTCCCCAACTGGGGGTCGAAGCCCAGCCCTTGGCAGTTAGAGCCCAGAGTCGTAGCCTCTAGACTGCCAGGGAATTCCCTATTTTTAATTTTGTGAGAAACCTCCATACTGTTTACCACAGTGGCTACACCCATTCCCAGCAATAGGGCCAAAGAGTTCCCTTTTCTCCGTATCCTTGCCAACGTTTTTTATTTGTGTTCTTTTGATGATAGCTGTCTGGATTGGTGTGAGGCGATATGTCATTGTGGTTTTGATTTGCATTTCCCAAAGACAGTATTTTAGTTGTCTTTTTTGCCTTTATCAGTATATTTATTTTCTCTTCCTTCGTGTTTAAGTTTCATCTGAGACCTGTTCCTTCTACCTTTCATACAGGTAGACTGGTGTCAAATTTTTTTGGCTTTTGTTTGTTTGAAAATGTCTTTGTTTTACATTCCTTCTTAAAGGATTTTTTCCTGGTATGGATTAATAGGTTGGAAGGTATAAGTTTCAGCAAAGTTCAGCATTTTGAAGCTTTCATTCCATTGTCTTCTAACGTCTGTTGTTTCTGTTGAGAAATCAGATAATGGTTTTATTATTGCTCCTTTGCCAGTAGCATGTCTTTTCTCTAATTTTCAAGTTTTTTCTCTTCATGTTTGGTTTTTACGTTTTACTGTAATGTACCTAGGTGTGTTTTTCTTTGAATTTTTGCTGCTTGGGGCTTAAGATATTTCTGAAATCTGGCTTGGTTTTTTTGTTTGTTTTCTGCCAGTTTTGGAAAATTTGCAGCCATTATTTTTTTTTTGTTTTATCATTTTTGCTAGGAAAAAAATAATTTTAATAGCATGCCTCTTTTTAAAGATTGCTTTTACTCCATTCTCACATTTCTTCCTCTGGGACTTTAATTACACATATGTAAGACCTTTTCTTTGAGAGTCCCTTGGACTGCAAGGAGATCCAACCAGTCCATTCTAAATATCAGTCCTGGGTGTTCTTTTGGAAGGAGTGATGCTAGAGCTGAAACTCCAGTACTTTGTCGACCTCATGCGAAGAGTTGACTCATTGGAAAAGACTCTGATGTTGGGAGGGATTGGGGGCAGGAGGAGAAGGGGATGACAGAGGATGAGATGGCTGGATGGCATCACTGACTTGATGGATGTGAGTCTGAGTGAACTCTGGGAGTTGGTGATGGACAGGGAGGCCTGGCGTGCTGCGTGCGATTCATGGTGTTGCAAAGAGTTGGACACGACTGAGCGACTGAACTGAACTGAACTGAAGACCTTTTCTACAGCTGTTTTCCATATTTCACCTACTGTCTTCTGTATGTACATTTACCATCCTTTTATGCCTCTAGGCTTTAGTGTGTATATATTTGTTTGGGTTTGTCTTCTAGTTGATCGATTATATTGATTATATTATATGTCTAATAACTTACTGATTTTTGCATGATTTTTTAGTTCTAGAATTTTTATTTGTTTCATTTTTGTTTGCCATTCTCCTAAACTGCTGCATCTTTTTTCCTTTGATCTCCTTGAACACAGGTCAGAGTCTGAGAACGGCAGTGTGTGGACACCTGTGGATATTTCTACTGGCGGTCCCGTTGTTTCTTGTTGTCTAATGTTCTCGTGTTCCTGGAAATCATCAGTTGTGTGCCAGACATTGTATTTGCAGAATGAATTATAGCCATTTGGAGCTCAGGACTTCCTCCAGGAAGGACTGATAACTGCTTTTGCCAGGGACACGAGCACTCTAAGGTCATCTTGGCCTGATTGCAGAGACTGAGGCGAGTAGAAGCTGAGCTCCTTGCTGAGTTTCTCCTTGCTGTTCAGGACCTCGGTGGTTAAGGATCTTCCTGCCACTGATTCATGTCAATATATGGCAAAAACCACCACAATATTATAAAGTGATTAGCCTCCAATTAAACAAACTGAAAAAAAAAAAAAAAAGAAAGGCAGAATAGAATGAGTAAACATGTGAAACTTTCGGCTAGATACAGAATTTATATGGAACAGAGAAAAGTCTTGATTTACTATCTAAAATATAAAATTATCTTAAAGGCATTTAAAATAAAATTGAATTAATAATTAAACGAATTTAAACTGTAAGTAGGCTAGACCTCAATAAAATAGTTTTGTTTTAAAAACAAAAAAGAAAAAGGAGAATCTACCTGCCCCTGCAGGAGATGAGAGTGCAATCCCAGGAAGATCCCCAAGAGTAGGAAATGGCAACCCGCACCAGTCTTCTTGCCTAGAGTATTGCCCTTCTGAAATAGGCTGGTGCCCCTAGGAGAAAGGAGGCTTTAAATGCCAGGCCCACCTCCATGGAAGTTTCTTCCCACTCCGCCCCTGCCCGCCTTATCTCAGCTTGGTGTGCTTTACTCTGTTATTGCTGGCCAAAGCCTGCACACTGATTTTTTTGAAAATATTTTTTCCTTTGCTTTACTTGTCCTTCAAATTGAGGATATAGTTATGCCTAATTCTCTTGAATTTTTCTGTTTGTTTCTCATTTTTTTTTTTTTTTGAGAATTTTCAAATACATACAAAAGCAAAGAGATTAATAACCCCATATACCCATTGCTTGCCCCCCTGGTTAGCAATACTCTGCTGCTAATGTTCCACCTACCTTCCACTACTTTTGTTTCCTGGGTCTTTTAAAATCAATCCCAGACATGAAAATGTCTCCTTAAATGTTAGTTTTTTTATCAGTACAAGTGAGTCCTTTATTATGATTATTTTTTAAATAATTATTTATTTGGGTTTAGTTCCATCATGCATGATCTTTTGTCGGGTGTGTGGGCTCTGTAGTTGCCGTGTGTACTCAGGCTTAGTTGCTCACCACGGCATATGGGATCCTAGTTCCCCGCCCAGGATCAAACCCATGTCCTGTGCATTGCCAGGCAGATGCTTAACCACTGGACCACCAGGGAAGTCCCAAGTGAGTCCTTTAAAAAGAAATACGGTCGTATATCTGGAATACGCTTGGCACAATTACCACAGTTTATTTAATAGCTTTTAATACTAGTCTTCAGTTGCCTTCACTTGTTTCCCAAATGATTTTTTTGCAGGTGGTTTGTTCAGTTCAAAGTTACTATTATTTTTTGGGGGGGTGGGATGCTGCGTCACACAGCTTGCAGGATCTTAGTTCCTCTATGAAGGATTGAACCTTGGGCCACAGCAGTGGAAATGCCAGGTCCTAGCCACTGGACCGCCAGGGAACTTCCAGTTCCCTTTTTTTAAAAGCTCTGTGGTACTTATAGCTATTTCAGTTCAGTTCAGTCGCTCAGTTGTGTCCAACTCTTTGCAACACCATGAATCGCAGCACGCCAGGCCTCCCTGTCCAACACCAACTCCCGGACTTCACTCAAACTCACATCTATCGAGTCAGTGATGCCATCCAGCCATCTCATCCTCTGTTGTCCACTTCTCCTCCTGCCCTCAATCCCTCCCAGCATCAGAGTCTTTTCCAGTGAGTCAACTCTTTGCATGAGGTGGCCAAAGTACTGGAGTTTCAGCTTTAGCATCATTCCTTCCAAAGAAATCCCAGGGCTTATCTCCTTCAGAATGGACTGGTTGGATCTCCTTGCAGTCCAAGGGACTCTCAAGAGTCTTCTCCAACACCACAGTTCAAAAGCATCAATTCTTCGACAGCTTTCTTCACAGTCCAACTCACATCCATACATGACCACAGGAAAAACCATAGCCTTCACTAGACGGACCTTAGTTGGCAAAGTAATGTCTCTGCTTTTGAATATGCTCTCTAGGTTGGTCATAACTTTCCTTCCAAGGAGTAAGCGTCTTTTAATTTCATGGCTGTAGTCACCATCTGCAGTGATTTTGGAGCCCCCAAAAATAAAGTCTGACACTATTTCCACTGTTTCCCCATCTACTTCCCATGAAGTGATGGGACTGGATGCCATGATCTTCGTTTTCTGAATGTTGAGCTTTAAGCCAACTTTTTCACTCTCCACTTTCACTTTCATCAAGAGGCGTTTTAGTTCCTCTTCACTTTCTGCCATAAGGGTGGTGTCATCTGCATATCTGAGGTTATTGATATTTCTCCCAGCAATCTTGATTCCAGCTTGTGTTTCTTCCAGCCCACCGTTTCTCTTGATGTACTCTGCATATAAGTTAAATAAGCAGGGTGACAATATACAGCCTTGACGTACTCCTTTTCCTATTTGGAACCAGTCTGTTGTTCCATGTCCTGTTCTAACTGTGGCTTCCTGACCTGCATACAAATTTCTCAAGAGGCAGGTCAGGTGGTCTGGTATTCCCATCTCTTGAAGAATTTTCCACAGTTTATTGTGATCCACACAGTCAAAGGCTTTGGCACAGTCAATAAAGCAGAAATAGATGTTTTTCTGGAACTCTCTTGCTTTTTCCATGATCCAGCGGATGTTGGCAATTTGGTCTCTGGTTCCTCTGCCTTTTCTAAAACCAGCTTGAACATCAGGAAGTTCACGGTTCATGTATTGCTGAAGCCTGGCTTGGAGAATTTTGAGCATTACTTTACTAGCGTGTGAGATGAGTGCAATTGTGCGGTAGTTTAAGCATTCTTTGGCATTGCCTTTCTTTGGGATTGGAATGAAAACTGACCTTTTCCAGTCCTGTGGCCACTGCTGAGTTTTCCAAATTTGCTGGCATATTGAGTGCAGCACTTTCGCAGCATCATCTTTCAGGATTTGAAATAGCTCAACTGGAATTCCATCACCTCCACTAGCTTTGTTCATAGTGATGCTTTCTGAGGCCCACTTGACTTCACATTCCAGGATGTCTGGCTCTAGGTCAGTGATTACACCATCGTGATTATCTGGGTCGTGAAGATCTTTTTTGTACAGTTCTTCTGTGTATTCTTGCCATCTCTTCTTAATATCTTCTGCTTCTGTTAGGTCCATACCATTTCTGTCCTTTATCGAGCCCGTCTTTGCATGAAATGTTCCTTGGTATCTCTAATTTTCTTGAAGAGATCTCTAGTCTTTCCCATTCTGTTGTTTTCCTCTATTTCTTTGCATTGATCACTGAGGAAGCCTTTCTTATCTCTTCTTGCTATTCTTTGGAACTCTGCATTCAGATGCTTGTATCTTTCCTTTTCTCCTTTCCTGTTCACTTCTTTTCTTTTCACAGCTACTTGTAAGGCCTCCCCAGACAGCCATTTTGCTTTTTTGCATTTCTTTTCCATGGGGATGGTCTTGATCCCCGTTTCCTGTACAGTGTCACGAACCTCATTCCATAGTTCATCAGGCACTCTATCTATCAGATCTAGGCCCTTAAATCTATTTCTCACTTCCACTGTATAATCATAAGGGATTTGATTTAGGTCATACCTGAATGGTCTAGTGGTTTTCCCTACTTTCTTCCATTTAAGTCTGAATTTGGTAATAAGGAGTTCATGGTCTGAGCCACAGTCAGCTCCTGGTCTTGTTTTTGTTGACTGTATAGAGCTTCTTCATCTTACCTCTTTTCATTCTGTTTTTTTGTCTTCTTGCATCTTTTCTCCTTTTCTTCATTAGTCTGGCCAGAGGTCCACCAGCTTTGGTTCTGTTCATCTTCTCTGTTATTTTCTGTGGCTACTATTCTCTTTGACTTTTGCACTTATCTTTATTAATTCCTTCCTTATTTTGGGAGTCTGTTCTACTACATTTTTCCTGTCGTCTTTGGCTTCCTACCATATCACTATCGAAGCTCTACATTTCCTTCTAAGAATTCTTTAGCTGTGTTTCACCCGTTTTGACCAGTGGTGTTTTTATTTTCATTTGGTTTTACAGATTTCTCAATATCCTCTCTGATTTCTTATTTAAGCTACAGCTCTTCTATTGTAATATGTTGGTTTCTCAAGGTATGACAGTTTTTGTTTTTAGCATTTTGTTTTTAACTTTCTGACGTGGGTCTTTTGTTACTGATTTATAAGTTCATTCCATTGTAGTTGGAGAAGATAATTTGTACGATAGGTACCTTTTCAGATCTTGAGGCTGGTTTTGTGGCCTCATATGTGTTAGTGTTTAGTTACTCAGTCGTGTCTGACTCTTTGCGACCCCATGGACTGTAGCCCACCAGGCTCCTCTGTCCATGGGGGTTCTCCAGGCAAGAATACTGGAGTGGGTTGCCATTTCCTTCTCCAGGGGATATTCCCGACCCAGGGATTGAACCCAGGTCTCCTGGATTGCAGGGTGGATTCTTTACTGTCTGAGCCGCCTGGGTGGTCTCTCCTAGAGAATGTCCCTTGTGTGCTTTAGAAGGATGTGTGGCTTTGTAGCCTGAAACCCTGGTATGTGTGATATCTGGCCTCTGGAGGCCACCAGGGCCCCACCTTTCTGGCCCATTGTGGGGGTTGGCTTTCGTGCATGTTCTGTGTGTGTGCTAAGGTTGTGTTTGTTACTGGTGTGCTGGGTGGGGTGCAGGTGGTTAATTGTGAGATTTCCTTGCAGTATCCTCACTGACGAGTTCGACTCCAGCTTCGACAGTGACCCCATGGCCAGGTACGTAACTTGCAGTTTCGGTACATCTTCCTGGCAGAGGTGATGGGGGGCTCAAGAGGGCTGCGGGGACTGGGGTGGCACAGAGTCCTTGGGGTATGGCCCCGGAGAAGCTGTCGCCATGTCTGAGCTCCAGGAGCTTTGATTCTTGTGTTGGGAAGTCGTCTTCATCATTGTGCTGGGGATTGGGGTGACTGGTTGACAGCTGAAACGCTGAGGGTGGAGGTTCACATTGACCTTGGTGATGGTGTGGGCTGTAGGTGTAAGTGATGGGAAGGGGGTGACCGTGATGGGGGCGATAGTGGCAAAAGGTGATAGTGATCAGGTGGTGGCAGCAGGGAAGAGGTGTTGGCTACAAGGCTGAGTGGGTGGTGATGGCACAGTGGTGGTGGGATAGAGTGGTGATGAATGATGGTGGCTGTGTGGTACTGGGGCAGGCGTGCGTGTTGATGGTGGAGAGGTTGATGGTAATGGGCACTGTGGTGGCGTGTAGTGGGGTGACAGGCAGATGTATGATAGTAGGTCGTGATGTGGCGATGGGGGACAGTGGCAGGGAGGTGTTGGCGTAATGGTGGCTGTGGTGGTGGTGAGGGGGCAGTGGTGGTGCTGGGGGCATAGTGATGGGGGGTACGGGTGTGGTAAAGGTGCTACGATAGCGGATAGTGCACCATGTCATCTCACGGTCTGACATCCAGCCAGTGTGGGCCTCTTCCTGGGGGGGCACCAGGGAGGGGTCGGGGCAGCGTCTGAATGGCGTTTCCGATGAAGACCACCACTTCCTGGAGGACGATAGGAACGGGTGGGGCGGGCGTGGCGGGCCATGTGGGAGGCAGCCATGGTTTCCTGGTCTTGCCAGAGGGAGGCTGCCTGCTAGCCGGGAGCGGCTGGGGGAGGGGCCGGGGTGGATCCAGGACAGAGAACGAATGGGGTTCGCATGAAGGGCTTGGGTTTGGGTGGGATTGAGTGTGTTGAGGATCGGTGACATTTGAAGAATGGCTGTAGGAGGTGCTGAGAGAGAGGGTTCAGAGAAGGGCAGGAAAGAGTAAGGTGGCGTGGTTGGTGAATGAGCACTGGGTACTTTGTGAGAAACGTGGATTCCACATCGCAGAACAAGGTCCCCAGGGAGCAGAGGAGATGTGGGTTCCTGGGGGCAGCTTGGGGGCACCCTCCCTGCCCTCCTCGAGGTCCCCTGACCCCTGAGCTTTCTTGGTTCCCCATCACGGTCCTTTTGGGTCCTGATGTCATTGTCCCTTCCCAGCTCCTTTCACTCACAGGATCATCCAGCAGGAATGGCGTGTTTTGAAGCACCCGAGCGGTGGAAACTCTGGCTGAGGGCCCCAGGCTGGTCACTGCTGACCCTCTGTGCCATCTTTGCCGTGACAATACACCAGGAAGGCAGGGAGGTCTGGTAGCTGAGGAATGGGCATGGCCAGCCTGTGTTAGTTCTTGGCCCTCACAGCACCCTTCCCGCAGTTCTTATACCCACTGGGTCACGGCCATGTGCTGCCTGGCCAGTGTGGTGGTGGGAATGCTGGTTTCCAGCTCCAGAGACAGCCCTTTCACTTCTGGGACAATGGGGGTCTTTGGCCTCCTAGGGACCATCCCGTTCAGCCCTGCTGCAAGCTCCTTGCCTGGGCTCTTCCTCCCCTGCCCTTCTGTCCCTTCCTTCCTAGGCCAACTCTCGCCTTCTGAACTTGACCTCTGGGGGGTAGCCTCAGGCTTCGGAGGTGTGATTCTGTTCATATGGTGGCTTTGTTGGGGCCATGGATCCCTGCCCCACCCTGCAGTCACCCCTCATATATTGCTGTTCCTCAGGGCATCAGGCCTTGCTGTCCTACTCGATGCTGCCCACGGGATCCCTGAGTGACTTGATTCACTTGTCAGGTACTTCCTGAGCACCCACTGTCTCGGCCAGGAATTGGAGACACAGTAATGATCCAGGGCTGGTTGCAGTCTGTGCCTCCGTGAATCCATAGGCTGGAGGCAAGATGCACGGTAATCCAGTGCTCACACAATCCAAAGGAGTGTGTGTTGATAAACTGAAGTAGACAGGCAGTTGATTCTGTAAGAGCGTTTATCAAGGAGTCTGACCTTTTCTGCATGGTCAGGGGCGGTGTCCTAGAGGCAGTGATGTTTTGATCTGAGATGTGAAAAGTGACCAAGAATGAATTGTATAGGAATGGGAAGAGCCAACGGGGTGGTTTTGTAGGAAGAACTGCCTGTATGAAGGCCCTGAGGGAAGACGGAGCACACAGTGCTTCCAGAAGCTAACAGGAGGACTTCCCGGTGGCCTAGTGGTGAAGACTGTGCGTCCACTGCAGGGGGCACAGGTTCAGTCCCTGTCGGGAAACTAAGATCCCACATGCTACATGGCACAGCCGGAAAAAAAAGCTGAAAGGAGGGTGATGTGGCTGGATCATACAGGAGGGAGGGTGGGAGTCCCCCCAGCCACACAGGGAGTTTTATTTTATTTAGACTTTTTAAAAAAGATTAATTTTATTTATTTATTTTTGGCTGTGCCTGGTCTTCGCTGATGCTCGGGCTACTCTCTAGTTGCGGGACGTGGGGTTCTCACTGCAGTGACTTCTCCTGTGGTGGAGCACGGGCTCTGGGGCGAAGGGGCTTCAGTGGTGGCTCCCGGGCTCCAGAGCACAGGCTCAGAAGTTGTGGTGCACGGGCTTAGTTGCTCCAGGGCATGTGGGATCTTCCTAGAGCAGGGATCCAACCTGTGTCTCCTGCATCAGCAGGCAGATTCTTTACCACCGAGCCACCAGGAAAGCCCTTTATTTAGACTTTTACTTAGAGATTGACGTGTGCTTTGTTGTGTTACTCTCTGATGGGACAAATGCTAGATTTTTCCCTCTCTTATCACACTACTAGTTGTTATTTTAGTCACTCAGTTGTGTCCGACTCTTTGTGACCCTGTGGACTGTAGCCCACCAGGCTGTTCTGTCCATGGGATTCTCCAGGCAAGAATACCGGAGTGGGTTGCCATACCCTCCTCCAGGGGATCTTCCTGACCCAGGGATCAAACCCGGGTCTCCTGCATTGCAGGCAGATTTTTTACCATCTGATTCACCAGGGAAGTCCAGAGAAAGAGAGAAGTACAGATACACACACGTTACACAGAGTTTACAAAGAAATTATAAAGCAAATTCCTGCATGATCCCAGGAGCCATACTAGTCTCTTGAGCAGGAGCGACAAGATCAGATGTGACAGGCTGGCCAAGGGGACTTGGGTAGGTAGGTTCAGATTTGAGACCTCCAGCATGCACTGGTGGGAGAAGAGGAGCTGAGGGGAGTAGCCAGCAGGCTCTGGATCTGCTGGTGGGCTCAGATGGCTGAAGGTACCCACTGAGTGGACGGCTGGAACGGGGCTGGTGGGCTGAGCCAGGCAGAGCAGGAGTGTGGTTGGGGACCCCATGGACAATGGGGTGGGGAGGCAACTCCGGGAGCTCTTCCCTCCCCCATCCTGGCACCAGTTGGGAGTGCAGCTGGGGCATCCACCGCACTGTGTCTTTAAGAGGCTCTGTCCTTCCAGCTTCTGACGTCAGGGCTAGGGAGGGCCCAGGAGATTCGCTTTACTTTTCCTGGAAGGGGAGGAGATTGAAACTGAGTGGCCTCGGGATGGAATGGGGAAGCCCCCGGGGTGCAGGAGGCCCCTGAGTGAAGGCAGAGACTAACATGGGGTGAGCTTCTGTGCCAGTGCTGTGTCAGAGATAGAGACAAAAGAGAGGAAGAGAGTGGGAGAGAGAGATTAGAGATTGGTGGTGGCGGCCCTGCAGTCATGTGTCATTCATCGTGCTCCTGTGTGTGTGTGTGTGTGTGTGTGTGTGTGTGTGTGTGTGTGTGTGTGTGTGTGTGTGTGTGTGTGTGTGTGTGTGTGTGTGTGTGTGTGTGTGTGTGTGTGTGTGTGTGTGTGTGTGTGTGTGTGTGTGTGTGTGTGCGCCCGTGCGCGCACAGGCGGCACCTCCTGACTCCCACTGTTCCTGTCTTGGGGCCTTGGTCTGGGCCGCACAGTGGCCAGTGGCTCCTGTTTTATGAATGCGATTGGGTATTTTGAGTCTGGGGCGGGAGGGTCTGTCCTTAGTCCATCCCAAAGCTGTGATGTCAGCTGGCCTGTGAGATGGAAGACCCTCCACCCAGGGTGGGGAAGCGGGGTGGGGGGTGGGGACCTTCCCCTCGACCTTCCCCCAGGCCTCAGGGGCAGGGGAGCCTATAGCTCACAGCTCACCAAGCCCCTTCCATGCTTTAATGGAACAGCTGGTTGGTGCAGTTCCCTTTTACTGGAAGGAATACTGCTTGGCCTCTGGGAACAGGGGAGGACAGCAGGGGGCTGCGGCTGCCCTTGAGAGTCGGCTTTGGTGGACTTACCGCCCAGGGCCAGTCTTCTCAGGTGGCAGACTCTCCACTCAGGCCTGGGCCTTGCTGAGGGTTAAGCCCGAGTGGGCAGGGAGACCTCCTCTCGCTTGGCTCTTGGTTGACCCCCCTGCCTGCCCCTCGGGTTGGAGTGAGGGTGTGTGACACCTGGCATGGTGCTGGGCACGCCGCAGGCTCGCCGTCACCCCGGGGGCCTGCAGCTGTACCACTCCCCGCCGTCCTGGCCACACTGGCCTCTCCCCACTCCTGGAAACTTCTCCCTGTGATTCATTACCTGTGCTTCCTGAGTCATTTTCCCTTCAACCCTTGCCTCCTGTAATGGTCTGTGAGCTCCCAGAGGCCATGAGTTGGTCTGTTGCGCCCACGTCTGAGTTTTGGATTCAAGCCACCCAAGGCCTGGCTGGTGGTGGATACGGGGTGTGCATGTGCTGCTGGCTCGTTGGAGGTGGACAAGATGTGTGTATGGGGGAAGACACCTGAAGAGCTGTCTCCCAAGCTCCTGAGGGGCATCCCGGGGGCAGCCAAGGTCAACCCCATATACTTGAGGGTGAAACAGGTTCAAGCTCCACGCCCCAGAAGTGGCTTTATCTGTGTTGCCCAGTCTCCTCCAGCTAGAGAGGTGCCGTCTGGGAGTGGGTGTGGTGTGGACTGCTGGTCCTGGGTGGGGGCGAGAGGCCCTGGATCTTGACTGGCTTTATTTAGGTTCTTTTCTTTTGGCCGTGCACGGCATGTGGGATCTTCGTTCCCTGACTAGGGATCGAACCCATGCTGCCAGCAGTGGGAGTGTGGAGTCTCGGCCACTGGAGCGCTGACTGGCTTTCTGTCAGGTTCGGCACAGTGATCGCCATCGGGGTGACCCTCTTTGTGATCGCTGTGGTCACCGTCATTGTCTGCTGCACCTGCTCCTGCTGCTGTTTGTACAAGATGTGCCGGCGCCCGCAACGTGAGCATCTCCCCTCTGCCCCACGGTGACCCCTTGGGGACAGGTGCAGACCCCGGGTGGTGGCGGTGGGTTTATCGGGGCCCTGACTGGCCTGAGCTGGAGGGAGGGTGGCCAGCTCGGCGGTCCTGACTGGGGCTCTCTTTGCAGCGGTTGTGACCACCACCATGGCCACCACGGTGACCCACACCCCTTACTTGCAACCGCCCAGCTACCCTGGACCAACGTACCAGGGCTACCACTCCGTGGTCCCCCAGCCGGGGATGCCAACAGCACCCTACCCGACCCAGCCCATGGGCCCCCCTGCCTACCACGAGACGATGGCTGGTGAGTATGCCTGCCGACTCCGCCATGCGTGACCCCCTGCGGCCGTGGCCCCAGCTAATTGGTGTCCTCTGTTTCCAGGAGGTGCAGCCCTGCCCTACGCTGCCAGCCAGCCTCCTTATAATCCGGCCTACATGGAGCCCCCGAAGGCAGTCCCCTGAGCACGCCCTGGCATCTCTGGCTACCAGCTGATCTGTCCTGCGTGTGTGAATGGGTGTGCGGGTGTGGGCCTCTCTCCCCGGGCGTGGTGTGTGTGTGTCCCGTTTGTACATGAGGCTTCTGGTGATGGCGACGAGGGGTGTGGGAAGCAGTCCATGTCAGAGTTGCCGGGACCATGTTGTGTTCCCCTCCTCACTTGAGATTATGCTTCCCGGAACCCCAAAGAACGGTTCTTTTCCAGCCACCCCAGGGAGACCTGGGGCTGGAGCAGGGGTGCTTGTCATACTAGGACAGCACAGCTTTTGTGTGGGCAGGATGCACTGTCTTCTGGTTTCTGTGGCATGCCTAGCCGTGGCATGAGGCCAGGGCTTGTCCCCAGCTTTGTCTCTGAAGCACCAGACCCACGGTGCGGGCGAGTGGGTGGCCTCCTGAGTATTTGAACGCCTCAGGTGGAGCCCCACCCTCCCTGGACCCTTCTTGCACCCTTCCTGGGACCACCTGGAGGCCCACACTTACCCACGGTTCTGGTTGCCCCGGTTGGCCCTGGCCCCTTTCACAGGTGGACAGGGCAGCCTCTGACCACTTGTCCACTCAGGTGTCCTCCCTGCAGTGTTTTAATTTTACTGTTAGCTTAATATTTTACCTGTTTTCTGTTCCAAAATGTGTGTAATGGTTGCTGTGAGGCTGAAACCGTTGGGTCCTAGAGGGAGACTTCCCCAGAGAGGAGAGGGACTCTGAGTCCCTGCTTCCCCATCACCAGCCTCACAGGCTACCCGGCTGCTGGACCCCAGGCCTAGGTGTGTCCTGGCAACAGGGACACCTGGGCCAAGGTGTCGTCTGGACCAAAGGTGGAGGGGACCCTGAGGGGGCTCCTGTGACCTAGACACATACCTCGATGTTCCCCACCCCTCTGTCCGTGTCTTACTGTCGTAGGTCAGGACCTCATAATGTGTTTGGAGTCTCGGGTCTGCACCCTTGTTTGTAATAAATGCAGATGTTTCGAGCTGTTGCCTCCTTTCATTGTAGCCCTGGCTGCTGGGATTGGGGGTGAGGCTAGCTATCATTTCCATCCAGTATTGGAAGTTCACGGTCTCCTACTTCTCTTGAACTCAGAAGTCTGACCCCGTCCAGGTAGGGAGAGTGCTGGACAAAGACTCGTTTTCTGTGCCCCTGGCCCCAGGTCTGTGAGCGTGGGCAGGAGGCTGTAAGGCCACCACGGAGGGTAGAGGCGAGTGATTGCTCAGTGCTGTGGGGGGTTTTTATTAGTCAGACTTCCCTTCCTGGCTTACTGCCCGGGCATGGCCAGGGACAGCCCATACAGCATGGCTACCGCCAAAGTCAGGAAGGCCAGCAGGCCCAGGGGGGCCAGCAGCCCTTCCCCGGGTGGGGCTCCAGGGCACATCTTTGGGGAAGGAGCTGGCTTGGGGCTCCTGTCACCTCGAAGGTTGGGGCCGGTGTCGCTGGCTCTGGCCAGGGGCACAGTGGCTGTGACAGCAGATGGCCTTGGGTTGGTTCCAGTAGAGGTTGTGATCACGTACATTGGCTTGACGGTGCTGAAGGGCTTGGCGTGAGCATCCACCCACCGTAGCAGGGCCCGCGGCCTCCACTGACAGACGCTCAGCAGGGCGAGCACGTCCCCCTCGGCGGTGTGCGAGTCTGGCGGGGCCTGCCCGTACAGGCGTGTGTAGACGCTGCCCAGGCTGTAGCTCTTCCTTGGGCCGTGCTCCGAGGAGCTGCCAGTCGGCTCCAGAGCCTTCAGGGCAGCGATGCTGTCCACACAGAAGGCGGCGTCCAGAGCACTGGCCAGGCCCAGCAGTGCCAGCTCGGCCCGGAGCAGGGGGAAGTCGTAGCGGTCACCATTGTGGGCGACGAGGCACCAAGGCTGCGGCTGGCGCTGTAGGAAGGTACGGATCAGGTTGACCAGGTCAGCGTCAAAGGCCCGACGCCCATGTGCAGCCAGCACGGCGGTGCTCAGGCCCGTGATTTCGCTGGCCGCGGGGCTGCACACCTTCCCTGGAGCCACGCACAGGGAGAGCTTGTCCAGCACCCGGGGCGGCACGGGTGCCGTTGGCGAAGGCCCCTGAGGCGCAGAAAGGCCCTCCAGGGCATATCTGTGGACGGCCAGCAGGCACAGCTCGGTGATCTTGGGCTGGGAGAAGGGCAGGCCGGTGGCCTCCAAGTCCAGGAAGATGAGGGTCTGCACAGGCCCTGGGGGCAGGGCCCGAGAGCCCATGGTGGGTGTCTGCTGCTGAGCCTGGGGAGGAGCAGGGGGTCGGGGTGGGAGAGTGAGTGTCCGCTGACGGGCTGTAAGGTGGGTGGGGTGGGAGCACCTCTGGCCTTCCCTGCCCCATTAGATCCTGTTGCTGAGCTCCAGCACCCACTATCAGGCAGTAAGACAGAGAAGGTAGGGTGGCTTCCTTAGTGGGACCCGCTCACTCAGCTGTCCAGGGGAAGGCTCAGCTCCTCCCCTGGTGCCCTCTTAGTGTATGTGGGGGTACCCATGGCCCTCCCACCCTGCCTCATGCCCTTGGGGGTTCTCACTTACCGAGGAGCCAGCAGGCAGCAATGACTCAGGGTGCACACTCTCTGCCTGGTTCTTGCTGCCGGCAGCAGCAGTGGCGGGAAGTGAAACTTAGCCTGAGCCCGCCCAAGGGCTGCTGTGAGCACGGCCCGCCCCTCGTCAGCTGGCTTGGGCCGTCCCTCCTGATAGCATCCGTCCCTCTCCAGGCACCCGCAGGGCCGCCCCAAAGGCCTCAGATCTCTGGCTGTGGGCCCGCTGGCTAGCATGGTGCACCAGGGCCCTCGCACGCTCAAGGTGGGAGGACCAGGCTATGGGGGGAGGCTGGCTTCATGACTTGGCCTGCTGGGAGCCCCCTTGCTATGGCCATTTTGCATGCAGTCTGTGGCCCCACTTTCCCAGGCCTCCCTGTAGGCCTGGGCTGAGGGCTGCCTCCACCCCTGCACACAATGGTTTCTTCCAGTGGCCTCAGGAGAGAGGGATGACTCAGGGCAAATCCACAAGGGGCAGGGCTCCTTCCCCAGGGCAGATTCATCACCGTGGGGCTGGAGCTCTCCTCTCTGGCAGGGCCCAGCAAGGATCTCAGCCTTTCCCAGGTCTCCCTCCTGCTCTGCCCCTCCCACTCTGCCCACACGGAGCAAACTCAGGAAACACAAGGCTGGCGCGCTCTCAGCCAGTCAGTGCTTTTAATCAGAGGAGGAGGGAAGGACGGGAGTGGCTCTGGTGCCACCGTGTGGCTCGGTGCTCACAGGCCTCAGCCACAGTCCATCTCGGGCTCGTCCATGTCGGTCTCCACGGCACAGAGATCCTCCAGGGCCGCCTCTGAGCCAAAACCCAGAAGGTTCTGTGGTGAAGGCCCAAAGGCGCCGGGACTGGGGGTGGCCCCACCACTCCGTCCGCCCCCCCAGGCCCGCAGGAACTAACCAGTCCCTTCCACGCCCAGGCCTCGCTCCCTCAGCTACTGCAAGCAAAGTGATACAAAGGCGATTCAGACAGGGATGTTTCTGGAAAAGCCATGGCTCTGCCAGGCTGAATCAGTAGATACGAGCCAAAGGCAGGCTGATATACTGAGAGAGGAGCCAGAGCAGGAAGGGAAGGGTGGCCGGGTGCTGGCAAAGGCTGTGTGGATGGCGGGCCGCTGACTTAAGGCCAGGGGGTCTGACTCGCCCGGGGACTTCAGAGCCGACCCCACGTTGGGGCTGGGGCGGGGGGGCCTCCTGCAGGCTCACCTTCACAGTCGGTCACATCAGGAAGCCCTCGAATCAGCGTGCTGACCCCGGGCATGACCTGGTCGTACTGGTGCAGGACCTCCACGCAGTGCACTGTGAAGAGCTTGTCCTTCTGGGACAGGCCGTGCAGCAGCAGCACCGTGTCCCGCAGACACCGCACCGTCCGCCTCTGCTGCTCGGTGCGCGGGGGCCCCCTTGCCCGCCGCACTGTCAGCCACTGTCTGTGCAGCACCACCGTGAGCGCTCTGACCACCTGCGGGAGGGCGCGGGCAGAGGTCAGGGCATGTGGTCTCTGCACCCGGACCACCGGCTCAGTGGGGCAGCCCCGGTCCTAGCCTCACCCCAGGGTGAGAAGGGTTCTGAGCGGCAGCACCAGGGTCCAGCCCTGGTGAAGGAGCATGGAATGCTCTCCAATGGCCCTGTCACCCACCAGCAGGGCTGCCCGCTGCCAGCCCCCTTCTGCCCCTGGCACTCACCTCCACGTTGCACTGGCAGCTGGAGCCAGTGACTGGGGAGGAGGGGCTCTGCACACCCAGCTTGGCCAAGAGCCACACGGCCTAGAACGAGAACAGACTCGGTTACATCCGCGCCAGAACACCACCCCAGTTCCAATCACGGTGAGGGCTTTCTCAGGCTTCTTGCAGAGCTCCAGTGGCCTAAGCAACTGCCTGTCTAAAGAGTCCCTTGGACTGCAAGAAGATCAAACCAGTCCACCCTAAAGGAAATCAGTCCTAAATATTCACTGGAAGGACTGATGCCGAAGCTGAAACTTCACTACTTTGGCCACCTGATTCGAAGAGCTGACTCCTTAAAAAAGACCCTGATGATGGGAAAGATTGGAGGCAGAAAGAGAAGGGGACGACAGAGGATGAGATGGTTGGATGGCATCACTGACTCAATGGACATGAGTTTGAGCAATCTCCTGGAATTGGTGATGGACAGGAAAGCCTGGCGTGCTGCAGTCCACGGGGTCGCAAAGAGTTGGACATGACTGAGCGACTGAACTCAACTGTCTGCACTGATGGGATCCAAGAGGTGATGGTATCCTGGGCCTTCCCAAGAGACGCTCAGGACCAAGACCTGTGTGTCACCAATGACTCCCTGCCTCCAGGCCCACCTCCAGGTACCAGGCCACCCTGCCACCCCAGGATATCCTGGGTCCATGCGTGTTATATCTGTATAGTAGGGGGCCCCCCAAAACGAGTCTTCCTTGTTAGTCTCTAAACACGTCACCGATGTGAATGAAAGCCCCTTTTGTCCCCTAGGGAGGAAAAGTGCCCCTCCGGTGGGGTGGCGTGGGGTGGGGTGGCAAGCCGTCCACAAAGGGGCTCTGGTTCTTTTACCTCTTGCTCCAGCTGCAGCCACTGTGTCTCGGAGGCGGCTCTGTCAGGCCTTGACGTGATGTACATGTACAGCAGCAGCAGGAGGCAGCCTTCTGGAAGGGAGGCCCCAGCTCACACTCAGGCTCCGCCCTCCCACCCACCGCCTGAGGTACAAGCTGCGGGAGGCCTCAGGAGGTGCCTGGCCCGTCCCTGCCACCTCCCTCCCCTCCAACTAGCCGGAGCTGTCCGGGCGCGTGCCCCCCACCCCCTGGCCTGCTTTACCCGAGTGGGAGCAGAGCTGAGGTGCGAGCTTCTCATGGTCCACCAGGAGGGACAGGAGCTCAACCGTCAGCAGCACGCTGGGCAGGGGCGTCTCTGGGCGCAGGCACTGCGGCAGCACCCTGAACACGCACTGGAACCTGAAACACAGGGGCCCAGAAAGACGTGATGCCTCCAAGGCAGCTCCGAAACTCACCCTCCTTTTTCACTGTCGGTAACGGGAAATTGAAGAGGCCACGGAAGAGGAGCCTGGATTCAGGCAGACCTGGGTCCAAATGTTAGCCTGCAAACAAGTGAGTTACCCTTCACTGCGGGGCTGCCATGGCTGAAAGAGGACAGGACCTTGCCTGGCCCAGTGCCACCTCGAAAATACAGGATGCCTCCCTGGACCTGGGGAGCTGGCCTCTACACTGCTCCCAGCTCCTTCCTGCCTCTGCTCTCAAATACAGAGCCAGGTCTTGAGCTGAGTGTGAGAGGAAAGTCCTAAACCCACCACCAAAGGACTAGCCAGACTCTGGTCAGATCTCATGACATCACTTGCCAAGCAAGGAAGACTTCATTTTCTCCGCTTGTCAGGAAACACTAGCTCCTCTGCAGCCAAGTATATGAAGGTACCCACTTGAGGTGTGCATGGTGAGGGGCTCGGGCACTCTTCCCCCAAGTCTCGGGCAAAGACCTGGCCCATTCATTACCAGGGAGCCAAGTCCTAAGATAAGCACTGCTGTTTGCTCAACCCACACAACCTCCTAGGTGGTGGGGGAGTTCTATGGGTGTGTCCCCTTTCATATAAGGAGGTTAAGAATATTCCCTGTGTACCATTAGGGAACAAAGTCTATTTGGGGCAAACTCATTTGAGAGCAAATCCTGTACGATAGACAAGCTGAACGTTTCTAGCCACCAGGGAGTATGGAACTTGTTGGGAAACTGGAATTTCCAAGTATCCACTAACAAGTAACCTAATTTCATTATTAGGCCAGAAGTGGCCCACTGAAACTAAAATAAATAAATCTGTCTATATATACAACACAGTTATTTCCAAAGTATTTTTTGAAAACATCAGAGCCTTCTTTTAAATGCTTTTTTTTCCCTCCAGGGCCCCCAAATGCACAATAAATAACAGTCGTGCTAGTCTGCATGAGTTGGAGATAAGTCCTTTTTGTTCAAAAGCACCTGTCAGAAAAAAAAAAAAAAAAAAATGCCCCTGCCATGCCAGTACCTGGGGAGCAACCCTGGACCACCTAACTGCTACACCAGATGGGGTAGAAAGGCAAGACTCAGGATGACATGCCCTCAAGCCTGGATGGGCAGTGGCGCCCTTCCCGAGACCACAGGCTGCCTGGCCGCTTGTGCTGTACCACGTATGCTTTAGAGCCCTGGTAGCACCTGTGTTACGCTCCCTGGTGGCTCAGACGGTAAAGAATCTGCCTGCAGTGCGGTTCAATCCCAGAGTTGGAGTGGGCACGGCAATCCACTCCAGTATTCTTGCCTGGAGAATCTCCATAAATAAAGGACCCTGGCAGGCTACAGTCCATGGGGTCACAGAGTCGTACTGAACGACTAAGCACAGCCCAGCACCTGTCCCTGGCTTTTGCTTTTATTCCAAGGTGAACAGGAAGCTGTGTGGTAATGGGGTTCAGCTTGTAAGCATGAAGGAATTTGGAAGGGAAGTACTGTGTGGGAAGTGGCATCAGACAGTCACTTAGGAGCCTAACTGGCTTGAAACCATCTAATACACTCCCTCTGGCATTTCAGACAAGATTCCCTAACTCAACACAGAGTTTATTCACTCAGCAAACACTGAGTGCTCACAGAGAGCCAGGCTCTGTGCTGGGCGGGAGGACGCAGGGCTCTGAGGGTGCCGCCTGGGCTTGTAAGCGCCCATGAAACGGCTGTTGTTTCACCTTACAGACAAGGTCAACAGAATAGAATGGTGATCTATCTACCATGATAACTGGTAAAAATGTGGTTCCTGGAATTCATTCATTTAAACAATAAGAAAGCAAGATGCAAGGATTTTTCACTTATCCACAGATCAATGTGATGAGCTGCATTAACAAAGTGACTAAAAAACCATATGATCATCTCAACAGATGCAGAACATTTGCTAAAGTTCAGCATCCATTTTTGATAAAAACTTCAGAGAGCAGGTATAGAGGAAACTTAGGTCAACATACTAATAATAAAGGCCACATATGAAAAACCCACATCTGACATCATACGCACTGGTGAAAAGCTGAAAGCATTTTCCCTAAGATCAGGAACAAGACAAGGATGCCCACTCTCACCATTTTTATTCAGCATAGTTTTGGAAGCCCTAACCACAGCAATCAGAGAAGAAAAAGAAAGAAAAAGGAATCCAAACTGGCAAGGAAGAAAAAAATGTCACTGTTTGCAGATGACATACCGTACGTAGAAAATCTAAGATGCCACCAGAAAATGACTAGAACACATCAATGAATTTGGTAAAGTTGCAGGATACAAAATTAAGACACAGAAGTCTGTTGGATTTCTGTACACTAACAATGAGCTATCAGAGAAATTAAGGAAACAATCCCACTTACCATTGCATCAAAAAGAATAAAACATCTAAGAATAAGCCTACCTAAGCAGGCAAAAAGGCCCAGACTCCCGTAACTGTAAGATGTTGATGAAAGAAACTGAATACGACACAGATGAAATGACAGAACCTATTCTTGGATTGGAAGACTCGATACTGTCCAAGTGACTGTACTACCCAAGGCAATCTACAGATTCAGTGCAATCATTATCAAATTACCAATGGCATTTTTCACAGAACTAGAGAAAAACATTTAAACAGGCAGAACGCCGTTTGACATAAATTGCAGCAACTGATTTTTAGACCCATCTCTTAAAGCAAACAAAAGCAAAAAAAAAAAAAAAGCCAATGGGACCTGCCTAATTAAATTTAAAAGCTTTTGCACAACAAAGGAAACCATGGACAGAATGAAAAGAGAACCCATTATTGTGGGAGAAGATAACTGCAAGTGATATGACCGATAAGGGGGTCATATATTCAGCATATATAAACAGCTCGTACAACTCAACATTAAACAAACAACCCAATCAAAAATGAGCAGAACTGAATAGACATTTTTCCAAAGAGGACAGCCAGATGGCCCACAGACACATGAAAAGATGCTCAGTTATCACTCATCACCAGGGAAACGCACATCAAAACCACAATGAGACATCACCTCAAACTGGTTGAATGGCTACCACCATCAAGAACACCAATAACAAATGTTGGCAAGGATGAGAAGAAAAGGGAATCCTTCAGTGCTATTGGTGGGAATGTAAATTAGTGCAGCCATTGTGGAAGAGTATGGGAGTTTCTCAAAAAACTAAAATGGGAGTACCATATGATCCAGCAATTCTACTTCTGGGTTATATCCGGGAAGAAAAAAACAAAACAGTAATTTGGAAAGATACATGCACTCCGATGTTCATAGAAGCATTATCTGCAATTGCCAAGGTGTTGAAGCAACCTAAGTGTCCATCAGCAGATGAATGGATAAAGAAGTTGTGATACACACACACACACATCGGAATACTGTTGTTGTTCAGTCGCCAAGTCAGGTCAGACTCTTTGGGACCCCATGGACTGCAGCATGCCAGGCTTCTCTGTCCTTCACTATCTCCTGGAGTTTGCTCAAATTCATGTCCATTGAATCGGTGATGCTATCTAATAACCATCTCATCCAATGCCACCCCCATCTCCTTTCGCCTTCAATCTTCAACTCAGCCATAAAAGGAACAAAATTTTGCCATCTGCAACAACATGGATGGCCTTGGAGGGCATTATGATAAGTGAAATAAGACAGAGAAAGGCAAAAACTGTATGATATCATGTATATGTAGAATCTAAGAAATACAGGAAACTGGTGAACTAAAAAAGATAAAGACTCATAGAGCAAACTAGTGGTTACCTCTGGGGAGAGAGAAGGAAGGAAGGGCAGAATGGGGGTAGATTAAAGCAGCGTTGTTATGGGATTGTATGAAATCATGTGTGAAACTTCTGAAAATTGTAAAGCACTATGGAATTTTAAAAAGAAAAAAAGAGAAGACTCAAAAGGAAAAAAAAAAAATCCAAGCAACCAGCCACTATGACTTGGGCCTACCTTGCTGTCCATACTACTCTGCAGTACACTGTGTCGAGCTCTGAGCACCACCTTTAGGATGGACCAGACAGGCGGGAATATATTCATATGGCAACCAGGATCCAGAAATGTGTTTAGTAAACAGGTATTCTGGGCTCAGAGATGAAAAGACTTAAAATCTGTGCAGCCAGTGGAGTCGTTCCAACACAAGAACTGGCCTCTGGGTGGAGTGCTGAGGGGGGAGATGAGATTCTAGGACTAACTAGAGGACTGGCTGGGTGAGGTTTACCTTCCCAAGTGTTCAAGGTCTGGAATCCCAAGCTAGGACTTTATTATAGTGGTGTTTCGCAACAAACTTTAAGAGGAACAAGTGACCTGTGGCTCATGCCAGTGGTGGGCACCTTGCAGATGGGCAGATTCCCAGCAGTCAGCTTGTACCTGCACACCCTCTGCCTCCTCAGGGAACCCCAGCAAACTCAACTTCAACATGCCCATGATGTGCGGTCTTCACCTGACGCACGTCCCAGGTCCACAGGTCTCTGGGTTCGGTCTTTGTCTTGGGGGCAGGACGCTCTTCCATGGTGACTAGCAGCCTTCTTTTAACACATGTGTGTTTTGCTTACCTACTGTCTAGAGGCAGCACTAAGCCAAATAAACCACTTCCTTGGTTCTAACACCTGGCCCCATTTCCCATGACTTCAGAACTCCCTGAGCCAAGAACCTAAACCAAGGCTTAGAGCCGAGCAGTATGAACGCGGCAAGATGGGAGCAAGCTCAGGGGCCACAGGACAGACCTTGAGAGGTCAGGTAAGACCCACAAGGAACCATGACTCCCATGCTGCAGGATACCTGGGCAGGAAATCAAAGGAAGCATTTTCAGCTAATTCCACCAAAACCTTAAGGCACTGGCTGAGGACACTGGCTTGAAGGTGACCTGTTGCTGCAGAAGAGGAAGCCAGAAGGTGAAGGAGCATCTTCAAGAGTGGATGCTGGCCTTGGTCCTTGGCAAGCCCCTCTGGGGCTGAGGTTGCATCCCCATGACTATGTCCGTGAACCTGGCTCTGGTCTCCTTCGCCCGCAGCAGGCTCAGCGCCTGCTCCTGACAGTAACAGGCAGACGACTGCTCCGCTGTGGCACACCAGGTGCTGGAGAACGCTAAGTGCCGCCACCGAGAAGCCTTCCAGGTTATAAAGAGAGTCCTCGGGGCTGGCCTCTACCCCAGGGCTCACACGGGAGGGGTGTGTCGGCGGGTCCGCAGGCGCTCCGCTTCTCTTGGCTGCTGCCAAATCCTGCAGAGCCTGACAGTGTAAGCCGATGAAGAACTGTACCAGGGGGAGGAGATGCACAGCCCCAGGGAGCCTGTGGAGCGGGAAGGCCCTTCCGCCTCCCTCTGCTGGGTCTCTGTCGCTGGAGCCTTCCTCATTCCTGGCCACCAGGTTCAGTCCGGTGAGCGCCATGTGCTGCGCTTCTCTCAGGGCTGAGACGGGAAATGACCCATCGCGAGGACCTGTGGTCCTCAGGCTTGAAATCCCAGTCAAGGTACTAGCAACCAACACAAAAGAAAAGACACAAGTGTGAGAGGCAGATATGGTCAAGCAACCCAGATAGCCTGCAGCAAATTCTCTCATCTCCCTGCCCAGAGCAGATGTCTGGGGCTGGTCAGGACCAGATGGGGACTTGCTCCCCCAAAACTCCTTCCAGACAAGCTTTTTAGGAGTCTTGTGCTTACCTGCCAAGCCCCGGTAGCTGGAACTGGGTGCCAGCAGGAGCCTCAGGACAACTGCTCAGGAGATGGCACAGACCCAGGGGAGACCCGGGGATCAAAGGCTGCTTCAGGAGAAGGTTTATCAAAATGGAGCCTGCGGAAAGACAGGTGACATGAGAGTGCTTTTCTATAATGCCAACTCTCCTCTCAACAGCCACTGAGGTCCCCTGAGACACCTGTGGGTACTGAAGGCTCGGGGGCATACTTGTTCTTGGCCCCTCCCAGTTTATAGCCACATACTTCAATCACAGATTCCTATTCCCACTGACCCTCTAAAGCATTGCCTGGTTCCCACAGCCCAGGACAGCTAGGCAATTCCAGTGCAGCCTCACAGAGCACAATCAGAGCTGGGCAGGCATCTGGCAGAAGGGGCACGCCTTCTGGTACCTTGATTGTTTGATCTCCAGCTGTCAAGAAGACTTTTCTGGGGCTCTTCCTGCTTTATGGGGCCACCTCCCAGACTGTGGACCTTATTCTCTGCAACTAGATAAATAAAATGTTAATCAAAATTAGAACATGAAAACATGCATCTATCAGAAACTCTTTAAACGTGACGAGTTTCAAACATACATTGTTTTATTTTTTTCAACTCTGGATCAAAACAAGAGCCAAAGCAACTCATGAACCTTCGCATCTTTGCCTTCCTCATATAAAATAGGAACTTGTATAAGGAAAAGAAAATTAAATTGTGTTCCCCACTCCTAAGTCAGGCAATAACATAAAAGCTGTAACCTTCACATTTATGTGATTATTACATGCCAGACACTGTTCTAAGAGCTTTATACCTGTCAACTCTCTTGTTCTTCACACCAGCCCTCCCAGGAGGTGTTATTAGTGGCTTTGTTCTATATACGGGAAAACTGAAGCACAGAGGTTTGCTGTGTGTCTGTGTGTATGTGTGTGTATGTGTGTGTTCAGTGTGTGTGTGTGCTTAGTCGCTCAGTCACGTCTGACTCTTCGTGACCCCATGGACTGTAGCCTGCACCAGGCTCCTCTGTCCATGGAATTTTCCAGGTAAGGATACTAGAGCAGGTTGCCATTTCCTTCTCCAGGGAAATCTTCCCAACTATAACCGCTTCTCAATTTGCTCCAAAATGTGCGTAGCTGTAGTTGGCAGGGGTGCCGTGATGCTAATGACTTGAAAGAGCTGATGGTGGCAGGACAGAGGTGGATCTGAATGGCAGGATACACGGGCACAGCACAGTCTCCCAGTGAAAACTACCAACGCTAGATTGCTTCTCTCTAGAAGCAGGAGCACTGTCTCCGTCTGGACTCAGCCTGGCGACGAAAGGAGCGCATATTCCTGCACCCTAGTTGTGTTTCTGGCCTGTTGATGGATGCTGACTGCGGAGGTTTTAAAATACGCCTGCAAGTTCTTTGACACACTTGCACTCAAAGGGCGCAGCCTAGTTTCCTTCCCCTTGAACACGGCCCAGACTCAGGGACTCAGTTCTAATGAACAGAACTTACGCTGAGTGATAGAACTGACGCTATGTGACTTCCAGGTTCAGACACAGAAAGGATAGATTCCGCTTCCACCAAGCTCTCTGAGTTTGCTAGCTCTTTAGGAAGCCATCTACGGGGTGAGGAGGTCAGCCAAGGAGCCCTGGGGAGAGGCCCACATGTGAAAAGGAATTCCACTGCTGGACATGTAAGTGCACCACCTTGAAATAGATCCTCCAGCCCCTGACAAGCCTTCAGTGATTCCAGCACCCTTAGAGACAAACCATCCCCACTATGCTGTCAGAACTGTGGGCCCACAGAAAGGAGGAGAAAATAAACACCCAATTGTTTCAAGGCTCAAGGTCAAGTGGTCTGATATTGAGTTGTAGATGATAGAGAGACGGACTTACCCTCTCTGCTCATCGGGGATTTGTATGCTGGCTCTGTCTGGCAGGGCTGGGGAAGGGACTTGTTAGCACTAAAAGACTCCTTTGTAGGGAAAGATGGTTTTCCAAATTGTGGAGAACATGCTTCTGGCTTTATAACCACAGAAGGGCTTTTCCTAGGACTGGAAAAAGTTAACTATGAAAGCAGAGTAATGATTCTGCTAACCCTTATGTAAAATTCCTGGTTATAAAACTTCTAACAGGTTTTAAACTTTTCATGTTCAGGTGATTTGACCAAAAGATTCATCTAATCCACACTTGTTAGTCTTTGTCAGGATAGCAGTGTAAAAGTCAAGGCATTTTCATCCAAATGGTAGAAAAAAATCTTTCCTTTGTTTCTACCTTCAAAAGTATTGGGCAGAATTCAAGTACTATTTCCAATTCTACCAAAACATATTTTCAATTTGTAACCTCTTTTTAAAAAATTTAATTGGAGGATAATTGCTTTACAATGTTGTACCGGTTTCTGCCATCCAACAGTGCAAATCAGCCATAAGTATACGTGTCTCCACCCCCTTGAACCCGCCTCCCACCGCCCACCCCATCCCACCCCTCTAGGTGGTCACAGAGTGCCAGGTTGAGCTCCCTGTGTTACACAGCACTGGTAATGTATATGTCTCAGTGCTAGTCTCTCAATTTGACCCACACTCTCCTTCCCTGTGTCCACAAATCTGTTCTCCGTGTCTAGATCTCTATTGTTGCCCTGCAAATAGGTTCATCAGTACTATTTTTCAAAATTCCATATATATATATACATACATACATACATGATACTTTTTTTTCCTGAATTACTTCACTCTGTATAACACGCTCTAGTTCATCCACCTCACTAGAACTGACTCAAATTCATCCCTTTTATGGCTGAGTAATATTCCATTGTATATATGGACCACAACTTCTTTATACTTTTATCTGTGGATGGACATCTAGGTTACTTCCATGTCTTGGCTATTGTAAATAGTGCTGCAATGAACACTGGGGTACATGTGTCTGTTTCAATTATGGTTTTCTCAGGGTATATGCCTAGTAATGGGATTGCTGGGTCATATGGTGGTTTTATTTCTAGTTTTTTAAGGACTCTCCACACTGTTCTCCACAGTGGCTGTATCAGTTTGCATTCCCACCAACTGTGTGAGAGGGTTCCCTTTTCTCCACACCCTCTCCAGAATTTATTGTTTGTAGATTTTTTGATGATGGCCATTCTACCTTATATTGTCCCTCTCCCCACTGGCAACCACTAGTTTACAACAACCTCTTTTTTAATAGCCAGGGACTGAATTAAAAGATTTTCAGTAGAAAGAGCATCTAGTGAGAGGTGTGTTGTTTCTTGCAACTAGGAAATGGCTGGTTCCTTGGTGCCAGGGCTTTTACGTTAGAGAAGCAGTCTTAACCCTCCAATTAGATCAGACAATGCTGAGGCCGTCCTGTGAGTAGAGTGTGAAGAGGTAAGGATGGATTCCTTCTGCTGTCCTCTGTCTTATCTGGACTATGTAAGGCCTAAAGAGTTCAGTTTCATACCCTGCCCATTATAAGCAAAGGCAGCAGAATGCTGAACACCAGAAAAAGACGACCTGACCTACACTGTCCAAGTTTCAAGAATGATACTGACAGACTTCTCACAGGACAGACCATTAACAAACTGATTATATCTGCAGCAAAGGTGGGGGCCGTTGGGCAGCAAATGAGAAAAAATGTTCTAAGCAATTGGGACTGACATACAGTTGGGACAAAATCACTTATTTGAAACAAATTACATAAAAATGAAGACTGGTCTACTCTAAAACTCTAGAGGTCATCTTTCCAGCCTTTTCTCATCCTGAGTTGTGTTTATAAAGTCCTACAGGAAGAAAGCACTTTCAGAGAGTGTGGGGCCCTTATGCTACGACCCCCCAAACCATTCCAGCCTCATCTGAACCACCTTTGAGGCCTCCGGAAAAGAGGATCTGTGCCCCAGTGGCAGAGTCTAAATGACCTTTGTTCACAACTAGCCTGATACCGTCATTCAGACTTTTTAGGAAACGATAACAAAACTGTTTCCTCCCTCTAGCGCCATCATTACCTGACATGGGAAACGGTGGGTACAGCTAGTTTATTAGCTCGTTCACTGCTCTGAAGCTTCGTTCTTAATTCATTCATCTCTGCATCTTTAAACTGGAGTTCAGACTGCAAGGACTGGAGCTGGAAGGCAAAAGAAATAGAGAGGTCTCATCACATATACAGAAACAGCTCTGGGGGACTGTCCTGGCAGCCCAGTGGTTAAAAGTCCATGTTTCCAATGCAAGCGGTCCAGGTTTGATCCCTGGTCTGGGAACAAGGATCCCACCACCACCAACAATAAAAAGTAGTTCTGGGCTTCAAAAATCTCAAGCTAGTAAAAGAAAAACAAACAATGAGAAATAGTATAAAAGTCTGCTGTGACATAAATGGCCCCAAAATATCAAGTTTTAGCTTTCTTACTGAAAGATGGCATGGTATTCTAGAAAGATATTTTGACCTGTTTATTGCTAGGTGGTATGTGAGGATTCAAACACCATTTACTCGGCCTCTCTGAACTTCAGCTGACGTGTAAGATAAATACCTGTCTTCATGACTGGGGGGATTAATTAAGAATATAACTGTAAAATGCCCAGCACAAAGCTTGCCAGGGTGCAGTATCTCACAGTAACATGGAGACCTTGTAGTGAACCTGTTGCTATGCTTTAGTCACTCAGTTGTGTCTGACTCTTGGCGACCCCATGGACTGTAGCCCCCCAGGCTCCTCTGTCCATGGGATTTCCCAGGCAAGAATACTGGAATGGGTTGCCATTTCCTCCTCCAGGGGATCTTCCCGACCCAGGGATCAAACTCACAGCTCCTGCATTGGCAAGTGCGTTCTTTACCCCTGAGCCACCAGGGAACATGGTGGTGCACAGTCCAGGTCTTCCTGAAGCTCTGGGCTGAGAATCTGGAATAGTTTTACCAAAACCCTGAGCAGTGTGGGGAGACCTGCTGCTCTGGCCAACAGTAACTGCTGCCATTCCCTGAGCACAGTCCATACCAGGCATAGCACCAGACACGAGTGCAGGACCATTTAAGTCTCACAACAACCCTTCTGGTTATTTTCGGGAACAGATAAAGGAGATGAGTCATAGAGCATGACTGATCACCCTGAGGTCACCGCTTGAATGTGATAAACCCTGGCTTCAGTCTCTGGCTTGTTGGTACCTCCCTTGGTCTTCACTATGCATATGGAAAAGCAACTACTGCTGTTAGTGTTAGGCACAGGTCAGCGCTTCTTCAAAGACTGCCAAGTTTGCTGAATGAAGTAATGGCAGAGTAAAACCCATGTCCTTATTTGGGAAGTGAAGGAAAGTAATGTATACCTGGCACCCAGTTTTTCTCCCCACAACAGTGTCTCCCTCCCCTAAGAAACATCATTTTCCTGCCTCTGAATATGTGATTTGAATGGGAGCTATTATCTCTTTGGTTCCAGTGACTAGTTCCAGGGTAGGCATGTAACTCAGGTTAGACCAATTAGAGCCTTCCCAGAATTTTAAAACTTGAGATGAGGACCCCTAAGTCTTCAGTCTGTTCTGGAGCTGTGAAATATGAGGCCTGGAGCTCTTGGAGAAAACATCCTCAGCCATAAGGATGGAATTTATCAACAGTACAGAGAATAAAGACGAGTTTTGGCACATCTCGAGTCATTTGAGACCGCAGTACATCTGTTTTCCCCAGACTTAGTTACAGAATGCAATCCTTTTTTTGTTTGTTTGTTTGGCCTAAGCTAGGTCAGTTGAGTTTCTGATCTGCGTGCCCCCCCGCCCCCCAAAAAAAGGAAGCAAATAATTTAAGCCTATTTCTGCAAAGTGTTAGCCAGTGGCTTAGGCAACCACAGCAAAGCAGAATTTCATCTACGTCCTTTTCCAAATCACCCAGCCTCAAAGAAAAGTACATGTAATTAGTTGGTAGCAAAAGTATTTTCAGCAAACAACTGCTGAAGTCTTCCTGGGAGATTTATAAGCAACTTTAGGCATTGCTTCCAAAGGAACTCAGTAAGCAGGCAAAGCTGATGTCCATACAAGCAAAACATATCTCTGGGTCACCTTTTTGGAGAACTCCTTTTCTTTTTCACTGAGTGCCTGGGTTTTCTCTTGCTCAAGAAGGAAATGAGATCTTCTCTGTTCCTCTAGAATGGATTCTGTCTGATGCAATGAGTCCCGCAAAATTTTAATTTCTCCATTTTTAATGAGCACTTCTTCTTCCATTGCCTTCATCTGGAAATTCCAAATTGATCTCGTGAAAGGTTTGTAAGGGAAAATTGTATATAATATACAATGTGCTTATTTGCATTATAATTAACGCATATATGCACTTATTTCAACATGTAGCTGGGGAGGTGAAGAAACACATTTAAAACATGTCCAAAGGATCAATAAGTGCTCAGAATACATCCATGCCAACCAGACCACGACCTGCTAGGTCCATTCCTGGGACAGCAGGTTTTCAGCAAATAGCTTAAAGACATACTTGTCACTTCTGCGTGCACATTCCAAAGGTCCTAGGGACCTACAGATAGTCATATGAAAAATGTCTGCTTTTTGCAAAACTGTTAATGAAAATAGCAACCATTATGATGTTGTGTTTCTTCTATAAGACACATGCTATAAATTTATCTCAGTACTATAACAGAAAGTTTGTATCTCTTTTTGTATAGGTTTACAAAGTGTTTCTTTTCTTATCTTGGCTATTAGGAATCTCAGGATTTAGTTACAACCAAAATTTTCTGGCTTTCTTTCCCCAGCTTTCTCCCAATTCATGGGGATGAATCTGGACTCTTGTCTTAAAACTTTTCTATATTTTATTGTATAATGCTAACACATGCATAAGTGAATGCATTAACTACAAAAACTACAAGTTAAATCCCTTACCTTTTCTTTAAGTTCTTTGTATTGTGCCTGAAGTACCTCTAATTCAAAATTGTCTTTAACTGGAACACTTTCTCTGTTTTTCCCTGCAGGATATTTTGACATCCCATCTAATCTGGTGACCTTATGAACATCTGTAAAAAACAATTAAAAAAACCGAGTTCCCATATACTTTTTAAGACTCAGGATTTTCCACTTTCACCAGCCAGTGCTGAAAACAATCACTTTTGAAAGCAAATTAGAGAAAGATGTAGTAAGTAGAATACGTATTTTCGAACATAAGAACATGATTCAATCCTTATGAAATAACAAATTCTGCCACCCCCTCCCCATTCCGCACTCAGTTTCTTGTTTTTTTCCCCTGCATCCAGTTTTAAGGGTCTCAGCTAAAGGCTGAAAGGTGCTGTGGGAACCTCACTGTTCGAATCTCAGTGATCCATTATTCAACATTATTTACTCAGCATCTACAATATGTCAGGCACAATTTAGCCTCTCAAGAAAGCTACAGTGGTGAGAAAAATGGATACAGTCCTTACACTCATGGAGCTTACACGGCAATCAAAAATATAAGAATAAACATAAAATTACAACTGTTATAAAAGCTGCAGAGAAGAACAAATAGAGGGATGCCTGTAACAGGGGATTTCATCCACAAGGATGACTGGAAGCCTTCCCTGCTGCTAAGTCGCTTCAGTTGTGTCCGACTCTGTATGACCCCATAGACGGCAGCCCACCAGGCTTCCCCTGTCCCTGGGATTCTCCAGGCAAGAACACTGGAGTGGGTTGCCATTTCCTTCTCCAATGCATGAAAGTGAAAAGTGAAAGTGAAGTCGCTCAGTCGTGTCCGACTCTTAGCGACGCCATGGACTGCAGCCCACCAGGCTCCTCCGTCCATGGGGTTTTCCAAGCAAAAGAGTACTGGAGTGGGGTGCCATTGCCTTCTCCGGAAGCCTTCCCTAGATAAGTGATAACTGAATGGAGAGCTGAAGAACAAGCAGGAATTAACCAGAGGAGTGGCGATGGGGAATGGATGGAAAGAACATTCAATGTGTAAGAAACAGCAATATGGACTTCCCTGGTGGTCCAGTGGTTAAAACTTCAAATTTGCACTGCAGGGAGGGTGGGTTTGATCCTTGGGAACTAAATCCCATGTGCAGTGCAGCAAAAAAAAAAAAGACACAGCGATGTGCAGTTTCTGTATTGTAGGGAAGCATGGAGAATTCAAGGAATGAAGGAAGGTCAGTGTAGCTAGAAACCCGAGAGGGAAAGGGTCAGGCCATGCTGGGTCTTCTGGGCCATGTTAATGATTTTAATCTTTATACTAGAAGAAGTGTGAAGTCATTAAAGGCTTTCAGTAGGGATGTTCATTGTGCATCTGTGTGTGACAGAGATTTTACTTTTAAAATGATCACTCTGGCTGTGGTGTGAAGTCTGACTTGTAGGAGTCATAACTGGAAATGTGGACACAATTTAGTGAACTTTTGTCCAGGGGAGGGGTGATGGTAACACAGATCAGGGAGATGGCAGAGATGATGCAGAGGATGGATTCTCGAGATGGAAGAAAAAGGTAAAGTTACAGGATTTGGAAGGGGCCAGGGGGATGTTGGCTTGTGGTATGGGATGGAGAGTGGTGCCAGTCTCTGCCATGCAGAACATGTGTTCATCAACATGTCTTTTCTGAATGTCTGCTTTGCCAGGCACTATGCTGGAGATGCTGGTGGATGACTGGATTTCCAGGAAATGACTGTGTGGAATTTAACATGCCTATAAGACATCCAAGTAGAAATTCAAGGTACCCTCAAAACCTTTCTCTTCCAGGGAGCCCCATAAGATGTCACTAGAATGAGTGTAAGCTCCAAGAAGGTTGGGGCTTTTGTTTGTTGCTAAGTGTCTGTAGCTTCTAAAGTTTGGGCACCTAGTATAATTTATTGGTTGTATAAAAAGAATAAGTCTACCCTATCTCTTGCCTCTGCCAGATCCCTCTTGTGCTCAGGTGGTCCAAAGGAAAAGGTGGTCTTCATTCGATCTAAAGCCTCCCAAATATGTCATAAGAATGGGTCCCCACGTGTAGGTAAAGATGGTTCTTATGGCTATGGTAGTTGTGTTGCAAGGATCTCTGCTGAGAACTAAGAACCCAGTGGTCCAAAGTATAGAAACCCAAGTAAAATGTTAACCTAGCTTCCTATATTCCAAATCGGCTGTCTGACATTCCTGATACATTTCTCCTCTCAAATCAAAAGACCTCTTGGGAGACAACCGCTGCTTAAATCAGACTATTCCTAGGAAGGGGCAGTGTGGGTGCAAGACACCGGAACGGTCACCGCGGGGTTCCGAAGGCACAGCCATCTAGGGGGTCTAGGGAAGTCTGCACCACTCTCAAGAGGAAAAGGCGAACTCACTGGACACGTCCGGAGCCGTGGTCGGGCACTGGCTCAGGGCCTGGGACGCAAGCGTGTCGAGTTCCTCCAGGTCGTCGGCGGTGAAATCCCCATGCAGGCCGAATGGGTCTTCGGGGTCCGGGGTGGCGGGGATTCCTCGGGCCCGCTTGCTTGGAGGGTGCCCGGTGTTGGGCGGAGGGCCAGGACTAGGTGCCGGGGGCCCACTCCGCCTCCTGCTACCTGACGCGGAGATTCCAGCCATGCCTGCCGCCGGCTGATCTGTAAAGACACTGAACCCGGCCTATACCCGCGTGGAAGGAGGGATGGACCAACCGCCCGCGCGCCGTGGCTCGCCTCAGCCGCCGGGACACGCCCCCGAACCAACGAGCCAATCACCTGCCAGTTGACGGGCGCGGAGGAATGACATCATCAGAGCGCGCCGCGGTGCTCCATTGAGTGCGCGCTGAGCCCTGTTGCTTCCCGCCCTTCTTGGGCCCAGCCTCGCCTGGCGCTCTGGTACCGACTGTTAGGACTCGGTAGGCCACTACGGTGGTCTAAGCGCAGCGAACTGAGTTACTTAGCCAAACTCACCAGTCCCACCACGCAAGTGAGCTGTGTGCCGGCTCCCTGACATGCCCTGGGGTACACAGCAGCACTTGCTGGAGTTCGCCCAGATAGATATTCACCCGTGCAGTGTGAATCTATGGCAGGCAGCAGCATTCAGACTTTTGGTTTTTGTGACCTCGCTGTCCAGCCAGACCCACTTCTCAAATACCCCAGGCTCTTTTGAGGAGGAGTGTGGAAGAATGGGGTTGGGCTAGGAGTTAGGAATAGAGCTGTTATGAGCACACATCTTTGAGTACAGTAAATGTTTTGAATGTGTACATTTGGTGAAAGCCTGAGAAGGGTGTGCTTGTGTTGAAGGGTAAAGGAACTGCTCAGGCTGTTAATATTTATTCATTTCTCTGGGAGCTCTTAAGTGTTTTTGTTCCAAGTGCTGGTCATATGGAAATGAATGAGACTCAAGAAGTCAAGGAAGGTCCCATGGAAGTAGCAACTGGGCTGTCCTACAGGCTAAGTGGGAGTTACCAAGAGATATTAAGGAGGATGGCATCAAGATTACTCAGACAAGAATACAACACTGAAATAGAGGCCACACAAGTGCCAGGTAGGCGTTATCAACGGCAAAATAGGAGAGGAGCAGGGATTCAAGCTGGGCTTGAGTAGCTGACAGGATTTTACTGGCAGGCTGCAGTCCATAGGGTCACAAAGTACCAGACACGACTGGGTGACTAAGCACGGCACTGTGGTGTGCAGGACATTTAGCAGGAACAAGGTGTTGGAAAGTAACAGGGGCAAGACTTTTCATCCGTGTGTCGCTGAATCGTGTCTGACTCTTCGAAGTCCTGTGGACTGTAGCTTGATAGGTTCCTCTGTCCGTGGAATTCTAACTTAGCCTATGAGTATCCTATGAATGTTTGGGAGGGCAGTAAATGAAAGGGAGATAGTTGTCAGGGCCTAGAGGGTCTTCAGTACCTGGCTTTAATTTTTTGAGGTAACTGGTAGGTTCCCTCAGATAGTCACCCAAATATTGGATGCTATCTTAATTGCTCCAAGTTTCTGCTCTGGTAAAAACACAAGATTATACTTCGTAAGTGTAGACTGGGTTCCATCAAATAAAAGAGCAGTAGATTCATCTGAGGGGCAGTGTGCTAGCTCTGGCTCTCCGAAGGGTTATTCTCAGCAGCACAGGGATGGGTGCCAGCTGGCAAGTCCCTTGGGAATCCCTGAAGTCCAAAGAGGATGCTACTGGCTGTGGAACTTTCCGGGAGACAACCAAAGTGGGATGTTTATCTTTTACTAGTATCAAGTACATTAGAGTGGTAATACAAGCTTCAATCTATGAAAATCTTTTCCAGTTTTGACTCAGCAAAATCTCAGGGCCCTTCTGGAAAACACATTCTCAAGAGAAAGCTTAGTGTTATTAGCATTACTGCCATAGTTGTGTCTAGATCCTAGAAATGAAATCTAGACTCGGACATCTAAACTGTTTCAATACACATGCATTTAGCACATCATGGTCTCTGTCCTCCAGGAATTTACCCTTCCTGGAGTCAAAAGTGGTAGATGATAACAAGTGTCAGGAGAAAAAAAGGAAACAGGATTAAGAGACTTGAGGACTAAGGAAGGGTTTCTAGTAGGTGAAAACAGTGAAGAGAAAGCTTGCTTGGAATGTAGGTCTCCATGGCTCAAGATGGATCAGGGGGATGAACTGTAGATACCAGAGGGTAGGGGGCAGCATCCAGACCCCTTAGTGCCTCACTGGTCATTGTGGGGACCTTTTTTTTTCCCCCCGGCTCTAAGAAGCTACGGAGGAATTCTCAGCCAAGGAGAAACAAAGTATAACTTTAAGGTTTAGAGATTACTCTAGGTCCTGAGTAAGCACTAGCTGTTGGGAAGCAAGGGTAGGGAGAGGAAGACAAATTTTGACTTCACTATAATATTCAGGTGAGGGATTTTAGGGTTAGAGTAAAGATCTGGTGGCATTAGAATTAAGTATGAAGGGTCTAGATTTAATTTTGCTGATGGATTGAGTTGGGGGTGGGGGAGCTAAGAGGTGGGAATCTAGCAAAGATCTTCTAAAGCCCTAGTGGAAATGCAGACCTGGGTGCTTCAGAGTAAGCTCAGTCCTTACAGACTCGCTCCCCTGCAACAACAGAGAAGTGCCTTGACAAGAGGAATTGTTCACTGGCCGATGTTCAACTTGCACACAGCAGGTTCCTTACATGAACAGATGCACAACCTTATTAAGGTGGTACAGAAATCAGGATAGCACACAGACTTAAGAAGACACTTTGGCAGGATTCTGGACTGGGTTTATATGGATCTCTTAGCTAAGGTAGAAATGGCTGAGAAGAACTAAAGACAAGATGAGCCAAGTGTACTTTTTTTTTCCTTACAAAAGTTTATTCTTAAATGTACAATAGGTTCCAAGACAACACTTCATTCTAGCTATAGGTGGCAACAGATATTACGGCAGGGAATCCAGGTGTTTAATCAAGAATGGAACTAAGGGTCATCATTGCCTCAGGCACAAGGAACAGCTTACTTTTTGCCAGATTTCTTAATTCCACCGGTGGCTGCAAAAGGAAAAAAAAAGTCTCAACCAAGGAAAAACACAAGCTCTGTGGTTGAAGCCTGAGGGGCCTACCATGGATCCTATTAAATAATAAGGGCCAGCTCTTGTACTGGGCATTTTTGTGACACAAGCATGCACAGGGTTCTACCAGTATTATTTCTGGGCAAAAATGAGTAAGGTGGTGAATGAGAATAAAGGCAGAGCACAAGTAATGGCTATACACTGATCTGCATCTCAACTGTGTTGGGTATTTCAGATTGGCTCACTTAATCCACATCCCCTCAACCCATTTTACAGATAACAAAGTCTCAGTGTTAGATATTGTTCAAAGTTATAAACTGGTAATGCAACAAAGAAAAGATTCCAACCTAGGTAGCGTGACTTCCAAGTCCATATTCTTACCTGTCACATACCACACTACTGTATGTATTACGATCCTGGGATCTGATTTACTCAATATCTTTACTTCAGCCAATTTACAAGTAACACATGGCAGGTAATTTAACAAACAGTTATAGAATTAAGCATACCTAAATAGGAATGAAAGTCCAATGGGCTGTGACAAAATAGACTTTAAACGTGCGTGCTGCTCGTGTTCCGTCGCGTCATGCTCTACGATCCCACGGACTGTAGCCTGACAGTTTCCTCTGTCCGTGGGATTTTCCAGGCAAGAATACTGGAGTGGGTTGCCATTTCCTACTCCAGGGGATCTTCCTGACCCAGGGATTGAATTCTCCTCTCTTGCATCTCCTGTTTGGTAGGAGGATTCTTTACCACCGGGCCACCTGGGGAGCCCCAGTGATCCTGTAGGGTATAGATAACTGCTGAGAAAACAATCCCTATTTTGATGAGTGTAAACAGGATTTCAGAAGCACAAAATACAACGACTGATGGGTTTTGAGAAATATTTTGATATGTAATCAATTCCTCTTACACAAAAGGAGAAGAGAGAGAATGGTAGAGAATTAAGTTTAAAAACACGCCAAGAAGCCTGGACTTTATGCATTAGCCTAGGCGCATCCAGCAGTGAAAACACAGGGTGCAAAAGTATTTGCTACACTTTTAATTACAGGAGTAGTCAAGAAATGTTATAAGCAACAAAGTAGTAGTGAAGTTCGGATTTGGAGCAAGAAAGTATAGAGAATATCTGGAACTCAACTATACGAACTTGTGTGAGATACATTTCTGTATTTCCATTTCTGCCACTTCCCTAAGCAAGAGAAGCCCATACTGGGTCTGGCTCTCACTCCATCCAGCTGCTACGAATCCAAGCCTGGCTAGGACCATCCACCACAGTGGACAGGAGCAGAGACCTTGGAGCTTATCCACGAGGCAGGACACTGACCTGCTCGGGACCGTATCCAGACTGATGCTCACGCGTTTGATCTCTCTACCCCGCCCTCACTTACCCAGGGGGCCTTTCCCCGCGGCCTTTGCTTTTAGCTCCTCAAGTTTCTTCTGCTCCTCCTTCTGCTTCTGCTTGAATGCCTTATCTTCCTAGAGAGAGGGGAAAGCGCGTTCACTGCAAGCGGATTACCCAGTCCCTCCGCGCCCGCCCATGCCTCTGCGCCCGCCCTCACCTCGTCCATCTCCTTGGCTTGCTTCTTGGGCTGCTTCAGGGGCTTCTTCTTGCCACCTGGGTGAGACACGAGACCGCTCAGCCTGGCCCCCGCTAGCTCTCGACCCTCTCTGCCCTGACCCACTCCATCGTCCCTGCACACTTACCTTCGCGGCCCGACATGGCGCCTGCCGCCCCTTCCCCAGACCCTGCCACCGGAAGCGGAGCTCCCCGTTCCAGCTCCCTGCGCCTATACCTCCACGCGGGCTCGCTGATTGGCTCCTGATGCGGAAGTTGCGCTCCTGCCGGAAGTGGTCCCCCAGAAGGCGGGCCCTAAAGGGTCGGCGATCAACTGAGTGGCGGGCGCTCCTTGGGGGTTGAGGCGCAAAGCGCGTCAGGTACTGGGGCGGCGGGATGTCCGTCCCGGGGAGAGTCCGGAAGCCGCGAGGGGTGCTTAAGCGCAAGCGCTAAGCTTGGAAAAAAACACAGGGAAAGTACTGCAGGTAGAGGGATGGGCTTGTGCAAAGGCCTTGAAGGTCGGTGCATCGCTGGAACCTAGGAAAGCACAGTGTGACTGGAGGTCAGATGTGAGGGAAGTAGGAGCGGGTGCGGGGGCGGGGGGTGAGGGGGGGCTAGATCACCGGTTCTAGAGCTTTGGAGGCTCCCGGAAGGAGTTTTGTAATATAGCTCGGAGTGCGACATTTTGCAAATTCTGTTTATTCATCCAGTATTTTTTTTTTGCTGGGTGTGCAGTACACGCAGGTAGTACTTTAGGCACTGAGGCTGAAGCAATGAACTAAACAGTGCCTGCCCTGGCAGAGCGGCCATTCTGGTGAGTAAGACAGACTATCAGTGAATACGTGAGTTGCAAAGCACGGATCCTGTGATAGGTGTCTGAGGAAAAATAAAACAGTGGGTAAGGCGTCCTGGAGTGGGAGTGCACGGCTGTGACATTTGAGCAGGATTTGAAAAAAGAGAAGAGCGCAAGCACACAGATATCGACGAGGAGGTGTCAGGGTCCTGAGGTGGGAATAGCTTAGTGTGTGGGAGCAGCGTCAGGAAGCCTGGAATTATATGGGAACTTTGTGAAGTGAAAGATGTGTCAGCTAAGCTTATTGTGGTAAACATCTAGCTATCTATACATTTGTCATGTCATCACATTGTACATCTCAAATTTATGTGATGGTGTATGTCAATTTAATCTCACAAAAACTGGGAGAAAAGGTCCACGTGACTGGAACAGAGTGGGGAAAGGGAGACTGATGGGAGATGAAGTGAGAGGAGAGAAGGATGAGGGCCAGGAGGTGGATGCCATGTAGGCCTTGGAAAGGATTTTGGCTTTTACCTTGAAAGAAATGGAGAAACCATTGCAGGACTTCAGCAGAGAGAGAGATAGTCTGACCTGTGTTTTGAAAGGACCACTGCCTGCTCTGACAGTAGGGGCTAGAGTAGAAGCACAGACATCTGTCAGAGGCTCTTAGGATAACCCAGGCAAAAGACGTTGGTCTTTGGGACTAGGGCTTCCCTTGTGGCTCAGCTGGTAAAGAATCCACCTGCAATGCTGGAGATCTTCCCTGGTTGGGAAGATCCCCAGGAGAAGGGAAAGGCTACCGACTCCAGTCTTCTGGCCTGGAGAACTCCATGGACTGTATAGTCCATGGGGTCACAAAGAGTTGGCATGACTGAGCAACTTTCACTTGGGCGCTTGGGGTAGCAGGGGAAGGGGCAAGAGGAAGAGGGAATCTGAATTTAGTTTCAGAGGTGGAGGTGACATTTGCTAATGGACTGGCTGTGAGGAGGGAGAGAAAGGAAAGTCAGGGATGATGTGAGAGTTTGAGCCTGATTGGGACTTGGGGTTTCCATCCGCTGAGATGGAGAAGGCTGTGGTAAAGGCAACTTTGGGAGAGGAAGATTCTCATCAGCCTTCCTAGCAGAGACCTGGATTGGGCCGTTTGGTAAATGAGCCTGGGATTCAGAAGAGAGCTGTGGACTGGAGAGGCCCGAAAACAGTTTGCTTGCTTGTTTTTTATACTTTATTTTTGTCCACACCATGTAGCTTTCTGGATCGAAGTTCCCCAGCCAGGGATTGAACACAGGCCCTGACAGTGAAAGCTCCAAAGTCCTCCTAACCACTGGCCCACCAGGGAATTCTGTTTTTTTTTTTTTTTGGCTGTGTTGGGTCTTCTTGCTGCACGGGCTTTTCTCTAGTTGGGGCGAGTGGGGGCTGCTCTCTAATTGTGGTGTTCAGGCTCAGTGCGAGCGGGTTTGCGGGTTTCAGTTGTGGCTCCCGGGCTCTAGAGCACTGGCTCAGTAGTTGTGGTGCACAGGCCTACTTGTTCCTCAGGATCTTCCTGGACTAGGGATCGAACCCGTGTCTCCTGCATCGGCAGGCAGAGTCCTCCTCACTGAGCCACCAGGAAAGCCCTGTCTGTTTTCCAGTGACAGCTTTATTGAGATATGATTTACATAACCCTAACCCTACACTTCCGGCTTCCCTGGTGGCTCAGCGGTAAAGCATCTGGCTGCAATGCAGGAGCTTGATCCTGGGGTTGGGAAGATCTCCTGGAGAAGGACATGGCAACCCACTCCAGTATTCTTGACTAGAGAATCTCGTGGGCAGAGAAGCCTGGTGGGCTACAGTCCGTGGGGTCACAAACAGTCAGACAGGACCGAAGTGACTCAACAGGCACGCAGCCATACAATTCACCTACTTAATGCTACAGTTCAGTGGTTTGAATGTATTTACAGTCTTGCACAGCCATCCCTACAATCAATCATAAAAGTAGCCAGTTTTTCAAGTCACAAGACTGGATGAAAGAGGAGCCTGAGGACAGAGCCCTGGGGCACCATGTGGAGAGGTTGTGGAAATGAGTGGGGACTGGAAGCCAAGAGGAGAAGGTGGTTTAAGAAGGAGGAAGCTATCATAAGGCACAGGCTGCCGACAGGGCAAGTGAGATGAGGAGGAAACTTATCATTGGTTTTAGGCACGTGGGAATGACCGGAACAAGAGCAGTTCCACTGGCCCGGTGGGAGTGAAGGCCAGATCAGAGAGGCGGTTAAGTGCGACCAGGAGGAGAGGAGCTGCAGACAGCTGGTGCAGGTGCTCTGTCACAGTGCAAAGGGGCACAGAGAAGCGGGGCTTCTCTGCTGGGGTGGGGGTGGGGTGGTCGCATCAATTCCTGAGCTGTGTCTGAGGAGGGGAGAGGGTATGGGACCTGGAGCACGGCATGGCCTTCCCTACAGCAGGACGTTTTCATCCTGAGGAGCAAGAGAAGGTGGGGATGAGACAGACACTGGCAGGTTCAAAGATACAGTAGGAGTTTATGGACGTTCTCTTCCAATTTTAAAACATTTTTTGGGTGAGAAATGAAGCCGACCATCAGCTGCAGGTGAGCATGAGGTGCTGGTGATGGAGGTTTGAGGAGAGGGCAGTTGGTAGGAGACAGTCATCTGGCTGGAGCAGGAGAATGGATTTGGAGAGGCAAGGTTCTGAACCTGACCCAGACCCTGCTCACTTTGGCCTCGGTCCAGCCCTCCCCAGTCTCCTCTACTGTTTCCAGCTGCACAGGTAGCCCTGCAGATTTTAGTCGACGTCAAGCCCTGTTCCACTTTTTCTCTCTGCCAGGAATGTTGGGGCCTATGAGACATCTCAGTGGGAAGGAGCTGGGAGACGGGGGCAAGGGAGTGGTAAGAGGCTGAGAGGAGGGCCTGGAGTCGGGGAGCCACTTGGGAGTCATTGGTGCATCCCTTCCCTAAGCCGTGTCCCTGCTGTCTCTGAGCTTCTGTTCTGGTGAGGGGTGAGGCACACAGGAAGAAGGCAACGTGTATGTCTGATGGAGAAAATGCGGGAGCCTGATGGTGGCGAAGGAGGGAGTTGTCAGGAAAGGCCTTATCAAGAAGTGATGTTTGAGCAGACTTAGGTGTAAAGTGGCTGGACTTGTGGAGGAGGAGTGGTCCATGCAGAGGAAGTGGCAGGGCACAGACCCTGCGGTGGGATCGTGTTCAGTGTGGTGGGGTTGCTGGAGTGGGGTTCTTACAGTGACGGAGAGAAGAAAGGGGATTGGGTTGAGAGGACCAGGCCTTGTCGGTTGTTGGCAGGACTGGCGTTCACTCCAGCTGACTGGGGAACTCTCAGGGTTTTCACCCGAGGGGTGTGATCTGACTTACAAGTTAATAGAGCCTCCCCTGTGAAGTAGGCTGTGAGTGGCAGGGGAGGAAGCCAAGACCGTGTAGGAGACGGGGGCCGTCTTCTCTGCCTGGGATAAGTGACCTTCCTGGATCCAGGAATGTGCTGCTAATAGAGGAGGAACCGGGACGGGAGGTTGAGAAGGTTGGAGGAATCTGAGGAGGCGGGGTGGTGATTTCAGAATGAGAGGGTGCTGAAAGTTGCAGAGGTGCTGGAGGAGAAATCCGAGTAGCAGCTGCTGGATGCGACAAGGGGGAGGTTCTGCAGGGCTTTAGGAGAGCAGCCTTGCTGGTCAGGCGGGATCAAGAGAAAAGGGGGCTAGGAAGTAGTGACAGCCAAAGGGACACCTTTCCGCTGGGTGTGGCGGTGGGCAGGTCCACAAGGCTGCATGCTTTGTTTTGACTGGGGCGTGCCTGTAGGAATGTTGTGGGGCACAGTCTGTGAGCAGTGAGCACTGGCCTTGAGGCCCTGGAGGCTTGCCTGACCTCTGGGGCATGGGTAGCCTGTGCTCCTTTGGGCTTTTGGGGTTTGGGTGCAGTGCCAGCTTGGACCCATTGTCATAGGGATGTCCCTTTCTGTGGCTCTCAGCTCAGGCTTTTGCCAGGACGCATGCCCCGACCCAACCAGCTATGTTTCCAAGAGGGTCTGAGCTTCTCTGTGATACCGTGGGGAGGGGGCCTGGGTGGGAGGCTGAGATCACCTTACATCCGGAAGCACTTTCCTCTGTAATTGGAGCTCTCCTAGTCTGTCTTCTGGTCTGGCCCTTTGACTCCCAGGTGTTGCTTGGATAGCCAGAGTCAGTACTTGGGGGTGGGGTGCTCTGAAGCAGGGTTTGCCTGAGAGTGAGGGTCCCCTGGCTCTCTCTTCTGGGTCCTCAGCATCATTCCTGCACTTGGGCTCGGCCAGGCCTGCCTGGCTAAAGGGAGACTCCTTGTGCTGTTCAGGTACCAGAGGAGCAGGCATTGTGGGGCCCAAACATCAGAGCAAGGCTGAAAAGGGAAAGATTAAAGAAACCTAACCTGTTGGGCAGTTCCCGGGGTTGGGGAGGAGGAAGAAAGCTTGTGGAAAGAGAGACATGTGAGACTGGGAGTTGGTCACCTGGAATGTCTGCGCTTGGAGGGCAGAAGGAGGGTTTGCTGGGAACCTCAGAAGAGCTGTCCTCTACGAAGCAATCCAAGCGGTTTGGGTTTGCTTTGTTTTTAGCCCGGAATTGCCTCTCGAGGCGGGAGCTTTCTGTCCTGGGACATGAATGACCTGTGTCCTAGAACAGAAATGAAAGTGCTTCCCCGTTTGGAGACAGCCCTCAGGGAGTCCAGGAAGCTGGTTTTGATAGTCATTTACAGAAATCTTTCCCCAAATCCCCTCAGTTAATTCCAGTTTCCCTGGCAGTCTTTGTGAGTCCTTGCGAGGCTCTGTTAAGCATGGATACAACACAGGTTTCAGAATTTTATGTGAGGGACTTCCCTGGTGGTCCATTGGCTAAGGCTCCACCTTTCAATGCACGCGGTGCAGGTTGGATCCCTGGTCCGGAGTTAAGATGCCACATATCTCATGGCCAAAAGAGTGAAACAGAAAACAGAAGCAATATTGTAACAAATTCAGTAGGCCAAAAAACCAAAGCATAAGGAATATTGTAACAAAGTCAATAAAGACTTTAAAAATGGCCCACTTCAGGAAAAAAAAAAAAGGAACTTTGAGGTTATCCGGAAACTGGCCACCAAGCTTCTCATGCAGACCTGGGGATGCAGGCAAGTGGGTGGAATGGGAGGGTCTGGCTCCTGGCGTCATGGAGGGAGGTGGGAGGCTCGGGTTCCTATATATGTTCTTCCCTTACATGCTCTATTCTCCAGGAGAGCACCTGGCAAAGCCTGACCCTGGTGGCTGCCCTCTCCGGGCCCAACAGTTTGGACTAAAAAAAAAAAAAAAAAAAAAATATATATATATATAAAGCCTGCACAAAGCAACAGTATATATATATACTGTTTTTTGTGCAGGCTTTTTCTAGTTGCGGAGAGCCAGTTACTCTTTGGTGCAGTTTGGGGGCTTCTCATTACAGTGGCTCCTCTTGTTGCGAAGCACAGGCTCTAGGCTCACGGACGTCAGTACTTGCTGCACACGTGCATACATACTCATGTGGCACACGGGCATAGTTGCTCCACGGCACGTGGAATCTGCCCGAATCAGGGCTCAAACCCGTGTCTTCTGCATTAGCAGTTGGATTCTTAGCCACCGCGCCACCCGGGAAGTCCCCAGTTTAGACTTTTTAAAGGAAACTCTCGGGGATGAGACCCGACTTGAGCCTTGCCTGTGTCAGCTGTCAGCCGATCTGTCTGGCCTCTCCCCACAGATCTCTGGATGACAGGGCGCAGCCGTGTGTTGGCCATGCGGCACGTCGGGGGTGTGTCTCCCGTACTGGTACGGAGGGACCTCTTTCTGACCAGGACTCTCTGCAGCCACGGCCCCAGCCAGCCCAGAGAGAAGAGGCCCGAGGAGGTGGCCCTGGGGCTGTACCACCGCCTTACCGCACTGGGAGCAGCCCTGGGGCACAGCATTCGGCAGCGGGCATCCTCCACGGCCAAGACTTGGTGGGACAGATATGAAGAGTTTGTGGGACTCAATGAAGTTCGAGAGGCCCAGGGAAACGTCACTGAGGTGAGGACAGGAGCTGGGGTTTGGCCCAGCCCTCTCACCTGGGCGATGTGGCCTGGAGGCTCCTGCAAATGAATGACCAGCCACAGGTGCTGGGAAGCCACGTCCAGACTGGTCTGTCCTTGAACACGCACTAGGACGGGGAGCTGGGTTGTTTCTTACATGATGGCTGGGTTTGATATCACCGGGGTGAAGGGCCCCCCTGTTCCCCATTGCAACAAATTGCTGTGTATGCTGTGTACCAGGGGGTCCTGGGCCATTAATATCCTTTCTGTTGGGCCAGCAAACACTTCCTTCATTGACTGTTTTAGGGGTTGGTGGTAAGAGTTGCCTGGAGGGTTACAAGGTCCTCACAGTCCCGACTGTGGTTAAAACATCCCTCGAGAAGGTGGAGGCCCCGGGAATTAATCAGACTGTGAGGTGGGGAGAACTGCCTCTGGTTGTCCAGTCCTCTGTGGCAGGGAAAACGTGTTCCACCATCTCTGGCATCATCGACTCAGTGGACGTGAGTTTGAGCAAACTCTAGAATATAGTTGGAGAAGGCAATGGCACCCCACTCCAGTACTCTTGCCTGGAAAATCCCATGGATGGAGGAGCCTGGTAGGCTGCTGTCTTTGGGATCTCAGAGTCGGACATGACTGAAGTGACTTAGCAGCAACAGCAGCAGCTAGAAGATAGTGAGGGACAGGGAAGCGTGGCATGCTGCAGTCTATGGCGTCTCAAAGAGTCAGACATGACTGAGTGACTGAACAACAACAACAATCTTGTTTCCCACCCTGGCACAGATGTGTAGCAGGGTGGGAAGAATCCGGGGCTCAGTGAGAGGTATTGAGGTGCAGTGCTGTCTCTCCCCTCGGAGGTCATGACTTTGGCTGAGCCAGGGTTTCTCAGCCTGTTGACTGGAGGCCTGGCGGTGCCTGTCACGGCGTTCAGTGATGTTGGGAGGTGTAGCTAAGGTAACACCCAGGAAGCCAATAAAAGGCCCGGGGCTGCACCCTGAGGACCACTGGGTGAGCCAGAATTGTGTGTCCGAGGCACTGTCTTTCCAGCCTGTGCACTGACACCCACCAAGACCTCTTCTCAGCCGCGTCTGGTTGGGAGTGGAGAGGACCCTGGGTGGCGTGGAGAAAGGGGCGGGTGACTTCTCTTGTTCTCACTGCAGGCAGAGAAAGTGTTCATGGTGGCTCGAGGGCTTGTCCGGGAGGCTCGTGAGGACTTGGAAAGTCAGCAGACCAAGCTGAAGGAGGTGAGGGACCGCCTGGACCGCATCTCCAGAGACGATAACCAGTACCTGGAGCTGGCCACTCTGGAGCACAGGATGCTGCAGGTAGGCTCCTTCCTCACCTGCATGGGACCCTAGCCTTCAGGGTGTGGAGGGGCGAGGTGGGGGCTCTGATGGGTTTGGGGTCAGAGACCTGGTGAGGAGGTAAACCAGAAAACCTTGGGGAGAGACTGGGCTCTGGGGCTCCAGTGCCTGTCCACCCTCTCCACTCCTGGACAGCTGGGATCAACGGTCTAGTGTACTCTGGGCCCCGGATTATTGGGAGGGAGCACCATGGAGAGGGCCTCCCGGAGAGCGCCAGACATTTCCCTTCTGACAGACACAGTCTGGAGACCCCCATACATGTCCGCTCAGACCCACAGCTGCCCGGGGAGGATAGCACCGCGCTCACCTGGACCATCCCCGGTTCCTTTGCTCCCCCCACCCGTCCAGACTTAACGCTGTCCTCACTCACCCAGCGTGTTTATGGAACATGTAATCTGTGCCGGGCCTGAAGCCAAGTCTCAGGGATGTGGTTGTGGGACTTCCGCTGGAGGCTGCTGGGCCAGGTCGCTGCTACATGACAGCTTTGCTTCCGCAGGAGGAGAAGCGGCTTCGTATGACCTACCTGCGCGCGGAAGACTCTGAGCGAGAGAAATTCTCCCTCTTCTCTGCAGCTGTGCGGGAAAGCCATGAGAAGGAGCGCACCCGGGCGGAGAGGACCAAGAACTGGTCGCTCATCGGGTCAGTCCTGGGGGCCTTGATCGGTGTGGCTGGCTCCACCTACGTGAACCGCGTGCGGCTCCAGGAGTTGAAGGCTTTGCTCCTAGAGGCCCAGAAGGGTCCTGTGAGCCTCCAGGAAGCCATCCGAGAACAGGCGTCCAGCTACTCGCTCCAGCAGAGGGACCTCCGTGACCTCGTGGCAGACCTGAAGGGCCTGGTGCAAGCTGGGACCGGGCAGGGCTCTTTGTCCCAGGCAGGTTCTTCCCCCACCCAAGACAGAGACACAGATGTCCTTTCAGCTGCCTTGAGAGAGCAGCTCAGCCATTCTAGACAGGTCCGTTCACGTCTAGAGGGTTTACGAGAGCAGCTTGATGGCCTGGAAAAGACCGTGAGCCAAGTGGCTGGGGTGGTTCAGCTTGCAAAGGCTGCAGCACACCCGGGCCTGGAGTCTGCAGACGGAGCTCTGCCTGGTTCCCTGCTGGAACAGGGGAGCATGATCATGGCGCTGTCGGACACGGAGCAGAGGCTGGAAGCCCAGGTCAACAGGAACACCGTTTATGGCACGCTGGTCACTTGTGCGACGTTTGTGGCCATCCTACCTGTGCTTTATATGCTGTTCAGGGCCAGCTAGCCCCCTGGACCCTCCTCCAGAGGGAGGGGGTATGGATGTGGATTTAGTAAGAGAATGAAGTAATGAAGTGAACTTCCAGGGGTGTACTCAACCTGAGTCTGCCCTCACCGGCAGACATCCTTTGCTTTTTAGGCAGCACTAATTGACGTTAACTAGCAAGCAGCAAATATTTGTCCTCACGTCTTTCAATTTTATCTTATTAAAACGTCTTTCATTTTTCTTATTTAAAGTAATGTATGTGAGACTGAGTTTTGTCCATTGAACATTCAGATTTGGAACTCGAGGGTTGGGCCTGAAAGTAAGATAATCGCCCCCTTATAGTTCCTCTCTCATCTCTTGATCTGGCCCTTGGTTCAAGACCATTTTGGATATACTGGTCCCTCCCCCTACCCACCGCCAGGCCTTGATTTTCATTTCGGATTTCCTGGCCTGTCCTCCACTTGTCCAACCCACCTGTGTCGGATGGCCCATGATTTCCAGTCAATAAAACTTGGCTCGCTGCCACTCACTGGTGACCATGGTCACGGCCTGTCTTTTGGATCACTTGCTCTGCCATGTTGGAGAGAACTTCCTGGTTCTAACACTAGAGGATTGATTAGAGGAGAGCAGGGAATAGGGATTAGGGGGATGGTTGGTAAATACCACTGGGGACAGAATTACAGGGATTGGAGACCAATCTGGTTCCCTGCTGGAGCGCCACTTGGGCGGGGTATCATTTTACACACAGCCTAGGGATGGCCTCTCCAGCCTTGGGCAGAGCTCAGCCCGCCAGCAGTGTGAGCAGTGAGGCAGTGACGGGGAGGGACCTCTCAGAGGTGGGAGGTACGCTTGGGGGGCATGGAGGCATACTGCACTGAGAACCCTTGACCTCTTCCTTCTCAGTGGAGAACAACAGCCTTTGACCTCCTGGGTCGAATGGCCATGGGTGGCCTTGTGTGTCCTTGAGTAAACAGGAGCAGCGAGGAGGCGCTCTGCTTGCACTGTGGGTCTGAAGAACCCACCCTCCTTTCCGGATGCAACGAGGTAGGTCAGCAGGTTGAGCAGAGATGACACACGGCAGAGGCCTATGGAAGCAGAAATGCTTCCATGAGATCCCGCCCTTCTTGGGAGCCTGTGCTCAGCCCTGGCCAGTGGCCCCATGGGTGCAGTGAAGCTCTGATCGTCTGGTCACTCCATCCGTGGCCTTGTTTTCTTTTTGTAATGATTCCTTTGGAGGGCGTGGGATGAAATGACCTCTACATTTGGTGGGGTTCATCCTCCTGGTGGGGTAGGAGATGCCATATCTGTCTATAGATGAGGGGTGTTGTGGGGTTTGGAAATCCTAGGTCCTAAACATAGGTGAGGAGAAGGCAATGGCACCCCACTCCAGTACTCTTGCCTGGAAAATCTCATGGATGGAGGAGCCTGGTAGGCTGCAGTCCATGAGGTCGCTATGAGTTGGACACAGCTGAGCGACTTCACTTTCACTTTTCACTTTCATGCACTGGAGAAGGAAATGGCAACCCACTCCAGTGTTCTTGCCTGGAGAATCCCAGGGACAGGGGAGCCTGGTGGGCTGCCGTCTGTGGGGTCGCACAGAGTCGGACACGACTGAAGTGACTTAGCAGCAGCAAACATAGGTAAGGTAGGTCCTAAAGGGTGTGCACTTAAATGAATGGGTCTGGGGAGGGGAGGAGTCCAGGTATATGGAAGGGCCACCCCACACCCCGACAAGCTGCACAGGAAGGCAAGGCAAGGTGGCTGAGGGCCTTGGGGCACACCAGCTTGACTGAGGTGGTGATGGGTGTGGAGCATAACGTTAGGGAATGGAGTGGGGCACCCCAGAAGGCCAGATAGCACCTGGGGTCTGTGATGTCCATAGACGAGGGAACTGGGGAAAGGGTGCCATCCTGGTGCAGACAGGGTGCTGAATCCTGGACCCAGATGTTGGCAGATTGGTTGGAGGACCAGGGAGCAAGCCGAGGTGCTGGGGAGGGACAACTTGGAAGGCAGAGTCAGGTCTGTGAGTGAAGGCACACTGATGGGTGGAAGGTGGGAAGAGGGTGCCTGAAGTTTAGCTCTTTAGACAGCAGCCAGTGTGGATGATGTAAACCTGATCAAGGTTCCCCACAAGCCTTGCAGAGGCCCTGGGAGCTTTCAGGGTGTGTGACAAATTTTGCCTCCCAGGCGGCTGTCCCAGTGGCTGAGAGCCAAAACCCTCCGGAAGTCCTAATAGGATGGACTAAATGCTGGCTCCTGAGTTTGCAGGGAGCCAAGCCTGAAGGGCCCTGCAGAGGGCACACCTGGGCCTCAGGAGAGCACCCAGGTGTGCCTTTGGAAGGGTGACGTATTTACGGGTGAGGGAGTCTGGACTTGCCCACGGCTTCTCAGCTTGGGGCGGGTCCAGGTACAGGTTTGGGAGGAAATGCGCCCTAGCTTGTGCACATTTGCAGCGGTGGGCCCTCCTCTCCCAGCCCGGCTAGGTGTGGCATCACCTCCACTTGACGGTGAGCAAACAAGCATGTGTGTTTGGGGGCCAGGGGTCAGGTTTCTTGGCTCAGTGATGGCGCAAACCCAGGCCCAACCCCAAAGCCAGAGCTCTTCCCGCACAGCCAGAGGTGGGGGCCGGAAGGAGAGCTTGGCCGTTTGAGAGTCCCAGGAGTAGGACCGGTGGGCAGAAACCAGGCGCCCCGGAGTTCAGGTAAAGAAAGTTGGAGGAGGATGACCACAGGAGCCAGGTACTGGACAGGTAAGACGGGCCCCGGAGAGCGGGGGTGGTGGTTGGTGGGGCAGGTGAGGGGCGTGGGTCCCACCGGGCGCTGGCAGGCAGGCAGGCGGAGGTCCGGTCGGAGCACCACCACACGTCGGGTTGGAGAGCGCGACCCCCATCCCCCAGCCCCCGCCGTCCGGCCCCTCCCGTGCCGGAGGGCCCCCAATTCCGGCTCCAGCGCGGCGCGCAGGTGAGGCCCGGCGGGGACTGGGCGGGGTGGGGCAGCCGGTCCCGCGGCTCGGCTCTGCGCGCTCCTCCCGCCGCCATCCGCGTTGCCTTGGCAACCGCCGGGGTGCAGCCCTTTCCCCTCCCCTCCCCCCACCGTCCGCCCCCCTAGCGAGCGAGGGGTCGAGTCCCCCGCCCTCGGCAAGTGCAGAGCCGGGAGGGCTGGAATGCGGGGTCCCGGGCGGCTCGGGGCCGCGCGCCCGGCTCTCCCGGCTGCTTCCGGCCTGGCCTGGGCGGCGGGCGGGGGGAGGGCGGCCCGGCGGGAGCGGGGGGGGGGAAGGAGCGGAGCCGGGCCCGGCCGACGCGGCTTTGTCTCCTTTGTTCCCGGCGGTGGCAGCGCCGCGGCGGGCGGGGCGGGCGGCGGGCGCAGTTTTCCGCCCCTCGGTCTCCGGGTAACAGCTGCGGCTCCGCCAGACCCACCTCCGGGGGGTGGCGGAGCGGGGGGGGGGGGGTGGCGAACAAGGGAGGGGGGAGGCCGCCGCGCGCGCAGATTCCGAACCCGGAGCGGCCGGCGCCCGCCTCGGCGCGCTCGTCCCGCGGGGCCCGGCCGGGTGGTGAGTGCGGGGCCCGGGGCCGGGCGGTGGGGCCGGGGCGACGCGTCCCCGGGGTGGACGGGCCTGGAGCCGCGATGCCGCCGGGCCGAGGCGGCCCGGGGTGAGTGGTGGGCGGCTTCGATCCTGAGAGTTGGGACTACACTTCTCCGCGCGAAGGGAAACTCTGGCGGCTCCGCCTGTAACGCGATTGGGAGACAGAGGAGGTGGAGCCGCTCCTCCGCGCCCCCTCCTCGCCGCCGCCGCCTCAGCCGGGGACCGGCCGGCCTCTTCCCCGCCCTCCAGGACCACTGGGGGGGTCCTTGCCCTGGTCAGGGAGGAGGGAGGAGGGTCGGGGAAGAGCAACAGGGAGGTCCAGGCTTCCCCTCCGCACTCGCAGCCCTTCCAGGCGGTACTCGGCGCGACTGACAAAGGCAGACTGGGATCCCCCTGCCACGCACCCCCAGAGGGGGAGCCCCCACCCCGCACCCAGATGGTGGGTGATTGATGAGCACTCGTTGAGTCCTCACTGGTAAATGGTGCCCCCCACCCCGCCCCTACCCCGGCTCAACACAGACAACAGGGCCGGCACTCTGCACTCTGATGCTGTCAATGAGTAACTTCTGGGTGCACCCTGGGAGCCCAGCGACAGGGCCGAAAGGAAAGGCCGGTTTCGCACCAATCCCTACGACTCCGGTGAAGAGGGCTGGGATATGAACACTCCCAGTTTCAAGGGCAGAGTTTATATGCCCTTTTGGTTGGCCAGGACAGCCCCAGGTCCAGGAGACTGTGCTTGTTCTTTGCAGGCAGAAGTTAGGCAGCCTTGGGCCCTGCTGAATCGGTCCAGAGATGGGGGGCCCAGAAGAGCTAGGCTTTGACTCTAGTTGGGGCTTGAGATGTTGGGGATGGAGAAGAGATCTTAGTTGTATAAGTTGGGGACTGGAGGCCCAGCTCCAAAGCACCCTTTTCAGTCTGCTCTGGCCTAGTCATTAAAAGTGGGGCTGACAACTGTGTCCTTCGAGAAGCCGAGTGGCTTGTAGCAGGTTGTGGGCTCCGTATCTCCCCTGCTGGCTGAGTTTTCTTGGCTGTGAAATGAGGGTTCTTTTCAATATTCAAGAAGCACCTGCTCAGTGCTAACGTCTGTCCCGCTTACTGGGGCCTCTGAATTAGAAGTCACATTCTCTGCCTTTAAGGAATTTCAGGATAGGAGCGTGGAACAGGGAGAAAAGTGGCCTTGGCTGGTGCCTCGCGTGCCAGGCACACACCATACCACGTTGAACGATCAGAGCAGTCCTGCCTCCCATTCTCCAGATGGGAAATCTGAGGCTCAGAGAGCCCAAGGCAGAGCTGCAATGTACACCAGGGCGGTGGCTGGGGATGCCCGCCGATCACACGTGGTGGGCTTCTCAGGAGCCTGGGGGACAGTGAGGGCTTCTCTGGGAGGTGATGGTTGGGCACCTCATGTAATAGGGAGTGAGCGTGGAGGAGTGTGATGAGCAGTCTGCAGTTCGGCCTGGCAGGAACGAAGAGCATGTGTGGGGGAGCCCTGGCAAGGATCCCACAGGAGAGCGTGTGGATGGGAGGGGCTTGACCTTTATCCTCCAGGCCCCGGGGGGTGCCTCCAAAGATGCTGGAGAGAGGGACATCCTCAGATTCTGCTTAAAGTCCCCCTGAGGTGGGAGGAGGTGCACCGGAGGGGCCAGAGGCTGTCTGTGGCCGATAGGAGAAAAATGTCACCACCCTTCTTTTCTTCCCACCCGTGGTATGTGGGGAAGGGCGAGGGTGGCTCAGCCCCGTGGCAGTGATTGAAGAAGGCTGACACTTTTCCCAGCGGGGGTCAGCCTCCAGCCTGCGATGTGACTTTGCCAGAAGCTGTTTGGGTCCTGCCCATTGGCTTCCTGTGGGCCACTCGACTCGGTTGTGATTTTACATGTAGGGAGTGCCTTGGTGGCTGCCCCTTGAGGGTTGGAGAACTCTGGCATGAAGTCCGCGCTGAGCAAATGTTTGTAAGCGAACCGTGGGGGAGACCCTCTGCCCAAGGCACGTCCCTGGGAGGGAGGCGGTGGGAGGGGCCGAGCAGTAGCTGAGTGTAGCAGCCAGCCTTTGCCCATCCTCAGGCAGACCCCATCTTCCCGGGGTAAGAAACTTTCCCCACCGTGCCTCGGGCACAAGGTGGGGGGCTCCTGAGAAGCCTGGCCTTGCCATAGTCCTGGGCTTCTTGCCGGGTTCACGACTCTCCCTGCCGCCCCCCTCCCCCTGCCCCCTCGGTGGCAAACAGTGGCTGCCTTGTTCCCGCTCCCATAGAGCTGCCCTGTTCTCTGCACACTAAAAATGGAAACCCCCAAGCTATTTTGGGAGCAGTGCCCAGCCGGGCTGTGGCCACAGCTCCTCGCTGGACCTTCCTCCGAGCCTTACGCCCAGCCCTGCTCCCTCTGGGCCAGCCTCAGGAGCACCCAGCTAGGGGGGCCTCGGCTGGGAGGAGCCAACCTGGACCCTGGGAAGCTCTCGGAGGAGCACTGTGCACCGGCAGACTGGCAGCTGGGTGGCAGGAGGGGCTGGGCCATGTGGCCTGGACACAAACAAGCAGGGAGAACATCTCACAGCTTGGGATGCGCTGCCGGTCCCCAGTGCTTTACCCACCCTGGTGCTCCAGGCTGGAGACCAGCCAGGTTTTAGCAAGGTGGTGTCATGGTTTCCTGGTCTCCCCAGGCTTCAGGTGGAGTCTGCAGGGAGGGGGTCTGTGAGGACAGCAGGCCCTCAAGGTCTGGGAAGGTTCAGGGGATGTGGGGTACTCGTCTGGTGACTTCCTCTAGGACCACCCCCCTGCCCCCTCCACCTCCCCCTCTGCTCTGACCTGCAGGAGAGGAAATAGCAAGAGATGATGGCCTGGCTTCCAGAGCCCTTGAGGACTTAGGGCTCGAACCAGGGAAGTGTGTGTGAGTCTGTGTGTGTGGGGTCAGGATGTGGGTGGTGGTGTGTATGTCTTGGGTGGGTGGGTGGGTAAGTGTGTTTGTGTGGGATGTGCTTCCGGGTATGTGTCTCTGGCTCGTATGTACAGGCAGTGTGTGCATGCATCTAGGTGTGTGCTCACACCCATGTGTTTGGGTGTTGGTGTGTGCATGCAGGGTGGGTGGTGTGTATACTTCTTGGTGTGTGCGAGCATGAGTGTGCTCATGTGCTGGTGGCAGCCTGGGGCAAGGCTTGGCCTGGGCCTGTGGGCAGGGCATGTACCTGGGTGCCCTGAGAGGGCAGAGTTTGGGCAGAGGGCAAGGATGGGAGATGCTGAGGGCGGGCTGTAGGGGGGATAAGGCCAAAGTGGGGGCCAGACTGGGCCCACCGGCCACTCAACTCCTCCATAGCTGCCCTTTCCCAGGCCCTGAGGATGCCTGGTTCCGCTGCCCTCCCCCTCCATGGGCTCCGAGGAGGCGTCCCCTGTGGAATGTGTTTGGTGGCTGAGGGCCAGGCTGGGCCCAGCTCCACTAGCAGAACGGGCAGCGGGGAGGGGTACCTTTGTGCTGCCTCTGTGGTGGGGGGCCCATGTTCCTGCCGCCCAGCCCCCAGCTCCATGCTCTGCTCTCTCCCCAGCTAGGTGACTCCCGCTCAGGGCATGCCGTTGTCTCCTGATCCAGCCGGCCCTGCCAGGTGAGCCTGGCCTCACACCCAAGTGTGGGACTCCCACCTCTCTTAGGGGCTCTACAAGCTGGGGTCCAGCCGTTTAGGCCCTGTCCATGGCAGCCTTGACCCTCTCATCTCTCCGGTCTGTTGGTTTTCTGCTTATCACCCTTCTGGATTCCTAGCCTGAAAGGCCCTTCACCCACTTCTTGCCCTGCCCTAACATGCAGGTGGCCCATGGGATCTCGCCCTCTCGTTTCCTGCCCAGGAAACCGACATCCATGCAGAGGGGCGTTCTGGGTCCCTTCTTCCCATTCCCTGGCTCTCCTGCCCCTTCCAGGCCCTGGTCCCCAGGAGCAGGATGTTTCCCGCATCTCTGCCTCTCTAGCCCCTCACCCTTGGACCCTGTGTTGACAATGGGCAGTCTAGGTGTGGGGTGGGGGCTGCCGGTCTCCTGAGAGAGTGATACTTACAGAGAACAGGCAGTGGTGACGTTCCCAGGACAGCGTCTGCTGAGCCCTTGCAAATGTGTGGTCCTGTGGTCCTCGTAAGCGCGGTGCCATCTCAGCCTGGTTCTCGCTGTCTTGGGAGGGGCATCTTGGCAGTGTCACAGCCCTGTTTCTCACCAGTGGTCCCATGGGGCTCAGGTGGCCGCCCGAGCCCTGCTCACGCTCTCTGTCTCCCTGCCAGGTGACCATGCCTGCCCTTGGCCTAGCTCTCCTCCAGGCGCTCTTGGCCGGATGGGTCCTCGGCCTCCAACCCCCGCCACCGACGGCTTTCACTCCCAACGGTACGCGTCTGCAGCACCTGGCTCGAGACCCCACCTCAGGCACCCTCTACCTCGGAGCCACCAACTTCTTATTCCAGCTGAGCCCGGAACTGCAGCTGGAGGCCACTGTGTCCACTGGCCCTGTGCTGGACAGCAGGGACTGTCTGCCCCCTGTGATGCCTGACGAGTGCCCCCAGGCGCAGCCCACCAGCAACCTGAACCAGCTGCTCCTGGTGAGCCCGGGGGCCCTGGTGGTGTGCGGCAGCGTACACCAGGGGGTCTGTGAGCAGAGGCGCCTGGGGCAGCTCGGGCAGCTGCTGCTGCGGCCGGAGCGGCCCGGGGACACCCAGTATGTGGCCGCCAACGACCCCACCGTCAGCACGGTGGGACTGGTGGCCCAGGGCCCGTCTGGGGAGCCCCTCCTGTTTGTGGGGCGAGGCTACACCAGCCGAGGCGTAGGGGGCGGCATCCCGCCCATCACCACCCGGGCCTTACAGCCCCCGGACCCCCAGGCCGCCTTCTCTTATGAGGAGACGGCCAAGCTCGCCGTGGGCCGCCTCTCGGAGTACAGCCATCACTTCGTGAGCGCCTTCGCGCGCGGGGCCAGTGCCTACTTCCTGTTCCTTCGGCGGGACCTGCAGGCTCAGTCTCGAGCCTTCCGCGCCTACGTGTCCCGCGTGTGCCTCCGGGATCAGCACTACTACTCCTACGTGGAGCTGCCCCTGGCCTGTCAGGGGGGCCGCTACGGGCTCATCCAGGCTGCGGCAGTGGCCGCGTCCGCGGACGTGGCCCAGGGCGAGGTGCTCTTCGTGGCCTTCTCCTCCGCGGCTCCCCCCAGCGTGGGCCGGCCCCCATCGGCAGCTGCCGGGACTACTGGCGCATCGGCGCTCTGTGCCTTCCCCCTGGATGAGGTGGATCGCCTTGCTAATCGCACCCGCGATGCCTGCTACACCCAGGAGGGCCGCGCTGAGGATGGGGCGGAGGTGGCCTACATCGAGTATGATGTCAACTCCGACTGTGCTCAGCTGCCTGTGGTAAGTCCTGGCACTGGCCAGCCCTTCCCTGTCTCTGAGGCCACTGGGCAGGCATTTACTGGTCAGGTCAGCGGATGTTTAGTGATTCCTTTGTGTCTGGGCGATGGAGGGATACCTTATAGGAAGAGTGGCATACAGGAGGAACAGACAGCCAGCTGTGCAGGGCTATGCTTGGATCTGGCACCGAAGGGATGGCATTTGTGTAGTGGACTGAGAGGGTGTTTGAGGGTCTAGGGTACCGGGCAGGGACCCAGAATGTGGCAAGGCTGGACTCTATTGTTTAAAGTTTCTTGAGAGGCAAGTGAGGTTCAGGCTTGGTGAGACTTGTTTGGCCCTCGTCTCAGGATGGGCGAACACTTCCCAAGTGGCATTAGTGGTAAAGAATCCGCCTGCCAATGCAGGAGACATTAGAGATGCAGGGTCAGTCCTTGGGTGGGGAAGATGTCCTGGAGGAGGTATGGCAACCCACTCCAGTATTCTTGCCTGGGAAGTTCCATGGACAGAGGAGCCTGGCGGATTACAGTCCATGGGGTCGCAAAGAGAAGGACCTGACTGAAGCGACTTAGCACACATGCAGGTTGGACGAAAAGGGTAGAAGCTGCATATAGGGAGACTGACCCAGTGAGAGATGGGAGGGGACCCAGGTTAGTGGACGTGGAGAGAAGGATGCAGGCTGGAAGAAGTTTTGGAAGAATGGTCCAGGGCAAGGCTTGTGCATGAACTGGAGGAAGCAGCTCCCAGGCCAGGGATGGGAGAAAGTGGGGCCCCCAGACATGTGGGGATCACAGGAGGCGATGGAGCTGCTGCAGACTGTGGATGGAAGCCACTGAGGCAGGACCAAGGATGCGGCTATGGGAGAGCCAAGTACTGGCAGAGATGCTGGGAGAGGGGATGGGGTTGTTTAGGGAGGATGGAGGGGATCTGGGGAGGGCTTAACTTGGGCTTCTGGCTGTCTGCAGGACACCCTGGATGCGTATCCCTGTGGCTCAGACCACACGCCCAGCCCCATGGCCAGCCGTGTCCCCCTGGAAGCCACGCCGGTTCTGGAGTGGCCGGGGGTCCAGCTAACAGCTGTGGCAATCACTGTGGAAGATGGACATACCATTGCTTTCCTGGGCGACAGTCAAGGGCAGCTGCATAGGGTGAGTCCACAGGAGGTACTGGGCCCTGCCACAGAACTGGAAGGGATGGGCTGCTGGGGACCCAGCCTGGACAGAGCTATGCCTAGAACCCCCTGGGGCTGCGACGTGAGATCTATGTATCTCTGGCCCCAGGCTGGGGGAGATGACCTGTGTTCCTTTTTCTGGGGCCGGATGGCATTTACCCGTGATACCCCCACTCCCACCCCGGGGCTGGGTGGTAATGACCTGTACTGCCTAGGAGGAAATTCTACCTGTAAATTGCTTTACTGGGGCGAGCAGGGTGGGCCTTGGGCCTCAGACCCTGTGGTCTCTGATCTCAGGTCTACTTGGGCCCAGGGAGCGATGGCCACCCGTACTTCACCCAGATCGTCCAGCAGGGGTCTGCGGTGAGCAGAGACCTCATCTTTGATGGGGCCTTCAAGCACCTGTATGTCATGACCCAGAGCACGGTGAGTGCCAGGCGCCCCCAGGGAGGGCATGGCAGCTGGGAGGACCCTTGAGGGAACCAGGGCCCTGTATGTGGGTGAGCTGCCGGCACTTGGATCGCTGGCCTCAAATCTTCTTTGCTGCTATAGCTTCTCAAGGTTCCCGTGGCCTCCTGTGCTCAGCACCTGGACTGTGTGTCCTGCCTGGCTCACAGGGACCCATACTGTGGGTGGTGTGTGCTCCTCGGCAGGTCAGTGCCTGCCCCCCCCCGCCATCATCCCCACCCCACCCCCAGCCTCCTGCCCGCAATGCTCCTACCCACTTGCCCTGTCTCCAGGGTTCCCAGTCCTTGGCCCTTGACTTTCCACCTTTGACCCCTGGATGTGCCAGTCTCACCCTCCACCCTGACTTGCCAGGCATGTCATGGCCCCTTTGAGGATCTTGCCCAGGTCCCTAGGATTGCATGTGTCCCTGCCCCGTGAACTGCCAGTGGTCCCCTGAGGGTCACAGGTGGACACTGGTCCTTCTCGTCCAGGTGCAGTCGCCGTTCCGAGTGCTCTCGGGGCCGGGGCTCAGAGCGGTGGCTGTGGAGCTTCCAGCCTGAGCTGGGATGTCTGCGTGTGGCAGCCTTGAGTCCTGCCAACATCAGCCGTGAGGAGAGGAGGGAGGTGAAGACCAGAGCAGGCGGGGCCCTGTTACTAACCCAGGCTGGGAGGGGTGCTTGTGACTCCTGGGGGCCAGCGGCCACAGGTGCCTGCCCACACTGGGTACCTGTACACGGAGCCTGATCTGCCCGGGGGCTCCAATGGTGTCCCGGCCTCTCTTGGCAGGTTTTCTTGTCGGTACCTGACCTGCCCCCACTGTGGCCAGGGGAGTCTTACTCCTGCCACTTCGGGGAATCCCAGAGTCCTGCCCTGCTGACCAATTCTGGGGTCATGTGCCCCTCCCCGGACCCTAGCGAGGCCCCAGAGCTGCCAAGAGGAGCCGGTGGGTGAGAGAAGGAGCCCCGCCATCTTCCCAATTTGCTCCAAGGGGTGTGATAGGGATGAGGTGTGAATGTAGGCAAAGAACGCTAAAGCGGTGCCTTTCTCTGCGTCCTCCGTCTGCTCCCGGGTCCCCTCAAGTCCCTCTTTCCTACCCTGTGGACTGTGTTCCTGACCTTTGGAGTGCTGATCCCAAACCCGGTGTGGTCTCGGGGTCCGGGTGCCCCTCCCCTGTTCTCAGCCCAGCCCCTCCCCTCTCTGCAGACCACGTGTCCGTGAGCATGGAGCTCAGGTTTGGCGCCGTCGTGATCGCCGAGGCTGCCCTCTCCTTCTATGACTGCGTGGCCATCACCTTGCTCCGCCCGTCAGCACCGTGAGTTCTTCACCCCGACCCCTGGTGCTCCCCCCAACCCTGGGCTGCCCCGTGGCGCCCCCATGCCCCCATGACTGTGCTCTGTGCAGGTGCCAGGCCTGCGTGAGCAGCCGCTGGGGGTGTAACTGGTGTGTCTGGCAGCACCTCTGCACACACAAGGCCTCGTGTGATGCCGGGCCCACAGTGGTCGGCCGACAGGTGAGCCCATCGCCTTGCTGGGTCCGGGAGGGAGGGCGGGGTGGGGCATGGGGGTCCCCGTCGTGAGGGTTTCTCTGGTGGCCTGGGCTCTGTGTGTCTGCCTGCCCAAGTGCTCCGTTACGAGCACCTGAGCTGCCGTGTGGGACCTGCTCCCTGGAGGATGGCTGTCAGCATCCCACCTGTTTCGGGAGAGGCTGTTAGTGGCTGAGAGGCAGGAGAGGTCTGGGCATTGCGCCCCACCTTGGCACAGATGCCCCAGAGCCTGCCCCCTGCCCCCTCCCATCCCCTCTGGAGAATTAATGGGCTGTTTTTGTCTCTCTTCTCCTTGGTCTCCTTTCCTTTTAACATACCCTTTGCCTGCCTGCCGCCTGCTCCCGCGCCTGCCTGCTGAGTGGCCCTTCCTGTCCCTTCCTGTCCCTCTCTGCCTCCCCCTCCAGAGCCCACTTCTCTCCCCGGCCCCTCCTGCCCGAGATGCACCCACCTCCTTCCCACCCACAGCCCCCCAGGCCATGGTCACTCCCACTCCTGACACCCTGCCTGTGGACACTCCTTCCATAGCTTCCGATGTCCCCCCTGGGGCCAGGCCTTCCCCGCTCAGCCCCTGGGTGCCATGGGCAGGAACTGACCCCACCCCTGCCTCGGCTCCCACGGAGTCGCCTCTCCCCAGGGACCCTCCTCCTGCCCCCTCCAGCCCCCAGAGCACACCTGGCCCCACCGTGCCCGCCCCCTCGGCCTTAGGACCCCTGGCCACCCCTGAGGACCTGCTGGCCTCACACCCACCACCCTCTGAGGCAGCGGCCCTGCCTCCCGCCCCTGTGGAGCCTGGCCCCGAGGCCCTCCCCTCCGTGGGCCCCCAGGACCACCCCCCTGGCTCTGCCCCCGCCACCACTTTCCCAGGGGCCGCTGGCTCCACGAAGCCCGCTCTGGACTGGCTCATGAGAGAAGGCGGCGAGCTGCCCGAGGCGGACGAGTGGACGGGGGGTGATATGCCCGCCTTCTCCACTTCCAGCCTCCTCTCAGGTGATGGAGACTCCGCTGAGCACGAGGGCCCTCCCGCCCCGCTCATCCTCCTGTCCAGCCTGGACTACCAGTACGACACCCCTGGGCTTGGGGAGCTGGTGAGACCCGGCCCAGGAAGGGGGCCTCAGGGGAGGGGATGGGGGCCCACCTCATGATTCTGCCGGCGAGGGATGGGGCGGACAGTGGGGTGCGCCACCTTGCGCTGCCCGGGCCCCCTGGGGTTTTGCCTGGGGAGGGGGCGCTGTGACGGCGGGTGGGTGCCATAGACTGCCTTGCGCTTGGGGCTGCAGGAGGAAGCGACCTGGGGGGCAGCCTCCTGCCCTTGTGTGGAGAGCGTGCAGGGCTCCAGCCTGATGCCCGTCCACGTGCGGCGAGAAGTGCGACTGCTGGGCCGGAACCTGCGCCTCTTCCAGGTGTGTGTGGCCCGTGTGCGGGTGTCGCCATGGCCTCCTTTCTGTGTGTGTGTGAGTTGCTCAGTCGTGGCTGACTCTTTGCAGCCCTCCACCCTCCTCTGTCCATGGAATTTCCCAGACGAGAATACTGGAGTGGGTTGCCATTTCCTTCTCCAGGGGATCTTCCCCACCCAGGGATTGAACCTAGGTCTATGGCGTTGCAGTCAGATTCTTTTTTTTTTGTTTGTTTGGAAAGGTTTACTGTGCTTGGAGGGGAAAGGTTCAGTTCTTCTTGGCTATTGCGTTCCTCATGGTGGCTGGGACGTCGCTCAGCTCCTCTCTTCATCTTAGCATGGATGCGTGTCCCCACCCTTTTCTTGATCAACTTGAGGGCCCGCTTGTCCTTGGAGACCGCGAGCAGCTCCCTGGCCCGCCGCTCATGAGGGGCGAAGCCACACACCTCCCGGTTTGTGTTCCGCACGAACTTGGTGTGTTTGGTGAGGTGCCTGCGGCGGCGGCGGTGGCGTGCCTCAGCTTGCTCACGTCCTTGGCCGCCTTGTGACCTTGTTGAGGCCCACGGCCCGGGGTAGCGCAGAGCCTTGGCTGTTGTTCTTCACTGGCTGTCGTGGCAGAAGTGCAGGCAGATTCTTTACTGCCTAAGCCACCAGAGGAGGAAGCAGTGGCCTCCTTGGCTGTCAGCGAACTAGACACAAGTCCCGGCGAGGAGGGGAGAGCGTGACCTCAGGCCTCGATCCCAGCCCAGGGACTGTGCTGGGGGCCCCGCAGAGCTCACCAGGCCCAGCTCCTGAAGCTGCCCCCGCCGCCATGTCCTCTGCCCCCAGGACAGCCCAGGAGAGCACGAGTGTGTGATGGAGCTGGAGGGTCGGGAGGTGGTGGTTGAGGCCCGGGTCGAGTGTGAGCCGCCTCCAGATACCCGGTGCCACATCACGTGTCGGCCGTACCAGGTACACCCCCGAGTCCTGGGCACTGGCTGCAGGCTGGCCGCAGGGCGGCGACTGAGCTCGCTGGCTGCGCCATGCTCATCCCAGCTCACTCTCTGACCATGTGACCCCAAGGGAGTCCTGTACCCCAGTTCTGATCTCTAACCCTGTGCTCGAGGGTTCTTCTCTGACCTCTGACCCTGTGCCCAGGAGTCCTACTCTGATCTCTGACCCTGTGCCCCAGGGGTTCTGCTCTGACCCTGTGCCCCGGGGGATACTGTACCCCATCTCTGACTTGCGGCTTTGTGTTCCCACAAAGGGAACACACACTTTGGTCCTTTCTCTGACCACCCTCTCCCCAGGCCCAGTGGTTCCCCTGAGCCCGGGCACTGACCCCACTCCCGTTTCTCCAGCTCAGCTATGAGGCTCTGCAGCCAGAGCTCCGCGTGGGGCTGTTCCTGCGCCGGGCCGGCCGTCTGCGTGTGGACAGCGTGGATGGGCTGCACGGTGAGCCGCCTGGGGCTGCGGGGACTGGCTGGAGGCAACAGGGCTGTTCCCGGCCTGCCTGTCACTCTCGTCTCTCCACCCCGCAGTGGTGCTTTATGACTGTTCCGTGGGCCACGAGGACTGTAGCCGCTGCCAAACCGCCCTGCCCCAGTACGGCTGCGTGTGGTGCAAGGGGGAGCATCCTCAGTGCATGGCCCAGGAGGCCTGTGGCGAGGCTGAGGCTGTGGTCACCCAGTGCCCAGCACCCGTCATCCACTCGGTGAGTTGAAACACTGGCGCATCCCTTCAAGAGTGGGGGTGTGCTGCTGTGGGTTCAGGGGGCAGAGAGGTGGAAGAGGCTGGGCTGTCTCTTGTCTCTCCAGGCTGGTCACCAGGTGCACAGAGGTGACCAGTCCCTGCCCTGGAACAGGTGGAGCCACTGACTGGGCCTGTAGATGGCGGCACCCGGGTCACCATCAGGGGCTCCAACCTGGGCCAGCACGTGCAGGATGTGCAGGACACGGTCAGAGTGGCTGGAGTGCCCTGTGCTGTGGACGCCCAGGAGTATGAGGTGTCCAGCAGGTGAGTGGGCTGCACCGAGAGGAGCAGGGGACACCCCGTGGGCTCCATGGCTGGCTTTCCGGCTGAGTGCCGTCCACCTGCGGCTCGTCTGCGCACCCCTCTCCCCGCTTCCCTTGGCTCTGGTCACAGTGTCTCAGGGCTGAGGTTGCTGTGGAGGCCTTGGCTTGGTGCACGAACCTGCAGTTTCCTGGCCTGCAGCCCAGTCCCTGCCCAGAGCTGACTGGTGGCTCTGCTTCCCGGCTCAGCCTCAGTATGCTTAGCCGGCTTTCCAGATGACCATGGACATAGTTGTGGCAGCCGGCGCTGTGCTCCGGGGCTGACCTTCCTGCCCTCTGGCACTTCTTCCCCAAGCACTGCCCCTGGCGGGCTCCTCAGTGGGAAGGTTGACTTGTGACACACCTGCTGAGTGCCAGGCTCCAGGACCCCTGCCACCTTCCCGGAGCTTGTGGCTTACAGGCTGGTAGTTACAGGGTCCCAGAGGCACACACAGAATGAGGCCAAGGAGACATCTCTAAGCCACAGGTCCCCAACCCGCTGGATGTCAGGGTTACCTGGCTAGTGGGTCCAAAACCCCAGGGCAGATCCTCAAACCACCTCTCCCACTTCCTGCAGAGGTCTGCATCTGTAGGCCCCGTGGTCTGATTTTCAACGAGACTTTCCTAGAGCTTGTCCTTGCCACCAGAACGTACTAAATGTACTATAACTAACAGCTTGGGGTGACTGTTAATGATCCTAGAACCACGAGACCAAAGTCCTTTCTGAGCTGCCGTACAAAATGATCAAAATGCATTCCAGCGGAAATCTCTCCCGGGGAGTTCACACTTTGGTGGTTCTGCTCCCTGGGGGTATTTGCAGTGACCGTGACAATGTCAGAGTCCAGCCACTGCGGGCTTCAATTTCTGGAGAGTGATTGGCCCCGAGCTTCTGTTTCCTGGCTGAGAACTAACATTTCTTAGATTGTTCACTTTCCCTTCATGTCCAACCCCAGACCTGACTAGAGGCGTTCGGAAGTTTTTTGGGGGGGAAGTCAAGTTTGTATCACCGTGGTGTTTTTTTTTTATATATACATATATATATATATATATATATATATACACACACACACACATACAGGCTTCCCTAGTGACTCAGATGGTAAAGAATCTGCCTGTAATGCCGGAACTGTGGGTTTGATCCCTGGGTTGGGAAGATCCCTGGAGGAGGTCATGGCAACCCACTCCAGTATTCTTGCCTAGAGAATTCCATAGTCACAGGAGCCTGGTGAGCTACGGTCCATGGGGTCGCAAAGATTTGGACACGACTGAGCACTAACACTCACACACACACACACATATTTATTTAGCTGTGTTGGGAATCTTTCATTGTGGTACATGAACTCATGGACTCTTGTAGTTGCGGTGAATGGGTTTAGTTGCTCTGAGACTTGTGAGATCTCAGTTCCCCAACCAGGGATCGAACCGGCGTCCCTTCCATTGCAAGGCAGATTCTTTACTACTAGACCACCAGGGAAGTCCCAAGGTATCACCAGCTTGTAACTGGTGCTGTGCGCTGCGGTGAAGGTCGCCAGTCAGGTCCGCTCAACTCTCAGCGCACCCCTGCCCCCAGCATTACAGGGTCCCTTGGTAAATCTGTGTCCCACAGAGAGAGAAATTGTCCTCGTCAGTGGAGGTCTGGGGTTGGACTTGAGGGATCGAACCACAAATATTAATTCTCAGATGGCAGAGCCTCCTGGCAAGCTGTTAAGGAATTTGTTCCAAAGCAAGAGAATCTGTCAGTGTCGGGAGCAGGGAAACCACCTGATGTAGTGGGCCAGGGAAGGGGCGGCCGGGTCGGTTTGAGGGGTCCTCAGCGTGGCCCAGCGCCTCAGCTTGCCCTGTGCCCACAGCCTCGTGTGTATCACCGGGGCCAGCAGGGAGGAGGTGGCAGGCGCCGTGACGGTGGAGGTACCAGGAAGAGGACGTGGCGTCTCAGAGCATGACTTTGCCTACCAGGTGCCTGGCTGCCCGGTCCCCACCCCTCATGCGGCTCCTTCCAGCCCCTTGGTTCGCCTTTGGGGCTCCCACCCCAGGGCCTCTGCGCTACATCCAGGTCCCTCTGCCTCCCTGTTTCTGGCCTCAGGCCTGACTGTTTCTTCCTTTCCCCTTCCCACAGGACCCCAAGGTGCAGTCCGTCTTCCCTGCCCGAGGCCCCAGAGCTGGGGGTACCAGCCTCACCCTGCATGGCTCCAAGCTTCTGACCGGGCGGCTGGAGGACATCCGAGTGGTGGTGGGCGACCAGCCTTGTCACCTGTGAGGGCTGCTTCCTCATCCTGCAACCATCCTTGTGCCCCGGGGAGAAGATGGAGGGGGTGGCCTGCTGGGGAGAGGAGAAAGGGGGACAGGGACCGAGTCAGGAAGCAGCCAGCCCCTCCTGGTGCGGGGTTGTTGGGGGGCAGGGGGTGGTGGTGTGCACCTCCAGGGTCACCCGTGGAGACAGCAGTCAGCACCGAAGGGGAGTGAACTGAGGCCCAAGCGGGTCTGAGTCCTGCAATACCCTTCCCCACTCCGGTGCCCCCTTTGGCCTGGCCCGCCTCCCACTGCTCCCTCCCTTCCCCAGGCTGCTGGAGCAGCAGGCTGAGCAGCTGCAATGCGAGACCAGCCCGCACCCCACGCCTGCCACACTCCCCGTGGCTGTGTGGTTTGGGGCCGCCGAGCGGAGGCTTCAGCACAGCCAGTTCGAGTACACATCGGACCCCAATGTCACGTCTGCCAACCCCACCAAGAGCTTCCTCAGGTGCTGGGCCAAGGGCACGGCTGCCTAGCAGTGGCAGCGAGGTCTTTGCGGCTCCAGTCCATGGGGCTTTGTAGGGCTCTAGCAGGGGCTTCACCTGCCACAGTGCTGGTGGGGAGAGGGGTCATGGGGCTTTGGGTATATTGTTCAGTCACTCGGTTGTGTCTGACTCTTTGCGACCCCATGGACTGCAGCTCGCCAGGCTTTCCTGTCCTTCACCATCTCAGAGCTTACTCGAACTCATGTCCACTGAATTGGTGATGCCATCCAACCATCTGGTCCTCAGTCACCCCCTTCTTTGGGTTTGGGTTGGGGCTGACCTAACATCGGGGCCTGGGCTGCGCCCAGGGTTCACATGAGCCACAAGTGGTTCCTGGGCTGTGTTTTCAGTGGAGGCCGTGAGATCCGGGTCTGTGGCCAGAATTTAGATGTGGTACAGACACCAAGAATCCGCGTCACTGTGGCCATGAGAGCGTCAAGGCCGGGCCAGGGGCTTGAGCGGAGGCGCCGAGTGGTCCCAGAGACAGCATGCTCCCCCGGCGTGTCCTGTGGCGGCCTTCATGTAAGACCCCCATGGGCGTCTCCCGCCTGCACCGGGCTTGCCATCACCCAGCTCAGCCCTGGACGGCCGTGGGGGGTGGGCACCAGTGGAGGCTGTGGCCCACCTCGTGTGTGCTCTCAGCGGTCCCTCCCTGTCTTCCCTACCTCTGCCCTAGTTTGAGGAGCCTTGCCACGTGAACTCCTCCCAGCTCATCACATGCCACACACCGGCCCTCCCAGGCCTGCCTGAGGACCCCTGGGTCCGTGTGGAATTTATCCTTGACAACCTGGTCTTTGACTTTGCGACACTGAACCCCACGCCCTTCTCCTATGAGGCCGACCCCATCCTGCAGCCCCTCAACCCTGAGGATCCCAGCGCACCGTTCCGGCACAAGCCTGGGAGTGTGCTCTCTGTGGAGGTACTGCTTCAGATGGGACTGGGTGGGGCCCCAACACCCTTCACTTTGCCAGGCAGTACTGCTGTGTATGGCAGAGACGGCACAACAGCAGAGCAGGGGCCGGGGCATGGACCCGGCGGCTGCTGAGGGGGCTGGTGGTGGGGTGCCTGGACTGGGTCCTGTGGCCTGGGTCCTGACACGCTCTGTGGCAGGTGTCTGAATAACAATACGTAAATGGCTTGGCACACACTGTGGTGAACAGGTACATAGTAGGTGCCTGGGCTGATTGCCACTTGGCAGCCTGCTTCATGCAGACATGTACTTGTCATGTGTTCTGATGCACGCAGTAGCTGGGGACCCTGAAAGGCCAGAGGTAGATAGCTCATCATTGCCCACCCAGTGAGCCAGCAGACACACAGGGGCTCTGCTCCTTTAGGTCCCTGGGCAGGATTTGGGCCCAGCTTTATGTTCTCCAGACTTTTTAAATGTTTGTTTGTTTGTTTGGCTGCGCTGGGTCTTCGTCGCTGCATGGGATTTCTCTAGTCGCAGCAAGTGGGGGCTAACTCTCTAGTTGGCGTGCGCGGGCCTCTCACTATGGTGGCTGCTCTTGTTGCACAGCACGGACTCTGGGTCTCATGGGCTCAGAAGTTGTGGCACATGGGCTTAGTTGCCCCACGGCATGTGGAATCTTTCCAGACCAGGGATTGAATTCATGTCCCCTGCATTGGCAGGTGGATTCCTCTTTTTTTGTTTTCCCCACAGATCATTGCATCCTTTTTTAAAAACATTATTTATGTTTATTTATTTTTCAAAAATATTTATTATTTGACCGTACCTGGTCTTGGTTGCGGCATGGCAGGATCTTCCGTCTTTGTTGCAGCATTCAGATTCTTTAGTTGCGAATGTGAATTCTTAGTTGTGGCATATGGGATCTAGTTCCCTGATCAGGGCTAGAACCCGGGCCCCTGGCACTGGGAGCACGGAGTCTCAGCAACTGGACCACCAGGGAAGTCCCTATGTTTATTTTTAATTGTGCTGGGTCTTCTTTATTCTGTGCAAGCTCCCCCCAGTTGCAGAGAGTGGGGGCCACTCTTTGTGGTTGCGGGGCTCGGGCCTCTCATCACAAGCTCCGCCCACGCCTGCTGCATGGCACGTGGGCACAGGGGTTCAGTAGTTGTGGTCCATGGGCTTTAGTTGCTCCTTGGCTTGTGGAATCTTCCGGACCAGGGATTAAACCCATGTCTCCTGCATTGGCAGGTGGGTTCCCATCCTCTGGACCACCAGGCAAGTCCTATTCTGCAGATTTATAGCTCTGGAAAAGTTTAAGACTTTTCCAGGAAAAGGAAGGAGGATAGAGAGGGGCAGAAAAGGTCAGGAGGCAGCTTGGAAAACGTCATGGGGTTGTCACCCCATGTACAGGGCAAGAAGCGCTGAGACACCATGAACCCTGCTCCTGCGGGTGGGTCTCAGGACCGTCCTTCCCGCATTTGGGGAGATAAGATGGGAGTGACCATTAGCTCCTCCCTTTAGGGAAGAGTTCTGAGTGATCGATCGGTGACCCCGTGTTCCAGGGGGAGAATCTGGACCTCGCAATATCCAAGGAGGAGGTGGTGGCCATGATCGGGGACGGCCCGTGTGTGGTGAAGACGCTGACCCGGCACCACCTGTACTGTGAACCTCCCATGGAGCAGCCCCTCCCCCGGCACCATGCCCTCCGGGAGGCGCCCGACGCCTTGCCCGAGTTCACGGTCAGTGGGCAAAGCGCTGGGCTGGGGTGGGCCCTGGGCGTGCACTGAACTCGCGCTCATGGTAGGCTCCTCTTGCAGGTGCAGATGGGGAACCTTCGTTTCTCCCTGGGCCACGTGCAGTACGATGGCGAGAGCCCCGTGGCTTTTCCCATGGCAGCCCAGGTGGGCTTGGGGGTGGGCACCTCTCTCCTGGCTCTGGGTGTCATCATCATTGTCCTTATGTACAGGTGAGTATAGCCAGGTGTGGCTGGTCCGGGCAGGTGGCAGGGTGGTTGGATTGGGAAGGGGCATACTAGACCACTGGTCGGCAAACACCTCCTAGAAAGGGCAGGAGACTATTCTGGGCTTTGTGGGCCAGCAGCAGTGGCTCAGCTCTGCCATTCCAGCCTGGCAATGGCTGCAGACAGTGTACAAACACACAAGCGTGGCTGTGTTCCAACATATCTTTATTTACAAAAGCCGGCCAGGGGCCGGACTTGGCCCTGTTACAGTTTACTGATCTCAGACTAGGCTGGGTCACGGGTGGGAGTGACTTGCCTAGGATGGGACAGGTTGAATTATTCTAACTAGACCCTGGCTTGCTGGGCATGGCTGGGTTAGACTAGGGTGGGCCCGGGCCTGATGGGACCCTGCAAGGGCTCAGGCCTCCCCTGGCCTTCCCTGCCTTGACCTTGGTGCTGAGCAGGAGGAAGAGCAAGCAGGCCCTGAGGGACTATAAGAAAGTGCAGATCCAACTGGAGAACCTGGAGAGCAGCGTGCGGGACCGTTGCAAGAAGGAGTTCACAGGTGAGGCTGCCCAGGCCCCGCACCCCAGGGCTCTGTGCCCAGCCTGCTCCCATCTCCTAGGATCTGCACCCAGACCTGCCTCTTCTGCTCCACAGACCTGATGACCGAGATGACCGACCTCACCAGTGACCTTCTGGGCAGCGGCATCCCCTTCCTTGACTACAAGGTGTATGCTGAGAGGGTCTTCTTCCCTGGGCACCAGGAGTCGCCCTTGCACCGGGACCTGGGCGTGCCTGAGAGCAGGCGCCCCACCGTGGAGCAGGGGCTGGGGCAGCTGTCCAACCTGCTCAACAGCAAGCTCTTCTTGACCAAGGTGCCAGCCCCTCTGGCCCCTCCATCCCGACCCTCCAGGGATGGGGAGGGAGCCCCCGAGTCCTCTGGCCCCGCCCCTTCTCAGTCCCTCCGTTTCTGAATCTGCCCTCCCTGCCCACCCGTTGTCCCCTCTCCCTGGCGCCAGTTCATCCACACCCTGGAGAGCCAGCGCACCTTCTCAGCCCGGGACCGCGCCTACGTGGCGTCTCTGCTCACCGTGGCGCTGCATGGAAAGCTGGAGTACTTCACTGACATCCTGCGCACCCTGCTCAGTGACCTGGTGGCCCAGTATGTGGCCAAGAATCCCAAGCTGATGCTGCGCAGGTCTGTGTGTCTGCCAGCAGCCACGGGGCCGGGTGGTCGGGGACAGCAGGAGCCAAGACCTGAGTCAGGCCCTCCAGGTGTGGGGTCTGCCAGATAGACAGCCCTGGGCGCCCCTGCACCTGCTGACTCTGCCCTGCCCTCCTCCTTGTCATCCCAGGACAGAGACTGTAGTGGAGAAGCTGCTCACCAATTGGATGTCCATCTGCCTCTACACTTTCGTGAGGGTGAGCGAGGCAGAGGCGGACGAGGCTCCCCTCCAGGGAGGGTCGGGATTTGACCCGCACAGCTTCTTGGCCTGCACGCCCCTGCCCAGCACGTCCTGAGTCACCTTTAGCCTTCTGTGGCCTGCATCCTGTCCCTTCCCCGTGCTTGTCACCCGCCCCGGGAGCCCTAACTGCCTGCTGCTTCCCCAGGACGCAGTAGGGGAGCCTTTGTACATGCTTTTCCGTGGAATTAAGCATCAAGTGGACAAAGGGCCAGTAGACAGTGTGACCGGCAAAGCCAAATACACGCTGAATGACAACCGCCTGCTCCGAGAGGATGTGGAGTACCGGCCCCTGGTGAGAGAGAGAGAGAGAGAGAGAGAGAGTGTGTGTGTGTGTGTGTGTGTGTGTGTTTGTACGCGCATGTGCATGCATGCCTGCTGGTGAGTCAGTCTCCATGAGGGTGAGCAGCGCGACCACGTGTGATTGTCTGCATCTGATTGGAGCCAGCTTAACTTCTGGCTGGCTACAGGATAGAGGCTTGAGGGGCAGACCTTGAAGATTCGGGGCTCAGAGGTTCCCCAGGTTTGGAATGGAGTCAGGGTACCCACAGCCAGGGTCTAGGGAGCAGCCAGCCCAGGTCCTTGCTGTGTCGGGGCCTGAGTGTCTGCCTGACCCGTGTCTCAGCCAGGGGTGTGTGGTTGAGCCCACCAGGCTGGGAGTCAGCCTGGCAGACCTGCCCATCCTTTCCCTCTGGATTTGCTTTCCCCTTGGTGCCCTGCCTGGAGTTCCTTTGGGGAAAATCCCGTTCAGACTCCGCCTACCTGCTCCTCTGGCCAGCTGGCAGGAACTCCACTTCTTACACAGGTTTTCTTAGGTTTTCTCAGGTTCCTTGGCCTGACCGGCTGAGCCAAGGAGCCTGGGGATCCGAGTGCAGAGGGACTGGTGCTCTCCCATTTTTTTCCTGCCATTCACCCAGCAGACGCTAGTGCACTGGGCACGGGGTGGAGGGCGCCGCTGTCCGTGGGGAGGCAGGCAGGTGAAGAGACACGAGCGGGTGACTGTGTGGTGCCTGGAGGCCAGAGGCAGTGGCCTCCTCACGGCTTGTCCCCGTCCTTGGCCTTGACATCTTGGTCGTCCCGCGTGTGCTGTGAGCCCTGACTGCCCCCACGTGTCATGCACAGACCTTGAACGCACTGCTGGCTGTGGGGCATGGAGCAGGAGAAGCCCAGGGCGTGCCCGTGAAGGTCCTGGACTGTGACACCATCTCCCAGGCCAAGGAGAAAATGCTGGATCAGCTTTATAAAGGAGTGCCCCTTGCCCAGCGGCCAGATCCCCGCACCCTGGATGTCGGTAAGGCTGGAGGGGATGGGTGGTCTGGGTATCCCGAGGCTAGGGCTGGCCCTAGACCAGCTCTGCAGGGTCATCTTATCACTGGGGGGCGGGGGGAGGCGGGGGGACTCTCCAGCATCTCTGCCGGGATGACCTAGCGCCTGGTAGGGGCCCCTGTTTATGCTCTTCCGAGCAGTTGGGTGAGGTTGCTCCTCACAGAGGGGCCACTGCCTCTGGGAAGAGGGGCAGCACTCGCCGCAGGAAGGGTGTTCTGAAAGCCCTGGACCGAGCCTGCCTTGCCCCTGCAGAGTGGCGGTCTGGGGTGGCCGGGCATCTCATTCTTTCCGACGAGGACGTGACATCTGAGATCCAGGGTCTGTGGAGGCGCCTGAACACCTTGCAGCATTACAAGGTGGGAGGGGAGGGAGCTGAGCGGGGGTTGGGGGGGCGCAGTGGGGCGGGCTGGCGGAGGGGTCACCAACTGTGGTCAGCAGGTCCCCGACGGAGCAACTGTGGCCCTCGTGCCCTGCCTCACCAAGCACGTCCTCCGGGAAAGCCAGGACTACGTGCCGGGAGAGAGTGAGTACCTATCCCCCTGCCCCGCTCCCCCCATCACAGTCCTCTGCCCTTGGTTTGCCTGGTGTCCAGTAATGGGAGAAGGTCCTCTGGATCTCAGGGTGGGCTTCCCTTCCACCCGGGGTGGGGCTGGGGCCCCACACTGCTGGGTGTTGGCAGGACCCCAGGGGCCTAGGGCAGCGGGCACTGACAAGGGGTGACAAGCTGTAAGGTCTCGGCACAGGGACCCCGATGCTGGAGGATGTGGACGAGGGGGGCATCCGGCCCTGGCACCTGGTGAAGCCCAGCGAGGAGCCGGAGCCGCCCAGGCCTCGGAGGGGCAGCCTTCGGGGCGGGGAGCGGGAGCGGGCCAAGGCCATCCCGGAGATCTACCTGACACGCCTGCTGTCCATGAAGGTGGCACTCAGGGCAGGGACGGGACAGGCAGTGGGATGGGGGGTGGGGCGTGCGGGGCTCACGTGGTGTCACCAGGCGGCTGAGGCCGGGCCGGGCCGAGGTCCCCTGCTGACCGCACCTCCTGTGTGTCTGCCCACCCCTCCCACAGGGGACCCTGCAGAAGTTCGTGGATGACCTGTTCCAGGTGATTCTCAGTACCAGCCGCCCGGTGCCGCTCGCCATAAAATACTTCTTCGACCTGCTGGACGAGCAGGCCCAGCAGCACGGCATCTCGGACCAGGACACCGTCCACATCTGGAAGACCAACAGGTGGGGGCGGGGCGGGCCGGGTGGGCCTGCTCAGTGTGGGGCCCCGCCTGCCTCCCGCATGCGGCTCATCGGCCCCTCCCATTCCCCCACCCCACCCTTTGCAGCTTGCCCCTGAGGTTCTGGATCAATATAATCAAAAACCCGCAGTTCGTGTTCGACGTGCAGACATCTGACAATATGGACGCGGTGCTCCTGGTCATCGCCCAGACCTTCATGGACGCCTGCACCCTGGCTGACCACAAGCTGGGCCGGGTGAGCCGGTCAGGGTGGGCCGGGAGGGCGTGGGGGGTGGGTGGGGCGGCCTGGCCGGGGGTGGACCGTGCTGTGAGCGCTCGCAGATTCCCGGCTTTCTGGAGGATGTCTGGAAGGAGGATATGGGAGGCCTTTGACCCTGGCCCTGGACCGGGCTTTGTTCCTAGGCTCCCTGGGAGGTGGCCGTGCCTCAGCCTTGTAGCAAGGCTGATGTAGCAAGGGCCGGGGCCATGTGTGCCGATTCACAACATCAAGACAAGGCAGTAGGTGCTGGTGGGTGTGGCAGGAGGCCAGGGCCACTTGGCGAGGGCTCACCCTGAGGGTGATGGGGAGCCACTGAGGGCCTGGGGACAGGGGTGGGGGGTCAGACCTGAGAGTTAGGTGGAGCCCCCAGGTGGTCGCCAGTGGATGGACTGGAGCCTGGTGTCCAGAGCAGAAGCTGTGCTGTCCCTGGGATGAGCAGTGGCCGCGTTCAAGCTGGATTGAAAGGGTACAGGGCGGGCAGGAGCTGTGGGTTGGATGTGGGGGATGAGGAAGAGGGAGGGGTGCCTTCTGACCCCTGGGCCTCTGGCTGTCGTGAGCTCAGACTTGGAGGAGGGGCCGCCGGGTGGTCTCTAGGCAGAGACTTGGATTCTGTAAACACCGAGCATCTCCTGGCTGCCTGGGGGGCTGGATTCCAAGGGCAGCGGAGGAGGTTTCCACCAGCCAGGGCAGTACAAGGGGGAGAGTCCGGGGAGGGCCAGGCGAGCAGGGATGTGCGGATAGGGGAGCCGGGAAGCACGGAGCGGGAGCTGACCGCTGCTGCCTGGTGGCACAGAGGGTGCAGGTCAGTTGTCACAGGGGTCAGAACCCAGAGAGTCCGTGACTGATACAGGGTCCCCACCGGGACTGCACAGGTACCCAGCAGGGAGGACCCTCGTGGCTCCTCAGGCCTGTGATCAGAATCTGCTTATCCTGGTCTGCTGGGCCACAGTTGGCCTGGGACCTCTTGAGAGATCTGTCTCTAGCCCTGTATGAAGAAACGAGATGGAAGGCTCCAATCGTAGAGCTGTCTGTTGGGAGCCATTTTTTGGTCTGAGCTCTCATCACTCTGCCCATGATGAGCTGAGACCCACAGGGCCACACCACCACTCCAGGGTGTGTGCTCTTTGGTGTCCGGTTCTGATGTCTGATCTTCACACAGCCCCCCGCTTCCTGGTAGTACTGCAGGTGCTTCCTGGGTGAGTCAAGAATAGGGCAAACCAGGATGCCGAGGGCGCCCCTGCGGAGAGCGGCTGAGAAGCAGGCATCTGGTCTCAGACCCTGGCTCTCAGCGGGCAGTGCAGTCTTGCCCCACCCTCCCTGCAGCTGTAGGATGAGGCAGCAGGTCCCGAGAACGGAAGTGTGCTGTCCTGCAGCCCAGGACAGAACTGGGACTGGAGCCCAGTGCGGTGGTAGAGGACGTGTCTGGTCCTGTTAGACTGTGGGCCCTGGTTGGAGAGAGACCTGCTTCAAATCCCAGCTCAGCCATGCATGAGTGAGATGGTCTGGGGCAATGTAATTAAATTTCCGGGTTAGTTTCCTGAGTTTTAAGATGAGTCTGTGGAGAATGGACAGCACATGGAGAAGCAGTCTTAGGGCTCCACACGGCTTGCCAGTTCCCTGCCGGGTCTGGGTGGAGGCACGTGGAGCTGAGAGATGACCTTGGAAAGAGAGATGGGGAGAAGTTCAAGGTGATGACGGCAGAGGTGGGACAACGGGGAGGGGTGACGGAAGGAAGGAGCTGGGGTGACCAGCCGTCCGGCTTGCCTGGGACTGAGGAGGTTTCCTGTGATTCAGGACTTAGTTTTCTTTTAATGTGTGTTCATTTTACTTATTTATTTTCGGCCGTGCTGGGTCTTCCTCGCTGTGCGGGCTTTCCCCTAGTTGCAGCGAGTGGGGGTGCAGCGTGTGGGCCTCTCTGCGGTGGCTTCTCTGGTTGCGGAGCACAGGCTTAGGGCGCCCGGCCTTCATAGTTGCAGCACGTGGTCTCATAGTTGAGGCTCCTGGGCTCTCGAGCACAGGCTCAGGAGTTGTGGCGCAGGGACTTAGTTGCCCGGAGGCATGTGGCATCTTCCCGGATCAGGGAACCCGCGTCTCCTGCATTGGCAGGCAGAGTCCTTGCCATCGGGCCACAAGGGAAGGCCAAGGACTGGGCTTTAAAACGGAAGCAGTGCCGGGGGCAGTGGGACAGCTGGTCACCCTAACAGGGCTCTCATCCTTCCTTTGCTTTGGCTGCTCGCCTGCTGGCACCCAGGACTCCCCCATCAACAAACTTCTGTATGCTCGCGATATTCCCCGGTACAAACGGATGGTGGAAAGGTATGAGGGAAGGGAGTTGGGTCTGGAAGATAACCAGTGGATGGATGGGTGGGTGTTTACAGCAGAGGCCCCCGGGGTGGGCCTGGGGGGGTGAGGAAGGGTTTGTTTCTCTACTGACTTTTGGACCCATAATCTCTGGTAGGTACTACGCAGACATCAGACAGACCATCCCTGCCAGTGATCAAGAAATGAACTCCATCCTGGCCGAGCTGTCTCGGGTATGGCCCTGCTTCTGCTTCTTGGGTTGGGCACAGGCCTTCTGCCCCAAGGGTCCTGCCTGCTTCACACTGCTCCGTACAGGGAAGTCCTGGGGCCTCCGAAGAGTGTTCCTGTTGCCTCTGTAAAATACCAGGCCTCCCAGCATCTCATCAGAGAGCAGCAGGGTCTTATCCCGGCAGCTACCACCTGACCGGACTCAGCTGGGTGTTAAGATGTTTGCTGCCGTTCAGGGTTTATGGACCACGGTTCCCAGGCAGCGAGGAGGCAGGGATTGAACCCCAGGACCGTCTGGCCCAGCCTGTCCACATCCTGCTGCTCTGCTTCCTGGGCAGTGTAGACCTGCCCCCGCCTACTCCTAAAACAGCCCCCAAACACACACTCTGGGGAATTTATGAACGATGTTAAATCTGAAACCGAGATGCTGAAGATCACAACCGCAGAAACAATAGCAGCTACAGTTGGGGGTGTTGCTGTGGGTGAGGTGCTTCGATTCCCTCTCACTGCACTCGTAGAAGAGCTCTACCAGTCAGGCGGCGTCGACTCCATCATCCTGAAGAGGAGGCTGAGGCTCAGAGAGGTCCCCAGGGAGGGGCCCGGGTGTGACCTCAGGACAGACTCCAGTGAGACCGGAGCAGAGCGGGGCTGGGTCACAGGCTGTGAGCAGTGTCCATCCTGCTGGGCTCTGTGGTCCCCTGGAGTGACAGAGGGTCCCAGCTGGAGCCTGGAGCAGGAGAGAGGCAGGGCCCCAGTGGAGACCCCAGGGCCTGGTGGAACTGCAGAGCCGGGGTCTCTCCACCCAGGAGGCCCTTTTTGGCTCTATCCTGTGCCCAGCTGAGCCTGGCAGCCCCTCATCAAGAGAGGGGCTCTGCTTCCCCGACACCAGGCTCTGCTCCTTCCTCTGCCTCCCGAGCCCTCTTCCTCACTCCCCATCCCTGGGGTCCTCTAGGGGCCGGCAGCACCCCTTAGCTCTAAAACCTCTTGTCTCTCCTCCTAGAACTACTCCGGAGACCTGGGGGCTCGAGTGGCCCTACATGAGCTCTACAAGTATATCAACAAATACTATGACCAGGTGAGCAGAACCTGGGCGTGGGCAGAATGACGTGAGTGGGTGACTGGCTCCGTGTCTCCCCCAGGCACAGAGCGGTGGGCTCGGGCAGCGTTTGTTCTTGCCGTGTGCTTCCTGGTATCGGCCTGACTCTTACCTGCGACCACCCTCCCCATCTGGGCCCCTTGGCAGGGCTCCTGGGCCTGGTGGCGGGGGTGGCTGGGGGTCTAGCAGGGCCTGGAGATGGTGTGTAGGACGTGCTGGGATGGGACACAGCAGCCACGTTGGCCCCAGCCGTGCGCTGACTCCCTCTCCCTGACTCCCCCATGACTATAAAATGAATTCACATACCCTCCAGGGTTGAAAAATCCAATTGATGGAGCACTCACTTAGTCCAGGCTTCCCTGGTGACTCAGACAGTAAAGAATCTGGCTGCGATGCAGGAGACCTGGGTTCGATCCCTATGTTGGGAAGATTCCTTAGAGAAGGGAATGGCTACCCACTCCAGCATTCTTGCTGGAGAATCCCATGGATTCTTCCAGAGGAGCCTGGCATGCTACAGTCCATGGGGTCGTGAAAAGTTGGACACAACAGAGAGACTAAAGCTGATTAACTTGTACTCGCTCAGACCCCTACCCAAGGCCTCACGTGGCTGTGTGGTGTGTAGGCCATCTCTGTGGGCATGGGCCTGGCTGGGCTGCAGGTGCAGACAGAGAAGAGGGTCCAGACGTAGGGTCTGGGGCAGGTGAGGGCACGATGGAGCCAGTGAGGGGGCTTTAGGGGGGATTCTGGGCTAGGCCTCAGGATCAGAGCGTCCATCAGTCTGCTGACGGATGCAGCAGCCCACTGAGTGCCTGCTGGAATTATCTGCGCAGACGTCTGCGTGGCCTCAGGGATGTGGCCGTTGCTGTTGAGAGATGAGGACCTGCCTCCTGGCCCAGGCCTGGAGTAGAGACAGGCAGTGAGCAAAGGCATGGTGTGCAAGCGTGACTTCCAGATGCTGCGGCCTTGTGTGGGGGAGACAGGCCTGTGTCTCGTCCCCCCATGGAGGCGTGGCCAGCAAGCCCTCCTGTCCTTGCCCCCCGTACCGTCCGTGTTTGGTCAGTAGCTGTCTCCCCTCCAACGAGCCCCATGACCTCAGGGATCGTATCTGTTGTCACATCACCGGGTCTCTGCTCCTTGCCCTATACCTGGCACGTGGGAACTCAGATTTGCTTGTTGGCTGGTGGATGCGGAGCCAGGATGGGTGGAGCTGGGCTTCCAGGGGGCCTTGCTGGGGAGAAGACCAGCATGGTGGGCAAGGCTGGCCTCCACTGAAAACGATTTTACCAGGGGAGGTGATGCTCCTCGGCCCTGAGTGCTCGGTCCTGAGTCTGGCATTCCATCGCCCACCTCAGGAATCCTTAAAACCCCGCAGCGACTCTTCTGTCATTTTCCCTCCCTCCCTCCAGCCGGGCCCTGAGGAAGTGAGTGAGGCAGCCCACAGGGTTTCTCGGGCCCCTACCCTCAACTGCTGCAGCACGGCCACGTGAGGCCTCAGGTAGGGGTCTGAGCGAATACAAGTCAATCAGTTTTAGCCTCCCCCTGTCGAGCTGGTCTCTGCGTTTCAGATCATCACTGCCCTGGAGGAGGACGGCACGGCCCAGAAGATGCAGCTGGGCTATCGGCTCCAGCAGATCGCAGCAGCCGTGGAAAACAAGGTCACGGATCTGTAGGCTCTGCAAGAGCGCGGGCCGGCCGTGCCCCAACCCTGCCTCGACAGCCCTGGGACTGCGTGGGAGAGACCACCTTCTTAGATCCTGTAGTGCCTGAGCAGCAGTTAGTGGAAGGTGCCTCCCGGGCTCCTGGTGGCTCTGGCCCGGGCCCCGCTGGACTCGCCTCGCAGGCCAGGGGCCTTGAGGCTGGCGGCGTGGTGCCCGGTCTGCCGCCCGTGCCTGGCGACCCTGTGGGCTGTTGCCTGTGTGATGTCAGTCTGCAGGGAGCCAGGACTAAGGGCTTCCAGGGCCAGGCCAAAAGGGCCTCCAGCCCCTGGAGAGACTGGACTGTTGTGAGCGCTGGCTTCCGTCCCAGGGAGATCCAGAGAGAAAGGAGGAGAAGCCCCACTTCCCGTCCCGCCCTCCTGCTCCATCAGCCCTGACCTCGTCAGCCGCCTCTGGCCTTCTTGCTGCTGCCACGTTCCTGGGTCCGAGAGACGAATGCCTTTCGAGGCCACCGCCAACTCACCCCTCAGCAGGGCTGGCTGCCTCAGGGCCACCCTGCCACCGAGGCCGCCAGGAGTGAGGGGTGTCTGCTGCAGGGGGGCCTGCAGGAGAATGGGGGCCCCACTCACCCGGTTCTTCATTAAAGGATAACACACTCTGGTGTCTGAGATGTGGGCTCGGCCCAGCCTCGCTTTGTTGGACGGCGGCGCCCGTGCCTGGCAGGAACCAGGGGGAGGTGGGGTCTGCAGCCTCTGGCCCCCATGGAAGGCTCTGGAATACAGGGCGGGCTGGGTTTTCCTTGACTCCTGGGCCGGGCTTGCTGGGGTCAAAGCTACTGTGAAGGAAGTGAGATCCCACCCAGGATGGGGCTGGGGGGCCTGAAGCCCAGGGTGGAAGGGTCTGTGGGCTTTTGATGCACACCTGCTTTGCCTGCAGTCTGGGTGTTCACACTTCTCTGTGCCTGTTGGTTTGTTTTGAAAGGAACTGGGAAAGGATGGCATCAGTGTCATGAACTCCAGGCAGTGTGGGTCTTAGGGTTCCTTCCTCGCTAGTTTCTAGACTCCCCGAACCCCTGTAGCCTGTGATATTCTCTGGGGCTCCTGGTCACTGGATTGTCTTCTGAGTCAAGGTGTCTTGGGTCTGCGATAGACTCGTGTCTGTGTCAGGGGCTCCGACCTCTGCAGGTTCCAGGAGGCCTGGAACAAGGTAGGTGAAGGCTGTGGGGAGGAGAAAACCATGTACCTGCACACCTGGAAGCCCGTGAGTATGGAACACATCCTGCACACAGAACACTTCGACGTCTTGGCCCTCACAGGATGTTCTAATAAAGGATACCGGGAACACAAAACCCATGCAGTGAGGCAGGAACTTCTAAGTCTTCATTCAAACTCCATGGCTGCAAGTGGACGTTCTAAACCTGCCACAACTTAAGGATTTCCCCCTGGGTCTTGGCCACAGTGTCCGTGTAGGATGCTTGTCATTCAGGTTGATCAGTCTTTCCCTAATTGTTTTCTGATCAAGATCGCAAAAGTGCCCTCATATATTACATTTAAGTATTTTTTATTTTGTAAATTATGAAAGGATGATAACACATTTACCCTGACACATTACATTTCCCACAAACATGTTAGCATGCAAGAGACCTTCGTTTCTCATCACCGGGGACATCTTAAGGAGTCTAGGGAGTGACTGACTTTATTAAAAAAACTTGCACCAACTTAAATATTGGAGTAATTGTCCAGTTAGAAGACCCAGGAGTACTGTATTTCTTTTGTTGAAGTATAGTTGATTTGTAATGTTTCATGTGTACAGCAAAGCGACATGAGTGAGTGAGTGAGTAAAGTTGCTCAGTTGTGTCCGACTCTTTGTGACCCCGTGGACGGTAGCCTACCAGGCTTCTCCATCCATGGGATTCTCCAGGCAAAAATACTGGAGTGGGTTACCATTTCCTTCTCCAGGGGATCTTCCCGACCCAGGGATCGAACCTGGGTCTCCTGCACTGGAGGCAGACACTTTAACCTCTGAGCCACCAGGCAAGCCCAAAGTGATATATATGTATATATATATTCAGATTCTTTCTGTTACAGGTTTTTATGAGATACAGAATATAGTTCCCCATGCGATACAGTAAGTCTTTTTTATTTTATATAGAGGAATATATATCTTTTTAATCCCCAAGTCTTCACTTATCCCTTCCTCCTTTCCCTTTGGGTAACCATAACCTTGTTTTCTATGTCTATGAGTCTGTTTCGATTTTATAAACAGGATCATTTCCATGACTTAAAAATTCCTCATATAAGTGGTATCATGTGATATCTGTCTTTGGCTCACTTCTCTCAGGATGATAATCTCAAGGTCCATCCATGTGGCTAGAAATGGCATTATTTTATCCTTCATGGCTGAGCAGTATTCCAGTGTGTGTGTGTATATGAAAGTGAAAGTCACTCAGTCGTGTCCAACTCTTTGTCACTCCATGGACTATACACAGTCCATGGAATTCTCCAGGCCAGAATACTAGAGTGGGTAGCTGTTCCCTTCTCCAGGGGATCTTCTCAACCCAAGGTTCAAATCCAGGTCTCCCGCATTGCAGGCAGATTCTTTACCAGCTGAGCCAGAAGGGAAGGCCAAGAATACTGGAGTGGATATCCTATTCCTTCTCCAGTGGATCTTCCTGACCCAGGAATTGAACCAGGGTCTCCTGCATTGCAGGCAGATTCTTTACCAACTGAGCTACTAGGGAAGCCCGTGTGTATGTATGCATGTATGTTGTGTATACACATATATATACACACATGCACACACCACATGTTCTGTGTACATGCATCTGGGAATATTTACATTGCTGTTTCTTGCAAATTATGCTGTTACGAACATATGAACATTGGGTGTGAGTGTATCTTTTAGAATTAGATTTTTCATTTTTTCTGGATCAGTGCCCGGGAGTGTGATTGATGGACTATATGATAACTCTATTTTTTATTTTTTGATCAACTTCCATAACATTCTCTGTAGTGACTGCGCCAGTTTCTATTTCCACCCATGATATGGGTATGTTCCCATTTCCCATTACCTCTCTAGCATTTATTGTTGATAGACTTTTTAAAAATTATTTTTTTATTGAAGGATAATTGCTTTACAGAATTTTGTTGTTTTCTGTCAAACCTCAACACGAATCAGCCATAGGTATTCGTATATCCCCTCCCATTTGAACCTCCCTCCCATCTGCCTCCCCATCCCACCCCTCTAGGTTGATACAGAGCCCCTGTTTGAGTTTCCTAAGCCATACAGCATTTCCCGTTGGCTCTCTATTTTACATATGGTAATGTAAGTTTCCATGTTACTCTCCATACATCTCACCCTCTCCTCCCCTCTCCCCATGTCCATAAGTCTATTCTGTGTCTGTTTCTCCGTTGTTGCCCTGTAAATAAATTCTTCAGTACCATTTTTCTAGATTCCATATATATGTGTTAGAATACTGTATTTATCTTTCTCTTTCTGACTCACTTCACTCTGTATAATAGGTTCTAGATTCATCCACCTCATCAGAACTGACTCAAATGTGGTCCTTTTTATGGCTGAGTAATATTCCATTGTGTATATGTACCATAACTTCTTTATCCATTCACCTGTTGATGGACATCTAGGTGGCTTCCATGTTCTAGATATTGTAAATAGTGCTGCAATGAACAATGGGATACATGAGTCTTTGTTGTTGACAGACTTTTTGATGTTGGTCATTCTGACCAATGTGAAGTGATACTTCAGTTGTTTTGATTTGCATATCTCAGACATGGAACAACAGACTGGTTCAAAATAGGAAAAGGAGTATGGCAAGGCTGTATATTGTCACCCTGCTTATTTCACTTCTATGCAGAGTACATCATGAGAAATGCTGGACTGGAAGAAACACAAGCTGGAATCAAGATTGCCGGGAGAAATATCAATAACCTCGGATATGCAGATGATACTACCCTTATGGCAGAAAGTGAAGAGGAACTAAAAAGCCTCTTGATGAAAGTGAAAGTGGAGAGTGAAAAAGTTGGCTTAAAGCTCAACATTCAGAAAACGAAGATCATGGCATCTGGTCCCATCACTTCATGGGAAATAGATGGAGAAACAGTGGAAACAGTGTCAGACTTTATTTTTTTGGGCTCCAAAATCACTGCAGATGGTGATTGCAGCCATGAAATTAAAAGACGCTTACTCCATGGAAGGAAAGTTATGACCAACCTAGAGAGCATATTAAAAAGCAGAGACATTACTTTGCCAACAAAGGTCTGTCTAGTCAAGGCTGTGGTTTTTCCAGTGGTCATGTATGGATATGAGAGTTGGACTGTGAAGAAGGCTGAGAGCCGAAGAATTGATGCTTTTGAACTGTGGTGTTGGAGAAGACTCTTGAGAGTTCCTTGGACTGCAAGGAGATCCAGCCAGTCCATTCAGAAGGAGATCAGCCATGGGATTTCTTTGGAAGGAATGATGCTAAAGCTGAAACTCCAGTACTTTGGCCACCTCATGCGAAGAGTTGACACATTGGAAAAGACTCTGATGCTGGGAGGGATTGGGGGCAGGAGGAGAAGAGGACGACAGAGGATGAGATGGCTGGATGGCATCACTGACTCAATGGACATGAGTTTGGGTAAACTCCAGGAGTTGGTGATGGACAGGGAGGCCTGGCGTGCTGCGATCCACGGGGTCACAAAGAGTCGGACACGACTGAGCAACCGAACTGAACTGAATAATTAGCAATATTGACGGTCTTTTCATGTGCCTGTTGGTAATCTGGATGTCTTCCTTGGTGAAATATCTATTTAGGTCTTCTGCCCATTTTTTGATTGCATTCTTTTTCTGAAGTTGAGTTGTATGAGATCCATGTATATTTTGGAAATTAATGCTTTGTAGGTTACAGTTTTTGCAAATACTTTCCGTATACCATAGATTGTCTATAGTGTATTTATGGATGCCTTTGCTGTGCAAAGAAGTTTGTTTATAAGCTGACTTATTTACTTACATACTTAATGTTAAATTTTTATTGCAGTATAGTTGATGTACAATTTCCTGCTAGTTTCAGGTATTCAGTAAAGGATTGATTACCATATATAGGTAGATGCATTCTATTTCAGATTTTTTTCACTTATAGCTTATCACAGAATATTGAGTAGAGGTTCCTGTAATATACAGAAGGTCATTGTTGGTTATCTTTTTCATATATAGTAGTGTGTGTATGTTAATCCCAGGCTACTTTTATCCCTCCACCCAAGCTTTCCCCTTTGGTGACCTTAAGTCTCTAAGTAGATTGTCTGTTTCTGTTTGGTAAACTAGTGCATTTGTATCCTTTATTCCATTTCACTTTGACATGATATCATGGGATATTTGCCTTTTTCATCTGACGGACTTAAGAGTGATCATCTCCAGATCCATCCAGGTTGCCACAGGCGGCACGATATCACTCTTTTTCGTGGCTGAGCAATCGTCCTTCTGTATGTATGTAGTCCACCTTCTGTATCCATCGGTGAACGGATGAGCATTTTGGATGCTTGCATGCCTTGGCTGTTGTAAATAGTATCGCAGTGGATGTCGGGCTGCACGTATCTTTTTTAAAGATGGGTTTCTCTGAATGTACGCTTAAGAGTGGGATTACTGGATGGTATGGTCATTGATGTTTTAGTTCTTGATGCCATGTCTGTAGCATTTTTTATAGTGGCTGTTAGCAATCTACATTCCATCGGCAGCATAGGAAGGGGTCCCTTTTCCCCATGGCCTCTCCAGCATTTGTTACTTGTAGACTTAGTGCTGACTGCTGTCAGATAACCTGATTGTCGTTTTGCTTTGCGTTTATTTAAGGATTAGGAATGGTGAAGACCTTCTCATGTGTGTGATTACTTTTTAAGGATGCTAAAATTAACTTGAGATTGGCTTTTGAAAGTCATCTCTGATTGGAATTCTCTTACTATTACCTCCTTCAGGCTATTTTTCAAGCATAGGGCTTACTGAGCGCTCGCAAGGCCGTGTGAATACTAACTGTCCTTAAGCACTGGTTTTCAAGTTGTCCTTGGCTCAGATGGTAAAGAATCTGCCTGCAATGCAAGAGACCTGGGTTCGATCCCTGGGTAGGGAAGATCCCTGGGAGAAGAAAATGGCTATCTACTCCAATATTCTTTTTTTTTTTTTTTTACTCCAATATTCTTGACTGGAGAATTCCGTGGACAGAGGAGCTTGGTGGTCTACAGTCCATGGGGTCACAGAGAGTAGAATGGACTGAGTGAACTTATCCCTTGAAGCACTGTTTTTCAAGTTGTCGTTACCAGAAATGGCCACAAGATGGCAGCATTTCTTCAGGCCCAGTTCTGGTTCCTGGGGCAATCAGAGCCTTAGTGAATCAAGGTCGGGTTCCTGGGTTGTAAATTAGTGTGCAAATTGCTAGAAGAAACACCCAAAGGCTTGTATCTCATTACTTCTTTCTTAAGCTTCACCCACCAGCCAAACCTTAACTCCAGAAAGGTGCTTTGCTGGGGATGCTGCCATAACTTGGCGGAGGGACGCCAAAAAGGAGGCTGAAAGCCGGAATCCCACCACCAGAAGATGTCCCAAAACGGTGACTTCTCACAGCCCTTCAAGCCCAGAGCGTCCACCAGTTTTGGGGTGCTGTGGGCTTGCAGTGGCTGTGGGAAGGTTGGGTTGCGTCTGCAGTCTGGGGTGCCATGGGAACAGGACCAGGCACTGGCGTATCATGGGGGCGCACTGGCTGCCACATATCCCAGCTTCCTCAGCCCATGACACTCCAGTCCTTGGACCCAAACCTGCGCAGGCTGCAAGGATGTGACAGCAGCCCAGGTCGCTGAGGCCTGAGGGGAATAGAGTAGGCACGCGTTTCTATTTATTTTCTTTTAAAGGGATTTCCATTTTCTGTTAGAGTAGAAATGCTTAACAATGTTGTGTGTGTTTGAGATTTACAGTAACATGATCCAGCTATTCATATATACATATGTAGATTCTTTTTCACTTTCTGTTTTCACATAGGTCGTTACACAGTGTTGAGATTTCCATGTGCTGACCAGTCAGTCCTTGTGGCTTATTAGGTAGTACACATATGTGTGCATGCTAAATCCCTTCAGTCGTGTCCAACTCTGCCACCCTATAGACGGTAGCCTGCTAGGCTCCTCTGTCCATGGGATTCTCTAGGCAAGAATGCTGGAGTGGGCTGCCATGCCTTCTACCAGAGGGTCTTCCCAACCCAGGATTGAACCTGCATTGGCAGGCAGGTTCTTTACCACTAGTGCTGCCTGGAAAGCCCTAAGTATACATATCTAATATATAAAAATATGTTTATATAGATATAATATGTATACATATACCTACTACTACTAAGTCACTTCAGTCGTGTCCGACTCTGTGTGACCCCGTAGACGGCAGCCCACCAGGCTCCGCCACCCCTGGGATTCTCCAGTCAAGAACGCTGGAGTGGGTTGCCATTTCCTTCTCCAATGCATGAAAGTGAAAAGTGAAAGTGAAGTCGCTCAGTCGTGTCCTGTTCTTCGAGACCTCATGGACGGCAGCCTACCAGCCTCCTCCGTCCATGGGATTTTCCAGGCAAGAGAACTGGAGTGGGGTGCCATTGCCTTCTCCAGTATATATATACAGATACACGATATGTTACTGTGTATGTTTTAATCTCAACCTGTACATTTATATTTCCTCCTGCCTCAACTTTCCCTTTGGTGGGTCTAAATTTGTTTCCTAAGTCAGGGATTCAGTTTCTGTTTGGTAAATTAGTTCATTTGTATCCATTATTCTGTTTCACCTCTATGCCATTTCACAGGATATTTGCATTTCTCAGTCTTAGTGTGATCATCTCCCGATCCAAATAGGTTGTCCAAAAAGATCCCTTCTGTTTTATGTGTGTATCGCTGCATACATCGTACGTACGTAGCACGCCTTCTGTATCCGTTGGTGTGTGGGTGGACGTTTTGGAATTTGCATGCCTGGGCTGTTGTAAACAATGCCCCGGTGAAAAGTGGGGTGCGCCTGTCTTTCTGAAGGATGATTTTCTCTGGATGTTCGCCTAGGAGTTGGAGTGCCAGATCATCGTCACTCTTGTTTTAGTCCTTGAAGCTACATCTGTTGCCTTTTGTTGTTGTTGTTGCCTTTTTATAGTGGCTGTTAGCATAGTGGCTGTTAGCACTTTACTTGGGAGAAGGCAATGGCGCCCCACTCCAGTACTCTTGCCTGGGAAGTCCCATGGACGGAGGAGCCTGGTGGGCTGCCGTCTACGGGGTCGCACAGAGTCGGACACGACTGAAGCGACTTAGCAGCAGCAGCAGCACTTTACTTTCCCCAGAAGCAATGTGGTAAGGTTCCCTTTCCTCCGGGGACTCTCCAGCATTTACTGATTGTAGACTTTATGCTGACTGCTCTCAGATGGTACCTCCTCATTGATTTGCAATTCTTTAAATATTAGAAATGGTGAAGAAGAATTCTCATGTTCGTTTATATTTTTTAAGGATGCTAAAATGTACTTCTTGAAATTGGCTGCAAAAGTCATCACTGTTCTGGAATTCTCTCACTATTACCACCTCAGGTATTTCTCGAGTGTGGGGGTCATTTTGAGCCCCTCAGGCCTTGAGAGTATTGAGTGATTTTTAAGGACCAGTGTACTCAACTTGTTTACTGGGGTCTAAGATCCAAAATCGGAGAAAGTTATGGGGCTTGGGGGCGCCCGCAACTTCAGCAACAGCAGCAGCAGGAGGGCCTAGAGAGTATCCCACATTGAAGGTCAGGAAGGGCGGCGGTGAGGAGATACCCCTTGTCCAAGGTAAGAGAAACCCAAGTAAGACGGTAGATGTTGCAAGAGGGCATCAGAGGGCAAACACACTGAAACCATACTCACAGAAAACTAGTCAATCTAATCACACTAGGACCACAGCCTTGTCTAACTCAATGAAACTAAGCCATGCCCGTGGGGCAACCCAAGATGGGCGGGTCATGGTGGAGAGGTCTGACAGAATGTGGTCCACTGGAGAAGGGAATGGCAAACCACTTCAGTATTCTTGCCTTGAGAACCCCATGAACAGTATGAAAAGGCAAAATGATAGGATACTGAAAGAGAAACTCCCCGGGTCAGTAGGTGCCCAATATGCTACTGGAGATCAGTGGAGAAATAACTCCAGAAAGAATAAAGGGATGGAGCCAAAGCAAAAGGAATACCCAGCTGTGGATGTGACTGGAGATAGAAGCAAGATCTGATGCTGTAAAGAGCAATATTGCATAGGAACATGGAATGTCAGGTCCATGAATCAAGGCAAATTGGAAGTGGTCAAACAAGAGATGGAAAGAGTGAATGTCGACATTCTAGGAATCAGTGAACTGAAATGGACTAGAATGGGTGAATTTTACTCAGATGACCATTATATCTACTATTGCGGGCAGGAATCCCTCAGAAGAAATGGAGTGGCCATCATGGTCAACAAAAGAGTCCAAAATGCAGTACCTGGATGCAATCTCAAAAATGACAGAATGATCTCTGTTCATTTTCAAGGCAAACCATTCAATATCACAGTAATCCAAGTCTATGCCCCAACCAGTAACGCTGAAGAAGCTGAAGTTGAACGGTTCTATGAAGACCTACAAGACCTTTTAGAACTAACACCCAAAAAAGATGTCTTTTTCATTATAGGGGACTGGAATGCAAATGTAGGAAGTCAAGAAACACCTGGAGTAACAGGCAAATTTGGTCTTGGAATACGGAATGAAGCAGGGCAAAGACTAATAGAGTTTTGCCAAGAAAATGCACTGGTCATAAAAAACACCCTCTTCCAACAACACAAGAGAAGACTCTATACATGGACATCACCAGATGGTCAACACCAAAATCAGATTGATTATATTCTTTGCAGCCAAAGATGGAGAAGCTCTATACAGTCAGCAAAAACAAGACCAGGAGCTGACTGTGGCTCAGACCATGAACTCTTTATTGCCAAATTAAGACTTAAATTGAAGAAAGTAGGGAAAACCACTAGACCATTCAGGTATGACCTAAATCAAATCCGTTATGATTATACAGTGGAAGTGAGAAATAGATTTAAGGGCCTAGATCTGATAGATAGAGTGCCTGATGAACTATGGAATGAGGTTTGTGACACTGTACAGGAGACAGGGATCAAGACCATCCCCATGGAAAAGAAATGCAAAAAAGCAGAATGGCTGTCTGGGGAGGCCTTACAAATAGCTGTGAAAAGAAGAGAAGGGAAAAGCAAAGGAGAAAAAGAAAGATATAAACATCTGAATGCAGAGTTCCAAAGAATAGCAAGAAGAGATAAGAAAGGCTTCTTCAGCGATCAATGCAAAGAAATAGAGGAAAACAACAGAATGGGAAAGACTAGAGATCTCTTCAAGAAAATCAGAGATACCAAAGGAACATTTCATGCAAAGATGGGCTCGATAAAGGACAGAAATGGTATGGACCTAACAGAAGCAGAAGATATTAAGAAGAGATGGCAAGAATACACAGAAGAACTGTACAAAAAAGATCTTCACGACCCAGATAATCACGATGGTGTGATCACTGACCTAGAGCCAGACATCCTGGAATGTGAAGTCAAGTGGGCCTTAGAAAGCATCACTATGAACAAAGCTAGTGGAGGTGATGGAATTCCAGTTGAGCTATTCCAAATCCTGAAAGATGATGCTGTGAAAGTGCTGCACTCAATATGCCAGCAAATTTGGAAAACTCAGCAGTGGCCACAGGACTGGAAAAGGTCAGTTTTCATTCCAATCCCAAAGAAATGCAATGCCAAAGAATGCTCAAACTACTGCACAATTGCACTCATCTCACATGCTAGTAAAGTCATGCTCAAAATTCTCCAAGCCAGGCTTCAGCAATATGTGAACTGTGAACTTCCTGATGTGCAAGCTGGTTTTAGAAAAGGCAGAGGAACCAAAGATCAAATTGCCAACATCCGCTGGATCATGGAAAAAGCAAGAGAGTTCCAGAAAAACATCTATTTCTGCTTTATTGACTATGCCAAAGCCTTTGACTGTGTGGATCACAATAAACTGTGGAAAATTCTTCAAGAGATGGGAATACCAGACCACCTGACCTGCCTCTTGAGAAATTTGTATGCAGGTCAGGAAGCCACAGTTAGAACAGGACATGGAACAACAGACTGGTTCCAAATAGGAAAAGGAGTACGTCAAGGCTGTATACTGTCACCCTGTTTATTTAACTTATATGCAGAGTACATCATGAGAAACGCTGGACTGGAAGAAACACAAGCTGGAATCAAGGTTGCCGGGAGAAATATCAATAACCTCAGATATGCAGATGACACCACCCTTATGGCAGAAAGTGAAGAGGAACTCAAAAGCCTCCTGATGAAAGTGAAAGTGGAGAGTGAAAAAGTTGGCTTAAAGCTCAACATTCAGAAAACAAAGATCATGGCATCCAGTCCCATCACTTCATGGGAAATAGATGGGGAAACGGTGTCAGACTTTATTTTTCTGGGCTCCAAAATCATTGCAGATGGTGATTGCAGCCATGAAATTAAAAGACGCTTACTCCTTGGAAGGAAAGTTATGACCAACCTAGATAGCATATTCAAAAGCAGACACATTACTTTGCCAACAAAGGTTAGTCTAGTCAAGGCTATGGTTTTTCCTGTGGTCATGTATGGATGTGAGAGTTGGACTGTGAAGAAGGCTGAGCGCCGAAGAATTGATGCTTTTGAACTGTGGTGTTGGAGAAGACTCTTGAGAGTCCCTTGGACTGCAAGGAGATCCAACCAGTCCATTCTGAAGGAGATCAGCCCTGGGATTTCTTTGGAAGGAATGATGCTGAAGCTGAAACTCCAGTACTTTGGCCACTTCATGCGAAGAGTTGACTCATTGGAAAAGACTCTGATGCTGGGAGGGATTGGGGGCAGGAGGAGAAGGGGACGACAGAGGATGAGATGGCTGGATGGCATCACTGACTCGATGGACGTGAGTTTGAGTGAACTTCGGGAGTCGGTGATGGACAGGGAGGCCTGGCGTGCTGAGATTCATGGGGTTGCAAAGAGTTGGACACGACTGGACTGAACCGAATGGTCCACTGTATGTACGCAGCACGCCTTCTGTATCCTTTGGTGTGTGGATGGGCATTCTGGATGCTTGCTTGCCCTGACTGTTGTAAACAGTGCTGCGGGGGACGCTGTTGTGCACATGCCTCTGATGGATAGTTTTCTCTGGAGGTTGCGTAAGAGTGGGATTGCCAGACTGTATGGCGACTCTTGTTTCAGTTCTTGGTGCCACCTCTGTAGCCTTCTGTACAGTGAATGTTAACAGTTTGTACTCCCAGAAACCCCATAGGAGTTCCTTCTCCCCATGGACTCTGCGGAATGCCGTTTGTACTCTGTGGAGACTGCTGTCACGTGATACCCCGCATCATCATTTTGATTTGCATTTCTTTACGTATTAGGGACGGTGACGACGTCTCATGTGCGGTTTTTTTTTTTTTTACTTTTTAAGGATGCTAGAATTTAATACTTGAAATGGGCTTTTGAAAAGTCATCGCTGATTGGAATTCTCTTACTCTTACTTACCGCAGGCTATTTCTCAAGCTTAGGGGTCATTTTGAGCCCCACAGGCCTTGAGAGTATTAAGTACTTTTAAGCACTGGTTTCAAGTTGTCATTACCAGAAATGGCCACAAGACGGCAGCATTTCTCCGGGCCCAGCTCTGGTCCCTGGGGCAATCAGAGGCTTAGTGAAAGAAAGTTGGGCTCCTGGGCTGTAAATTAGAAGTAAATTGCCCGAGGAAACCTCCAAGGCCTGTGTCTAACTACTACTTCTTCCTTATCCTTCACCCGCCAGCCAAACCTTAGTTCCAGAAAGGTGCTTTGCTGGCGGTGCTGCCATAAGTTGGTGGAGGGACTTCAAGAAAGGAGGCTGAAAGCGGGGACACCGCCCCCAGGACATAGCAAAATCAGGGTGACTTCTCACAGCTCTTCAAGCCCAGAGCGTCCCGCAGTTTTGGGGTGCTGTAGACTTGCAGACCACACACACACAGAGACTTGCAGTAGCTGTGGGAGGGCTGGCCTGGTTCCAAGTTTGAGGTCCCTGGGGACAAGACCAGGCACTTGGATCTCATGGGGGGCTTGTTGGCTGCCACATACACCCCAGCTCCCTCAGCTCCGTGACAGTCAAGCCTTGAGACCCAAGCCTACTCAGGTGGCTGTGATGTGAGAGCCACATGGCCTGAGGGAAACGGAGCTGGCATTTGTTTCCATTTATTTTCTTTTAATGGAATTTCTATTTTCTTTAGATTCGTGGAACCTGGTGGGTTACAGCCCACGGGGTCACAAAGAGTCGGACAGGACTTAGCACACACATGCACGCAGAGTGGGTTTACAATATTGTATGAGTTTCAGATGTATCCAGCAACATGATCCAGGATGTACACACAACTATTCTTTTTCCAATTCTATTTCCATGTAGGACTTTACAGAGTGTTGCGATTTCCATGTGATATCCAGACATTTTTTATATGTAGATATTATATATATAGATCATGTTCTTTATATATATGATATATATATTATATAGATACATAATAGATACATTATGTATATCTATACATATATATGATATATATATGTATATTATATAGGTACATATAGAATGTATATCTATATATGTATATATATGATATTTTATTGTGTGTTTTAATCCCAACCTTATCATTTGTATTTCCTCCTGCCCAAGCTTTCCATTTGGTGAATGTACTAGCTACCCTGGTAGCTCAGACGGTAAAGAATCCACCTGCAATTCGGGAGATCTGGGTTCAATCCCTGGGTTGGGAAGATCCCCTGCAGGAGGGCATGGCAACCCACTCCAGTATTCTTGCCTGGAGAATCCCCAGGGACAGAGGAATCTGACGGGCTACAGTCCATGGGATCTCAAAGAGTGGGACGTAACCGAGTGATTAAGCACAAATTTGCTTCTAGTGTTAGGGAGTCTGTTTCTGTTTGTTAAATTATTTCAGTTGTGTTCATTTTTTGGATAGTGCCTATAAGTGATATCATAGGATATTTGTCTCTCTCTGTCTGACTTACTTAGTGTGATCATCTCCAGATCCATCCAGGTTACTGCAGGTGACATGATTTCACTTTTTTTAATGGCTGAATAATAGTCCATTGTAGGAATGTAGCATACCTTCTGTATCCATCGGTGTGTGGATGGACAGTTCGGATGCTTGCATGCCTTGGCTGTGGTCAATAGTTTTGCAGTGAAAGTTGGGGTGCCTGTGTCTTTTTGAAAGGTGTTTTTTTTTTCCATACGTACACCTAGGAGTGGCATTGCCAGATGGTATGGTTGCTCTTGTTTTAGGTTTTGAAGCCTCCTCTGTTGCCCTCTTTATAGAGGCTCTTAGCAATTGTGTAGGAGGGTTCCCTTCTCTCCTAGGCTTCTCCAGCATTTATTCTTTTTAAACTTTGTACTGACTGCTGTCAGATAATACCCCATTCTTGTTTTGATCTGCATTTCTCTAAGATTTAGGAATGGGGAACTAAGAATCAGAAATTTGTGTTTTCAGTTTGGATGCATAAAATTTATGTTTTGAATTGACTTTTGAAAGTCTTCACTGATTTGAATTATTGTACTGTTACCTGCCACAGGCTATTTCTCCAGCACGGGGTCATTTAGAACCCCCCAGGCCTTGTGAATATTAAATATCGTTTGTTGTTGCTCTTCAGATGCTCAGTTGTGTCCAACTCTTTGCGAGCCCATGGACTGCAGTACTCCAGGATTCTCTGTCCTTCACCATCTCCCGGAGTTTGTTGAAACTCATGTCCATTGAGTCAGTGATGTTGTCCAGCCATCTTGTCCTCAGCCACCCCCTTCTCCTCCTGCCTTCAATCTTTCCCAGCATTAGAGTCTTTTCCAATGAGTCAGTTCTTCCCATCAGGTGGCCAAAATATCGGAGTTTCAGCTTCAGCATCAGTTCTTTCAGTGAACGTTCAGGGTTGATTTCCTTTAGGATTAACTGGTTGGTTTTCAGGTCATTGTTACTAGCAATGGCCACAAGAGGGAAGCATTTCTTCACACCAGCTCTGGATAATTAGAGACTTAGTGAAAGAAAGATGGGCTCCTGGACTGTAAATTCGAGTGGAAAGTGCCTGAGAAACACCCAAGGGCTTGTAGCTCACTACTTCATCTTCCTTTCCCTTCACTTTCCAGTCAGATCTTAGTCCTAGAAAAGTGCTTTGCTGGGGGTGATGCCATAGATTGGTGGAATGACTCCAAGGAGGGAGGCTGGAAGTGGAAACCCCACCACCAGGAGACATCAAAAAAGAGTGACTTTTCATAGCTCTTCAAGCCCAGAGTGTCCACCAGTTTTGGGGTTCTGTAGGCTTGCAGTAGCTATGGGAGGGCTTGCCTGGATCTGGAGTTTGGGGTCCCGTGGGGAGGGGACCAGGCACTACAGATCCAAGGAAGGCTCACTGGCTGCCCCAGACTGCCCAGCTCCCTGAGCCCTGGGACAGTCCAGCCCTGGGACCCAAGCCTGCTCAGGCTGTGAGGATGACAGCAGCCCAGGTCACCGAGGCCCGAGGGGAATAAAGTAGGCATTTGTTTCCACTTTTTTCTTTTAAACAAAATTCTATTTTCTATTATAATAGTTTACAATGTTGTGTGTGTTTGAGATATACAGCATGATCCAGGTATATATAAACACGTATCTGTTCTTTTTCGGATGCTTTTTTCGTATAGGTTGTTAATGCGTGTTGTATTCAGTCAGTCTCCATCACTTATCTTTTATGCATAGATATTATACATATTTATATATAGAATATGTTTATATAGATAAAATATGTAGCTATATATGTATATATTATATATTACAGTGTATGTTTTAATCCCAACCTTTTCATTTATATCTCCCCCTGCCCAAACTTGTCTTTTTGTTCAGTTCAGTTCACTCAGTCGTGTCAACTCTTTGTGACCCCATGGACTGCAGCACGCCAGGCCTGCCTGTCCATCACCAGCTCCCAGAGACCACTCAAACTCATGTCCACTGAGTCAGTGATGCCATCCAACCATCTCATCCTCTGTTGACCCCTTCTCCTCCTGCCCTCAATTTTTCCAAGCATCAGGATCTTCTCCAATGAGTCAGTTCTTCACATGAGGTGGTCAAAGTATTGGAGTTTCAGCTTAAACATCAGTCCTTCCGATGAATACTCAGGACTTATTTCCTTTAGCATGGACTGGTTTGATCTCTTTGCAGCCTAAGGGACTCTCAAGAGTCTTCTCCAACACCACAGTTTAAAAGCATCAATTCTTCTGTGCTCAGCTTTCTTTATAGTCCCACTCTCACATCCATACATGACTACTAGAAAAATCATAGTCTTGACTAGACCTTTGTCAGCAGAGTAACGTCTCTGCTTTTTAATATGCTGTCCAGGTTGGTCACAGCTTTTCTTCCAAGGAGCAAGTGTCTTTTCATTTCATGGCTGCAATCACCATCTGCAGTGATTTTGGAGCTCCCCCAAATAAACTTGCCCTTTGGTGAGTCTATAAAACTTCCTAAGTTGGGGAGTCTGTTTCTTTTTGGTAAATTAGTTCATTTGTATCCACTACTCCATTTCACCAAATGTGATATCGTGGGATCATTTGTCTCTCTGTCTGATTAGTGTGATTATCTCCACGTCCATTCAGGTTGCTGCCGATGGCATGGTTTCATTCTCTTTTATGGCCGAGTAACAGTCCACTGTATGTATGTAGCAGATTTGCAGGATCTGTTGGTGAGTGGATGGACATTGTGGACGCTTGCATGCCTTGACTGCTGTAAACAGTGCCACAGGGGACATTGGGGCGCACGTGTCTTTTGGAACAACGGGTTTCTGCCTAAGTACACCCAGGAGTGGGGGTGCAGGATGGTGCTGTCACTCACGTTTTAGCTCTTCAAGCCGCCTCTGAGCACTCTGCGTATAGGCTGGTAGAAACTTATATTCTGAGTAGGAGTTCTCTTTTCTGCACGGTTTCTCCAGGATTTATTGTTTGTAAACCTTGGGCTGACTACTGTCAGACGATACCTGGTCGTTGGTTCAGTTTGCATTTTCTAAGAATTAGGAATGGTGAAGGGCTTGTCGTGTGCACTTTTTACTTCATTTTCCTCTTAAAATGGGCTTTTAAAAAAGTTTTAAAAATAACTTTTATTTCTTAAAATTTAACATGTGCTTAATAGGAAAACTTATTGCCAAATTCAGACTTAAATTGAAGAAAGTAGGGAAAAACCACTAGACCATTCAGGTATGACCCTGGAGGGCCTGGCTCCTGGATGGGACCTTAACCTCCAGACCCAGGCTGGCACTCCAACAACTGAATGAAGCCAGGTGCGCCCAAATGCAGTGGACCTTCTGGGTTCGGAAGAGCATCTTCCACTCTTCAGCCGTGCTGCTGCTAGGTCTCCCATCTCCAGGCTTTTTGCCTGGAGTGACCACAGCTCCCGACATATCACCCTAAGGGCGCCAGTATTGCAGAGGTTAGGATCAGTCTCGGAGAAGGCAATGGCACCCCACTCCAGTACTCTTGCCTGGAAAATCCCTTGGACGGAGGAGCCTGATGGGCTGCAGTCCATGGGGTTGCTAAGAGTGGGACACGACTGAGTGACTTCACTTTCACTTTTCACTTTCATGCATTGGAGAAGGAAATGGCAACCCACTCCAGTGTTCTTGCCTGGAGAATCCCAGGGACGGGGGAACCTGATGGGCTGCTGTCTGTGGGGTTGCACAGAGTCAGACACGACTGAAGCGACTTAGCAGCAGCAGCAGGATCAGTTTGGAAGGTGAAGGGTAAACGGTAGGAAGTGAAGAGACCAAGTCCTTGGGTGTTTCTTCTGGCACATCCCACCCTACTTAACTACCCAGAAACAGGACTGTCCCTATGGCCCTAGTTGTCCTACTCAACTGAGTTTGTAATGAAGAAATGCTTCACCTTGTGGCTGTTTCTTGTAACAACACACGAAAACTAGTGCTTCTGGGCACGCAGTATTCAGTCACCAGGCCTGCGAGGCTGTACATGACACCTCCGCTCAAGAACTGTCTGGGGGCGGGTAATCGAAAGAGAATTCAAAAAGCAGCTGGCCTTCCAGAAGCCTTTTTCCATGAGTAAATTTGACTGGCACTGTTTGAACCTAAATTCTGGGAACAGATGCTTGACATGCTACTATGCAGAGACATTCAGATCAAAAACAAGGTATCATTACCTCTTCCCAGTCAGAATAGCCATCATCAGAAAGACTCCAGCAATGAATGCTGGAGAGGGCTTAGATAAAAGGAGACACACCTCCGATGTTGCTGGGAATGGAAACTGGTACCAGGCACTATGAACAGTAGAAGTAGGTTCCTGAAAGCACTCCAAAGAGACCCAGTGTAAGGCCCGACCATCACACACCTGGGGGAATATCTGGAGAACACCACCCCTTGAGAACATCCTTGCGCCCCATTGCTCACTGCACCTCTACTGACAGTAGCCAAGACTGGGGAGCAACCAAAATGTCCGGGGACGGGTGAGGGGATAAAGGATATCTGGTACAAATATCCAATAGAATATTACTTTCTCACATGAAAGAATGAAACCAGGATATTAGCAGCAACACGGATGGACCAGACATAATCATACCATCTGAACTTACGCAGAGAAAGACATATGTCACACGATAGCCACAAGAGACAGAATTCACAATTTGATAGAAATGACTTCATTTCAGAAAGAGACTCACAGACCTAGAAAACAGACTGATAATTCCCAGTGGAAAGAATAGTGGGCGGGGTGGAGGGGACAATGGCGATGCTAATTTTAACACAGACACAGCAAATAGAAAAGGCAAGAGCTAGTTTATAGCAAAGGGTACATATTCAGCACTTAGTAATTATGTCTGGGGGAAAAAACCAACACCACACACACACACGATACAATTATGGGCATATGTGAATTCAGCTTCTGCACAATGAAATAAAACACATTAGAGTAAATCCGCTCAACGCAAATATAAAATACAGTGAATACTCTCTATTTGAGTATCAGATCAAGATATAGTTAAAAAAGAAAAAAGAAATGCCTACTATATTCCCCTCAGGACTCGGTGACCTGGAGTGGTGTCATAAGCGTGGATTGCGCCCAGGCTTGGGTTCCAAGGAAAGACAGCAGGGGATGGCAGAGTTTCAAAAAAACATGAGGGTAAATGAATCCTCTTGGACCTGGAGTTTCTGTCTCCCCTAGATGGGACCACAATCTCCAGATCCTGACAGGCTCTCCAACAGCTAAATGAAGGCAGTTGCACCCAAAATGTTGTGGATCTTCTGGGTTTGGAAAAGTGTCTTCCGCTCTTTAGATCTCCAGATGGCTGTCTCCCACCTCCAGCCTTTTTATTTGCTTGACCACAGCTACAGACATTAGCCATCTCAGTTCAGTTCAGTTGCTCAGTCATATCCGACTGCAACCCCATGGACTGCAGCATGCCAGGACTCCCTCTCCATCGCCAACTCCTGGAGCTTGCTAAAACTCATGCCCATAGAGTCGGTGATGCCATCCAACCATCTCATCCTCTGTTGTCCCCTTCTCTTCCCACCTTCAATCTTTCCCAGCATCAGGGTCTTTTCAAATGAGTCAGTTCTTCGCATCAGGTGGCCAAAGCCACCTCAGGGCTCCGGTATTCCTGAGTTTTGGATTGATCTTAAGCGTGAAGCTTTAGCTGGAGGAAGTCAAGAGACACAAGTCCTTGGGTGTTTCTTCTGGAACACTGCACTCTAATTGATAACCCAGGACCAGGACTGTCCCTAAGGCTCCCATTGCCCTAATAAACCGAATTGGGAATGAAGAAATGCTGCCACCATGTGGACATTCCTTGTAATAACAACATGAAAACCGCCGTTTCTGCCGGTTTTCTGCAATACTGGTGCACTCAGTATTCATTCACCAGGTGCGGGGCTGTAAATGGCAGAAGTTATCATGAAACGTCCTGTGGTAGGTAATCGAAAGCGAATTTATAACAGGGCCGGCCTTCCAAGAAACTTTCCATGAGTAACTTTTACCGGCACTGTTCGAAACAAAAGCCTGGGAACAAATGCTGGGCTTTCTAACCAGGCTGCTTGCTGCTGCTGCTGCTAAGTGGCTTCAGTCGTGTCCGCCTCTTAGCGACCCCATGGACTGCAGCCTACCAGGCTCCTCTGTCCATGGGATTTTCCAGGAAAGAATACTGGACTGGGTTGCTACCGGGCAGAGAAATGCAAATAAAACAACGAGGAGGTATCATTTTCCCAGGTCAGCATAGACATCATTAAAAAGGCTACAAGCAACAAATGTGGGAGAGGGTGTAGGTAAAAGGGACAATCCTCCGGGGTTTCTGGGAATGGAAATTAGTACAAAGCACTATGGAGAACAGAAAGTAGGTTCCGGAAAGCACTATAAAGAAACGTAGTGCTTGGCTCCCCAGTCAACACCCGGGAGTATATCTGGAGAACACCATCGCTTGAGAGCACCCACGCACCCCATCGATCACTGCATCACTACTGACAGTAGCCAAGATTGGGGAGCAACCAAAATATCCCGGGACGGGTGGGGAGATAAAGAATATCTGGCCCATGTATACACTAGAATATGAAGTTTTCATATAAAAGAATGAAATCAGGACATTAGCAGCAACATGGACGGACCCAGACGCAATACTAACTGAAGTTCTAAGATGCAGAAAGAGGCGTTTCACATGATACCCACGAGAGGAGGCACTTCTAATTGGATAGAATTGAATTCATTTGCAAAACAGAAAGAGACCTCACAGACCTAAAAAACAAACTCAGGATGCCCAGATGGAAAGAATGGGGGGCTGGAGTGGAGAGAACAGCTGTGAAGCTGGTTTTCACACGCGTGCGTGTGTGCGTTCTAAGTTGCTTCGGTCGTGTCTGCGTCTTTGCGAGCCTTTGGACCGTTCATGGAGACACACTAAAATACCTACAATAGGTGAGCAGAATGGACCTGTCATTAGTACAGGGCAACATTCAGCACTCTGACTTTACTTCTAGGAAACCCCATCTCGAAACATATACATGCACAAACTAGATAAAGTTATAGGCACAGATTAATCAAGCTTCTGCACAATGAAAAGACACAGAATAAAGAGAATCCCCTCAATGCAAATAAAAGATTAAAATATAATTTAAAAAAAGGGGGGGGAAGAAATGCTTATTGTATTCCTTTCAGGCCTGGGGGAACTGGAGTGGAGTCATAAGCATGGAGCCTGTGCAGCCTTAAGTTCTATGGAAAGACAGCCAGGGGGGATGGTGGAATTTAGAAGACTATGAGAGCAAATGAACCTCATCCTACCCTGGACCTGGAGTGCCTGCCTCCTCCGGGTGGGCACAATCTCCAGACCCATGCAGGCCCTCCAACAGCTAAGTGAAGGCAGGTGCACTCAAAATGTCATGGATCTTCTTGGGTAACAGTCTTCTGGCCTCCTGGTGCTGGGTTTCCCACCTCCAGCCATTTGTCTTAGGGGGACCACAGCTATGGATGTTAGCACCCTCAGGGCACCTGTATATCAGAGGTTAAGAATGCCTGGAGGTTGAAGGGTAAGTGGGGGTAAGTCAAAAGACACAAGTCCTTGGGTGTTTGTACTGGCACATCCATCCCACTCTGACAACCCAGCAAGAGGACTGTCCCTATGGCTCCAGTTGCCATTGTAACCATAATTGCCAGTTTAGAATTGCTGCCACCTTGGGGTGGCTTTTTGTAAAAACAACACGAAAAGCGGTGCTTCTGGCCACTCACCAGGAGTCACCACTCACCAGGACTGTCGATGATACTTGCCCTGAAGAAATGTCCTGGGGTGGGTATCAGAAATGAATTCAAAACAGAGCCAACCTTCTAGATGCCAATTTCAAAACGTAAATTTTAGTGTTCACTGTTTCAAACAAAAGCCTACAAACAGCAGCTGCACATGTTAATAATCAGAGAAACTCAAATGAAAACAATAGCAAAGAATCATCTCCCTTCAGCCAGAATAGCCACCATTAAAAAGGCTATAATCAATAAATGCAGGAGAGAGTGTAGATAAAGGGAACACTCCTCCTGTGTTGCTGGGAATGGAAATTGGTACCAGACAGTATGGAGAACAAGAAGGATAGTTGGTTTATGACCCAGTTATCCCATACCTGAGATTTGTATAGAAATGCAAATCAGGACTTCCCTTGTGGCTCAAGTTAAGGGGCCACCTGCCAACGCAGGAGACTTGGGTTTGATTCCTGCTCCGGGAGCATCCCACATCTGCAGAGTGACTGAGCTGTGTGCCCCATCCATTGGGCTATGCTCTAGAGCCTGGGAGCGATAACAACTGAGCCCATGAGTCACAACAACTGAAGCCCTAGAGCCCGTGCTTCATAACCCGCGAGGCCACCGCAGTGAGGAGCCCGTGCACTGCAACTAGAGAGTAGCCCTCACTCATCGAAACTAGGGAAGAGCCCACCCAGCAAGGAAGACCCAGCCCCGCCAAGAAACGCAAATCAAAACTGCCATGAGGTACTAGTCCACACTGGTCAGAATGGCCATCACTAAATGGTCTATAAATAACAACTGCTACAGGGTGTGGAGGAAATGGGGCACTCCTACATGTTATTGGGAATGTAAGTTGGCGCAGCCATTATGTTGGAAATTAGTACAGAAACCTGATGAATATTCATCACAAAACTAAAAACAGACATGCCAAGTGACTTAGCAAGCCTTGGCATATATTCAGACACAACTCTAATTCCAATAGTTATATGTGTCCCTTATGTTCATAGCAGTAGTGTTCACAATGGCCAAGACATGGAAACAGTGTAAATGTCTATCAAAGAGCAAAATGGTAAAGATGTGGTGCATATACACAATGGAATACTGCTCTCCCATAAAAAAGAAGGAAATAATGCCATTTTCAGCAATGTGGGTGTAAGTAGAGAGTATCATACTAAATGAATTGTCAGAAAGACAAATACTATAAGTTATCACTTATATGTGGAATATTAAATATGAGCCAAATGAACTTACCTTTGAAATAGATACAGGATCAAGGTCATACAGAAGAGACTGGTGGTTGCCAAGCAGGAGGAGATTGGGGGAGGGATGGATTGGGATACTGGGTTTTGGACATTAAAGCAATCATATCTAGAACGGATAAACAAAAAGCTCCTACTATATGGCACAGGAATCTATATTCAATATACTATGTAAACTATAATGGAAAAGAATATTTTAAAAAGACTGTATATATATTTGTAATGGAATCACTTTGCTGTACAGCAGAAATTAACACACCATTGTAAATCAACTGTACTTCAATTTAAAAATTGATTAAAAGATTTTATATGAATTGAAAAATATAAAATAATTGCAGAGCAATAAATTTTTACAATTTAGAGTAGGCTAAGATTTCTTGAGAAACCTATATGCAGGTCAGGAAGCAACAATTAGAACTGGACAAGGAACAACAGACTGGTTCCAAATAGGAAAGGAGCATGTCAAGGCTGTATATTGTCACCCTGCTTGTTTAACTTATATGCAGAGTACATCATGAGAAACTCTGGGCTGGAAGAAGCAGAAGCTGGAATCAAGATTGCCGGGAGAACTATCAATAACCTCAGCTATGCAGATGACACCACCCTTATGGCAGAAAGTGAAGAGGAGCTAAAAAGCCTCTTGATGAAAGTGAAAGAGGAGAGTGAAAAAGTTGGCTTAAAGCTCAACATTCAGAAAACAAAGATCATGGCATCTGGTCCCATCACTTCATGGCAAATAGATGGGGAAACAGTGTCAGACTTTATTTTTTGGGGCTCCAAAATCATTGCAGATGGTGATTGCAGCCATGAATTAAAAGACACTCCTTGGAAGAAAAGTTATGACCAACCTAGATAACATACTAAAAAGCAGAGACATTACTTTGCCAACAAAGTTCCATCTAGTCAAGGCTATGGTTTTTCTTGTGGTCATGTACGGATGTGAGAGTTGGACTGTGAAGAAAGCTGAGTGCTGAAGAATTGATGCTTTTGAACTGTGGTGTTGGAGAAGACTCTTGAGAGTCCCTTGGACTGCAAGGAGATCCAACCAGTCCATTCTGAAGGAGATCAGCCCTGGGATTTCTTTGGAAGGAATGATGGCTAAGGCTGAAACTCCAGTACTTGGGCCACCTCATGCGAAGAGTTGACTCATTGGAAAAGACTCTGATGCTGGGAGGGATTGGGGGCAGGAGGAGAAGGGGACGACAGAGGATGAGATGGCTGGATGGCATCACCAATTCAATGCACATGAGTTTGGGTGAACTCCGGGAGTTGGTGATGGACAGAGAGGCCTGGCGTGCTGCGATTCATGGGGTCGCAAAGAGTAGGACATGACTGAGCGACTGAACTGAACTGAACTGAAGATTTCTTATGTATGATACAGAGAGCAAAAGATTTGAAAAGGAGACTTCCCGGGTGGTCCAGAAGTTGAGAATCCGCCTGCCAGTGCAGGGGACAGGGGTTTGATCCCTGGTCTGGGCAGATTCCATGTGTTGCAATGAAGCTTGTGTGCCACAACTGCTGAGCCTGTGCTCTAGAGCCCCTGAGCTGCAACTACTAAAACCCGTGCTCTGCAACAAGAGAAACCACTGCGATGAGAAACCCGCTCTGCACAAGGAAGAGCAGCCCCTGCTCATCGTAATTAGAGAAAGCCTGTGCACAGCAGCAGAGACCTAGTGCAGTCAAAATAAAAATAAAATAATAAAAGACTTGAGAGGAAATCTGCTAAGTTTACTTATATATTAGTCCTTCATATTTCACACTATAGTTTTACCTCAAAAACACTGGAAATAACTTCTTATCTAAACGGAATTCTCCCATGTTAAGAAAAATTAAAGTTGCACAATAGTCTATTATGTGACTATACCATAGTAACTTAAACAGTATCTTAGATTTGGGCAGTGAGGTGGTTTCTAATATTTGGGAATTACAACTAATGCTGTAAAAAACAACCAGTCTATTTTTAATCATTGAAGGTACACTGTCAATAAATTCCCTTTGTGGCATAGGTAGTTCAAAGGATCTAAGTATATACAATTTGTTAGATATTGCCAAAGATAATGGAGAAGGCAATGGCACCCCACTCCAGTACTCTTACCTGGAAAGTCCCATGGACGGAGGAGCCTGGTAGGCTGCAGTCCATGGGGTCGATAGAGTCGGACACGACTGAGTGACTTCACTTTCACTTTTCACTTTCCTGCATTGGAGAAGGAAATTGCAACCCACTCCAGTGTTCTTGCCTGGAGAATCCCAGGGATAGGGGAGCCTGGTGGGCTGACATCTATGGGGTCGCACAGAGTCGGACACGACTGAAGTGACTTAGCAGCAGCAGCCAAAGATAAGTTTGAGAAGGGCAGGCAACAATCTGGAAGAAAATATTTGTAAAGTATATAAAAGATAAGACCTGTATGCACAGTATGTAAAAATCTCAAGAAAAGAAACTTAGATAAGGGCAAGCAAGCAATTTACGAAAATAAAAGACAGCTCCATGAAGATGGAACCCAAATGACTAATGAACTCAAAAAGCATATATACTTTGCAAGTAAAGAGAGGATACTGAGGATGTAAATCTTTCATATACTGCTTTTGGGAATATAAATTGAGAGCCATTTTGGAAAGACTTTTGAAATCTATTGCAAGGACTGTGGACAAACTCCAAAATCTGGCAATCCTTCTATACACTTATACTTCCCTGGTGGCTCAGTGGTAAAGAATCTGCTTGCCAATGCAGGAGATGTGGGTTTGATCCCTGGGTTTGGAAGATGCCCTGCAGAAGGGAAAAAAAAAAAAAACCGCATTCCAGTATTCTTGCCTGGGAAACTCCCATGGACAGGGGAAACCTGGTGGGCTACAGTCCATGGGGTCACAAAGAGTTGGATACAACTTAAAACAACTATATATAAACAACAACTATATACATATACATATATATATATCCTCAAATAATCTTTTGAAAATGGCTTTTATCCCTTCATTAATTTTCCTATATAGAAATTTTAAATCTTTAGGGAAAGATTAAAGTCACAAAACAGGACTTACCAGCTTGCTGTCTGATCACTCTGTGCATTCCAAGTGACAGCAGCTCTTGAGGTATGGATAACAGCTTCCCTCTCCCCACGTGAACACATGCAGAGTCATCCATGGATGGGGTAAGGACATGAAGAAAATCCTGCAAAGGATACCAGGGGGTGAGCAGCCCAGAGTCAAAGTCAGAGCAACGACTTGCCGATGATCCTCTTGTGCTCAAATCGTTGCAGCAGGAGGCCGTGGATGGTGAATGGCAACAGGTATGTCCCAGTTTCAGAAATAATCATGTTTCCATCACTGATGCCCATTCCCACCAGGACTCTCCGTATGAATGGACAGATGGAAACTTGCAACCAAATGAGCCGTTTTAGAGAATGATAGAGAATGCACGCATACATTGGCAGGCACGCTTTGGATCACGGAGTCAGAGCACTATTCTTGCAGTGAATGAAAAAACCTGCTCCCATGGGACTTCAGCCCAGTAAGGAAAAGGAAGGGCAGGCCAGCGCCTGACGAATACCTGTCACCGATGGCGCTGATAGGTGCTCCGATACAGGAACACAGGGCTGGATTCTTAGCTCAGGGGAATCCAGGCCCTAAAGCATGATGGGAATCCAAACCTGTCTGCTCAGAGAGCTGGGTGGAATCTGGAGTGTCAAGGTCTGAGTGTGGGTGGGAAATGAATGTCCAGACAGAGTATTTCAGAAAGGAGTGCATTTATTAAAAACAAAGACCAGACATACCGAGGGCGCTGTAAGCACCCCTGACGGACTAGGGAGAGCCGACCTCTTTCGTGGATTAGTAGCCAATTTTTGAAGTCTTGAGACAAAAAAAAAAGTCCTGTTGGAAGGGTGGCATTAGGTAATTGTTTAGCTTACTACAGGGTGAGTACTAGGGTGTGTACTAACCCTAGTGGGTGGGTAAAAACTTCCTAGAGAAGGAAATGGCCCACCCACTCCAGTATTCTAGCCTGGAGAATTCCATGGACTGTATAGTCCATGGGTCTCAAAGAGTTGGACACAACTGAGTAACTTTCACTTTCGTGGGGTCAGGGAGTTGGCTGGTTTAGATCAGGGGGCTCATGGCAATAGTTGCTAAGGTGCTTAGTTCCAAAGATGACCTTGGTGTGGGGCTCTGCATCTGTGGCCTTGGTACAAATGCCCTGCATCTGTGGCCTTGGTATAGGGCTCTCCCCTCTTTTTATCTATGGGCCAAGTCTTTGACCCTTCAACACCCTGCATGTGATCAACTGATTACTTATCCTTGTCTTGGGTCATAGGGACCCAGGTCATTGGGCAAAGGGTGAAGACTGCTCCTAGATTCTTCATGCTGGACAGGGATATTGTAGGGTCCTAGCTCCCAATGTCTACTCTCTGTTGGGGTGCATTTACGGAGGGACATGAGCGTCCATGAACGACAAGGCGGCCTAGTCCAGTGTAGTCTGTGTGCCAATGAGCTACTCTCCTTGTAGCATCATCTGGAGATTTATTTTTTGTATTCTAGAAGATATAAACTTAACAAGAAGGTTAAAGATGCATGGCTTGAACATTAATAGAAGTAGAAAAGCTGCCAGGGGGCCTGGAAGAGGGACTAGCCAGAAGAACTAGGAGCACACATTGGTCCATGATGTGTTTCTCTAGTTATGAGAAGATGCAAGAATTGGAGCTCATGAAAATCTTTACGTGAAAACAACTATCTATCTGAAGGCCTGTTCTGCCAGTTTTTCCCAGAGCACAGAGTCCCTCATTTCTGATCTCCACCCTGAACTCCTTTCAGGGTGCGCTTTCAGCAGCTGCAATGGCTCTTGATTTAATTCTTAGTAGAAAGTGAAAGTGTTAGTCACTCAGTCGTGTCGTACTCTTTGTGATCCCATGGACCATAGCCTGCCAGGCTCCTTTGTTCATGGGATTCTCCAGGCAAGAATACTGGAATGGGTAGCCATGCCCTCCTCGAGGGGATCTTCCCAACCCAGGGATTGAACCCGAGTCTCCTCCATAGCAGGCAGATTCTTTACCATCAGAGCCACTAGGGAAGCCCAATCTTTGGAGAAACAAAGACAAGTGCCAGTTTCCAGTTGGCAGAGCCCCTTCAGGGTCATAAATCAGACCATTATTGGGGGCCTTTTATAACTATTTTGTCCCACATTGCTAGGAATGCCCATTCCCAGATATTCAAAGATTTTTCTAATTGGCTACTCAATGTGCCATTACTGAACTATACCTTGCGAGGAGCAGAAGTTCTGCACCATACTGCCTTACTAGTAGTCTCCGGTTCAGGAAAATAGTCCCTCCTGATGCTTCTTCCCATATCTAGAGTTACACTGTTATAATCATTGATCTCATATGGAAGTATATATCATCATTTTATCAAAGACTCAGTCACACATTTAGTAATGTAAGAGACAACAATTTTGTAAAACAGGCAAAATAAATAATATATCTAGCAGTATTAGTAAGTAAGTAATAATTAAAATCAAGAACTTCCATGAGATGTGTTCCAGAATATACCTAGGTTATCTGACTTAGTCTGTTGAATGATTATGCTGCTGCTACGTTACTTCAGTCGTGTCCAACTCTGTGCAACCCCATAGACGGCAGCCCACCAGGCTCCCCTGACCCTGGGATTCTCCAGGCAAGAATACTGGAGTGGGTTGCCGTTTCCTTCTCCAATGCATGAAAGTGAAAAGTGAAAGTGAAGTCACTCAGTGGTATCCGACTCTTAGCGACCCCATGGACTGCAGCCTACCAGGCTCCTCCATCCATGGGAGTTTCCAGGCAAGAGTACTGGAGTGGGGTGCCATTGCCTTCTCCCGTTGAATGATTATAGCCTGGTGTTAATTTCCTGGCTGTAGATCATGTAGTATCTGATCTTTATCCAAAGATTGATTGTGAAGTTAGGCTTCAGAAACAAGCTTAGAATGTCCCTTTTAATAACTTAATTAAATTTAGTAACAAACAATATAACATAATATCAAAGAACTGTCTCAGAAGTGAGTCTTGGTAAACACAGACCTCAATGAACAAAACTAGAGTTTAATATTTAGTGAAACTTATTTTTTCAACTGTGAGGGCATTAACCCTACAGCCAGGAAAGCTTTAAGCCATCAAATAAAAAATGAGCTTTACCAAGGAGCCAGGAAAAGCCAAGCACCCATCTTGGAATTCCCATAGCTTCTGACTGTTTGATTTACAGTTATTGTTTATCCTTTTCAAATTCCCTGACTTAGGAGTAGGCTGTTGACATGTTTTAAGGACATTAGGATAGCAGAAGTCTGACAACGAGGGGTTAATTTTTGTAGCAGTAGAATGAGCCTTATCTGCATGTGCCATAATCTTCATAGATCTTTCTGAAAGCATGATCTTTGGCGTCATGCTTTCTTTAGCATCAATTCTTCAAAAGCATCAATTCTTCAGCACTCAGCTTTCTTTATAGTCCAAGTCTCACATCCATACATGACCACTGGAAAAACCATAGCTTTGACTAGATGGACCTTTGTTGGCAAAGTAATGTCTCTGCTTTTTAATATGCTGTCTAGGTTGGTCATAACTTTTCTTCCAAGGAGCAAGCGTCTTAATTTCATGGCTGCAGTCACCATCTGCAGTGATTTTGGAGCCCCCCAAAATAAAGTCTATCACTGTTTCCCCATCTATTTGCCATGAAGAGATGGGACCAGATGTTATGATCTTAGTTTTCTGAATGTTGAGTTTTAACTTTTTCACTCTCCTCTTTCACTTTTATCAAGAGGCTCTTTAGTTCTTCACTTTCTGCTATAAGAGTGGTGTTATCTGCATATCTGAGGTTATTGATCTTTCTCCCAGCAATCTTGATTCCAGCTTGTGCTTCATCCAGCCCAGCATTTAGCATGATGTATTCTGCATATATGTTAAATAAGCAGGGTGACAATATACAGCCTTGATGCACTCCTTTCCTGATTTGGAACCAGTTTGTTGTTCCATGTCCAGTTCTAACTGTTGCTTCTTGACCTGCATACAGATTTCTCAGGAGGAGAAGGGGACGACAGAGGATGAGATGGTTGGATGGCATCACTGACTTGATGGACATGAGTTTGAGTAAGCTCTGGGAGTTGGTGATGGACAGGGAAGTCTGGCATGCTGCCGTCCATGGGGTTGCAAAAGAGTTGGACACGACTGAGTGACTGAACTGAACCGAACTTTACCAAAGTAACAAGATTTTAAAAACAAATATAAATCACTTAAAAGCAAATAAATTCACATATTTTGCTATCAAAAGTTAACACTCCTAGAAAACTTTTTCTCTTAACAGAGAGAGAAAACCAAATTCCAGTCTGGTACCAGCTTGTAGTTACTGTGAAACACTAATTTTTCACTTAGCTACAGTCACAATAAAAAATTTCAAAGGCAGTTCAATGTCTTTAGAAAACTTGACTATGCACCCTACTTTTCTTAAGCAACCATGAAGTGTCCTTTATATCAGCCCTCTGTAGACTGGTAAATGTTAATCACCCAAAGCTCTTATTTGCATTTTTTTCTTAAGTTTCTTCACAGTGAGTTACTTTCCTTGCTGACAAATTTGCAACAGATATAATAAGACCTTCCTGCTGGAAGGGTGGCATTTGGTGATTGGTTAGGGCTACTATACGGTAAGTAGTAGGGTGGGTATTTTATCTAATATGGGGTCAGGGTCAGGCCAGTTTAGATCTAGGGGGCTCGTGGCAAAGGATGCCATGGGGCTCAGTCAGTTCCAGAGATGACCCTGGTGTGGGGCTCTCCATCCGTGGCCTTGGTACAAGGCACTGCACCTGTGACCTTGGGATAGGGCTCCAGAAAGAGGTCAGAAGCATGGGCCTTAGGGTCAAGTTGGCAGGGGTCAGCCACCAGGTGAAGAAATCTTTGGCACCCTTAACACAGATAGACCTATTGACACACATTTATAGATAAAAAAAGAAGGCACGTGTGTATCGGGGGAGAAAACCAGCACCTCTCATGTGGCACAGCCTACCTGGGATGACTATCCAGCCCCCAGTCATATCAGATGTCAGATCAAAAGTAGCAAATTCCGTCTTTCTGAAACATCAGTGTTACCCTGTGTGTCCTCCTTGGGATCCAGCAGGCTCTGCAGCATGATGAAAATGAGAGGGAGACAGGGGAGCTTTATCTTCTGACTTCTCAGTAAGCACTCCATGAAAAATAGCTATGGAGAATTGACTGCCCATGTCGTCAGATGAAGGGGACAGTCGTAGCATCTCAGGAGTGACTCTAGAACAGCCTCCTTCAAAAGCCTGTTTGTAGCAGAGCTTTATTCTGAATCTCAGGAAGCACTGAGTGGTCAATTCTTGTCACTTGGTAACAGCTTGCCAACCCTGCCTGTCGTGGACAGACATAGAGCAGTGTCCCTGAAGCGTCTCTTCTTGCCAAGGTGGACCCCTGATCACGAGGTTGGCTGAACAGAAGGGAAGATCTTGGAGAACGAGTCAAGTTCTATTTTGGTTTTGCTGCCTTCTCTCTTAGCTCCTTATTCTTTGGCACCCAGTCCACATTAGCCATGCTAAAAATGGCCTGCTTACAGGCTAGAGACTTTCTCAGAGTGACATTCGGAGCTGATGCATTTTTGTTCACTTCTGGACTTCTTTGTGGGCTTCCCTGATGGCTCAGATGGTAAAGAATCTGCTTGCAATGCAGGAGACCAGGGTTCAGGCCCTGGGTCAGGAAGATCCCCTGGAGAAGGAAAATAGCAACCCTCACCAGTATTCTTGCCTGGAGAATTCCATGGACAGAGCTGGCAGGCTACAATCCATGAAGTCTCAAAGAGTTGGACACGACTGAGCAACTTTCACTACCTTTGTAGTTTCCAGCCAAAGGAAATAAAGTAAGGAAAGCAAAAGTGAATAAGGTTCCTGAAGATCCTTATGTCTTGATCTTTTACCCTCCTCCATCTCTCTGGCTAATTAAGGCTTCATGAACAAATTTTTATTAAGAAATATTTGTCTTTGCAACTGGATATTATTGCTTTGGAGAACGTTGTTTCTTGGCTATAGGAATGGATTCAAAATGTGATACAGCCTTGGAGAGGTGGGAGCAGTATGTCCGGTCCCTACTAAGTTCTGTGGAAGTTTCACTAAGTTTTTCTAATACTGCTTAACCTCGCCTTCCTAAAGCTTGACACTCTCCTCCTAAAGTTATCAGAGTAGCACCTGTCTCTGGCAAGATATATTCATGTGTCTCAGATGCAGAGATCCATTTCTTGCCAGGAGAGCTGTGTAGCAAACCAACACTGCACTGAAATGCATTCACTTCAGAAACGTCCCTTAACTCAGGCCCTGTCAACGTGTAGATGTCACCTTCACAACTGCCAAAGCAAAGACGAAAGCAGAGCATCACCATCACGCCCATGGAAAGAGACATGAAATCCTCAAGGACAGGAAACAGTACTGTCAGCTGCAAGATATGCCACCATTTCTTTAATCACGTAATGGAGGTTAAAACCTCTGACCAGGACTTCCCTGGTGGTCCAGTGGTTAAGAATCTGCCTGCCAACGCAGGGGCACAGGTTCAATCCCTGGTCCCAGAAGATTGCACACGCAGTGCAACTAAGTCCATGCACTGAAACTATGGAGCCCGCGTGCCTGGAGCACATGCTCTGCAAGAAGAGAAGCCACCGCAATGAGAAGCCTGAGCACTGCAACTAGAGAAGCTTGCATGCAGCAGCGAAGATGCAGCATAGCCAAAATAAACAAATAAAATATTTAGAAAGCAAAAAATAAAGTAAAACCTCTGATTAGTCTACTTCACAGAGATTGGGGGATAATCCCAAGAAATAACACTTTGTAAGCACCAAAGTACTTTCTCAAAGATAATTACTCAATAGTACATCAACACTATTCTACTCTCTCAATGTCTCCCCAAAACCATATCTCCTTGTCCCCACATAGTCCTTGTCCAAGCTCATGTACTATATAACACTGCATACTTGAAAGAAGAGACATAGGTATGAAATAATTCAGAAAAATATTTTTTAGAAGAATGGCTGGCGGCTTCCCTGGTGGATCAGTGGTAAAGACTCTGCTTGCCGATGCAGGAGACATGGGTTCGATCCCTGGTCTGGGAAGATCCCACATGCTGCAGAGTAACTAAGCCCATGTGCCACCACTACTGAGCCTGTGCTCTAGAGCCGGGAGCTGCAACTACCAAAGCCCATGTGCCCCCTAGAGTCTGTGCTCAGCAACAAGAGAAACCACCACATCGCAACTAGTCAGCAGCCCTACTTCCCACAACTAGAGGATAGCCCGTGAAGCAAGAACACCCAGCACAGCCAAAAAGAATCAATAAACAAACACCTTACATAAACAAGAATGCCTGGGGCAATGTACTTGAAGTAGGTCAAAGCCCAAGATGGTGAAGAGGTTTGTGTGGCCGACATTTACTGGTATATTGTGACTCTCAGCATATGTGATAGGAATGACTCCAAGAAGACAGGGGATTGGCATGAAGTAGGAAGTCAAGAGATACTGGAGTAACAGGCATGCTTGGCCTTGGAGTACAAAACGAAGTAGGGCAAAGGCTAACAGAGTTTTGCCAAGAGAGCGCACTGGTCATAGAAAACACCCTCTTCCAACAACACAAGAGACGATTATACACATGGACATCCCCAGATAGTCAATACTGAAATCAGATTGATTATACTGTCTGCTGCCAAAGGTGGAGAAGCTCTATACAGTTAGTAAAAACAAGACCTGAAGCTGACTGTGGCTCAGATAATGAACTCCTTATTGCAAAATTCAGACTGAAATTGAAAAAAGTAGGGAAAACTACTAGGCTATTCAGGTATAACCTAAATCAAATCCTGTATCGTTATACGGTGGAGGTGATGAATTGATTCAAGGGATTAAGTTTGGTAGACAGAGTGTCTGAAGAACTATAGACAGAGGTTCATAACATTGTACAGGAGGTGGTGACCAAAACCATCCCAAAGAAAAAGAAATGCAAGAAGGTAAAGTGGTTGTCTGAGGAGTCTTTACGAATAGCTGAGAAAAGGAGAGAAGTGAAGGCAAAGGAGAAAGGGAAAGATATACCCAAATGAATGCAGAGTTCCAGAGAATAGCAAGGAGAGGTAAGAAGGTCTTCTTAAATGAACAATGCAAAGAAATAGAGGAAAACATTAGAATGGGAAAGACGAGAGATCTCTTCAAGAAAATAAGAGATATCAAATGAACACTTCATGAAAAGATGGGCACAATAAAGGACAGAAAGAGCAAGGGCATACCAGAAGCTAAAACATTAAGATGAGATGGCAACAATACACAGAAGAACTGTACAAAAGAGATCTTAATTACCCAGATAACCACGATGGTGTGATCACTCACCTAGAGCCAGACATTCTGGAGTGTGAAGTCAAGTGGGCCTTAAGAAGCATTACTGCAAACAAAGTTAGTGGAAGTGAAGGAATTCCAGCTGAGCTATTTCAAATCCTAAAAGATGATGCTGTTAAGGTGCTGCACTCAACATACCAGAAAATTTGGAAAACTCAGCAGTGGTCACAGGACTGGAAAAAGTCAGTTTTCATTCCAGTTCCAAAGAACGGGATGCTAAAGAATGCTCAAACTACTGCACAATTGCCCTTATCTCACATGCTAGCAAGGTAATGCTCAAAATCCTTCAAGCCAGGTTTCAACAATACGTGAACTGAGAACTTCCAGATGTACAAGCTGGATTTAGAAAAAGCAGAGAAACCAGTGGTCAAATTGCCAACATCTGTTGGATCATAGAAAAAGCAAGGAAATTCCATAAAAACATCTACTTCTGCTTCATTGACTACACAAAAGCCTTTGACTATGTGGATCAGAACAAATTGTGGAAAATTCTTCAAGAGATGGAAATACCAGGCCACCTTATCTGTCACCTGAGAAGCCTGTATGCAGGTCAAGAAGCAACAGTTAGAACTGGACATGGAACAACACACAGGTTCAAAATTGGGAAATGAGTATGTCAAGGCTGTATATTGTCATCCTGCTTATTTAACTTATATTCAGAGTACATCATGTGAAACGTCAGGGGGGATGACTTACAAGCTGGAATCAAGGTTGCTGGGAGAAATATCAATAACCTTAGACATGCAGATAACACCACTGTAATGGCAGAAAGTGAAGAGGAACTAAGCTTTTTGTGAGGGTGGAAGAGGAGAGTGAAGAAGCTGGCTTAAAACTCAACATTGAAAAAGTGAAGATCACGGCATCCAGTCCCATCACTTCATGGCAAACAGATGGGGGAAAAGTGGAAACAGTGACAGATTTTATTTTCTTGGGCTCCCAAATCACCACAGATGGTGACTGCAGCCATGAAATTAGAAGACACATGCTTCTTGGAAGAAAAGGTGGTTGAACAGTTCTGAGGTACTGCCTTAAATCATTCCATGGTCTAACAGAGAATTCTACAGCCACCTCTTTTGCCTTCAACATTATAGTATCGTTTACTGACCTTACCTTGGATTGACCTTTTTTTGAGCCCATCTCTTAGATTTTAGCATCATTTGGTCCCCAAAATTCTTCCATATTTTAGGTTTTGTTATGGAAGCAGCCCATTCTCAGGTATTAACTGTATTTGTTACCTATTGCCACATAAGAAATCACAAAACAGCATAAAGCAACAATCACTTAACTCATACAGCTTTTATTGGTCAAAACTTTAAAGAGTGGATTACCTAGGCGGCTATGGTTTAGGATGTCTCGTTAGGTTGCAACAAGATGTTGGCTGATGATATAATGATCTCAAGTTTATCTGGGGTTGAGGATCGGCTTCTAAGATGGCTCATTCATATGACTGCAAGTTGGTGTTCACTATTGGCAGGAGAGTGGCATTCTCTGACATGTGGACCTGTCCACTGGGCTTCTTGAGTGTCCTCAGGGATGTGGTGACTAACTTCCTCTAGAAAAAGTTATTCAAGAGAGTACCCTTCTAGTTTCTTCTCTCCCCAGCTTTACTGAGATGTAATTGACATACAGCACTGTATGAGCACAATAGTAGACTTTTACTTCATCATTTCCCTGCTAACGCTTATTTTCATAAAAGAGTATTTATCGTAGTTCAGAAGACCCTGTGTTTAAAGATCATTGTCTAATTTTTTAAGGGGAAGAGAGAGAAATACAAACAGGGAAAGCAAATAAAATACAACACTTTGGGAACTACTTTGCATTCTTCCAGCTTCATATTCAGTGCTTCTCGCACCACATCTGCTCCTCCAGATCTAAGACCTTTGTGGCCCTTGGAAGTGAGCTGAGTTAGAGGCAACTTTCTGAAAAAGCCAAGACAACAAATGCCAGTAGCTGACAGAGAAGCAGTAGAATAGATAACAGAGATGCTCGATGACTAAAGATTGCTTATTTTACAAAGTCATTTCATGCTACCAATAGAAATGTCTTGTATAAGCTTATATATAGAAATATACATTAAAAAGTGAATTCTCAGGTGGAGAGAAGGGAACTCTCCTACACTGTTGGTGGGAGCGTAAATTGGTACAGCCACTATGGGGAACAGTATGGAGGTCTCTTAAAAAACTAAAAATATGACCATGCAATCCCACTCCTGGGCATATATCCAGAGAAAAACATGGTCCAAAAGGATGCATGCACCCCAGTGTTCATTGAAGCACTGTTTATAATAGCCCAAGACATAGAAGCAACCTAAATGTTCATCAATAGAGGAATTACAAAGGAGGATGTGGCACATATATATGATGGAATATTATTCAGCGATTAAAAAAGAATGAAATAATGCCATTTGCAGCAACATGGATGGAACTAGAGACTGCCATACTGAGTGAAGTAAGTCAGACAGAGAAGGAGAAATATCATATGGCATCCCTTATACGCAGAATATAAAAAGAAATGATACAAAGGAACTTATTCACAAAAGAGAAATAGGCTCACAGACTTAGAGATGAACTTCTGGTTGCTGGGGAAAGGATGAAGGGAAGTGAAAGTTAGTGAGTTTGAGATCAACATGTACATACTGCTATATTTAAAATAGACAACTGGGCTTCCCTGGTGGCTCAGGGGTAAAGAATCCACCTGTCAATGCAGGAGACACGGGTTCAATCCCTGATCCAGGAAGATCCCACATGCTGTGGAGCAACGAAGCCCGTGCACCTCAACTATTGAGTCTCTGCTATAGCCTGGGAGCCCCAACTACCGAGCCCACGTGCTGCAGTTTCTGAAGCCTGCACCTTAGAGCCTGTGCTCTGCAACAAGAAAAGCCGCACAATGGGAAAGCCCATGTACAACTGGAGAGCAGCCCCCATTCACCGCAACTAGAAAAAAATCCACACAGCAACGAAGACCCAGCATAGCCGAAAATAAATAAATACAATTATTAAAAAAAAATAAAATAGATAACCAGTAAGGACCTACTGTACAGCACAGGGAACTCTGTTCAATATTACCTGGCAGCCTGGATGGGAGGGGAGTTTGGGGGAGAATGGATACGTGTATATGTATGGCTGAGTCCCTTTGCTGTCTACTTGAAACTATCACAGCATTGTTAATCGGTTATACTCTAACATAAAACAAAGGTTTTCCAAATTGAATTCAGCTTCTAGAGTCTAAATGAAAAGGTCACAGGCTACCAGTTAGAACACGTGATTTGAAACCTTGGTTCTGTTACCAAATCTGAGCATCATTTTCCTCCCAGCACTTGTTTCTTGTGATGTAACAGGATGGACACTGACAAGCATTAACTGTGCAGCTCACTGGCCAGATTCGCCTTGTGCACATCCCAGGCATAAAGCTTGCGTTCTGAGGACACTGTACAAATGACAACCTTCTCCTCTCCACCCGTGTGGTCACTTCCTGAAACATAGGCCACAGGTCCTAAGCTTCCTTGAAAAAAACAGCCACAGACAATACTCAGTCACCACATGGTTGAGGGATGATGATCCAGCTGAATAAAGAAAATTCTAGTAAGAGAATGTTCAGTTTTCCTCCACTGTCTTTGGCGGGTTTGGTTAATATTAATACTCAACAGAGAAGAGGATAGAAATTGGGCTTCAGAGTCATGCAAACATGGGTTTCCATGGCAGACTGGCTGTTTGGGAGATACCGGTCAACTTGCTTTAAAAAAAAAAAAAATTTTTTTTAACCTCAGTGCACACAGATATAAAATGGGGATAAAAAAATCTTTCGATCAGAGAACTATTCTGAGTTTTAAAAGAGGTACCAGGAATAAAGTAAGCTGTAGAACCTCTATTACTTAAATGTTCCCTTTTTATTCAGAATTTTTATTCTAGGAGGTCTGAGAGGCTTTGAAAAAAGGGGATAACAGGGTCTGAGTTTATGTTGTGAAAAACCACAAGTTCCTCCAGGCAACTTGGATCACAGAGGACAAGGGAGGAAGCAGGGAGACCTGTGATACCCAGGAGAGCAACCCATCCCATTAACTTTTAATTCCTTTTGTCTTTACTGCATGAGAACACGGAAAATACAAAGAGTAGATTTCTTACATCGGGTTCCTCTGGGGTACTCTCTGCTACACCGAGGTTCCCAGTTGCTTCTTTGTAGAAAAGTTCCCAGGCTGTGTAAGTGCCATCCAATGCTCCCGCTTTGTTGTTCAAGAGAGTACGGCTTCCATGCCTGTGTGCCCAGGGCCTGATGGAAGAAGATGCAGAAGTTCCATTTTCTTAGACACAGGCTTCTGGAAAGGGTTACCACCGTTAGTTCACCTCCTCAGCACCAGCGGTACCCTTCCTTCACACGTGCCTCTCATAACAGCCCCCGTGGAGTCCTCCCCAAGGTCACAGGGTGGGAGGCCTTGCACCAAGGCCACTGAAGCAGAGACCAGAACCAAGGTCGCCTCTGCAGCTGACTGAGCCCCTTTGTAATCGGTGCCAAAAGCCCCCTAATACCACCAGTAGGCTTCCTGACCCCAGAATAGGCAAAGACGTCTACCCCGGTAACACCAACATTCCAGCGGAATGTTCTTCATCTTGAGGCTATAAACATTGACTACTAACCCACCAAAAGCATCAACTTTCCCTGGTCTGACAGGAGGTCGACCCGCTATGCTCACAGTGCTCACACTGTCTCTGCTCTTTGCTCTTAATAAACACACTCCCTTCTGAAATGCTCTGTCTGGAAATTCTCAGTCCAACCCTCGCTTGGACTGCCAAGGCAAGTTGCACACGGGCCTAAGCTGCAACCTGACATTCTCCTCACCCTTGAGACACACCTGCCTTCCCGCCTCACCCCACCCTGCTCTCAGCTCCACAGCTGACCACACTCAGCAACCTTGTTCCAGTACAAAGGGAGAGAAAGCAAGAGATAAGCAGGCAGTCAGTACCTGAACACCGGCTCCTCCTCTGCTATCATTTGTTCTGGAAGCAAGGCCCATGTGGTTAACCCCAGCTCTCAAAGCCCCCCTGTGTCTGGGGAAAGGAGACAGGATAACAGCAGGGGCCACCACGGCTAATATGTGCCCTTGGGATTCCCATCAGAGTTCAGGGGGAGAAATGTGGGTTTCCTGGAGCTTGAAGTGGGAGCTCCCAGGACCATTTAGTCAGCACAACTCCCCTGGATCCGTTTGTCATTTTCATTTAGCAACATGGAGGTCCTAAGAGTGAAGGACGCTAAACCCAAAGCACTCAATACCTCGCTCTGCTACTCTGCAAACAGGTGCTCAAAGGGACAGAGGCATATCAGACCTGAACAGTCAGGTACGAATAAGGTGAATTTAAGGAACAAAGAAAGGCTGTGTGGTGTCATGCTGGAGTAGCCAAGATTCAAGGCTGAGGGAGAGGTGAAAGGGGTCTTCCATAGGACTGCCAAGGTGGAAAGGTGTCAGGAGGGGCCGGTCCATTCAGACGGGGCGACGAGCATTTACCTTGATCACTTCAGAGACCTGCAGCAAGCTGATCGTGTCCAGGAATGAGACAACTCTCAACCTCCGCATGGCTGGCAACAGGCCCACCACCTTACACAGCCTGAGGCCACGCCAAGCCTCCAACCCACCCTCTCCAGCTTGCTTTGAATTTAAAGGCTTGGCCCAAGTCTGCAGCCCACGTGATTCTGATAAAAAAACAGGCTGCAGGGGTGTAAATTCAGAGCCTGCCCTGTGCTTCGGCATCTCTCCTGGGGCCTGATCCACAAAGCTGAGGACCTTCCTTCCCACACTGGCCTGTTAGTGTCCATTGTTTCAGTGTGTTCAACGATGCTTTTTTTTTTTTACACCATGAGCTGAAAGTGCAGGACCTAGGGCTGCTCTAGGTGGTGATGAACTTGTCAGGACTCTCTTGGAAATTTCAATTAACACACTCACATTCGTCAAATTCAGTCTCTATGTTTATGCATGCATGCATGCTCAGTCGCTCAGCTGTAACCAACTCTTTGGGAGCCCACCAGGCTCCTCTGTCCATGGGATTTCCCAGGCAAGAAGACTGGAGTGGATTGCCATTTCCTCCTCCAAGGGATCTTCCCAACCCAGGGACTGAACCTGAGTCAACTGAGTCTCCTGCGTTGGCAGGTAGATTCTTTACCACTGAGCCACCCGGGAAGCCCAGTCTTCATGTGACACTCTTTAAATTCCAAATCACCAGGCTAGGGGATCTGCTTGCCACATTTATATATCTACTTTGGGACACTGACTCTGGCCAACAGGGCCTATTCCCCCAGCACCAATGCAGCCCCCTGGTTTCCATCTTTGTGTGTTAACTTTTTAGCAGAAGGAGAAAGTACAGGCCAAACAGACTGCACCGTAGAGGAGGCCCATGCAAAGTGTGAAGGCCTCGTCTAAGAAGGCTCTCATAGTGAGTGTCTTTCCCTGACCAGACACTGTCTCCCAAGAACTTGACACCTGATTACAGTATTTTCTACCAGAGTTCCTCTGTGAGACTCAATAGTGATGATCCTTTCCCTAAACTGACCTTGATCCACAGTAGTGGTTCTCAGAAGTACCATTTTTTCCTACATTATCTCCTCCATTCTCCAAAACCAGATAGAACATTTCAGGGACAATTAGGTGTCTCTTCTTTAGAGTCTGGAGTGAAAACTTTTCGTATTGACAGGCTCATGAAATACAAACCTGCGAACTCCCTGGAGGTCTAGTGGTTAAGACTTTGCCTTCCAATGCAGGGGGTGGTCCAAGAGCCAAGGTCCCGCATGCCACATGCCTCATAGCCAAAAAAAAAAAGAAAAACCAACGTAAGCAACAGGAGTCATATTGTGGCAAATTCAAGAAGACTTTTAAAATGATCCACATCAGAAAAATCTTTATTTTTTTAAAAAATTATTTTCTATTTTTTTTTTTTATCTTTTAACTTTACAATATTGTATTGGTTTTGCCATATATCAACATGAATCCGCCACAGGTATACAGATGTTCCCCATCCTGATCCCTCCTCCCTCCTCCCTCCCTGTTACAAACCTGACAACTACAGGAAGACCTCATTTTTCATTCCACTGAATTAGGTTTATAGGAAAGTGGCATGAAGAGAATGTGGTTTAAAAAGCAACTGTCATAAAGGGGGAAAAATCCTGGCTTACAGTGAGATAAAAAGAGTCTTATGGTATCTTTTGTATCAGTAATTCTAGTCTTTTGTAAGTCTTTCGGTTTCCCTGAATTATGCCATTTTACTAATTATAAAATGAAAATCTCTGGTTTTTGGTTTATCTAATTCAAGTGAATGAACAAGAACTTGACTAATCGCTACCTTTAATATGAACAAAAGTTCATGTTAGAATTTGTTAGTCTCATATATCGGAGAAGGCAATGGCACCCCACTCCAGTACTCTTGCCTGGAGAATCCCATGGATGGAGGAGTCTGGTAGGCTGTGGTCCATGGGGTCGCTAAGAGTCGGACACAACTGAGCGACTTCACTTTCACTTTTCACTTTCATGCATTGGAGAAGGAAATGGCAACCCACTCCAGTGTTCTTGCCCGGAGAACCCCAGGGATGGAGGAGCCTGGTGGGCTGACGTCTATGGGGTCGCACAGAGTCGGACACGATTGAAGTGACTTAGCAGTCTCATATATATCCTGAACTTGTCTTCAAATATATTCACATATGGACAAATAACCAACGGGAGGGAAACTGATGATAAGCTTCCTTCCAGCTCTAATGGTCCAGGACATTAAATGTTACAACTGATTTTCAGGTTGCTTCATGTTCTCACCCTCTATAATGTGGGAGTGATGATCTCAAACCGACTGTGCTTTGGAAGCTCTCTCGTGGTTCCTCTCTCTCTCTCTCTGACTAGCATGTCTGCAATTTCTTAAGGTTTTTTCACTCTCTCAGTCTCCAGCCTATGGGTTCCTATGTTTACACAACAAATATGAATTACATCAACATTGAAAGTAAGCAAGGCATTATCATTTTGTTCATGTATTCTTTTTTTCTTGCCTTTTTCAGAACAAATCTACATTTTTCAGATAAATATTGATGAGCCCATGGAGTTTAAGATGAGGTCTCCATGGGACCTTCTCAAGGGACCACTGCCAGATACCAAACAACTTTACAAATTAAATAGACTTTTGGTGTTTTGGGGGGGAGATACACAAATTAGGAAAGTGATTAATTATAGACAATTGATAAACATTTGTATATTGAATTTCTATAAGGAAAAAAGGCAAAAGCAACCTTAAATTACTTAGAATAGAAAGCGGTTCACATTCGCTCTCTTTCCGCAGGGCGAGGACAACTTTTCTTATGTATGTCACAATATAATCTGAAGGGATTTTGATCATTTTGACATTCCAATACACTGATGACATCATGCTAAGTGGGTCTCATGAATAGGAAGTTCTCTGGAAGATCTGGTAAGATACATGTATACCAGAAGGTAGGATAAACATTTAAGTCCTCCCTTTTTTCACTTCTGAAATATTTAACAGGGTTGCCAACACAGCAATGGATGTCTCCATGCTTAGATCCTTCAAAACCACAGTTGCACTGAGGCTGCTGTAGCCATCCGCTCCCCAAAACTTCCTTCATGCTTAATTCAAGAGCTACTTCTATGTAATTTTGTTAATTTTCTTGCAAAAATTTTGGACACAAACATCATTGTTCAGTTGCTAAGTCATGTCCAACTATTTGCAACCCTGTGGACTGCAGCATGCCAGGCTTCCCTGTCTTTCATCACCTCCTGGAGTTTGCTCAAACTCATGTCCATTGAGTTGCTGATGCCATCCAACCATCTCATCCTCTGACATTACCTCTTTGTTAAAATGAAAATGGTGAAAAAAAAGGTCCTTATTTACTTCTATATCCTTGGTAGCCCCCTTATGCACTGTGTGTGTGTTTCTATTCCACCCTTAATATCACAGTTGCCTGGGCATCTGAGATTTGTGATGAAGTATATGGAACTACCATTCAGGGAAATTAATCTCTCAAAAGAACCATTAATCTATCTGGAAAGTGGAATTACATTCTCCATACTCATTTATTACATCTGAGAATATCTACTTCCCATCACTAGAAATCTCCAGAGTGTTTCTCTTCTAATTAATTGTGACAGTCTCTTTGGGCATTTTCATTAACCACCAGTAATTGTTTATAATAATTAAGAGAGTGAACAAACTTTTTTCTGTCAATTAACATGATATCCCCTTGCCGCCTCTGTCATTCCTGCTGCGGATGACATGATAGTCACAGGAAATGGAAGGAGATGAGATCAGAGGTTCCTGGAGTTATAACCCTGAGTGTGGTGCTCCTTGCCACATACATGGAGACTGTCATCCCGAGCCACTGTTCTGGCACCAGCCATCCGTTAGGTGAGTATTCACAGATCTCAGGTGAAAGGAACTCTTAGAAAAGAGAGGCAAACCAGGCGGTCCAATGGGCAGGGGGTGGGTAACAATGGTTTTCTGAGACTTTCAAAGACCTGGTCTACCCTCTTCTCAGTCAGCCTATGATACCACTTACTTTGTCTTCCAGCAAAAATGTGGGCTGAATTTATCTACCTCTTCTGTCTTCTGTCTGATAAAAGTATTTACACTTCTAATTTCCATCTGCAAAGTAAATATTGTAACATACACACATATCTCAAGATATTTAAATAGTTCAGATGAGACAATCAAAATGATTATCACATGGATTATATTTCATATATATAAATATGTTTTGGCCAAGCCAAGGGCATGCATCCTGACCAGGGGTCAAACCCACACCCCCTGCAGCGGAAGCGCAGAGTTGTAACCACTGGACCACCAGGGAAGAAATCTCTTATTTTACTTATTTTTTATGTTTTTCACCTATGTTTGTACCTCCCTTCCCTCTGGGCTCTGGCTGGATGAGCCTCAATGTATTTTTAAAAACGAGAACAGGATTCATTTGGGTCCCTGTTGTGATAGGTTTACAACACTATTTGTGTCCTCTTCCATTAAATATTTGTTGGCTTGAGAAAGGAGCAGTCACTGTTAAGTGAGAGCATGTTGAACACCATGAAATACTTCGAGGGAACTGCTTAGAGAAGAAAGCAAACTGAACATTTGCTGATAGTGTCAGAGCTGTTGCCATTGTTTTCATAAAGTATATAAAGCTGAGGGGTTTCCCACTCATAACTGCTCTTTTATGTGACTCCTTATGCCATCACGAGCTTCCTCAGTGGCACAGTGGTAAAGAACCCACCTGCCAATGCAGGAAATGCAGGTTCGATCCCTGGGTCTGGAAGATCCCCTGGAGAAGGAAATGGCAAACTGCTCCAGTATTCTTGCCCAGAGAATCCCAAGGACAGAGGAGCCTGGCAGGCTACAGTCCATGGGGTGGCAAAGAAACAGATGTGACTGAAAGACTAAACTTTAAACTTAACTATCCCTTCACACATCCAGAATGTGATCTTGTCATCCTCTCTAAGTCCTAAGGGAACTTTCTAAGATATTGCAACATAAAAAGTGCCACAGCAAAGTGACCAGCGTGCACTGATTGCACAAGAAATTTGTCAAGTTTTAGAGACTGATAAATAACATAGATAGATTTTGGGGAGACTGTCTCCTTGATTTCTAATCAAATCTAGAGGCTGTATGGAAACCAATAAATTCATCCAGGCCTCATCTGGTCTGGTATTTATACTGCTCCATGCTTTCTCTCTTAACCTACTAACCCCTCAGCTCTCAACATCTGTGACTTACTGTTTTAGACAGTTTATATGGTGAGGCATTATCTCTCATTTAATGATCACTCTCTGATTTTGTTAAACTTTCAATTTTTCTGTTTCAGATTCCTGTCTACACCTTTATTGCTTGTATATTTTTCTTCAACTCTTTTTCTCTTATTCAAGGACTGCTACCCTGGTTTCTCTTTCCAATATAAATCCTTCTATAGATCCCTCTGAGGAGACGGCAATGGCACCCCACTCCAGTACTCTTGCCTGGAAGATCCCATGGACAGAGGAGCCTGGTAGGCTGCGGTCCATGGGGTCGCTAAGAGTCGGACACGACTGAGCAACTTCACTTTCACTTTTCACTTTCATGCATTGGAGAAGGAAATGGCAACCCACTCCAGTGTTCTTGCCTGGAGAATCCCAGGGATGGGGGAGCCTGGTGGGCTGCTGTCTATGGGGTCGCACAGAGTTGGGCACAACTGATGCGACTTAGCAGCAGTAGCAGCATAGATCCCTCTTGCACTTTTTAGATATTATTATTTTCATTTGTCATTATTCATTAGTCTTTCATCTATTGTTAATCGAGCATTGATTCCACAAGGAAAAAAATCCTTCAATATAAACATATAATGAAAACCTCTCTTTTACAAAAAAAAACTGAGGCTTCTTAATATTCTGATTCTAGCTCTATCATGAGCCTCTCAAGTGGCTCCAACTATCTATTTGCTTACTTTCCCCTCTCTCTCCTCTCCAACCCTCTTATCTACTTGTCTTCAAATATCGTGAAATATACTATCTTTCTATCATATGGCAAAATCTAGACTTCCATACCTCTGTACTCTACCTCTCCACACAATGATTTTTCTAATTCAGATTTTCTCATCGTGTTACGTATTTCATTAAATGTCTGTTTTGGGAATGAAATCATGTATTTCAATAAGCACACACATTTGGGCATTCTGTATCTATCTGAACTCTTGATGAGAACTTAGGAAGAACAGACTATTCTGCAGGATGGGTTAGACTTGGCAAGTAAGTAAGTAGTTAAGTGGTCCTTAACTACTTGGATTTTGTTAGGCTAATCTTCTAAGGATGTGTGTTTGCCATTCAACACTGACTCTAATTAAAGTTGCATTTTAAAATATTTTAGAAATCTAAATTTTCCTGTGCCATCTTCTACAAAATGTTTCTTTTTACACACAAATATTATGAGCAATATTATAATTTTTCTGTTTTCATTGAAAGGAATAAAATCTTTGAGTTCCCATACTCTGATGGCACTCGCTGGGAGAATTTTGCTTGTTTCTCTATGTTTCACAGCTTGATATAGTTAAAGTGAAAGTCACTCAGTTGTGTCCGACTCTTTGCAACCCCATGGACTATATAGATCACGGAATTCTCCAGCCACAATACTGGAGTGGGTAGCTGTTCCCTTCTTCAGGGGACCTCCCCAACCCAGAGATTGAACCCAGGTCTCCTGCATTGCAGGCGGAAACTTTATCAGCCAAGCCACAGAGAAGCCCAAGAATACTGGAATGGGTAGCTTATCCCTTCTCCAGTGGATCTTCCTGACTCAGGAATTGAACTAGGGTCTCCTGCATTGCAGGTGGATTCTTTACCAACTGAGCTATAGAACCTGCCCATTTTTCTTTCTTTAGTACATATTGAACATGTAACCATGTAAGTCTGGAAACTTCAGAGATTTAAATGATCCCTTTTAATAGTTTTTTATTGTTATTTCTTCCTATACATATATTTTTTTACCCTTTTTATTTTTGTTATCCTTACATTTCTATTCTTCGTAAGTTCCTTCAGGCTACAGGTGGTTTTCACAAGTTGACTGGTGATTATTTCCCTGAATCACCCACCCACCAGCTACCAAGTTGGAATGACAGCCACTTATCATGGAATGAAGCCTGAAAGAAGGTTTTTTTTTTTTTTTTTCCTGGACCATGCCATCACCTTGGGATCTTTTAAAGTTCCCTAATTAGGGATTGAACCCCAGCCCTTGGCAGTGAGAGCATGGAGTCCTAACAACTGGACTGCGAGGGAATTCCTAGCAGAGGGACTGCCAGGGAATTCCTAGCAGATGCTGTTTTGTGACCTAACTGGTCTATTTCTAATGCTTGGTTTATTACAATATCCCATATATACATATCCATATACTTCTGGATATGTAAAGCGTGTTTTCTGTGCTTTGCTTGGGCATTACCCACGTCCCCCAGCTTCATGGAAGTGTTTGAAGTCTGCTGTGACTCAGTTTTCCCGTCCTCTTGGCTGTGGTCCGGAGCTTCCTCAGCTGCTGTCTGCTCCAAACAGCCTCCTGTGCATCTCCTACAGCTGACTCACGTGCGTTCTGTCTGACACACCGTCCCCTATGGGATACTAAACAAGTCGGCTCCTGCCCAAGCCATCTGCTCTCTTAATTTTCTTAAAAGAGAAAACATCCATTATTGGACTCTCATCTTTGCTTTATTCATTTGTTTTCTTATTCCTGCAACAAAAACATGCTGCCCTGATGCCTAGAAATATATAATTCATTTTCAAAATTCATGGAGTGTTGGTTTATAAAAATCTATTATTTCTTTATATTTACTTTGTATTCATACTCTGATTGGACTCTATTAATTTTAAGCATTTTTATATAATTTTGTTTTAAAAGACAATGACATTTACTTATCACTCATAAGTAAATGTTTTACTTGGTTTCTTTTATTGTTCATTCCTCTTTTTTTTCTCTCCTCACATAGGCTAGATCAGAAAAATAATTTTTAAGTGCAGTGATAATTGCCATTTAAGATTTATTTCTGCCTAAAAGGTAAATTATCATTTCTATTATCTATTATCATAAGATAATATTTCTATTATCATTTCTATTATCACAAGATCTATGTAGTTTGTGAATAAATGCTGTTTATCTCTGGGTTATTATGCTTTTAATATTCAATTGAATATAATTTCCTAACATCTGTTTTGATTTCTTATGATTATTTAATAGTGAAATTTAAATTAAATTCACTCATTTAATACTGAAATGGGTTATATTATAAATCTTGAATATACAAGATAAATAAAAAACAATGCTAATAGAAGAAATAGAATAGTTAACAAAAGAATTAAGAAGTATTTCCTTATACTTATAAAAAACTGACATATAAAAATGAGATATTTCATTTATAATAAAATATGTTAATTTGATAGCTTGATCATAACTTTCTGTGTTTGTAAATATTAAAAATACTCTTCTTACACCATACTTAAAACTGAGCTTAAATATTTAAATAAAAGGTATGTGAATTAGAAATACCCAGATAGCTTAAATATTTAAATTAAAAAAATAAAGCAATATAATTTTGGAAAAAAAAATCTACACAACTACATCTAAAATTTAGGGGCAGGGATAACTATATCAAACAAGACAAGAAAGCAGAAACTATGTAATAATAAATGGAATTATTTGATTTAATACAAAGTAAATGTATGTATGATAATATATTCTACAAACCCAATTAATACATAAATAATCAATTTAGTAAGAATGTACTCTGCAGATTACAAAATTTGATTAGGTAGATAGTTAGAATAACTTATGAAATTTTGAGAAAAGACTAAGGGGATAATGAGGAATGGATATGATTAGTCAATTCACAAAAAATATCCCCAAAGACACAAACTTAAAGAAAAATATTCAAATTCACTTGAGCAAAGAAATTCAATTAAAGTAACAATGCAATATTACTTTCTACTCATCAAACAGGGGGAGGTGAAATTACTAATGTTGGTGGAAATTAAGGAGACTGGCATGCTCCTACCTTGCTGATGGAATTCTAACTTGTTTCCATCTACCTGGAAAATCAGTATCATCACTGCCTTCCTTTTTCTCCCTCTCTTCATTCTCTCCCTCCTTCCCTCCTCTACAGCAGCATTCACTCCTGTCAATTTATGCTGTAAGAATAAAAGAAGAAGAAGTTTACTACATAGCTGCAACATCTAGGTTCTTATAGGCTCAGTAAAAATATAATGAAGCTGATTATATTAGAGACTGTGGGTGTAAAAGTTAAAGAAAGACCAAGAGCCAATAAAAATCTCAGCTCTGCTACTCATCAGATATGTGAATACTGGCAATTATTTAATCTGATACTATTTCATTTTCCTTATCAGTGAAACAGGATAACATGACACCTAATTTATAAATCTGTTTTTTATAATTAAATCAGATTGTTTGCATAAAGCATTTAAAACAGTACCTAGCTGGGACTTCACTGGTGGTCCAGGGGTTAAGACTTTATGCTTCCACTGCAGGAGGCACAGGTACCTTCCATGGTTTGGAAACTAAGATCCTGCAAACTGCATGATGTGGCCAAAAAAAAAAATAATAATAATAGTACCTAGGAAATAGTAATCAAAATATGTGTCCATTATTGTCCTCATTTTCTGCATTGACAGAATGATTGGAAATTTTGTAGTAAACATCAAAAGGGGAATATCTGTGTCATGAAATATGTAGGCACTAAAAAATGTCTTAGAACTATAAGAGATGAGTTAGTAGGATTTTCATAGCAAATGCAACCCTAAAATATACATAAATGACCATTTTATTTTAAAACACTGTAAAAATTCCTAGTATATATGTATTTTTATACTTAGGGATATGAATACGTCTGTGTGTGATGAACGTATGCATGTATATAAAATATACAAAAAAATAACTTGCAATTTTTATGTGTATGTACTGTGCTGTAAGGGCTTCCCAGGTGGCGCTGGTGGTAAAGAACCCTCCTGCCAATGCAGGAGACATAAGAGATGCAAGTTCGATCTCTGGGTCAGGAAGATCCTCTGAAGGAAGGCATGGCACTATTCTTGCCTGGAGAATCCGATGGACAAAGGAGCCTGGTGGACTACAGTCCAAAGGGTCGCAAAGAGTCAGACACAAGCGACTTAGCATGCATGCACTGTGTTGTAAATATGATTTATGACACATTCCTCTATGGGGAAGAGTTGGTGTGGGTAGAATATGCAGATATTAAGTAGTGTATTATTCTTAAAGATTCGGGAGTTGGGATAAGCACTGGATTTCATTTGCAATGTAACTGACGTCAATCTTTTGTTTTCTCTAAAGATAACTCTGAGTATGCATAGAATTGCCATTCCCAGTCACTGACAGAATGGATTATATTGACCTGATATTGAGGGTTTTCTTCTTGTCTCAGACTGGCATTGGACTTTTGGGGAATTCCTTCTCTCTTCTTTCTATTTTCACTTTTCACTCTGGAGACAGGGTGAGACCTTCAGACCACATACTCAAACATATATTCTTAGCCAACTCTTTAGTCCTTCTCTCTAAGGGGATCCCCCAGACAATGATATCTTTTGGGTGGAACAATTTTCTGGAAGATCATGGATGTAAATTTTTGTTTTATATTCACAGAGTGGCCCGGGAAGTTTGTCTCTCTTCCACTTGCCTCCTGAGTATCTTCCAGGCCATCACCATCATCCCCAGTAAATCCAGGTGGGCTGAGCTCAAAGCCAGAGTCCCCAAGTATATTGGGCCTTTGTGTTTCCTTTGCTGGGTGGTGCTGTTTTTTGGAAACATTCTGGTTCCTCTGAAAGTGACTGGCCCAAAGAGGATAAAAAACATCACTCTGAGCAGTTTTGGATACTGTTTTGGTTCTCTTCTTCATCCCATCACCTCCTCACTCTATGCTGCCATTCACGCGTTCATTGACATGATGTGTTTGGGGCTCTTGGTCTGGACCAGTAGTTCCATGGTGCTTTATCTCTACAGCCACAGACAGCAAGTGAAATATATTCACAGCTCTAGGCACATCTCCAGGCTCTCTCCAGAGAAAAAGGCTACCCAGAATATTCTGATTCTTGTGTGTGCCTTTGTCTTGTTTTTCACACTTTCTTCTATCTCCTCGATCTATATGGCTGTGTATAACTTTCCAAATTGGTGGCTGATTAATGCAAATGTGTTTCTAGATGCATGTTTCCCAACATTTTGCCCGTTTGTGTTCATTAGTGGTCATATCCATATTTCCAAGCTTTGCTTTGTCTTCTGTGAAAGAAATTAAATATTCCATAAATTTCACATAATAATATGAATCTCTTGACTTATATGTAATATGAGTATGAGTTTATTTATTCTTTATATAAAGATATGTGGATATCTATATGTTTTCACAGATAAATATTTCAACCACTATTAAATGCAAATACCCATGCCGCGGGCACTAGTGCACAAATAAGCACTCACCATTATAGAACTCTAGGCCTGGGGTTTCGGGAGGTGATTCCGGAGGCAGAGGGGAAATGACACGTTTTGGAAGCAAGAGAAATGGAAGTTACCTGTTGCTTGCATGGTTTACCTGCTCTGCTGAGTCTCAGGCATCAGCTGAGTTTAGGCAATTGTTACAACACTATCAACATACTTGAGCTAACTGACATTTATAAAACACTCCACCCATCAAAAACAGAGTATATATATTATTTTCAAGGAAACAAAACATTTAGCAATATGGGCCATCTACTGGTACATAAAACGATTTTCAAGAAACTCAAAAGTACGAAAGTCATACAAAGCATGTTTTCTGACCACACTAGATTTAAACCTGAGATCAATAAGAGAAATATATTTGCAAGCCAAAAGAACACGGATTAAAGAAGAATTTAAACATTGATGAGTTGAAGAAGAAATTAAAAAGGAAATTAGAAGCTAAATTAAACTGAATGGGGCTTCCCTGGTGGCTCTGTTGTTAAGAATCTGATTGCCCACGCAGGAGACACAGTTTTGATCCTTAATCCAGGAGGACCCCACATGCCACAGAGTAACTAAGCCCATGCACCGCAACTATTGAGGCTGTGCTCTACAGCCTGGGAGCTACAACGACTGAAGCCCAAATGCCCTAGAGCTGTGCTCTGCAGCAAGAGAAGCCACCACAGTGAGAAGTTCACATACTGCAATGAAGAGTCGCCCCCACTCACTGCAACTAGAGAAAAGCTGTGCAGCAACTAAGACCCTGCACAGCCAGCCAAAAATAAATATTTTTAAAAAACCAAATGAAAATGAATATATTTGTGGTAGGCTGATACTCCCCCACCCCCCATAAAGACAGCTGTGTCCTAATCCCTAGAACCTCTAGTGTTGCCTTATTTGGAAAAAAGGATCTTTGTACATGTGATTAATTAAGAATTTTGAGATAAGTATAGTATCCTGGATCATGCACATGGGCCCTTGTATTAGTTTCTTGGGCTGCTGTAACAAATTACCACAAGTTGCATAGCTTACACAACAGAAATTTGCCTCACAGTTCTGGAGACTAGACATCTTAAATCAAGGTGTTGGTTATAAGACCAATAAACAAAAATCAGTTGTGTTTTTTGCACAAATAATGAACAATTTGAAAAGGAAATAAAACAATTCCATTTCATTTCATTTCAGTTCAGTTGCTCAGTCTTGTCCAACTCTTTGCGACCCCATGGACTGCAGCACGCCAGGCCTCCCTGTCCATCACCAACTCCCGGAGTCCACCCAAACCCATGTCCATCGAGTCAGTACTAAAGGCCTATTTATAGCAGTTCCTTCACACAGTATATCATGTCCAGCTATTAAGAACAAAATGACAAGGCATACCAAAATGCAAACCCCCACAATTTGAAGAGAGAGAGCAGGCATCAGGACCACTGTCAGATATGGCAGGGGTGTTGGAATTATCAGACCAGGAATTCAATACAACTATGATTAATATGCTAATGTCACCAACAGACAAAGTAGATTACATGCAAGAACATATAGGCAATGTAAGCAAAGAGGTGGATATTCCAAGAAAGAAATGAAGATAAATGTTCGAGATCAAAAATACTGTAACATAAATGAAGACTACCTCAGTAGATTTGATCTGGCTGAGGAAAGACTCTCTGAGCTTGAAGATATCTCAATAGAAACCTCCAAAACTGAAAAGCAAGCAGAAAAGAGATGAGGGGAGGAAAAAAGAAAGAATAGAATATCCAAGAACTGCGGGACAACTACAAAGGGTGTGTTATATGTGCAATGTGAGTAACAAAAGGAGAAAAAAAAAAAAAAGAAACAGAAGAAATATTTGAAGCAATAATGACTGAGAATGTCTCCCAAGTTAATGTCAGACACCAAATCACAGATCCAGGAAACTCAGAGAACACCAACCAGGATGAATGACAAAAAAAAAAGCTAAATGTAAGCATATCATTTCAAGCTACAGAAAAATCAAAGATTAAAAAAATATCCTTGAAGAAGCAATGAAAAAAGGCTTACCTACTGCAGAGCAATGGTAAGAATTATATCCAGTTTCTCAGAAACCACACAAATAAAAAGAAAATGGAGTGAAATATTTTAAATGCTGAGAGAAAAAAAAAAAAAACCCACTAACCTGGAATTTTGCATCCTCCAAAATTGTTCTTCAAAAATAAAGGAGAAATACACATTTTTCCTAGACAAAAATGAGGGAATTTGTTGCCAGTAGACTTGTCTTGCCAGAAATGTAAAAATAAGTTCTTCAGAGAGAAGGAAAATGATACAAGTCAGAATCTACATAAAGAAAGGAAGAAATCAGAGAAGGAATAAGTGAAATTTGATTTTCCTTGTTCTTAACTCATGTAACACATAACAGCCTGTCCAAACTAATAATAGCAACAGTGCATCTAATTATTATAACATGTATAAGTGAAACAAATGACAGCAATGATACTAGGGAGGGGGAGGAATTAGGAACATTAGGTTACTACATGTACTTGTAGTACCCATGAAGTAGTATACTGTTATTTGAAAGTAGTTGTAAATGTATATTGCAAACAATAGGATGACCAATAAAAGAAAAAGAAATATAATTGATGGTGGAGAGCTCTGACAAAACGTGGCCCAGTGGAGAAGGGAATGGCAAACCACTTCAGTATTTTTGCCTTGAGAACCCCATGAACAGTATGAAAAGGCAAAAAGATAGGACACTGAAAGATAAACTCCCCAGGTTGGTAGGTGCCCAATATGCTACTGGAGATCAGTGGAGAAATAACTCCAGAAAGAATGAAGGGATGGAGCCAAAGCAAAAACAATACCCAGTTGTGGATGTGACTGGTGATGGAAGTAAAGTCTGATGCTATAAAGAGCAATATTGCATAGGAACCATGAATAAAGGAAAATTGGAAGCAGTCAAACAGGAGATGGCAAGAGTGAACACAGACATTTTAAAAATCAGTGAAATAAAATGGACGGGAATGCATGAATTTAACTCAGATGACCATTATATCTACTACTGTGGGCAAGAATCCCTTGGAATAAATGGAGTAGCCCTCATAGTCAACAAAAGAGTCCAAAATGCAGTACTTGGATGCAATTTCAAAAATGACAGAATGATCTCTGTTCATTTCCAAGGCAAACCATTCAATATCACAGTAATCCAAGTCTATGCCCCAACCAGTAATGTTGAAGAAGCTGAAGTTGAACGGTTCTATGAAGACCTACAAGAACTTCTCGAACTAACACCCCAAAAAGATGCCCTTTTCATTATAGGGACTGGAATGCAAAAGTAGGAAGTCAAGAGATACCTGGAGTAACAGGCCAGTTTGGTCTTGGAGTACAAAATGAAGCAGGGCAAAGGCCAACAGAATTTTGCTAAGAGAACGCACTGGTCATAGCAAACACCCTCTTCCAACAACACAAGAGAAGACTCTACACATGGACCCAGGTGGTCAACACCAAAATTAGATTGATTATATTCTTTGCAGCCAAAGATGGAGAAGCTCTATATAGTCAGCAAAAACAAGAGCTGACTGTGGAGCTGACTGTGGCTCAGATCATAAACTTCTTATTGCCAAAGTCAGACTTAAATTGAAGAAAGTAGGGAAAACTCTAGATCATACAGGTATGACCTAAAGCAAATCCCTTATGATTATACAGCGGAAGTGACAAATACATGCAAGGTATTGGATCTGACAGAGTGCCTGAAGAACTATGGACAGAGATTCGTGACACTGTACAGGAGGCAGTGATCAAGACCATCCCCAAGAAAAAGAAATGCAAAAAGGCAAAATGGTTGTCTGAGGAGGCCCTACAAATAGCTGAGAAAAGAAGAGAAGCTAAAGGCAAGGGAGAAAAGGAAGGATATACCCATCTGAATGCAGAGTTCCAAAGAATAGCAAGGAGACCTAAGAAAGTCTTCCTCAGTGATCAATGCAAAGAAATAGGTGAAAATAATAGACTGGGAAAGACTAGGGATCTCTTCAAGAAAATTAGAGATACCAAGGGAACATTTCATGCAAAGATGGGTACAATAAAGGACAGAAATGGTATGGACCTAACAGAAGCAGAAGATATTCAGAAGAGGTGGCAAGAATACACAGAAGAACTATACAAAAAAGATCTTCAAGACCCAGATAACCACAATGGTGTGATCACTCACTTAGAGCCAGACATCTTAGAATGTGAAGTCAAGAGGGCCTTAGGAAGCATCACTACGAACAAAGCTAGCGGAGGTGATGGAATTCCAGTTGAGCTATCTCAAATCCTAAAAGATGGTGTTGTGAAAGTGCTGCACTCAATATACCAGCACATTTGGAAAACTCAGCAGTGGCCACAGGACTGGAAAAGGTCAGTTTTCATTTGAATCCCAAAGAAAGGCAATGCAAAGTATGTTCAAACTACCACACAATTGCATTCATCTCACACACTTCCAAAGTAATGCTCAAAATTCTCCAAGTGAGGTTTCAACAGTATGTGAACCGTGAACTTCCAGATGTTCAAGCTGGTTTTAGAAAAGGCAGAGGAACCAGAGATCAAATTGCCAACATCTGTTGGATCACTGGAAAAGCAGGAGAGTTCCAGAAAAACATCTACTTCTGCTTTATTGATTATGCCAAAGTCTTTGACTGTGTGGATCACAACAAACTGTGGAAAATTCTTAAAGAGATGGGAATACCAGGCCACATTACCTGCCTCCTGAGAAATCTGTATGCAGGTCAAGAACAAACAGTTAGAACTAGACATAGAAAAACAGGTTAATTCCAAATCGGGAAGGGAGTGCATCAAGGCTGTACACTGTTACCCTGCTTCCTTAACTTATATGCAGATTACATTATGCAAAATGCTGGGCTGGATGAAGCACAAGCTGGAATCAAGATTGCTGGGAGAAACATCAATAACTTCAGATATGCAGATGACACCACCCTTATGGCAGAAAGAGACGAAGAACTAAAGAGCCTCTTGATGAAAGTGAAAGAGGAGAGTGAAAAAGTTGGCTTAAAACTCAACACTCAGAAAATTAAGATCATGGCATCCGGTCCCATTCCTTCATTGCAAATAGATGGGGAAACAATGGAAACAGTGAGAGACTTAATTTCTGGGGGCTCCCAAATCACTGCAGATGGTGACTGCAGCCATGAAATTAAAAGATGCTTGCTCCTTGGAAGAAAAACTATGACCAACCTAGAGAGCATATTAAAAAGCAGAGACATTACTTTGCCCACAAAGGTCTGTCTAGTCAAAGCTATGGTTTTTCCAGTAGTCATGTACGGATGTGAGAGCTGGACCATAAAGAAAGCTGAGTGCTGAAGAATTGATGTTTTTGGACTGTGGTGTTGGAGAAGACTCTTGAGAGTCCCTTGGACTGCAACCTGTCCATCCTAAAGGAAATCAGTCCTGAATATTCATTGGAAGGATGGATGTTGAAGCTGAAACTCCAATACTTTGGCCACCAGATGTGAAGAAATGAATCATTTGCAAAGACCCTGATGCTGGGAAAGACTGAAGGCAGGAGGAGATGGGGACAACAGAGGATGAGATGGTTGGATGGCATTACCCATTCGATGGACATGAGTTTGAATAAACTCTGGGAGCTGGTGATGGAGAGGTAAGCCTGGTATGCTGCAGTCCATGGGGTTGCAAAGAGTCAGACACGACTGAGCCACTGAACTGAACTGAACTGAAGGTAAGAAAGAAAACAGAATTATATAAAGTGCCCACTTAAAACCACAAAAAGCCAAAAAATAGTGAAAGATAAAAGTAAGAATAAACAAGAGCAACAAATATTAAGTGGAAAATATGGGAGATATTAATCTAACTATTCCAACAATCACTTTAAACATCAACCATCTATTGTACTTCAGAAAAAAGTATAAGACATTGATAAAAGAAATCAAAGATGACACCAACAGGTGGAAAGCTATACAATGTTCTTGGACTGGAAGAATCAGTATCATCAAAATGACTATGCCATCCAAGGCAATCAATAGATTCAGTGCAATTCCTATAAAATTACCAATGGCATTTTTCACAGAACTAGAATGAAAAATCTTTAAATTTGTGTGGAGACGCAAAAGACCCCATATAGGCAAAACAATCTTGAGGGGAAAAAAAAAAGGAGTTGGAGGAATCAGATTCCCTGACTTTAGACTATACTACAAAGGTATAATCATCAAAACAGTATGGTACTGGCACAAAAATAGAAATATAGATAAATGTAACAAGATAGAAAGCCCATAAATAAACCCATGAACCTATGGTCAATTAATCTATGATGAAGGAGGCAAGACTATACAATGGAAGAAAGACAACCTCTTCAGTAAAAAGTGTTGGCAAAAATGGACAGCTACATGTTAAGAAATGATATTAGAACATTTTTAACACCGTACACAAAATAAACTCAAGATAGATTAAAGAAGTAAAAGTAAAACTTGATATTATAAAATTCTTAAGTTTAGAGGAAAACATAAGCAGAACCCTCTCTGACATAAATCACAGCAAGATCTTTTTCAATTCATCTCTCAGAGTAATGGAAATAAAAACAAAGATAAACAAATTGGATCTAAATAAACTCAAAAGCTTTTGCACAAAAAAGGAAACCACAAACAAAACAAAAAGACAACCTGAAGAATCAGAGAAAATATTTGCAAATGATGAGACCAACAAATGGAGACCAAGTCTCCAAAATTTACAAACAGTTCATGTGGACTAATATCTTCATAACAAAAAAACCCAATCAAAAATTGGGCAGAAGACCTAAATAGACATTTCTCACACACACACACAAAAAGACAAACAAACGGCCAAAAGGCACATGAAAAGATGTCCAATATCACTAATTATTAGAGAAATACAAATCAAAACTACAGTGAGATATCACCTCACTCCAGTCAGACTGGCCATCATCAAAAAATCCACAGACAATAAATGGTGGAAAGGGTGTGGAGAGAAGGGAATCTTCCTACACTATTGGTGGGAATGTAAATTGGTACAGCCACTGTGGAGAACAGTATGGAGGTTCCTTAAACTAAAAATAGAGCTATCATATGATCCTACAATCCCACTCTTGGGCATATATCCAGAGAAAAACATGCTCCAGAAGGATATATGCACTCCAATGTTTACAGCAGCTCTGTTTACAGTAGCCATGGCACAGAAGCAACCTAAGTGTCCACTGACAGAGGAATGAATAAAGAAGATGTGGTACATATATATCATGGAATTTTACTCAGTCATTAAAAAGAATGAAATACCTCCATTTGCAGCAACATGGATGGACCTAGAGATTGTCACACTGAGTGAAGTCAGTGAGACAAAGACAAGTATTGTGTGATATCACTTATATGTAGAATCTAAAAACGGACACAAATGAACTTATTTACAAAGTAGAAACAGACTTACAGACTTAGAGAATGAATTTATGGTTACCAGGGCAAAGTGTGGGGGGAAGGATAGTTAGGGAGTTTGGGACTGACCTGCTATGTCAATCCCAAACACTGCTCTGTTTAAAATGGATAAACAACAAGGACCTATTGTATAGCACACGGAACTCTACTCAATGTTATGTGTCAGCCTGGATGGGAGAGGGGTTTGGGAGAGAATGGATACATGTGTGTGTATAGCTGAGTCCCTTTGCTGTTCACCTGAAACTACCACAACATTGTTAACCTGCTATACCCCAACACAAAATAAAAAGTTTAAAGTTTGAAAAATAAAATGGATAACCAACAAAGGACCTACTGTATAGCACAGGGAACTCTGTCAATATTATCTAACAATCTAAATAGGAAGAGAATTTTAAAAAGAATGGATACATGTATATGTATAACTGAGTCTCTTTGCTGTATACCTGAAACTAACAAAACATTGTCAATTAACTATAGTCCAATATAAAATAAAAGTTTTAAAAAATCAATCTAAATGTACTAATTAAAGACAGAGATTGTCAGAGTGGGTCAAAAACAAGATCCAACTAAATGTTGTCTATAAGAAATCACTTTAAATATAAAGACACATATAGGTTAAAAATAAATGGATAGAGAAAGATGTGCCATATTAACACTAATCGAAAGACAGCAAGAGGCACTATATTAATTTCAGACAGAGCAGACTTCAGAGCAAGGAAAGTTATCAGGGATAAAGAGGAATATGATGATAAAAAGGGTCAATTCACCAGGAAGACATAATGACCCCTAAGGTGTTTGCACTTAACAGAGCCTCACTTTTGCTGAGTGTTCTACAGTGCTCAAATTGCTCTAAAATTAAAATTAAAAATAATAAAGAATCACAATGAGATATCACTATCCACCTACAAAGATGGCTAAAATGAATATGACTGAGAACATCAAATATTGAAGAGCAGTTCCCAGGTGGCGCTAGTGATAAAGAACCCACCTGCCAATGCAGGTGACATAAGAAATGTGGGTTCAATCCCTGGGTTGGGAAGATCCCTTGGAGGAAGGCATAATAACCTACTCCAGAATTCTTAGAACCCCATGGACAGAGGAGCCTGGCAGGTTATAGTCCATAGGGTCTCACAGAGTCAGATACAACTGAAGCAACTTAGCATGCATGAGAACATCAAATATTGAGGTGCAGTTTGAATATCCAGCTATGTAGTACACAGCGGCATTGACAGACAACGTCTTACTTCTAAGGGATCAACTTAGAGTTTTTCCTATGGATTATAACCATGGAGAAGGCAATGGCACCCCACTCCAGTACTCTTGCCTGGAAAATCCCATGGATGGAGGAGCCTAGTAGGCTGCAGTCCATGGGGTTGCTAAGAGTCAGACACGACTGAGCGACTTCACTTTCACTTTTCACTTTCATGAATTGGAGAAGGAAATGGCAACCCACTCCAGTGTTCTTGCCTGGAGAATCCCAGGGACGGGGGAGCCTGGTGGGCTGCCGTCTATGGGGTCGCACAGAGTTGGACACGACTGAAGTGACTTAGCATAAGCATTAGCACATGGATGTACAAGAACAGATGTTTCTTAATCGCTTATGTATGTGAGACTCTGAAGTGTGGCCATCACGGCCCTGAGTCCTTACCTGGAAGACCACACCACAGGAAAACAAGTAAATAAGAATATTTACTATGGGGAGAACAAGATGGTGGAGAAGTAGGTGGACGTGGAATACCTCTCTCTACACGGATACATCAGGAATACACCTTCAGACACTGAAGTGCATCAGAACACCAGCTGAGAGCAGATAGGAGTACCTGACCAGTGTAAAAGAATATATAGAACCATGTAAAACTCAAGATCAAGCCCTGAGCCTTTGGAGTGGGAGCACTGACTCTAAGACCCTAGACTACCAGAGAACTAACCCTAGGGAATATCAAATAGTGAGAACTCACACAAACAAAACCATTTGAATACAAGACCCGGCATCACCCAACCACCAGTAGCACTCTGTGCAGGATGCCTCTTGTAAACAACAAACAAAACAAAAATACAAACCCAATCATCAGCAGACAGGATAACCACCTCACTCATCCTTGCCCATCAGAGGAAAAACAGACAGACAAACAAAAACTCAGCACAAATCTCCCCCTATACAAAGCTTACACAAACCACTGGACTAAACTTAGGAGGGCAGAAATTGAAAGGAAGAAAGAATTCAACTTTCTTCAAGGAAAGAATTCAACTTTCCTTGAAGCCTGGGAAAAGGAGACCTCAAACACAATAAGTTCAAAAAAATAATGAAAAGGCAGAGAAATACAACACAAATGAAGGAACAAACTAGAAACACAGAAGTCCAAATAAATGAAGAGGAAATAGGCAAACTATCTGAAAAAGAATTCAGAATAAAGATAGTAAAAATGATCAAAAACCTTGGGAACAAAATGGAGAAAATGCAAGAATCAATTAACAAAGACCTAGAAGAATTAAAAAATAAACATGCAGAGACAAACAACACAATTACTGAAATTAAAAAACTCTAGAAGGAATCAATAGCAGAATATCTGAAACAGAAGAATGAATCAATGATCTGGAATATAAAATGGTGGAAATAACTTCTGAAGAGCAGAATAAAGTAAAAAGAATGAAAAGAACTGAGGACAGTCTCAGAGACCTCTGGGACAATATCAAATGCACCAACATTCGAATTATAGGGGTCCCAGAAGAAGAGAGAAAAAGAAAGGTATGAGTAAATTTTTGAAGAGATTATAGTTGAAAATTTCCCCAACATGGAAAAGGAAATAGTCAATCAAGTCCAAGAGGCACAAAGAGTCCTATACAGGATAAACCCAAGGAGAAACACACCAAGAAACATACTAATGAAACTAACAAAGACTAAACACAAAGAATATTAAAGGCAGCAAGGGAGAAGTAACAACTAACAGACAAGGGAAACTGCATACACTTAACAGCCGATCTTTCAGCAGAAACTCTGCAGGCCAGAAGGGAATGGCAGGACATATTTAAAGTACGGAAAGGGAAGAATCTACAACCAATATTACTGTACCCGGCAAGGATCTCATTCAAAATTGTTGGAGAAATAAAAAGCTTTTCAGACAAGCAAAAGTTAACAGAATTCAGTACCACCAAACCAGCTTTACAACAAATGTTAAAGGGACTTATATAGTCAAGAAATACAAGAGAAGAAAAAAGATCTACAAAATCAACCCCCCAAAATTAAGAAAATGGCAATAGGAACATATATATCAATAATTACTTTAAATGTAAATGGACTAAATGCTCCAACCAAAAGACAGAGACTGGTTGAATGGATAAAAAAACAAGACCCATATATATGCTGTCTACAAGAAACCCACTTCAGACCTAAAGACACATAATAGACTGAAAGTGAGAGGATGGAAAAATATATTCCATGCAAATGGGAAGCAAAAGAAAGCTGGAGTAGCAATCCTCGTATCAAACAAAATAGACCCGAAAATAAAGTTTACAAGAGATAAGGACACTACATAATGATCAAGGGATCAATCCAAAAGGAAGGCATAACAACTGTAAATACCTATGCACTCGACAGAGGAGCACCTCAATACATAAGACAAGCACTAACAGACATAAAAGGAGAAACTGACAGTAACACAATAATATTAGGAGACTTTAACACCCTACTCACACCAATGGACAGATCATCAAAAGAGAAAATTAATAAAGAAACACAAGTTTTAAATTATACATTAGATGAGATGGATCTCATTGATATCTTCAAGACATTCCATCCAAATGCAGAAGAATACACCTTCTTCCTAAGTGCACATGGAACATTCTCCAGGATAGACCACATCTTGGGTCACAAATCAAGCCTCAGTAAATTTAAGAAAATTGAAATCATATCAAGCATCTTCTCTGACCACAATGCTATGAGACTAGATATCAATTACAAGAAAAAAAAAACTATAAGAAACACAAACTCATGGAGATTAAACAACACATTTCTAAATAATCAACAGGTTACTGAAGAAATCAAAAAATTTTTAGAAACAAATGACAATGAAAACATGACAACTCAAAATCTATGGGATGCAGCAAAAGCAGTTCTAAGGGAAGTTTATAGCAATACAATCCTACCTCAAGAAACAAGAAAAACACCGAATAGACAACCTAACTTTACACCTAAAACAATGGGAAAAAGAACAACAACAACAACAAAAAAAAAAACAAAATTAGTAGAAGGAAAGAAATCATAAAGATCTGAGCAGAAATAAATGAAAAAGAAATGAAAGAAACAATAGTAAAGATCAATAAAACTAAAAGCTGGTTCTTTGAGAAGATAAACAAAATTGACAAACGTTTAGCCAGACTCATCAAGAAAAAAAGAAGAATCAAATCAACAAAATTAGAAATGAAAAAGGAGAGGTTACAACAGACAATGCAGAAATACAAAGGATCATAAGAGACTATTATGAACAACTATATGGCAATAAAATAGATAACCTGGAAGAAATGGACAGATTCCTAGAAAAATTCAATCTTCCAAGACTGAACCAGGAAGAAATAGAAATTATGAACAACCCAACTATAAGCACTGAAATTGAAGCCGTGATCAAAAATCTCCCACAAAAAACAAAAGCCCAGGACCAAATGGCTTCACAGGAGAATTCTATCAAACATTTAGAGAAGAACTAATGCCTATCCTTCTAAAATTCTTTCCAAAAATTGCAGAGGAAGGAACACTTCCAAACTCATTCTACAAGGCCACCATCACCCTGATACCAAAAACCAGACAGAGTCAACATAAAAAAAGAAAACTACAGGCCAATGTCACTGATGAACATAGATGCAAAAATCCTCAACAAAATTTTAGCAAACAGAATTCAGCAACACATCAAAAAGCTCATACACCATGATCAAGTTGGATTTATTACAGGAATGCAAGGATTCTTCAATATATGCAAATCAATCAATGTGATACATCATATTAACAAATTGAAAGGTAAAAACCATATGATAATCTGAATAGATGCAGAAAAAGCTTTTGACAAAATTCAGCACCTATTTCTGATTCAAAATAATCAAAAAATGGGTATAGAAGGAACCTACTTCAACACAGTAAAGGCCATATATGATAAGCTTACAGCAAACATTATTCTCAATGGTGAAAAACTGAAAGCATTCCCCCTAAGATCAGGAACAAGACAAGGGTGTCCACTTTCACCAATATTATTCAACATAGTTCTGGAAGTCCAAGCTACAGCAATCAGAGAAGAAAAAGAAATATAAGGAATCCAGATCGGAAAAGAAGTAAAGCTCTCACTGTTTGCAGATGACATGATACTGTACATAGAAAAGCCTAAAGATGTATCAGAAAATTACTAGAGCTAATCAGTGAAATAAGCAAAGTTGCAGGATACAAAATAAATACACAGAAATCACTTGCATTTCTATATACTAACAATGAAAAATTAGAAAGAGAAATCAAGGAATCAATCCTATTCACCATTGCAACAAAAAAATTAAATATCTAGGAATAAATTTACCTAAGGAGACAGTTAGAACTGGACATGGAACAAACGACTGGTTCCAAATAGGAAAAGGAATACGTCAAGGCTGTATATTGTCACCCTGCTTATTTAACTTATATGCAGAGTACATTATGAGAAACACTGGGCTGGAAGAAGCACAACCTGGAATCAAGATTGCCAGGAGAAATATCAATAACCTCAGATATGCAGATGACACCACCCTTATGGCAGAAAGTGAAGAGGAGCTAAACAGCCTCTTGATGAAAGTGAAAGAGGAGAGTGAAAAGGTTGGCTTAAAGCTCAACATTCAGAAAACTAAGATCATGGCATCCGGTCCCATCATTTCATGGGAAGTAGATAGGGAAACAGTGGAAACAGTGTCAGACTTTATTTTGGGGGGCTCCAAAATCACTGCAGATGGTGAATGCAGCCATGAATTAAAAGATACTCCTTGGAAGAAAAGTTATGACCAACCTAGATAACATACTAAAAAGCAGAGACATTAATTTGCCAACAAAAGTCCATCTAGTCAAGGCTATGGTTTTTCCAGTGGTCATTTATGGATGTGAGAGTTGGACTGTGAAGAAAGCTGAGCGCTGAAGAATTGACGCTTTTGAACTGTGGTGTTGGAGAAGACTCTTGAGAGTCCCTTGGACTGCAAGGAGATCCAACCAGTCCGTTCTAAAGGAGATCAGTCTTGGGTGTTCATTGGAAGGACTGATGCTGAAGCTGAAACTCCAATACTTTGGCCATCTCATGCGAAGAGTTGACTCATTGGAAAAGACTCTGATGCTGGGAGGGATTGGGGGCAGGAGGAGAAGGGGACGACAGAGGATGAGATGGCTGGATGGCATCACTGACTCGAAGGACATGAGTTTGAGTAAACTCCAGGAGTTGGTGATGGACAGGGAGGCCTGGTGTGCTGTGATTCATGGGGTTGCAAAGAGTTGGACACGACTAAGCGACTGAACTGAACTGAACTGAACTGAAGGAGAAAAAGAACTGTACACAGAAAATTATAAGACACAAATGAAAGAAATCAAAGATGACATAAACAGATGGAGAGATATTCCATGTTCCAGGGTAGGAAGAATGAATATTGTGAAAACGACTATACTACCAAATGCAAGCTACAGATTCAATGCGATCCCTATCAAATTACCAATGGCATTTTTCACAGAACTAGAATAAAAAATTTCACAATTCACATGGACACACAAAAGACCCCAAATAGCCAAAGCAGTCTTGAAAAAGAAGAATGGAGCTGGAGGAATCAACTTTCCTAACTTCAGATTATACTACAAAGCTACAGTCATCAAGACAGTATGGTACTGGCACAAAAACAGAAATATAGACCAATGGAACAAGACAGAAAGCCCAGAAATAAACCCATGAACCTATGGGTACCTTATTTTTGACAAAGGAGGCAAGCATATACAATGGGGCAAAGACAGCCTCTTCAATAAATGGTGCTGGGAAAACTGGACAGCTACATGTAAATGAATGAAGTTAGAACACTTCCTAACACCATACACAAAGATAAACTCAAAGTGGATTAAAGACTTAAATGTAAAACCAGAAACTGTAAAACTCTTAGAGGAAAACATAGGCAGAACACTTGATGACATAAATCAAAGCAAGATCATGTATGACCCATCTCCGAGAGTAACAGGAATAAAAACAAAAATAAACAAGTGGGACATGATTAAACTTAAAAGCTTTTGCACAGCAAAGAAAACTATAAGCAAGCTGAAAAGGCATCCTTCAGAATGGGAGAAAGTAATAGCAAATGAAACAACTGACAAAGGATTAATTTCCAAAATATACAAGTAGCTCATACAACTCAATGCCAGAAAAACAAACAATCCAGTCAAAAAGTGGGAAAAAGACCTAAACAGACATTTCTCCAAAGAAGACATACATATGGCTGACAAACACATGAAAAGATCCTCAGCATCACTCATTCTTAGAGAAGTGCAAATCAAAATCCACAATGAGATATCACCTCACACCATTCAGAATGGTCGTCATCAAAAAGTCTACAAACAATAAATGCTGGAGAGGGTGTGGAGAAAAGGGAATGCTCTTGAATTGTTGGTGGGAATGTAAATTGACACAGCCACTATGGAAGATGGTATGGAGATACATTTAAAAAATAGGAATAAGACCACCATATGACCCAGCAATCCCACTCGTAGGCATATACCCTGAGGAAACCAAAACTGAAAAAGACACATGTATCCCATTGTTCATTGCAGCACTATTTACAATAGCTAGAACATGGAAGCAACCTAGATGTCCATTGACAGATGATTGGATAAAGAAGTTGTGGTACATATACACAATGGAATATTACTCAGCCATACAAAGTAACACATTTGAGTCAGTTCTGATGACGTGGATGAACCTGGAACCTATTATACAGAGTGAAGTGAGTCAGAAAGAGAAAGATAAATATCATATTCTAACACACAGAATCTAGAAAAATGGTACTGAAGAATTTATTTACAGGGCAGCAATGGAGAAACAGACATGAAGAATAGACTTATGGACATGGGGAGAGGGGAGAAGAGGGTGAGATGTACAGAAAGAGTGACATGGAAACCTATATTACCATATGTAAAATAGATAGCCAACGGGAATTTGTCGTATGGGTCAGGAAACTCAAACAGGGGCTCTGTATCTACCTAGAGGGGTGGGATGGGAGGGAGATGGGAGGAAGGTTCAAAAGAGAGGGGATACATGTATACCTATGGCTGGGTCATATTGAGGTTTGACAGAAAACAACAAAATTCTGTAAAGCAATTATCTTTCAATGGGTGATGTTGAGCATCTTTTCATGTGTTTGTTAGCCATTTGTATGTCTTCTTTGGAGAAATGTCTGTTTAGTTCTTTGGCCCATTTTTCGATTGGGTTGCTTATTTTTCTGGAATTGGGCTGCAGGAGCTGCTTGTATATTTTTGAGATTAATTCTTTGTCAGTTGCTTCATTTGCTATTATTTTTTCCCATTCTGAAGGCTGTCTTTTCACCTTGCTTGTAGTTTCCTTCATTGTGCAAAAGCTTTTAAGTTTAATTAGGCCCCATTTGTTTATTTTTGCTTTTATTTCCATTACTCTGGGAGGTGGGTCATAGAGGATCCTGCTGTGATTGACTTATGTCAGAAAGTGTTTTGCCTATGTTTTCCTCTAGGAGTTTTATAGTTTCTGGTCTTACATTCAGATCTTTAATCCATTTTGAGTTAATTTTTGTGTATGGTATTAGAAAGTGTTCTAGTTTCATTCTTTTGCAAGTGGTTGACCAGTTTTCCCAGCACCACTTGTTAAAAAGATTGTCTTTTCTCCATTGCATATTCTTGTCTCCTTTGTCAAAGATAAGGTGTCCATATGTGTGTGGATTTATCTCTGGGCTTTCTATTTTGTTCCATTGATCTATATTTCTGTCTTTGTGCCAGTACCATACTGTCTTGATAACTGTAGCTTTGTAGAATAGCCTGTAGTCAGGCAGGTTGATTCCTCCAGTTCCATTCTTCTTTCTCAAGATTGCTTTGGTTATTAGAGGTTTTTTGTATTTCCATACAAATTGTGAAATTATTTGTTCCAGTTCTGTGAAAAATACCATTGGTAGCTTGATAGGGATTGCATTGAATCTATAGATTGCTTTGGGTAATATACTCATTTTCACTATATTGATTCTTCTGACCCATGAACATGGTATATTTCTCCATCTATTTGTGTCATCTTTGATTTCTTTCTCCAGTGTTTTATAGTTTTCTATATATAGGTCTTTTGTTCCTTTAGGTAGATTTATTCCTAAGTATTTTATTCTTTTTGTTGCAATGTTGAACGGAATTGTTTCCTTAATTTCTGTTTTCTCATTGTTAGTGTATAGGAGTGCAAGGGATTTCTGTGTGTTAATTTTATATCCTGCAACTTTACTATATTCATTGATTAGAAACAACAACAACAAAAGGAATATTTACTATGATTCACTGAAACCTGGACACCTGGGAGGGAAAATGAGTTTTCATATCTCATGACCTGTGTTTTTCTCATTGGAGTCTCAGTTTTTTCGTGTGTCAAATGACTGGCTTGGATTAGGTAACACTTCAGCAGTTCTTAAGGGTCTGACATTCTTGATTCACAGTGATCAATACTATGGAATTTCATATGGCTGTTTAAATAAAACATTAAATTTTGGTAATAATTTCATGCGTCATGTGAAATTTTATTTAAAACAATATTTTGTATTTATATACATACCAGCATTTTTTATAACATGCTCATACTACAGTAAGCATTCAAGAATAAAATGTGTGGGAGGTGGGAGGGAGGCTCAAGAGGGAGAGGATATATATATATCTATGGCCAATACACGGAGAAGGCAATGGCACCCTACTCCAGTACTCTTGCCTGGAAAATCCCATGGATGGAGGAGCCTGGTAGGCTGTAGTCCATGGGGTTGCTAGGAGTCGGACATGACTGAGCGACTTCACTTTCACTTTTCACTGTCACACATTGGAGAAGAAAATGGCAACCCACTCCAGTGTTCTTGCCTGGAGAATCCCAGGGACAGGGGAGCCTGGTGGGCTGCCGTCTATGGGGTCACACAGAGTCGGACACGATTGAAGCGACTTAGCAGCAGCAGCAGCAGCATGGCCAATACATGTTGATGTATGGCAGAAACCAACACAATATTGTAAAGCAATTATCCCTCAGTTAAAAATAAATAAAATTTTTAAAAAGTTTCCTTCAGCTCTCTTTACTCTGTCCTTTTTACTGTTTTTGTTTTTTTTTTTTTTGCAATTTAATAAGCTAAGCAGTTCTTGACTCATCATTCATATGAAAAACCAGCCATGCAACACTGACTAAACTGTCTGAAAACTGAGCCCCAGGCAAGTACTGTCCATCCTTATTGGCTTCTACCTACTTGCTCGCTTAATTGGGTGGGAAATACAGGGAATCTGTGATTAGAACCCATCTTAAAAGCTTGGTTTTGAAGAATGCACAAGTATTCAATTAGCATAAGTAAAATATATGGGCATTAGAGTAAGTCTGGAGGAAAATTTAAACATGTTTCAGAAGGATAAGAACTAGAATATATCTCATCCACTATTATCATGATTTGCCTATAGGTCACTAAAATTCTCGTGTTCCAATTTCAAACCTCAGAAAAGATGCCTAGAATGTAGTAACAAAATAGTATCAACTCCTTTAAGGAGCTTACCATCTGATCCAGTGGTGGGAATAAACACTAAACAAATCATTGAATGCATTCCCAATCAAATTATCAGGATGTCATTGAAATAAAGATAAATAAAGCAAGACAAGGGATTGAAATAATGGAAGATATCATGTTATGAGGCAGGAAGGGTTGCACCAAAGAGGTTATCTCAGTAGAAGGGACTTCTTATTTCCTAAGGTGATAGTGCTAGATATAGGAGCAAAGAGCTATTGTGAGGACCCTTCTGGCTTTCAAGGCTGACTTCCTCACTGTGCACCTCCTAGACATGAAGAAGCAATCTTTTCTCTTCCCTCCACTTCTTATAGCCTATTGGGAAGTGGACTTTGAATCCAGATTTCTAGCAAGATCTGACTGCCATCCTTCATCCACTTATCTTAGACTCAGAGGGTACTGTAAAATGAAACAAAACAAAACAAAACAAAAAATGCTGCCCACTATTGTAGTTTTACAAGGATTAAGTCATTAGCCAGTGCAGTTGCTAACCTACAGTATATCCTGAAAGGAATTCAGGATGAAGCATTCTGTGTTTTAGATATATGAGCCCCTAAATAGTTAAGCATATTAAAAAGCAGACATTACTTTTCCAACAAAGGTCCATCTAGTCAAAGCTATGGTTTTTCCAGTAGTCATGTATGGATGTGAGAGTAGGACCATAAAGAAAGGTGAGCACCGAAGAACTGATGCTTTTGAACTGTGATGTTGGAGAAGACTTTTGAGAGTCCCTTGGACAGTAAGGAGATCAAACCAGTCAATCCTAAAGGAAATCAGTCCTGAATACTCATTGGAAGGACTGATGCTGAAGCTGAAACTCCAACACTTTGGCCACCTGATGTGAAGAAATGACTCACTGGAAAAAATCCTGATGCTGGGAAAGATTGAAGGCGGGAGGAAAAGGGGACGACAGAGGATGAGATGGTTGGATGGCATCACTGACTCGATGGACATAGGTTTGAGCAAGCTCCAGAAGTTGGTGATGGAGAGGGAAGCCTGATGTGCTGCAGTCCATGGGGTCGCAAAGAGTCAGACATGACTGAGTGGCTGAGCTGAACTGAAATAGTTAAGATGCATATCTAAGGAAGAATTTCAATGACCCTAGATTCCAGAAAAGTGATGAAATCATTAACTTGAGATACATTATGTGATTAGCAGCAAACTTTTTATGACTGACTGCATGCATTTCTCAGCCCCAAAATTCATACATACAACTGGCCCCTCTTCTATCACTTTAGGGGAGTTCTTCTGAGCTATCTGAGAGACTGTCTCCCAGGCTTAGTCCTCAGTAAGCTACCAGCATAAAACTAAAACATTCTAAATGTTTTGATAAAGTGAATACATAGATTTGACTGTTGATAAAATAATTAACAGCACGTGCAAATGTAGCAATTTATAGTATTGTGCAAATATCTGAAGCTGTCCTGAATATAACTGCAATACAGATAAAAATGTAAGAATTTAAAAATTGGATTTGACATACCTCTAAAATAGTTTGGCAAGAACAGCTATATTTTAGAGTTAAGTGGATAGTACACATCACCCTCAGGAAACTGAGACAGCAACTCAAGAGATTTAGGTATATAGAATTTGGAGCTGGAAGAAATAGATTTGAATTGTGCCTACACTTCCCAACTTTAAAGTTTTGTCAACCTAAAGAAAAATGCACAACATAAGAGCTGTGAGTTTATATTTTATTCATGGACCTTACTGAGGACTAGAGCCTGGGAGACAGCCTCTCATCAGCTCTGAGGGGACTGCTCTGAAGAAACAAAGAAGTTAACTTTTATATGATTTTTAAGCAATCATTTATTATGTATTTTTTTGTAGTTTTGCTGGGTCTTTATTGTTGCATGGGCTTTCTCTACTCGTGGAGAGCTGCTGTTACTTTCTAGTTGTGGTGCTCAGGCTTCTCATTGTGAAGACTTCTCTTGTTGCAGAGCATGGGCTCTAGGGCATGTGGGCTTCAGTAATTGAGGCAGGTGGGCTCAGTAGTTGTGGCTCCCAGACTCTAGGGCACAGGCTCAATAACTGGTGCACAGAATTAGTTGCTCCACAGCATGTGGGACCTTCCTGGAACAGGGATCAAACCCATGTCCCCTGCATAGGCAGGTGGATTCTTTACCACTGAGCCATGAGGGAAGTCCCTACATATGAAGTTTGGCTAGAAAATATATGCAGTCCAGCATACATCTTGGTTATAGATTACTTCTATTCACAAAGAATAAATAACTCAAGCTAATCATTTTTTTAGTGCTTTTCTATGTATGGAAAGATGCAAGACTGTGGGTTCATTAAAATTCTTCTTAAGATCTATATCTAACTATCTAAGGGTTCTGCTTGTCCAAAGCACAGAGTTCCTCATCCTTTTTCATCCTGAATTCCTCCAAGTGCAACGTTGGTCAGCAACTACAGTGGCTAACTTTATACTTGTAGAACTGGATAGGGAGCAACGTTCTTTGTTTCACAGTTCACTCCGTTCTGCTGCTAGGCACTGCAACCTTAAAAAGACAGTTATACCCCTCCAGCCAACACACACACATGTGTGCACACGCCCCCTTATTTCATTATCAACAGGAGGAAATAAAGAACATTTTGTCCAGCAAGTTTCTATGAGCAACTGTGGAAGTACAGTAGGTAAGGTGGACTTAATAATTTGCAAACTTTTGAGTAGGAAGAGAGTTACATTATTTATTATTTGGTTTTATTCAGGGAAGGTCTTGGGCAGAAGCTACCTAGATATATAATTTCCCTGGAAAATGTATTAAAACCTATAGATGAAGTCAATTGGCTTGTACTGTAGTATTTTCAATAATGCCAGTAAGCTGCTGATAAATATGCTATGGTTTTCACTTCAGTAATGTTATAGGTTAAAGTATTAACACAAAAGTCATCATATAATGGAAGATTAAGGATATGCAAGTGAGTATTCAGTGTTTTGAATGTTACCATTTCTTATTGTCTGTTGACTCACATATGTCACTGCACTTTCTAGTGACTGCTGTTCTTACCTCAGAAATAAATCTCAACTTTAAAACAGGTCATTGAAAAAGTCTTGGTGCTGATGCTTTACCAAAGGATCCCCTGCAGATATTCTTTACTACCTATTTTTCTGGCATCATCTTCTTTTTTTTTTAAGATTTTTTCCCAGGTGTTTTATTTTATTTTATTTTTTTTGGTTGCACTGGATCTTTGTTGCTATGCATGGGCTTTCTCTAGTTGAGACAGCGGGGGCTGCTCTTCATTGCGGTGCACAGGCTTCTCATTGTGGTGGCTTCTCTTGCTGTGAAGCACAGGCTCTATCTAGATGCACAGGCTTCAGTAGTCGCAGCTCACAGGCTCTAGATCTCGGGCTCGGTAGTTGTGGTACATGGGCTTAGTTGCTCTGTGACATGTGCAATCTTCCCAGTTCAGTTCAGTTCAGTCGCTCAGTCATGTCCGACTCTTTGCAACCCCATGAATCGCAGCACGCCAGGCCTCCCTGTCCATCACCAACTCCCGGAGTTCACTCAGACTCACGTCCATCGAGTCAGTGATGCCACCCAGCCATCTCATCCTCTGTCCAGACCAGGGATCAAACTAGTGTCGCTAGCATTGAAGGTGGACTCTCATGCACTGTGCCACCAGGGAAATCCTGACATATTCTAAAATTCTATTTTTTTAAGGTAGCCAGGTGACACATTTATTCTGAATCTTTGAATCCAAACCCCTATACAGATAAATCTCATACATTTTGTTTTAGGTAAAAAGGTAAAAATAAAGAAGTACAAAGCTGGAGGATTTATATACAAAAGAGTGTTGCCTGCCATCTGCTTGATCTACAAGGATTGACTCATTAGCCACTGCAGTCACTGATCTTCACACACCCCGAAAGGAGTTCAGGGTGAAGATCAGAAACGAGGCACTCTGTGTTCTGGGGAAACTGGCAGAACAGGCTTTCAGATAGGTAGATATTTTCAGGAGAAAATTTTATGAACTCAATGTCTGGCACCTTCCCATATTTAGAGAAGCACTAAAATCATTAACTGAGACATCTCCTCATGGGTAGCGCCAACTTCCACCAAGATGTGTGCTGGATGGCACATACTCCTTTGCCAAAATCACATATATGCTGACTTACCCCTTTACCACTTCAGAGCAGTTCTTCAGAGCTATCAGAGAGGCTCTCTCCCAGATTATAGTCCTCAGTAAGCCTGCAAATAAAACCGAAACTCACAGCTTTTATGTTGTGTGTTTTTATTTCAGTTGACATTATCATGGAGCCATAATAATTAAAATAGTATGGTTTGAGCTCTTGTATAGAGCTGTTCTATAGATAGAACAGAAGAGAGTCCAGGAATAGACCCACATATACATATATTATCTTCTAAAATTCTATTTTTGAGATTTTTTTTTCTCATGACCAATTACTCCAGGGAAATGAACTAGGCAATGTAATTGCATCAGACACAATTCATTCCAAATAACCCAAGGAAAGAAAAAACATTAAATATTTAGACTTCATTTCCTGGTTAATGATGGATCTCTATGAGAATTTGTATGTTGTGTGTGTTTCTGTCTTACTGTCAAAATCTCCGTAATTCCACAGTTCTTCTGCCACCATGACGGGGGTCTTCCCTAGCGCCATTCTTCTTCTGGTCCTCTCCATGTGGGCTGCCTTTGCAGTTGGTGAGTTCCGTGTCCTTACTTTGCCCACATTTTCTGCTGTATATTCAAGATCGTGGAAAAGATAGAAGTACAGTAGAAATGCTTTCCTGTTTTATTTAAGTCTAATTCTTCAGAGTCACGCAGACACTGAACCCCCAGAAAGAAAGGATTCACACAGTGCTACTGGTATCAAAATTGGTGGTTGAAAACAAAGCTGTATTGGTACAAGGAAATGACACTAGACGGTAAATCCACAGGAACAAAGGACGAGAACCAGAAATGGTGAATAAAGCATTAATATTACAAATTCACTAAATATATACTCACTCTCCTTTCTTCTCTAAGCTTCCTTAAAAGACATGGAATTGTACAATAATTATAGCAATTTATTGTTGGGCTTGTGACTAATATACATGTAATGTGTATAACAACAATGTAATAAAAGGAAGGACAGAGCTATATAGGAGTAACATTTCTATATCTCACTTGAATTAAAATAGTACAAATCTGAAGTATATTCTGATAAGCTAAGATAAAAACAGTAAGCCACAGTGCAACTACTAAAAAAAAAAAAAAGAAAATTCAGGGATTTCCTTGGTGGTCCAGTGGCTAAGACTCCACAGTCCCAATGTAGGGAAACCAGTTTCAATCTTTGGTCAGGGAACTAGATCCCACATATTGCTACACAACTAAAGATTGTACATGCGGCAATAAAGATTGAGAATCCTCCATGCCACAAGTAAGACCCGGTACAGCCAAAAATAAATAAAAATTTGTTAATTAAAAAAAGCCTGCATTATAAATAAAAAGGAACAAAACAATAGATCAGGGGTTTCCCTGGTGGTCCAGTAGTTAAGACTCCACATTCCCAATGCAGGGGGCACAGGTTTAATCCCTGATCAGGGAACTAAGATCCTGCATGCTGCACAGGGTGGCAAAAAATAAAATCAGTTGGATTTCATCAAATTAAACATTTTAGTGATGTAAAGGATACCAACAAAGATGTCAATAAAGTGGAAGACTGCCTAGAGAATGGGAGAAAATATTTGTAAAGCATCTATCAAAAAGAGAGATAATAACAAACATTAACAAAGATGTGAAGAAAATGGAATTCTCATATAATGCTGGTGGGGATGTAAAATGGTGTGGCTACCTTAGAAAATAATCCAGAAGTTCCTCCAAAGTTCACCATATAACCCAGAAACTCCACTCTTAGGTATATATCTAAGGGAAATAAAAACACATGACCACAATAAAAAGGCACATAGGAATTCCTTGGCAGTCCAGTTGGGTGAGGACTCTGAGCTTCCACTGCCAGGGGCCTGGGTTTGATTCCTAGTCAGGGAACTAAGATCTCATGTGGTGCAGGGGGGGAAAAAAGTATATTCACAGCAGTGTATCAAGTTTCCATACTGTTGTGGTTATCACATTCGCCTCACTGCAGCCTTATTCATAATAGCCAAAGAGTGAAAACAATTAAAATGTCCATTAATTGATTAATGGATAAGCAAAATACAGTATATACATACAACAGAATATTATTTAATTATAAAAAGGAATGAAGTATTGATGCATGCGATAACATGGATACACCTTTACCACACTAAGTGAAAGAGATAGAAAGGAAAGACTACATATTGTGTGATTCCATTTGTCTGAAGTGTCCAGAACAGACAGAAAGTAGATTAGAGTTGTCTGGGTTGGGGGAAGGGAGGAATGAGAAGAGCCTGCTGTTGGGTACAGGGTTTCTTTGGAGGGTGATGAACATGTTCTAAAAGTGACTGATGGTTGCACACCTCTGTGAATATACTAAGGACCACTGAATTGTATACTTTAAATTTTTATTTATTTTTGATTGTGCTGGGTCTTTGTTGCTGCATGCAAGCTTTCTCTAGTTGCAGAGAGCCAGTATGCAGGCTCCTCAACGTGGTGGCTTCTCTTGTCACTGAGCACAGGCTCTAGGTACGCCGCCTTCAGTAGTCGTGACTCACGGGCTCTGGAGCGTGGGCTCAATAGTTGTGGCACACAGGCTTTGCTCCTCCGTGGCATGTGGAATCTTCGCAGACCACGGATGGAACCCATGTCCCCTTCTTTGGCATGCAGATTGTTAACCACTGGACCACCAGGGAAGTCCTCAACTATACACTTTAAATAGGTGAATTCTATGGTATATGAATGATATCTGATAAAGATACATATATTATAGAGTTGACAATATATTATATTTTATATTATCAGATCATTATAATTATATAACTACACAAAATTAATATAATTATATAAAACTATATAAGTATTATATGTGTGTGTGTGTGTGTAATTGCAACAACTGTTTTGGATCAAGAATATGTAACCCAGCATCTTTTAAGGTATCTCAATATAACTACTTCATATAACTTACAGTGTGTTTTCTAAAAAGAACAGAGAATGATTGTAGAAGTTATTTACCTGTGAAGGGGAAGGGTCAGAATTAAGATCTCTTCTTTACAAAGAGGAGGGGACAGAAGCTTCCTGATTCTTTGCTCCTCTGAGTCCCCCTTTGGAGGGCAGCATGCATCAAGAGGAACCTCTGCCTCTCCTGATGGGATCTGATGCTTCCTGGGTGCCAACCAGGTCTCCTTCATCCTCACTTTTACCCTTAAGGGCAGAAGACAGAGAGGCAACTCTTTTGAATATGCTTTTGTTTTCCAGACTTTCCTCTTCCTATGGACAGAGGGACTGACCTAGAAAAGACAAAGGTAAGCTCTGCTTCCTTGCTTCCCAAGCTCAGGAATGGAGAGGAGAAACAGTTTCCCTGACGGTCTCGGCTCATTTTTCTGGGAGGCAAGGGCCAGAGAAAACGTGTGTGGGGATAACCCCACAACAACAGCTGAGTCACTAACTCTATGTAGTGCCTTCTATATGTTCCTGGGTATAAACCCCAATCAGTTCATACAACTCTCTTGTGGGATAGAAGGCAAGTATTTTGTACCATTAAATGAATGAGGAAGTTGTGGCTCAAATTCAGGTCTGTCCTATGCTGAGGTGGACATTCTTTCAACTTAGATATGCTGAGACATACATCTTGCCTCCCACAGATCAAGTGAGGCTCTCATTCTCTCTGTCCCCTACCTTCTAAATTGTAACTCTCCTGTAATAAGTCTGAGCCTACTGTTATCTGAAGCACCATATACAAGTCAACCAGAAATGTTCATAAGCATATTCGAATCTCTGAAACCTAACAATCACATTTTGTAATTAGTGAGGCAGGGAATTTCATCCTAAAAAGGAATTTATAGCCCAGACTGGGGAGTCTACAGATTACATGTGTTATGTTATGTTATATACATACTGTTGGTGGTGAGCACCAGGGGTCAAGTACTGAGATTTCTGAAGCCTGCTCTCCAAGCTCCTGGTCTATTGCTCTGTATTCCATGCTTCTCCCCTGCTCCCAGCAATCAAGGCTAAAGGAGCCAGATAAAGGGCTCTGATGCAGTGTCTGTGTCTCACCTTCAGGCTGAATGCACTAAGAATATGAATAAGTGCTGGATTTTAGCCTACCTCAGGCCAACAGACTCCATATGTGGCAGTGACCACATTACCTACAGTGGGGAATGCCACCTCTGCTACAGAATTCTGTAAGTCTTAATTTTTTTTTTACTCTCCTTTCTCTCAAGTCAAGAGGCTAAAAGCGGCCAGGATAGGAATGGCCTCCTTGGAACACTTCCAACTGATTAGATCTTCCTTCCAGAGACTGCTCCACTATTGCTCCTCCGTTTCTTCTATCCCTCTCTATGCTCCCCAATGCGATCCCATTCAGACAGAACCAAAAACCCACTGAAGTGACTGTGCTATGTCTGGCCTGGACAAAGATCAAGTGGAACAAACTCAGTAGTGCAAGTAGCCACAGCATTCAGGTCTTGTGACCACAGATGAAGGTTATCCTTAAGCTCCCTCAGGCCAAAGAACAAAAGCCTGATGAAGAAGAGGAGGTAGCTGGGCAAGGTATCTGTCTTCTAAGTCCAACATATGACCTTCCTGAGTCCTTGGCTGCTTTTTAATCCTGTATATGTGCCGTACTTCCTCGGTTCTGTGTGTCATAATTTTGTTGTTGAAAACTGGAGGAGTATAATAATCACAACCCTGGAAATCAGATTCTCTCCGCTCTCCAAGGTTTGTTACTGTTGCTGTTTGTTAGTTTAATGACTTCTGGAATAATTCTGTGAAGCTTGCATGTTTTGGTCATGTATAGTCACTACACAGGTCCCATTTAATTGTTTTAGGGGTCTCCTAAAGATTGAACAGAAATTGTCTTAAATGGCTAAAACCGATCAATCTACCAGTCTTCTTTTTAAAAAGTATTTGTTTATTTATTTTTGGCCGTGCTGGGTCTTCATTGCTGTGCAGGCTTGTCTCCAGTTGGGGCGAGTCGGGGCTACTCTTTAGTTGTGGTGCACAGGCTTTTCGTTTTGGTGGCTTCTCTCGCTGTAGATCACAGGCTCTCAGGTGCACAGGCTTCAGCACTTGCAGTTCCTGGGCTCTAGGGCACAGGATTATTAGTTGTGGCACACAGGCTTAGTTGCCCCGTGACATATGAGATCTTCCCTGACCAGGGATCAAAGCTGTGTCTCCTACATTGGCAGGCGGATTCTTTGCCACTGAGCCACCTGGGAAGCCTTCTTCCAGTCTCTGCCAACAAAAACTTTATGTGTGAGATAGGGGTCCACCTCATTTTTTGTATACAATTATCTAGTTGCCCCAGTGCCACTTTTTGAAGAGACTATTCTTTTCCCATTGAATAGTCTTGGCACTCTCGCTAAAAATCAGTTGGCCTTAGATGTTGGGTTTATTTCTGGATTCTTGTTTCTATTCCATTATTCTCTGTCTAACCTGATGTTGGTACTACAACACTGATGATTATCTTTGCAGTCAGTTTTGAGATCAGGAATGTGGGGTCCTCCCAACTTTTTTTCGCCCTCAAAATGGTTCTGCTTACTCAGGTCTTTTGCAACTCCATATAAATTTGAAGGTAGTCTTTTCCACTTCTGAAAAAAAAAAAGGCCACTGGGATTTTGATAAGGATTACATTGAATCTGTCAATTGCTTTGGGTAGTATAAACATTTTAACAATATGAAGTTTTCTAACCCATGAGGATGGAAGAGCTTTCCATTTATTTAGGCCTTCTTTCATTTCTTTTCGGCAATGTTTTGTAGCATCCAGTGCACAGTCTTTAACCTCCTGGGTTAAATTTATTTTCAGGTATCTTAGTTTTTGAATGATATTGTAAATGCAATGTTTAAATTAATTTTATTTTCAGATTGTTCTTTGTTGGTTTATAGAAACACAGTTGATTTTCCTGTGTTCTTATATTCTGAAATACTGCTGTTTATTACCTTTAATAATTTTTATAGGAATTCTTTGAGATTTTCTATACATAGAACCATGTCATCTTCAAATATAAAGTTTTACTTCTTCCTTTCCAGTTTGGATGGCTTTTCCCCCCAGCTTTATTGAAGTATAATTGAAAATAATATAAAATTTTGGACTTCTCTTTTTTTTTTCTTTCGAATGCTCTGGTTCAAGCTTTCACTATTGAGTGGAATGTTAGATGCGGGATTTTCATAAATGTTCTTTGTTATATTGAGGAGTTTCTCTTCAATTCCTAGTTTTCTGAGTAATTTTATTATGAAAGGGTATTGGATTTTGGGTTGTGGGTTTTTTCAGATTTTTGTTTTTTCAATTAAATATAATTGTCATTGAATGAGTCTTTAAATTCTATACTGCGTAACAGGTTTTAAGTTTCACACACATGGTTTCACATCCTCCCATAATAGTTCTCTTTCCCCCTTACCCCTACTTTGTCTGTCACCCCTTCCCTCTCCCCACTGATGACCACTAGTCTGTTCTCTGTATCTGTGACAGTTTTTCTTTTGTTTGTTTCATTCACTAGTTTGTTGTAATTTTTTAGATTCTACATATAAGTGATATCATACAATATTTGTCTTTCTCTCTCTGACTTATTTCACTTGGCATAATGCTCTCCAAGTCCATCCATGTTGTTGCAAATGGCAAAATTTCATTCTTTTTTTTGTGTGTGTGGCTGAGTATCATTTCATTGCATATGTATACCACAGCTTCTCTATCCATTCATCTGTTGATAAAATTCTTAGGTGGCTTCCATGTCTTAGCAATTGTATATACTGCTGCTATGAACACTGGGGTACATGTATCCTTCCAAATTATTGTTTTGTTTTTTTTTTAAATCACACTGAGGAGTGGAAATGCTGGGTCATATGGTCAGATGCTGGGTCATATTTTAAATTTTTTTTAAGAGACTCCCATACTATTTTAAATAGTGGCTGCACCAATTTACATTCCCACCAACAGTGTCCAAGTGTTCCCTTTTCTCCCCATCTTTGTCAATATCTGTTATTTGGATTCTTTTTGATGACAGCCATTCTGACAGATGTCAGGTAATATCTGACCGTGGTTTTGAACTGCATATCCATGTTAATTACTGATGCTGAAATGATTTTTTTTTAAATATGAATGTGATAAGCATGTGACTCTTTTGCTTCATTCTTTTAATATGATGTTAGTACACTGGCTTGGGAGAAGGCAATGGCACCCCACTCCAGTACTTTTGCCTGGAAAATCCCATGGACGGAGGAGCCTGGTGGGCTGCAGTCCATGGGGTCGCTAAGAGTCGGTCACGACTGAGCGACTTCACTTTTACTTTTCACTTTCCTGCATTGGAGAAGGAAATGGCAACCCACTCCAGTGTTCTTGCCTGGAGAATCCCAGGGACAGGGAAGCCTGGTGGGCTGCCGTCTATGGGGTCACACAGAGTTGGACACGACTGAAGCGACTTAGCAGCAGTAGCAGCAGCAGTACACTGGCTTATATTTTTAGGTTGAGCCACCCTGCATTCATGGGATAAACCCACTTGGTGATGATGTATAGACCTTTTAATATGCTATTATATTCAGTTTGTCAGTATTTCAGTTCAGTTCAGTTGCTCAATCATGTCCGACTCTTTGTGACCCCAAGGACTGCAGCACGCCAGACTTCCCTCTCCATCACCAACTTCTGGAGTTTACTCAAACTCATGTCCATCGAATGGGTAATGCCACCCAACCATCTCATCCTCTGACCCCTTCTTCTCTTGCCTTCAGTATTTCCCAGCATCAGGGTCTTTTCTAATGAGTCAGTTCCTCATGTCAGGTGGCCAAAATTTTTGAGTTTCAGCTTCAGTTCTTCCAATGAATATTCAGGACTGATTTCCTTTAGGATGGACTGGTTGGATTTCCTTGCAATCCAAGGGACTCTCAAGTCTTCTCCAACACCATAGTTCAAACGCATAAATTCTTCAGTGCTCAGCTTTCTTTATAGTCCAATCTCACATCCATACATAACTACTGGAAAAACCATAGCTTTGACTAGATGGACCTTTGTGGGCAAAGTAATGCCTCTGCTTTTTAGTATGCTGTCTAGGTTGGTCATAGCTTTTCTTCCAAGGAGCAAGCGTTTTTTAATTTCATAGCTGCAGTCACCATCTGCAGAGATTTTGGAGCCCCCCCAAATAAAGTCTGTCACTGTTTTCATTGTTTCCCCATCTATTTGCCATGAAGGGATGGGACCGGATGCCATGATCTTAGTTTTCTGAAAGTTGAGTTTTAAGCCAGCTAAATAATGTTGCCAGTGTTTAGCTGACATTTTCTGCATCTATATTCAGATGGGATATTAGTCTGTAGTTTTCTTTTTTTGTGATGTCTGTCTTTGCTATTAAGGTGATTCTAGCTTCACAAAATCAATCAGTAATCTTCTTCTTCTACTATTTGGAAGAGTTTGAAAAGAAATGGTATCAAATCTTTAAGTATTTGATAGAATTCTCTAAAGAAGCCATTTGGTCCTGAGTTTCTCTTTTTTAGGAGGTTTTCAATAACTGATTCAATCTCTTTACTTGATATATGTCCTGTTGATATTTTCTATTTCTTCTTGAGTCAGTTTAGGTAATGTGTGTTTATAGGAATTTGTCCATTTCATCTAGGTTATCTAACCAGCTGATGTACAACTGTTCATAGCCTTCCCTTGTAACCATTTTTATTTCTGTAAGGTCAGTAGTAATGTCTTTGCTGCTGCTGCTGCTGCTGCTGAGTAGCTTCAGTCATGTCTGACTCTGTGCGACCCCATAGACGGCAGCCCACCAGGCTCCCCCGTCCCTGGGATTCTCCAGGCAAGAACACTGGAGTGGGTTGCCATTTCCTTCTCCAATGCATGAAAGTGAAAAGTCAAAGTGAAGTCACTCAGTCGTGTCCTACTCTTAGCGACCCCATGGACTGCAGCCTACCAGGCTCCTCCACCCCTGGGATTTTCCAGGCAAGAATGGGTTGCCATTACCTTTCATCAAATGGATAATTTAACTGTATTGCACATTCGCTTCCTGCATTTCTACTTAAATACTCAAGATTACTTTCAATTTTATATATTTGATTTCAGACTGAATATGTTTTATACACTCACCCTCTTTGACAAATAAACATATAGTAGATATTTTAAAATCACTTATTAAATAAGAAATCACTATTAGCTAAATGTCTCCTCAAACTTAGCTAAAGATTATCATGTCAAATTTAGATATAATTTGTGATATATCATAAAAGTAATCATTTTGAAATATAATTTCTTACAGATATGAAAAACTTAACATAATTAAACTGCATGATGGACCATGTGTAAGTAAAACCACTTTTATTTTTCATTTTGGGGAGTAAACCAGATAGAGTTAGGAGTTCCTTGTTCTAGAGGACTTTAAAGATTTGTTATGAAAAATTTCAAACATACATAAAATTAGAAATAATGATACCATGAACCTTTCATGCCCATCTTATAGTGCAGTGTTTGTCACATTTCCTTCCTCTATTTTTTTCTGAGAGTAAACAGATCACACTTTGATACTGTGTCTTTGACTCTAGGGTCATAGAGTACAAGCAAGAACTCAGCTAATGCCAAAGAGATTTTTGTAGCTTTATGAGGCATGGAAACGGGACTGGGACCAATTATCTTAGAATAGAACATGAAGGACTTCTCTGGTGGTCCAGTAGTTAAGGATCCGCCTACCAGTGCAGTGGACACAGGTTTGATCTCTGCTTTGGGAGATTCCACATGCCGTAAGCAAGCCCTTGTGCTACAACTATTGAGCCCATGCACCACAACTACTGAAGCCCGGGAACCCTAGAGCCAATGCTCTGCAGCAAGAGAAGCCATGGCAATGAGAAGACCATACACTGCAACTACAGAGTAGCCCCGACGCGCTACAACTAGAGAATGTGTGTAGCCGTGAAGACCCAGTGCAGTCAAAATAATAACAATTAATTAATCAATTAATAGAAGAGAAAATGACATGTGTGGAAGGGAACACAGGTTAAAAAGACATAATTTTGTAATACTTTTATGACAGCCTCTTCTGACAATCTCAATTCACAAGGCTCATCTGATTTACAGATCAGCATACATATTATTTGGCAAGGACCTAGCAGAAGAGATTAAGAAGAGATGGCAATAGAATATACAGAACTGTACAAAAAAGGTCTTCATGACCCGGATAACCAGAATGGTGTAGTCACTTACCTAGAGCCAGACATCGTGGAATGTGAAGTCAAGTGGGCCTTAGAAAGCATTACTATGAACAAAGCTAGCAGAGGGATGGAATTCCAGCTGAGCTATTTCAAATCCTAAAAGATGATGCTGTGAAAGGGCTGCACTCAATATGCCAGCAAATTTGGAAAGCTCAGCAATGGCCACAGGACTGGAAAAGATCTGTTTTCATTCCAATCCCAAAGAAAGGCAATGCCAAAGAATGTTCAGACTACCATACAATTGTGCTCATTTCACATGATAGTAAGGTAATACTCAAAACTGAACTGGTTCAAAAAAAAATTGGACTGGTTCAAAATTGGGAAAGGAGTATGTCAAGGCTCTACACTGTCATACTGCTTATTTAACTTATATGCAGAGTACGTCATGCGAAATGCCGGGCTGGAATCAAGACTTCTGGGAGAAATATGCAGAAGATACCACCCTAATAGCAGAAAGCAAAGAGGAACAAAAAAGTCTCTTAATGAAGGTGAAAGAGCAGTGTGAAAAAGCTGTCTTAAAACTCAACATTCAAAAAACTAAGATCATGGCATCTGGTCCCATCACTTCATGGCAAATAGATGAGGAAAAACTGAAAACAGTGACAGACTTCATTTTCTTGGGCTCCAAAATCACTGCGGATGGTGACTGCAGCCATGAAATTAAAAGACGCTTGTTCCTTGGAAGAACAGCTATGACAAACCTAGACAGTGTATTAAAAAGCAGAGACATCACTTTGCCAACAACGGTCTGTATAGTCAAAGCTATGGTTTTTTCAGTAGTCATGTACAGATGTGAGAGTAGGACCACACCGAAGGCTGAGCACTGAAGAACTGATGCTTTCAAAGAGTGGTGCTGGAGAAGACTCTTGGGAGTCCCTTGGACAGCAAGGAGATCAAACCAGTCAATTAAAGGAAATCAACCCTGAATATTAACTGGAATGACTGATGCTGAAGCAGAAGCTCCAATCCTTCAGTCACCTGATGTGAAGAGCCAACTCACTGAAAAAGACCCTGATGCTGGGAAACACAGGGGCAGGAGAAGGGGGTGACAGAGGATGGCAGAGGTTGGATGGCATCACTGACTCAATGGACATGAGTTTGAGCTAACTCCAGGAGATAGGGAAGGACAGGGAAGCCTGGCATGCTGCAGTTCAGTTCAGTTCATCGCTCAGTCATGTCCAACTCTTTGCAACCCCATGAATCACAGCACGCCAGGCCTCCCTGTCCATCACCAACTCCCGGAGTTCACTCAAACTCACGTCCATCAAGTCGGTGATGCCATCCAGCCATCTCGGGTCACAAAGAGTCAGACACAAGTTAATGATTGAACAATAATAATAATACATATTAAGCACCAGAAAAGGTCTATGGACCTAAATATTCTCTAGTTCCACTAAAAAAAAAATCCTAAAGATTCTCAGGCACTTCCATTATTTGGGGTAACTACAAAGAGACGTCACATGATCTCTACTCTGTCAGATTGGTTTTGACCTAGGCCAATTCATAGATCATCCTGCTGAATCCCCTCCTCTTGTATCTGGACCACAGCCCTTGTCAGGGACTTCCCAGGCAGTGCAGTGGTAAGGAATCCACCTGCCAATGCAGGAGCCCCAGTTTTGATCCCTGGGTCAGGAAAATCCCTTGGAGAAGGAAATCACAGCCCACCCTAGGGTTCTTGCCCAGAAAATCCCAGGGACAGAGGAGCCTGGCAGGCTACAGTCCATGGGGTCACACAAGCTGGACATGAGTTAGCGACTAAACAACAATACTTGGCAATATGATGGATCTCAAAACACTACAGCAAGAGAAAAAGCAAGGGACAGAAAAATAAAATTAACACATTATGTAAGTTAAAAATAAACAAACACAATTATATATTTTGCACAAAGACATGTAAACAAAATGATACACACTGCACACATTAAAATGGCTTGCTAGGCTATAAGGAGAAAGGGAATGAATGAATGAATAGTGGCCCCTCCCCACAGTCTTTCAACAAAGCAGAACAGAAACTGTTTTCTTTTTCCCAGTTCGTCTTTATTTTTAAATCTTTATTGGAGTATAGTTGATTTACAATGCTGTGTTAGTTCCTGTTGTACAGCAAGGTGAATCAATTAAATATAGATATATATCCACTCTTTTTTTTATTATTCTCCCATATAGGCCATTACAGAGTATTGAGCAGAGTTCCCTGTGCTATAGAGTAGGTCTTTATTAGTTATCAGTTTTATGTACAGTAGTGTTATATTTCAATCCCAAACTCCCAATTTATCCCTGCTCCCCGCCAAACTCTGTTCTTGACAAGATCATAAAGAATATGGTAGCTGCCAAAGCAAGACTAACAGTTACCACTGTCAACCACGTGTCTTACACTGTCACATGCTTTGCCTATACCCCCTCTCCTGTGCTCCCCACCGCGCCCACCATGAGGAAGATGTTGCTATTGGCTGCATTTCATATTCAAAGATGCATAAGTAGACAGAGGGATGTAACTTACCCAAGGAAACAGAGCTAGGAACTAGCAGGGCTAAGTCTTGAATCCAGAGGGTCAGTTCTAGACTCTATTCTTTCTATGCCTCAAATAACAGTCTATATGCCTCTGACCAGACTCTGATTCACATCAACTCCACTGTATCTACCCTCCACCTTTTCTGCCCCATGGAATTTCCTATAGGCTCTTCTGGGGTCCAAAGACTTAACGTAAGAATTCATATTCATAGCTCTCCTCTTCTTGGTCCACTTCCACTCTGTACTTTAGTTCTTCCTCAAGGAAATTAGAATGTCTCCGCTGCTGCTGCTGCTTAGTCACTCAGTCGTGTTCAGCTCGACTCCATGGACTGTAGCCCACTAGGCTCCTCTGTCCATGGGGATTCTCCAGGCAAAAATGCTGGATTGTGTTGCCATGCACTCCTCCAGATCTTCCCATCCTAGGTCTCCTGCATTGCGGTCGGATTCTTTACCATCTGAGCCACTTTGGTCTGCCTTAATTCATAGGATAATTGCTCTACATTCCTCTTGCTAGACTATTTATAGTAACCAGTATGGTAGTTTTTCTCTTCATTTTCCCAAATTTGATTTCTCTAAGCATATATTTCTCTTGCAGGAAAACTCCTGAACTTACCATTACAGAACTTACTGAATTCTGTAATTGACTGAGGATCAAGTCAATCACAATGACTGCTTTTATATCCCCTTTAGAGGAATATGCTGGTGCTTGAGGAAACCAATAGCTACAATCAAACTCATTGATCTTCAGTAAATGATTCTTTTTTTCTATGCATTTATTGTGTTTGGTTTTTTGGATCTCACATGTGAAATCATACAGTATTTGCCTTTCTCTGACTTATTTCATTTAGTGTAATGTCCTCAAGATCCATCCATGTTGTTGCAAATTGTAGGATTCCCTTCTATTTTTATGGCTGATTTATTCATGTGTGTGTGTATACTCTCAGAACATTTTTATCCATCCATTCATCAATGGACACTCAGGCTGTTTCCATGTCTTGGCTATTGTACATAATGCTCTATGAACATGGGCATGCAGGTATCTCTTCAACATAGTGTTTTTATTTCCTCTGCATATATTCCCAGCAGCAGAATTGCTAGATCATATGATAGTTCTAGTAATTCTCTGAGGAATCTTCACATTGTTTCCTACAGTGGCTATAACCAATTCACAATCCCACGAACAGTGCACAAGGGTTCCTTTTTCTCTACAACCTTGCCAGTGTTTATCATCTCTTACCTTTTCAATAACAGCTATTCTTAACAGGTATAACACAATATCTTATTGTTTTGGTTTACATTTCCCTATGATTAGTGATGTACCTGTTGACCATTCATACTTTTTCTTTGGGAAAATGTTCGGGTCCTCTGTCCATTTTACAATTGGATTATTTCATTTTCACTAATGAGTTGGGGGAGGAGCTGACGTCATACAGGGTTTTTGTCTTCTGTTCAGCTGGGTTGTTAGCTGGTCTGCTAGGACTTCTCTCGGAGTCCAGATAATTGCGAAAGGGAGACTATGGTAGCAGTGATGGCTAACTTATCTCCTGGTCATGATGGTTATTGTGTTGCTAAGGTTTCTCTTGCTGTGTCCTTGGGCAAAGGCCACCCATCTCGTGTCTGAGAGTTTTGCAACTAAGGACTATTGTCCTTCACCTTGGGAAGGCTGGGATGATGTGCTGAGTGAGGCTGCTGTGTTGGGACATAGAGGTGTGGTCACAGGGACTGGGACTTTCATTGCCCGTCTTCTGAGACTTGGAGGTTTGTTCAGGTTTGCTGTTATCCATCATATCCAGTATTTAGGGAAGCTTTCCTGGATTGCTAGGGTTCCTATTGTCTCATGTTCAGTGTCTGGTGGATTAATTTACTGGCATTCACTCACGGTGCCCTCTGACTTGTGCACAGTTTGAGCTGCTCCCACTCTGTCTGTGGCTCATAATTGGGTGAAGTACTGGCTTGTCATTCATGGAGTCAGGGTTGGGAGTTGAGGGTTCCAGAATCAGTGGTTAGAATTTACGGGGTGGTATTTAAGGATTAGAGGTTGGAATTAGGAGATTAGAAGATAAATGTCAGTGGCTCAGAATCTAGAAACGAAGTCTAGGATGAAAGGGTTACGAGTTTATTAGTGACCAGCTTGGGCTGGTGTTGGAAATTAGTATCAGAAGTATAAAGGTTAGAGTGGTGGTCAGAGATCAAAACTCAAAATGGATCAAAGACCTAAATGTAAGACCAGAAACTATAAAACTCTTAGAGGAAAACACAGGCAGAACACTTGATGACATAAAGCAAGATTTTCTATGACCCACCTCCTAGACTAATGAAAATAAAAATAAACAAGTGGGACCTAGTTAAACTTAAAAGCTTTTGCATAGCAAAGGAAACTATAAAAAGGTGAAAGGACAACCCTCAGAATGGGAGAAAATAAGAGCAAATAACTGACAATGATTAATTTCCAAAATATACAAGCAGCTCATACAACTGAATACCAGGAAAACAAATGACCCAGTCACAAAGTGAGGAAAAGACCTCAACAGGCAGTTCTCTAAAGCAGACACACAGATGACTAAAAACACATGAAAAGATGCTCAACATTCCTCATTAAAAAAAAAAGTGTTCAAGTCAAGGGTAAGGTATTTGCGTGGTGGTTAGGGACTGGGGTGGGGTTAGATGTTAGGGTTGCACCACAGGCCTAAGGTTTAGGACCTGAGTGTAAGGATGAAGGGTGAGAGTTACAAGGTCAGCTTCAGAAGAGGAGTCAGGGTCAGGAGAGCTAGGGTTAGGTCACAAGCCCAAAAGGTTAGATCACTGTCAGTGATAGGGTTAGGGGTTTAGCAAGTAGGATTGAGTTAGGGACTAGGGTTGGGATTTGTTACAGTCAGGGAGGCAGGGTGAGGGTAACTCCCTCTTTTTCCTTGCTGTGGGAAGATTCTCCAAGCAGAGAGACGACATCAGGTTCTCAGTCACATAAGCTCCAAATTCCAGGAGAGAACATGTCAAGGTTTCATGCCAACTCTCTCACTGCACACCCCTTTTGACCAGGGCAACGCCGGGCCCTGAGATCCAACAAAGCAGCAAGGGAGGGATATGCCAGTCTCCGTCTCCTGCAGGCACCACCCTGTATCTGCAAGTCCTGCTCTTAGGGTCCCTTCACTTGGCTCAGAGAAATCACCTTTCCACCTCGGAAGCATTCTGCACTCTTACTAATTTTGTTCAGTAGATTTCTAGTCATACACACACACACACACACACACACAGACAAACACACATCCACACATACAGAGAGGAAGGAACTGATATGGCTGCTAGCTAAATTCTGATCTCTTCTTTAGTAAGGCCAGAAGAAAGGGTGGGTTAAAGCAACAAAGATAGGGGCAAATACTCAGAAGAAAAATAGAGAAGGGTAATGGACGAGAATGATGAGAAAGGGTGTTGCTTTAGATAGTAAGTCTGGCCAGGCCTCTCTGAGGAGGTGACACAAGGCCAAGGAGTGAGTCAAGTAAATATTGGGGAGAGAAGTTTTCAGGCAGTGAGCGGTGGGAACAGGCAGTGGATGATAGGAGTGAGGGGAGAGTAGTTTGGAAAGGCACGCAGGTCGGCAAAAGCCACGTCATGCAGTTCTTTAAGGTCCATGGTGAAGAGTTTGGATTTTTTTTCTTAGTAGAGCAGGAAAACACAGCAGTGATTTAGGCAAAGGAGTGATGTGAACATCTTGTGCATTAAAAAGATGATTCCACGTGTCACGGAGCAGCCACAACTACTGAGCCTGTACTCAGCGGCTCAGTGTACTCAGTGGCTCAGGAGACACGGGTTTGATCCCTGGGTCAGGAACACCCACTGAAGAATGAAATGGCAATCCACTCCAGTATTTTTGCCTGGGAAATCCCACAGACATAGAAGCCTGCAGGCTACAGTCCATGTAGTCGCAAGGACTTCGATATGACTTAGTGACTAAACAACAACAACAATTTAAATATGCTGGATGAAAATGAAAAACACCTCAAAAAAGACTTGGCAGGGGCTGCCACTATTACTGTACATTAACACTGCGAGAAGGCAGTATGTTCTTAAATACCTCTATCTAGAGACAAGACTAGACAAAGGTAGATACCTTCTGGATAGAATGAGCATAAGTCATAATTAACCTCTTGGGACTTCCCTGGTTGCGCAGTGGATGGGAGTCTGTCTGCCAATGAAGGAGACATGGGTTCAATCCCTGGCCCAGGAGGATTCCACATGCCAGGAGCAGCCATAACTGAGTTGATGAGCCACAACTACTGAGCCCGCTTGCCTAGAGCCTGTGCTCTGCAACAATAGATGGCAATGCAATGAGAAGTCCGCACACCGAACTTTGCTTGCTACAACTAGAGAAAGCCTGCACAAAGCAAAAATAATAAAGAAGATAAATAAAAAATTAGCCTCATAATGGGTGATTCACCCAACTGAGTTCAGACTCATAACTGGTGTAGAATTACTTCAGTTCCACCAAAACCGAATCAAGACCCAAGTTATTTGTCCCCCGCGTCCCTCCGAAAGACAAATACTGGGCACCAACGAAGTGCCAGGCCCTAAAGTGAAGTCGCTCAGTCGTGTCCGACTCTTTGAGACCCCATGGACTGTAGCCTTCCAGGCTTCTCCGTCCATGGGATTCTCCAGGCAAGAATACTGGAGTGGGTTACCATTTCCTTCTCCAGGGGATCTTCCCGACCCAGGGATGAAACCCGGGTCTCTAGCATTCCAGGCAGACGCTTTAACCTCTGAGCCACCAAGGAAAGGCACTATCCTAGATCAAATATAAAAGAAAGCGAGTCGGGCAAAGCTCACTCCGGCTGCCCCACTGGAGGCCCCGCTCACTGCCTGGCTGCCACCCTGAAACGCCCATTCTGTCCTCTCCGAGGTCCTCTCTGAGCCACATCCCGTCGCGGTGCCACCGGCCTGGTCCGCTCTCCCACCTGAGGGCGCCCGAGCCCAGCCCATCTCCCGTCCAAGACAGCTACGTCACCTCTTCCCTCCGGAGCAAGCGCTGGAAAGACATCAGGGCCACCGGGAGGCGGGCCCTCCTGCTGCAGGACATTCCGGATTGGCTGGCACAGCACCTCGTCCCCGCCCGGGCCGCACAGCAAGGACCCCGAAGAGGGCTGCCCGGGCGAATGCCTAAAGGACCCCGCTTGGACCTAAGGGCTAGCTATTGCAGTGCCTGGTGGCCGGGTCCCGCGGCGGGAGGACCAGGTGACTCGTATCCGAACTCCACCCGGGGCTCCCAAATAGCCCAGAATCTGGAGTGGGTTTAGGCCTCTGTACAAGGGGCCAAAACCGCAGGGCTGCAGGCCTGGAGAAATGGAAGAGCAGGGTGGGGAAGAGGGTGGTGTCTAGAACTGAGGCTGTGAGCTTGGGGGATTGGAGGGTGGGGCTTCAGGTTTTGGAGGCAGAAAGCCGAGGTGATGATGAGCTTGGGAGGACGGAAAGCGTGGCTGGCACCCTCCAGGAAGCGGAGAAATAGGAGCCTCTGTTGTGAAGGCAAATGCCCAAGGAACTTCTAAAACTTACAAGTCTCTTAAAGGAGCGACTTTTACGTTGAGCAAGTTTGCCGACCTGTTCCTCTTTGTTGTAAACCAGTATCCAAGACAAGCGTGACTTGGCTGGCATTAGAAAAGGAACCATGCCCTCCCCTGGATAGCCTCTAGCATTCTGGCCTTGGAATAGCTGAATCACTCATTCACTGATTGATTCAACAAATACTGTTGAGAGCCATGTGTGTGCTAGGCACTCTGCAGTACAGAGGATACAGAGGCGAGCAAAACAGATCGGTGCTTTCATGGAGCTGACCATCTAGTGGGGAAGAGATAAGTGAAGAAGACGTGTAAGGAGCCATGAGAGTGGGCAGGCGAACTAAGATCTAGTGGGTGAGTAGGAGATAACCAGCGGGAACACATTCTGGACTGTGAAAACTCTGGCTGTCAGGCCAGAAAGTCTTGGAGCTGCAAGGCCCATGAGGCTAGAGCAAAAGCAAGTTAAGGTGTATGGAGTTCTAGATGAGGGATCAGATCACTCAAAGCCTAGTAGGACATGACAAGGCTTTCAGGTTTTATTATAAAAGTACACTTTGTACACTTTGAAGGGTTAAGGAGGGAAATGATCAGATTTGCATTTTTAGTTCAATGGCTATTGTGTGGAGAACAGATTGTAGAGGGAACAAGAGTAGAAACTGGAAGATCATTAAAGAGGCTGTTGCATAAGTCCAGGGAGGGTTGATGATGTTTTGGACTGGGGTGGTGGCAGCTGAGAAGGAGAGAACTGTATGGATTGGAAGCACACTGGTGAGGCAAAATTGCTAGAACTTAGTGATACGGTGGATATGGAGGATGAGGAAGGTGAGGTGGCAAGGATATCTCTCCCTAAAAATATGACAAGATTCTGCTCACTTTTGGGTTACTCACCGCCTGGGATGTTAGGGAAACTAAGTTGGCTGATCTTGTACTGGTTAGGCTGCGGTTAGCTTTGTGGATCGACTGGAGCATCAGCCTGAATGCTGTAGAAAGGGCATGAGTAGGAAAGACCTTGGTAGTGTTTCTCTGTTTGGGCCAGACCCTAGCAGTGCCTTTAATGTGCCACTTTCGGGCTAAGAGAAATAACATGGTTGTCCAGACTGTGTGTGTTCATGGAAGCCTTCTCTATTTACTGGCAAATTTAGAGGTTCCACCCAGATAATCTTTGAGAACAACTCCTCAGACCTGCAGAGATGATCAGTTTCTTACATGTAAATAGAATTTCAAAGTTGGAAGAGATCTCAAGTTTTCTTAGTCCAGTTTAAAATACTTTTATGTTTTTATAGCATTTCCACAATTATTTATTGAGCTCATACACCATGATTAGACTGTAGATATACAAAGATAAATAGAATAAGACTATATAGGTTCATTTGGTCAATAGAATTGATTAAGCGTCTTTGTGCCAGGCATTTCAGCTACAAAATGAGTACAACTTGTCTTTGACCTTCGAGTTGCATGTCTGCAAGCCTTGCCATGGTGAAGGACAGGGAAGCCTGGCTTGCTGCAGTCCATGGGGTCACAAAGAGTCAGACACAACTTAACAACTGAACAACAAGCCTTGCCATTGAGGACAGCAAGTGTGTTAAAGGGTTTGATTTGGCCAGGGTAGATCCTGACTTATCTGTAACATTAGAATAGAAATTGTATGTATCCAGCAGACATAGGCAGTGGCAGGGGCAGGGGAGGTGAGAGGGGTGGTATCCTGGCAACATCCCAATTCTTGTCCATCCAGTCTTGCAATTCTAGAATTGATGGGAGAGCACTGTATGACCGTACCCTTGTGGCTAGAGTCTATAGGAATGTAAATTGTAAATCCTCTGTAAAACACAAAAGATAGGAAGCGAAGGGAGTACTGGCAGAGACAGGTAATGTTTAAACTTGAACTTTTCATGAATGGGTCACTCCTTTGCAGGGTTACAGTTGCATTAGCAAGATTATGTCCCCCAGTGGGTAAATTGAAGGCCCCTGTACTATTCCTTTCCCTCAATCCCATGATCCCAATGGGCAGTTAAATACTAAGTAACTGTCATGTGCTTTATTAATGTCAGAAGTGAGAGCCCTAGTTGACTTGTAAGACTGCATGGCTCCAGAGTAAGAAGGGTGGGGACTGCAACACTGATGAGTCTCTAATCTGGCTCTCTGATGGCAGGAGGGAGATGACCTCGATCTTGCGGAGCCCGCAGGCTCTCCAGCTCACTCTGGCCCTAATCAAGCCTGATGCAGTTGCTCACCCCCTGATTCTGGAGGTAAGAACACGTCCTAAGCCTCTACTGTATGCCCTGGGCATTGCTTCTGTTTCAGGTGCCATAGGGCCATTTGTGAAGACTGACAGCACAGTCCTGTGCTAGATGGTGTGGAGGCAAAGCTAGACGTCGTGGACACTGACCCCAAGGAGACGAAAGATCTGTTGGAGAACTGAGGCAGATATAAAATATAAGAGGGACTTCCCTGGTAGTCCAGTGGTTAAGAATCCACCTTGAAATGCAGGGGACATAGGTTTGATTCCTGATCAAAGAACTAAGATCCCACTAAGGTTGGGGAACTAAGATGGGGCAACTCAGCCCATGTGCCACAACTACTGAAGGCCATGGGCCACAACGAATGATTCTGCATGAAGCAGTGAAGATCCTGTGCTTAGTCACTCAGTCATGTCCGCCTCTTTGCAACCCCATGGACTGTAGCCCCCCAGGCTCCTCTGTCCATGGGAATTCTTCAGACAAGAATACTGGAATGGGTTTCTATGCCCTCATCCAGGGGATCTTCCCAACCGAGGAATGGAATCCAGGTCTCCTGCCTTGCAGGCAGATTCTTTAAACCAAATGCAGCCAAAGAAACAAATAAATATTTTTTGAAATAATTAAAGGCTCTAATACAGTAAGAAGAACCAAACCTCAAGACAGGGTATATATACTAGTTGTCTATTGCATGTGTGCTCAGTCGTGTCCGGCTCTTTGCAACTCCATGGATTATGGTGTGTCAGGCTCCTCTGTCCATGGAATTTTCGAGGCAAGAATACTGGAGTGGGTTGCCATTTTGTCCTCCAGGGGATCTTCCTGACCCAGGGATCAAACCCTAGTCTCCTGTGTCTCCTGCATTGCAGGCAAATTCTGCACCACTGTACCACCTGGGAAGCCCTAGTTCTTTATTGCTGTCTAATAAATTACCACACACTTAGCAGCTTAAAACAGCATTCATTACCTCACAGTTCTAGAATGTAGAGGTCCAGTAGGTTTGGCTAAGGGCTAGGTTCTCTCCTTCGGGTTTCACAAAGCCGAAGTCCAGGTATCAACTGACTGGGCCCTTATCTCCAGGGTGTGGGGAAGAATCCAGTTTGAAGCTCATTCAGAATGGCAGAATTTGATTTCTGTGTCTATAGGACTGAGGTCCCCATGTCCTTGTTGGCCTTCAGGTGGGGACTACCGTTTTTAGCGACTACTCACATTCCTCGTTACATGACTTACTCCCATCTTCAAGATAGCAACAGGGTGTCTCTTTCCTTCAAGTTTTAGGCTCTAAAGGGTCCCCAGGGTTTTTTTGGTTAGCCTGGGTCTCCTGTTCACTCAGATGCTCCCTTTCACTGACTTTTATCTTTGGGGTGGCATTTATCCAGGCTGTTCATCAGCAGATTCTGAGCAACAAGTTCCTTATTGTGCGAATGAGAGAACTTCTGTGGAGAAAGGAAGACTGCCAGAAATTTTACCGAGAGCATGAAGGTAGGAGCCAACAGTCCTCTGAGCAGGAGGCTTCTCTATCCCTAGAAAGATTTCACGTGGACACCCAAGTCAGGTTCTCACTGACGTCAGTTTAGTCGCTCAGTGTGTCTGACTCTTTGTGACCCCATGGACTGCAGCACGCCAGGCCTCCCTGTCCATCAGCAACTCCTGGAGTCCACCCAAACTCATGTCCATTGTGTCGGTGATGCCATCCAACCATCTCCTCTGTCGTCCCCTTCTCTTCCTGCCTTCAGTCCTGGCATCAGGGTCTTTTCCAATGAGTCAGTTCTTCGCATCACGTGGCCAAAGTGTTGGAGTTTCAGCATCAGTCCTTCCAATGAATATTCAGGACTGATTTCCTTTAGGATGGACTGGTCTGATCTCCTTGCAGTCCAAGGGACTCTCAGGAGTCTTCTCCCAACACCACAGTTCAAAAGCATCAATTCTTCGGCGTTCAGCTTTCTTTATAGTCCAACTCTCACATCCATACATGACTACTGTACTTACCAACTGTAAAATTCAGCCAGTCTTCTAGAGAGTGGATTGATAACACAAACTTTTCATGATTATCAATGTTTTTAAGATATTTTCTAGGAGGGTCCTACCTCATGGTACCAACAAGAAATTTAGTTTTATATCCTGATAATATCACTGATAGTGAAGTTACTCAGTCATGTCCGACTCTTTGCGATCCCATGGACTGTAGCCTATCAGGCTCCTCTGTCCATGGGATTTTCCAGGCGAGAGTGCTGGAGTGGATTGCCATTTCCTTCTGCAGGGGATCTTCCCAACCCAGGAATTGAACCCGGGTCTCCCACATTGCAGGCAGACTCTTTACCGTCTGAGCCACCAGGGAAAGTAATATCACTAGTTAACAAAAAACTCTGTCAAGTACTGTCCAAAGGCTCATGATTTCATTTAATTTCCCAGAAACCCCATGAGGTAGGTATTATGTCCCCAGCACACAGATTAGGAAACTAAGTTAGGGAAGTTATTGATTTACCTGAAACTACACAGGTGGTAAGTTGGAGAGCCTGGGTTCAGACCCAGGTAAGTCAGACTCCCTGTTCCTTTCTCTAAAACAGTGATTATTCCCTCCTCTAGGGAGGCAGGAGTATAAAAAGTTGTCTTGGCACCGTGTCTTAATGGAGGTCTTCTCTCCTTGCAGGGCGTTTTTTCTATCAGCGGCTGGTGGAGTTCATGGCCAGGTATTTCTCATTTTGGTTCCCACATCTTCATCCACTGAGACTTATTTCCCCTGCCCCCCTAAGTAGATTTGTTAATTTTATTTGCCACTCTTTAAAGTTGTAAGCAGTGTCTAGGGTCTGAAGAAATGTGGGCTCGGGCCGACACTGACCCTGTGGCCACCTGTTCTGAGGTGCTTACTGATCCAGGGGCTGTAGAAGAGTGTTGTTGAGTGCTTCCTAACAACTCTGCTGTCTTGGCGGCCTTTCTTCTTCATCAGCGGCCTTCTATCAGCTCTTTGAAGCAGTACTCAGCTAGAAAGGCAAGGAGACTCTCAGGATGTCCAGTGTGCCTTTGGGCCCTGCTCACAGTGTGCCCTCCTGAAGGCAGAGCCAGATTCCTGACATGTGCTCCCTTGGTTCACAGTGGGCCGATCCGAGCCTACATCCTCGCCCACAAGGACGCCATCCAGCTCTGGAGGACCGTGATGGGCCCCACCAGAGTGTTTCGAGCACGCCACGTGGCCCCAGATTCAATTCGTGGGAGTTTCGGCCTCACTGACACCCGTAACACAACCCACGGCTCAGGTGAGGCTGCCTCCTGTGTCCACAGTTTTAATAAGGGAATTTGGTTCAAGGATGGTGGGCAGGCTGGATGGTGGGGTTGAAAGGCAGGTCCCCCAGGGAGCTTTCCTCCCGGTTGGCCCTGTGTGGTGACCTCGCCAGATGTGGCCCAGGACTTAGGGATGGGAGAAGGACAGGCTCTGGTTTCTGAACCCGATTATGACCGCTTCTTACCTCTGCCCTGCACTCCCTATGAGAATCCCTTCTCTTTTTTTCCTCCCCTTACAGACTCTGTGGTTTCAGCCAGTAGAGAGATTGCAGCCTTCTTCCCGGATTTCAGTGAACAGCGATGGTACGAGGAAGAGGAGCCCCAGCTGCGCTGTGGCCCTGTGCACTACAGTCCCGAGGGTGGCATCCACTTTGCTGCTCCCGCAGGAGGCCTGGGGCCAGCCTGACACAGGCCTGTCAGTTTGTGAAGACTGGTGGCATTGCCCAACCTTCTCTCACAGACCTCTGGTCCCAGAGCATTCTTCTAGGACCAGGGAGGCCTGGGGCTCCTTGTGCCATCTCTGCTGGGCACCACCACCTGCGAGAGGCTCCTCACTGCCACCTCTTCTAGAATCTCACTATCTACCTCCTCTCTGGAATGCTCGTGGGTGGTTCAGAGGAATGATGGCTCCTCTTTTTTCTGAGAACTGTTTATCATTTTCAAGGAGAAGCTTGCCGAGCTGACTTGCCTGAAAAATGCAGTGACTCTGTATTAGCCATGTTTGGTCTGTTTTCCTTAATAAAAGTCAGTATGCTACTGAAAAAGGCTGGGAACACTACTCGAGGTGCTCTCTCTCTCCCCTTAACTGGAGTAATTAAACCTGTCCTAAGTCAAGTTTCTGGTCTATGCTAAGTGAAGAGAGAATTGTGTCAAAATCTCCCAGGAGGGTCACGCAGCGTGCAGCTTACGTAGAGCACAAAGGCCCCTGGCATAGGCCTGCACCCTGGAAGAAGGGGCACCTTTGGTTTGAGCAAAAGTATGTCTGCCCAGTAACGGCATATTGTTATGACTTTTTTTTTTTCTGATTTGCGCAGAGCCACTAAAGGTAGCCATGTCTCTGCTGTAGCTGAGGATGACAGTTACCTACTACTATGACAAACCACCTCAAGATTTCATGGCTTCAAACAATAATGACTGAACTTGTATGTCTGTGGATCTGCTGGGTGATTCTGCTGCGCTCACCTGGACGCACATGGCTGCGTTCAGCAGTTGGGTCCAGCGTGGTGTTTCCTTCTGAGCTGCTTCTTTGCATGGTTATTTCAGAGTTGCAAGAAAGCAGGCCTCCATTCATGAACTTATCAAGCTTCCTCGAGTCATGTTTGCTGATACCCCACTGACAAAGGCAAGTCACATGGCCAAGCCCAGAGTCCATGTGGGAAGCAACCGCACAGGCACAGATGCAGGGAGGTGTGAATCACAAGGGAGCATTAGCATGACAATCTACAAACTGAAAGTGAGATGGCTTCAATTTATATAGAGAACTTATGAAAACAAATATTCGCACAAGCCAAGAAAAGAGAGAAACAGCCAGAGAAGGAAGGCTGAAGCCTTGCCCACATACTTGTACTCATCAGGCTCCTCTCCCGAGTGTGTCCTCTGGTGTGTGTTGAGGATTGTCTTCACACTAGGACCCCACCCACACTCCCTGTGAACAAAAGGCTTCTCACCTGAATGTGTCCTGAGGTGTGATTTCACCCTAAAGTCTTGGCCACAGTTCCTCCACACGTAAGGTTTATGTCCTCTGTGAATCCTCTGGTGCTTAATGAGGTCTGACTTTTCACTAATACCTCACCCACACAAAACGCTTCTCCCTTGTGTGTGTCCTCTCATGCAGTGTGACTTGAGGCTAAAAGCACACATAAACTTTATCCCCTGAGTGTCTACTCTGGTGGTTTTAAGGGGAAACATCTAAAAAGCCTGGCCTATGCTCCCTACGGCTTCCCTGGTGGTTCAGATGGTAAAGCATCTGCCGATTCCTGGGTTTGGAAGATCCCCTGAAGAAGGAAGTGGCAATCCACTCCAGCACTCTTGCCTGGAAAATCCCATGGACGGAGGAGCCTGATAGGCTACAGTCCATGGGGTTGCAAAGAGTCGGACACGACTGAGCGACTTCACTTTCACGCTCCCTAGTATTTAAGGCTTTTCCCCGTGTGTCTTCCGATGTCTGATGAATATGACTTCCGACTAAAGCTTCACCCACACTCTGCACACGGAAGATGTTCCCTCCCCATGACAGCCTGCATCTGAAGAGGTTTGACTTCTGGCTAAAATCCAGTTCACACTCTACAAACCGGATTGCTCCAGATCCTGAGATTTCTACCCTCTCGGGAATGTTGTCTGTTTCCCCAGAGATTACCCTCTGGGTTAGACTGAGCTGCACCTTCAACACTTAGTTGGCTCCCTGAGAGTTTACTGGTGGTCCCTGGGGTGGGCTGGAGAAAACCACTGAAGTCCTACTGCCATTGGAACTTGAAAACGAAGGGGTAGAGACCCTCACTCTTTGATATTCCGCTTTGCCCACCACCACCCCTCCCCCCAGTAGTTTTTATCAGACTGTTGTTGCTGCTACTGCTGCTGCTCAACTGGGCAAGGATCTCCTGGTTGGTGTTGATTTCCTGCACATGAATCTGGAAATAGGATGACTGCTGAGAGCATGCTGGCTGAGAATCTGCTGACTGCCAGAGGACAGAGAGGCCAGGGATGGATTTGTGGCTTTGAATCTGAAGAAAGAGTTTTCAGTCAGAGTAATCACAGGAAGGGTTAGCTAGGCTTTTCCTCCTTGTCATAATGTCTTATAGTCCATTCATCATTCACAGCCATTAATGTCTGTCTCTCCAAGGCAAGTTTCACCAGACCTGTATTTCCTTCAACCCCTTTTGACTCTTTATTTGGAAATAATTTCAAACATACAGAAAAGTTGCAAGAATAAGGACAGTACACGGAACAGCTCTGTACCCTTTTCCCAAACTACTTATTGCTAAAATTTGTGTTATATATGTGTGTGTACACGTATATGCAGAGAAGGCGATGGCACCCCACTCCAGTACTCTTGCCTGGAAACTCCCATGGATGGAGGAGCCTGGTAGGCTGCAGTCCATGGGGTCGATAAGAGTCGGACACGACTGTGTGACTTCACTTTCACTTTTCGCTTTCATGCATTGGAGAAGGAAATGGCAACCCACTCCAGTGTTCTTGCCTGGAGAATCCCAGGGATTGGGGAGCCTGGTGGGCTGCCGTCTATGGGGTCACACAGAGTCGGACACGACTGAAGCAACTTAGCACACGTGTATGTACATACATTTTTTTCTTTGAATCAGTGCATACAATCATGCTCTTTACCTATAAATACTTCATTGTGTGTCTGACAAAAGTAGGGATATTCTTTTTCATAACCACAATACAGTTATCAACTCTGGTAAATTTAACATTTATATAATATTTTAACAACTATCAGATCCTCCTGCAATGCAGGAGACCCTGGTTCAATTCCTGGTTCAGGAAGATCCCCTGGAGAAGGGATAGGCTACCCACTCCAGTATTCCCTTGTGATTCAGCTGGTAAAGAATCCACCTGCAATGTGGGAGACCTGGGTTCCATCCCTGGGTTGGGAAGATCCCCTGGAGAAGGGAAAGGAAAGGCTACCCACTCCAGGCCACCCATTCTGGCCTAGAGAATTCCATGGACTATATAGTCCATGGGGTTGCAAAGAGTCGGACACGACTGAGCAACTTTCACTTTAACTTAATGACTATCGTATGTATTCCAGTTGTCAGTTGACCCAATAATGACTGAGCGACTTCACTTTCACTTTTCACTTTCGTGCATTGGAGGAGGAAATGGCAACCCACTCCAGTGTTCTTGCCTGGAGAATTCCAGGGACGGGGGAGCCTGGTGGGCTGCCGTCTATGGGGTTACACAGAGTTGGACACGACTGAAGCGACTTAGCAACAGCAGCAGCAGCAGCAGCATTTTCCCTATAGTACAGGATTGTCTACAATCATATTATAATTAGTTATGTTTCCTTAGTTTCCATTAGTGTCTCTTTCATGAGATTGGCATTTCTGAAGAACAGAGTTCTTTTTTTAGAAAATCTTTCTCATGTTTAGAATATGTATAGAACATTCCTGACATTTTCTTATGATTAGGTTCAGATTATGTACCACAGTCAATTTTTTTTTTAAGATTTATTTATTTTATTTTTAGGCTGTGGTGGGTCTTTGTTGCTGCTTTTGTTGCTGCACATGGGCTTTCTCTAGTGGCCGCAAGCAGGGGCTACTCTTCATTGCAGTATGGCGGGCTTCTCATTGTGGCAGCTTCTCTGGTTGCAGAGCATGGCCTCTAGGCATGCAGGCTTCAGCAGTTGCAGTGCATGGGCTCAGCAGTTGCAGCTTGTGGGCTCTAGAACACAGGCTCAGTAGTTGTGACACACAGGCTTAGCTGCTCTGCGACATGTGGGATCTTCCTGGACCCGGGATTGAACCAGTGTCCCTTGCATCACAAGGTGGATTCTTAATCACTGGACCACCCGTTAGTCAATTTTTACTTATTACATATTTTGTTTGAATCAAGCAAAGAAAACAAAAAACAAAAACCTCACAGTAGAACCTATTATTCTATATATTATCCCAAAAAGGAATCTTCCAAGTAAACATCAGAGGCATCGTCAGCTTTGTAAGCATCTGCACTTATACTAAAATTATCTTCTAGGCCATAACCAGTTACACGGACACATAAGCTACAACAATTTGTTTCCAACAAGAGAACAATCTTCATGACAAATATGGGGACATTCTTTCTGACTTTTTCTATGAAAAGAAAGAGTAGATTGATAGAGGAGTCCCTCAGTCTGGATGTCTCTAATACAGAAGATAGTGGAGAATAATGGCTAACCAGAGCACATGTGAAGCCTCATTTGAATTTCCCCATTCATTATCTGTCCAACTTCACTGACTCTCTCAGGACAGAATGAAGGATGCTAAGACATGTTGCTCTAGAGGGTCTACTGAGCCCAATCAAGTCAGGACCCGCACTGATCCAAAGGAAGTACTCTCTGGAGCCATGAGAGTTCTGTCTGGGATCACAAATAGAAGAATGGGTTGGGAACAGGTGACTAAAGCTAATTCCAATCTCTTCCTTCTTTATTGCACATTTCTAAGAAATAGAACTGTTCACTTTATGAAAGAATGTATATGTATCCAGGACTTCCCTGGTGGTCCAGTGGTAAAGAATCCACTTGACAATGCAGGCGGCACAGGTCTGATCCTTGGTGGGAAGATTCCACATGCTGTGAGGCAACTAAGCCCATGTGCCACAACCACTGAGCCCGTGCTCTAGAGCCTGGGAGCTACAACTACTGAAGCCCTAACCCTAACCCGTGTGCCTATGCTCCACAATAAGAGAAACCACCTCGATGAGAAGTCCGTGCACCGCAACTAGGGAGTAGCCCCAACTCACTGCAACTAGAGAAAGCCCACGCAGCAGTGAAGACCTAGTGCACCCAAAAATAAATGAATATATATATATATATATATATATATATATATCCATAATGTTCAGAGTAAAAGCCAAGCCCTGAGAGGGGCCCACTAGGTTCTACATTCTTTCATAACCTATCGGCTTTCTGACTCCATCCATACTCTACCTTTGTTCACTCCAGTCTGAGCTGCACTGACCTCTGTCCTGCTGCTGTGCACTGACAGGTTCCTATGTCTGGAACACCCTTCTCCCAGATATACTACTGGTACATCCCAAGAACACAGAGCTGGACTTAACATTTAATAGTTAATGAATACTTTTGAGTGAACGGGTGATAGGAGCAGAGTTAATTAAGAAAGACCTTGAAAGGTTAGACAGAAGACAGACACATGTTCTGTTCTCAACACTGTTGGAATCAAAGGCTCCTTCTCATAGTCTGTGTTTTGTAACATCTCATTTACTGTCTCGAAATGAGATTCATATTGAATAAAATGTCCCCACACACAGAATTTTTAAAAAATAGTGCCCTAACCCAAAATATAAAAGAGAAATAAAGGAAAGTAATTCACAATAAAATACTATGCTTTTTAATATGAATTTATTGGAAGGACTACATTAGGAGACACAGTGAAATAATCAGACACTTATAGCTATAGGCACTTCACAGTTACAAATGGAGACAGACATGGATGTGCCTTATTGATGATGCGTACCTTCTTCTGATGACAGACACAGGTGTGCTGTATGGGTAGGAATTCAAATACTACAGCCAGCAATGCCACTGATGATGTAATGTTTTCTTTTTTTTTTCCAGCTATGCCAAGCAGTGTGCGAGATCTTAGTTCCAAACCAGAGACCGAGTAAAGGCCATGGCAGTAAAAGTGCTGAGCCCTAAGCACTGAACCACCATGGAATTGCCATGCCTTTCATATTGATGAATACTTTGTGATAAAGTTCAAAACAATTTTCCCCTTGATTTACAATCTACTATGTGAAAACTACTTTACAATATTATCTAAAGGAGATTTATATTCTAGATTCAGAGCATTATAAATAGATCCATGGCCTGGAGAGAAAAAAACAGAAGAGGGATGAAGAATTGATACAGGCTTAAGAAACATTTTTTTAAAAAAGGAATGTGTGGATCTTGTCAAGATCCTGATTCAAATTCACAAAAGACTTTGAGATGATCAGGTAAATTTGAACACAGGCCAACTATTAGAAAATACTAAGACACTACTGATAATGTGGTTATATATATTTTTTAAAAATCCTTATTTGTTATAGCTACATTGTGATATATTTAGGAGTGATATATCACATTATTTGGGATTTGTTTTAAATAATTCAGCAATAAAAGAACAAAGATATACAGAGAAAAGGAAGAATAAATCAAATGTAGCAGAACAGTATAAAGCCTGAAATGGATCCAATATGATCCAAAGTTTCCATGTAAAAGATTAATTTATTAATAACTTGAGGTAATATACTTCTCAGAATCAATGAAATGCATGAGCATAGTGATAAAAACAAGTCCAAACTACACTGGCTAGCTGAATGCAAATTTAAATGGGTGAGTCTTCACTGAGACAGATGGAGAAACTAGGTGAGAAGCTAAATGGAGTGAAGTGGAGCCAATTTAAACTGATGAAAGCAGTTCCAAACAGATACAAGCAGAAAAGAATAGAACAAATCAGAACTATTTAATTCATAGCTATGCCAAATAGAGAAAAACCTTAAAAAAGCTTCTGACAGAAACTGATGTTTAACTCTGAAACTAGCAGTCTTAAGAGCTCAGGAATATCCAGAATAACTTTGTATCTACCAATGGAGGCAGTTTCAAGTTTTCAATAAATGAACAAAAATGTGATTTATGATATCAAATAACTTTGCAGTTGTTTAGTCACTAAGTCCAACCCTTTTGTGACCCTGTAGACCGTAGCACTTATAAACCACAAAACTGGTGACTTCCCTGGTGGTCCAGTGGTTAAGAATCCGCCTTGCAATGCAGGTTCAATCCCTGGTCAGGGAACTAAGATCTCACCTGCCCTGGAGCAACTAAGCCTGTGTGCTGCAACAAAAACTCAGCCCAGCTAAAGTAAGATAATAATAGTAAAAAGAATCAGTTAAATACACAGAACTGAAAGATCTAGTTACACTTTTAAGATTTTTTAACTTGCAGGACTCAGAGGGGCCTCTTTTAATATTTTCTTCTCCTCCTTGCTCTCTGTACTCTGATCACGCTGGCCTCCTTACTTTCCTATCTCTGCACTGATTGTTTCCATGCCCAGAAGAGTCTCCCACCACACCCACATATATACCTTCCTTACCTCTTTCAAGCTTCTGCTCACACATAGTTCCTCACAGAAGCCAACCCTGATCGCCCAACTCTGCCTCTACACCCTGGCACTCTGGATCCCCCTTATTCTGCTCTACTTATATATTTGTACATATTATACTTAATATAATGTCCTCCCTCCCTCATGATCCAGGTCAATCATAGGTTGGTCATATCTACACTTTTTATTGCAGAGGAAGAGGATGAATGGCTGGCTGGATGGGTGGGTGGAATGAAGGACAACCTAATCGTAGTATGTGGAATATATGGCATTTCAAGTCAATGAGAAAACAATGTCTCTTTAATAATTGGTGGGCACAAACTACAAACTACATGGCAGTTCAGCATATATTAAAATTGCAAACGTGGCTTCTAAAACCATTAGAATCTTCTTTACTTTGGTAGAAAAGAAAACGTAAGTACCAGCAGGCATTTGGTCGTGACAGATGCATCCTCCTCCCATCTCACATTCTCAGGTCACCATCGGGTCCTTCGTTTTCTCTCTACAGCACAACCCAACCCAGGAAGGTGCCTGGTGGCTAGGGAAGAGGGGCTGAAAAAGCCATTCTGCAGGAACCTCCAAAAGTAACATTAAATGTGGTAGACCAGACCCCCTTCAGACAAGACAGGGTAAGAACGCCCTCCAGACACAACAGCTCCTCTAGGAAGCATCCCCAAGAGCCCAGGAAGGCTCTGTCAGATGCAGAAATATCCCTTCTCCCAGAGCAGCGCTATCCAAGAGCAATATAGGATTTACGGTGCCAACCACATACGTAATTTTAAATTTCCTGGACTTCCCTGGCGGTCCCAGAGGTAAGACTCTGTGCTTCCACCGCAGGAGACACGGGTTCCATCCCTGGTCTGGGAACTAAGATTCCCGATTCCCGCATACCACACGGCACCACTGGGGACAAATAATTCCATAGCAGCCATCTCAAATAGTTTTTTAAAAGGTGAAATTAATTTTATGGGCTTCCCTGGTAGCTCAGAGGGTAAAGAATCTGCCTGCAATGTGGGAGACCTGGGTTCTATCCTTGGGTTGGGAAGATCCTGTGAAGAATGTAATGGCAACCCACTCCAGTATTTTTGCCTGGAGAAATCATGTGGACAGAGAAGCCTGGGGGACTAAATAGTCCATGGGGTCCCAAAGAGTCGGACAACACTGAGTGACTAACTTCACTTCTTCAACCCTACATATCTAAGATATTATCATTTCAACACATATGCAATGTTAAATGGTTATCAATAGGTTAGGTTCTCCTCCCCCGACCCCCGTTATCTCTTTGACATTAGATGTGTTTTGCACACCTACAGCACATTTCAAAAGACGTTAAAAAAACGGTTAAAGCGAAATGTAGTCTCAGCAAAATAATAACTGTGTCGGGAGCTTTCCCGGTGGCTCAGCTGTAAAGAACCTGCCTCCAATGCAGGAGTCACAGGTTTGACCCCTGAGTAGGGAAGATTCCCTGGAGAAGGAAATGGTAACCCACTCCAGTACTCTTGCTGGGAGATCTCATGGAGAAAGGAGCGTGATGGGGTATAGTCCATGGGGTCGAAAGAGTCGGACGCGACTTAGCGACTGAACAACCACCTTGTGTCTGATGAAAAACAAGTTCTAGACTTCTTCATTATTCAGTTAGATATTAATTAACAGGACGTAAGACTGTAGTTCTTCAGTAGCACTCGCCACAATTCAAGCGCTCAATTTTCGCCGCCAGCGGATTTGCCGCTGGAGTGGACGGCGCAGACAGGACCCCCGCGGCGGAAGGCGAGGCCAGGGACTCTGGGGAGGTAGCTATAAACCACAAGAACAGGGTACTGGACAACGAGGGAGGGAACGCCGCCCCACCCACAAGGAAGGCAAGCAGTTGGGAGAGGTGGTCGCATCCTCAGCGCGCCTCTCCACAACTCCTTAGGAAATCAGCCCCGCGACACCCAGGCCCACGTCAGGCCTGCGCCTGAGGTCCGAACACCCGGGGAGGTGGTGCGGTGGGGCGGTCGCTCTCTTCCTGCCCTAGTACTTGGCCAGCTGGTCCACCTCACAGTTCACGGGCAAGCCCAGGAACTGCTCCCGCGAGGTCCGCATCTGCTCCCGGCTGGGCTACGCGGCAGCATCAAAGTTACCAACAACCGCACCCAGCTGCTAAAAGATAGCGGGGGCCCTGCCCTACCAACGAACAACGCAAAGGCAAGGAAGTGAGTCTGCAGAAAGTGCGTCACGGCGCGGCGCGCAGCCTGCCGGGAAGCGTAGTTTGGGGCCAGAATGCGACTCTAGTGGAACGGATGAGGACTGTCCTTGCGCGTTGACCTGCTCAGTTGTGTTCCAGCACGTTTTTTTGTTTTTACCACCAGTACCCACAAGCAAAACATAGTATTGTTTCCACGCTTTTGGACATTATATAGGTAGCCTTATTACATATTTACTAGCTCATTTTGCACAATTTTTTTTGTTTTGTTTTGTTTTTCAATGATACACGGTAATCCGTTTATTTGTGTTCACTGCTGTTTGGTATCTATTGAAGAAACAGACCAACACTCCAATTGGATTATCATATATGTCTCCCTGCACACCCATGGAGAGTTTCTCTAAGTAGCGGTTCACAAACTTTTTGCTGTAATAATCCTTTCACACTCTTTAAATGTTTTTTCCAGTTTCATTTGAGATATAATTGACATACAGCACTACAAATTTCAAGTGTACGCATAACGAATTTACTTACCTATATTGTGAAATGAGTACCACAGTAAGTTTCCTTAACATCCGTCATCTCATAGAGATACAAAAAACAAATGAGGTCTTCTCCTTGTGATGAGAACACTTAGGCTCTACTCTCTTAACAACTTTCAAATATACCATACATCCGTGTTAGCTATGGTTGTCATTACATCCCTGTAACCGCATACCCTCCTGAAAGGAGACCTGCCTCACCCATCTGGGAGTTAATAGGAGTGATCTCTGTCTGTCTCTCTCTCTCACACACACACACATACACTCAAGAGGACTCTCAGAGTTAAGGACCTGGTCCTGGTAAGACTGAGAGGGAAGAGAAGTGAATTTGAATGTTGATGAAGTTGTTTTTAGAAGAATTTATTTTTCAGAGTTCAGAAATCTGAGCCAGGATAACCTGATCCTAAGGACTGTATCCCCTGAAGATATCTTTGATTCTCTCACCAATTCTCCTTGCTTTTTCGAGGATTTTCTGCTGACCTCTCCAGATTGAGTCCCTCAGCCGGCGGAATAGCCCCACACTCTGAATCTGTGAACCAGGAGGAAATAGTTGCTTTGGGGTATTGGCTCAGCATTAAAACCAGACCCCTTGCCACTTGAACACTCCGATTCCTGGGCCACATCAGGAAGCTTGGAGCCCCAGTTTACCTCCTATATGATGTTTGGAGCCTGTGGTTAAATCAACACACCACAGATAGATAAGCAAACCAAAGTCCCTTAGGTGACAGGGGGCTTCCCAGGGTCACAAGCCCATCCCAACAAAGCTGGAAGGGAACCAGGAGTTGAGAGCTCATGATTTGAGTCAATGAGTTTCAAACTTCAGCATCGAAAGAAGCCCCTGGAGGCTTTGTGAAAATACAAAGGCTGCCCCCCATCCAGGAGTCTGATTCAGGATATCTGAGTGGGGCTGAGAATCTGCCTCTATGTCAGTTCCCAGTTGGGGACCCCAGTAGGGAACCACTGCTCTAAGGGACACAGAGCCAGGACTGGAGACCTGGGGCTCGGGGGAGGGAGAGGCCAGGGTAGGAGAACCTTTCTCTGCCCTGGATGGGGCAGTGGGTCATTGGGCCAAAGGAAATTCCACAACCCACCCCTCTAGCAGTCCTCACAGTACAAAAGGGGCCACTTACATTATTACAAGTGATGTCAAAATCACCCCTGATCCAGTACCGGGTGACTGTCCCCACACACTGTTTCACCAGCTGGAAAAGAAGGCTTGAAGTCAAACTAGAAACTCCAGGCAATATCTCCCAGCCACACCCCACCTCACCCCAGGGACTGCAATTCTTTCCCAGAAGCCCCCTGTTCAGCTCCCTGAGAAGCATTTTCCTGCTCCTTCAGCCCCCAGGCTCACCCCATTCTCCTTGAAGTCACACTGCTCTGGGGGCTGCGGGGTCGTCCTGGGGCACACGGTCTCCTTCACTGTGAAGCTCACAGGCTTTCGAGCTCCCGGGTGCTCCACCTGGTCAAGGATCAAAGTGGGGGGACTGGGCTCGGCTTATGTTTCCTTCTCTGATCTGTCTCCCTGCCCCCAACCCGGACGGCAGCCTCTCCAGCCCCCTGTGTGTCCGGCCCTGGGTTTGGTGCTGGGAGCACAGGGGAGGGGACAGAGCCCGTGCCCGGCCTCATGGACACACAGAGAGCAGGAGCGGCCCTCACAGCGGCGCTGATGGCAGCGCCTCACCTCAGAGGGGCTGAGGGAGGTCAGGGCCGCCTGCAGGGAGAGCCCTTGTCACTGGAACTTCCAGGCTGACGGAGCTCCCCCTGGCAGAGAGACACCAAGGTTCAGGGGGGACTTTAGCAGAGAAGTCACCTCAGTGACCCCCTCCATCCCTGGAGCTCCCAGAAGTCCAGGGAGCCTGAGCCAGGTGTGCAGGGTGCCTGTTCCCACAGCAGAGATGCTAAGACAGGAAGCCTGGTGCTGGGAGATGACCCAGGTCTGGGAGGGTTTCCTAGAAGAGGTGGGAACCCACGTAGTGGGAAAAGTGCCTTCCTGACAAGAGAACCAGCCTTAATGAAGAGGGCAACAGTGCCGAGGATGTCAGGAGACAAATCCCCTTCCCAGCCCCCTCCCCAACTCACATCCTGCTCGGGAGGCGGGTCTAGCTCCAGGAGGCGGTAGAGATTAGCTTCTGAGGACCTCTCATTGAACTGATCCACAGCACGAAGCACGGCCTCCCTGTAGCTGAGGTCCTGGGCGCTGGCCGAGGGCACCACTAGTCCCAGCAGCAGTAGCCACAGTGACGACCGTCCCAGGGAGAAGCTGGCCCTCTGGGTCTCCATGGTCCCTAAACTGCCTCCTCTCAGCCTGAGGGGCCCTCCTTTTATGCTCAGCCTGGGCCCTGATGCAAAGGCTCAACCAGGACTCTTCCTGACCCGCCCCATCCCTGCCTTCCTCCCAGGGTGTGAAGTGGACTTGCCTCAGCCCCTGCTGTTGCTTCATGGGATTGCTGGGTAGTAGGCAGGGAGGCCCCTGTGCAAGGTGAAGAAATGGTTTCTCCATCTCCCTGACAATGTCTTGGGCCCTGCTGTGGTCCATGGGAAGTGTCACAGGCAGGCTTGCCCAAGAGGATTGAGTATTCCAGGAGACGGAAGGGCCAGGCACTGTCTACATCTCCTCGGCTTCCCCTCTATGGTCTCTCAGGATTCAGGATAAAGAAGTGTATTGTGCACTCAACCTTCAGCTCTCAGTACTGCCTAGAACCCAATAGGGAGTCATTTAATGATGCTTGACAGTACTACTCACAACTTAAGACTTACACACACAGCTAGTCCCTAGGCAGACACAAAGCCCATACTATCTATTACTCTGTGCCCAGGCCTCAGAGAGTGAGTCCCATTTCTCCCCTCTCCTGGACTCCTCTTCATTCATTTTCTCAGTTTAATACCGTCTTGTCCTCAGACCCCACAAAACATGGTGTGTTGTCCTGGCCCCTCCCCAACAGAGCCTGAGGAAGTGTTACCTACACCACTTCCAGCAATTCTTTGCTGGCTTACATTCAAGCCCATCACAGGCTGAGCAGCCCTCCCTAGATCCAGAGGCCACACTCAAGCCTTGTCTTATCTCCACAGGTTCTGGGGACCCTCTGTCTTCCTGAACTTGCCCCTGACCAATTCTCCCTTGCTGTGCCCTCCTGGGTCCCCTCCTCCCTGGGGGCTTCTGCTGACTCTTCTCCAAGGACTCTCCTCTTAAGTCCTCCTCTTAGGAGGCAGGGCTGGCTGAGGATCATCCGGGCTGCTTCTCCTCCCACTCCTCACACATTCCTGGGGACAGCCCTTCTCAAGACACCAGTGCCCATCACACACATACGGTCTTTGCCTCTGGTTTCAAGACTCCCATAAAGAGCCTGGTTGTCCGCACTGGGCTGTTGGCTGGGTACTGCCACAGGAGCCCTGAGCTGGAAGCATGGGAGCCCCACCTGCTCCTTCTTCCTCCTGAGGACACTCCCCTGACCTCCCAGCACACCTGCCCTGGGCCTACCCTGTCTTCTCTCCTCTCAGGGAAGCCGCAACCTCCAGACTCCACCTTCCTCGAATACCAGCTTCTCCCTGACCACTGTCCACCCTCCATGCTATTTTTCTAAGGCTCCAACACACTGCCCATTTGACCATTTCACCTCCTGCCTCCCCAGCCTACAACCCCCCGCCCTGGCATCAGGGCCTAGACAGTTGCTATTCTTAGTTTTTCTTACCCCAGACTTGCGGGCCTTGGGTGTCAGGCTGTCCCATCACCCAAATCCCTCAGGCCACTCAGAGCCTCCTGCTCCTCCCCACATCTCTGCCCCTGATATCTCTCTGCTTGCACTGCTTTACCTCCTTGGGAAGCCTGCAGGGATCTGCAGGCACAGAAGGCACCTCCTCCTCTTTTCTGACATAGGACATCAATGTTCCGGACATCCCTTCTAATTTGACCCCCAAGTGACTCCATGTCCAGTCATCTGGACAAGTCACCAAGCAGAGTGGCCAGCGCTGGGGTGTGGAGGGAGTGCAACTGGGACAGATAATAAGCCAAAATATTAAAGGGGCCCAGAGGCCGTGAAGCAAATTCTAATCCAGTTTCCCTTGGGATGGCCACGTGACTGCCGTCCAGGGGTAGTTCATGGCCTCTGTGGGCCTCTGGGACTCGGGACAATTGTCTCGGACACCACGGAAGATGGCAGCTTGGATGGATGGTGGTGGTTACACACTCAGCCTTGGAGAGGAACGAGAGGTGGGCTTCTGGGCACCCTGGTTTCCTTGTCCAGGTTTGACCCTGCACTGTGGTCAAGTTGTATCCTTTTCCCAAATCAAAGGCTGAAAGCGACTTGATTACAATAGAGCATAATCAGCAATACACGTAGTGACAGGTTCTGGTAACCCTGAAATCCTCTCTTTGCTTTCCTGCCTCTGGGCCTTTCACTCTTACACACTTCAGACTGAAGCCCTCTTCCCCCGTCCTTCCCTGAGCCTTAGGAGGGTCCACTTCCGGGTCCTCAGGATGTACTTCCTGTGATGCGAAAGGTGAAAGCTTCCGGCTTTCCTGGTTTAGTCCTCACTGCCTGTCGGAACTGAGGTCTGCTCAGAAAAGACATCACAGTCGTCATCTTAGAGTGGTTGCCCCCGCCTCCACACCTGGTCTTTCAGAAATCCGCATGCACCTTTTCCCCAGCAAACTCAGGTATGAGCCCCGATCCTGCATCACCCCCTCCTCTGCTCCTCCCAGCCAGCGTCATGTCCATGAGACTCATGGGCATTGCACCTGCAGGCTGAGCCCTGAGACTCAACTGCGTCTCTCTGAGTGCTTCACAAGGTGAGAAGCATGGGCCCTCGTGGACTGTCAGCTCCATGCGAGCAGGAGCAGCATTCCCACCAGCACTGCACACACAGCAGGTCTCCTTAGGTCCTACTGGGTGTTGGAGGAGGAGGGCAGAGTGGGGCGGGTGAAGTGTTCGGGAGGCGCCCAAGGATGGAGACGCTGTCCTGGAGCTCCTGAGGCTACTGCCTCCCGCGTGGAAGGAACAGGGCCCTCACCCTTCTCTGTGTTCACAGGAGTGATCTCACACACACATACACTCATGGACACACACACAGACACATAGACACACACACACACGGGTACACACACACACGAGACATGAAATAGTTCAAGATTCTTTCTTGATAACTGTGAGGAGAGGAGACAATGAAATTGAGACCTGGAGGATATCACGTCACAAGAATTTATTTTTCAGATCCAGTAGCTTGAGGCAGAGTAAGAAAACCCTTAGGACTCTTTACTGGCTTATGACAGAAATCTACAAGAGCTGATTATCTGCAAACCCTTATCACTACAATGCGACATAATCGGGCTGCCTGTGGTGGTGCCCATGGCTGCTTTGTAATCCTGATGCTCTGGTGCTGTGAAACAAGAAAAACACAGGTTGCTTGTTGGTACTGCATCACCATCAACCCAAGATCCCTCCCCACCTGGCCCTTCCTGTTTCAGGGTCACACCAGGATCCTCAGGCACAAGTTCACCTCTGGCTGTGATATTTGGAGCATGAGGTGGAATCCCCACACTCAGAAATAGATGAAGAGACTAAAGGAAGACAAGGGCTTCCCAGAGTCACAAGCCCATCCCAGCAAAGCTGGAAGAGAGCAGAGGTTGAGGGCTCGTGACTCTCAAAACTTTAGCACAGTCAGAATCCCTGGAAGTCCTGGGAAAAGACAAATGGTCAGACCCCACCCCAGAGTCCAACTCAGGTGGCCTGAGTGGGGCTGAGAATCTGCCTTTCTGACAAGTTCTCTGGGTGGGGACCCCAGGAGAGAACCACTGCTCTAAGGGACACACAGCCAGGACGGGAGATCTGGGGCTCGGGGAGGGAGGGGGCAGGGTAGGAGAGTCTTTCTCTGCCCTGGATGGGGCAGTGGGTCATTGGTCCAAAGGAAGTTCCACAACCCACCGCCACAGCAGTTCCCACAGTACAGAAGGGGCCACTTACATTATTACAGGTGATGTCGAAGTTACCCCTGACCTGGTCCAGGGTGACTGTCCCCTCACAGCGTTTCAGCAGCTGGAAGGGGAGGCTCAAGGTCAAAGTGGAACCACCCACCCCCAGGCCATAAGCTCCCAGCCTCACACCAGGGGCTGGGAACCTTGCTCGAAGCCCCCTGTTCAGCAATCTGGGAAGCAGCCTCCTGTGCCCCCAGCCCCCAGGCTCACCCCATTCTCCTTGAAGTCACACTGCTCGGGGGGCTGCTGGGTGGTCCTGGAGCACACGGTCTCCTTCACCCTGAAGCTCACCCGCTTCGGGCTGTCTGGGTCTTCATCCTGCTCGAGGATCAGAGTGGGGAGACTGGGCTTGGGCTCAGGCTTCCTTCTCTGCTCTGTGTCTCTGCTCCTCCACCCAGAGGGTCCCTTCCCCAGCCCCCTCCCTGACTTACATCCTGAGGAGGCTGGTCCAGCTCGAGAAGACGGTAAATGTTAGGTTCTGAGGATTGCTCATTGAGCTGATCCACAGCACGAAGCACGGCCTCCCTGTAGCTGAGGGCCTGGGCGCTGGCCGAGGGCAGCGCTAGTCCCAGCAGCAGCAGCCACAGTGACCACCGTCCCAGGGAGAGGCTGGCCCTCTGGGTCTCCATGGTGCCCAGTCTGCCTCCTCCCACCTGAGGGACCCTCCTTTTATGCTCAGCCTGGGCCTGATGCAAAGACTCAACCTGACCCGCCCCATCCCTGGCCTCCTCCCAGGTGCGAGGTGGACTTGACTCAGGCTTTGCTGTTGCTTCATTGGATTTCTGGGCAGTGGTCAGGGAGGCCCCTGTGCAAGGTGACGAAAGGGTTTCTCCATCTCCCTGACAATATCTCGGCCTCTCCTGGGGTCCGTGGGAAGTGTCACAGGCAGGGTTGCTCAAAGGGGTTGAGTCCTTGAGGAGAGGGAGGGACCAGGCACTGTCTACATCCCCTCTGAGTCCACACCATGGGCTCCTGAGGATCCGGGGTAAAGGAGTGTATTCAGCAGTCAGCCTCCACCTCTTGGCACTGCCTGGAACCCAGTAGAGGGTCACTTGACATTTGGTGAGTGGATGACAGTACTACATCTCAAGATGTACACACCAGCCAGTCCCTAGGTAGACACAGGGCCACACCATCGTCTCTGTGTCCAGCCCTCATACAGTGAGCTCCATTTGTCTCCTCTCCTGGATTCCTCTGCATTGCTCTTCTCAGTCTAAAAATGTCCTGGCCCCAGAACCTACCAAACCTGGCCTATTGCTTTGGCTGCCTCTCATCTGCCCTGAGAAATGGTCATCTGCACGCTTCTTTGCTCTATTTCACCCTCAGGCCATCGCAGGCTGGACAGCCCTCCCTAAGTACAGGGGCCGCACTAAAGCCTTATCTTTATCTTCACAGGCTGCAGAGTCCATCTGTCCTCCAAACACTGATTCTCCCCTGTCGCTTCTCTCCTGGGTCCCCTCCTCTGTGGGTTCTGCTGAGTCTCCTCCAGGGAGTCTCCTCTTAGGAGGCAGGGCTGGCTCGGGTGCATCCGGGCTGCTTCTCCTCTCAGTTCTCACATGTTCCAGGGGCTATCCCTTCCCTTTTCAAGACACGAGTTCTCGTGCACACATGGCTCTGGGTTCAAGACTCCCATGAACACCCTGGTTGTCCGCACTGAGCTGTTGGCTGGGTGCTGCCGCAGGACCCTGAGCTGGAAGCCTGGGAGCCCTACCTGCTCCTTCTTCCTGAGGACACTCCTAGACCTCGTACCACTCCTTCCCTGGTCCTACCCCGTCTTCTCTCCTCCAACGGGGAGCCAGAATGCCCAAAGTCCTCCTCTGTGTTCCTGGCTCTTCCCTGACCACTGTCCACCCTCCATACCATTGTCTAGGGGGCTTCTGCAAATCACTGATTTGGGTATTTCACCCACCTCCTTGAGCCAGGGGCATTAGGGTCTGGATGCTTGGGTCTCTTTATTGTCCTCACTCCCCACCATACAGGCCTCAGGTATTGGGTCCCAGGCCACCCCGATCACTCGGGCCCGTCGGAGCCTCCAGCTCATCTCCCAACTGTGCCTCTGGTCCCTCTGCTTGCCCTGGCCTTCCTCCTTGGAAAGGCATCCCTGATCTCTAAGAACACTCAGAATCTCCTCCTCTTGGCTCTCACAGCCCTGAGAAAGTTTCTTCTCATTTGACTCCATGTCCAGTCGTGTGGGTGAGACACCAGGCTTGAGGGCTGGTGCTGGGTGGTAGAGAGAGCACAGATGGGAGCTATAAGCAGCCAAAGTGTTAGAGGGGCTCAGGGACCATGAAGCTCATTCTAATAAGGCTTGCCTTGGGATAGCCATGTGACTGGAGGCCAGGGGTAGCTCTTGGCATGTGTTGACCTGTGGGACTCTGAGCAGTTGGCTGGGGCCCCTCGGAAGTGGCAGCTGGATGGAAGGTGCTGGTTACACATCAGCCTTGGAGAGAGAAGGACAGGTGGGCCTTGGTGCAACCTGGTTACACAGCCCAGGTCTTGCCCCAGTGGCCTCTTGGTCAAGCTGTATCCTTTTCCCAAGTCAAAGAAGGAAAGCGAGGTGATTACAATAGAAAATTACTAGCAATACACATGGTTACTGGCTATTAGGTAAGCCTGAAACCCTCCCTGTGCTATCTTGCCTCTGGGCCTTTGCATTGGCTCACACTTCAGACTGAAGTCCCCTCCCCCATCCTCCCTAATTCTGTGTAGGGTCCTCAGTGTGGTCCTTGATGGCACCTCTCATGGTGAGGAGCATGTCTTCCATGCTCTGAGCAACCAGCTTTTCTGGCTTAGTCCTCACAGCCTGTTAGGGCTGAGGCCTACTCAGGAAAGACGGCACAGCCCTTGTCTCCAGCCGGCATGTCCCCACTCCGCATCTGAACCTTGAGACAGGCATGCACGTTTCACCCCAACAAACTCTAGTAGGAGCTCTGATCCTGCATTGCCCCCTCCTTTGCTCCTCCCAGCCATCTTTCCTGTCCATAAGACTCTGGGGCAAGGAGAACCAGAATCCAGTCCCAAACAGTGCCCCCAAACCTCTGGGAACACCCACCAGCTCTCTGTGTAGGTCAGTTGATGAGGAAAATGAGACCCACAGGTAAACCATTCAATCAAGGACCCCCCTCACTAGGAAATGGCAGACTCAGCAGGGTGACCCGAACCCTCCCTCAGGGAGGCGCTCTACCCTGGGACGAGCTTAAACCTCAGCCCAAAAGCCCTGGAACTGGCATTGCATCCCTGCTTTATGACTCACTGAGGAGGGAGCTGGGCTCTCATGTCCCTTCACAGGCAGTCACTTACACAGGCCAAGCGCAGAGGAGACAGAGTATCCCAGCTGTCTCCTGGGGAGGGGGAAGCTGTGAAGGCAGCTGTGAAGGGACCTGAGAGCCATTACCATCTACCTCCCACAGTCCCAACAGCTGAGGGTCCTCAGGGCAGCCGCCCACTGACAGGATTGAACAGGACACTAACAATACCTACTGCCCAGCGCCCCACCCAGAGACCAGCATCCCTCTGGCCCACCTCAACCAAAAGGGTCAAAACTGAACTGTCGTCTCCCCACACACACATTTCGTACCTACCCCCAGGCACCGAGCAGCCCGGGACTGTGCTGTCACAACCCACGCCCGCATGGTCCAGCCTGTCAGGGCACCAACCTGCCTTATTTTGTCTTCAGTACCTCATCCCAGGCAGCCCGACACTCTCTCAGCCTCTAGAGAGGCTCCTCCCCCCTCTCGGGGCCAGTGCCCTGGCCTGATGCTCAAAGCCATTAATGGAAGGACCTGATATTTGTTCTCTCAGGGAGTAAGAGGTCCAGGGATCGAAGAGCAGACACTCAGAAGCCAATCCCCTTAGAAGGCCTAAGTAGGCCTGCAGACCTCCCTGCCAGGGGCCACTTCAGCTCCCAGCTCTAGGATTCAGATGGAACCAATGTAAGCATCCACCCCTTTCTGCTATCAGTGGTTACCTGTACATGCTGGGAGCCTCCTCCGCAGCAAGGAACGTCAGGTAAATGCCCATGTAGAATATGAAAGGACGAGACTGGCCCGAGGCTACAGGTGGGAGGCCATGGGAGCAAGATGGGCAATCATGGGGAACGACTGAAAACAGAAGTGACCTGCACAGATGTCATGTCATCCTGATGAGTGGTCCCTCTCTCCGGTGGGGCTGGGATGTGCCAGCGGTGATGGGCCTAATGTGGACCATCTGCCAGTTTCCATGGTGTAAACATTTTTTCCATGGCTGATTTCAAGCTACCAAGAATGTAACAGCCAGCTCAAAAAACAAAACAAAACTGACCATTTCACACTTGGCTCTACCAAGCCTGGATCCTCGGGCACAGACACAACACAGCTCTGAGTTCCCTCAGTACGGCTTCCCCCCACAGCATATGACGATGTAGAGAAGACGCACAGGGATCGACTAACCTGTCTGCAATCAACACACCTGCTCACCAAGAGGAGACAAGCCTGACAGGTAACAAAGTAAATGCTCTGTGAGATCCTACCCTATGTCCCTCTCAGACAGGGGAATATGTCTTGGTTCACAGTGGCCCAGAAGGGGACTGAAGGCAAGCCTTTAATCGAAGGAGTTTGTTTGCAAGGTAATTCCAGAAAAAGCCAGCAAAAGTGTAGACAGAGGAGTCAGGGCAGGATGAGTGAGAAGAAGACATGTCAATAAACAGGCAGTAAAGTGGATGACAGGAGCTCAACCCAGCTGGGGACCTCAGGCAGAGGTGTGATACGTCTGGAGGTGGGCCCCCGAGGGAGTGAGGAAGAGGAGATGTTTTTACCCCAAGTTCTCACTTTTCACTTTCATGCATTGGAGAAGGAAATGGCAACCCACTCCAGTGTTCTTGCCTGGAAAATCCCAGGGAGGGGAGCCTGGTGGGCTTCCGTCTATGGGGTCACACCGAGTCGGGCACGACTGCCGTGACTTAGCAGCAGCAGCCCCCAATTGTTAATTGAAGGTGTTCCCTGATACAAACTCCATAGTGCTTCCTGTCTGCCTCAGAGCAAAGGTCAGCTAGAGAATGGGGAGTGGGCAGGACACGGACAGTGTCTGAAACACACAGGCAAATAGACATTGAATCTCTGTGTCACTCTGTCTCTCATGCCCTCGTGGAGAAATCTTCACCCCGATGAGCAGGATACTTCTTTTTAGTGGTACACATTTTTATACTACGTGATCACTAAACACAAACCCACCCCTGACATCTGAGACCCAGCTGAAGAAACAGTATTGAGTCTAAATGCCACAGAAAAGCCATGAGGGATGGGCTATTTCAGAATTCAGATTGTCGAGGGCAAGAGGTACGTCCTGGGCGTTGCACCTGCAGGCTCATCCCTGAGACTGAACTTTGTCTCTGTGAGTGTTTAACAAGGTGAGCAGCCTGGCCCCTCGTGGACTGTCAGCTCCACGTGAGCAGGAACAGCAGCCCCACCAGCTCTGCACCCACGGCAGGTCTCCTTACGTCCTACTGGGTGTTGGAGGAGGAGGGCAGGGGTGGGTGAAGGGCTCGGGAGGGACCCGAGGGTGGGGAGGCAGTTCCTGAGCTCCTGGGGCTGCTGCCTGCCCCGTGCCCTCCTGGAAGGAACAGGGGCCTCAGGCTTCTCTGTGTTCACAGGAGTGATCTCACACACACACATGGACACATACACATAGATGCACACCATATGTGGGGGACCTCCCAGAGTTAGGGATATGGTCCTGATGAGTGGGAGAAGGGGAGACAAAAGTGAAATTAAAGCCTGGAGGAACCTGTTTTCACAAGAATTTATTTTCACTGTCCAGAAGCCCGAATCTGAACAAATCAGACACTTAAGACTCTTCCCCAGGCTCAGGATCTGACAGCTCTTCTCCATCAACCTCTGCGCCAAGGCCACCATGGCCATTTCCAGCGTAGGATGACACTCTGGAGCTATGAAAAAGGAAGCCACAAGCTTCTTTTGGGACTGACTCATGATTAACACTTGACACCCCCCCAACACACACACACCACACCTCTACCTTCCTGGGCTGCCCAAGGAGCCTTGCAACCCCAGGTCACGCTCTGGCTGTGACCCTTGGAGCATGTGGTTGAATCTCCATACCACAGACAGAGAGGAAACTGAGGCCCACAGATGGCATGGGGCTTCCCAGGGTCACAAGCACATTCCAGCAAAGCTGGATGAGAGCAGAGGCTGAAAACCCATGACTGCAGTCAGTGTGTCATAAGCTGAGCTCAGTCACAATTCCCTGGAGGGCTTGTGAAAATCCAAATGGCTGGGCCCCACTCCAGTGTCAGATTCAGGAAGTCTGAGTGGGTCCTGAGAATCCATCTCATGTCAGTTCCCAGATGGGAACCCCAGTAGAGAACCACTGCTCGAAGGGAGGCAGCCCCAGGGCTGGAGACCTGGGGCTTAGGGAAGGAGGGGCCAGGGTAGGAGGGCCTCTGTCTGCCCTGGATGGGACAGCGGGTCATTGGTACAGAGGATGTTCCACACACTATCTTCCCTAGAACCCCCCCAGTCCAGAAGGGACCACTCACCTCATTACAGTTTAGGTCAAACTGGTCATTGGACGGGTCCAGGGTGACTGTCCCCACACACTGTTTCACCCGCTGGAAGGAGAGGCTCAAGGTCAAACTGGAATCCCCTTGGCCATAACCTCCCAGCCTCACCCCAGAGACAGGAAACCTTCCCAGAAGCTCCCTGTTCAGCTCCCTGGGAAACATTGACCCCAAGCGCCCAGCCTCACCCCTTTCTCCTTGAAGTCACACTGCTCCGCGGGCTGCTGAATCGTCCTGGGGCACACAGTCTCCTTCACCGTGAAGCTCACAGGCTTTCGAGTGCCCAGATCTTCATTCTGGTGACGGATTAAAGTGCGGGGGAAACTGGGTTCAGGCTCATTTTTCCTTCTCTGATCTGTCTCCCTGCCCCTCACCTAGACAGTCCCCTCCCCAACTCACATCCTTGGGAGGTGGGTCTAGCTCCAGGAGGCGGTAGAGATTAGCTTCTGAGGACAGCTCATTGAGCTGATCCACAGCACGAAGCACGGCCTCCCTGTAGCTGAGGGCTTGGGCGCTGGCCGAGGGCACCACTAGTCCCAGCAGCAGTAGCCACAGTGACCACCGCCCCAGTGAGAGGCTGGCCCTCTGGGTCTGCATGGTCCCCATTCTGCCTCCTCCCAGGTGAAGGACCCTCCTTTTATGCTCAGCCTGGGCCCTGATGCAAAGGCTCAACCAGGACTCTTCCTGACCCGCCCCATCCCTGCCTTCCTCCCAGGGTGTGAAGTGGACTTGCCTCAGCCCCTGCTGTTGCTTCATGTGTTGCTGGGCAGTTTGAAGAGAGGCCCTGTGCAAGGTGAAGAAATGGTTTCTCCATCTCCTGACAACTTCTTGGTCTCTTGCTCAAAATGGTTGAGTCCTTAGGAGAGGGAGGGAGTCAGAAATCTGTCTTACACCTGCACACCTGACAACAGTTTGAAGGACTTTGCATGCGTGCATGCTAAGTCACTTCAGCGTGTCCAACTCTTTGTGACCCCATGGATTGGAGTCCACCAGGCTCCTCTGTCCATGGGATTCTCCAGGCAAGAATACTGGAGTGTGTGGCCATGCCCTTCTCCAGGGGATCTTCCCCATCCAGGGATCAAACCCATACGTCTTACATCTCCTAAACCGGCAGGCGAGTTCTTTACCACTAGCTTCACATGGGAAGCCCTTAAAGGAGTATATTCAACAATAAATCTCCTGCTCAAGGCTCTTGGCCAGTAGGCACTCAGCAACTTTCATGAATGATTGACAGTATCATCATGTCTAGAGCCTAACTCCCCGCCGCCCCCTCACCAAGCCAGTACCGAGGCAGGCATCAAGGCCACACCATCCTGTCCTATGGGCTCAGTTCTCAGCCAGTCAGGAGCTCGGCTCCATCTGTCCCCTCTTCTGGACTCTTCTGATTACTTTCTCAGTCATATATTTCCTATGGCCAGATGCCTGGGCTGTTACCCTGGCACCTCCCCAGCTAAGTATGAGGAAGTGTCATCTGTATCACGACCACAGTTCTTTGTTCTCTCTCACAGTGAAGGCAACCACAGGATGGACAGTCCTCACCAAATAACTAGGTTAGGTTAATGCCTTCTCTTTACGCAGTTTCTAGAGAGTATGTTCCTAGCTCTCCCTGACCACTGTCCGCCCTCCACACCATTGTCTAGGGATCCTGCAAACCACTGATTTGACCGTTTCACCTGCTGCCTTGAGTCAAGGGCAACAAGGTTTGCAGCTTGATGCTCGGTGTTGTCCTCTCCCACTGCCTGCAGGCCTCGGGTGTCAGGCTCCCCTGTCCATCCCAAACACTCAGGCACCTCAGAGCCACATGCTCGTCTCCCATCTCCTCCCCTGACCCCTCTGCTTGCCCTGACCTTCTTCCTTAGGAAGCCTTCACTGATGTCCAAGGAGATTCAGCACCTCATTTATCTTGGGTCCCGCAGCCTTCAGGAAGGTTAAAGCTTTTCTTTACGCAGTTTCTAGAGAGTATGTTCCTGGCTCTCCCCTGACCACTGTCCACCCTCCATACCATTGTCTAGGGGGCTTCTGCAAATCACTGATTTGGGTATTTCACCCACCTCCTTGAGCCAGGGGCATTAGGGTCTGGATGCTTGGGTCTCTTTACTGTCCTCACTCCCCACCCTACAGGCCTCAGGTATTGGGTCCCAGGCCACCCCGATCACTCGGGCCCGTCGGAGCCTCCAGCTCATCTCCCAACTGTGCCTCTGGTCCCTCTGCTTGCCCTGGCCTTCCTCCTTGGAAAGGCATCCCTGATCTCTAAGAACACTCAGAATCTCCTCCTCTTGGCTCTCACAGCCCTGAGAAAGTTTCTTCTCATTTGACTCCATGTCCAGTCGTGTGGGTGAGACACCAGGCTTGAGGGCTGGTGCTGGGTGGTAGAGAGAGCACAGATGGGAGCCATAAGCAGCCAAGTGTTAGAGGGGCTCAGGGACCATGAAGCTCATTCGAATAAGGCTTGCCTTGGGATAGCCATGTGACTGGAGGCCAGGGGTAGCTCTTGGCATGTGTTGACCTGTGGGACTCTGGGCAGTTGGCTGGGGCCCCTCGGAAGTGGCAGCTGGATGGAAGGTGCTGGTTACACATCAGCCTTGGGAGAGAGAAGGACAGGTGGGCCTTGGTGCAACCTGGTTACACAGCCCAGGTCTTGCCCCAGTGGCCTCTTGGTCAAGCTGTATCCTTTTCCCAAGTCAAAGAAGGAAAGCGAGGTGATTACAATAGAAAATTACTAGCAATACACATGGTTACTGGCTATTAGGTAAGCCTGAAACCCTCCCTGTGCTATCTTGCCTCTGGGCCTTTGCATTGGCTCACACTTCAGACTGAAGTCCCCTCCCCCATCCTCCCTAATTCTGTGTAGGGTCCTCAGTGTGGTCCTTGATGGCACCTCTCATGGTGAGGAGCATGTCTTCCATGCCCTGAGCAACCAGCTTTTCTGGCTTAGTCCTCACAGCCTGTTAGGGCTGAGGTCTACTCAGGAAAGACAGCACAGCCCTTGTCTCCAGCCGGCATGTCCCCACTCCGCATCTGAACCTTGAGACAGGCATGCACGTTTCACCCCAACAAACTCTAGTAGGAGCCCTGATCCTGCATTGCCCCCTCCTTTGCTCCTCCCAGCCATCTTTCCTGTCCATGAGACTCTGGGGCAAGGAGAACCAGAATCCAGTCCCAAACAGTGCCCCCAGACCTCTGGGAACACCCACCAGCTCTCTGTGTAGGTCAGTTGATGAGGAAAATGAGACCCACAGGTAAACCATTCAATCAAGGACCCCCCTCACTAGGAAATGGCAGACTCAGCAGGGTGACCCGAACCCTCCCTCAGGGAGGCGCTCTACCCTGGGACGAGCTTAAACCTCAGCCCAAAAGCCCTGGAACTGGCATTGCATCCCTGCTTTAGGACTCACTGAGGAGGGAGCTGGGCTCTCATGTCCCTTCACAGGCAGTCACTTACACAGGCCAAGCGCAGAGGAGACAGAGTATCCCAGGATCTCCTGGGGAGGGGGAAGCTGTGAAGGCAGCTGTGAAGGGACCTGAGAGCCATTACCATCTACCTCCCACAGTCCCAACAGCTGAGGGTCCTCAGGGCAGCCGCCCACTGACAGGATTGAACAGGACACTAACAATACCTACTGCCCAGCGCCCCACCCAGAGACCAGCATCCCTCTGGCCCACCTCAACCAAAAGGGTCAAAACTGAACTGTCGTCTCCCCCCACACACATTTCGTACCTACCCCCAGGCACCGAGCAGCCCGGGACTGTGCTGTCACAACCCACGCCCGCATGGTCCAGCCTGTCAGGGCACCAACCTGCCTTATTTTGTCTTCAGTACCTCATCCCAGGCAGCCCGACACTCTCTCAGCCTCTAGAGAGGCTCCTCCCCCCTCTCGGGGCCACTGCCCTGGCCTGATGCTCAAAGCCATTAATGGAAGGACCTGATATTTGTTCTCTCAGGGAGTAAGAGGTCCAGGGATCGAAGAGCAGACACTCAGAAGCCAATCCCCTTAGAAGGCCTAAGTAGGCCTGCAGACCTCCTGCCAGGGGGCCACTTCAGCTCCCAGCTCTAGGATTCAGATGGAACCAATGTAAGCATCCACCCTTTCTGCTATCAGTGGTTACCTGTACATGCTGGGAGCCTCCTCCGCAGCAAGGAACGTCAGGTAAATGCCCATGTAGAATATGAAAGGACGAGACTGGCCCGAGGCTACAGGTGGGAGGCCATGGGAGCAAGATGGGCAATCATGGGGAACGACTGAAAACAGAAGTGACCTGCACAGATGTCATGTCATCCTGATGAGTGGTCCCTCTCTCCGGTGGGGCTGGGATGTGCCAGTGGTGATGGGCCTAATGTGGACCATCTGCCAGTTTCCATGGTGTAAACATTTTTTCCATGGCTGATTTCAAGCTACCAAGAATGTAACAGCCAGCTCAAAAAACAAAACAAAACTGACCATTTCACACTTGGCTCTACCAAGCCTGGATCCTCGGGCACAGACACAACACAGCTCTGAGTTCCTCAGTACGGCTTCCCCACAGCATATGACGATGTAGAGAAGACGCACAGGGATCGACTAACCTGTCTGCAATCAACACACCTGCTCACCAAGAGGAGACAAGCCTGACAGGTAACAAAGTAAATGCTCTGTGAGATCCTACCCTATGTCCCTCTCAGACAAGGGAATATGTCTTGGTTCACAGTGGCCCAGAAGGGGACTGAAGGCAAGCCTTTAATCGAAGGAGTTTGTTTGCAAGGTAATTCCAGAAAAAGCCAGCAAAAGTGTAGACAGAGGAGTCAGGGCAGGATGAGTGAGAAGAAGACGTGTCAATAAACAGGCAGTAAAGTGGATGACAGGAGCTCAACCCAGCTGGGGACCTCAGGCAGAGGTGTGATACGTCTGGAGGTGGGCCCCCGAGGGAGTGAGGAAGAGGAGATGTTTTTACCCCAAGTTCTCACTTTTCACTTTCATGCATTGGAGAAGGAAATGGCAACCCACTCCAGTGTTCTTGCCTGGAAAAATCCCAGGGAGGGGAGCCTGGTGGGCTTCCGTCTATGGGGTCACACCGAGTCGGGCACGACTGCCGTGACTTAGCAGCAGCAGCCCCCAATTGTTAATTGAAGGTGTTCCCTGATACAAACTCCATAGTGCTTCCTGTCTGCCTCAGAGCAAAGGTCAGCTAGAGAATGGGGAGTGGGCAGGACACGGACAGTGTCTGAAACACACAGGCAAATAGACATTGAATCTCTGTGTCACTCTGTCTCTCACGCCCTCGTGGAGAAATCTTCACCCCGATGAGCAGGATACTTCTTTTTAGTGGTACACATTTTTATACTACGTGATCACTAAACACAAACCCACCCCTGACATCTGAGACCCAGCTGAAGAAACAGTATTGAGTCTAAATGCCACAGAAAAGCCATGAGGGATGGGCTATTTCAGAATTCAGATTGTCGAGGGCAAGAGGTACGTCCTGGGCGTTGCACCTGCAGGCTTATCCCTGAGACTGAACTTCGTCTCTGTGAGTGTTTAACAAGGTGAGCAGCCTGGCCCCTCGTGGACTGTCAGCTCCACGTGAGCAGGAACAGCAGCCCCACCAGCTCTGCACCCACGGCAGGTCTCCTACATCCTACTGGGTGTTGGAGGAGGAGGGCAGGGGTGGGTGAAGGGCTCGGGAGGGACCGAGGGTGGGGAGGCAGTTCCTGAGCTCCTGGGGCTGCTGCCTGCCCCATGCCCTCCTGGAAGGAACAGGAGCCTCAGGCTTCTCTGTGTTCACAGGAGTGATCTCACACACACACATGGACACATACACATAGATGCACACCATATGTGGGGGACCTCCCAGAGTTAGGGATATGGTCCTGATGAGTGGGAGAAGGGGAGACAAAAGTGAAATTAAAGCCTGGAGGAACCTGTTTTCACAAGAATTTATTTTCACTGTCCAGAAGCCCGAATCTGAACAAATCAGACACTTAAGACTCTTCCCCAGGCTCAGGATCTGACAGCTCTTCTCCATCAACCTCTGCGCCAAGGCCACCATGGCCATTTCCAGGGTAGGATGACACTCTGGAGCTATGAAAAAGGAAGCCACAAGCTTCTTTTGGGACTGACTCATGATTAACACTTGACACCCCCCCCCCACACACACACACACACCACACCTCTACCTTCCTGGGCTGCCCAAGGAGCCTTGCAACCCCAGGTCACGCTCTGGCTGTGACCCTTGGAGCATGTGGTTGAATCTCCATACCACAGACAGAGAGGAAACTGAGGCCCACAGATGGCATGGGGCTTCCCAGGTCTAAGCACATTCCAGCAAAGCTGGATGAGAGCAGAGGCTGAAAACCCATGACTGCAGTCAGTGTGTCATAAGCTGAGCTCAGTCACAATTCCCTGGAGGGCTTGTGAAAATCCAAATGGCTGGGCCCCACTCCAGTGTCAGATTCAGGAAGTCTGAGTGGGTCCTGAGAATCCATCTCATGTCAGTTCCCAGATGGGAACCCCAGTAGAGAACCACTGCTCGAGGGGAGGCAGCCCCAGGGCTGGAGACCTGGGGCTTAGGGAAGGAGGGGCCAGGGTAGGAGGGCCTCTGTCTGCCCTGGATGGGACAGCGGGTCATTGGTACAGAGGATGTTCCACACACTATCTTCCCTAGAACCCCCCCAGTCCAGAAGGGACCACTCACCTCATTACAGTTTAGGTCAAACTGGTCATTGGATGGGTCCAGGTGACTGTCCCCACACACTGTTTCACCCGCTGGAAGGAGAGGCTCAAGGTCAAACTGGAATCCCCTGGCCATAACCTCCCAGCCTCACCCCAGAGACAGGAAACCTCTCCAGAAGCTCCTGTTCAGCTCCCTGGGAAACATTGACCCCAAGCGCCCAGCCTCACCTTTTTCTCCTTGAAGTCACACTGCTCCGCGGGCTGCTGAATCGTCCTGGGGCACACAGTCTCCTTCACCGTGAAGCTCACAGGCTTTCGAGTGCCCAGATCTTCATTCTGGTGACGGATTGAAGTGCGGGGGAAACTGGGTTCAGGCTCATTTTTCCTTCTCTGATCTGTCTCCCTGCCCCTCACCTAGACAGTCCCCTCCCCAACTCACATCCTTGGGAGGTGGGTCTAGCTCCAGGAGGCGGTAGAGATTAGCTTCTGAGGACAGCTCATTGAGCTGATCCACAGCACGAAGCACGGCCTCCCTGTAGCTGAGGGCTTGGGCGCTGGCCGAGGGCACCACTAGTCCCAGCAGCAGTAGCCACAGTGACCACCGCCCCCAGTGAGGCTGGCCCTCTGGGTCTGCATGGTCCCCATTCTGCCTCCCTCCCAGGTGAAGGACCCTCCTTTATGCTCAGCCTGGGCCCTGATGCAAAGGCTCAACCAGGAGTCTTCCTGACTAGCCCCATCCCTGCCCTCCTCCCAGGGCCTGAGGTGGACTTGCCTCAGCCCCTGCTGTTGCTTCATGGGTTTTGGGGCAGTTTGAAGAGAGGCCCCTGTGCAAGGTGAAGAAATGGTTTCTCCATCTCCTGACAACTTCTTGGTCTCTTCTGGACACCCTCACAGGGGGAGTGTCACCAGCAGGTTTGCTACCCTCCATACCATTGTCTAGGGGCTTCTGCAAATCACTGATTTGGGTATTTCTACCCACCTCCTTGAGCCAGGGGCATTAGGGTCTGGATGCTTGGGTCTCTTTACTGTCCTCACTCCCCACCCTACAGGCCTCAGGTATTGGGTCCCAGGCCACCCGATCACTCGGGCCCGTTCCCAGGAGCCTCCAGCTCATCTCCCAACTGTGCCTCTGGTCCCTCTGCTTGCCCTGGCCTTCCTCCTTGGAAAGGCATCCCTGATCTCTAAGAACACTCAGAATCTCCTCCTCTTGGCTCTCACAGCCCTGAGAAAGTTTCTTCTCATTTGACTCCATGTCCAGTCGTGTGGGTGAGACACCAGGCTTGAGGGCTGGTGCTGGGTGGTAGAGAGAGCACAGATGGGAGCCATAAGCAGCCAAGTGTTAGAGGGGCTCAGGGACCATGAAGCTCATTCGAATAAGGCTTGCCTTGGGATAGCCATGTGACTGGAGGCCAGGGGTAGCTCTTGGCATGTGTTGACCTGTGGGACTCTGGGCAGTTGGCTGGGGCCCTCGGAAGTGGCAGCTGGATGGAAGGTGCTGGTTACACATCAGCCTTGGAGAGAAGGACAGGTGGGCCTTGGTGCAACCTGGTTACACAGCCCAGGTCTTGCCCCAGTGGCCTCTTGGTCAAGCTGTATCCTTTTCCCAAGTCAAAGAAGGAAAGCGAGGTGATTACAATAGAAAATTACTAGCAATACACATGGTTACTGGCTATTAGGTAAGCCTGAAACCCTCCCTGTGCTATCTTGCCTCTGGGCCTTTGCATTGGCTCACACTTCAGACTGAAGTCCCCTCCCCCATCCTCCCTAATTCTGTGTAGGGTCCTCAGTGTGGTCCTTGATGGCACCTCTCATGGTGAGGAGCATGTCTTCCATGCCCTGAGCAACCAGCTTTTCTGGCTTAGTCCTCACAGCCTGTTAGGGCTGAGGTCTACTCAGGAAAGACAGCACAGCCCTTGTCTCCAGCCGGCATGTCCCCACTCCGCATCTGAACCTTGAGACAGGCATGCACGTTTCACCCCAACAAACTCTAGTAGGAGCCTGATCCTGCATTGCCCCCTCCTTTGCTCCTCCCAGCCATCTTTCCTGTCCATGAGACTCTGGGGCAAGGAGAACCAGAATCCAGTCCCAAACAGTGCCCCCAGACCTCTGGGAACACCCACCAGCTCTCTGTGTAGGTCAGTTGATGAGGAAAATGAGACCCACAGGTAAACCATTCAATCAAGGACCCCCCTCACTAGGAAATGGCAGACTCAGCAGGGTGACCCGAACCCTCCCTCAGGAGGCGCTCTACCCTGGGACGAGCAAACCTCAGCCCAAAAGCCCTGGAACTGGCATTGCATCCTGCTTTAGGACTCACTGAGGAGGAGCTGGGCTCTCATGTCCCTTCACAGGCAGTCTTACACAGGCCAAGCGCAGAGGAGACAGAGTATCCCAGGATCTCCTGGGAGGGGGAAGCTGTGAAGGCAGCTGTGAAGGGACCTGAGAGCCATTACCATCTACCTCCCACAGTCCCAACAGCTGAGGGTCCTCAGGCAGCCGCCCACTGACAGGATTGAACAGGACACTAACAATACCCTGCCCAGCGCCCCACCCAGAGACCAGCATCCCTCTGGCCCACCTCAACCAAAAGGGTCAAAACTGAACTGTCGTCTCCCCACACACACATTTCGTACCTACCCCCAGGCACCGAGCAGCCCGGGACTGTGCTGTCACAACCCACGCCCGCATGGTCCAGCCTGTCAGGGCACCAACCTGCCTTATTTTGTCTTCAGTACCTCATCCCAGGCAGCCCGACACTCTCTCAGCCTCTAGAGAGGCTCCTCCCCCCTCTCGGGGCCACTGCCCTGGCCTGATGCTCAAAGCCATTAATGGAAGGACCTGATATTTGTTCTCTCAGGGAGTAAGAGGTCCAGGGATCGAAGAGCAGACACTCAGAAGCCAATCCCCTTAGAAGGCCTAAGTAGGCCTGCAGACCTCCCTGCCAGGGGCCACTTCAGCTCCCAGCTCTAGGATTCAGATGGAACCAATGTAAGCATCCACCCCTTTCTGCTATCAGTGGTTACCTGTACATGCTGGGAGCCTCCTCCGCAGCAAGGAACGTCAGGTAAATGCCCATGTAGAATATGAAAGGACGAGACTGGCCCGAGGCTACAGGTGGGAGGCCATGGGAGCAAGATGGGCAATCATGGGGAACGACTGAAAACAGAAGTGACCTGCACAGATGTCATGTCATCCTGATGAGTGGTCCCTCTCCGGTGGGGCTGGGATGTGCCAGTGGTGATGGGCCTAATGTGGACCATCTGCCAGTTTCCATGGTGTAAACATTTTTTCCATGGCTGATTTCAAGCTACCAAGAATGTAACAGCCAGCTCAAAAACAAAACAAAACTGACCATTTCACACTTGGCTCTACCAAGCCTGGATCCTCGGGCACAGACACAACACAGCTCTGAGTTCCCTCAGTACGGCTTCCCCCCACAGCATATGACGATGTAGAGAAGACGCACAGGGATCGACTAACCTGTCTGCAATCAACACACCTGCTCACCAAGAGGAGACAAGCCTGACAGGTAACAAAGTAAATGCTCTGTGAGATCCTACCCTATGTCCCTCTCAGACAAGGGAATATGTCTTGGTTCACAGTGGCCCAGAAGGGGACTGAAGGCAAGCCTTTAATCGAAGGAGTTTGTTTGCAAGGTAATTCCAGAAAAAGCCAGCAAAAGTGTAGACAGAGGAGTCAGGGCAGGATGAGTGAGAAGAAGACGTGTCAATAAACAGGCAGTAAAGTGGATGACAGGAGCTCAACCCAGCTGGGGACCTCAGGCAGAGGTGTGATACGTCTGGAGGTGGGCCCCCGAGGGAGTGAGGAAGAGGAGATGTTTTTACCCCAAGTTCTCACTTTTCACTTTCATGCATTGGAGAAGGAAATGGCAACCCACTCCAGTGTTCTTGCCTGGAAAAATCCCAGGAGGGAGCCTGGTGGGCTTCCGTCTATGGGGTCACACCGAGTCGGGCACGACTGCCGTGACTTAGCAGCAGCAGCCCCCAATTGTTAATTGAAGGTGTTCCCTGATACAAACTCCATAGTGCTTCCTGTCTGCCTCAGAGCAAAGGTCAGCTAGAGAATGGGGAGTGGGCAGGACACGGACAGTGTCTGAAACACACAGGCAAATAGACATTGAATCTCTGTGTCACTCTGTCTCTCACGCCCTCGTGGAGAAATCTTCACCCCGATGAGCAGGATACTTCTTTTTAGTGGTACACATTTTTATACTACGTGATCACTAAACACAAACCCACCCCTGACATCTGAGACCCAGCTGAAGAAACAGTATTGAGTCTAAATGCCACAGAAAAGCCATGAGGGATGGGCTATTTCAGAATTCAGATTGTCGAGGGCAAGAGGTACGTCCTGGGCGTTGCACCTGCAGGCTTATCCCTGAGACTGAACTTCGTCTCTGTGAGTGTTTAACAAGGTGAGCAGCCTGGCCCCTCGTGGACTGTCAGCTCCACGTGAGCAGGAACAGCAGCCCCACCAGCTCTGCACCCACGGCAGGTCTCCTTACGTCCTACTGGGTGTTGGAGGAGGAGGGCAGGGGTGGGTGAAGGGCTCGGGAGGGACCCGAGGGTGGGGAGGCAGTTCCTGAGCTCCTGGGGCTGCTGCCTGCCCCATGCCCTCCTGGAAGGAACAGGAGCCTCAGGCTTCTCTGTGTTCACAGGAGTGATCTCACACACACACATGGACACATACACATAGATGCACACCATATGTGGGGGACCTCCCAGAGTTAGGGATATGGTCCTGATGAGTGGGAGAAGGGGAGACAAAAGTGAAATTAAAGCCTGGAGGAACCTGTTTTCACAAGAATTTATTTTCACTGTCCAGAAGCCCGAATCTGAACAAATCAGACACTTAAGACTCTTCCCCAGGCTCAGGATCTGACAGCTCTTCTCCATCAACCTCTGCGCCAAGGCCACCATGGCCATTTCCAGGGTAGGATGACACTCTGGAGCTATGAAAAGGAAGCCACAAGCTTCTTTTGGGACTGACTCATGATTAACACTTGACACCCCACACACACACACACACCACACCTCTACCTTCCTGGGCTGCCCAAGGAGCCTTGCAACCCCAGGTCACGCTCTGGCTGTGACCCTTGGAGCATGTGGTTGAATCTCCATACCACAGACAGAGAGGAAACTGAGGCCCACAGATGGCATGGGGCTTCCCAGGGTCAAGCACATTCCAGCAAAGCTGGATGAGAGCAGAGGCTGAAAACCCATGACTGCAGTCAGTGTGTCATAAGCTGAGCTCAGTCACAATTCCCTGGAGGGCTTGTGAAAATCCAAATGGCTGGGCCCCACTCCAGTGTCAGATTCAGGAAGTCTGAGTGGGTCCTGAGAATCCATCTCATGTCAGTTCCCAGATGGGAACCCCAGTAGAGAACCACTGCTCGAAGGGAGGCAGCCCCAGGGCTGGAGACCTGGGGCTTAGGGAAGGAGGGGCCAGGGTAGGAGGGCCTCTGTCTGCCCTGGATGGGACAGCGGGTCATTGGTACAGAGGATGTTCCACACACTATCTTCCCTAGAACCCCCCCAGTCCAGAAGGGACCACTCACCTCATTACAGTTTAGGTCAAACTGGTCATTGGATGGGTCCAGGGTGACTGTCCCCACACACTGTTTCACCCGCTGGAAGGAGAGGCTCAAGGTCAAACTGGAATCCCCTTGGCCATAACCTCCCAGCCTCACCCCAGAGACAGGAAACCTTCTCAGAAGCTCCCTGTTCAGCTCCCTGGGAAACATTGACCCCAAGCGCCCAGCCTCACCCCTTTCTCCTTGAAGTCACACTGCTCCGCGGGCTGCTGAATCGTCCTGGGGCACACAGTCTCCTTCACCGTGAAGCTCACAGGCTTTCGAGTGCCCAGATCTTCATTCTGGTGACGGATTGAAGTGCGGGGGAAACTGGGTTCAGGCTCATTTTTCCTTCTCTGATCTGTCTCCCTGCCCCTCACCTAGACAGTCCCCTCCCCAACTCACATCCTTGGGAGGTGGGTCTAGCTCCAGGAGGCGGTAGAGATTAGCTTCTGAGGACAGCTCATTGAGCTGATCCACAGCACGAAGCACGGCCTCCCTGTAGCTGAGGGCTTGGGCGCTGGCCGAGGGCACCACTAGTCCCAGCAGCAGTAGCCACAGTGACCACCGCCCCAGTGAGAGGCTGGCCCTCTGGGTCTGCATGGTCCCCATTCTGCCTCCTCCCAGGTGAAGGACCCTCCTTTTATGCTCAGCCTGGGCCCTGATGCAAAGGCTCAACCAGGAGTCTTCCTGACTAGCCCCATCCCTGCCCTCCTCCCAGGGCCTGAGGTGGACTTGCCTCAGCCCCTGCTGTTGCTTCATGGGTTTTGGGGCAGTTTGAAGAGAGGCCCCTGTGCAAGGTGAAGAAATGGTTTCTCCATCTCCCTGACAACTTCTTGGTCTCTTCTGGACACCCTGGGGAGTGTCACCGGCAGGTTTGCTCAAAATGGTTGAGTCCTTAGGAGAGGGAGGGAGTCAGAAATCTGTCTTACACCTGCACACCTGACAACAGTTTGAAGGACTTTGCATGCGTGCGTGCTAAGTCACTTCAGCGTGTCCAACTCTTTGTGACCCCATGGATTGGAGTCCACCAGGCTCCTCTGTCCATGGGATTCTCCAGGCAAGAATACTGGAGTGTGTGGCCATGCCCTTCTCCAGGGGATCTTCCCCATCCAGGGATCAAACCCATACGTCTTACATCTCCTAAACCGGCAGGTGAGTTCTTTACCACTAGCTTCACATGGGAAGCCCTTAAAGGAGTATATTCAACAATAAATCTCCTGCTCAAGGCTCTTGGCCAGTAGGCACTCAGCAACTTTCATGAATGATTGACAGTATCATCATGTCTAGAGCCTAACTCCCCGCCGCCCCCCCCACCAAGCCAGTACCGAGGCAGGCATCAAGGCCACACCATCCTGTCCTATGGGCTCAGTTCTCAGCCAGTCAGGAGCTCGGCTCCATCTGTCCCCTCTTCTGGACTCTTCTGATTACTTTCTCAGTCATATATTTCCCTGGCCAGATGCCTGGGCTGTTACCCTGGCACCTCCCCAGCTAAGTATGAGGAAGTGTCATCTGTATCACGACCACAGTTCTTTGTTCTCTCTCACAGTGAAGGCAACCACAGGATGGACAGTCCTCACCAAATAACTAGGTTAGGTTAATGCCTTCTCTTTACGCAGTTTCTAGAGAGTATGTTCCTAGCTCTCCCTGACCACTGTCCGCCCTCCACACCATTGTCTAGGATCCTGCAAACCACTGATTTGACCGTTTCACCTGCTGCCTTGAGTCAAGGGCAACAAGGTTTGCAGCTTGATGCTCGGTGTTGTCCTCTCCCACTGCCTGCAGGCCTCGGGTGTCAGGCTCCCCTGTCCATCCCAAACACTCAGGCACCTCAGAGCCACATGCTCGTCTCCCATCTCCTCCCCTGACCCCTCTGCTTGCCCTGACCTTCTTCCTTAGGAAGCCTTCACTGATGTCCAAGGAGATTCAGCACCTCATTTATCTTGGGTCCCGCAGCCTTCAGGAAGGTTAAAGCTTTTCTTTACTCAGTTTCTAGAGAGTATGTTCCTGGCTCTCCCCTGACCACTGTCCACCCTCCATACCATTGTCTAGGGGGCTTCTGCAAATCACTGATTTGGGTATTTCACCCACCTCCTTGAGCCAGGGACATTAGGGTCTGGATGCTTGGGTCTCTTTATTGTCCTCACTCCCCACCCTACAGGCCTCAGGTACTGGGTCCCAGGCCACCCCGATCACTCGGGCCCGTCGGAGCCTCCAGCTCATCTCCCAGCTGTGCCCTGGTCCCTCTGCTTGCCCTGGCCTTCCTCCTTGGAAAGGCATCCCTGATCTCTAAGAACACTCAGAATCTCCTCCTCTTGGCTCTCACAGCCCTGAGAAAGTTTCTTCTCATTTGACTCCATGTCCAGTCGTGTGGGTGAGACACCAGGCTTGAGGGCTGGTGCTGGGTGGTAGAGAGAGCACAGATGGGAGCCATAAGCAGCCAAGTGTTAGAGGGGCTCAGGGACCATGAAGCTCATTCGAATAAGGCTTGCCTTGGGATAGCCATGTGACTGGAGGCCAGGGGTAGCTCTTGGCATGTGTTGACCTGTGGGACTCTGGGCAGTTGGCTGGGGCCCCTCGGAAGTGGCAGCTGGATGGAAGGTGCTGGTTACACATCAGCCTTGGAGAGAGAAGGACAGGTGGGCCTTGGTGCAACCTGGTTACACAGCCCAGGTCTTGCCCCAGTGGCCTCTTGGTCAAGCTGTATCCTTTTCCCAAGTCAAAGAAGGAAAGCGAGGTGATTACAATAGAAAATTACTAGCAATACACATGGTTACTGGCTATTAGGTAAGCCTGAAACCCTCCCTGTGCTATCTTGCCTCTGGGCCTTTGCATTGGCTCACACTTCAGACTGAAGTCCCCTCCCCCATCCTCCCTAATTCTGTGTAGGGTCCTCAGTGTGGTCCTTGATGGCACCTCTCATGGTGAGGAGCATGTCTTCCATGCCCTGAGCAACCAGCTTTTCTGGCTTAGTCCTCACAGCCTGTTAGGGCTGAGGTCTTCTCAGGAAAGACGGCACAGCCCTTGTCTCCAGCCGGCATGTCCCCACTCCGCATCTGAACCTTGAGACACCCGCGTGCACATTTCACCCCAACAAACTCTAGTAGGAGCCCTGATCCTGCATTGCCCCCTCCTTTGCTCCTCCCAGCCATCTTTCCTGTCCATGAGACTCTGGGGCAAGGAGAACCAGAATCCAGTCCCAAACAGTGCCCCCAGACCTCTGGGAACACCCACCAGCTCTCTGTGTAGGTCAGTTGATGAGGAAAATGAGACCCACAGGTAAACCATTCAATCAAGGACCCCCCTCACTAGGAAATGGCAGACTCAGCAGGGTGACCCGAACCCTCCCTCAGGGAGGCGCTCTACCCTGGGACGAGCTTAAACCTCAGCCCAAAAGCCCTGGAACTGGCATTGCATCCCTGCTTTAGGACTCACTGAGGAGGGAGCTGGGCTCTCATGTCCCTTCACAGGCAGTCACTTACACAGGCCAAGCGCAGAGGAGACAGAGTATCCCAGCTGTCTCCTGGGGAGGGGGAAGCTGTGAAGGCAGCTGTGAAGGGACCTGAGAGCCATTACCATCTACCTCCCACAGTCCCAACAGCTGAGGGTCCTCAGGGCAGCCGCCCACTGACAGGATTGAACAGGACACTAACATACCTACCTGCCCAGCGCCCACCCAGAGACCAGCATCCCTCTGGCCCACCTCAACCAAAAGGGTCAAAACTGAACTGTCGTCTCCCCACACACACATTTCGTACCTACCCCCAGGCACCGAGCAGCCCGGGACTGTGCTGTCACAACCCACGCCCGCATGGTCCAGCCTGTCAGGGCACCAACCTGCCTTATTTTGTCTTCAGTACCTCATCCCAGGCAGCCCGACACTCTCTCAGCCTCTAGAGAGGCTCCTCCCCCCTCTCGGGGCCACTGCCCTGGCCTGATGCTCAAAGCCATTAATGGAAGGACCTGATATTTGTTCTCTCAGGGAGTAAGAGGTCCAGGGATCGAAGAGCAGACACTCAGAAGCCAATCCCCTTAGAAGGCGCTAAGTAGGCCTGCAGACCTCCCTGCCAGGGACCACTTCAGCTCCCAGCTCTAGGATTCAGATGGAACCAATGTAAGCATCCACCCCTTTCTGCTATCAGTGGTTACCTGTACATGCTGGGAGCCTCCTCCGCAGCAAGGAATGTCAGGTAAATGCCCATGTAGAATATGAAAGGACGAGACTGGCCCGAGGCTACAGGTGGGAGGCCATGGGAGCAAGATGGGCAATCATGGGGAACGACTGAAAACAGAAGTGACCTGCACAGATGTCATGTCATCCTGATGAGTGGTCCCTCTCTCCGGTGGGGCTGGGATGTGCCAGCGGTGATGGGCCTAATGTGGACCATCTGCCAGTTTCCATGGTGTAAACATTTTTTCCATGGCTGATTTCAAGCTACCAAGAATGTAACAGCCAGCTCAAAAAACAAAACAAAACTGACCATTTCACACTTGGCTCTACCAAGCCTGGATCCTCGGGCACAGACACAACACAGCTCTGAGTTCCCTCAGTACGGCTTCCCCCCACAGCATATGACGATGTAGAGAAGACGCACAGGGATCACTAACCTGTCTGCAATCAACACACCTGCTCACCAAGAGGAGACAAGCCTGACAGGTAACAAAGTAAATGCTCTGTGAGATCCTACCCTATGTCCCTCTCAGACAAGGGAATATGTCTTGGTTCACAGTGGCCCAGAAGGGGACTGAAGGCAAGCCTTTAATCGAAGGAGTTTGTTTGCAAGGTAATTCCAGAAAAAGCCAGCAAAAGTGTAGACAGAGGAGTCAGGGCAGGATGAGTGAGAAGAAGACATGTCAATAAACAGGCAGTAAAGTGGATGACAGGAGCTCAACCCAGCTGGGGACCTCAGGCAGAGGTGTGATACGTCTGGAGGTGGGCCCCCGAGGGAGTGAGGAAGAGGAGATGTTTTTACCCCAAGTTCTCACTTTTCACTTTCATGCATTGGAGAAGGAAATGGCAACCCACTCCAGTGTTCTTGCCTGGAAAATCCCAGGGAGGGGAGCCTGGTGGGCTTCCGTCTATGGGGTCACACCGAGTCGGGCACGACTGCCGTGACTTAGCAGCAGCAGCCCCCAATTGTTAATTGAAGGTGTTCCCTGATACAAACTCCATAGTGCTTCCTGTCTGCCTCAGAGCAAAGGTCAGCTAGAGAATGGGGAGTGGGCAGGACACGGACAGTGTCTGAAACACACAGGCAAATAGACATGGAATCTCTGTGTCACTCTGTCTCTCACGCCCTCGTGGAGAAATCTTCACCCTGATGAGCAGGATACTTCTTTTTAATGGTACACATTTTTATACTACGTGATCGCTAAGCACAAACCCACCCCTGACATCTGAGACCCAGCTGAAGAAACAGTATTGAGTCTAAATGCCACAGAAAAGCCATGAGGGATGGGCTATTTCAGAATTCAGATTGTCGAGGGCAAGAGGTACGTCCTGGGCGTTGCACCTGCAGGCTTATCCCTGAGACTGAACTTCATCTCTGTGAGTGTTTAACAAGGTGATTCTCCTGGCCCCTTGTGGACTGTCAGCTCCACATGAGCAGGAGCAGCAGCCCCACCAGCTCTGCACCCACGGCAGGTCTCCTTCCATCCTACTGGGTGTTGGAGGGGGAGGGCAGGGGTGGGTGAAGGGCTTGGGAGGGACCCGAGGGTGAGGACGCTGTCCTGGAGCTCCTGGGGCTGCTGCCTGCCTTGTGCCCTTCTGGAAGGAACAGGAGCCTCACGCTTCTCTGTGTTCACACATACATACACACACACACATAGACAAACACACAGACACACACAGAAACATAGACACACACACACAGAGGCACACACACACAGAGTAGCCCTCTGAGAGTTAAGGACTCAGTCTCAATAAGTGGGAAGAGGTGAGAAAGTAGAAATTGAAGCCTGGAGGAAGTTGTTTTCACAAGAATTTATTTTTCACCATCCAGCAGTCTAAGCCAAAACAAATCAGAACATTAGGACTCTTCTGTGGACTCAGGATTCACCAAAATTCTTTAATGGGTGTGATGGCAGCCAATCCTTCACCATTTTCAAGGACACCTTGGAATGAGAGACGTCAACAGGAATGGACGTGGACTTGGCATTGGTCTTGGCCACAGCGCTAAACTTGACCTTGGCCTTCACAATGATTATCACAGGGGTTTTGGCCATGGACTTGGCCCTGGCCCTGGCCTTGGCAGTGGTAATGGCAATGGCTTTGGCCATGGCCTTTCCCTTGGGAAACGTTGATGCTGGGGATGAAGTCTCCTGACACTCTGAAGCTGTAAACCATGACAAAACAGATTTGTTGTGGGACTGGGCAAGGGTCAAGACAAGATCCCTCACTTCACACCTGAACAGCCCTCTAACTGGGACACCACGAGTGTTGGGCCCTGTTCACCCTCGGGCTGTTATCTTTGAAGCATATGATTGAATCCCTATATACAGAGACTTGTGGAGAAACTGACGTCCACAGACAACATGGGGCTTCGCAGGGCCACAAGCCCATCCTAGCAAAGCTGGATTAGAGCAGGGGATGAAAGATCATTACTTACTTGAGTCAATGCCTCTCAACTTCAGCCCAGTCAGAATTCCCTAGAGGCCTTGTGAAAATACAGTGGCTAGATGCCACCCCAGAGTCTGATTCAGAAGCTCAGTGGGACCTGAGAACCTGTCTCATGTCAGTTCCGGGGTGGGGACCGCATTACAGAAACACTGCTCTAAGGGATGCAGAGCCAGGGCTGGAGACCTGGGGCTCAGGGGAGGGAGGGGCCCGGGTAGGAGGGCCTTTCTCTGCCCCGGATGGGGCAGCGGGTCATTGGTCCTAAGCATGTTCCACAACCCACCTTGTTAGCATCTGCACAACACAGAAAGGGACACTCACCTCATTACAGTTTAGACCAAACGGGTCATCAGACCGGTACAGGCTGAGTGTCCCCACACACTGTTTCACCAGCTGGAAGGGTACCTCAAGGTCAAACTGGAACCCCCAGGCCATAATCTCCCAGGCTCACCTCACCCTCTAGATGCTGGAAACCTTCCCGATTTCCCTGTCCAGCTCGCACTGAGAAGCATTGATCCCAGCCCTCAGTCTCAGTCCCCAGGCTCACCCCATTTTCCTTGAAGTCACACTGCTCTGGGGGCTGCAGGTTCGACCTGGGACACACGGTCTCCTTCACCCTGAAGTTCACAGGCTTTCGAGCTCCCCGGTCCTCCAATGGTCAACAATCAAAGTGGGGAAACTAGGTTCACTCATGTTTCCTTCTCTGATCTGTCTCCCTGCCCCCAACCCAGACGGCAGCCTCTCCAGCCCACTGTGTGTCCGGCCCTGGGCTTGGTGCTGGGAGCACAGGGGAGGGGACAGAGGCCATGCCTGGCCTCACGGGCACACAGAGAGCAGAAGCGGCCCTCACAGCAGCGCTGATGGCAGCGCCTCCCCTCAGAGGGGCTGAGGGAGGTCAGGGCCGCCTGCAAGGAGAGCCATTGTCACTGGAGCCTCCAGGCTGACACAGCTCCCCCTGGCAGAGAGACACCGAGGTTCAGGGGGGACACTAGCAGAGAAGTCACCTCACAGAGCCTGTGACCCCCTCCATCCCTGGAGCTCCCAGAAGTCCAGGGAACCTGAGCCAGGTGTGCAGGGCGCCTGTTCCCACAGCAGAGATGCTAAGACAGGAAGCCTGGTGCTGGGAGATGACCCAGGTCTGGGAAGGTTTCCTGGAAGAGGTGGGAACCCACCTAGAGGGAAAAGTGCCTTCCTGACAGGAGGTACAGCCAGAGTGAAGGGGCGACAGTGTGGCCAAAGCAGGCAGGAGAAAGGCTTGTCCCCGGTCCCCTCCCCAACTCACGTCCTAGGGAGGCGGGTCTAGCTCCAGGAGGTGGTAGAGATGAGCTTCTGAGGACCGCTCATTGAGCTGATCCACAGCACGAAGCACGGCCTCCCTGTAGCTGAGGGCCTGGGCGCTGGCCGAGGGCAGCACTAGTCCCAGCAGCAGCAGCCACAGCGACCAGCACCCCAGGGAGAGGCTGGCCCTCTGGGTCTCCATGGTCCCCAGTCAGCCTCCTCCCAGCCCACGGAACATGCTCAGTCTGGACCTGATACAAAGGATAAACCAGGAGTCTTTCTGACCTGCCCCATCCTTGCCCTCTTCCCAGGGTGTGAGCTGGTCTTGCCACAGTCCTTGCTGTTGCCTCATTGGTTTTCTGGGCAGTGGGCAGGGAGGCCCCTGTGCAAGGTGAAGAAATGGTTTCTCCAGCTCTCTTAATACCTCGGCCTCTCTGGGGCACATGGGAAGTGTCACAGTAAGGCTTGCTCAGGTGGGCTGTGCCCTCCAAGAGGGAAGGAGTACACAGTGTCTACATCCCCTCTGACCTCCCTCCACTCCTGCCCAGCTCCTGCCCCCATCTCCTTTCGTCTCAGTGAAGCCACAAGCCCCAGAGGTCAACTTCTTTGTGTTCCAGGCTCTTCCCTAACTACTGTCCACCCTCACACCATCATCTAGGGCTCCTGCCAGCCACTGATGTGGCCACTGACCAGCTGCCTTGAGGCAGGGGCACCACGGTCTGGATATTGATCCTCATCATTGTCCACACCCGAGCCCTGTGGTTCTCAGGTGTCAGGGTGCCCCATCCACCCCAACCACAAGCCACTCAGAGCCTCCTGCTCTCCTCCCATCTCTGCACCTGATGCCTCTGTTTGACCTGTCTTCCAACTTGAGAAGCCTTCCCTGACCTCAACCACACAAGGAAACTTCTCTTGGCTCGCAGAGACTTGAGGACATCCCTTCTGATTTGACCTCAGTGACTCCCTGCTCACTGCTCTGATTGGACACCGAGGGGGAAGCGGGGCCCACTGGGAGGACAAGAGAGCACAGCTGGGAGAAAGAATGTGCCCAAGGGACAGAGGAGTCCTGAGACCATGAAGCCCATTCGAATCCATCACCAGCAGGGAAGCACCATGTGCCCATGAGGCCCGTGGTGGCTCGTGGACTCAGTTGCCCTGTGGGACCCTTGGGGGCTTGGCCAGCCCACCTTGGAAGGTGGCTGCCTGGATGGACGGTGCTGGTTGCCCACTCAGTCTTGGAGAAGGAAAGAGAGTTGGGCTTTGTGAAACCTGGTTACACAGCCCAGATATTGCCCCAGAGCCACCTTGGTCAAGCTGTATCCTTTTCCCAAGTAAAAGGAGGAAAGGGAGATGATTGCAATAGAAAATAGCGAGCAATACACATGCTTACAGGGTGACTGGTAATCCTGACACCCACCCTATGCTTTCCTGCCTCTTCGCCTTTGCCTTTGCTCAGACTTCAGACAAGTCCCCTTGTCCATCCTCTCTGGATGCAGTGTCGTGTCCTCTGCCAGGTTCAGGCTGTGCCTCCTGTGATGCCAAGTGTGAGCCTTCCATGCCTCCAGGATTCTGCTTTAGTCTTCACAGCCTATCAGAACAGAGCTCTTCTCAGGAAAGACACCACACCCTTGTCCCCAGCCAGTTCAGTTCAGTTCAGTCACTCAGTCGTGTCCAACTCTTTGCGACCCCATGAATCGCAGCATGCCAGGCCTCCCTGTCCATCACCAACTCCCGGAGTTTACTCAGACTCACGTCCATCGAGTCAGTGATGCCATCCAGCCATCTCATCCTCTGTCGTCCCCTTCTCCTCCTGCCCCCAATCCCTCCCAGCATCAGAGTCTTTTCCAATGAGTCAACTCTTCAAATGAGGTGGCCAAAGTACTGGAGTTTCAGCTTCAGCATCATTCCTTCCAAAGAAATCCCAGGGCTGATCTCCTTCAGAATGGACTGGTTGGATCTCCTTGCAGTCCAAGGGACTCTCAAGAGTCCTCTCCAACACCACAGTTCAAAAGCATCAATTTTCCCCCCAACTCCACATCCAGTCTTTGGGAAATCCACATACACTTTTCACCCCCAACAAACTCAGGTAGGAGCCCTGACCCTGCATCACCCCCTCCTTTCCTCCTCTCAGCCACCCTCTGGTCCCTGAGAGTCTGGGGCAATCAGAATGGAAACCCAGTTCTAAAGAGGGCCCCAGATCTCTGGGAACACCCACCAGCTCTCTGTGTAGATCAGTTGTTAAGGAAAATGAGACCCCACAGGCAAATCTTTCAATCAAGGACAACGCCCCTCACTAGGAAATGGCAGACCCAGTGGGGGATCCAATCCCTCCACTGACCCAGCATGCTGTGCACCTCTCGGGGACCAGTGGAGGGCAATTTGGCCCTCCTTCCTGCCCTCTGCAGGAAACAGGGAAGGTTCCAATGACTGTGAGGGTGGACTTGGGTGAGGGCTGAGCATCAGGACACTCTCTGTGCTCAGGGTCTACTTCCTCCTTCCCACTGACCACTTCAGGTGAAGCAAAGAGATGGGGAGGCTAAGTCCTCCTGGAAACTCCTCAGCTAGGCTGGGGTTTCCCAGGCATGGGGTTTGATGAAGCAGATCAGCTGGCAGGAGGGCAGCACCATCCCACCCCCAGGTACTAGGGGGAGGCGGGGGACATAAAACCAACAGAGGCTGCACCAGCCACACCATAGCCAGAGTACTTGGAGGGCATCGAGGTGACTGCTCAGAGTCAGCCTTGAGCCCAGTGATTCCAAGGGCCTCAGCTGAGCCAAGCTCGGGCTCCAAATCTCACCACCACCAAGCACAGCAAACATCCTATCAGCTCCTCTCTGCTGGATCTGGGACCGTGTGACAAGGTGACCTGGGCCCAGGTGGGGGCTGAGCCGGAAGGTGCCTGAGTTTTGCAGAAGAGAACCAGGCTCAGACTGTGGGGCATGGGTACCATGAGTGGGTTTTTACTGGGGACATGGGTGTAGAGAGGGCAGCTGGGGCCCAGGCCAGACCTGTCAGCAGAGAGACTGAGGGGATGTTCTCTTCCCAGACAGGACCCTGGATGCCTTGGGTACATCAGGAAAGCAAATCCTCTTTCATTCTTCTACCAGGACAAAGACTTGCAAACCCTCAGGATCTCAGAGTCAGCCTCCTGGAGATCACGACCTTCCAGCAGGAAGTGAGCTGAGCCCATCCAGACATCAACTTCTGGGAGGATGGAGGAAGACAGGGCCCTTTACACGAAGCCCACACATTCCTCCTTCTTTCCTGGGTGCCTCTGTGTTCCCTCCCAACTGACTGGCATGCCCTAGTGGAGGTCTTCCATCTGTCCATGGGTGCCCTGGGAAGGTAGAAACAGCCCTTCCAGGAACAAAAGACCTATGTATAGAAAACTATAAAACACTGGTAAAAGAAATCAAAGATGACACTAATAGGTAGAGAAATACACCATGTTCATGGATCAGAAGAATCAATATAGTGAAAATTAGTATATTACCCAAAGCAATCTATAGGTTCAATACAATCCCTATCAAGATACCAGCGGTACTTTTCAGAAAACTAGAACAAATAATTTCAAAATTTGTATGGAAATACAAAAAACCTCGAATAGCCAAAGCTATCTTGAGAAAGAAGAATGGAACTGAAGGAATCAAACTGCCTGACTTCAGGCTATACTACAAAGCTACAGTCATCAAGACAGTATAGTCCTGGCACAAAGACAGAAACATAGATCAATGGAACAAAATAGAAAGCCCAAAGATAAATCTACGCACCTACAGATACCTCATCTTTGACAAAAGAGGCAAGAATATACAGTGGGGAAAAGACAATCTCTTTAACAAGTGGTGCTGGGAAAACTGGTCAACTACGTGTAAAAGAATGAAACTAGAACACTTTCTAACACCATACACAAAAATAAAAAAATGGATTCAAGATCTAAATGTAAGACCAGAAACTATAAAACTCCTAGAGGAAAACATAGGCAAAACACTCTCTGACATAAATCATAGCAGGATCCTCTATGACTCACCTCCCAGCATAATGGAAATAAAAGCAAAAATAAACAAATGGGACCTAATTAAAAGCGTTTGCACAACGAAGAAAACTATAAGTAAGGTGAAAAGACAGCCTTCAGAATGGGATAAAATAATAGCAAATGAAGCAACTGACAAAGAATTAATCTCAAAAATATACAAGCAACTCCTGCAGCTCAATTCCAGAAAAATAAGTGACCCAATCAAAAAATGGGCCAAAGAACTAAACAGACATTTCTCCAAAGAAGACATACAGATGGCTAACAAACACATGAAAAAATGCTCAATATCACTCATTATCAGAGAACTGCAAATCAAAACCACAATGAGGTACCATCTCACACCAGTCAGAATGGCTGCTATCAAAAAGTCTACAAACAGTGAATGCTGGAGAGGGTGCAGAGAAAAAGAAACCCTCTTACACTGTTGGTGGGAATGCAAACTAGGACAGCCACTATGGAGAATGGTGTGGAGATTACGTAAAAAAACTGGAAGTAGAACTGCCATACGACCCAGCAATCCCACTTCTGGGCATATACACCAAGGAAACCAGAATTGAAAGAGACACGTGTACCCCAATGTTCATTGCAGCACTGTTTACAATAGCCAGAACACGGAAGCAACCTAGCAGTCCATCGGCAGATGGATGGATAAGAAAGCTGTGGTACATATACAAAGGAATATTACTCAGCTATTAAAAAGAATGCATTTGAATCGGGTCTAATGAGGTGGATGAAACTGGAGCCTATTATACAGAGTGAAGTAAGTCAGAAAGAAAAACACCAATACAGTATATTAACGCATATGTATGGAATTTAGCCCACTAAGCGCGGGCGGCTGCGACCGGCGCACTAAGTACGGCCGAGAGGAGCTACCCCACGTCCGAGGTCAGGAGCAGAAGCCAGGAGGACCCCATGCCCGACGGGCGGCGGCCAAGAGGAGTTACCCCACGTCCGAGGTCAGGGGCAGCGGCCGAGAGTGCCAGGCTGCGACGGTGCAGGAACGGCGGAGAAGACTACTCACGTCCGAGGTCAGGGGCGGCAGCCGAGAGGAGCTACCCCGCGTCCGAGGTCAGGGGTGGCGGCCGGGAGGAGCTACCCCATGCTCGGATGCCCGAGGCCAGGGGCAGCGGCCGGGAGAAGCAACCCCACACCCGAGGCCAGGGGCGGCGGCGGGGAGGACCAACCCCACCTCCAAGGAGCGGTGGCTGTGCGGGCTCAGGAGGGCCGAGAGGAGCTGTCCCACGCTGAAGATCAGGAAGGGTGGTGGTGAGGAGATACCCCTCGTCTAAGGTAAGGAGCAGCGGCTGTGCTTTGCTGGAGCAGTCGTGAAGAGATACACCACGCCCAAGGTAAGAGAAACCCAAGTAAGATGGTAGGTGTTGCAAGAGGGCATCAGAGGGCAGACACACTGAAACCATACTTACAGAAAACTAGTCAATCTAATCACACTAGGACCACAGCCTTGTCTAACTCAATGAAACTAAGACATGCCCGTGGGTCAACCCAAGACGGATGGGTCATGGTGGAGAGATCTGACAGAATGTGGTCCACTGAAGAAGGGAGTGGCAAACCACTTCAGTATTCTTGCCTTGAGAACCCCATGAACAGTATGAAAAGGCAAAATGATAGGATACTGAAAGAGGAACTCCCCAGGTCAGTAGGTGCCCAATATGCTACTGGAGATCAGTGGAAATAACTCCAGAAAGAATGAAGGGATGGAGCCAAAGCAAAAACAATACCCAGCTGTGGATGTGACTGGTGATAGAAACAAGGTCCGATGCTGTAAAGAGCAATATTGCATAGGAACCTGGAATGTTAGGTCCATGAATCAAGGCAAATTGAAGTGGTCAAACAAGAGATGGCAAGAGTGAATGTCGACATTCTAGGAATCAGTGAACTAAAATGGACTGGAATGGGTGAATTTAACACAGATGACCATTATATCTACTACTGCAGGCAGGAATCCCTCAGAAGAAATGGAGTAGCCATCATGGTCAACAAAAGAGTCCGAAATGCAGTACTTGGATGCAATCTCAAAAACGACAGAATGATCTCTGTTCGTTTCCAAGGCAAACCATTCAATATCACGGTAATGCAAGTCTATGCCCCAACCAGTAACACTGAAGAAGCTGAAGTTGAACAGTTCTATGAAGACCTACAAGACCTTTTAGAACTAACACCCAAAAAAGATGTCCTTTTCATTATAGGGGACTGGAATGCAAAAGTAGGAAGTCAAGAAACACCTGGAGTAACAGGCAAATTTGGTCTTGGAATATGGAATGAAGCAGGGCAAAGACTGATAGAGTTTTGCCAAGAAAATGCACTGGTCATAACAAACACCCTCTTCCAACAACACAAGAGAAGACTCTACACATGGACATCACCAGATGGTCAACACCGAAATCAGATTGATTATATTCTTTGCAGCCAAAGATGGAGAAACTCTATACAGTCAGCAAAAACAAGACCAGGAGCTGACTGTGGCTCAGACCATGAACTCCTTATTGCCAAATTCAGACTTAAATTGAAGAAAGTGGGGAAAACCACTAGACCATTCAGGTATGACCTTAATCAAATCCGTTATGATTATACAGTGGAAGTGAGAAATAGATTTAAGGGCCTAGATCTGATAGATAGAGTGCCTGATGAACTATGGACTGAGGTTCGTGACATTGTACAGGAGACAGGGATCAAGACCATGCCATGGGAAAGAAATGCAAAAAAGCAAAATGGCTGTCTGGGGAGGCCTTACAAATAGGTGTGAAAAGAAGAGAAGCGAAGGGCAAAGGAGAAAAGGAAAGATATAAACATCTGAATGCAGAGTTCCAAAGAATAGCAAGAAGAGATAAGAAAGGCTTCTTCAGCGATCAATGCAAAGAAATAGAGGAAAACAACAGAATGGGAAAGACTAGAGATCTCTTAAAGAAAATCAGAGATACCAAGGGAACATTTCATGCAAAGATGGGCTCGATAAAGGACAGAAATGATATGGACCTAACAGAAGCAGAAGATATTAAGAAGAGGCGGCAAGAATACGCAGAAGAACTGTACAAAAAAGATCTTCAAGACCAAGATAATCACGATGATGTGATCACTGACCTAGAGCCAGACATCCTGGAATGTGAAGTCAAGTGGGCCTTAGAAAGCATCACTACGAACAAAGCTAGTGGAGGTGATGGAATTCCAGTTGAGCTATTCCAAATCCTGAAAGATGATGCTGTGAAAGTGCTGCACTCAATATGCCAGCAAATTTGGAAAACTCAACAGTGGCCACAAGACTGGAAAAGGTCAGTTTTCATTCCAATCCCAAAGAAAGGCAATGCCAAAGAATGCTCAAGCTACCGCACAATTGCACTCATCTCACACGCTAGTAAAGTAATGCTCAAAATTCTCCAAGCCAGGCTTCAGCAACATGTGAACCATGAACTTCCTGATGTTCAAGCTGGTTTTAGAAAAGGCAGAGGAACCAGAGATCAAATTGCCAACATCCGCTGGATCATGGAAAAAGCAAGAGAGTTCCAGAAAAACATCTATTTCTGCTTTATTGACTATGCCAAAGCCTGTGACTGTGTGGATCACAATAAACTGTGGAAAATTCTTCAAGAGATGGGAATACCAGACCACCTGACCTGCCTCTTGAGAAATCTGTATGCAGGTCAGGAAGCAACAGTGAGAACTGGACATGGAACAACAGACTGGTTCCAAATAGGAAAAGGAGTACATCAAGGCTGTATATCGTCACCCTGTTTATTTAACTTATATGCAGAGTACATCATGAGAAACTCTGGGCTGGAAGAAGCAGAAGCTGGAATCAAGATTGCCGGGAGAAATATCAATAACCTCAGATATGCAGATGACACCACCCTTATGGCAGAAAGTGAAGAGGAACTCAAAAGCCTCTTGATGAAAGTGAAAGTGGAGAGTGAATAAGTTGGCTTAAAGCTCAACATTCAGAAAATGAAGATCATGGCATCCGGTCCCATCACTTCATGGGAAATAGATGGGGAAACAGTGGAAACAGTGGATGACTTTATTTTGGGGGGCTCCAAAATCACTGCAGATGGTGACTGCAGCCATGAAATTAAAAGACGCTTACTCCTTGGAAGGAAAGTTATGACCAATCTAGATAGCATATTCAAAAGCAGAGACATTACTTTGCCAACAAAGGTCTGTCTAGTCAAGGCTATGGTTTTTCCCGTGGTCAGGTATGGATGTGAGAGGTGGACTGTGAAGAAGGCTGAGTGCCGAAGAATTGATGCTTTTGAACTGCGGTGTTGGAGAAGACTCTTGAGAGTCCCTTGGCCTGCAAGGAGATCCAACCAGTCCATTCTGAAGGAGATCAGCCCTGGGATTTCTTTGGAAGGAATGATGCTGAAGCTGAAACTCCAGTACTTTGGCCACCTCATTTGAAGAGTTGACTCATTGGAAAAGACCCTGATGCTGGGAGGGATTGGGGGCAGGAGGAGAAGGGGACGACAGAGGATGAGATGGCTGGATGGCATCACTGACTCGATGGACGTGAGTCTGGGTGAACTCCGGCAGTTGGTGATGGACAGGGAGGCCTGGCATGCTGCGATTCATGGGGTCACAAAGAGTCGGACACGACTGAGTGACTGAACTAACTGACTGATGGAATTTAGAAAGATGGTAACAATGACCCTATATGCGAGACAGTGAAAGAGACACAGATGTAAAGAACAGACTTTTGGACTCTGTGGGAGAAGGCAAGGGTGGGTTGATTTGAGAGAATAGCATTGAAACATGTGTATTATCATATGTGAAATAGATCGCCAGTCCAGGTTCGATGCGTGAGAAGGGTGCTCAGGGCTGGTGCACTGGGATGACCCTGAGGGATGGGATGGGAAGCGAGGTGGGAGGGAGGTTCAGGATGGAGAACACCTGTATACCCATGGCTGATTCATGTCAATGTATGGCAAAAACCACCACAATATCGTAAAGTAATTGGCCTCCAATAAAAATAAATAAATAAAGAAAAACAAACAAACAGCCTTTCCAGTGGCTTTTCCCAAGTTTTGACATCTAGTGTGTGCTTTGGAAAATAAAGACATTGCTACTCAGTTTCATCAACAACGGCGGACTCCAGTTACGTGTTCTGGTACCAAATCTCTTCCCTGCAGCTCTCGTTGTCTCAGCAGCACAGACAGGACCAGGCGGCACGGAGCTTGGGAGGCATCAACACACTGGCAGGAACGTCCACCGTTTTGAGGCTACCAGGAGTTTGACGAGCAGCTAAAAAAAATTCCTGACCATTTTACAGTTGGCTCTGTCAAGCCTGTATCACTGACACAGACAAAACAGAGCCCTGAGTTGCCCTGTAGGGTTTCCTCTCACAGTGAGAAGCGATGTAGAGTGACGCATGAACTTTCCTGAAATCAGCCCCGCCTACTCACCAAGAGGAAGCAAACCTGACAGGTAACAAAGCATACCCTCTGTGAGATCCTGCCCTCTGTACCTCTGAGAGAAAGGAATCTGTGTCTTGACCCAGAAACAGACCTAAGACAAGTGTTAGCAGAAGTAGTTTGTTTGGGAGGCAATTCCAGAAAGGTCCAGCAGGGATGTAGAGACGGGAGACAGGGCAGGACCTGAGTCCGAAGAGTACGTTCAATGAAGAGGTCACTGAAGTGCACAGAACCTCAGACAGAGGTGTGATATGTCTGGGAGTGGGCTACCGCAAGGACTAAGGAAGAGGAGGTGTTTTTCCATCAAGTCCGCTCAATGGTTAGTTGAAGCTGCTCCCTGGATTCAAACTCCCCAGTGCTTCCAGTCTGCCCCAGGGCAAAGGTCAGCTCGAGAGTGGGGAGTGAGCAGGACACAAAGAGTGTCTGAAACACACAGGCAAGTAGACATGTGACCTGTTTGTCATTCTGTGCCTCTCACCCTCATGCAGAGCTCTTCACCCCAGTGAGCAGGATGTGTCTATTTAATGGTGCAAATTTTTATACCGTGTGATCCTTAAGCACAAACCCACTGCTGAAATCTGGGACCAGGTAAGGAAACACAGATGTGTCTCAATGCCATAGGAAAAGGCAAAAGGAGTGGGCTTTTCCAGAATTAAATTTGTCAAGAGCAGGTGGGACATTCTGGACATTGAACTTTCCAGCTCAGCCCTGAGACTGAACTGTGACTCTGTGAGTGTTTAACAAGGTGAGAAGCCTGGCCCCTCATGGACTGTCAGCTCCATGAGAGCTGGAGCAGCATTCCCACCAGCACTCCACACACAGCAGGTCTCCGTACATCCTACTGGGTGTTAGAGGAGGTGTTAGAGGGTGGGTGAAGGGCTCGCGAGGAACCCGAGGGTGGAGACGCCGTCCTGGAGCTCCTGGGGCTGCTGCCTCCCTTGTGCCCTCCTGGAAGGAACAGGGGCTTCATGCTTCTCTGTGTTCACAGGAGTGATCTCACACACACACAGATACACACATGTGCATAGACACACACGCATACACAGACACACACACACACACACACACAAAGGAGGCCTCTCAGGCTTAAGGACTCGGTCTCAGTAAGTGTTAAGAGGTGAGAAAATTGAAATTGAAGGTGGGGGAAAGTTGTCTTCACCAGAATTTATTTTTCACCGTCCAAAAGTCTAAGCCAAACAAATCAGACCCTTAGGACCCTTCTGTGGACTCAGGATTCATCAAAATTCTTTAATGGGTGTGATGTCAACCAATTCTTCACTGTTTTCCGGGAAACCTTGGAATGGGAGATGTCAGCAGGAATGGATATGGGCTCGGCGCTGGTCTTGGCCGTAGTGCTAACCTTGATGTTGGCGTTCCCAATGATTTTCACAATGGCCTTGGAATTGGCCTTGGCCCAGGCCGTGGGAATGGCAGTGGCCTTGGAATTGGCCTTGGCCCAGGCCGTGGGAATGGCAATGGCCTTGGCCTTGGCCTTGGCAAACGTGGTGGCCGGGGACGAATTCTCCTGACACTCTGAAGCTGTAAACCATGACAAAACAGATTTGTTGTGGGACTGGGCAAGGGTCAAGACAAGATCCCTCACTTCACACCTGAACAGCCCTCTAACTGGGACACCACGAGTGTTGGGCCCTGTTCACCCTCTGGCTGTTATCGTTGAAGCATATGATTGAACCCCTATATACAGAGACCTAGGGAGAAACAGGTCCACAGACAACATAGGGCTTCCAAGGTTCACAAGCCCATCCTAGCGAAGCTGGATTAGAGCAGCAGATTAGAGATCATTACTGAGTCAATTCCTCTCAACTTCAGCCCAGTCAGAATCCCCTGTAGGACTTGTGAAAATAGAAATGGCTGGACTCCACCCCAGAGTCGGATTCAGGAGCTCTCAGATCTGAGAATCTGTCTCATGTCAGTTCCGGGGTGGGGACCGCATTACAGAAACACTGCTCTAAGGGATGCAGAGCCAGGGCTGGAGACCTGGGACTGGGGAAGGAGGGGTCCAGGTAGAAGGGCCTTTCTCTACCCTGGATGAGGCAGCGGGTCAGCAGTCCAAAGCATGCTCCACACTCTACCCCCTAGAACCCTCCAAAACCAGAAGGGGCCACTCACCTCATTACAGTTTAAGTCAAATAGGTCATCGGACTGGTCCAGGGTGATTGTCCCCACACACTGTTTCACCAGCTGGAAGGAAAGTTCAAGGTCAAACTGGAACCCCCAGGCCATAACTTTCCAGGCTAACCCTACTTCACACCCCAGGGGCTGGAAATCTTCCCTGAAGGCCCCTGCTCAGCTCCCTGAGAAGCATTGATCCCAGCCCTCAGCTTCCAGACCCCAGGCTCACCCCATTCTCCTTGAAGTCACACTGCTCCGGGGGCTGCGGGCTCGTCCTGGGGCACACAGTCTCCTTCACTGTGAAGCTTGCAGGCTTTCGAGCTCCCCGGTCCTCTACCTAGTCAACGATCAAAGTGGGGAGACTGAGCTCAGGCTCATGTTTCCTTCTCTGATCTGTCTCCTTGCCCCCCACCCGGATGGCAGCCTCTCCAGCCCCCTGTGTGTCCTGCCCTGGGCTTGGTGCCGGCAGCACAGGGGAGGGGACAGAGCCCATGCCCAGCCTCACGGGCACACAGAAAGCAGGAGCGGCCCTCACAGCAGCGCTGATGGCAGCGCCTCCCCTCAGAGGGGCTGTGGGAGGTCAGGGCCGCCTGCAGGGAGAGCACTTGTCACTGGAGCCTCCAGGCTGACAGAGCTCCCCCTGGCAGAGAGACATCAAGGTTCAGGTGGGACATGAGCAGGGAAGTCACTCACAGAGCCTGTGACCCCTCCATCCCTGGAGTTCCCAGAAGTTCAGGGAGCCAGGTGTGCAGGGCGCCTGTTCCCACAGCAGAGATGCTAAGGCAGGAAGCCTGATGCTGGGAGAGCCCCAGATCTGGGAAGGTCTCCTGGAAGAGGTGGGAGCCCACCTAGAGGGAAAAGTGCCTTCCTGACAGGAGGTACAGCCTGAGTGAAAGGAGTGACACTGTGGCCAAAGCAGGCAGGAGAAGGGCCTGTCCCCGGCCCCCTCCACAACTCACGTCCTTGGGAGGCGGGTCTAGCTCCAGGAGGCGGTAGAGATTAGCTTCTGAGGACCGCTCATTGATGCGATCCACAGCACGAAGCACGGCCTCCCTGTAGCTGAGGGCCTGGGCGCTGGCCGAGGGCAGCACTAGTCCCAGCAGCAGCAGCCACAGCGACCAGCGCCCCAGAGAGAGGCTGGCCCTCTGGGTCTCCATGGTCCCCAGTCTGCCTCCTTCCACCTGAGAAATGCTTCTTTTATGCTCAACCTGGGCCTGATGCAAAGGTTCAACAAGGAACCTTCCCCATCCCTGCCCTCTTCCTAGGGTGTGAGCTGGTCTTGCCACAGTCCTTGCTGTTGCCTCATTGGTTTTCTGGGCAGTGGGCAGGGAGGCCCCTGTGCAAGGTGAAGAAATGGTTTCTCCAGCTCTCTTAATACCTCGGCCTCTCTGGGGCACATGGAAAGTGTCACAGTAAGGCTTGCTCAGGTGGGTTGTGCCCTCCAAGAGGGAAGGAGTACACAGTGTCTACAAGCCCTCTGACCTCCCTCCACTCCTGCCCAGCTCCTGCCCCCATCTCCTTTCGTCTCAGTGAAGCCACAAGCCCCAGAGGTCAACTTCTTTGTGTTCCAGGCTCTTCCCTAACTACTGTCCACCCTCACACCATCATCTAGGGCTCCTGCCAGCCACTGATGTGGCCACTGACCAGCTGCCTTGAGGCAGGGGCACCACGGTCTGGATATTGATCCTCATCATTGTCCACACCCGAGCCCTGTGGTTCTCAGGTGTCAGGGTGCCCCATCCACCCCAACCACAAGCCACTCAGAGCCTCCTGCTCTCCTCCCATCTCTGCACCTGATGCCTCTGTTTGACCTGTCTTCCAACTTGAGAAGCCTTCCCTGACCTCAACCACACAAGGAAACTTCTCTTGGCTCGCAGAGACTTGAGGACATCCCTTCTGATTTGACCTCAGTGACTCCCTGCTCACTGCTCTGATTGGACACCGAGGGGGAAGCGGGGCCCACTGGGAGGACAAGAGAGCACAGCTGGGAGAAAGAATGTGCCCAAGGGACAGAGGAGTCCTGAGACCATGAAGCCCATTTGAATCCATCACCAGCAGGGAAGCACCATGTGCCCATGAGGCCCGTGGTGGCTCGTGGACTCAGTTGCCCTGTGGGACCCTTGAGGGCTTGGCCAGCCCGCCTTGGAAGGTGGCAGCCTGGATGGACGGTGCTGGTTGCCCACTCAGTCTTGGAGAAGGAAAGAGAGTTGGGCTTTGTGAAACCTGGTTACACAGCCCAGATATTGCCCCAGAGCCACCTTGGTCAAGCTGTATCCTTTTCCCAAGTAAAAGGAGGAAAGGGAGATGATTGCAATAGAAAATAGCGAGCAATACACATGCTTACAGGGTGACTGGTAATCCTGACACCCACCCTATGCTTTCCTGCCTCTGCGCCCTTGCCTTTGCTCAGACTTCAGACTGAAGTCCCCTTGTCCATCCTCTCTGGATGCAGTGTCGTGTCCTCTGCCAGGTTCAGGCTGTGCCTCCAGGATCCTGCTTTAGTCCTGTGATGCCAAGTGTGAGCCTTCCATGCCTCCAGGATCCTGCTTTAGTCCTCACAGCCTGTCAGAACAGAGCTCTTCTCAGGAAAGACACCACGCCCTTGTCCCCAGACAGGTTGCCCCCAAGTCCACATCCGGTCTTTAGGAAATCCACATACACTTTTCACCCCAAACAAACTCGTAGGAGTCCTGATCCTGCATCACCCCCTCCTTTTCTCTTCCAGCTACCCTTCTGGTCCCTGAGAGTCTGGGGCAATCGGAACAGAAACCCTGTTCTAAACAGGGCCCCAGATCTCTGGGAACACCCACCAGCTCTCTGTGTAGATCAGTTGTCAAGGAAAATGAGACCCACAGGCAAATCTTTCAATCAAGGACAACGCCCCTCACTAGGAAATGGCAGACCCAGTGGGGGACCCAATCCCTCCACTGACCCAGCACGCTGTGCACCTCTCGGCAACCAGTGGAGGGCAATTTGGTCCTCCCTCCTGCCCTCTGCAAGAAACAGGGAAGGACAGTTGAGCATCAGGACCCTCTCTCTGCTCAAGGTCTACTTCCTCCTTCCCACTGACCACTTCAGGTGAAGCAAAGAGATGGGGAGGCTAAGTCCTCCTGGAAACTCCTCAGCTAGGCTGGGGTTTCCCAGGCATGGGGTTTGATGAAGCAGATCAGCTGGCAGGAGGGCAGCACCATCCCACCCCCAGGTACTAGGGGGAGGCGGGGGACATAAAACCAACAGAGGCTGCACCAGCCACACCATAGCCAGAGTACTTGGAGGGCATCGAGGTGACTGCTCAGAGTCAGCCTTGAGCCCAGTGATTCCAAGGGCCTCAGCTGAGCCAAGCTCGGGCTCCAAATCTCACCACCACCAAGCACAGCAAACATCCTATCAGCTCCTCTCCGCTGGATCTGGGACCGTGTGACAAGGTGACCTGGGCCCAGGTGGGGGCTGAGCGGGAAGGTGCCTGAGCTTTGCGGAAGAGAACCAAGCTCAGGGCCAGCCCCAGGCAGTGAACAGACTGTGGGGCATGGGTACCATTCCTGTGAGTAGGTTTTTACTGGGGACATGGGTGTAGAGAGGGCAGCTGGGGCCCAGGCCAGACCTGTCAGCAGAGAGACTGAGGGGATGTTCTCTCCCCAGACAGGACCCTGGATGCCTTGGATACATCAGAAAAGCAAATTCTCTTTCATTCTTCCACCAGGACAAAGACTAGCAAACCCTTAGGATCTCAGGGTTAGCCTCCTGGAGACCACGACCTTCCAGCAGGAAGTGAGCTGAGCCCATCCAGACATGAACTTCTAGGAGGATGGAGGAAGACAGGGCCCTTCACAAGAAGCCCACACACTCCTCCCCGGGTGCCTCTGTGTTCCCTTCCCACTGACTGGCTTGTCCTAGTGGACGTCTTCCATCTGTCCATGAGTGCCCTGGGAAGGTAGAAACACTTCCAGCAGCTCCTCCGAGCTTTTGCCATCTACTACAGATGGTGACTGAAGCCATGAAATTAAAAGACGCTTATTCCTTGGAAGGAGAGTTATGTCCAACCAAGATAGCATATTCAAAAGCAGAGACATCACTTTGCCAACAAAGGTCCGTCTAGTCAAGGCTATGGTTTTTCCTGTGGTCATGTATGGATGTGAGAGTTGGACTGTGAAGAAGGCTGAGTGCCAAAGAATTGATGCTTTTGAACTGTGGTGTTGGAGAAGACTCTTGAGAGTCCCTTGGCCTGCAAGGAGATCCAACCAGTCCATTCTGAAGGAGATCAGCCCTGGGATTTCTTTGGAAGGAATGATGCTGATGCTGAAACTCCAGTATTTTGGCCACCTCATGGGAAGAGTTGACTCATTGGAAAAGACTCTGATGCTGGGAGGGACTGGGGGCAGGAGGAGAAGGGGACGACAGAGGATGAGATGGCTGGATGGCATCACTGACTCAATGGACGTGAGTCTGAGTGAACTCTGGGAGTTGGTGATGGACAGGGAGGTCTGGTGTGCTGTGATTCATGGGGTCGCAAAGAGTCGGACGTGACTGAGCGACTGAACAGAAATGAACTGATGCACTGAAAGACAGGAGGGACCAACTCCTGGGGAGAATGAGGGACTGGAAATCAGAATGCAATCTCTTCTGATTCTATTTATCATTATCCACCTTTCTCCTGATCCCAGGTTCAACCTCAACAGATCCAGGTGGCACTTGCTTTTCTGATTTCCAAAAAACAATTTGGAAGCCAGCAAAAATTAAACCAGAAAAAAAGAAAGAAAAAGAAAGGACTTCCCTAGTGATACAATGGTAAAGAATCCTTCCATCAAAGCAGGAGACACAGGTTTGATCCCTGGTCCAGGGAGATCCCACATGCGATGGGACAACTAAGCCTGTGGCCCCAACTCCTGATCCTGTTTTCTAGAGCCCACGACCCAAAACTACTGAGCCCACGTGCTGCAACTAGTGGAGCCTGCATGCCTAGAGCCGGTGCTCTGCGACACGATAAGCCACCGCAATGAGGAGTCTGCATACCACAACCAGAGTTTAGCCCCCATTCGTTGCAACTAGACAGAGCTGTAGGCCTTCACTGCAAAGCGGTAAGAGACCTGGCACAGACAAAATAAATAAATAAATAGTTAAATTTTTTTAAATGAAAGAAAGAGAAAAAACAGAACAATTTGGGAGAATGGCATTGAAACATGTATAATATCATATATGAAACGAGTTGCCAGTCCAGGTTCGATGCAGGATACAGGATGCTTGGGGCTGGTGCACTGGGATGACCCAGAGGGATGGTATGAGGAGGGAGGTGGGAGGGGGGTTCAGGATGGGGAACACATGTACACCCATGGCAGATTCATGTTGATATATGGCAAAACCAATACAATATTGTAAAGTAATTAGTGAAGTGAAAGTGAAGTCACTCAATCGTGTCTGACTCTTTGCGACCCCATGGACTGTAGCCTACCATGCTCCTCCATCCGTGGGATTCTCCAGGCAAGAATACTGGAGTGGGTTGCCATTTCCTTCTCCAGGAGATCTTCCCAACCTAGGGATCGAACCCGGGTCTCCCTCATTGCAAGCAGATGCTTTACCATCTGAGCCCTGAGGGAAGCTCATAAGTAATTAGCCTCCAATTAAAATAAATAAATTTATATTAAAAAAAAAAACAGAACAAAGTAATTTGGAGATTTTAAAAGCACTTTTCAGACCGCTCACCACAAGCAAAGAACCACTGTTCATGCCTCCAACAGCAAACTGCCCCCCGAGGGGGAACCTCTTTTCAGATACTGACCTTGATTAAAAACATCACACAAGGGAGAAGCTGGGGGCAGGAGGGATTGTGGACTGGATGGGGATGGAGACTGGGAGGACTGATGAGTGGCAGGGATGGGGTGGGCTAGAACTGTGTTTGGTGAGAGCCATGCTGTGTTGGTGTGAAACCCAAGCTCTGCAGTGGGCACAGAACAGATCCCCCGACTGTCCCTGAAGCTGCTGAAGCAGGGGGCTCCCTCCACAGCTCCTTGCCACCATGGTCACCTGTTTGCCCATGGGTGAGCTCATCGAAGTGAGCTTTCCTCCAGTGGCACCAGTTTCCTTCCAGTGAGTGAGGTGCCTGGGGTCCATCCTTTCACCAGTGCAACAGCCCTAACATGAATCTCTGGGACGGTCATGAGGAGAATGCTGTGAGGGGAGAGTGGGGCCCATTGTGTCCTGCCCCCCGACTGGCCTCCCACAGCCATGTTGTCTATGGAACCTGGAGACCTGAGTCCAAGAAAGGGACCTGTGTGTGCGGTCCTTCAGGGCACAAAGGGCTCCTGTGAATCCGCCTCCTCTAAGCTCACAGCACTCTTTTGTAAAAAATATAATTAATACTGCTGTGTGTCATACATGGGCTTCCCAGGTGGCTCAGTAGTAAAGAATCCACCTGACAAGCAGAAGATTCAGGTTTGATCCCTGGGTCAGGAAGATCCCCTGGAGGAGGAAATGGCAACCCACTCCAGTATCCCTACCTGGAGAATCCCATGGACAGAGGAACCTTGTGGACTACAGTCCATGGGGTCCTGAAAGAGTCAGACATGACATACTGAGTAAACAGGAGCAGCAGTGTTGGCTACCTTAGAGTTTTTATTAATTTTTTGCGGGTCTTCATTGCTGAGCACGGGCTTTCTCTAGTTGTGGCGGGGTGGGGAGGGTGGCGCCACTCTCTAGTTGCGGTGTGCAGGCTTCTGATCTCAGTGGCTCTTCCTGTTGCAGACCACAGGCTTTAGGGCAGGCTGCTCAGTGGTTGCGGTATCCGGACTTAGCTGCTCTGGGGCATGTGGAATCTTCCCGGACCAGAAACCGAACTGGTGTCCCCTGCATTGGCAAGCACATTGTTAACCACTGGACCACCAGGGAAGTCCTCACAGCACTCTTGTCAGGAGGCAGGGCAGGGCTTACCACCATCAGACCAGGGAGGAAACGGAGGCCGTGGGTGGGGTGGCGGTGTGGCCTTGGGAGGGAGGTCTTGGCTGGTGCTGATGTCAGCACTCAGCTCCGGCTCTTGAGTAAATTTTTCCCGGTCCGATATGAGGCCTCCTACTTCTCTCTCAGATGACGCCCAGGCCACCTCTGCCTGGCCCCCATCACCACCCTGGTCAGCCCTGCATCGCTCCTGCAGCCCACAGCTTCAAGCGGCCTGGAGATTCGGCTTTTTGACTTGCAGCACCATGAGCATTGACAGGCTGCTCTGGGGGTCCCTTTCTGCGCTGTGCCAACTCCCACTCTCTTTCTTCCCTTCCTGAGCTGTCCCCTGTCCTCTGGATGCTCAAGACTACGGGCAAAGACAACACATAAAAGCTGGGTAAGTATGTGCTGTGGCCAGGACAGTGGGTAGGGATTGAAAGTGGGTCGACACACGGTTTGCAAAAAAGAAACCACAGACAGAATTAAAGTTTTAAAGATGGGACCGGGGGACTCAAGATCTCGAGGATCAAGAACCCCACTAACCGATTCGATATCACTTTTATTGAGCTCTTGGTATGCAGAAGCTCTTGGTTTTTTAGATAACGTAAGTTTCCCATGGTCCCAGTCACATCCCCAGTTAATGATTTTCTTTGGAACGTCTATGTTATTTTCTGTACAAAGGGCTCCAGGTGGCTGGAAGCAAAGATCCCTGCAGGAACATCAGAGAACCCATCAGTGCGTTCGCAAGCATCGTTCTAACTTGTGGTGACCCGATATTCCTAAATCCTCACCTTTCACTTTCCCGCTGCTCATGCAGGACTCACTGACCTCGGCTAATCAGCCCAGGTACTCTGGTTATTTTTAACTATATTTCTTGTTGTGTTCTCAAGGCTTCAAAAAGACAATTGGATGTTTTCCCCACAAGGATGGAGTGAAATCAGTTGCTCTGAGAATGACTTCCAGGGTCTCCTTTAAATGATGTGGGAAGTGTAGAGACACCACTGGCCAGGGCCAGCTGCATAACTTGCAAGATGAAAATACATGTCCCTTGAATCAAAAATTATTAAGAAATTCAAGCTCTCATAAGTCAGAGAGATTAGGAGAAAGGAATAGCCTCCACTGGCCATTGCTGCCTTTGAAGATGGAGAAAGATGAGCAAAGGCCTGGTTACAGCCTCTAGGAACTGAGACCAACCCCAGCCAACAGCACGCAAGGGATTCATGGTCTTGATCCTACAAGCACAAAGAACCAAATTCTGCCATCAACCCGAACGAGCTTGAAAGCAGTTCTCCCCTAGAAGTTATTGAAAGGAATCCAGCCTTATCAGCATCTTGACTGGCCCTGTGAACAGAAGGCAGAGACACCCATCATAGCTCCTAGCATCTGACCTACAGAGCTGAGCCACCAGGGTGAAATTTATCTTCACATGCCTAAGAGGAAATGCATGTTGGCTCAAGGAAACCTCTCAGAGCAATGATGACATCACAGAATGGAATGAGGTTGGGAAGAGGAGCAGTCACCAAACTCAACCATAAAGACAGCGGGGAAGGACTGCTCCTGTTGCAAGATGCTGCTCAGTTTCATCAGCAACAGCGGACTCCAGGTACCACCTCTTTTTCCTGCAGTCTTCACTGCCTCAGCAGCACAGGCAGGAGCAGGGTGGCACAGAGCTTGGTAGGCATCAACCTGTCAGCAGGAACAGCCACCAACTTCAAGCTACCCAGAGTTTAACAACTAGCTCAAAAAAAGAAATCCTGACCATTTAACCTGTAGCTCTGGCAAGCCTGAATGCTCAGGCACAGACACAGCACAGCCCTGAGTTTCTCTGTGGCATTCATCCCAGAATGCTGGATGAAGTAGAGTGATGTAGAGTGAGAAGCATGAGGTTCCTCTAGCCTACCTGAAATCAGCCCCACCTGCTCACCAAGAGGAGCCAAGCCTGACAGGTAGCAGAGTAAATGCCCTGTGAGATCCTACCCTCTGCCCCTCTCAGAGAAGGCAATCTGTGTCTTGGTTCAGGTTGGCTCTGAGGCAGACCTAAGACAAGTGTTTCGTGGAAGTATTGTGTTGGCCAAAAAGTTGTTCAGGATTTCAGGTAAGATATTACTTTTTGGCTAACACAGTGTTTTGTCTGGGAGATGATTCCAGAAAGCACCAGCAGGAGTGTAGAGAGGGGAGACAGGGCAGGACCTGAGTCAAAGAGGATGTGTTTCAAGGAAGAGGTTACAAAAATGGGAGACGGGGGCTCAACCCAGCTGTGGACATCAAGGAGTGGTGTGACATGTCTGGAAACGGGCCACCCAAGGCTTGAGGAAGAGAAGGTATTTTTCCACCAAGTTCCCACAATGGTTGAATGAAGTTGCTTCCTGGATCCAACAGCCCCCCAGCCCCAAACCAGTGCTTACAGTCTTCCCCAGAGCAAAGATTGGCTAGAGAATAAGGAGTGGGCGGGGCACGGACAGTGTCTGAAACACCCAGGCAAACAGTGATGTGACCTGTGCGTCACTCTGTGTGTGTCTCTCACCCTCATGCAGAGCTCTTCACCCCAAAGAGCAGGATGCTTGTATTTAATGGTGCAAATGTTTGTGTCATGTGATCCCTAAACACAAGCCCACTGCTTCAATTGGGACCCAGCTGAAGAAATGGTAGTGTGTCTCAAAACCACAGGAAAAGCCAGGAGGGACAGGCTATTCCAGAATTAAGATTGTCAAGGGCAAGAGGAACATTTTGGGCCTTGTACTTGCATGCTCAAGCCTGAGACTGAACTGTGACTCTGTGAGTGTTTAACAAGGTGAGCAGCCTGGCCCCTCGTGGACTGTCAGCTCCATGCGAGCAGGAACAGCAGCCCCACCAGCTCTGCACACACAGCAGGTCTCCGTACGTCATACTGGGTGTTGGAGGAGGAGGGCAGAGTGGGTGAAGGTCTCGAGAGGGACCCGAGGCTGGGGACGCTGTCCTGGAGCTCCTGGGGCTGCTGCCTTCCCCGTGCCCTCCTGGAAGGAATAGGGGCCTCACGCTTCTCTGTGTTCACAGGGGTGATCACACACACATACATAGACACACATAGATACACACACAAATAGACACACACATACACATAGCCACACACACACACACACACACACAGAGGAGGCCTCTCAGAGTTAAGGACTCAGTCTCAGTTCAGTTCAGTTCAGTCGCTCAGTCGTGTCCGACTCTTGTGCGACCCCATAGACCGCAGCCCACCAGGCCCCCCCGTCCCTGGGATTCTCCAGGCAAGAACACTGGAGTGGGTTGCCATTTCCTTCTCCAATGCGTGAAAGTGAATTTGCTTAGTCGTATCCAACACTTAGCGACCCCATGGACTGCAGCCTACCAGGCTCCTCCGTCCATGGGATTTTCCAAGCAAGAGTACTGGAGTGGGGTGCCATTGCGGGAAAAAGGGAAATAATAGAAATTGAAGCCTGGAGGAAGTTGTTTTCACAAGAATTTATTTTTCACCGTCCAGAAGTCTGATCCAGAACAAATCATATCTTTAAAATGCTTCCCTCAGGCTCGGAATTCACCAAAAGCCATTAATAGGTATGATAGCCAGTCCTTCACCGTTTTCCGGGGAATCTTGGTGGGAACCATGGCCGTGGCCTTGGCCTTGGTCTGTGAGGAGGCCGAGGTTTGGGAGGCTGAGGTCGGTTAGCCCTGACACTCTGAAGCTGTGAACCACAATGGAAGAGATTACCTGTGAGACTGGGCAAGGGTCAAGAGAAGACCACTCTCTCCCCACATGAACAACCCCCAAACTGAGCCACCAAAGGAACTTTGGCCCCAGATCATCCTCTGGCAGTGATCTTTGGAGCATGTGATTGAATCCCTAAACCCACAACATATGGGGAAACTGATCCCAGAGATGACAAGGGGCTTCCAAGGGTCACAAGCCCATCCGGGCAAAGATAGAGTGGAGCATGGCCTCGAGACCACGGCCCAGGTCAGGCTGCCACAATTTCAGCACTGTCAGAACCCCTGGAGGCCTTGTGAAAGTGCAAATGCCGGGGCCCACCCCAAAGTCTGATTCAGGAGTCTCGGTGGGGCTGAGAATCTGCCTTACTGTGAGTTCCTGGGTGGGGACCCTGTTAGACAGCCACTTCTCTAAAGGATGCAGAGCCAGGGCTGGAGACCTAGGGATTGGGGAGGGTGGGCCCAGATAGGAGGGCCTTTTCTCTACCCTAGACGGAGCAGCGGGTCATTGGTCCAAAGGATGTTTCTCAACCCACCCTGTTAGCATATGCCCAACACAGAAGGGGCCACTCGCCTCATTACAGTTTATGTCAAACTGGTCATCGGACCAGTCCAGGCTGACTGTCCCCAAACACTGTTTCACCAGCTGGAAGGGGAGCTCAAGGTCAAACTGGAAACCCCGGGCCATAATCTCCCAGGCTCAGCCCACCTCACCTGCCAGGGGCTGGAAACATTCCCTGAAGTTCCCTGTTCAGTTCGCGCTGAGAAGCATTGATCCCAGCCCTCAGTCTCAACCCCCAAGGTCACCCCATTCTCCTTGAAGTCACACTGCTCCGGGGGCTGCAGGCTCGGCCTGAGGCACACAGTTTCCTTCACCCTGAAGCTCACAGGCTTTCGAGCTCCCCAGTCCTCCACCTGGTCGAGGATCAAAGTGGGGAGACTGGGCTCAGGCTCATGTTTCCTTCTCTGATCTGTCTCCCTGCCCCCAACCCGGACGGCAGCCTCTCTAGCCCCCTGTGTGTCAGGCTCTGGGCTTGGTGCTGGGAGCACAGGGGAGGGGACAGAGCCCGTGTCCAGCCTCACGGGCACACAGAAAGCAGGAGCGGCCCTCACAGCAGCGCTGATGGCAGCGCCTCCCCTCACAGGGGCTGAGGGAGGTCAGGGCCGCCTGCAGGGAGAGCCCTTGTCACTGGAGCCTCCAGGCTGACAGAGGCCTCCCTGGCAGAGAGACACCGAGGTGCAGAGGGGACATTAGCAGAGAAGTCACTTCACAGAGCCTGTGACCCCCCCATCCCTGGAGCTCCCAGAAGTCCAGGGAGCCTGAGCCAGGTGTGCAGGGCACCTGTTCCCACAGCAGAGATGCTAAGGCAGGAAGCCTGGTGCTGGGAGGGCCCCAGGTCTGGGAGGGTTTCCTGGAAGAGGTGGGAACCCACCCAGAGGGAAAAGTGCTCTCCTGACAGGAGGACCAGCCTGAGCGAAGGGGCGACAGTGTGGCCAAAGCTGGGGGGAGATGGCTCCATCTCCCTGGGAGATGGATCCCAGAGAGATCCTTGGGAGGCGGGTCTAGCTCCAGGAGGCGGTAGAGATTAGCTTCTGAGGACCGCTAATTGATGTGATCCACAGCACGAAGCACGGCCTCCCTGTAGCTGGGGGCCTGGGCGCTGGCCGAGGGCAGCACTAGTCCCAGCAGCAGTAGCCACAGTGACCACCGCCCCAGGGAGAGGCTGGCCCTCTGGGTCTCCATGGTCCCCAGTCTGCCTCCTCCCAGACTGCAGGATCTGCCTTTATGGCCTGGGCCTAATGCAAAGGCTCTACCAGGAGTCTTCCTGACTAGCCCCATCCCTGCCCTCCTCCCAGGGTATGAGATTGACTTGCCTCAGCTCCTCCTGTTGCTTCATGAGATTGCTGGCCAGTGGGAAGGGAGGCCCCTGTGCAAGGTGAAAAAAGGGTTTCTCCATCTCCCTGACAACTTCTTGGCCTCTCCTGGACCCCACAGGGAGTGTCACTGGCAGGCTTGCTCAAGAAGATTGAGTCCTCCAGGAGAGGGAGGGACCAGGCGCTGTCTACATCCCCTCTACCTCCACACCATGGGCTCCTCAGGATTCAGGATAAAGGGGGGTATTTGCTATTCGATCTTCTCCTTTAGGCACTGCCTGGCACCCAATAGGCACTTAGTTAAAGTTTGATGAGTGGATGACAGGACCAACCCCTTCTAGCCCCTCACCCACCCACCCTGTCCTAGGCAGCCATCTGGGCCAAACCATCCTCTTCTCTCCACAAACCTCAGACAGTCAGGGGCTCAGCTCCACCTGCTCCCTCTCCTAGTCTTCTCCTCTGCCTTCCTCAGACTAAGATGTCACATCCAAAGACCCCAGCAGTTGTGGCCTTTTGCTACACTCAACCTATTTGTCTTCACAGGTGCTAGGGAAACACTCTGTCCTCTTGAACTTGCCCCTGAACAATTCTCCCCTGTCCCTGCCCTCCTGGATCCCCTCCTCCTCCCTGGGGGCTCCTGCTGAGTCTCCTCCAAGGACTCTCCTCTTAGGAGGCAGGGCTGGCTCAGGAGCATCCAGGCTGCTCCTCCTCCCCGTCGTCACATGTTTCTGGGGACCACACTTCTCAAGACAACAGTGCCCATCACACACATACTGGACTGTGCCTCTGGGTTCAAGACTCCGATGAACGCCCTGGTGGTCCGCACTGGGCTGTTAGCTGGGTGCTGCTGCAGGAGCCCTGAGCTGGAAGCCTGGGGGTCCCACCTGCTCCTTCTTCCTCCTGAGGACACTGTCCTGACTTCCCGCCACCCCTGTCCTGGGCCGACCCCCATCTCCTCTCCTCTCAGTGACGCCACAACCTCCAGACTCCATGTTTCTTGATTTTCAGGCTCTCCCCAGACCACTGTCCACCCTTCACACCATTTCTAGATGCCAAGGCAGAGTGCCGATTTGACCACTTCACCCTCCGCCTTCAGAGCACACAGATCCCCGCCTGACAGCAGGGTCTGGATCTCCCGGAGCTCCTCAGTGTCCACACCCCGGCCCTGCGGGGCAGGTCTCAAGCTGCCTTGACCACTCCAACCACAAGCCATCTCAGAGCCTCCTGCTTGGCCCCTATCTCTGCAGCTGGTGCCTCTGCTTGCCCTGACATGCCACCTTGCAAAATTTTCCCTGACCTTAACCAAAAGTGGTACCTCCTTCTCTTGACTCCCAAAGCCTTCAGGACATCCCTTCTTCTGTTTTGCTTTTTTAGTAAAATGTGCTTTTTATTTATTTAGTTAGTTCTGGCTGTACCGTGTCTTCGTTGCCGCCCACCAGCTAGTCTGGTTGCATAGACCAAGGGCTACTCTCTAGTTGCGGTGCACAGGCTTCTTGTTATGGTGGCTTCTCTTGTTGCGGAGCACAGGCTCTAGAGAGTGAGGTCTCAGTAGCTGTGGCCCAGGGGCTTACTTGCCTGGTGTGGGATCTTCCTGGACCATGGATCCAACCCACATCCCCTGCATTGGCAGGCAGATTCTTACCCACAGGACCACCAGGGAAGTCCAGGACATCCCTTCTGATTTGACCTCCAGGATTCCTTGCCCAGTGCTCTGGTTGAACACCAGGTGGGGAGGGGGACACTGGGAGGAAAAGAGAGCACAGCTGGGGGAAATATTATGCCCAAGGGACAGAGGAGTGCTGAAGCCAAGAACATTCCAATCCATCAATGCCAGGGAAGCACCATGTGGCCGTGAGGCCCAGGGAGGTTGTGGACTCAGTTGCCCTGTGGGACCCTTGGAGCCTTGGCCAGGGCATCTTGGAAGGTGGCAGCCTGGATGGGAGATGCTGGTTGACCACTCAGCCTTGGAGAAGGAAAGAGAAGTGAGTTTTGTGCAACCTCATTACACCGCCCAGATATTGTCCCAGTGGCCTCTTGGTCAAGCTGTATCTTTTCCCCAAGTCAAATAATTAGCAACACAAATGGTTCCTGGGTGTTTGGTAACCTGGAAACCTCCCTGTGCTTTCCTGGTGGTGGTGGTCTATTCACTAAGTCATGTTTGACTCTTTGTGACCCCATGAACTGTAGCCCGCCAGGCTCCTCTGTCCATGGGATTTCTCAGGCAAGAATACTGGAGTGGGTTGCCATGTCCTCCTCTAGGGGATCATCTCAACCCAGGGATTGAACCTACGGCTTCTGGGTTTCCAGCATTGCAGGCAGATTCTTCACCGCTGAGTCACCAGGGAAGGCCTCCCCTATGCTTTCCTGCCTTTGCATGATTGCAGACTAGAATCTCCTTCCCCATCCTCCCTGGATCCTGTTAGGGGCCTCTGCCAGGCCCTCAGTCTGCACCTCCTGTGATGAGGAGCGAGCCTTCCACATCTGCAGCATCTGCCTTCTTTGATTTAGTCCTCACAGCTGCCTTGTCCTAGCGGAATCTTACGTCTGCTCATGGATGCCCTAGGAAGGGGGAGACAGCCCACCATCTGGAGACTTCACCCAGCCCGGGCCAGCTAGTATGCCCTTTGGGAATTAAAGACAGAAGGGATCAACTCTTAATAAGAGAGACAGACCAACTGGGGATCAAAACAGCATCTCACTGATTCCATTTTTTTCCAGCTTGGAATCTGTCACAGGTCCCTGGTCCAACTCAATAGTTACAGGTAAGCACCTGACTTTATTTCTTTTGTAAAGATATTCAGGAGATTGTAAAGTACCTTCCTGCCTAATCACCACCTGTAGAAAACCACCGATTCTGTCTCCAGCAACAACCTCCCTCCATAAGGATTTAAATCAACAGAAAAGGAAAGAGCTTGGGGAGCTGGAATTGCAGGTTACAGTGGGGTGGAGAGTGGGAGGGCTGATGGGTAGCAGGGACCAGGGAAGGGAGGGCTGGGGCTGCTGGGGGCTATGCTCTGTAAGTGTGACACCCTGGCTGTGAGTAGGAAACCAGAATGATACCCCGCCATTCCTTAAGTTGGGAACTCTCTCCGTTTTGCTGGGAGTTCCTGCCATGATGGTCACTAGTGTGCCCTTGGGCAATCTCATTGAAAGGACTTTCTTCCAAGTACTTTGCCAGTGACAAAAACATTGAGTGGGATCCCTTGGGTCCATCCTGACACCTACACAACAACCCTGACACTAGTCCCTGGGAGGGTCATGGTGACAACACTGCGAGGGGAGCCTGAGGCCCCTGCCTCCTCCACTCACAGCCTCCGCATAACCACATTGCCTACGGAGTCTGGAGACCTGAGTCCAATGATGTGACCTGTGTGTGTGGTCCTTTAGGGACAACAGGCTCCTCTGCACCCACTTCCTCTGAGTTCACAGCACTCTTGTCAGGAGGGCAGCATAGGGCTCATCACCAGTCTCATTAAGCCAAGAAGGAAACTGAGGCCCAGGGTGGGGTGATATGTGACCTTGGGAGAGAGGTCTTGGCCATATCAGGGTTGATAGAAGGACCCAGATTTCTTGTCCAGTGTGGAGCCTCCCTGGTCCGATCTAAGGCCTCCATCTTTCTTAGACCAGCTCCCTACCCTTCTCTCTGACCCCACCACCCACCACTCTGGCGATGCCTGTATCTCTTGTGAATCTCAGAACTTTAAGAAGTTCTGGAGACTCTTCTTTTTGACCAGCGGCACTCTAGACACTGAAGGGCTGGACTGGGGGCCTGTTCTGCCCTGGTCCACCTCCCACTTTTTTCCACTGCTTCCAGGGCTATCCCTTGCTCTCTGGCTGCTGAAGTTGCTGGGGTTCAGGGGAAGACCCTAGGGAGAACTGGGGCAAGGGTGGAGGGAAGTAAGTTGCTCCCAGAATGGTCTCTGGGGCCTCCTTCCTGTATTATTTCAAGTATGGCGTCACCACTGGCCAGCCACTGGCTCCATCACTTGCAAAATGAAAATGCGGGGCCCCTTGTTCAAAATCATGAGAATTTCAAGACCTCAAGAATAAGTCATTAGCAAGTACCCAAGCACAGGGGCCTGTGTGACTGCACTGGCGACACAGTCTTGATACCAGCCTTGCCCCCTGCCCACAAAATACTCTTTATTATCACAAGAGAGAGTTGAGACTATCTGGGTGTTGTAGGTAAGTCCAGGCCAGACTTTCACATACTTAGTAGCAGCAAGATCAGCAAGAGATGTTGCTTTTGTGATATCAGAATCTGACAAGTCTTTAAGCTTAGAACAGCTACCATATTCTGGGCAACACATGTAAAAGAGTTCAAAATTTCATGATGAGACTCATGAAAATCTTATCAGTATCTAGAAGGTCAACCTTGTTATGTCATGTTTAGTGGAGGCTGTCTACTCCTGGAGCTGGCAGTTGTTGGAAAGGTAACAAGAGCCCTTAGATTAAGACTCTTCAGGGCTTCCCTGGTGGTCTAGTGGTTAAGAATCTGCCTGCCAATACAGGGGTCACGGGTTCGATACCTGGTCTGGGAAGATTTCACATGCCGTGGGGCAACTAAGCCTCCATGCCAGCCCACCATAAGCCTGTATGCTACCGAGCCCACCTTCTAGAGCTCATACTCTGCAACAAGAGAAGCCACCGAGATGAGAAGACTGTGCACTGCAATAAGAGTAACCCCCACTCGCTGCCACCAGAGAATGCCCAAGCGCAGCAATGAAGACTCAGCACAGCCCTAAATAAATAAATAATTTTTAGAAAAAGACTCTTCATTGGCTGTTGATCAGGTAGAGTCTGGGTGAAAGTGACCACATGCCCTGCAGACAAACTCTGAGAGAGCAATGAATGATGCGTCTTCCCACCCTAGACTCTGTGAGTCTGCTAAGTCACTTCATTCGTGTCCGACTCTGTGCGACCCCATAGACGGCAGCCCACCAGTCTCCCCCGTCCCTGGGATTCTCCAGGAAAGAACACTGGAGTGGGTTGCCATTTCCTTCTCCAATGCATGGAAGTGAAAAGTGAAAGTGAAGTCGCTCAGTCGTGTCCGACTCTTTGCGAACCTATGGAATGTAGCCTACCAGGCTTCTCCGTTCTTGGGATTTTCCAGGCAAGAGTACTGGAGCGGGTTGCCGTTTCCTTCTCCAAGACTCTGTGAGTCAGAGGCCTTCTATTCCCATCACCAGGGTAGTTACTTTCTTCACAACCAAGTGATCTGAACGCCCGGTCCCTCAGCAATCACTGCTCCTGTCCCCAGTCCTCCCCTTGTCTTAGACCATGGGCCCAGACTCCTCCCTACGTGCTCAGCAGCTTCATCCTTTTATGCCGTGACCCATCATAGAACAGCTCCCTATGCCCTGAAACACCAGTAGGACCGCCTTAGGAGTTTCCACCTCATATTCATGATCATTGTCATCAACAGCCTTCCAGCAGCAGAGCTGGCAGTGCAATGAGCACTAGGGTAGAGTCACCCCCAAGTGGGTCTTCTTTGCAGCTTCCAAATTCCGATACTAGGAGCTGCCAGAGGTGCCTGGGAAAAAAACAAGTGGGGTGAGAAAGATTACTCATGTGGTTTGAGAGTCTTCCATCAGTATGGGCCTCTTCCCTCATTTCTGAGCCTCAAAATTAAACACTCTACTTAGCTAGAAGATAGCCTCCCAGGGAATCAGCTCATTTAGAATTCAAGTTGCCTTCCCTAAGTGTGTGCTCCACTGGGAGGTGAGCCTTGGGTGTATAGTTATCCTTTCGATGTTTCCTCTCAGAGTCCATTTCATCTTCCAATGGTACTGACTACTTGGAGATGAGATTGGGGGCACTGAAGGTCCAGGGAATCATCTGGGTAGCTGTTCACACCCAGTTTCTTACTATAAGGCAATGCTGTTGCAGATCGGATGTGTTCTGTGAATCCAGATATGAAACACAGACCGTCTGGGAGTCTTTGAATATCATATCCCATGTATGCTGTGCAGACAGGGATGGCATCCCTGTAATTGCCCTGGAATTCCTTTTGTCACTCAGTCGTGAGGCTGGGAGTCAGCCACTTTGGCCAGGCTTCCTTGGCCTCATGTGCTGGCATCGCTAGGCTTTGTCAATATTTTGAGGTCTGATGGTGGATTTAAATGGATCACCATGTCCCATGCGATGGTGTATCCACATGCCTAGAGGCCCTACCTAGCCAGCGCAAGTTTAATTCATTTGTTGATTCCATTAACATGGCTGGTAAATGGTCATTTTCCTTGCATATCAATGTGAGTCATAACAGAGGTAGTGAGCAAAGAGCATTCTATTGCAACAAGGTTTGATACCCCCAGAGACTGAGGCTTGACCATCCAGTTTCATAGGCAGACACCGGATCACATTGCCAGTCTCTGGTGTACTGCCCATGAGACAGTGAGAAATGCAACCAGGTAAATTTGGGAAGTTTTCTTGACCGAGGGGCCTTGTTCAGGCACAGGTGTCAAAAGATGTCTTTGAGGCTGAGCAGCAGCAGTGGCACAGCCCACACATCCTCCTTTAACTTAGCACACCCACCCATGAAGGATCAGGCATCTTCAGGACCCTGGTGGACCAAAGCCCTCAGGGAGCTCTGACACAGACCCCACGTCTGAGAGAGGTGCATCTGGAATGTGATCGGCCACCTTTGCCTCTAGATGTATCCCTCCAAGTGCCCCGTTTTCCTCTTTTTCCAGGAAAGAGTCGTTTTGTTGAGATTTTCATTTTTCACCCTTCCCGTGATAGGGGTGTTGCTCCTTGAGGCTCTGAGCATCAGTCACACACGACTGAGCGACTGAACTGAACTGAACTGAACTGAGTTGTAAAATATAACATTAGATACATTTTTGAGGATGAATGAGTCCACACAGTTGAAAGTGCCTAGGGGCCATGAAAGTGACAATGTAGCTCTCTGCCTCCCCTGACAGCTCCTACCCTGCTCCAGCTGGGGATGACACAGAGGCAGAGTGGCACACGGGAGAACAGGGGGCTGCATGTTATATCTTACAGCTTCATTCATGCAAGGACAAATACAATCAAGATCCACAAGGGCCTTACCTAGTAACAGTCCAGTTTCCCTCCTTGACACAGCACGGGTCTGGGGGATGGAGAAGCCCCTTCTGGTCCATGCCGATTGGCTCCCCTTTTCCTGATCTCTTGATCTCCTCCACTCTGTCTTTGATTTCAGTGCCCCCAAGCAAGGAAGCTGCCCCCTGCCCTGAAGTGAGTGACCTTCACATGTACACAAACACTGAGAAACATGAGGAGTCATCTCCCTGGGCCTCTTGACCTCCTATCCCCTCTCACCATATTGTGAAACCTTAAGTGCCCCTTGGCTTTCAGCACTTGCCCCCAGGACCCCCCACTCCTGCACCACCACCCTGGACCCCTTGGGCCCTTCTCTCTTGTCTCCACATCAGGCCCCGCACCTGACCCGTATGGAACTAGTGGATGGACTCTCCACAACTCCACTGCCATCAGAGGCCATGTTCCCTAGAGTAAGAAGTATGAGGTTCTTCTAACCTGCCTGAAATTAGCCCCACCTGCTCACCAAGAGGAGCCAAGCCTGACAGGTCACAGAGTAAATGCTCTGTGAGATCCTGCCCTCTGTCCCTCTCAGAGAAGGCAATCTGTGTCTTGTTCAGGAGGACCCAGCAGGAGACCTAAGACACACCTTTGGTGGAAGGAGTTTGTTTGGGAGGAGATTCCAGAAAAAGCCAGCAGAAGTGTGGACAGGGGAGACAGGGCAGGACATGAGTCAGAAGAGGAGGGGTCAATGAAGAGGTCACTGATGGAGGTGGTTGGGGCTAAATCCCGGTGGGGATCTCACACAGGGATATACATATCTGGGAGTGGGCCACCCCAAGGGTGAGGAAGAGGAGGTGTTTTTCCCCCAAGTCCCTCCAATGGTTGGTTGAAGCTGCTACCAGAATACAAACTTCCTAGTGCTTCCAGTCTGCCCCAGAGCAAAGGTCAGCTAGAGCATGGGGAGTGCGCAGGACACAGACAGTGTCTGAACTCCCGGGGAAACAGAGATGTGACCTGTGTGTCACTTTCTGCGTCTCACACAGTATTCAGCTCATTGCCCCGATGCAAATGAATGCTTCATTTTAATGAGAAGTTTTGTATCACTGGATTCCGTCACACAGACCCACCACTAAAATGTGGCAGCCAACTAGAAAGACAGTGATGTGTCTGAATGCCACAGCAAAGTCAGGAGGCGTGGACTTTCCAGAGTTAAGATCGTCATGGGGAAGAGGAATGTTCTGGGCATGGTCCATGCAGGCTTAGTCCTGAGACTGAACTTCCTCTCTGTGAGTGTTTAGCAAGGTGAGCAGCCTGGCCCCTCGTGGACTGTCAGCTCCACGTGAGCAGGAGCAGCAGCCCCACCAGCTCTGCACCCACGGCAGGTCTCCTTCCATCCTACTGGGTGTTGGAGGAGGAGGGCAGGGGTGGGTGAAGGGCTTGGGAGGGACCCGAGGGTGAGGACGCAGTTCTGGAGCTCCTGGGGCTGCTGCCTGCCTCGTGCCCTCCTGGAAGGAACAGGGGCCTCATGCTTCTCTGTGTTCACAGGAGTGATCACACACACACTCACACACACACACATAGACACACACACACACACGTAGACACACACACACACATAGACACACACACACACATAGACACACACACACAAAGACACTCCTAACGGTCATGATAAGTTGGAAGAGGGGAGACAATTGAAATTGAAAGCTGGAGGAAGTTGTTTTCACAAGGTTTTATTTTTTGGATGCTGACTCAGGGCAAAAGAGATCCCAAGAGGTCTTCCCTGGGCTTCTGATTCACCAGAAGCCCTTATCAGGGAGTTATCTGCCTATTGTTCACCGTCTACCAGGAAACGGTCCTATGGGTGGACCGAACGGTGGGCGGATCGGCGGCGGGATCGGCGGGCCGATCGGCGGGCGGATCGGCGGGCCGATCGGCGGGAGGATCGGCGGGCGGATCGGCGGGCCGATCGGCGGGAGGATCGGCGGGCGGATCGGCGGGCGGATCGGCGGGAGGATCGGCGGGCGGATAGGCGGGCCGATCGGCGGAAAGAACGGCGGACGGATTGGTGGAGGACGGATTGGTGGAGGAAATCTGACACTCTGAAGCTGTGAACCAATAAAAACAGGTTTCTTGTGAGAACCGGGTGAAGGTCAAGACAAGACCCCTCCCCCCACATCTGCCAGCGCATTCCTAGAAGACTCCAGGAACCTTAGGGACCCAGATCACCCTCTGGCTGTGACCCTTGGAGCATATGGCTAAATCTCCATACCACAGACAGAGATGAAACCGAGGCCCACAGATGATAAGGGGCTTTCCAGGATCACAAACCCATCCCAGGAAAGCAGGGCATAAAAGATCAATACTGAATCAGTGACTCAAGCTTCTGCACAGTCAGAGTCCCCTGCAGGCCTTGTGAAAATATAAATGGCTGGACCTCACCCCAGAGTCGGATTCAGTTGGTTTGAGTGGTGCTGAGAATCTGCCTTGCTGTCAGTTCCCGGGTGGGGACCCCATTAGAGAACCACTGCTTTAAGGGATGCACAGCCAGGGCTGGAGACCTGGGGCTCAGGGAAGGTGGGCCCGGGTAGGAGGGCCTTTCTCTGCCCTCATTGGGGCAGCGGGTCATTGGTCCAAAGGATGTTTCACATACTTACCCTGCCCAGAAACCCCACAGTCCAGAAGGGGTCACTCACCTCATTACAGTTTATGTCAAATTGGTCATTTGACGGGTCCAGGGTGACTGTCCCCACACACTGTTTCACCAGCTGGAAGGGGAGGTTCAAGGTCAAACTGGAACCCCTGTGGCCATAACCTCCCAGCCTCCTCCCAGGAATTGGTAATCGTCCCCAAGCCCGCTGTCCAATCCCTGGGAAGCATCTGCCATTCTTCTCCCCCGCTCCCAGGCTCACCCCATTCTCCTTGAAGTCACACTGCTCCAGGGGCTGCTGGGTTGTCCTGGGGCAATCGGTCTCCTTCACCGTGAAGCTCACAGGCTTTCTGGTGCCTGGGTTGAAGTCCTGGTCATGGGTCAAAGTAGGGGAAACTGGATTTGGGCTCATTCTCCTTTCTCTGATCTGTCTCCCTGCCCCCCAACTAGCTGGCCCCCTCCCCAGATCCCTTCATAACTCACATCATTGGGTGTAGGGTCTAGCTTCAGGAGGCGGTAGAGATTAGCTTCTGAGGACCGCTCATTGAACTGATCCACGGCACGAAGCACGGCCTCCCTGTAGCTGAGGGCCTGGGCGCTGGCCGAGGGCAGCACTAGTCCCAGCAGCAGCAGCCACAGTGACCACCGTCCCAAGGAGAGACTGGCCCTCTGGGTCTCCATGGTCCCCAGTCCTCATCCTCCCAGCCTGAGGAACCCTCCTTTTATGCTCAGCCTGGGCCCTGACCTGCCCCATCCCTGCCCTCCTCCCAGCATGTGAGAAGGACTTGCCTCAGCCACTGCTGTGGCCTCACAGGACTGCTGGGCAGTGGGCAGGAAGGACCCTATACAAGGTGAAGAAATGGTTTCTCCATCTCCTGACAGTGTTTTGGCCTCTCCTGGACCCCATGGCAAGTGTCACAGGCAGGCTTGCTCAAGAGGGTTGTGTCCTCCAGGAGAGGGAGGGGCCAGGCACTGTCTACTTCCCCTCTGACTCTACACCATGGGCCCCTCAGGATCCAGAGTAAAGGAGTGTATTCACGTCTCAATTGCCAGCTCTTGGCCCTGTCTGGCACCTAATAGGCACTCAGTTAACACTTGTAGAATGGTAAGACCATCAACTCCTGCTGTAGACTTACATTTCCAGCCCATCCCTAGGCAGACATAAATCCTACACCATCCTGTCCTCTGGGCTGAGACCTCAGCCAGTCAGGGCTTGGCTCCCTTGGTGCCCTCTCCTAGATTCATCTCCACTATTTTCTCACTGAAAAAGTCCTCTTTCACAACAACCCTCCCCGTGCCCCTGCAAGACATGGCTTGTTCCACTAATCCCTCTTGAACCAAGCATGAGAAGGATCATCTGCATTGTGACCCCAATTCAGTGCCTTCTCTACACTCAAGGCCACTGCAGGCTGCCCAGTCCTCACTGGATCCGTATTCATATTCAAGCTGTGTCTTCATCTCCACAGACTCCGGGGACCCTCTGTCTTCCTGAACTTGCCCCTGACCAATTCTCCCCTGTCCCTGCTCTCCTGGGTCCTCTCCCCCTCCCTGGGGGCTCCTGCTGAGTCTCTTCCAAGGACTCCTCTTAGGATGCAGGGCTGGCTCAGGAGCATCCAGGCTGCTGCTCCTCCCCATCCTCACACGTTCCTGGGGACGGCCCTTCTCAAGACACCAGTTCTCCTGAACACGCATCACTGCTCTGTCTCTGGGTTCAAGACTCCCATGAATGCCCTGGTTGTCTGCACTGGGCTGTTGGCTGGGTGCTTCCGCAGGAGCCCTGAGCTGGAAGCCTGGGAGCCCCACCTGCTCCTTCCTCCTAAGGACACTCCGCTGACCTCCCAGCACCCCTGCCCTGGGCCTACCCTGTCTTCTCTTGTCTCAGTGCAGCCACAACCTCCACACTCCACCTTCCCTGATTTTCTGGCTCTCCCCTGACCACTGTCCACTCTCCACACCATTTTCTGGAAGTTCCAACACACCACCAGTTTGACCTTTCCAAGTCCTGTCTTCAGCCGCCCACACTCCCCGCACCAGGCATCAGGGCCAAGGCTGTTGTTTTCAGTTTTCCTCACTCCCAGCCCCGAGGGCCTCAGGTGTCAGGCTGCCGCTTACATCTCGACCACCCAAGCCCCTCTGAGCCTCCTGCTGTCTTCCCACCTCTGCCTCTGATCCCTCTGTGTGCCCTGACCTCCACCTTGGGAAGACTTCCCTGACCTCCAGCTAAACTCATCATCTCCTCCTCTTCACCCACTCGGCCTGCAGGACATCCCTTCTGATTGGACCTCAATATCTCCCTGTACAATGCTCTGGCTGAGAAAGCAGGCTGAGGAGGCCAGTGCTGGGAGAGCACAGCTGGGAAAGATAATGAACCAAAATGATGAAGATGTCTGAAAATGATGAAGCAAATTTTCATCCATCTCTCCTTTCACCTGGTCGTGTGACTTGAGGCCTGTAGTATTTCCTGGATTCAGTTGTCTTGTGGGACTCTTGGGGACTTGGCCAAAGCCCCTCAGCTGGGTCAGATGGTGCTGGTTACACGTCAGCCTTGGAGAAGGAGAGGTGGGCCTCTGCCACCTGGTTTCATAGTCCAGGTATTGCTCCAGCGACCTCTTGGTCAAACTGTATCCTTTTTCCAACTCAACGGAGGAAAAAGAATGTCCACAGTAGAAACAATTGGTAGTACACATGGTTGCTGGCTATTAGGTAAGCCTGAAACCCGCCCTGTGCTTTTCTGCCTCTGGGTTTGGGCATTTGCTCACACATCAAACTGAATTTCCCTCCCCCATCCTCCCTGGATCCCTTGGAGGGTCTGCGTCTGGGTCCTCAGGCTGCCCCTCCTGTGTTGGTGGTGAACCTTCCCTTCCTCCAGCAATCAGCTTTCCTGTTTAGTGCTCACAGCTGTCAGAGCTGAGGTCTTCTCAGGAAAGACACCACACCTTCGTCCCCAGGCACATTGTCCCCAACTCCACATCTGGTCCTTGAGAAATTCGCATGCACCCTTCCCCCCAACTCACTCAGGAATGAGCCAGGATCCTGCATGGCCCCCTCCTTTGCTCCTCTCACCCTTCCTTCCTGTCCAGACCCTCCACGGGAAAGAGAACTGAACCCCAGGCTGCCATGCCCCCGACTGTGGGGACACCCACCAGCTCTCTGACCAGCTGAAGAGTCAATGAGACCCACATGCAATATCATTCCAAGAAGGACCCCCATGTACTGCAAACAGGAGGCAGGTCAAGCCATCTGGAGCCCAACTTCCAGGAGGATGGAGTAAGAGAGGGCACTTCACACAGGCACACACACCCTTCCACTTCCAGATCCCTGGTACTTGGGTGATCCCATCCTACATCCTGGATTTTCCTTGTTCAATCCATTTGCACATAGATGTCCTGGGAAAGCAGAAACTACCCCTTCAGATGCTCCAGTCAGGTCCACTTTGTAAAGTGACTAGAGCAGGGATCAACCCCTGAGCAGAAGGACAGACTGCTGATCAGAACACACTTTCCCCAACCCTACCACTCACATAAGCCCAACAGACTCGGGTGGCGATGTCTACATCACCAGGGAAGACCTACATTTCTTATTTCCAAAAATAATTTAGTAGATTTTAAAGACACCTTTCTGGCCTCTGATTACCAGCTGAGAACCACTGATCATGTCTCCAGCAAAAAAACTGCCTCTCTAGGTGTTTCTTTCCTATCTGAAATTACCTTCTCGATCAAAGTGAAGTGAGAGTAGCTTGCTGCTGCTGCTGCTGCTAAGTCTCGTCAGTTGTGTCTGACTCTGTGCGACCCCATAGACGGCAGCCCACCAGGCTCCCCTGTCCCAACACTGGAGTGGGTTGCCATTTCCTTCTCCAATGCATGAAAGTGAAAAGTGAAGGTGAAGTCCCTCAGTCGTGTCCGACTCTTAGCGACCCCATGAACTGCGGCCTACCAGGCTCCTCGGTCCATGGAATTTTCCAGGTGAGAGTACTGGAGTGGGTTGCCATTGCCAGTAGCTTAGTAGTGTCCAACTCTTTGCGATCCCATGGACTGTAGCCCACCAGGCTCCTCTGTCCGTGGAATTCTACAGGCAAGAATACTGGAGTGGTTTGCCATTCCCTTCTCCAGGGGATCTTCCCAAGCCACAGATCAAAGCCAGGTCTCCCACATTTCAGGCAGATTCTTTACTGTCTAAGCCACCAGGGAAGCCCCATCTTGTTTAAACCAACAGACAAAAGAAGAGCCTAGGAAGCTAGGATTGCAGGTAGGTGGTGGGGGTGGAGACTGGGAGGGCTGATGGGTGGCAGAAACCATGGTGGATGGAGCTGAGCTGGTGGGAGCCATGCTGTGATGGTGTGAAACCCAAGCTACGAGGACATCAGCGAGATCCCCCCTGCTATATCTGAAACAGATGGCCCTCTCCATTCTCCTGGGAGATCCTGCCCTGATGGTCACCTGTGCACCCTTGGGCAACCTCGTTGAAAGAGATTTCTTCCAAGTAATTTGCCAGTGGCAGCAGCACTGACTGAGGATCCCAGGTCCATCCTGTCACCAAAGCAACAACCCTAACACTAATCCTTAGGATGGTCATGGTAACAGCACTGGAGCCTGCCCTGCCTCTCTCCTGCAACCCGGTGCTTTTGAAGACTCAGTTCAAAAGCTGAGCATCAGTTCAAAAGCACTCTGTGCAGGGAAGGGCTGGTGGGGGTCCCCTTCTGATGTGTATTGCCACTCCCTTCCTTCCCTTCCTGGGCTCTCCCCTGCCCTCTGACTGCTCAAGGCTGGGGGCAAGGACTTGGGGATTTTCTGGGCAAGTTCACAGGGAAATAAGTTTTCTCAGAATGACTTCCATAGACTCCTTCATGTGTTGTGGGAGGTGTGGAGTCACCACTGCCCAGAACCAGCTATACAACTAGCAAATTGAAATTGTAGCATCCCAGCTCCAAAAGGTATATAGAATTTCAAGACCTCAGGGATATATAGAGCATTAAACCAAGTACCCAGCCCTCCTGAGCACAGGGGCCTGTGTGACCTCCCTGGTGACACACCCATGATGCTGGCCCTGTCCCCAGCCCCCAAAACACAATGTTGGCAAGAAGGAAACCAAGTACCTGCTTCTGGAGTTCCTCAGATAGTAGAGGTTTTAAGTGCCTGGGAAATACAACAGGCACTTGTCATTTTGATTTACTGGTTCTCTAAAGTCTTCTCTAAGAAGTAAAGAAGGGGACGTCCCCCGGAGTTAAGTAGTTAGGAATCTGCTTGCCAGTGCAGGAGACACAAGTGCAATGCCTGGTCAGGGAAGATCCCAAATGCTGAGGTGCAACTAAGCCCATGCGACACGACTACTGCACCTGTGCTCTAGAGCCCGGGAGCCACAACTGCTGCAGCCCCAGTGCCCTAGAGCCTGTGATCCGCAGCAAGAGAAATGACTCCATGCACCGCAACTGGACAGGAGCCCTGACTTGCCACACCTAGACAGAGCCAGCACACAGCAACAAAGACCCGGTGCAGTCAAAAGCAAAAAGCAAAACCTCCTCCTGTGTACAGTACATAAAGTGATTTCTGTTTAAAAAAGAGAGAGAGAGAGGGAGCAAGAAAGAAAGAAAGTAGGGCTCTGAACACACAAATACAGGAGAAGAGCAATGCCTTTGCAACTCCCATTGTCCAGAAGGGCAACCAGGGCCCAGGAGAGCAAGAGAGAAGGGAGCTTAGCAAGGCCAGGGGGTGCACGTGGCAAGCCTAGGGCTGGACTCCCAGATCAGTGCTCTTTCCACTCCCCACAGCATCTCCAGCTGTCCACCCCTGGGGGCATCTGGAGCTCGTGACTGGGCCCCTGTCTTCCTGTCCAGCCCAGCACCCTCCACCCCACCCGCCTGCACGAGCCCAGGAGGTCCCGCACCGCAAGCTGCTTCCTGGGCTGGGACAGCCTCCCCTCCTGCCCAGCGGCACAGCCCACACATCCACCTTTAACTTAGCTGATCCATCCATGAAGGGCTAGGGGTTTTCAGGACCCTGGTGGACCAACCCCACCCCCCAACCCCCCGGGAGCGCTGACACAGACCCCACGTCTGAGAGAGCCACATCTAGAACATGACCGCCCATGTTTCCCTCCAAATGCCCCATTTTCCCTTTTTTCGGGGAAAGGGCCATTTTGTTGAGATTTTCAATTTTCACCCTTCCCGTGATAGGGGTGTTGCTCTCTGAGGCTCTGAACATCCACTGATGCCCAGTAACAAGCCAGTGACGCCTCTTGAATGGGCTGCAGCGTCAGGCTTGTGCTGGGTCTGTGTCCGCAGGAAGACCCTGGCCTGCTGCTGGCTTCCTTCTGCCCCGGGCTCCAGGCTGTGTGGTTCTCAGTCCCCCTGCACGTGTCACTGGAAAGGCTCCTAGGGCAGATCGGCCTGAGCGGGCGGCATCTGTACAACCCGCGAGTTGCTTTCTTGAAGTTCTGCATCCCCAGCTCTCCAGCTGATGTGCTGTGAGCACCTTCTTAAACTGCCACCCTTGTCTTCTAAACTGCTTTACTGCCACCATGTGGCCGAGCTGGGGAAGATCCCCTGGAGAAGGAAATGGCAACCCACTCCGGTATTCTGGCCTGGAGAATCCCGTCAACAGAGGAGCCTGGTGGGCTACGGTCCATGGGGTCGCAAAGAGTCGGACATGACTGAAGCAACCTGGCACGCGTGTGGCCAAGCCGATCAGGAGGGCTCCCACTGGGCATTTGTACCAATGTCACTGTCCTAACTGGGCTTTCCCCGATGTCAGCACCCCTCACAGTAAGGGTTACACAATATATTAACTGGAGGATAATTGCTTTACAATATTGTGATGGTTTTTGCCATCCATCAGTATGAAGCGGCCATAGGTATACATGTCTCCCCTCCATCCTGAACCTCCCCTCCCACCTCCATTCCCAGCCTATCCCTCCAGGTTGTTACAGAGCACTGACTTTGGGTGCCCTGCATCATACACTTTTATTGACTGCATTCTAGTTGGATTAAGTCACTACTTCCCTTTTTTTTTTGGCCACACGGAATGGCTACGGAGCTTCCCCAACCTAGGATCAAACCAGTGCCCTCTACATTCGAAGGGCAGAGTGTTAACCATTGTACCATCGGGGAAATCCTGAAAGGGGACGTTTGTGACCTAAAAAAGACGTCCTATAGTACCATCTCAGCCTAAAGAGGAGTCATCAGAGATGTCATCAGGACCACGTGGGGCCACAGCCCCACGGAGTGTGGCTTTGTTTACTACGAAGAGAAAAAGGGACCAGCTTTGAAAGCGCATTTCATGTTCAGCACAGAGGTAGTCCTAGTACCAGGAGCATCAAGGTTTTTACTTTATCAGTTCAGTTCAGTCACTCAGTGACTCTTTGCGACCCCATGGACTGCAGCAGACCAGGCTTCCCTGTCCATCACCGATTTCCAGAGCCTGCTCAAACTCATATCCATCGAGTAGGTGATGCCAACCATCTCATCCTCTGTCGCCCCCTTTTCCTTCTGCCTTCAATCCCCTTCTCCTCCTGCCTGTACTTTATAAAAGGGAGCAATTTCACATTGATGCTCCAGGGATTCCGTTTTGTGGAATGCCCTCATGTTTCAAGCAACTTCACTCAGCGAAAAAGCCTCTGGGTATTGTTGTTATTGTTCAGTCACGCCTGCACTATTGATAACACAGAAGGCAGAGCGATTAGATGGAAACTTTTGGCTTCCCAACCAACAAACATTGCCTACACATGAAAACACTAGAGAGTGTTGTCAGTATATTGTGGCAAGTCCCTTCCACTGTATGTTGATATATTGTTGAATACAGATGCGTTGATAACAGATGAATTCTGTCTGTAAACCCTACCACAATCACATAAAAGTATTTTAAACAGAAGTACAAATAGTCGGCCGAAAGTGGACATAAAACAGAATCATAAAAAAAATCCAGAGGGGAACTCTCTGGCCGTCCATTGGTTACGACTTGGTGCTCTCAATGCCAGAGTCTCGGGTTCAATCCTTGTTTGGAGAACTAAGATCCTGCAAGCTAGGATCCTAAAAAATAATCTAAAGAAGACAGAAAACTAAGGGAGAATAAGGTACCATCTGAATGAATAAAAGAGCTTTGAGATGTGAGATTAAACTCCAGATGTGTCGATGATTACGTAATACAAGTGGTCCTGTGTTACCCAGGGGTTCTCGTTTCTGTATCTGATGTTTTCACATCTCACTGCTCCACCCAGGGTTAGTAGATGCTCTAACTAACACTCTCTCCCTCAGCCCACCTCTCACGTGCAAACCGACCAGCACCCCCATCCCACCCTTTCTATCGCTGAGACTCTAAATCTCTGTCCTAGTAACCCCAGGGCCAGGTGCCAACAAATTGGGGAGCCCCCACACCCACACCAGCCCACTGAAATTACTCAAGTTACTCCATCCTCAACCTGGTCAGCCTCACGCTCCCGCCTCGCCCATTCCTTCCCTGAGAACATCACACGGGCTGTGACTGTCCTCTCCTGTGTGGGCAGCATGACCCGCTCCTGCTCCCCCGGGGACTGTGAGTAACAGACTCACTCTGCACCAGCGATGGGCTCCCCACCTAGGGGAGCTCGCACCACAGCCATCGACTCGGACCACACTTGAATAAAGCCAAACACTGGGGACATAGAAAATGCCGGGAGACAGAGACACAGGGAGAGTGGGAGAGAGAAGGAGAGAAAGAGAAAGAGAGACACAAACACTTTAGGCAAAATGTAGGTGATCCTGAAAATAGAGAATTCGGAAGTTTATGCACTATTTTTGCATGCCTGCCTTGAGCACTGAACTGAGTGTTACTTCTAATCCTACCACTCTAGTCACTGCTTTTTCCTGAGTAATTTTCTCCCCGCAACACCTTCTTTCCCTCCTGCTGGGCTTGGGTCCCCTCCATTGCAGGAGAACTGACAAATCAAGCTTGTCTTGGAGAGATGCTCAATGCCATTCATGAAATACTGTCACTTGTCTTCTCAGGGGTAAGAGGTCAAAAGGTCAAGCAGCAGACTCTCTCCCCAGTCACTGTAGAAGGCATTGACAAGGCCCGGGACCAGTTCTGTCTCCTTCTCAAGGGTTGAGATGGAAAAACTGTTTGCATCCTTTCCTGTCTGCTATCAGAGGTCACATATGCAAGCTGAATGCCTCCTCCATGCCAAGGGACATCTGGTCCACACTGATATAAAACGTGAAAGGGCAAGATAGGCCTGAGGCTACAGGTGGGTTGCCATGGAAGCAGGACGGGCAACCATGGGAAGGAGTTGAAGGCACTTGTGACCTGGACAGACGCCGTGTCATCCTGATGAGTGGTCCCCCTCTCTGTTTGGGCGGGAACGTGCCAACTGTGACAGGCCTGATACAGAGTGCTTGCCAATTTCCATGATGTAAATATTCCTACCAAGGCTGATTTCAAGCTACTAAGAGTATAACAACCAGCTCAAAAATACCCAGACCATTTAGCAGTTGGCTCTGGCAAGTCTGTATCTTCGGGCACAGACCCAACAAAGCCCCCTCGGTTTCCTCTGTAGAGTTTCTTCCCTCAACTCGGGGTGATGTAGAGTGAGAAGCATGAGGTTCCTCTAAACTGCATGAAACCAGCCCCTCCAGCTCACCAAGAGAAGACAAGCCCAACAGGTAACAAAGTAAATGCTCTGTGAGATCCTGACCTCTGTCCCTCTCGGGAACAGGTTGGCCAGAAGCAGACCTAAGACAAGCATTTAGTAGAAGTCATTTGTTTGGGAGGCGATTCCAGAAAGCACCGGCTGGAGCGTAGAGAGGGGAGACAGGGCAGGACCTGAATCAGAAAAGGAGGTGTCAGTGAACACATCAATGAGGAAGTGGACAAGGGCTCAACCCGGCTGGGGATCTCAGGCAGAGGGGTGAAACATCTGCAAGCTGGCCACCCAAGGAGCAGGGAAGAGGAGGTGTCTTTCCATCAAGTACCCCCAGTGGTTAGTTGAAGCTGCTCCCTGGATTCAAACTCCCCAGTGCTTCCAGTCTGCCCCAGAGCAAAGGTCAGCTGGAGAGTGGGAAGTGGGCAGGACATGGGCAGTGTCTGAAAGACTTGCCTTGTCTACACAGGCAAGTAGACATGTGACCTGTGTGTCACTCTGTGCCTCTCACCCTCATGCGAGCTCTTCACCCTGATGGACAAGATGCTTGTATTTAATGGTGCAAATTTTAAACCATGTGACCCCTAAACACAAGCCCACTGCTTAATCTGGGACCCAGCTGAGGAAACAGTGATGTGTCACAATGCCACAGGAAAAACCAGGAGGGGCAGACTATTTCAGAATTAAGGGCCAGAGGTACGTCCTGGGCGTTGCACCTGCAGGCTCAGCCCTGAGACTGAACTTCGTCTCTGTGAATGTCTAACAAGGTGGGAAGCCTGGCCCCTCATGGACTGTCAGCTCCATGAGAGCAGGAACAGTATTCCCACCAGCTCTGCACCCACGGCAGGTCTCCTTACGTCCTACTGGGTGTTGGAGGAGGAGGCCAGGGGCGGATGAAGGGCTCGGGAGGGACCCGAGGGTGGGGACGCAGTTCTGGAGCTCCTGGGGCTGCTGCCTGCCTCGTGCCCTCCTGGAAGGAACAGGGGCCTCATGCTTCTCTGTGTTCACAGGAGTGACCTCACACACAGACATAGATACACACATGCACATACACATACACCATACACAGACACACACAGACACACAAACACACACACACACAAACACATACACACACAAAAAACCACACAAACACACACACACACAAACACACACACACACACAAAAACCACACTCACACACAAACACACACACACACAAACACATACACACACACAAACACAAACACATACTCACACCCCTAACAGGTCCCAGTAACTTGGAAGAGGGGAGACAATTGAAATTGAAGGCTGAAGGAAGTTGTTTTCACAAGATTTTGTTTTTCAGATGCTGACGCAGGGCAAAACTGATCCCAAGAGGTCTTCCCTGAGCTTCTGATTCACCAAAAACCCCTATGAGGCAGTTATCTGCATATCGTTCAACTGTGGCCTGGGGAATGGAAATGGAGGTACTATTTCTGGAGCTAACCGTGGAGCAGGGAGATTGATAGAGGGAACCACTGCCAGGGACTCTCGTGGGACTGACGGTGATGAGCCAAATTTCCTGAAACTCTTAAGCTGTGAACCAATAAAAACAGGTTTCTGGTGAGAACTGGGTGACAGTCAAGACATGGCCCATCCCTTCCCATCTGACATTCCATTTGTGGTGGACTCCAGGAATCTTGGGGTCCCCGTTCACCTCTGGCTATGACCCTTGGCGCATGCAATTGAATCCTTACACCCGTAAACAGATGAGGAAACTGAGGCCCACAGGAAGCCTGGGCCTTTCCAGGGTCCAAGCCCATCCCAGCAAAGCTGGACGGAACAGAGGCTGAAAGCCCATGAGTCCAGTCAGTACCTGGCATGTTCACAACCCCCTGGAGGCTTTGTGAAAATCCAAATGCCTGGGCTCCACCCCAGAGTCTGATTCAGGAGGTCTGAGTGGAGCCAAGAACCTGCCTCTCTGTTAGTTTCTTCCTGGGGGCCCCGTTAGACCACACTGCTCTAAGGTATGCAGAGCCAGGACTGGAGACCTAGGGCTCGGGAAGGCAGGGGCAAAGTCTGCTCTGGACTGGGGTGGGGGTTATTGATCCAAAGCACGTTCCAAACACCACCGCATTGTCAGCTGCACACCACGGAAAGGGCCACTCACCTCAACGGCTTACGTGAATACATCGTTCCAATGGTCCACGGTGACTGTCACCCCATATTCTTTCAGCACCTGGAGAAGGAGGCTCGACATCAAACTGGAACTCCTAGGCTATAACCCGCCAGCCACACCCCACCTCACCCCAGGGACGAGAAATTGTCCCCTGAAGTCCCCGGATCAGCTTCCTGGAAAGCATCCTCCTTCACTCCCAGCCCCCAGGCTCACCCCATTCTCCTTGAAGTCACACTGCTCTGGGGGCTGCAGGCTCAGTCTGGGGCACACGGTCTCCTTCACCCTGAAGCTCACAGGCTTTCGAGCTCCCGGGTCCTCCACCTGGTCGAGGATCAAAGTGGGGAGACTGGGCTCGGCTCATGTTTCCTTCTCTGATCTGTCTCCCTGCCCCCAACCCGGACGGCAGCCTCTCCAGCCCCCTGTGTGTCCGGCTCTGGGCTTGGTGCTGGGAGCACAGGGGAGGGGACAGAGCCCGTGCCCGGCCTCACGGACACACAGAGAGCAGGAGCGGCCCTCACAGCAGCGCTGATGGCAGCGCCTCCCCTCACAGGGGCTGAGGGAGGTCAGGGCCACCTGCAGGAAGAGCCCTTGTCACTGGAGCCTCCAGGCTGACAGAGCTCCCCCTGGCAGAGAGACACTGAGGTTCAGAGGGGATATTAGGAGGGAAGTCACCTCACAGAGCCTGTGACCCCCCCATCCCTGGAGTTCCCAGAAGTCCAGGGAGCCTGAGCCAGGTGTGCAGGGCGCCTGTTCCCATAGCAGAGATGCTAAGGCAGGAAGCCTGGTGCTGGGAGATGACCCAGGTCTGGGAAGGTTTCCTGGAAGAGGTGGGAACCCACCTAGAGGGAAAAGTGCCTTCCTGACAAGAGGACCAGCCTGAGCGAAAGGGCGACAGTGTGGCCAAGGCTGGGAGGAGATGGCTCCAGGAGGCGGTAGAGATTAGCTTCTGAGGACCTCTCATTGAGCTGATCCACAGCACGAAGCATGGCCTCCCTGTAGCTGAGGGCCTGGGCGCTGGCCGAGGGCAGCGCTAGTCCCAGCAGCAGTAGCCACAGTGACCACCGCCCCAGGGAGAGGCTGGCCCTCTGGGTCTCCATGGTCCCGAGTCTGCCTCCTCCCAGCCCGAGGGACCCTTCTTTTATGCCCAGTCTGAGCCCTGATGCAAAAGCTCTACCAGGAGTCTTCCTGACCCGCCCCATCCCTGCCCTCCTCCCAGGGTGTGGGCTGGTCTTACCTCAAGCCTTGCTGTTGCCTCATGGGATTTCTGGGCAGTGGGCAGGGAGGCCCGTTTGCAAGGTGAAGAAATGGTTTCTCCATCTCCTGACAACTTCTTGGCCTCTCCTAGATCCCATGGGGAGTGTCACCGGCAGGCTTGCTCAAGAAGGTTGTGTCCTCCAGGAGAGGGAGGGACCAGGCACTGTCTGCATCCCCTCTGCCTCCACACCATGGGCTCCTCGGGATTCAGGGTAAAGGAGTGTATTCAGCACTCAACCTCCAGCTCTAGGCACTGCCTGGCACACAGTATGCACTCATTTAACATTTGATGAGTGGATGACAGGACCAACCCCTTCTGAGCCTTACCCACCCAGCCTGTCCCTAGGCAGCCATCAACCCCACACCATCCTGTCTTTGGGACCAGCCATCAGCCTGTCAGGAGCTTGGCTCCATCTGTCCTCTCTCCTGGATTCATCTCCACTGTTTCTCAGTTAGGAAGTTCGCCTCCAGGTTGGAAGAGAATGGATACATATATACAGATGGCTGAGTCCCTTTGCTCTTCACCTGGAGCTATCATAACATGGTTTGTTAATCAGCTATGTGTGCATGCATGTGTGCTCAGTCGCTTCAGTCGTGTCTGACTCTTTGAGACTCTTTGAGACCCTACGGACTGTGGCCTGCCAGGCTCACTATCCATGGGATTCTCCAGGCAAGAATACTGGAGTGGGTTGCTTTGTTCTCCTCTAGCTTAATCAGCTATACTACAATACAAAATAAAAATGGTAAAAAGTAAAGTCCTCCTTCACAGATACCCACCAACAGGCATTGCCTGTTCAACTGACCCCTCCCCAATCAAGCATAAGAAAGGTCATCTGCACTGTGACCCCAGTTCAGTGCCCTCTCTACACTCAAGGCTACCCAGTCCTCACTGGATCCACATTCACATTCAAGCCTTGTCTTCATCTCTACAGACTCGGGGGACCCCCTGTCCTCCTGAACTTGCCCCTGACCAATTCTCCCCTGTCCCTGCTCTCCTGGATCCCCTCCAACTCCCTGGGGGCTCCTGCTGAGTCTCCTCCAAGGACTCTCCTCTTAGGAGGCAGAGCTGGCTCAGGAGCATCTGGGCTGCTTCTCCTCCCAGTCTTCACACATTCCTGGGGATGGCCCTTCTCAAGACACCAGTTCTCCTGAACACGCATCATGGCTCTGTCTCTGGGTTCAAGACTCCATGAATGCCCTGGTGGTCCACACCTGGCTGTTGGCTGGGTGCTGCCACAGGAGCCCTGAGCTGGAAGCCTGGGAGCCCCACCTACTCCTTCTTCCTCCTGAGGACACTGCCCTGACCTCCCATCACCCCTGCCCTAGGCCTACTCCAGGCTTCTCTCCTCTCAGTGAATCCACAATCTCAAGATTCCATCTTCCCCGATTACCAGGCTCTCCCTGACCACTGTCCACCTTCCACATTATTTTCTAGGGGCTCCAACACACTGCCCATTTGACCATGTCACCACTGCCTCCCAAGCCCACACTCCCCCAACTTGGCATCAGGGCCTAGATGGTTGCTGTTCTTAGCTGTCCTCACCCCAGACTTGCGGGCCTCGGGTGTCAGGCTGCCTCATCCCCCCAACCCCTCAGGCCCCTCGGAGCCCCCTGCTCGTCTCCCATCTCTGCCTCTGATCCCTCTGCTTGCCCTGACCTTCCTCCTTGGGAAGCCTTCCCTGATGTCCAAGGAGACTCGGCACCTCTACTTCTTGGATCCCACAGCCTTCAGGAAGTCTCTTCTGATTTGACCTCAAGTGACTTTCTGTCCAGTGCCCTGATTGGGACACCACGCTGGGGTGGCCAGTGTGGAGGCGGTTTGAGAACACAGATGGGAGGATAATGAACCAAAGGAATAGAGGGGCCACGGGCCAAGAAGGAAATTCTTGTACAGGTCTTGGGAGGAACAACCATGTAACTGTGAGGTCTGGGGTAACTCTTGGACTCCTTTGTTCCTGTGGGACCCTTGGGGGCTTGGACAGGGCCCCTCGGAAGGTGGAAGCTGGATGGATGGCACTGGTTACACATCAGCCTTGGAGAAGGAAAGAGAGGTAGGCCTCTGTGTGATGTGGTTTCACAGTCTAGGTATTGCCTCAGAGGCTTTTTGGTCAAATTGTATCCTTTTCGCAAGTCACTCCCCAGGTCAGTAGGTGCCCAATATGCTACCGGAGATCAGTGGAGAAATAACTCCAGAAAGAATGAAGGGATGGAGCCAAAGCAAAAACAATACCCAGTTGTGGATGTGACTGGTGATAGAAGCAAGGTCCGATGCTGAAAAGAGCAATATCGCATAGGAACCTGGAATGTCAGGTCCATGAATCAAGGCAAATTGGAAGTGGTCAAACAAGAGATGGTAAGAGTAAATGTCGACATTCTAGGAATCAGCGAACTGAAATGGACCGGAATGGGTGAATTTAACTCGATTAACCATTATATCTACTACTGCGGGCAGGAATCCCTCAGAAGAAATGGAGTGGCCATCATGGTCAACAAAAGAGTCTGAAATGCAGTACTTGGATGCAATCCCAAAAACAACAGAATGATCTCTGTTCATTTCCAAGGCAAACCATTCAATATCACGGTAATCCAAGTCTATGCCCCAACCAGTAACGCTGAAGAAGCTGAAGTTAATGGTTCTATGAAGACCTACAAGACCTTTTAGAACTAACACCCAAAAAAGATGTCCTTTTCATTATAGGGGACTGGAATGCAAAAGTAGGAAGTCAAGAAACACCTGGAGTAACAGGCAAATTTGGCCTTGGAATACGGAATGAAGCAGGGCAAAGACTAATAAAGTTTTGCCAAGAAAATGTACTGGTCATAACAAACACCCTCTTCCAACAACACAAGAGAAGACTCTACACATGGACATCACCAGATTGTCAACACCAAAATCAGACTGATTATATTCTTTGCAGCCAAAGATGGAGAAGCTCTATACAGTCAGCAAAAACAAGACCAGGAGCTGACTGTAGCTCAGACCATGAACTCCTTATTGCCAAATTCAGACTTAAATTGAAGAAAGTGGGGAAAACCACTAGACCATTCAGGTATGACCTAAATCAAATCCGTTATGATTATACAATGGAAGTGAGAAATAGATTTAAGGGCCTAGATCTGATAGATAGAGTGCCTGATGAACTATGGACTGAGGTTCGTGACATTGTACAGGAGACAGGGATCAAGACCATCCCCATGGAAAAGAAATGCAAAAAAGCAAAATGGCTGTCTGGGGAGGCCTTACAAATAGCTGTGAAAAGAGGAGAAGTGAAGGGCAAAGGAGAAAAGGAAAGATATAAACATCTGAATGTAGAGTTCCAAAGAATAGCAAGAAGAGATAAGAAAGCCTTCTTTGGCGATCAATGCAAAGAAATAGAGGAAAACAACAGAATGGGAAAGACTACAGATCTCTTCAAGAAAATCAGAGATACCATGAGCTCGATAAAGGACAGAAATGGTATGGACCTAATAGAAGCAGAAGATACTAAGAAGAGATGGCAAGAATACACAGAAGAACTGTACAAAAAAGATCTTCACGACCCAGATAATCACGATGGTGTGATCACTGACCTAGAGCCAGACATCCTGGAATGTAAAGTCAAGTGGGCCTTAGAAAGCATCACTACGAACGGACAAAGCTAGTGGAGGTGATGGAATTCCAGTTGAGCTATTCCAAATCCTGAAAGATGATGCTGTGAAAGTGCTGCACTCAATATGCCAGCAAATTTGGAAAACTCAGCAGTGGCCACAAAAGGTCAGTTTTCATTCCAATCCCAAAGAAAGGTAATGCCAAAGAATGCTCAAACTACCACACAGTTGCACTCATCTCACATGCTAGTAAAGTAATGCTCAAAATTCTCCAAGCCAGGCTTCAGCAATATGTGAACCGTGAACTTCCCAGTGTTCAAGCTGGTTTTAGAAAAGGCAGAGGAATCAGAGATCAAATTGCCAACATCCGCTGGATCATAGGAAAAGCAAGAAGAGTTCCAGAAAAACATCTATTTCTGCTTTATTGACTATGCCAAAGCCTTTGACTGTGTGGATCACAATAAACTGTGGAAAATTCGGAAAGAGATGGGAATACCAGACCACCTGACCTGCCTCTTGAGAAATCTGTATGCAGGTCAAGAAGCAACAGTGAGAACTGGACATGGAACAACAGACTGGTTCCAGATAGGAAAAGGAGTTCGTCAAGGCTGTATATTGTCACCCTGTTTATTTAACTTATATGCAGAGTACATCATGAGAAACGCTGGACTGGAAGAAGCAGAAGCTGGAATCAAGATTGCCGGGAGAAATATCAATAACCTCAGATATGCAGATGACACCACCCTTATGGCAGAAAGTGAAGAGGAACTCAAAAGCCTCTTGATGAAAGTGAAAGTGGAGAGTGAAAAAGTTGGCTTAAAGCTCAACATTCAGAAAACGAAGATCATGGCATCCGGTCCCACCACTTCATGGGAAATAGATGGGGAAACAGTGGAAACAGTGGATGACTTTATTTTGGGGGGCTCCAAAATCACTGCAGATGGTGACTGCAGCCATGAAATCAAAAGACGCTTACTCCTTGGAAGGAAAGTTATGACCAACCTAGATAGCATATTCAAAAGCAGAGACAGTACTTTGCCAACAAAAGTTTGTCTAGTCAAGGCTATGGTTTTTCCTGTGGTCATATATGGATGTGAGAGTTGGACTGTGAAGAAGGCTGAGTGCCAAAGAATTGATGCTTTTGAACTGTGGTGTTGGAGAAGACTCTTGAGAGTCCCTTGAACTACAAGGAGATCCAACCAGTCCATTCTGAAGGAGATCAGCCCTGGGATTTCTTTGGAAGGAATGATGCTAAAGCTGAAACTCTAGTACTTTGGCCACCTCATTTGAAGAGCTGACTCATTGGAAAAGACTCTGATGCTGGGAGGGACTGGGGGCAGGAGGAGAAGGGGACGACAGAGGATGAGATGGCTGGATGGCATCACTGACTCGATGGACGTGAGTCTGAGTGAACTCCGGGAGTTGGTGATGGACAGGGAGGCCTGGCGTGCTGCGATCCATGGGGTTGCAAAGAGTCGGACACGACTGAGCGACTGATCTGATCTGATCTGATATTAGAAAATAATCAGCAACACACGTGGTTACTGGTGTCTGGCACTCTCCCTGTGCTTTCCTGCCTCTGCATCATTGCATTTCCTAAACCTTAGCACTGAAGTCCCCTTCCCCATCTTTACATGGGGACAGGTGGCTGCTCAGGGACGAGGTCTGATAAAGGAGTCCACCTTGGAAGAGAACTTGGGAGCACCTGGCCCATAACCGATGCTCCATAAAAGCTGTTAATATCAGCGGGGCCAGAAGCTGCCCCCAGAGGCTACCCAGGTCCTTAGACACTGGAGTCAGGCAGACAGGAGTTTGAATCCTTGGTTTGCCTCTCACCAGCTGTGACTTCCTTGCAAATATTCTGCTCTGGTGGAACTCTCAGCAGCGAGTGAGAGTGAACCCAATTCACATGGCCCCAGACACAACTGAGAAACCCCTGTGGCTCCATTTTCCTGCAGTTCTCTCTGCAGGCTCTTGCTTAGAGAGAGAGAAGCGGGGGGAGAGGGAAAGGAGGGCGCAGAGGAGCAGCCTCAGGCATGCAAGGACCTCTGTGGCTGCAGCAGCTGTGCCCTGAGACGGTCGGACCAGACCCTGGGATCTCTGCCCACGCCCCCTCCTAACCCAATAGAGGATCACCAGCCCAGTGATGGGAGCACAGGTCCTGGCAGAGGTTGCTGCAAGACTGTTGTCACTACCTCGTCCCCACCCTGGGGCGCCCACCTTTCCCAGTCCTCCTCTATCTCCCCTCCCAGTCTGGTTGAGCCAGATATCTTTTCCCATCATGCTCTGCACTTAAACCCTAACTGGACAAAGCACAGCCTCATCTGTGTTTATATATGTCCTCATTCCAGCCCAGAGCCCAAGGCCTCCCGTCAAAGAGAACAAAGTCGTGAAGAGAATGAGCAAGGCCAAGGCTGAGCGCCTTGACTTCCCATCCCTCCCTCTGCCCAACCTGCTGACCAGTGGTGTGAACGTAAAGCTGATTCTCAACAGCTGCCCTTTCTTCTCCTTGTCTGTAAAATGCACAGAAGGCCCTCCTCTCCTCCATGGAGAAATTTTCCCCCTCTGACCTTGAAGCTGATGGTCAGAAGGGTCAGTTTCCAGAGAGCCTTCTCCAACTCCTGGGGAAAAGAGCAGCTGCCCACTCCATACTACCCCTCAACATGGTCACTAGGAGAAATCCCGCACAGCACAATACATTATCGGGGTCCCCCCAGAAGTCCCACTCTTCAGAAGCCTCCCTCATGGATGTTCACTCACATGGCCGAGGACAAAGGAACCAAGATGTCTCCTGCATCTTCTTTTAGCCTGGGAACTGAAAACCTTCCAGACATGTGTGACTGGGAATGCTATGTCCATTCTGTGCCCTAGAGTGCAACCATTTAAAACCAATGATGTATAAACTCCACAAATATTTCTCAGTAGTGAAAGTAAATATATTTGGTATATTCATACAGTGGAATACTAGGTGGTAGTGGTTTAGCCGCTAAGTCGTGTCCAGCTTTTTGCGACCCCATAGACTGTAGCCCGCCATGCTCCTCTGTCCATGGGATTTTCCAGGCAGGAATGCTGGAGTGGGTTGCCATTTCCTTCTCCAGGGGATCTTCCCCACCCAGGGATCGGACCTGGGTCTCCTGCTTTGCAGATGGATTCTTTACCAACTGAGCCACCAGGGGAGCCCAGAATACTAAGTCAGCAATAAAAAATTCCCCAACTATAATTACATGCAAAAACATGAGTTCTCACAAGCATGTTGCATGAAAAAATTGTGCAAATGAGACTATATATGCTACAATATAATTTTCTATGAATTTCAAATCCTAGTTACACTGACCTAAGTGTTCCAAAGTCAGGGCCATGGTTATGGAGATGGGGAAGCAACTAGAAGGGGGATAAAGAGATTTCTAGGCACAATGTTATTGTGTTGCTTAGTCACTAAGATGTGTATGGCTCTTTTACAACCGCGTGGACTGTAGCCGGCCAGGTTCCTCCGTCCATGGGATTTTCTGGGCAAGAATATGAGAGTGGGCTGCCATTTCCTCCTCCAGGGGATCTTCCTGATCCAGGGATCAAACTCACATCTCTTGAATTGACAGGCAGATTTTTTACCACTGAGCCACCAGGGAAGCCCTTCGGTGCATTACACACATGTACTTGTATAGCAACAGTCTTATGGACTCTGTGGGAGAGGGAGAGGGTGGGAAGATTTGGGAGAATGGCATTGAAACATGTAAAATATCATGTATGAAATGAGTTGCCAGTCCAGGTTCAATGCATGATACTGGATGCTTGGGGCTAGTGCACTGGGACGACCCAGAGGGATGGTATGGGGAGGGAGGAGGGAGGAGGGTTCAGGATGGGGAACACATGTATACCTGTGGCGGATTCATTTTGATATTTGGCAAAACTAATACAATTTTGTAAAGTTTAAAAATAAAACAAACAAACAAAAAAACTCCATAAGTTGTGCATTTATTGTTAGTGCACAATTCCTATGTACATGCAATATGTCAGCTCCCTGGACCTCTTTGACTCCTGTGCTACTCTGACCACTTTGTAAAATCCTTGATTCTCCTGGGCTTACAGCACAGCCCCAACCCTCCCACCTGTTGTACCACCACCCTGGACACCTTGGGTCCTTCTCCATATCAGGCCCTGTACTTGACTCACTGACAAGGCCTGCTGACCTCCCAGACAGGGGCCAATTACATCTCCCTCCTCCAGGTCTGAGATGAAATACATTCATTTTTTGTTGCTGTAATCAGTGTTCACATACGCATGTTCATGGTCGGGTTCGGGTCATGGAGGGACCTGAGAATAAAGATGCTGTCCTGGATCTCTTAGCCCTGCTGCCTGCCCCCCCCCGTCCCCTTCTGGAAATAACAACCACTTCTGTACTGTGCATTTGTGATCACGCACACACCAAAACACTTTCACAGACACACATACACACACACATAGGAGGGCTCCCAGAAGTAAAGATTTGGTCCCACTAAGCGAGAGGAGACAAGTGAAATTAAAGCTTGGAGGAAGCTGTTTTCAGAAGACTTTACTTTCTCAGAATCCAAAAGCCTGAGCCAGGGAGGACACACACAGGATTCTTCCATGGGCTCACAATTTACCCCAACTGGAGTAGCGGAATGACTGGAGAAAGTTTCTTAAAGAGTTTCTTAAACTTCTTACGAAATCGTTTAAATCTTCCAACACTCTGCAACTATGAACCAGGAAGAACCAGGTTACTTGTGGGAAAGGGAACCAGGAGTAAGACCAGACCCATCTGCACCTATACACGGGCTCCAAGGCCCACACCAGGAGATTTGCAGCCCCAGCATGCCCTTTGGCGGCAACCTTTGAAGCACAAGGTTGAATCCCTACACCTATAGACAGAAGAGCAAACTGAGGCCCTCAGGTGACAAGGAGCTTACCAGGGTCACAAGCCCATCCCAGCAAAGATGGAAGCGAGCTGGGGCTAAAAGATCATTACTTGAGTCAGTGCCTCTCAAACCATCAGAATCTCCTGGAGGCCTCGTGAAAAGACAAATGGCTGCACCCCACCCCAGACGTCTGAGTGGGGCTGAGAATCTGCGTCTCTGTCAGTTCCTAGGTGGGGACCCCATTAGAGAACCATTGCTCTAAGAGACACAGAACCAGTGCTGGAGACCTGGGGCTTGCGGGAGGGAGCAGCCAGGGTAGGAGGGCCCTCCTCTGCCCTGGATGGGGGAGGGGGTCTTTGGTCCTAAGAATGTTCCACAACCTATCACCCTAGCGGTTCCTGCAGGACAGAAGGGGCCACTCACCTCCTCGCAGGTGATGTTAATTTTGCCTTTCACCGCATCCAGAGTGACTGTCCCTACACATTGCTTCACCAGCTGGAAGGAGAGGCTGGAGGTCAAACTGGAATCCCCAGGTCATAACCTCCCAGGCTCCACCCAGGGACTAAAAGTCTCCTTGAAACCCCTTGTTCAGCAGCTTAGGAAGCATTCACCCGTGCTCCCAGCCCCCAGGCTTACCCCATTCTCCTTGAAGTCACACTGCTCTGCGGGCTGCTGGCTCGTCCTGGGGCATACAGTCTCCTTCACCCTGAAGCTCACAGGCTTCGGGATGTTTGGGTTCTCATCCTGATCCAGGAATAAAATGGGGAGACTGGGCTCAGGCTCATGTTTCCTTCTCTGATCTGTCTCCCTGCCCCCAACCCGGATGGCAGCCTCTCCAGCCCCCTGTGTGTCCAGCCCTGGGCTTGGTGCCGGCAGCACAGGGGAGGGGACAGAGCCCGTGCCCGGCCTCACGGGCACACAGAGAGCAGGAGCGGCCCTCACAGCAGCGCTGATGGCAGCGCCTCCCCTCACAGGGGCTGAGGGAGGTCAGGGCCGCCTGAAGGGAGAGCCCTTGTCACTGGAGCCTCCAGGCTGACAGAGCTCCTCCTGGCAGAGAGACACCGAGGTGCAGAGAGGACATTAGCAGGGAAGTCACCTCACAGAGCCTGTGACCCCCCCATCCCTGGAGCTCCCAGAAGTCCAGGGAGCCTGAGCCAGGTGTGCAGGGCGCCTGTTCCCACAGCAGAGATGCTAAGACAGGAAGTCTGGTGCTGGGAGATGACCCAGGTCTGGGAGGGTTTCCTGGAAGAGGTGGGAACCCACGTAGTGGGAAAAGTGCCTTCCTGACAAGAGAACCAGCCTGAGCGAAGGGGCGACAGTGTGGCCAAGGATGTCAGGAGACAGATCCCCTTCCCAGCCCCCTCCCCAACTCACGTCCTCCTTGAGAGGTGGGTCTAGCTCCAGGAGGCGGTAGAGATTAGCTTCTGAGGACCGCTCATTGAACTGATCCACGGCACGAAGCACGGCCTCCCTGTAGCTGAGGGCCTGGGCGCTGGCTGAGGGCAGCGCTAGTCCCAGCAGCAGTAGCCACAGTGACCACCGCCCCAGGGAGAGGCTGGCCCTCTGGGTCTCCATGGTCCCCAGTTTGCCACCTCCCAGACTGCAGGATCTGCCTTTATGCTAAGCCTGGGCCTAATGCAAAGGCTCTACCAGGAGTCTTCCTGACTAGCCCCATCCCTGCCCTCCTCCCAGGATGTGAGGTGGACTTGCCTCAGCCCCTGCTGTTGCCTCATGGGGTTTCTGAACAGTGGGCAGGGAGGCTCCTGTGCAAGGTGAAGAAATGGTTTCTCCATCTCCTTGACAACTTCTTGGCCTTTCCTGGACCCCACAGGGAGTGTCACAGGCAGTCTTGCTCAAGAGGATTGAGTCCTCCAGAAGATGGAGGGGCCAGGCACTATCTACATCCCCTCTGCCTCCACACCTCAGGATTCAGTGTAAAGGAGTGTATTTGCTATTCAACCTGCTTCATTGACTACATTAAAGACTTTTTGACTGTGTGGACCATAACAAACTGTGGAAAATTCTTCAAGAGATGGGAATACCAGACCACCTGGCCTGCCTCCTGAGAAATCTGTATGCAGGTCAAAAAGCAACAGTTAGAACTGGACATAGAACAATGGGCTGATTCCAAATTAGGAAAGGAGTACATCCAGGCTGTATATTGTCACCCAGCTTATATAACTTATATGCAGAGTACATCATTCAAAACACTGGGCCAGATAAAGCACAAGCTAGAATCAAGATTGTCAGGAGAAATATCAGTAACCTCAGATATGCAAATGACACCACCCTTACGGCAGGAAGCGAAGAGGAACTAAACAGCCCCTTGATGAAAGTAAAGAGGAGAGTGAAAAGCAGGTTTAAAACTCAGCATTCAAAAAACTAAGATCATGGTATCTGGTCACATCACTTCATGGCAAATACATGGGGAAACAATGGAAACATTGACAGACTTTATTTTCTTGGGCTCCAAAATCACTGTGAATGGTGACTGTGACCATGAAATTAAAAGACGCTTGCTCCTTGGAAGAAAAGCTATGACAAATCTACATAGCATATTTAAAAGCAGAGACGTTACTTTAGTAATGTCTAGTCAAAGCCATGGTTTTTCCAGTAGTCATGTAAGGATGTGAAAGTCGGACCATAAAGAAGGCTGAGCACCAAAGAATTGATGCTTTCGAACTGTGGTGTTGGAGAAGACTCTTGAGAGTCCCTTGGACTGAAAGGAGATCAAACCAGTCAATCCTAAAGGAAATCAGCCCTGAATATTCATTAGAAGAACTGATGCTGAAGCTGAAGCTCCAATATTTTGGCCACCTGATGCAAAGAGCCGACTCATTGGAAAAGACATTGATGCTGGGAAAGATTGAAGGCAGGAGGAGAAGGGGACAACAGAGGACAAGATGGCTGGATGGCACCACCGACTCAATGGACATGAGTTTGAGCAAGCTCTGGGAGATAGTGAAGGACAGGGAAGCCTGGCGTCCATGGGGTCGCAAAGAGTAGGATGCAACTGAGTAACTGAACAACAACCCCTCCTCTAGGCACCCAGTAGGCACACAGGTAAAGTTGGATGAGTGGATGACAGCTTCAATCCCTTCTACAGTCTCACCCATCCAGCTTGTCCTCACGCAGTCACATGGTCAGACCATCCTTGTCTCTCCGCAACCCTCAGCCTGTCAGGGGGTCGGCTTCACCTGTCCCCTCTCCTACTCTTCTCTGACTTCCTCACACTAAAGATGTCAGCAGTTGTGGCCTGTTGCTACACTCAACCTCTTTATCTTCACAGGTGCTGGGGAAACACTCTGTCTACCTGAATATGCTCTCTGCCAATCTCCCCTGTCCCTGCCCTCCTGGGTCCCCTCCTCCTCCCTGGGGGCTCCTGCTGAGTCTCCTCCAAGGACTCTCCTCTTAGGAGGCAGGGCTGGCTCAGGAGCATCCGGGCTGCTCCTCCTCCCCGTCGTCACACGTTTCTGGGGACCACACTTCTCAAGACAACAGTGCCCATCACACACATACTGGACTGTGCCTCTGGGTTCAAGACTCCGATGAACGCCCTGGTGGTCCTCACTGGGCCGTTGGCTGGGTGCTGCCGAAGGAGCCCTGAGCTAGAAGCCTGGGAGCCCCACCTGTTCCTTCTTCCTTCTGAGGACACTCCCCTGACCTCCCGCCACCCCTGCCCTGGGCCGACCCCCATCTCCTCTCCTCTCCTCTCAGTGACGCCACAACCTCCAGACTCCATGTTTCCTGATTTTCAGGCTCTCTCCAGACCACTGTCCACCCTTCACACCATTTCTAGATGCCAAGACAGAGTGCTGATTTGACCACTTCACCCTCCGCCTTCAGAGCACACAGACCCCCGCCTGACAGCAGGGTCTGGATCTCCTCAGTGTCCACACCCCGGCCCTGCGGGACAGGTCTCAAGCTGCCTTGACCACTCCAACCACAAGCCATCTCAGAGCCTCCTGCTTGGCCCCTATCTCTGCAGCTGGTGCCTCTGCTTGCCCTGACATGCCACCTTGCAAAATTTTCCCTGACCTTAACCAAAAGTGGTACCTCCTCCTCTTGACTCCCAAAGCCTTCAGGACATCCCTTCTTCTGTTTTGCTTTTTTAGTAAAATGTGCTTTTTATTTATTTAGTTAGTTCTGGCTGTACCGTGTCTTCGTTGCCGCCCACCAGCTAGTCTGGTTGCATAGACCAAGGGCTACTCTCTAGTTGCGGTGCACAGGCTTCTTGTTACGGTGGCTTCTCTTGTTGCGGAGCACAGGCTCTAGAGAGTGAGGTCTCAGTAGCTGTGGCCCAGGGGCTTACTTGCCTGGTGTGGGATCTTCCTGGACCATGGATCCAACCCACATCCCCTGCATTGGCAGGCAGATTCTTACCCACAGGACCACCAGGGAAGTCCAGGACATCCCTTCTGATTTGACCTCCAGGATTCCTTGCCCAGTGCTCTGGTTGAACACCAGGTGGGGAGGAAAAGAGAGCACAGCTGGGGGAAATACTATGCCCAAGGGACCGAGGAGTGCTGAAGCCAAGAAGAACATTCCAATCCACCAATGCCAGGGAAGCACCATGTGGCCGTGAGGCCCAGGGAGGTTGTGGACTCAGTTGCCCTGTGGGACCCTTGGAGCCTTGGCCAGGGCACCTTGGAAGGTAGCAGCCTGGATGGGAGATGCTGGTTGACCACTCAGCCTTGGAGAAGGAAAGAGAAGTGAATTTTGTGCAACCTTATTACACCGCCCAGATATTGCCCCACTGGCCTCTTGGTCAAGCTATATCTTTTCCCTGAGTCAAATAATTAGCAACACACATGGTTCCTGGGTGTTTGGTAACCTGGAAACCTCCCTGTGCTCTCCTGGTGGTGGTGGTCTATTCGCTAAGTCGTGTTCGACTCTTTGCAACCCCATGAACTGTAGCCTGCCAGGCTCCTCTGTCCATGGGATTTCTCAGGCAAGAATACTGGAGTGGGTTGCCATATCCTCCTCTAGGGAATCATCTCAACCCAGGGATTGAACCTGTGGCTCCTGGGTCTCCGGCATTGCAGGCAGATTCTTCACTGCTGAGTCACCAGGGAAGGCCTCCCCTGTGCTTTCCTGCCTCTGCATGATTGCCTGGGACCAGTTCTGTCTCCTTTTCACGGGTCGAGATGGAAAAATTGTTAGCATCATTTCGTTTCTGCTATCAGTGGTCACATATGCATGTTGAGGGCCTGGTCCATAGCAAGGGACATATGGTCAACACTGATGTAAAACTGAATGGACAGGACAGGCCTGAGGCTGGGGACCTCAGGCAGAGGTGTGACACTTCCGGGAGTGAGACACCCATGGAGTAAGAAAGAGGAGGTGTTTTTCCATCATGTCCCCCCAGTGGTTGGTTGAAGCTACTCCTTTGGTGCAAGCTCCCCAGTGCTTCCAGTCTGCCCCAGAGCAAAGGTCAACTAGAAAGTGGGGAGTGGGCAGGACATGGGCAGTGTCTGAAACACACAGGCAAGTAGACATGGGACCTGTGTGTCACTCTGTCTCTCACACCCTCATGCAGAGTTCTTCACCCTGATGGACAAGATGCTTGTATTTAATGGTGCAAATTTTGTACCATTCACGACCCAGATAATCACGATGGTGTGATCACTCACCTAAAGCCAGACATCCTGGAATGTGAAGTCAAGTGGGCCTTAGGAAGCATCACTACAAACAAAGCTAGTGGAGGTGATGGAATTCCAGTTGAGCTATTTCAAACCCTAAAAGATGATGCTGTTAAAGTGCTGCACTCAATATGCCAGCAAATTTGGAAAACTCAGCAGTGGCCACAGGACTGGAAAAGGTCAGTTTTCATTCGAATCCCAAAGAAAGGTAATGCCAAAGAATGCTCAAACTACCGCACAATTGCACTCATCTCACACACCAGCAAAGTAATGCTCAAAATTCTCCAAGCCATGCTTCAGCAATATATGAACCGTGAACTTCCCAGTGTTCAAGCTGGTTTTAGAAAAGGCAGAGGAACCAGAGATCAAATTGCCAACATCCACTGGATCATCAAAAAAGCAAGAGAGTTCCAGAAAAACATCTATTTCTGCTTTATTGACTATGCCAAAGCCTGTGACTGTGTGGATCACAATAATTGTGGAAAATTCTTCAAGAGATGGGAATACCAGACCACCTGACCTGCCTCTTGAGAAATCTGTATGCAGGTCAAGAAGCAACAGTAAGAACTGGACATGGAACAACAGACTGCTTCCAAATAGGAAAAGGAGTGCATCAAGGCTGTATATTGTCACCCTGCTTATTTAACTTATATGCAGAGTACATCATGAGAAACGCTGGGCTGGATGAAGCACAAGCTGGAATCAAGATTATTGAGAGAAATATCAATACCCTCAGATATGCAGATGACACCACCCTTATGGCAGAAAGTGAAGAAGAGCTAAAGAGCCTCTTGATGAAAGTGAAAGAGGAGAGTGAAAAAGTTGGCTTAAAGCTCAACATTCAGAAAACTAAGACCGTGGCATCTGGTCCCATCACTTCATGGGAAATAGATGGGGAAACAGTGGAAACAGTGGCTGACTTTATTTTGGGGGGCTCCAAAATCACTGCAGATGGTGACTGCAGCCATGAAATTAAAAGATGCTTACTCCTTGGAAGGAAAGTTATGACGAACCTAGACAGCATATTAAAAAACAGAGATATTACTTTGCCAACAAAGGTCTGTCTAGTCAAGGCTGTGCTTTTTCCAGTAGTCATGTATGGATGTGAGAGTTGGACTATAAAGAAAGCTGAGCGCCAAAGAATTGATGCTTTTGAATTGCAGTGTTGGAGAAGATTCTTGAGAGTCCCTTGGACTAGAAGGAGATCCAACCAGTCCATCCTAAGGGAGATCAATCCTGGGTGTTCATTGAAAGGACTGATGTTGAAGCTGAAACTCCAATACTTTGGCCACCTGATGCGAGGAGCTGACTCACTGGAAAAGACCCTGATGCTGGGAAGGATTGAAGGCAGGAGGAGAAGGAGACGACAGAGGATGAGATGGTTGGATGGCATCACCGACTCAATGGACATGGGCTTGGGTGGACTCCAGGAGTTGGTGATGGACAGGGAGGCCTGGCGCATGGGATCACAAAGAGTCGGACATGACTGAACAACTGAACCGAACTGAACTGATCCCTAAACACAAGCCCACCGCTTCAGTCTGGGACCCAGCTGAAGAAATAGTAATGTGTCTCAGTGCCACAGGAAAAGCCAGGAGGGATGGGCTAATTCAAAATTAAGATTGTCGAGGGCAAGAGGTACGTCCTGGGCGTTGCACCTGCAGGCTCAGCCCTGAGACTGAACTGCATCTCTGTGAGTGTTTAGCAAGGTGAGCAGCCTGGCCCCTCGTGGACTGTCAGCTCCACGTGAGCAGGAGCAGCAGCCCCACCAGCTCTGCACCCACAGCAGGTCTCCTTACATCCTACTGGGTGTTGGAGGAGGAGGGCAGAGGTGGGTGAAGGGCTCTGGAGGGACCCGAGGGTGGGGACACAGTTCTGGAGCTCCTGGGGCTGCTGCCTCCCCCGTGCCCTCCTGGAAGGAACAGGGGCCCCAGGTTTCTCTGTGTTCACAGGAGTGATCTCACACACACACACACACATACATACACACAGGAGTGATCACATACATACACATACAGGAGTGATCACACAAATACATACACACACATAGACAAACACACACACACACACACACACACACACACCCGACACAGAGGGCCTCCCAGAGTAAACAACTCAGTCATGATAAGTGGGAGAAGGGGAGACAATTGAAACTGAGGCTTGGAGGAAGTTGTTCTCACAAGAATTTATTTCTCAGAGTCCAGAAGTCTTCCCCAGGGCCGGCAGACCCTTAGGACTCTTTCCTGGGCCCACAATTCACCCAATTCTGATTATTGGAACAATAATTGGGCCATACTTCTTCCAAGCACGTAATATCTTCCTACCCAGGCTTCGAAGTCCCCCGACACTCTGGGGCTGTGCAACGAGAAGAAACAGGTTATCTGTGGAGGGAGGGACCCAGGGTAAGACCAGAACCCTCCCCACTTGGACATCCCCACAAACTGGGCGATTTCAGGAGGTTTTATGGCCCAGGCACCCTCTCTCTGGCTGCAACTGTTGGAGCCTCTGGCTGAATCTCCACACCACAGACATATGAGGAAACGGAGGCCCACAGATGACATAGGGCTTTCTGGGGTCACAAGCCCCAGGGGCGGAAAGCTCATGACTTGAGTCAGTGTCGCTCAAACTTCAGCACAGTCAGAATCCCCTGGAGGCCTTGTGAAAATACAAATGGCTGGACCCCACCCCAGAGTTGGATTCAGGAGGTCTCAGTGGGGCTGAGAATCTGCCTTTCAGTTCCCAGGTGGGGACCCCAGTAGAGAACCCCTGCTCTAAGGGATGCAGAGCCAGGGCTAGAGACCTGGGGCTCAGGAAAAGGAGAGGCCCGAGTAGAAGGGCCTTTCTCTGCCCTGGATGGGGCAGTGGGTCATTGGTCCAAAGAACGTTTGACACATTACCCCCCAGAAGCCTCGCAACCCAGGAAGGGTCACTCACCACAGCACAGGTGATGTCGAAGTTACTCCCGACCTGGTCCAGGGTGACTGTCCCCACACACTCTTTCAGCAGCTGGGAGGGGAGGCTCCAGGTCAAACTGGAAACCCTGGGTCATAACCTCCCAGCCTCACCTCACCTCACCCACAAGGGGCTGGAAACCTTCCCTGAAATTCCCTGTTCAGCTCGCGCTGAGAAGCATTGATCCCAGCCCTCAGTCTCAGCCCCCAGGCTCACCCCATTCTCCTTGAAGTCACACTGCTCCGGGGGCTGCTGGCTCGTCCTGGGGCACACGGTCTCCTTTACCCTGAAGCTCACAGGCTTCGGGATGTTTGGGTTCTCATCCTGATCCAGGAATAAAATGGGGAGACTGGGCTCGGGCTCATGTTTCCTTCTCTGATCTGTCTCCCTGTCCTCAACCCGGACGGCAGCCTCTCCAGCCCCCTGTGTGTCCGGCCCTGGGCTTGGTGCCGGCAGCACAGGAGAAGAGACAGAGCCCGTGCCCCGCCTCATGGACACACAGAGAGCAGGAGCGGCCCTCACAGCGGCGCTGATGGCAGCGCCTCCCCTCACAGGGGCTGAGGGAGGTCAGGGCCGCCTGAAGGGAGAGCCCTTGTCACTGGAGCCTCCAGGCTGACAGAGCTCCCCCTGGCAGAGAGACACCGAGGTGCAGAGAGGACATTAGCAGGGAAGTCACCTCACAGAGCCTGTGACCCCCCCATCCCTGGAGCTCCCAGAAGTCCAGGGAGCCTGAGCCAGGTGTGCAGGGCGCCTGTTCCCACAGCAGAGATGCTAAGACAGGAAGTCTGGTGCTGGGAGATGACCCAGGTCTGGGAAGGTTTCCTGGAAGAGGTGGGAACCCACGTAGTGGGAAAAGTGCCTTCCTGACAAGAGAACCAGCCTGAGCGAAGGGGCGACAGTGTGGCCAAGGATGTCAGGAGACAGATCCCCTTCCCAGCCCCCTCCCCAACTCACGTCCTCCTTGGGAGGTGGGTCTAGCTCCAGGAGGCGGTAGAGATTAGCTTCTGAGGACTTCTCATTGAGCTGATCCACAGCACGAAGCACGGCCTCCCTGTAGCTGAGGGCCTGGGCGCTGGCCGAGGGCAGCGCTAGTCCCAGCAGCAGTAGCCACAGTGACCACCGTCCCAGGGAGAGGCTGGCCCTCTGGGTCTCCATGGTCCCCAGTCTGCCTCCTCCCAACCTGAGGGATCCTCCTTTATGCCCAGTCTGGGCCCTGATGCAAAAGTTCAACCGGGAGCCTTCCTGACCCACCCCATCCCTGCCCTCCTCCCAGGGCATGAGCTGGACTTGCCTCAGCTCCTGCTGTTGCCTCACGGGACTGCAGGGCAGTGAGTGAATTTTGTCTCTTGTGCAAGGTGAAGAAATGGTTTCTCCATCTCCTACAATACCTTGACCTCCCCTAGACCCCATGGGAAGTGTCACAGGCAGGCTTGCTCAAGAAGGTTGTCTCCTCAGGAGACACGGGGACCAGACACTCTCTACAACCCCTCTGTGTCCACACTCTGGTCTCCTCAGGATTCAGGGTAAAGGAGTGTATTCATCTTTCCATTTCCAGCTCTAGGCACTGCCTGGCACCCAGGAGACAATCACTTAACACTTGAAGAATGGATAACAGTACCAACCCTTTCTAGAAGTACCCCTTCTACTTACATTGCTAGCCCGTCCCTAGGCAGACATCCATCCCACACTATCCAGTCCTCTGGAACCAGCCCTCAGCCAGTCAGGGGTTTGGCCCCATTTGTCCCCTCTCCTGGGTTGTTCTCCACCTCCTTTGTCACTCTGAAAATGTCCCATCCCAAGTCCTTAGCAGATATGGCCTGTGTCCCTGATACCTCCCATTCCAGTCTGAAGAAGAGTCATGTAGGTCACTGACTACACTTTTTGCCCTCTCTCATGCTCAAAACCCCTGCAGGCTTGCTTGTCCTTCCTTACTGGATCCAAAAGTCACACTCAAGCTTTGTCTTTATCTATACAGACTCTGGGCATCGCTCTGTCCTCCTGAAATTCCCCCTTAGCTGATTCTCCCTAGTGTTGTTCTCCTGGGTCCCCTCCTCCTCCCTGGGGGCTCCTGCTGACTCTCCTCCAAGGACTCTCCTCTTGGGAGGCAGGGCTGGCTCAGGTGCATGCAGGCTGCTTCTCCCCCGCCCCCCGCCCCATCCTCACAGTTCCTGGGGACGGCCCTTCTGAAGACACCAGTTCTCCTGGACCCGCATCACTGCTCTGTATCTCTGAGTTCAAGACACCTATGAACACCCCCAGTTGTCCACATGGGACAGTTTGGTTGTACCTCAGAAAGTGGTGACCCAGATTGATGGCACTGGCTGTGAAACAGAGCTTTTGTCTTTACTCTTTCCCTGCATCAGATTCTTTCCCAATGATGCTTGCCGCCCTACTGTGTCTTCTGTCTGTCTTTTAGCTATGGAAAACTTTAGTCAAAGGATAAATTTAATCTGAGAAGTGAAAAATCCTGAAACAAAGGAAAAACAGTCAAAGAAGACTAAATAATGTAGTCATTAAGCATAGTCAAGGACCTTTAGTTCTTTCCCAAGGGCTATAGATAATATTCTGAGTGTATCCTGTGAGCTGTCTTCAGATCAGATCAGTCGCTCAGTCGTGTCCGACTCTTTGCGACCCCATGAATCGCAGCACGCCAGGCCTCCCTGTCCATCACCAACTCCCGGAGTTCACTCAGACTCACGTCCATCGAGTCAGTGATGCCATCCAGCCATCTCATCCTCTGTCATCCCCTTCTCCTCCTGCCCCCAACCCCTCCCAGTATCAGAGTCTTTTCCAATGAGTCAACTCTTCGCATGAGGTGGCCAAAGTACTGGAGTTTCAGCTTCAGCATCATTCCTTCCAAAGAAATCCCAGGGCTGATCTCCTTCAGAATGGACTGGTTGGATCTCCTTGCAGTCCAAGGGACTCTCAAGAGTCTTCTCCAACACCACAGTTCAAAAGCATCAATTCTTCGGCACTCAGCCTTCTTCACAGTCCAACTCTCACATCCATACGTGACCACAGGAAAAACCATAGCCTTGACTAGACGAACCTTTGTTGGCAAAGTACTGTCTCTGCTTTTGAATATGCTATCTAGGTTGGTCATAACTTTCCTTCCAAGGAGTAAGCATCTTTTAAGAGGCAGATCAGGTGGTCTGGTATTCCCATCTCTTGAAGAATTTTCCAAACCCCAGGTGGAGAAGTTAACTACGTGCTGACCAGACTGTTCTCAGGACATGAGCTGCCACAGTTCCAAGAACCGACTGCAAAGAAACGGGAACAAATGGACTCTGGAACTGAAGATTAACTGTACCTAAAACAATCAAGATGATGCTGGTCAGACCACTGATGACCAATTTGAAGATGACTGTTAAGAGATGACTGTGCTGTTTCTGCATATAGCCCCCCACCCCTGACTCTGTTAATGCTCTCACCAACCCCCAACCCCCTGCTTGTCTGGGCAGGTGGATGGGGGGAAGTCAGCCTTTGAACAGATGCCTGCCATCCTCCTCCCACAGTTGCCGGCACCTGAAATAAACCAAACTTTCCTTTCCCCCAACCTGGCCTGTGTATTGGCTTTTGAGCAGTGAGCAGCTGGAACCCGCACACACATTCCTTTCAGTAACAGCTGCATATCAGCCTTGGTAAAGGAAGGAGCGAAATCACCGAAACAACTCGTGTATGAACACTCTTTATGTCTGTTATTTTGTGAACCACTCAGAAAGATCACCAGAGGTATTCAAACTACAATCCAAGAAAACCTATCAGATTGTCACTGTCTGCTCTGACTCCATTGGAAGAGGCTTTAAACCCAACACCTACAAATCTGGAATTTTAATCAGCTCCAATTGCTGCTGTTGTTCAGTCGCTAAATTGTGTCTGACCCTTTGCAACTCCATGGACTGCAGTATGCCAGGCTCCTCTGTCCTCCACTATCTCCCAGAGTTTGCTCAAATTCATGTCCATTGAGTAGGTGATGCTATCTAGTCATCTCATCCTCTGCCTTCTCCTTTTGTCTTTAATCTTTTTTTCCCTGCATCAGGTTCTTTCCCAATGAATCAACTCTTCAACTGATCCAACTGCTGACTTTTGCTTTAAAAAAATTTTTTTTGTTTTGATTGTTTCCATAGAAATGCCTCTAGTTGAATACCTGATTGCTTGTACTCTTTAGGCCTATTTGGTGAAGCCACTTGCATCACTACCTCCTAAAATGAGACACAACCTTTTACCTAAACTGGTCTTTTCTCCAGACTAAGAGACTGGTTCAGTGAGATATGGAGGAATTTACCCTCTCTGGACAGACTCAAACCTGTTTCACAGGATGGCCCCAAATATAGGTCAGTGATCTTGAAGGCCCCGGGAATTTGTTCAAGAATTTACATAATATTGTGCAATATTTTCCTGTTTTCATGGTTGAAACCTTCAAGTCCGGGACAACGGCTACAGAGTGGACTTCAGACTATTGCCTAATAATTATTATAAGATTTGCTACTATAATCCTCTGTAGACGTGTGTTTCTGGGTTTTAACCTCTGCTCTTTACCGTATCAACTACCCATTAACTTTACGATTAACTTTACCATTAACTTTACCTTTAACAACTACGTACATAGTTAAGGTTCTCACCATTGGCTCTGAAGCCTGGGTGTCACTTGGTGGGTTGTAGTGTAAACCCTGACTGTCGATCTTTTTTTTTCCTTTCTTTCTTTTCTTTTTTGTAATGCAGATGCCTACCTCAAGCTCTATCTGCCAGGCATCCACTTCAAAGTTTATCTTCAATAAACACTCTGTCAGCCACAGGAGGAGAATAAAAAAGCCAGGCCACCTCCCCCTACGGAGGCTCTTTTGTGTCCAATTTCTTTAACTGACCCTTTGGGCCACTTGTTTTTTCTCTTGCTGCACTTTAAATGCCTGCACTTGTATTACATATTTACAATAAAAAGTGAGCCCTTAGGACATGAGTTTGAGTAAACTCTGGGAGTTGGTGATGGACAGGGAGGCCTGGCGTGTTACAATCCATGGGGTCACAAAGAGTCAGACACAACTAAACTGAGAAACCCTAAGTCACCAGCCTCAACCCCAAAAAATGCAGGACCGCTGGCCCATACTCTGTCTCTCTAACCTTGATCTCTGTGTGTGGCCCTAGTCATTCCAAATACTTTCCAAGGCCCACAGTAATGAACCTTTTATATTTTTTTCCCCAAAGTTCCCTGATGGAGATTGCCAAAGGGCTTCTTGCAATCATAATCAGAAGCCCAAGCGCTAGTCCTGTCCCAACATTGGCTGTTGATAGGCTGAGACCTGCACACAACTCTTGAGACCCTTGAGAGTTATGGGGAGAGTTGCCTTCCTGCAGAGACAGCCAGGCTCAGGCAGGAAAAGGTCACAGATCCCCCTTCAGGGGCCTTGGCCAAGGAGGTGCTTTCACTATGCGCGGCTCAGTCCCAGACCCACTTCAGATCTCCTTGAATGTCTGACCCTCCCAGAAGGCCCACTGCCCGACCCAAATGGAGCTCCCACATCTCCCCACTAGCAAGCCTGCCCCCTCCCACAACTGCTCCAGCCAGCCCCTTTCTTTTCCATCCTTCCTCCCTCCACAGTCCCTCAGAGACTGGAGCTGCATCCTGTCCCTCTGCCTCTGCAAGGCCCTCACTGTGGCCAGCTGTCCAGCTCAGGGGCCATCCCGCCAGCCAACCGCAGGGTCCCTGTGCAGCCAGCTCTCACCGTGAGCTCTGGCCACTGGATCTGCTGAAGTCTGTAAGCCAGCCGACCTCCATGGGGCCTGCCTCAGTCTACTAGAGATGTCGTAACAATACTGACAGCATATTAAAAAGCAGAGACGTCACTTTGCCAACAAAGGTCCATCTCTAGTCATGTGTGTATGTGAGAGTTGGACCATATAAAAGGCTGAGCCCCAAAGAATTGATGCTTTTGAACTGTGGTGTTGGAGAAGACTCTTGAGAGTCCCTTGGACTGCAAGGAGATCCAACCAGTTCATCCTGAATATTCACTGGAAGGACTGATGCTGAAGCTGAAACTCTAATACTTTGGCCACCTGATGGGAAGAACTGAGTCATTGGAAAAGACCCTGATGCTGGGAAAGATTGAGGGCAGGAGCAGAAGGGGATGACAGAGGATGAGATGGTTGGATGGCATCACTGACTCAATGGACATGAGTTTGGACAAACTCTGGGCAATAGTGAAGGACGGGGAAGTCTGGCGTGCTGCAGTCCATGGGGTCACAAAGAGTCGGACACGACTTAGTCACTAAACGGCAACAACACAGTAACACTGACCTTCCCAAAGGGAAGGGTTCAGGGTCTCAACCAAAACTTTCTGTGATGAAGGAAATATTCTACACCCATACTATCCAGTATGGCAGCTCAGTGTGACTATTGAGCACTTGAAATGTATCTTGCGTAACTGAGCAACTGACTTCCTAATTTAATTTTCATTCCTTTCAATTTAAGTAGCCATCTGGGTATAGGACAGTGGTAAAGATCCTTTTTTCCTTGGTCTTCTTACAAAATTTTCCTCCTCCTTTATACCTCCATATTCCAAGGTGTTTATGCAAAAGCATGGCCTTTGACAACTCCACACTTTGTCTGGCCTTGCCCACTTAGCTCAGGATAAAAGGAACCTCTCAAGATTTGCAGAAATTGGCTGCTCTCCAGTCCACATGGACCAGAACAAAGCAACTTGCTCAAGACACCAAACTACCCACAGACAGCTGTCAAGCTGAGATTCCAGCCTCTCCCAGCTTCAACTCACCCTGTCATCCCCCTCTTCTCCTACAGATCATGTAAGGACAATCAGGAGCCATTTTGAAAAGGGCAAGCTATGACACTTATGGGGCTTCCCAGGTGGCTCACTGGTAAAGAATCCACCTGTCAATGCAAGAGATGAAGGTTTGATCCCTGGGTCGGGAAGATACTCTGGAGGAGGAAATGGCAACCCACTCCAGGATTCTTGCCTGGAATCCCATGGACAGAAGAGCCTGGCAGGCTACAGTCCATGGGGTCACAAAGAGTCAGACACGACTGAACACGCATGCTCTGACACTAACATACATCCCAGAAATTTGACATCTAGGTATTTACCATCAAGAAATGAAAGCATTATGCATACAAAAACTTGTACAAGAATGTTGATGATAGTCAAAACCCAGGAACAGCCTAGACGTCCTTCAGCAAGTTCATCAACAGTGGACATTCACATGATGAAATGCTACCTGCCAGTAAAAAAGAATGAACTGTTGATATACATATCACGAATGAACCTCATAAACATTTTGCTAGATATTGTCATAAATGAAAGAAGTCAGATGCAAAAGACCTCATATTGCACGATTCCCCACTCCAGTACTCTTGCCTGGAAAATCCCATGGACGGAGGAGCCTGGAAGGATGCAGTCCATGGGGTTGCTGAGGGTCGGACATGACTGAGTGACTTCACTTTCACTTTTCACTTTCTTGCATTGGAGAAGGAAATGGCGACCCACTCCAGTGTTCTTGCCTGGAGAATCCCAGGGACGGGGGAGCCTGGTGGGCTGCCGTCTATGGGGTCCCACAGAGTCGGACATGACTGAAGTGACTTAGTAGATTTATATGAAACCTCCAGAAAAGGCAAAAGGGTAGTGCAAAAAGTAGGAAATAGATCAGTGGCTGCCAGGGCCACGGGTTAGCAAAACGAGACTGACGGCAAAGGGAATGCTTGGGGTGATGAAAACGTTCTACCTCTTGATTTGGTGGTGGCTCAGATTTACATCGGAGAAGGCAATGGCATCCCACTCCAGTACTTTTGCCTGGAAAATCCCATGGACGGAGGAGCCTGGTGGGCTACAGTCCATGGGATCGCTAGAGTCGGATACCACTGAGTGACTTCACTTTCACTTTTCACTTTCATGCATTGGAGAAGGAAATGGCAACCCACTCCAGTGTTCTTGCCTGGACAATCCCAGGGACGGGGAAGTCTGGTGGGCTGCCGTCTCTGGGGTCGCACAGAGTCAGACACGACTGAAGCGACTTAGCAGCAGCAGCAGCAGCAGATTTACATGGTGGCTCAGACAGTCAAGAGTCTGCCTGCAATGCAGGAGACCAGGGTTTGATCCCTGGGTTGGGAAGATCCCCTGGAGAAGAATATGACAACCCATTCTAGTATTCTTGCCTGGAAAATTCCATGGATGGAGGAGCCTGGCAGGCTACAGTCCATGGGGTCGCAAAGAGTTGGACTGAGCGACTAACACACACGATTGTACATATTTGCTACAAGCTAAATACTTACACATAAAATAGTGCATTTTATAAATGCTGTGCTTCGTCATTCAGTCATATCTGACTCTTTGCTTCCCCGTGGACTGTGGCCACCAGGTTCTTCTGTCCATGGGGATTCTCCAGGCAAGCATACTGGAGTGGGTTGCCATGCCCTCCTCCAGATTTTATAAATAGATAATTTATATCTCTAAGCGCTGGCAATGGGGTGGGCACTGATCTCTCTCCCCAGCTCTCCATGACCGCAGAGCCCAAATTCACATGAGCTGGCCCTTGAGTCACTGAAGATGAAAGAAAGGGGTGAAGGCAAGGAAGAGCAGCGGAGCTGCAGCAGCCCCTCCCTGCCCACTCAGGAAGGCTCTGTGTGTGCCCAGGGAAGGGAGGCCCCGGCCACCCTCAGACCACTAACCTGGGGCTGGGGCAAACACCTACCCCGCTGTATTTCCATTATCTCTATGAAAGCAATTTGGGGCCTGCATTGGATTAAGTGGGTACTTCTCAGAGTATGTTCCATGGACCAGGGGTCAAGCAAGATTCCCAAGAAAAGGATCTTACATTCAAATAAGTTTGTGAAACCTCCTTTGCTGTTTCTTGAAAGTGTTGGTCACTCAGTCATGTCCAACTCTTTGCAACTCCTTGGACTGCAACCCTCCAGGCTCCTTTGTCCACAGAATTCTCCAGGCTAAAATACTGGTGTGGGTAGCCATTCCCTCCTCCAGGGGATCTTCCCAACCCAGGAATCGAACTGGGGTCTTCCGGAATTGGCAGGCAGATTCTTTACCATCTGAGCCTCCAGGAAGGAAACTCACAATACACATCAGCTTATTAAAGGCACTAAGGAATCCTGAACAAAAGGAACTTGTTTCACTCTGATTGATCCCTTTTCCTCAAATGTAGCCCTTTTTTCCAGAGAACACACAAACATCCCACAAGGCTCAGGGCACGCCTTGGAGTCTGGAGTTTAGTCTCAAAAGATTGGAACAGGTCCAGCCCCATTTCCCACTAGGGCAGGTTTTGCTTAGGGCTGGAAAGGGCTAAGTCCTGGAAACTGTCAACGAAAAGAATCAATAAACAGTCATAAAAAAAAGAAAAAAATCTATAATAAGAATAGAAAAGAGTTTTATTTGAGAACCAAGGACTACAGCCTGGAAGTCAGCTTCCCAGATTACTCTGAGAAACTGCCCCTGAGAAGCTTGGTTCTCAATACAGTTTTATATCTTTTCAGAAAAAAAGACCATTAAAGAAGTCAGGAATATATTTCATCAAGGTTTCAAAAAACAAACAAACAAAAAAACAGACCAAATAAGAAACAAATAAAGCCAACTTTTTACAAAACACAGACCAGCACTTGCACAGCAAGTCAGTATGGCCTTGGCAGGTGGAAGGGGCCTTATCATCAAAGGAGGAGTAAATGCATTGGTGTCCCAGGAAGCGAAGCATTTAAGATTTTGTGTTTTGTTTTTACCACTTGGCTTTGTGATCTCAGTTACCCCAGCTGCGGCAGTGAAAGCTCAGAGTCCTAACCACTAGGCCACCAGGGAACTCCCCTAAGCTTTATTTTTAACATGGACATTTATTACTTCTGGCTAATGTGCCTTTTTCTTCAATAATTAAAACAGAGGCCACAAGCAGGCTGCTTTAGTTACCATAAAATTCAAGTTAATTCATGCATAAGCCAGAATGGCTTCCCCATACCTCAATATGTGAAAATTTATTTTATCAAAACCTTGAGCTCGGTGGTCTGGTGGTCCAGTGGCTAAGACTCCACCCTCCCAATGCAGGGCTCTCGGGTCCGATTCCTGGTCAAGGAACTAGATGCCATGTGCTGCAACTAAGATCTAGTACAGCCAAATAAATAAGATAAATAATAATAATAATAAACAACCATGAGCTCCTCCTCCATCTGCCACCCCTCCCCAACAAGGCACCTTGCCTAATGGGGGGGCATTTGTCAACCAGGCAGCAGCAGGATGGCACAAGAGGCCCTAACTCAACCAGGACAGAGGGAGCCCCAGGGACAATTTCACCTTCCAGAGGCCCAGGGGTTGAGAAAGACTGGGACAAGGCAGTGTTACCACAGGCCGAGCTTTCTGGTTTCCAGCCTCTTCCAGCCTCAACACAAAGTGTTTCCTCTCCTCCCAGAACATTCTGTTAGGGGGATGGGGATGGGGGGAACAGGTTGGGGCGGGGGGGCGGTGGTTGGTCATAGCACCCAGGTGCAGACTATAAGGAGGTCCCAGCTGCTATCCAGGATCTCTAACTTCCAGAGGGAGGGCCCCAGGAAATCTCACAAGGAAACTTTGCAATTGAAATGAAGTCATGTACCCTCACTCCAGAACATACTATGGCTCCCAACCGCCCCAGGGTCCTCCATTGCCTAGCAGCTGCCTCGGACCTAACTTTGGCCTCCCCACCTTTACCTACCAGGGCTTGCCTCTCTCAAAATACCCAGTGCTGGACACTCACTCATGCAGTAGGACACGTGAGTGTAAGGTCACACAGCCAACAGTACGACATTAGCCAGGGACAGGCTGGGACCATGAGGCTCAGCAATCCCGTTTATTTCCAGCTTCTGAAAAGTGTTTACTTGCTTTATTCTCTCTTGCTAATGCCACCTGTGTTGTACACTGCTCAGGAGTCATTCCTCCAATTTCCTTGAGGTGGTGCCACTGAGACCAAGAGTGATCAAGAGGCTGACTCATAAGACATAGGGCCAGCTGAGACTAGCAACACAGGTTTGGGGCTCCTACCCCTGAGTACGTCCCACCATGAAAAGGGCTCTAGAAACAGATCCCCAGAGACTGGGGTGCCTTCAGTTTTTCACACGTGACAAGTCCCTCTAGCTGCTTTTTCTGCCAACACTCATTAATTCTATTCCTAAGAATAGTCTTCTGGGAAACAAGCGCCCTCCGGTGGCCTCCTTGAGTACTACACCAATGCTCAATGGCGGAAAAAGTCAACCTTTTCTGAAGAGAAAAGGGACCTCGTCACCCTGGGCCATAAGTTCAGTTTACTTTTTTTGCGGGGAGAGAAAGGGAGAGGAATAATGGTGTCTCAGAGGCCCTTTCTAACCCTACTGCCTTCAGGATAACATTCACATTCTTAGTTTTCATTTACTCCAAAAACATCTCCCCTTCTTTCTTTGGGTAAGGCTCTAAGCTGCTGCTCCTGCTGGGGACAAGAGGCTGCCATGTCTGTGAAGAACTTCAAGGCTTCAAAACTTCACGGCTCCCTGTGCCTGCCTCTCATTCCTGATGGGCCAAATGACTTACTACATCATGACCTCTCTAAAGCATTTTTTAAAAAATTTTTATCAGAGTACTGCTGATTTACAATGTTGTTAAAGCATCATTTTTTGTTTTTTGGAGCAACTGGAGAAGTGGAAAATCTGGAGCAGGGTGTCCTGAAATCCAAGAGCAGCAAATATTTCTTGAAGGGAGTAGTCAACTGTATCCAGGGCTCTAACAGGTGACTGCCAGGCAGAGTAAGACAGGCATGCAAGTTGGTGCTGGTTCATCAAAGGAAGGTCCCCGGAGAACTTGCCAGACCCTATGTCCATGAAATTGGGAGGGTGACTGTCTGGTTGGAGTGGGTTCAGGAAAAAATGGGAGGAGAGAGATTAGAGACAGCTTTTTTGCATTTTACTGTGAAGGGGAGGAATGTAGCTGGAGGGGAAAAGTGGAGTCAAGGAAAAGTTGTTTTATCTCTAACAAGAAACATTTCATTCAAATATACTATTCGTGAAGAAAAGTGAACAGATCTGGAGCAAAATTTCCACAGGGTGAGCACCTTCATGTACAAAGTCATCCTCATGGTCTTTTCCAGTCCCCACCACTCCCTAAAATCACCAGGACCCTAACTTCTACCACTAAGGATTAAAAAGCAGGAATTTCTTTTTCTTTTAAACTTTATGCAACAGAGCTAAAGAGTATGTTCTCTTCCATATCTGGCTTATGTTCATCGTCAATGGTCAGATTTCATTGCTGTATGAAAGAACCTCTAGTTAGCCACTCCATGGCTGACAGGCGCTTAGGTTGCTCTCTGCTGGGGCTAAAATGAATAATGTAGCTTTGAATATTTGTGAACTGTACCATGCCTTCTGTGCCAACTCTCGCCTTCCCAGAGCCTTCCTGTGGCTGCTTCCTCACTTCCCACCTCCACCGCTCACTCAGCACAATGAAGCTCTCCATGCGGCCCCGTTCAGTGACTCCCTTCAGATACAAGGATTGAACCACGGATTGGTCACTCCTGCCTTGAGTGGCTTCTCCAGCCCCACCTTCCTGGGCTTCTCCTTCTGCATCCAAGCCGCAGTGTTGACACTTCACAGAACCAGTCTCCTAACACATTCCTCTCACACCCTCTGTGGACTTTACCATCCTTATGCTAATGAACCCCAAATCTCTCTCCCCAGTACCAACCCCAGACAGTAGATAAGCCCCAAACTGAGCTCATCAAATTCCACCAAGAACTAGGCCTCCTATTGTTGAAATAATGCTCCCACCCCACCCAGGTGCTTAAGTTCTTACCTAGAAGTCTTTCTAGACTCCTCCCGTTACCTCCATCTCAAGGATTCTGTTATCAAAACCCAATGAGCTCCATCTCCGTCCCCAGCTCCCAAGGTCACTCGCTCCCCTCCTGCTATTGCAGAACCCCTTACCCCGTTTCTGCCTGAATTTAGGATCTCACTGGCTTCCCCTCTCCCCCACTGATCCACCCTCCACACCCTGTACTGTCCAGAGGAAGAGGCCTCTTTCTTCTCCTTAAAATCACCCCACCTCATCCAACTCCAACTCCCCCCTTTTCCAACAACCTACACCCTCAAGTTTCAGTAGCTTTCGTCTCTTTTGGGAAGTCCCTCCACACTCTCCCCTCCAGCCTTCCTCTTAGCTTCACCCCCTCAGCCAGGATCCTTTATCATCTTAATGATTTCAAGGAATCTTCTGTGAGACTGCATTGGGCAGAGGTAAGCCTCCTGAGGGTAAGGCTTGCGGTATTTTTATTTCCAGCAAAAGGTTTGTTCCAGTAAGCAATGAATAAATGTTTGTTGAATGAATGAATGTGAGAATAGGGATGTTGAGTCAAGTAATAAATGACACAAAACAAGAGAAGCAAGGAATGTTTCAGAGATTTAAGGTGGAAAATATTTGAAATAGTGAGATGGCTGGATGGCATCACCGACTTGATGAACGTGAGTTTGAGCGAACTGGTTAGGGTAGCTTTCTATGACTGGAGTGCCTATGAAGGCAAAAGGAGATGTAGCCTCTCTCTTTTTTTTTTTTTTTTTTTTGACTGTGCTGTGGGCAGTTTTGTGGAATCTTAGTTCCCTGACCTGGGGTTAAATCCAGGCCAAGGCGGTGAAAGCTCAAACTCCTAACAACTGGACCGCCAGGGAATTCTGCTTTTTTTTTTACTTACTGCTTTTGAGATGAAAGGCACCATTATCAGCTTGCTGAGCCTGTCAGCCACTGCCTTTCAAACTGCAGGTCGCGGGCCATCATAACACATTAATTTTAGGGGTTTATCGCTAGGATTTTTAAATTTTTTCATAGCTAAAATTCTTAAGTGACACAAAATAAAAGAGAAAACAGTGTATTACAGGTACTATTGAGTACATGATACATTGAAAATTTTTTGATATGTGTGTTCTGGGTCCTGGGTCCAAAATGTATGGGGGCCCCTGTTTTAAGCAATGGGGTAGGTAGGACAGCTTCAAACTGATGGTGAAATGAGGAGATCACAGTTGCATGTAGACAGAGCATTTTGGGGTCGAGGGTTTGGGAGTCTAGCCAGATCTGGTCAGGAGCAGGAGACAGGTGAAGGTGGACAGGCAGGTGAAGGTGCCAGGGCTGTTTCCTGCCAGGGGCACTAGGGAGGGTCACAAGTTTGGTTAGGAAGGAAAGAGAGAAGTAAACGGACTTGAGGCAAGTTGCTGGCGGGCCATTCTAAGTTAATTCAGATGAGAGGCAGGAATTCAGGACGGATATGCCTATCAGTAACAGGAATTTGGTAGTTCTCTGCGATAAGACAGGAGGCTGAAGAAGTACTGGAGGTGGGTGAAACTGTTCAGAAAACACCCATGAACGAATGGGGGTGGGGCATATTTTCAGCTAGAAAAGTCTGTCAACCCAGAGTAAACATTTAACCAAGAGGCAGGACTCAGCCTGTGCTCACAAAACCATCCTATAGGACTTGTTACCCAGAATATCGCAGGATAAATACAAATTATGTATTGGAACAATGTGTGTGATCTCTGGAATTCAGTGGCCTTAGAAGTAATTTTGGAGAAGGAAATGGCAACCCACTCCAGTACTCTTGCCTGGAAAATCCTGTGGACGGAGGAGCCTGGTGGGCTACAGTCCACGGGGTCACAAAGAGTCGGACAGGACTGAGCAACTAAACTTTCAGTTTTAGAAGTCATTTAGTTAAGTGGTTCCCAAACTAGCTTGTATTTCAGAACAATTCATAGAGCTTCCTGATTATACAGATTCCAGGAAGGGCCCCACACCAAGCCTGCTGCTGCTGCTAAGTTGCTTCAGTTGTGTCCGACTCTTAGTGACCCCATGGACTGCAGCCTACCAGGCTCCTCCATCCATGGGATTGTCCAGGCACGAGTACTGGAGTAGGTTACCATTGCCTTCTCTGACACCAAGCCTATGAAATCAAAATATCCAAGGGAGGAATTTCCCTGATGGCTCAGTGGTAAAGAATCCGCCTGACAATGCAGGAAACATGGGTTCAATCCCTCAGTTCAGTTCAGTTGCTCAGTCGTGTCCGACTCTTTGCGACCCCATGAATCGCAGCACGCCAGGCCTCCCTGTCTATCACCAACTCCCAGAGTTCACTCAAACTCACATCCATCAAGTCGGTGATGCCATCCAGCCATCTCATCCTCTGTCGTCCCCTTCTCCTCCTGCCCCCAATCCCTCCCAGTATCAGAGTCTTTTCCAATGAGTCAGCTCTTCAAATGAGGTGGCCAAAGTACTGGGGAGTTTCAGCTTCAGCATCATTCCTTCCAAAGAAATCCCAGGGCTGATCTCCTTCAGAATGGACTGGTTGGATCTCCTTGCAGTCCAAGGGACTCTCAAGAGTCTTCTCCAACACCACAGTTCAAAAGCATCAATTCTTCGGCACTCAGCCTTCTTCACAGTCCAACTCTCACATCCATACATGACCACAGGAAAAACCATAGCCTTGACTAGATGAACCTTTGTTGGCAAAGTACTGTCTCTGCTTTTGAATATGCTATCTAGGTTGGTCATAACTTTCCTTCCAAGGAGTAAGCGTCTTTTAATTAGGGTTAGTGCTAGTGTGTGAGATGAGTGCAATTGTGCAGTAGTTTGAATATTCTTTGGCATTGCCTTTCTTTGGGATTGGAATGAAAACTGACCTGTGGCCAGTCCTGTGGCCTGTGGCCACTGCTGAGTTTTCCAAATTTGCTGGCATATTGAGTGCAGTACTTTCACAGCATCATCTTCCAGGATTTGAAATAGCTCAACTGGAATTCCATCACCTCCATTAGCTTTGTTCATAGTGATGCTTTCTAAGGCCCACTTGACTTCACGTTCCAGGATGTCTGGCTCTAGGTGAGTGATCACACCATCGTGATTATCTTGGTCATGAAGATTTTTTTGTACAGTTCTTCTGTGTATTCTTGCTACCTCTTCTTAATATCTTCTACTTCTGTTAGGTCCATACCATTTCTGTCCTTTATCGAGCCCATCTTTGCATGAAATGTTCCCTTGGTATCTCTAATTTTCTTTTTTTTTTTTCCAAAAAGGTAACCTTTATTTGCACTTTCTCTCTGAATGGAATTCATTTAACAAATATTTACTGGGCATGTGCCCTCCCTCTTCTGGACACAAACTGCATCCTCAAATACAAACCCCCTGGCTGTTAGAGCCAGGGGCTGAGGTCTTGGCTGGTCACTACATACTGCTCTTTACCTGTGTTAAGTGAGGAGAGCAGACTGCTGCTGCTGCTAAGTCACTTCAGTCGTGTCTGACTCTGTGCGACCCCATAGACGGCAGCCCACCAGGCTCCCCCGTCCCTGGGATTGTCCAGGCAAGAACACTGGAGTGGGTTGCCATTTCCTTCTCCAATTCATGAAAGTGAAAAGTGAAAGTGAAGTCGCTCAGTCGTGTCCAACTCTCAGCGACCCCATGGACTGCAGCCCACCAGGCTCCTCCGCCAATGGGATTTTCCAGGCAAGAGTACTGGAGTGGGGTGCCACGGTATCTCTAATCTTCTTGAAGAGATCTCTAGTCTTTCCCATTCTGTTGTTTTCCTCTATTTCTTTGCACTGATCGCTGAGGAAGCCTTTCTTATCTCTTCTTCCTATTCTTTGGAACTCTGCATTCAGATACTTATATCTTTCCTTTTCTCCTTTGCTTTTCGCTAGCCCGGGAAAATCCCACATCTTCCTCAGAACAACTAAGCCTGTACCCCACGACAAGAGAAACCACCACAGTGAGAAGCCCAAGCACCACAATTAGAGAATATCCTTCACTCAAAAAGCCCACACAGAAACAAAGACCTAGTGCAGTCAAAATAAATAACTAAAAATTTTACTAATATATTCAAGGGAGACCAGAGAATCTGTATTTTTCAAACAAGCTCCTCAACTGGTAGCCATTAAAAAAAAAAAGAGGAACTTCATCTGTTGATATTGAACCAACTCCAACATAGGTGGAAGTGGAAAAAAGTGAGATTCAGGACAATGTTTATAACATGCTGTTGCCATCTGTGAAAACTGAAAAGTATATGTGGGAGAATATGTACAAGTACGTGTTTGCACAGACACAGCTTCTAGGAGACACACACAATAATCTGGCCACAGTGATGACCAACGGGGAGGAAAACAGGGTACCTGGGGACAGGGATGGGAGGGAGGTTTAGTCTAGGCCTTTTGTGTTATCATTAGAATTTATACCATGGAAATGGATTGCCAACTCAGTAAGTAAATAAATAAATGTCAAAGCTCCCCGGATAATTGTAATGTAGACCTAGGATTTGGGAATCCTTGATTCTAGGTACTCATCTCCACACAGCATCTAAGACACTGGTTATACAGTTTCTTGTGGACTGCTCATTCCATCTCGGAAAACTGTTCTGATTTTCCTTTTGAGCATTCCCGGAGTTCACCCAAACTCATGTCCAACTGAAACCTTGTAGCCTCCAGGGAGGCTCACTGCTGCCTCAGGTAACCATGCAGAATAAATCCAATCTGGCTAACCCCACAGTTGGGTGAAAGGAAAATGGACACATGTAAAACATCAAATCAGCTCCGGTAATCTTTTTCAAATAAAATGTAAACCTTTCAATGATTTCCCATTGCCCTTGAGATAAAAGTTGTAGAATGTGGTGAACCCCTGCAGAGTCTGGGCCCTCGCCATCCTCCCCTCCCACTCCTCCTCTGCCACACACAGGGAGGGGACTTCTTCCAGCTTCAGAGCCTCTGCTTAGGGTCTGACCCTGCCTTGAGGGCTTCCCTAGTAGCTCAGGTGGTAAAGCATCTGCCTGCAATGCAGAAGACTGGGTTCAATCCCTGATCAGGAAGGTCCCTGGTAGGGAAGGTCCCCTGGAGAAGGAAATGGCAACCCACTCTAGTATTCTTGCCTGGAGAATTCCATGGACAGAGGAGCCTGGTGGGCTAGAGTCCATGGGGTCATGAAGAGTCGGACACGACTGAGCAACTAACACACACACTCTGCCTTGAATACACTCTCTTCCCCTCCTAAAGGCTTATCTTCCTGGACACTTTCTCAAGGACTCCATGATGGTACCAGACCAGATCAAATTCCCTTCTTTAAACACTCTCAAAGCAGTCATACTTTTTCTCCACAGCCCGTATTCAACCTACAGGTACTGAAGGGTTCCCAGAATCAAGCACAATAGTAAAGGAAATGGGGGAGGGGTCACTACCCTTTAGAGTTTATACCCCTTTAAGGAAAGAAGGAATGCACCCTGATTAAATTATCACAGAAACAAATGTAAACACTAGGTGGATGGTTATGTGGGGAATGTGGATGGTTATGGAGGGGAGTGTGTCAGTGAGGGTATCTGAGGGTGGAGCTTTCCTGAAAAGGTGAGTATTAGTTGGGCGAAGAAGGGTATTCCAGGGAAGTCTCCAAGGAAGAATTAATCCTGTCTGTTTGGATCTGGAAAATCGGCAGGCTGTCAGTAGAGATTCAGTGAGTGAGCAAACACCGACTTGCCTCAAAGCAGAGCTGGATTAGAAATCAGACTTCTCAATTCACAGCAAGATGTTCTTCCCTTCCCCCAGTGCTGCGCCAGGACTTTGCATGCCTGAGAGAAGGGGGAAAAGGAGGTGGTTCAATTATTCTTTTCCTTTTGCTTTCATTTCACAATCCACGGACCCAAACATAATAAAATCACCCTCAACAGTTCATCAATCTTTTAAAAAGGAAAAAAAAGAAAATGAATAGTTCTTTAACATTTCTGACACTGTTTTCATTCCAATATTCGGATTTGATCCCATTCAGGAAACATCTGTCTGCTCAGCTAAGGCCTTTCCATTCCTTTAACCATGAAACAAATATTGATTGTAGAATAACAATGCATACCCATACAAAAAGTTCAAAATGTTGACCACTGTTTCTCTGAAGCTGGTAGAATTACAGACGATTTTTTGAAGTATAACTATTTGTATTTTCTAAGGCTGTAATTATTTTATAGTATTTGCATAATACAAACCTTTGAAACACAAAGCTTTTTGTTTTTTTAGTTGTAGTAGATTTACAATGCTATGTTAGTTTCAGGTGTATAGCACAGTGATTCAGCTATTATATATATGTGTGTGTGTGTATTATATATATCCTTTTTCAGGTTATTACAAAACATTGAGTATAGTTCCCTGTGCTATACAGTAGGTCCTTGTTGGTAATCTATTTTATATAGTGTGTGTATATGTTAATCCTATCGCCCTAATTTATCCCATGCCCCAAGGAAAAGCTTTTTAAAAAAATATTTGAGCTTATGGTAGGCCAAAAACAGAGGTAGTGGTCATCAGTTCAGTTTAGTTCAGTTGCTCAGTCATGTCCGACTCTTTGCGACCCCATGAACTGCAGCACGCCAGGCCTCTCTGACCATCACCAACTCCCGGAGTCCACCCAAACCCATGTCCATCGAGTCGATGATGCCATCCAGCCATCTCATCCTCTGTTGTCCCCTTTTCCTCCTGCCCTCAATCTTTCCCAGCATCAGGGTCTTTTCAAATGACTTAGCTCTTCTCATCAGGTGGCCAAGGTATTGGAGTTTCAGCCTCAACATCAGTCCTTCCAATGAATAGGACCGATCTCTTTTAGGATGGACTGGTTGGATCTCTTTGCAGTCCAAGGGACTCTCAAGAGTCTTCTCCAACAACACAGTTCAAAAGCATCAATAGTCCAACTCTCACATCCTTTACATGACTACTGGAAAAACCATAGCCTTGACTAGATGGACTTTGTTGGCAAAGTAATGTCTCTGCTTTTGAATATGCTATCTAGGTTGGTCATAGATAGCATGGTTTTCCTTCCAAGAAGTAAACGTCTTTTAATTTCATGGCTGCAGTCACCATCTGCAGTGATTTTGGAGCCCCCCAAAATAAAGTCAGCCACCGTTTCCACTGTTTCCCCATCTATTTGCCATGAAGTGATGGGACCAGATGCCATGATCTTCGTCTTCTGAATGTTGAGCTTTAAGCCAACTTTTTCACTCTCCTCTTTCACTTTCATCATAAGGCTTTTGAGTTCCTCTTCACTTTCTGCCATAAGGGTGGTGTCATCTGCATATCTGAGGTTATTGATATTTCTCCCAGCAATCTTGATTCCAGCTTGTGCTTCCTCCAGCCCAGCGTTTCTCATGATGTACTCTGCATATAAGTTGAATAAGCAGGGTGACAATATACAGCCTTGATGGTTCCATGTCCAGTTCTAACTTTTGCTTCCTGACCTGCATACAGGTTTCTCAAGAGGCAGGTCAGGTGGTCTGGTATTCCCATCTCTTTCAGAATGGTCCTAATCTTAACCAAACACCCAAAATATTTAAATACACAAGCTAAATAAACAGTATTTGCTCTGAACATGCTACCAAGACAAGTCCTTTTCAGGACTGACAGCTGTACCTCTGCCTCTCTCATAAAATCATTCATTCTAGGAATCATCACTGTTACAAGGGATATTACAACAAATCTGGTTACCTACAAAGCGGGGATAATTTCTCTCATAGAATTGTTGTAAGAATTAAACGAATGAATAAAGGCCTTCTAACAGTGGCACATAAGCACTAGATAAGTGTTTATTATTGTTGTATCTGTTGCTGTTTAGACACAAAGTGAAGTGAAGTATTAGTCACTCAGTGGTATCTGACTCTTTGCAACCCCATGGATTGTAGCCCGCCAGGCTCCTCTGCCTCCTCCTGCCAGGCAAGAATACTGGAGTGGGTTGCCATTTTCTTCTCCAGGGGATCTTCTGGACCCAGACGTAGAACCCAAGCCTCAAGCATTGGCAAGCAGATTCTTTACCACTGAACCACCAGAGGATGCTTATCCAGGCACTCCGAATGAAGCAAGAAAGGGTGCGAGAGAAGGAAATGGTTGTGAGAAAATATATCAAAGCTAAACTAGAGGTGAGCAAACAATGCCGAGGCCCACAACGCAGGCCATAGGGTTAAGTCTTGTAATCAGCAGCTCAAGGCCAGGAAAGCCGGCTGGACAGGAGCCTCAGTGCTCCAGAGTTGGACCCTGTGTTCGTGAGGCAGGGCCCACTCCTTGGGTCATCCAGTTCTCTCTCTCTCGTGATAAAACTGGAGCCTGGAGGCCCGGAGCGGAAGAGGGGACCGAACAGCTTTTTCTACGCTAACCCTAACTCCACATTTCCTCAGCGTGTGGAACACAGAATAGAGGCCGATAGGGCTTTGGCCTAACGCTGTAAGAGCCGACTACACTCCGGCGCGCTGTGGGAACTACGCTTCCCACCATGCAACGCGTCAAGAGGGGCCTTCCGCTCTCTCCCGGCGTCTCGCAGGGTCGGCTGGGAGTTTTCATTGACCTCTGAGCTCCTCGGGTTCGGAGGGCCCCTCTAGGCCCCGCCCCTTTCTGAGAGGGGGCCGACCTCGCAGTGTCCCGCGAGCTGCTTCCTTCTTCCCCTCTCATTGGTCCAGCCTAGCTGCCATTCCTGAGCGAGGAGGAGAAGTTGGTTACTGATTGGTGGATTCCGTTTGGCGCCAACTAGGAAAGGGGGGCGGGGGAGCGGCAGGCCGCAGTGAGCAGCTATTACCGCGAAAGGCCACCTTGGCAGCGACGGCCCGGGAGGGACGTGAATGTCGGCCTAGTTGTCTGCACTCCCGGGCAACAGAATGAAAGAAAAGTGAAGAGAGTGTGAACCCGGGTCGTTGCCTCGTAGCTCTAGCCGCTCTCCCTCCCCGACGCGCTCCGTTTGTTTGGATTTAATCTTCAGGTTGCCTGCGCCCCCCGCCCGCCGGCCTCGCGGAGTGAGGGGACGCACCCGCGCCTGTGGCTGGCGCCTGCCGAGTTTGGACATCCGCCTGTCCGCGCCTCTTGCCCGCGGCAGCCGCATCCCTGAACCGCGGGGTCGTGTTTGTATTTGACCCGCGGGCGCCGGCTGCGGGGCGCGCGGCCGAGGCCAGTGCCAGCGGGGCGGGGCGGGCGCGGCGGAGGCGGAGGAAGAGGGAGCGGGATCCCTAGGAGGCCCGGCGCCGCCATGGAACTGGGCCCGGAGCCCCCGCACCGCCGCCGCCTGCTCTTCGCCTGCAGCCCCCCGCCCGCACCGCAGCCCGTCGTGAAGGCGCTGTTTGGCACGCCAGCCGCCGGGGGCCTGTCGCCTGTCACCAACCTGACGGTCACCATGGACCAGCTGCAGGGACTGGGCAGGTGAGGAGGGACCGAGGAGCGGTGCCGCAGGCGTTTGACCTCCCAGACGGCTCTCGGGTAGATCAGGCCAGAAAACCGGCCGCGAGGGTAGCGCTTGCCTCTCTGCCGCTCGGGGGCGGCCCCACCGACGGGGGCCCGCCATGTGCACCCTCCCCCCAGGCCGAATGTTGGGCGGGAGAGGCCGTTCGGACCCTCCGGGGCCGCCCTCAGCCCCGAGACGGGCCGGGTAGGGGGTGGGGTATGCCTGGGCTCCCCACCTTCGCCACCCCTTTTTAGATTGCCCTGTGCTCTTCTGTCCTTACCCCACGAAGCTCTTTGAAATCTGCCACCACGGGGAAAAACAGGCCCTCCTAGTCGCTCACTTCTATCCTTTTCAGAACCACCTCGTAGTTATCTTAGCTTTCTGTGAGTTCTGTTTCCTTCTCAGCCAAGGGACGTGGCGTTTTCTTTCCTTGCGTTTGCGGAAATCGTCGCAATCCCTCGCCTCGTGCATATTCCTGCTGTGTCCCCCCCAACACACCCAGCCCCATGCTTTCCTAAGACCAGGTCTTTTAACTCAGCTTTCCACTCCTAAAATTTTCCTGCACTTTTTCCTTATTAAAAAAATGCATCCCATCGTTTTTTTTTTTTTTTTTGTAAAGCTGGTTTCTCATCAGTCTTGGACGTCCCATTTTCTAAAGAAGCACATGTCTTTTCCAATCTCTGAAAAGCAGGAACTTGTCCTGTTCATTCCGGCTCCTAGCTCAGTACCTAGAACACATGCTCTCATTTCAGGAAGTAGTCCAATAGTCATTGTCCTCCTCCTATCTGCAGTGTGACCAATGCCAACCTACTCTTTTCTCATGTCCTTTTATACGTAAGTGCCAACTGGGTGTTCTGGGTGGCCTAAGTGTTTTGTGGTGTGGCCTAGAAGTAATGATGGTTCATGGCAGTATGGCAACTTGCCCTGTCATGGGCTATCTCCTGTGAGTTACTTTTCTTGGTTTCAGTGAGTATGAACAACCCATAGAGGTGAAAAACAGCAGTCTGCAGAGAATGGGCTCCTCCGAATCAACTGATTCAGGTATTCTTTTAGTCTTTTATCATGTGTCTGCCTTGTGGGGAGCAGTGCTTGGAATTTGCTAGAACATGTGCTTTCACCTAGAAACTCAGTTTGGTGAGTGAAGGTAGCAAGCAGAAGTCTGGCATTGAGTGACAGACACCTGTTAGGACAGTACAAAGGAGCCCCGGTGGCAGTTTATGACGAGGAAACTGTGAAGTGGCCGCAAGGAGGTGGTTTATGCTTGGTCTTGAAGATGAGTAGTAGTATGAAATTAACCATTCCACTCTTTAAGTGGCATTCGGGAAATATTATTGGTTAAAATTCTGCGTCAAGTTATTGGAAGTATAATGAAATTATTTCAGTGAGCCTGCTCTGGAGAAACTGCCAGTACATCTTATTCTAACCATAAGTTCATGTTAGTTTCCCTGGTGGCTCAGTGTTAAAGAATTTGCCTGCTAGCGCAGGAGATGTGGGTTCAATCCCTGGGTTGGGAAGATTCCCCTGGAGAAGAAAATGGCAACCCATTCCAATATTCTTGCCTGGAAAATCCCATGGACAGAGGACCCTGGTGGGCTGTAGTTCATGGGGTTGCAAAAGAATCAGACACGACTTAACCACTAAACAACAACAAAGTTCGTGTTGGGGCAAGGTTTATTTGCACAGATGCTTTAGAGTAAAGAACTGCAAGAGCAAAAGTCTTAAGATGTAAGCTTCTTAAGAACCAGGGATAGGATTGTCATCTGTGGCAGTGTGGCAAGGAAGTGTGTCATGCCAAGAGCACTAACACCTAACTTCTTGTATGATTATTTAGACATCGTGGAGGAAAGGTGTGTGCTAGGCAGGCCCTGATGGCTCTGGGCCATGCTGAGCAGCATCTCCTTTATTCTATTGCCTTTGAGTTGAGCACCTCACTTGGTGTTATCTTGTTGAAGGCAATAAATGCTTGCTTGTCAAAGGACATAATAATATTTTCCAACCCCCTGAATTATGTACATGATCTGACAGGATATGAAATATTTGAAATAAAAAACTATTCCAGAAAACAAATACTTGTCCTTTCCATAGTTGGAACTCACAGAAAGTTAGCCTGGGTAACCTCTAACTGAATTAATAATCATGATTTAAGACCTTTTTTTTTTTTTTTGAAGTGTAGTTGATTTACAGTGTTGTGTTAGATTTTGGTGTACAGCAAAGTGGTTTAGTTATACATATATAGTTCTTTTTTATTGTAGGTTATTCCAAGATATCGAATATAGTCACCAGTGCTATGTAGTAGAACCTTGTTGTTTTATCTATTTTATATATAGTAGTAGTATCCCCCGCACTGTCCCCTTTACCCTTTGGTAACCTTAAGTTTATTTTCTACTCTGTGAGTCTGCTTCTGTTTTGTAAATAAGTCATGAGGTTTGGTTAAATTCTGTCTCCTCATAGCCTATTATCCAAGATGGTGTTCGCAAGGAGGAAAGCATGAGTAGATATACTATGAAAATGTTTAGACTTGTGCAAATATGAAGTTTTGGCAATCATGGAGATTCAGCTTCAATTCTGGCAAAAGTCCAAGCCATGAACCTTTGTTGACTGCATTAAAGAAACAGTACTAGTAGTTTTATGTACTTATTTTAATGAATAAGTTGTGTTACAGTTACAGTTCAGTCGCTCAGTCATGTCCGACTCTTTGTGACTCCATGGACTGCGGCACCCCAGGCCCCCCTGTCCATCACCAGCTCCGGGAGTTTACTCAAACTCATGTCCATTGAGTCGGTGATGCCATCCAGCCATCTCATCCTCTGTCATCCCCTTCTCCTGCCTTCAGTCTTTACAGCATCAGTGTCTTTTCCAATGACTCAGTTATTGCATCAGGTAGCCAAAGTATTGGAGTTTCAGCTTTAGCATCAGTCCTTCCAATGAATATTCAGGACTGATCTCCTTTAGGATGGACTGGTTGGATCTCCTTGCAGTCCAAGGGACTCTCAAGAGTCTTCTTCGACACCACAGTTCAAAACCATCAACTCTTCGGCACTCAGTTTTCTTTATAGTCCAATTCTTACATCCATATATGACTACTGGAAAAAAAGCATAGCTTTGACTAGATGGACCTTTGTTGGCAAAGTAATGTCTCTGCTTTTTAATATGTTGTCTAGGTTGGTCATAACTTTTTTCTTTCAAGGAGCAAGAATCTTTTAATTTCATGGCTGCAGTCACCATCTGCAGTGATTTTGAAGCCCAAAACAATAAAGTCTGAGGTGTTTTGTTTTTTTTTTTTTCCCCCCACACACAGGCTTCTGTCTGGATTCTCCTGGGCCCTTGGATAGTAAAGAAAAGTATGTATTCACTGCCTTTAAATGTTTGTGCTTAGAAAAATAATTTTTCGAATGAAATAATTCATGCTCTGGACTGAAGCTCTGGATGTAGTGGTCCTGATTAAGACTCCTGGATCCTATAAAGTCTGGTATCTTTTGAGATGAGTAGTTTGTGTCAGCAGTTTTTCAGAACTTCCCTTCCTTTATTTTAGCTGTAATTTTGGGGTTCTGTTCTAATATCACTCAAACCCTTGCTCTGTCTCCTGACATCATTGTCCTAAGAGAACTTTGTTTTTTTGTTGTTTGTTTTGCCTCCCTTGTAGGATCTCAGTTTCCCAACCAGGGATTGAACCCAACCAACCCATGGCAGTAAAAGCCTGGAATACTAACCCCTAGAAAACCAGGGAACTCCCTAGAAGGTGTATATTTTAAGAGATGATCTGGGCTTTTTTCACTAGAAGCCCAGTTATGGGGCTGCTTGTGAAAACATAACAGCTTCAGAAATCTATTCTTCCATCTTGCCTAAAACAGGAATATGTTTGATGTTCCCCTCACCCCATCAAACAGTAGTTTAGACACTATGCATCTACTAATATGAATACCACTTTCCTTGCTCGATTCTCATGATTTACTTTCTGATTTCATTGCAGCCTTGAAAATCCCATGAGGAGAATAAATTCCCTACCTGTAAGTTAGTTCCCTTGTTTCTTTTGAGCTAATAACTGTTATCTGCCCCTTAGCTACCAGTAACCTTGATCATAAACCTTAATTTAGACAGACTGCTTTTCCTTACTTTGTCTCATAAACATTCAAAACATTCTACCTAAAGCAGCTTCAATAATGGTTGCCTTTTGAGGGCTTTTCCAACCAGGAAGGGGGTTCTTTTTATGCAAATGATGTTATTTGGGGGTTGATTTGGTACCTGAGTCCTTGCAGAGAGGGCTGTGTAGATCTTGTGAAGTTAGGTGTAAAGCCATAGAGTCCTAGTCACGTTGACTGGTTACCCACTGCACTGTGAGGAGCTAAGCCTCCCTAACCTACCATCACCATTTTTTTTTCCCTTTTACAACTGAGGTTCCATTCCATTTTCATTGATGTACCCTAATTCCTTTTTTCACTTTGACAGCAGAAGCTCTTGGGGTGTAGCCCAGCTCTGAAGAGGAGCCATTCTGATTCTCTTGACCATGATGTCTTTCAGCTGATTGACCAGGACGAGAACAAGGAAAATGTGAGTGCAGCATTAACCTGCTCGCCTAGGGGCAGAGCTCATACCCACAAGTGGCTGATGGAGAAGTAGCAGGGCTGTCTTCTGGGAGACTCAACCTTTATCAAAGTCATGATGGTATTTGGAGTCAGAGAAACCTGGATTGGAATCCTACTGCTTGCTAGCTGTGACCTTAGCTGTTTTTTTAGGCTTCTATGTTTAAATAGGAGTAGCACTCCCTTGTAGGACTGTTGTTGGAATTAAATGAGATAATATAGAAAAGCATTTAAAATGGTTCCTGGCAGGTAGGAGTTGCTCAAAAGGTGGCTCTTAGGGGGAATTACATCCAAGTACACTTTATGTGGAAGGGTCTGGGCAGGCCTTCCTTGCCTCTTTGTGCTGACCGTGGGATGAGTAAAAAGTTTAGGAAAAGGCTTCTTGACAGTGTTTTCAAGAACAAAGCCAACAAATCCCAGGGAATCTCAGGGTAGCTGAAATGGTAGCTTAGAGGGTGAGTTGCAGTTAGGCAGCCAAAAGCCCAGGAATACCCTGGCCTGGGTTCTCTCAAACCTGCCAGGGTGCTGTGCACAGGGCAGAGTTCAGTGAATCAGCTCAACTTTCCCTGTCTTCTTTCTTACTGTATTTCCATGCCTGTTTTCTCCCTTTCTTCATCCTCCACTGCAATGCTACAACGCATACTTAGAATCTTCTGGACTTATTACTTACAGAACCTACTGCTTCCATGAACTTTCCTAATGATTCCTTTGGCAACAGGATGCCCTGAGGGAGGTAAAGAAAGAACAATTGAGTTCCTGTCTTGAGTGCTTGGAACACTAAGTCTGCCTCTGTGTAGTGCTTTTAACCAGAGTCCAAAGCTATTATTACACTATTGCCTGGTCTCTTTCCCACACTCCCCATCCCCTTACCCCCAGCTTGGCTTCTCCCAGGGTTGCCTGCTTATGGCTTCATTTTGAAGGGGAAATAGCGTACGTAGGTTAAAGAGCTCTTGCTCTGGAGTTGTCCCGTCTGGGAAGCCAGACCTTAGGCACATCACTTAACCTACAGGCCTAGTTGCCTCATCTGTAAAATGGGGATGATTGGGTGGATAGATGAGCTCAGGCACTGAAAGTACTTAGTGTGTGTGGGCAAGTAAATCCTCTGATACTACCTGTGCTTGACAAGTTCTTAAGTGGATATTTTAGGGAGGGGGAATTATGAGTGTTTCTAAACTTTTAAGTAAAATGAAATCATACAGTATGTGTTCTATCACTTCTGGCTTTCACTCATCAATATGTGAGATTCATCCATGTTGTTGAATAAACTAAAAGGATCTTTTTTTCCCCAGTTTTATTGAGAAATAATTGACATATATCACTATAAATTTAAGGCATACAGCATGATGGTTTGATTTACATATATTGTGAAATGATTACAGTAGGTTCAGCTAACATCCATCTTCTCATATTGATAGATACAATAGAAGAAAAAGAAAGGAAAGGGGGGAAATTGTCTCCTTGTGATGAGAACTCTTAGGGTTTGCTATCTTATCGTACAGCAGTGTTAGCTACAGTTATGTTGCCATTAGTTTTTTTCTTCATTGCTTTTATTATGGAAAACAATAACATTAAATGTTTTCCACTTAATTGTCTCTTATTGGTAGGAAGAAAATGGAAAATATAAAGTCCTCAAATACAAGTCTAGACTGAAAAGTTTCAATTCCTGTTCAATTATATTGAAATGAAATTGCTTTAGACTTCAGAAAAAAAATTTTTAGTTGAAGTATAATTGACAGAAAGCTGTTGATTTAGTTTGTTGTTGTTGTTGATTTACTTTTATTTTTTTATTTTTTGTTGATTTACTGTTAACTCTGTCTTGTGTACCTGGCAAATACTCATGTGTTTGTTAGAAAATAAAGTGTTTGTGGTGAAAGAAAAAAGTTCTGTTATTAGAAGTTAGCTTTTGTCTGTGGCCATGCTACCCTGTACGTGCTCCATGTCATCTGGTCTCAGAAGCTAAGCAAGGTCAGACCTGGTTAGTACTTGGATTAGAGAAGTTAGCTTTTGACAGAATCTTTAAAATACTTGTTTTACTTTATTTTTTGTTCTGCTGGGTCTTCGTTGCCGCGTGCGGGCTTTCTAGCTGCAGCAGGTGGGGGCTTCTCACTGAGGGGGCTTCTCCTGTGGTGCAGCACGGGCTCTGGGCTTGTGGGCTTCAGTAGTTGCAGCTCGTGGGCTCTAGAGCGCAGGCTCAGTAGATGTGGCGCATGGCACAACTTTGTTGCTCCGTGGTATGTGGAATCTTCCCAGACTGGAGGGCCCATGTCCCCTGCATTGGCAGGCCGGATTCTTATCCACTGCAACACCAAAGAAGTCCTGAAATTCTTAATTACACAGATCCATTGAATTAGATGAGACATGGGTGTGGAGACAGGTGATTAGTACCCGCTCTCTTGCCTGCCTTCCAGAGCTATAGCTGAGACCCTAGGGCTGGTTTTCACAGACAGTGGATGATGTCTCATGCATACTGTCTTGCAGCAAGTCTTTGAGTTTAAGAAGCCAATAAGACCTGCATCTCGAGGCTGCCTACATGTTCACGGACTGGAGGAGGGTAAAGATGTCTTCACACAGAGGCAGAACTCCGCCCCAGCTCGGATGGTATGTGCTTTTGTACTCCTGGGAGTTCCTGATGGGAAGATAAAAGCCTCCGCAATCTGGAGTTAAAGACCCTGCAACAGCTCTAGCTGTCTTTACCTTGACTTTGTCTTTTGAAACTCACATGTTTTGAGACTCACATGTTCGGTGTTTCTGCTGTGTCTGGAGAGCAGACAGGCAGAAGCAGGGTGAGAGGTGGTGTGTTTGAAATACTGGACTCGAGCAAAGCATATTTGACCTTGTCAATCCTGGGTCATTCTTCTGAATTTGTGTATGGTGGGATTATCTGTCCTACTGAAAACTTGCTTTCTGAGTGCTGAGAGGTACTTCCCAGAGTGATTTTTTTGGAGCGAGCGCATGATTTCTACCAAACTCGGTTTATTAAGAACTATTAGGTATTCCGGTGAACCCATTGCCTACAAGGCTATTTGACTGTATTTGTCCCAGGATTGTTTGTCAGAGATGGTCATTACTTCCCGATTTCCTACTGGTGATCTGACGGTGGTGGACTAGAGAGGCCCAGCTTGAGCAAAATGACCATGTCTGGTTTCCACATTTTCCCAGGAACTTGTATCTGAAAATACAGCTTTCCATTCTGGCTTAGGGCCTGAGGTTCGGGTTCAGCCAGAAAAGAGGCTACTCAGTAAACTTGAGGGTCACTTGAGGATTAATGCATTCACACCCCACTCCAAAGAGATTTACTGTTATAGAAGAGGAAAAAAACCTATCTCTGGACTTTTTTACTATCTTTGAAAAGTACCTAGAAAAGAATTCATTATTAACAGTGTTTGTCTCTAGATGGTAGATTTTTGAATGGATTTTATAAATTTTCTATATTAAATACATATTTTAAGATTTTTATAATTTTATGTATTTACTTTTGACTGTGCTGGGTATTTGCTGCTGGTCAGGCTTTTCTCTAGTTTCGGAGAGTGAGGGTGGTTCTTCATGGCAGTGTGCGGGCTTGTCATTGCGGTGGCTTCTTTTCTTGTAGACAGAGATCGTGTCTGTCAGTCACATGGGCTTCAGTAATTGGTATGTGGGCTCAGTAGTCGCAGTTCCCAGGCTCTAAAGCACAGGCTCACTAGTTGTGGCATATGGGCTTAGTTGCTCCAAGGCATGTGGGATCTTCCTGGATCAGGGATTGAACCTGTGTCTCCTGCATTGGCAGGTGAATTCTTTACCACTGAAACACCAGGGAAGCCCTGTAAATCATTTTATAATGGGAGTTTTACTGAAAAAACAAGATAGGATTGCCTAATGAGATATACTCTATTTTGACTCCAGGAATGGTTTCTCCTAGGGAGAGTATAATGGGCAGAAAAGCTTGGACTTTACAGTCAAACGAGTGAGCGGTGTAATCTTGGTAACCTCTCTTAAGCGTTGGTTTCCTGATTTGTTAAATAAAAATGGAAAATAGAGGATTAACTACCTTTAGTGTGTTGTGAGGCTTAAATGGAATTATACATAAAAGGTTATATCCCAGTCTGAAAACAGGGGTTCCTTCATAGCTCAGTCAGTAAAGAGTCTGCCTGCAATGCAGGAGACCTGGGTTCGATTCCTGGATTGGGAAGATCCCCTGGAGAAGGAAATGGCAACCCACTGCAGTATTCTTGCCTGGAGAATCCCATGGACAGAGGAGCCTGGCAGGCTACAGTCTATGGGGTCACAAGAGTTGGACACGACTTAGCAAATAAGCACACAGCAGCACACCCAGTGTCTGGCACAAGTAATTCCTCAGTTAAAACTGAGCAACTGTCATTTAAATGCGAGTCTAAAGAACAAGGATGGATTTTCTAAAACTTTCTAGACTTTATATCCCTCTGTCAGAACTGGAGTTACAAAAACATTTCTCTAGTCTGTTTTGTGGTCTCCACAGGGACTTGGTATCTTCTCACCCCTCCTCATTTTAGCAGATTATCATCTGTCGCTATCCTCATGCTGATCCCTGTTCACCAGTAATAATCCTCAGAAAAAACAAGCCTTGCCCTTCATTGGAGGCTAGCCCCAGATCCCACCATGAGGTGAATTGCTCCTGGGGAGAGTTCTTTGTGAAGGCTACTTGGCCTGACTTGACTCAGAACTGTGTGTGGATATCAGTTCATTTATAATCTTAGGTCTTATTTTCCTTTGATTTGTAGCCGCTAAAACTTCTTAAAACGAATATGGTATATTTTCCTCATAAAAACTAGTAACCCATTCAGAGAAATCAAAGCTGATTATTAACAAGCCATGAATTCTGTCTTTTAGCTTTCCTCAAATGAAAGAGATGGCAATGAACCAGGGAATTCCATTCCTTTTATGCCCCAGTCACCTGTGACTCCCACTTTGTCTGATGAGGATGATGGCTTCATGGATCTTCTTGATGGAGACAATTTGAAGGTATGGTGTGAGTGTGTGCTTTCTGATCCATTTTTACTAACTTTCCCTGGAGAGCCGTCATCTGAAAAAGAACAGTGATCCCCCAACCAACTGATACTTTTTAAGGTTTCATTTACTTATTTAATTCATTTTTGGCTGTATGTGTTCTTTGTTGCGGCACCTGGGCTTTCTCTAGTTGCAGTGAGCTGGGACGACTATTCCGTTGCGGTGCGCGGGCTTCTCACTGTGGTGGCTTCTCTTGTGGAGCACAGGCTCTAGGCGCATGGATTTCAGTAGTTGCGGCTCGTGGGCTCCAGAGCACGAGCTCTGTAGTTGTGGTCCACAGGCTCAACTGCTCCACAACATGTGGAGTCTTCCCAGGCCAGCGGTTGAACCTGTGTCCCTTGCATTGCAAGGAGGATTCTTAACCACTGGACCACCAGGGGAAGCCGTGGCTGATGCTTTTATTCATCTGTTGGGAACTTATTGAGACTCTGCTTCTAGCCTGATTAAATTCTATGGAGGTGTTCCAAAGAAAACACTGATGTGATCCTTCCTCCCCTGCAGGAGCTGACAATCTTTTTTTTTTTTTCCTGGAAGGAATGAATCAGGGACTGAAAGAATAGCTGCCATGTGATGTAAAGCTGAGGAGACCAGTGGCTCCTCATGGCCCCTCAGGGGCATTCCCTTAGCTGTGCTCAGATAGCATCACTCTTACTCTCTTGACCTTAAAATGTTGTGGAGAGGGGAGGCATTAACCCTTAGAAGACTTCCTATTCACGCCTTTCTGGTATTCTGCAAGAAGAAATCTAACACATTTTAACTAATGTTGTTTCTAATGGACCTTTGGACCTTTATGACACAGTTTTTCTTTGTTTAGAATGATGAAGAGACCCCATCCTGCATGGCCAGCCTCTGGACAGCTCCCCTTGTCATGAGAAGAACTAGTAACCTAGTAAGTTCCAGTGTGTCTGGAGGGAGTGACAGGAATCTAAATTGTTTCTTTTGAGATTCTGCGTTTGAGCCTATGGGCCTGTTTGACTGGTCACTAGTGTTTCCTGGTGTTGATGTATGCTGTTTTTTCAAGGGTGTTTTGTTTTGTTTTAATACCCACCTACTTGTGTAGACTACAGACAGCTGTTTCCATCAGGCACACTTTCAAAGGCTGTGCCTTTACATACATCCTCATGTATGTAAACATCCAGGGAAAGTGAGCTCTTATCATAGTACACATACAGTTACACACTCTTGGGTATATGTATAGACGCTGAATACATCTTTAATTCATGCCCCTGAACTATAAATGTGGAACAAATGAACTATTACAGTCTTGAAGCCACTTACACATTTTAGTAGATTAATGTGCAAAGCTTTGAGAGATTAGACCACCCCAATAAAATGGTATGACCAGATTTACTAAGTCCTTTTGAAAGATAACATTATTAATATATACAGTGTGAGAATGCTTAGAAAATGGCTTTCAGTTTTATAAGTTGGATGTAAAAACCATGAAACAGTATGTGTAGGCCCTTCATAACAGTGGAGTTTCACAAACATAGTAGACTCATCATAAGGGCCAGGGGCTGAGTCAGAACTGGGGTTTCTGCCCTTGAAGAGCTTACAAGTCCTCTGAGACCTTACTGAAAGCAGTAGACCCTCTTTCCAAAAATGCTTCCAGCTCTTCTAGGTTAAAAACAAACAGACCAAAAAAAACCTGTAATCTTGCTTTTCTGAATAACATCCTATTAAAATGAACTTCAGAAAAAATAAGTGGAAAACCCTTGGTCTCTGGGACACGTTTGCTGCAAACTATCAGGGACATTTCAAAAGAAGAGGCGACACTGAAATGTTAGTATCAGCTGGAAAGGGAGCTTCACGGAGGGAGAGGGGCACAGGGTGTGTAGAAGGAAAAGCCCAGCCAGAGAACACTGAGTTGTGAACGGGCTGAGATGAGTTTAGATTGCTGAAGTCAGACTGTCTCTACCACTACTCAGGTTGGCTGCTCTCAAACCCCGAGAAAGTAGTCCTCAAAAGTAGTACTATAGCACATCTTCCTATATTTCCTTTGGCTTTGTAAGTCTTGAATTTAAAATGCTCTGGTACAGTCCAGAAAGAAAAACAGCCAAGCAGAGAGAATGACTTCTAAATAGCTTTGAAGGCACCCCTGCCCACTGCAAACTCAAACTCAACTCTGTTTTATGCCCTTAACTGGCTCTAATATATAGTATAATCCAGCTGCCTCATACCTTTCTGGATTTAGGGGGGCTGTTAAAACCTATTCAAGCTGCTCGAGCAAGGTACAAATAATAAAGTAGAGGGGAAGAGGAAGCCAGAAGTGTGGCCCTGGCTGAAAGGTAACACTTGCTGGGGACTATCAGGAACCCTTTGACTCTTGACCCTGTGCAGAAGGTAGGCTTTTCAGGGCATAGGTAGTCTTCCTCATTTGTATCCAGTGTCAGGTTTTGAACATGTTCAGTGAACACCAGGGTCTCAGTGTCTTCTGTGTGCCAAGGACTAGATAAATGGACAGTGTCTGTTTCCTAATTTAGGATGTGTGCTAAGTCCCTTTGGTCGTGTCCAACTCTGCGACCCTGTGGACTGTAGGCCACCAGGTTCCGCTGTCCATGAGATTCTCTAGGCAAGAATACTAGATGGAGTGTGTTGCCATGCTCTCCTCCAGAGGATCTTCCTGACCCAGAGATCGAACCCCAGTTTCTTGTCTCCTGCGTTGGCAGACAGGTTCTTTACCGCTAGCACCACCTGGGAAGCCCAATTTAGAATGGCTTGATCTTAAACCATCCCCGGAAGTCCTTGGTCTGTCCTCTTTACCATTCAAATCAATGTATTTTAATGAAACACGAGTCTCTTTTTTTCCCCAAAGGGCAATCGCTGCAAGCTGTTTGACTCCCCTTCAGCGTCGTGTAGCTCTACCATCCGGTCAATGTTGAAAAGACCAGACCTATCACTAGAGGAGTCCCCAGGTGGAAGCAGGAAGCGGAGGAAAAGCGTGGCTGGGGCCAGTCCGGAAGAGGCAGCTAGTCCAGAGAAGCCCCAGGAGGTTAGTTCTGCAGCTTCTTTTTCACTCAGAGATGTTGTATCTGTCAGTTCTAAAATGTGTGTTTGGTTCTTTTTCTTTGCTGAGACTGGCTGTTTTTATTTTTCATTTGTTTCAGTCTTGTTCAGAATTGCCTGTTGAAGCATTTTTATGATGGCTACTTTAAAATCCTTGTCAGGTAGTTCCAGCATCTGTGTCTGGTGTGGCTTCCTGTTGATTGTCTTTTCCTATTCAGGTTGAGATTTTTCCTGCTTCTTGATATGACGAGATTTTTTTTCAGTTGTATCTGTGTACTTTGGATATTATGAGGCTGTGTAACTGCTGTTTAGTAGTACTCCGATACTGCAGGAAAAGGGGGACGGAAGTTCAGCCTCCCTTGATGTGCCACTTAGGTAGGTCAGACCTCATGGCTGCTGGGCAGGAGTGGGAAGTTCAAGCTCCCTTCTAGACCTCCACCAACACCACCCCAGTGAGGTTGAGATTGGGGCACTTAATTACAGCTGGGCAAGGGTGGAAGTCTAAGCTCCCCACTTGCTGTTGTGTCCTGGAGTAGGGCCATAGCTTTTTTCCCTTGGTTGGGTTTTTTTTTTCTTGTGTCCTGACCTATTTAGGACTACTTTAGGTTTGTCTCACAACATTGATTATAGTGTTTTTTGTTGTCACTTAGTATTTTAGTTCTTTTCTCTGTGATGAGAACTCAAGATGTATTCTTAACTACTTTCATATACACCATACATCCGACCTAACTATAGTCATCATGTTGTACATTACATCCCTGGTACTTGTCTCATAACTGGAAGTTGTACATTTTGATCACGTTCATCCGGCCCTCTCCTCCATTGCTTACCTCTGGTAACCCCACAAATCTGATCTCCTTTTCTATGAGTTTGATTTTTGTTTTGATGGTTGTGGTAGTGGTTAGCATTGTGTGTTTTCCGTTTTTTCATTCCCTGTACAAGTGATGTCATATACTTATTTGTCTTTCTCTGTCTGACTGACTTCAATTTCACTTAGCATAATGCCCTCAAGGTCCATCCATGTTGCTGCAAATAGCAGGATTTCCTTCTTTTTGTATGGCTGAATAATAATCCATTGTGTGAATGTGTATCCCAGCTTCCTCATGCATTCGTCTGTCAGCGAACACTTTTTTCCATGTCCTGGCTATTATAAATAATGCTGCTGTAATGTGAGTGCAGATATCTCTTGACATAGTGTTTTCATTTCCTTCGAATATGTTCCCAGAAGTGGTATTGCTAGATCATATGTTTTGTTTTCAACTTTTTAAGGTACGTCCATACTGTTTTCCATAGCAGCCATCCCACTTTACAGCCCCACCAATACTGTACAAGTGTTCCCTTGTCTTCACATCCTTATCAACACTTGTTTCTTGTCTTTTGTTTTTTTGGCCACTCCATGGATTTGGGGGATCTTAGTTTCCTTGCCAGGGATTGAACTCAGGCCCTAGGCAGTAAAAGTGTGGAATCCTAACAGTGGACCACCAGGGAATTGCTCTTGTCTTTTTTTTTTTTTTTAAGTGATTCATTTTATAATTAGGTTTTTTATTTTTTTTCCTTGTTTGGCTGTGCTGGGTCTTCGTTGCTGCTCAGACTTTTTTAGTTGCAGTGAGCAGGGGCTCATCTACAGTTGTGTGTGGACTTCTCATCATGGTGGCTTCTCGTTGCAGAGCACAGGCTCTAGGGCCCTCGGGCTTCAGTAGGTGCAGCTCCCGGGCTCTAGAGCACAGGCTCGGTAGTTGTGGCACGCAGACTTAGTTGCTCCAAGGCACGTGAGATCTTCCCGGATTGGGGGTCGCACCCACATCTCCTGCATTGACAGGCGGATTCTTACCACTGAGCACCAGAGAAGCCCCATCTTGTCTTTTTAATGACAGTCTTTCTTATAGACATGAGGTGATATCTCATTGTAGTCTGGATATTGATCATCCTTTCATGTCCCTGTTGGCCATGTGTGTACCTTTGGGAAAATGTCTATTCAGATCCTTTTCTGTTTTTAAAACTGGTTTATTTGGGAGGTTTTTTGTTTCTTTTGGTGGGGGGGTTATTAAGTTGTATGGATTCCTTACATTTTGGATATTAACCCCTTACCAGATAATGTGGTTTTCAGATTTTTTTTCCAATTCTGTATGTAGGTTATCTTTTCATTTTGTTGATCATTTATTTTAATGGATAGAAGCTTTTTAGTTTGATTTGCTTGCTTGTACCTTAGGTGTCAGATCCAAAAAATTGCCAAGACCCACATCAAGGAACTTTTTTCCTGTGTTTTCTTCTAGGAGTTTAACAGTTTCCTGTCTCAAATTTAAGTCTTTACTCCATTTTGAGTTATTGTGAACAATGTAAGATAGGGGCCTAATTTTCATTCTTTCACATGTGACTATTCCATTTGCCTGGCACCATTTATTGAAAAGACTTATCTTGTCTTCATCCAGCATTCTAGCTGATGGTATCTGTGCTGTTTCTCTTCTAAACATGCGCTTTCATTTTTCCTGTGGACTCCGTGTCCTGGGCTAGGCATGTGTTTAGCTTTAGTAGACACTGTCATATAACTTTCCAAAATGTTTGTCCAGTCAACCCTCTGTATCTGGGGTCTCCCTTCAACTGACTTTGGAACCCATGGCTACTGAGCACCACTGAGCACCAGCTGTACTGGGTGCCATTCCATATAAGCATCCTCGGGCCTCCTAAAATCAATTTCAGGGATACCAAGGGCCAGCTGTACTCACAACAGTGTGAGAGTCCAGTATCTGGTGGTGTCCATCCCTTTACTTTTACCCGTTCTGGGGAGTGTGTAGCATGGGCATGTGCGTGCTCAGGTTGTATCCAACTCTTTTTGACCCTCTTGACTGTAACCCGCCAGCTCCATTGGATTTTCCAGGCAAGAATACTGCAGTGGGTTGCCATTTCCTCCTCCAAGGGATCTTCTTAACCCAGGGATCGAACCTGTGTCTCCTGCATTGCAGGCAGGTTCTTTACCACTTGAGCCATCAAAGGGAACCCTGTGTAGTATCTTTTTTACATTTCTCTGATAGTCATTTTTCTAGATTTTCCGATTACCCAACCACCTTTCTAGCCCATATTTCTATTGGGTTATCTCTTGTGAGAATGCTTTATATATTAAGAGATGAATCTTTTATTGAGATGAATTATTTATCTGCCCACTCTGGCTTGCCTGTTCTTACCTCATCTTGTTGTTTTGATTAACAGAATTTCTTGATTTCTTTAAAACATGTTTTAATTTACCAGTCTTTTTATGTTTAGTGCTTTTTGTGTACTGTTTAAGATATCTCGACTTCTCCATAATTAGCCCTTTTGACATGCTCTTTGAAATATGAGCACTTCCTTGTTACTAATGACAAGGTGTTCCAGGTTTATCTTGTACATTTCTTGTCCCAGCCTGGATTCAGTCAGAAAGCTCTGGTTTCAGTAAATACATGTTATGGTACTGCATGATCTGTAGCTGGTTGAATTGGAGATGCGGAATGGTGGCCCTAACCTCTGTGTTCAGGGGTCAACTGTAGTATTTAGGGAACACATTGACAAAGGGGTACGTACTGTACCCCTGGAGCGTCTCAGTGGGTAGAGCTGAGAAATACTTTTTGTAGACTTAAAACTAATTTTAATCTTCCATTTTTAAAAAGGAGAAAGCCTTTATTCTAAAGCCTGGTCTCATTCTCAACCTTTGGTTTGTTACAGATTCTACATCATCAGTCTTTATCCCTAGCATCTTCCCCAAAAGGGACCATTGAGAACATTTTGGATAATGACCCAAGGGACCTTATAGGAGACTTCTCCAAGGTAACTGCAAGCAGAACTGCATCATGATGCAGGACGGGGGAGGTACCTAACACCCCCTCCAGCCTTGCTCCCCTGAAGTGGCTCCTGGGTTATGTAGCCTCCCTTCCAACCCCCACCGAGGGGACACAGTTTGAAATTTAAAAAAAAAAAAGGAACATTCATAATCTGGTATACCTCCATTTCTTGGGGACTGTAGACCTTACTGGTGCTGATCAGAGGTTTCACGTAGGGAGCCTGGACACCAACCCAAAACCCAGTCTTTCTGGGAACAGTGCTACAGAAGAGTGTAAAGAAGCAGAATGAAACTCTAGCCTTGCTGTATATGTCTGTATGTCAAAAGGTCCTCTTAGGGGACTTCCCTGGTGGTCCAGCAGCTGAGATTCCATGCTCCCAATGCAGGGGGCCTGGGTCCAATCCCTGGTCAGGGAACTAGATCCCACACACCACAATAAAAAAATTCTGCATGCCAAAGATTGAAGATTCTGTGTGCCAAAACTAAGTCTGTGCAGCTAAATTAATTAATTAATTTTTTAAAAAAGAAAGTCATCTTAGAATGTCCCAGATGAAGACTAAATTTCTCCCTTGTCCAGAGGAGCATGGTCCTTGTGGGAAAATGCCCCCAGGGAGGTCCAGAGGAAGGTCTGCTGATGGCCTGGTACAGATTATCCACCTTTGTGCTGTGGTCAAATGTGACACCTTCCTGTGTCAGTAATAACTTGTTTAGCCATGTGTAACTTGAAGGTCCCCAGACCAGTCTTTTACATATTAATGTAGCTAACATCTACTGAAACACTTACTATGTGTAAGGCAAAGATTCCAAAGCAAGACACAGTTCCTTCCCTCAAGACACTTAACATGTGGTAAGACATGCCACGTGGACATGTACCACCTGGTAATTGAAGTAAACATCAGTGCAGTGTAAGCATTAGACTAAGAAATAAAAGAGTTATGTCAACTGGGTGATTGGGGAAGCTCTGGGGCTGGGCTAGACATTTCAGCCAGGTAGGAGAGAAGTGGGAAGACAGGACTTCCCTAGGGGTCCAGCGGTTAAGACTGCACTTCTAACACTAGGGACATGGGTTCAATCCCTGGTCTGAGAGCTAAGGTCCCACATGCCAGCATGGCCAAAAAAAATAGAAGACAGTTCTAGTCTGAAGGGAAGAGCAGGCCAAGACCTGGGTGTGGTGTGTCCTCGCTGGTAAAAGCTTGCATCTGAATTGAAGCTATTGGTTGGTTGTTGAAATGACCCCACACATGACCACAGGGTTGGGTGAGCACTAGACTCTGCCAGTCACTCTCGTAATTGCTGGTGTGCCCATCTTCCCCCCTCAAGGCTGGGTGGGTCTCACTTATTCCACCTCCAGTGTCTGCTCCAGCGCCATGCTGCAAAAGTCAGGTGCTCAGTAAACAGTGAAGTCATTCCTCGCTGTGTCCTTTTTAAGTGGTGAGCACAGTCTGGCTGCTGACATGAGGGTTCCTGACAAAAGCAGGCGATAAAGGAATTCACCTGAGATGTCTGGATTCAGGTCTGGCTTGCTTGCTGGCTGACTTTGGGCAAGGGGCCTAGTTTTGACATCTACAAATGGGGATAATGTGCCTCATAGGGCCATATGAATATTCAGTCTTAGGATATTAATGAAGTGCTTACACAAATAACGAGTACGTTCTATTAGATTCATGTTTGTTTGTTTGTTTAAGCTGACTTTTACCAGGAAGGCAAGCACTATAAATGTTGCCTTTATAAGCTTTCAGATTTGCTAAGTATTTCTTTCTCTTATTAAGGGTTACCTCTTTCATACCGTTGCTGGAAAGCATCAGGATTTAAAATACATCTCTCCAGAAATTGTAAGTTATCCTTTGGGGATCTGCCACCCATGCGATACTGGGATCTAGTCATTCCTGGCAGCCAGAGGTGACTCTCCTTGGCTCTTTCTCCACAGATTACATCTGTTTTGAATGGCAAGTTTGCCAACCTCATTAAAGAGTTTGTCATCATCGACTGCCGATACCCATATGAATATGAGGGAGGCCACATCAAGGTATAGATTCTGGGGGCTTGTGGGTAAGCTCTGCTACTGTGGGAGGCATAGCAGGAGCCCTATAGACAGTATCTGTGATTTATTTTTATTTTTAAAGGAGGGGGTGATACCTGGCTGCTTGTTATAATGCTCACATGCTGCTTATGAGAATTGTAGAAAGAGGCAGTGGGTGTAAAAGGCATTTGATTCCTGGTGCGCTGAAAGAATGCTCCCTGGTGTGCACTAATCATACAGCAAACCGCGCCCTGTTTTGTCCCCCACGCCATCACTGTCGGGGATTTCGAGGTGGTACCCACTGACTTCTATGCCTGGGCATGAACCTGTGAGGAGAAGCCAGTCTTTGGCAACATGGGCCAGGCCTAGTGATGCCTCTTACGTTTATAGTTGAGTTAAGCTGTCTGGTGAAGTGGGTGTTGGAACAGTTCATGTGTAACTTGCCCAGGAAGAAAGCCATTGGGTTGAAATACATTGTGTGTGTGTGTTAAGTTGCTTCATTGTGTCCGACTCTGTGACCTCTGCATGAGGGGAGCCTAGCCCGCCAGGCTCCTCTGTCCATGGAATTCTCCAGGCAAGAATACTGGAGTGGGTTGCCATGCCCTCCTCCAGGGGACCTTCCCAACCCAGGGATTGAACCCATGTTTCTTACGTCTCCTGCATTGGCAGGCGGGTTCTTTACTATTAGTGCCACCTGGGAAGCCCGTTGAAATACACTAAGAGGTAATTTAAAGACAGTGTTTGGGTCTGCCACTCTCTGAAAGTCCCTACATTGACAAATGCCACTCATACAGCGCACAGGCATAACAGAATCTTGAGGCACCCATATGAAGACCAGTCTCCAAGAATCATTAGCGCCAGCGTGAGACCTAAGCCTCTGGTGTCTTCACAGGGTGCAGTGAACTTGCACATGGAAGAGGAGGTTGAAGAGTTCTTACTCAAGAAGCCTATCGTACCTACGGATGGCAAGCGTGTTATCGTGGTGTTCCACTGCGAGTTCTCTTCTGAGCGCGGCCCTCGCATGTGAGTGGGCTGAGTATCGTTCATGTGTAACAGATGTTTCTTAAATCCTTACCTGTTGAGCAGTCAGTTGATTTCATGAACTGCTTCCTGGAGTGTAGTTTTAGGCTCGACCCAATGGTTGCACCACGGCCGTTGTTAAGGGCTTAGAAGGGCTCTGTGGCCTCCCCAGTCCAGCCTATTACTCTGGTGTTCCCTCTGCAGCATGCCCCAGGGATCGGGCATCTGCTTCATCACCCCTACTCCTCAGTGAGTCCTGGCCACTGCTGGGCTCGGCCCATCGTTCAGCCTGCCTTTATATTGAATTGAACTCTGGCTCTTTCGGTTCCCCCACTGCCCCTAGCTCTGCTTGTGGGGCTGCTGATCTCAGGTGACATCCTTCAGGGACAGTGTGGTGACTCCTTATGCAAATGCCAGGAAAGCGTGATGTCTTCTCAGCAAAACTTAACATGATGCTTTCAAACACTTGTCAAATCCATGTTCTCACAGAAGGGGGTTATGTTACTTTCAGGTTATTGCCACACTAGAGGTGAAAAGAACTGCGCCGCCTGCCCCCACTAATACACAAGCTTTTATGACCAAGGCTATTATAGTTTACTACAGAGATAAATTTTATACCAAAATAAGTGGAAGTATAACTACAATAAAGCATCACTTCAGATTTAAAATAATCGGTGGTGGTGGTGGCAGAGAGGACGCTGGGTGGGAATCAAGACACTGTTTAACTTGGAAAGTGGGGAGGAGGTTGTCCGCCTTCCAAGACAAGGCCTTGGAACTGGCTGTGAGCAGGGTTCCTGAGGGTCGCGGGTGGCAGAGGAAATCACATTTGGGCTCTGTTTGCAGGAGTGCAGGTCAAGCTGGGGAGATGTGTAAGGAGCACCGCTTTGACCATGCACAGCTAATCAGACTCTGGCTCTGCTTCCCCTTTACAGGTGCCGATACGTGAGAGAGAGGGATCGGCTCGGTAACGAGTACCCCAAACTCCACTACCCAGAGCTGTATGTCCTGAAGGGCGGATACAAGGAGTTCTTCCTGAAATGCCAGGTGAGATGGACTCTCTGGAGGGCACAGGCCACCCGTCACCACCCCCTAGTTGGTGGTCATGGCTGTTTCCTACCCAGGGTCTGGGGGTTTGCCCTGAGCACAGAAGGGGCCTAGAACCAACCCCCACCCCACCCCAGCAGAGCCTTGTGGCTCCTGGCAGGGAGGGAGCAGGAGTGTGCGTGGGAGGCCAC